>NC_056690.1:79896802-81285552 GCF_018350215.1 Panthera leo | reverse complement strand
CATCATTCACTTTCCAAGGCCCCACTCTTCTTAGTACAACAGAGTGTCCCTACTAATCTTAAACTCAATAGATTTTATGCAGTAACCTTGACTGACAATTTCCCCTACATCTGAGTAATTGTCTTTGGAAAACACTGAGACACAAATGTGTGGATGAATTCGCCGATTCTTGTTAACTGAGTAACTTCCTCACTAGATTTAGCGTTCTTTGAGGGCAGGGAAAATCTACCGGTGAAATTATCAGTGTCTTGCACAACCACCCAATCACCAACACATATTAGAGAAGTCAACATTATAAACGGTTTACAGTTTCTGGTCTAATTAATATTATGCAGTCAGTTGCCGAAAAGAGGATGCCATGAGGGACAGAAGTCCCAAGGCACAAAGAATCCTACCAAAGATGCACAGACCCCAGAGAAGGTTCCACCCAGGAGATGAGGGAGAGCTGACGTGCCCCTAGAAGTAGAAGGACTTTGAATTGAGCTCCCAAAGAAGGAAGGAATTGCAGAAAATTCCTTGTAGTGTATCGTCCTGCCTGCTTTTAGACTGAAAAAACCCCTCCCAAGCAAAAGGAATAGGTCACCTGGAGGCTGCCGTGGGAGAAAACCAAGAAAAAGATGCCGGAAACTGCAGCCCTTCTAGGTTAAGAAGGGGGATTTCTAGGAAAAAAATAAAAAACTATTCAGGAAACGCGAAGAGAGGACATGTCTTAGAGGGGGATGTTGGCAATAAAGTACTGAAAGAGGACACAGCACTGGAAGGCATTCTTCCCAGGACATCAAGTTATTGATAAGGCCAGTCCAGTGCAGTTAAGATCTTCTAAAGAACCAAGAAGAGTTTTGCTACACAGAGGCCACGGCCATGTGTAACCAGCTCCGTTCTGGATAAGGGTTATTGGTAAGTAGAAAGTATCAACAGAGTTCTGTTTTGCTAAACAAATCAGAGGTTGGAAATTAAGTCAGCCTGCCTCCAGGATTTTAAAAATGCACACCATCCACGTTAATGTATTAACAAGCATGATAATGTACTCATCAAGGGATCGGCAAAAGGCACGCTCAAAGAATAATCTTCGCCCTCGTGTGGCTCATTACACACCTGTCCAATCGTCCTGTTTTACTGCTCTTATCTGTTCGGGTCTGGCAACAAGCGCAGCTGAAACACTGAAGCACAGAAATACTTCTCTTTACCTTTGCTGCTTTCCCGGGTGAAGCGGACAATTTGGCAGGTGAGACTGGAGCTGTGTCCCTGACGAGGAAATATAAAGCCTTCACTTTTTGCCCCTCCCTTTCCATTGGGTCCTTAGTGATTCACTCCACATCCGCCTGGCAGAAAGCACAGCCCTGGGAAGGAAGTCCCTCTAGAGGCCACCCGGAGCTGCCTTGCCTCTAGGAGACTCTCAGGACGGCCAGTGCTTTCTGGACAAGTGTGCAGTGCTTACCCGCCTTCTGCCCTGCTAAGGAGGAAACATTTGCAAGCCTAATCTCTATTCGAGAAAATAAGCTGTCTTTCTAAAAGGAGTACCTGGAACATATTCAAGTGGGCAGGGCCGTGTTCAAAATTCCAAAGACTGCTGTTTCCGTGTGCACGGCACAGAGCAATTCAAAAAGAAAGCTCTCGGCTGTGGCAGAAAGATTCCAGCCATGATGGCTGCTTCCTGGCCCGAGGCCCATTCATCCCGAGATTTTCTGAGCTCTGTTGCGCGGAGTAGATGTTTTTGTGCGAAGCTTCTGCAATCTGCTGGCAGGTAATTCCTGTCCCATATAAAGGACATAAGAATGAGCTCAAGCAGGACTTACTCTGTGGTTTCAGTTTAAAAGCTTGGTAGGAACAACAAGCCACCTCTACCTAAACTGAGTTCAGAGGTATGATTCAGCACCATGCAAGAAAGATTACAAATTAGGGGTAGAGATCAAAGCTGGAGACAAAAAAAAAAGGGGGGGCTGTGCAGTAGTCGAGAATCAGCACCAAGAGACAAGCCTAGCTTCCCAGAGGCTATTCTTGCCCGTGTGATCCAGAGCCCAGCCTCTCCGGGGGAATACCACTGTCCACACTTAAACTATGATGGCAGACTGCACTGCGCTTGCAATAAGAGAAAGCCCTTTATGGCCAGTGATTTTTCTTTTCAACAGGATGTTCTCCCCTAGTCGAAACTCAACCATTCTAAAAGACATTAAGAGCCAGAAGAGTGAGATGTAAAATTGTGGCCCTAATAGCCACCAGGCCCATAAGATTCTCATAGAAACAAGTGTATACAACGAACCCTACGGAACTAAAAAGAGTCCTAGATCTGTCCAGTCTTTTTTGCCCAGGGCAAGTGTTTTCTGTCATGAGCCCATTCTGCCTGGGGGTTTCCATCCACTTGGAAGCCTCGTGTCCATGGCTAGCACTCACCTTCCACCTCTTCAGCTTGTCTCATCTCCCTGCAGATCTAATAAGGAAAAGGCGGATTTGCTTAGCTTTCTTGCTATCTAAGGATTGAGCTGATCCAAGATCTTCTCCATCCTTGGTCTAGACGGAACCCCTGTTATTTTCCGCTAGAGAACAAGTTCTTGCACTCCATTTGATTTTTTTCTTCCAGGTGGAAGGATACTCATTAACATAACACTCTTTGTCCCTCTTTACTCTCTCACCCACTCCTCCTTCCCCAGTGTCCCAGCCTGGATTCCCCAAAAACAGAGCCTTAGACAAAGTCTTGCTTGCCTGGAATTAATTCAGGAATGATCTCAGGGAATAGAAGAGAAAGAAGGGGTCCAGGAAAAGGCAAAAAGCTAATACGATGATTGTTGTAAGGTGGCCACCGATACCTGATCCCATGGACCTTCAAAGGAACCTTATAAAATGTATCTCAGAACTGTCCACATAGAGGAAAAGTGAGGGAAGCATTTATCCCCACTGGTCAAAAGTGACCCCGTGGGCGTTAACTCGGGTCGTACTTGTACGCACGTCAAGCGTGCACATCCCACACCAGGGCATCAGAAAAGCGGCGGAGCCGGAAGCAACATGTGAGTGGAGATGTTATCAGGTTGCAACGCACGAAGGCATTGAAAGCATGTGCACAACCCATAGCCTCCCAAGCAGCTAGATTAGGTGGGTGACAGAATGTCCAGTGGCTCAGAACAGCTGTCCCACCCCTCTAAGCCATGACCTTACCTGTAGGCAGATTTGGGAGAAAAGCTGCCAGTTTCCTTATGTGGGTGCTAGCTACCCAAAGGAAGTGCACAAAAGACTCTGGTCTTTTCGTCCTGCCCTAGGTACTTCCTGGGGCAGTGCCCCACATTGAGGGTCCAGGAATTCCTATGACTAGGTTGTACATCTGTCTAATTCTGTGGACAATAATTTTTTTACTGTTTATTTATTTTTGAGAGAGAGAGAGAAAGAGAGAGAGTGAGCACGAGTGGGGGAGGGGCAGAGACAGATACACGCAGAATCCAAAACAGACTCCAGGCTCTGAGCTGTCGGCACAGAGTCCAACGCGGGGCTCGAAATCATGAACAGTGAGGTGATGACCCGAGTCGAAGTTGGACACGTAACCCACTAAGCCACCCAGGTGTCCCTGTGGATGATAATTAGAATCCATTGCTGCCTCATACCTAATCCAGTCTTTCAACCTATCTGACCTGTCATAAATATTTTGTTCTCCATCTCCCTAATTCTTCACTTTTCTCTCAATATTTTTCAAGACGCAGGTGAGGTAAGAGTGTTATTTACTGGACCTCATAGCCTACGACAGTTAGCATGGGCTAGAGACAGAGTACAGGCTGGATTTCTGTCCCCAGCTATTCCCTCCTCTTGGGCAGACCATCTTGATGATGGCCTCCATCAGGAGTTAAAGAAACATCTGGGGAGCCTGGGTGGCTCAGTCGGTTGAGCGTCTGACTTCATCTCAGGTCATGATCTCGCAGCTCGTGAGTTCAAGCCCTGCGTCGGGCTCTATGCTGACAGCTTGGAGCCTGGAGCCTGCTTCGGATTCTGTGCCTCCCTCTCTCTCTGCCCCTCCCCTGCTCACGCTCTGTCTCTCTCTGTCCCTCAAAAATAAATGAACATTAAGAAAATTTAAAAAAAAAACAAACAAGAAGTTAGAGAAAAATTTTAAGAAAGAACCTGGAGGCAACCAAGAGGGCATAAGTAATCTTAACAGAAATTGCTTTAATGGTGTTCTAAAGGAAGAATGTAGGCTGTAATCCATTGCAGAACATATTAGAAAAGAACACACCCTTGAAGGGAAGTTGTAACATAAGAACGCTAGAGGAAGCAAAGTTGAAGAACTTTTATCTGTGACTTTATTGAGTAAGTTGTTCTTGGGAGCTTAGCATGGAAGAGAGGGTGAGGAGGAATTCAGGAGCACCTACTCTATGTGGGAGATAGAAAGGGATGGAGAATTTGACTTCTGGAATTTTCTTTTTTTTCCATTTAATTTTTTTTTCATTTGTAACCATTTATTATGACTTCTGGAATTTTCATTTGCATTATGTCATCCCCCTTTGTAGGGTAGCCAAATTTAGCAAGTAAAACTACAGGATGCCCAGTTATAGGAATAATTTTACAGAAGTATATCCCAAATATTGTATGAAACAAATTTATACTATATACAGCACGTTTCCACTAAAAAAAGCATTATTTATCTAAAATTCAAATTTAACTGGGTGTTCTGTATTTTATCTGGCAACACCACTTCTTTGACATTTTCCTGAGAGACTATAGTAAATATATATATTTAATGGACATTTATTTGACCTAGACACAGAATTAGGAAAGGTCCACAAGGCAGCTTGATGCAGATTTGGGTACCAAATCTATGTACTGAAGAAAAGAAAAACAAAATGGACAAGCGGCTATTGTTAAGAGAAAAGAGAGAAAAATTGATGAGTAAAACCACCCAAAGAGATATAATGTGGCAAGATGCTATGCGGATGGAAGAACCAACTTTACCCAAAATGACAGATGGTCCTTCCCAAACAAAAAAGTAGAGCAGAAAAAAATAGATACACATTTAAACAAATTTGCATATATGAGGGGCACCTGAGTGGCTCAGTCGGTTGAGTGTCCGACTTCAGCTCAGGTCATGATCTCACAGTCTGTGAGTTCAAGCCCCACGTCGGGTTCTGTGCTGACAGCTCAGAGCCTGGAGCCTGCTTCGCATTCTGTGTCTCCCTCTCTCTCTGCTCCTCTCCCACTCATGCTCTGTCTCTCTCTCTCTCCTTCAAAAATAAATAAAAACATTAAAAAAATTTTGCATATATGAGAGTTAAAAGTTTTGTCCAAATTGTTAATTCCTTATGGACAGAGACCACATTTTTGCCAAATGCCTGACATTCAGTAAGCACTCAATCACCATTTGTTAAACTGAACTGCTCATCTCTTTATTGACAGGAGGGGAAAGGGATGTGTTTCACACGGAGATGGGGCAAGACGTGAAGGTTGGGAAAAGTGAAGAAGGGCCTGATAAGACCTAAAAGACTTCATTGACTGTCACTTGGGGCTGGAACCACACGATTCATGACACAAGGTGAGAGTGATGTGCTAACAGGTACATTTTGCTGCGGTTTGTACACTCCCAGACCCTTGGAATGTAATCACCCAGCCAATCTCCATCTATTTTTTTTTTTTTTTGCAAACATTTCAGTTTTCTGATGGAACATTTACAAAAAACAGGACTTTCCAGTGAAACTAGAACTCCTACTTTCCCAGACATAAAGCTACTCTTTCAAAAGAAGTCAAGTCACGTGAAAACCAAGAGTTTGGAGAACAACACTCAGGGCACTTCCCTAGCTCTCGACAAAGACCTGGCTGCAACAAAATGGAAAGAGTGTGAGGCACCGACCCAAGAAAAATAATCAACAATGCTACTGTTTTATTTTCCACGAGGCACAGAAAGAGCCTTTCAACTACAACAAGCAACTCCAAGTACTAGAAAGGTGGGCCCTTCAGCCCTCGATAGGTCTCCATACTTTAGTCCGTATACTTGCGGTATTCTTCAGGTAAGTCAAGAGGAATTCACTACCTAAAACAAACAAAAAAACTGAAAAAACTAAAAAAAAAAAAACAAAAAAAACTGGTCTCTCAAAAACTCTTACAAGTCTCATCAAAAGACCCTGGTAAGAAACTAGGCAAGTCACAGATCGGGGGAAAATACTGACAACACATACACCTGAAAAAGGATAGGTACTTAGAACACACAAACACCTACAACCAAAAAAGTTGAAGACAAATAAATGGTCAAATATTTGCACACACACTTCACCGAAGAATATGTATGAATGGCCAACAAGCACAGAACAAAGTGCTCAACATCATTAGTCATCAGAGAAATGCAAACTAAAACAAAAGACGTAACATTTCATAGTCGCTAGAATGAGTACATAAAAAAGGCCGACCATACCAAAGGTTGACGAGGAACTGGAGCAAAGAGAACTCTCGCACACCTGCTGGCGGGGATGTAAAATCGGACAGCCACTTGGGGAAAAGGGCCAGGTTCTTCAAAAGTTAAACGTGCACCTACCCTGTGATCTAACAGTTCCTCTTCAAAGTATTTATCCAAGAGAAATGAAAACGCATTTCCACCCCTAGCCTTGTACGAGAATGTTGACAGTGGCTTCAAACACAAGAGCTGAACACTAGATGTCCGACAAGAGAAAATATAAACAAACTATGACACGTCCATATACTGGAAAACTACAAAGCATTGAGAAGAAACAAGTTACCAACACATACAATAACACTGAGTCAATGTGAAAAGCATTAATGCTGAGTGAAAGAAGTCAGACGAGGGGAACAAAAAAAACTACGCAGGCATCCGGTAAGTACATACGATTTAAAAAAAAAAAAAATCAAAACAGCGGTTGTTCCTCTTGGGGCAGGGTTAACTGGGAAGGGGCATACACCTCGGTGCAGGCATTAGTGAGTAAACTGACTGATTTTAACACTTCACTATATGTAAATGATACAGTAATAATAGTGTTCTATTTTAAATTAGATAATCTAATTTGTTTTCCCAACATTTCCTTAATATTTTTTCCCAATATTTTCTTTTCCCAATATTTTCCCAATATTTTCTTTTTTCCAAAAATTTTTATAGTTTTACATTTTACATTTAAAGGTTAATTCTGAGGGGCGCCTGGGTGGCTCGGTCAGTTGAGCGTCCGACTTCGGCTCAGGTCACGATCTCACGGTCCGTGGGTTCGAGCCCCGCGTCGGGCTCTGGGCTGATGGCTCAGAGCCTGGAGCCTGTTTCGGATTCTGTGTCTCCCTCTCTCTCTGCCCCTCCCCCTCTCATGCTCTATCTCTGTCTGTCTCTGAAAAATGAATAAACCTTAAAAAAAATGTTTTTTAACGAATAAAAGTTAATTTTGAATTAATTTTTGTATGAGGTTTAGGTCAAGATTTTCTTTCTTTTTTCTTTTTTTTTTCTTCCAAATTTTTATTTAAATTCCAGCAAGTTAAGATACAGTGTAATATTAGTTTCAGGTATAGAATTTAGTGATTCAGCACTTCATATGATACCCAGCACTATCACAAGTGCCCTCCTTAATCCTCTATTTCCCTCATCCCGGACCCACCTCCCCTCTGGTAACCATCAGTTTGTTCTCTATAGTTAAGTGTCTGTTTCTTGGTTCCTCTCTGTTCCCCCCATCGCCCCCCCCCCACACACACACCATGTTCATTTGTTTTGTTTCTTAAATTTGCAACAACATGAGTTGGGTATCATGCTAAGTGAAATAAATCAGTTAGAGAAAGACAAATTCCATATGATTTTCACTCGTGTGAAATTTAAGATTCTTTTTTCTTTCATTTTTTTGGAGGGGAGGGTCTATGGCTGTCCAATTTCCCCAACATCATTTGTTGAAAATGCTCCTTTTTCCACTGAATAGTTTTTGAACCCTTGTCAAGAATCTACTGGGCATACTAGTGTGAATCTTCTTGTGGATTCTCAGTTCTTATTCCATTGATCATTGTGACTATCCCTTTGCCAATACTACACAATCTCGGTTATCTATATAATACATCTTATAACAGAATAGAATGATAATTCGTATTTCTTCTTCCTCTTTAAAATAATTAGTTTAAAAGGCTGTTAGGCTTAGAATTAGTATTTAAAATAATACTCTTTCAGACATAATTTACAAACCAGGAGAAAGTCACCAAACCTTAGTGACCCTGGAACAGTCAAGAAGCACCTAGGACATACACTGCAAATCCTAGTCCCTTGCACTTGGAGAGGGTTTGGGCACTGGTACCAGTCTGTCGGGGTCTCAACCACAAAGCCTCCCATTGCCCACACTAGACACTGACTTCAAATATTTCTTGTAGGACTTCATCAGTATCATACAAGTTAGGGCATGAATGGAAGGAGGTTCTTGTGGTTCTCTAATAGTTCATGTGTATAAATTACTTCTCCAATGTGATCTCTTACATTGATGGCCCTCAATGAAACTCTCAATAGTTATACCTTCTGTGGTCCCTCCCTCTGTGACTTGCTTTAAACATTAGAATGTGTCAAAAATTTTGTTTTGGTTAATATATAAAAGTCAATTCCTTCTTTCCTATAGACTAGCAATGAACAATTGGAATTTTTTTTTTAATTTTTTTTTTAACGTTTATTTATTTTTGGGACAGAGAGAGACAGAGCATGAACAGGGGAGGGGCAGAGAGAGAGTGAGACACAGAATCGGAAGCAGGCTCCAGGCTCTGAGCCATCAGCCCAGAGCCCGACGCGGGGCTCGAACTCACGAACCGCGAGATCGTGACCTGAGCCGAAGTCGGACGCTCAACCAACTGAGCAACTGGAATTTGAAACTAAAAACAAAGCACCATTTACATTAGCACGCCCAAAATGAAATACTCAGATGTAAATCTAACAAAATATTATAAGACCTATATGAGGAAAATTACAAAAGTCTCATGAAAGAAATCAAAGATATAAATAAATGGAGAGATATTCCATGTTCATAGATAAGAAGACTCAATACTGCTAAGATGTCAGTTCTTCCCACCTTCACCTACAGATTCAAAACGTTCCCAATCAAAATCCCAGCAAGTGACTTGGTAGACTTCTGCAAGCTGACTCGAAAGTTTAAGTAGACAGGCGAAAGATCCAGAATAACCAACACGATATTTGTTTAGGATAAGAATATAGCTATGGGAAGGTTATCCTATTTTTTAAATTGAAACAAAATTGACATATAACATTGGGTAAGTTTAAGGTGTGCAACATGTTGATTTGATATATTTATATATTACAATATGATTACCACTGTAGCTGTAGCTAAAGTAATACTTCTACCATGTCCTATAATTATTTTTTTTTTTTGTAGTGGGAACAATTAAGATCTCATCTCTTAGCAGCTTTGAAGTGTATAATACAGTATTGTTAACTATAATCACTGGGCTGTGCATTAGCTCTCCAGCACTTATTTACCTACTAGTTCTGACATATTCCCAACACAATACTGAAAAAGAAAAACAAAGTCTTCTTGGGTAGGGAACTGATATTACCTGACCTCAAAACTTACTATAAAGCTACAGGAACTAAAACAAGGTACTCCTGGTGAAAGAATAGACAAATATATCAATGGAACATAATAGAGAGCCAGAAATGGACCCATGCAAATAAAAACAACTGACCTTGACAAAGGTAGCAAAAGCAATTTAGTGGAGAAAGAATAGTCTTTTCCACAAATGATGCTGGAATAACTGGACAATCATCTTTAAAAATGAATTTAGACAGTAACTTTACACTGCTCGTAAAACTTAACTCAAAACTGGTTACAAACCTAAATGCAAAATCAAAGCTATAAAACTTCTACAACACAATACGGAAAACAATCTAGGTGACCTTGGGTTAGGTAACAACACAGTTTTTGGATACAATATCAAAAGCATTCTCCCAGCAACACATTTGGTAAGTCGGGCTTCGTTAAAATGTAAAACTTCTGCACTGCAAAAGATACTGTGAAGAGAATGAGAAGATAATCCTACCGACCAGGAGAAAATATTTACAAAACACACATCTGATAAAGGACTTGTATTCAAAATATACAAAGAACTCAAAACTCAACTATCAGAAACATAAGCCACGTAATTAAAAAGGGGGCAAAAGATCTGAACAGACATCACCAAAGGAGATATGCAGGTGACAAACACAAAAAGGTACTCAACATTATTTGCCATTAGCGAATTGCAAATTGAGGCGACAGTGAGATAGCCCCACACATCTAGCAGAATGGCCAAAATCAAAAGCACTGAAAACCCCCAAGGCTGGTGAAGATGTGGCACAACAAGGGCTCTCACCCGCTGGAAATGCGAAATGGTGCTGCCATTTTGGAAGAAAGTTTGGGAGTTTCTTAACAAAGCTAAATATAGTTCTACCACGTGATGCAGTAATCATGCTCCTAGGTATTTACCCAAATGAGGTGAACACTTATGTCCACGTAAACACCTACACACAAATGTTTATAGAAGCTTTCTTCACAATTGTCAAACAGTGGAGCAGCAAAGATGCCCTTCAGTAGCTGAGTGGATGAACAAACTGTGGTACCTTCATACAATGGAATATCACTTGGCACTAAAGAGAAATGAACTATCAAGCCATGCAGAGACACGGGGGGATCTTAAATGCATACGATTAAGTGAAAAAAATCCAACATGAAAAGGTTAAATACTGTTTGATTCCAAGTACATGGCATTGTGGAAAAGGCAAAACTGTAGAGACTGAAAAGATAAGCAGTTTGCAGGGAGTAGGCAGGGATAAATATGTGGAGAACAGAAGTTTTAGGGCAGGAAAATTTTCTATAGATATTGTAATGGTTGATATGTGACATTATGCATTTGCCAAAGCCCCAAGAACCGTATAACATAGAGTGAACTCTAAGGTAAACTATGGACTTCAGTTAATAATAATGTATCGAGATCCATCCATCGAATATAACCACACTAATCCAAGTTGACAACAGGGAATACTATGGAGGGTACAGAGAGAACCCTCTCTACTTTCTGAACAATTTTTCGGTAAAACTAAAACTGCTCTATGAAAAAGTCTATTCATTGTGTGTGTGTGTTTGTTTTAAATAGCAATGCGATGCCTGTCCTGGACATAAGCCTTAAGAAGACCCACTAGTTTTGGCCACTGTGCCGTGGGGAGTCTTTAGCCACCATTAAGTCCCAGTACCATGCTTGAGGGACAATGTGAGAAGGCCACACGGAGGGATCAAGCGGAGAAAAAAGTCCCAGAAACAGCAGAGGAGAGTCAAAGAACCCAGTCAACAGCAAAATCCGAGGCCCAGACCCTGACCCCAGCTGAGCCACCGCAGCCAGCCTCCCAAGCCACTTCCGACAGCCTCGCAGAGGCACCAGACATGTGAGTGAGCGGTCATCCTGGAGTTTCCAGTCCCAGCAGACGCCATGCAGGAAAGACAACCCATCCCCTCTGTGCCCGGTTTTGAAGTTCTGACCCCATACAATCATGAGCAAATAAAATGGTTATTTGAAGTTTTGCTACTCAGCGATAGATAAGTCAAAAAGACCAAACAACATAAAAGTTACTGAAGAACAGCAGGTATTTTGTTTTGCCTCCCTTCCCCATCATGTTTGGCTCCAAGCAAGTGCAAAGTATAACTGACTCACAAAACAATCATAGGCCTTATGAAGGCACGCGGCTTTCACGCTCTGTCCATTCAGCAGAGGTTACTAGGGGGGTGCAGTCAGTTCAGTTTTCTGCTATCATATCCTTTAGTTTGGAATTTTAGGAGTGGAGTCAATGATCAGCTGATCTCATTGTGTAAAGCATGTTTAGTTGGCAAACATGACCGTAAGCGACAGAGGAGTGGCAGGTGGTGGTTCCCAGCCTTCATTTCTAAGCCTTCCTCACTAGGCATACGTGGATACTCAACCGATATTTATGGAGGGCCTGCCATGAGCCAGGCACTGTGCTTAGCATGCTGCGACTGGCAGAGAAAACCACAAAGCAGCTGTCACCAGGGATGTGTCCTTCAGTGACTGTGTGGCAAGTGGTGAGCTGGCTTGGATGGACCCTATTGAGACATCCAGGTTTTGCAAACGTTCCTCCACCCTTGTTTCAGAAGGCTCCTGATGCTCTTGTTACGAAAATAAGTATATAATAAAAATAGAGGGGCACCTGGGTGGCTCAGTCGGTTAGGCATCCAACCTCAGCTCAGGTCAAGTTCTCAAGGTGAGTTCGAGCTTCGTGCTCTCTTCTATCAGCATAGAGCCTGCTTGAAATCCTCTGTCTCCCTCTCTCTCTGTCCCTCCCCCGCTGGTTCTCTCACTCGCTCTCAAAATAAATGAACTTCAAAAAATAGTAAAAATAGTAATAGAGAAGCCCTTTTTACTTAGTTACAGGAAATTCTGAGTTTCTGTCAGTAATTCAGATTTTTCAGTGCAGCATCTTCGTCGATTATAAAGAGGAGTGCTTTCTTCTGTAGCTGCCTGACGTCTGCTGCTAATTCCCCTTTATCCCAGGGAGTATCTCTCTCGCATCTATGGGCACTGAAGCTTCCATCTTGGAACTGTAGTTCCCACCTCGCTGCCTCTCTGCCTAAGCCTTGGCCGGAGTGGTGGGTGATTGAATCTGAAGTGAAAGGGAACATCCATGGTGCCCAAACTAGAAATATCTGATGTATCTGTGAACTCTGTTCAACCCCTCTTCTGACGGCCACAGGCCCTGAATTTAAGAACTTACAGGCTGGTGTGCCTCCTGACTTTCTCAGTCCCCCAAAAAATCACCACCACCACCACCCCCCAGCCTGACCTGGCACCACTCTCTCCACTGGCATGCCCCTGGGGGGCTGCATTCCACGGTGCTTGTATTCCTGGGACGGGGAGGCGAAGTTCAGCTGCACAAAGCCTTACCCAGAGAGGACCCAGGTTGACAGCTAGGAGTTATGGTGCAGTCATACTGTTATTTTTAGATTTTCAACCAGTGAAATGCTGAGAGCAGGAAGTGGTGAATATTATATGCTGCTGTTATCTGAAGCTTGTGTATACAAAACAGTCTCATTTGGGGAGGGGAGGGGAGGGGAGGGGAGGAGAGGGGTGGGGAGGGGAGGGGAGCAATGTCAGAAGACCGTTCTGTTGACTAACTCGCTGCTTCACAGGAAGAGGCCAACTAGAATTGCTTCTTCCAATTACACAGCACGATGAAGAACTACGAGGTGATAACATTTGTAGTTCACGTCTGATCAATGTATTAAAGGACAAAAGCTTGCAGAATCGCCAGAGCTTGTTGGGGGGGGGGGGGGCGGGTGGCAAAGGGTCCTAAGGCTTTAAGATTGATTGTGTTTAAACAACGGTCCCAGATTTTTCAGGTAGCTTCATGGAGCATCAGCGTTGCTACCTTGTACACGGAGTCTAAGCACACTCTGTGTCTCGGCCTCTCAAATTACTTCTTCATTTCGCTGAATGTGCGTTTAGTGGCAGATACTCTGCCAACTGAGTGGCGGAGCCACGTAGGGTAGAACTGGTCTCATTTTACTCTTACAGAAGCGAGGACGAAACCCGCCCAGGGCAAGCACACAAAACACGCTAGATTAATTAGTAATGATGAACCAAATGACAGAATACATCATTAGTGAACAAATGACCAAATCGTGTTGTGGTACAAGCAGACGCACCAGAGCTGGTCTCTAGGTCCTGTCGTCCCCAAACCCAATTGCCTCAATTCTGGGAGACATTGGTGGGGTGTGGAAGAAACTGGCCTGACACCCTCACTCAACTGCATGTAAAATGGATGGGTTTCAGCTTACACACACGAGAGCTGAGAGAGACCCCCAAGTTCACTTAGGTCAAAGTGCTCACCTTACAGAAGACAAAAAAAGGAAGCTTAGAATTGACTACTTGGTCGGGACCTGACTAGGACTGGAACCTACTGGTAGTCAGTCTGCACCTTGACCAATCAGGTCGCTTTACCTTGATGACATCTGACTCTTCCTTTTTTTTTTTTTTTTTTAATTCTTTTTTTTTTTTTTTTTTAATTTACATCCAAGTGAGTTAGCATATAGTGCAATAATGATTTTAGGAGTAGAATCCACTGATTCATCCCCTACATATAACATCCAGTGCTCATCCCAACAAGTGTCTTCCTTAATGCCTCCTGCCCGTTTAGCCGTCCCTCCACCCACAACCTCTCCAGCAACCTTCAATTTGTTCTCTGTTTTTAAGAGTCTCTTGCTTTGTTCCCCTCCCTGTTTTCATATTATCTTTGTTTCCCTTCCCTTATGTTCATCTGTTTTGTATCTTAAATTCCACATATGAGTGAAGTCATATGACTTGTCCTTCTCTGACTAATTTTGCTTAGCAAAATACACTCTAGCTCCATCCACATTGTTGCAAACGGCAAAACTTTATTCTTTTCGATCGCTGAGTAATACTCCATTGTATATATATATATATATATATATATATACCACATCTTCTTTATCCATTCATCAGTCAATGGACATTTGGGCTCTTTCCATACTTTGGCTATTGTTGATAGCACCGCTATAAGCCGTGGGGAGCATGTGCCCCTTTGAAACAGCACCCCTGTATCCCCTGGATAAATGCCTAGGAGTGCAACTGCTGGGTCATAGGGTAGTTCTATTTTTAGTTTTTTGAGGAGCCTCCATACTATTTTCCAGAGTGGCTGTACCAGTTTGCATTTCCACCAGCAGTGCAAAAGGTGAATCTTCTAAATTTCCAAGCAATGACTTTTAAAATGATAAATGGGGGGGGGGGGGGGGGGCACCTGTGTGGCTCAGTCGGTTAGGCATCCGACTTTGGCTCAGGTCATGATCTCACGGTTTGGGAGTGAGCCCTGCACTGAAAGCTCAGAGCCTGGAGCCTGCTTCGGATTCTGTGTCTCCCTCTCTCTGCCCCTCCCCCGTTCATGCTCTGTCTTTCTCTGTCTCTCAATAATAAATAAATGTTTAAAAAAAAATTTTTAAAGCAAAATGATAAATGGTGGGGTGCCTGGGTGGCTCAGTTAAGTGACTGACTTCGGCTCAGGTCATGATCCCATGGTTTGTGAGTCGGCTCTGTGCTGACAGCTCGGAGCCCGGAGCCTGTTTCGGATTCTGTGTCTCCTTCTCTCTCTCTGCCCCTCCTCCGCTCATGCTCTGTCTCTCTCTTTCTCTCTCAAAAATAAATAAAAATTAAAAAAAAATTTTTAACAAATTTTTTTTACCTCATTCGTTTTAGAAATTATATTGATGACTGAAATAACACTCTCTGAAATTCACAACAATGAAATTTTAAAGTGAGGGAGAAAAAGACCAATATCAATATCATTAATAAAACAAGGGATATTTTACCAGATCCTGCAGCCATTAAGGCGTAATAAGGGAAAGCTACAAACAACTTCAAACGGATAACTCTGACAATTTAGAAAAAATGATCCAATTCTATGCTAACCATAAACTAGTAAACTAAGGTGAAATAGGTCATCGTAATTGTTTTATAAGGATTGAATCTCCAAGTACAAATGGTTTCATGAAAAAAATTTCAACAATCATTTAAAGAAAAATGAATGCTAAATAGAAAATAGAAAGTAAACAGAAGAGAAAAAACACTTCCCATTTCATTGTATTAGGCCAGCATTACCTTGATACCAAAGACTGATGAAGACAGTATTTAAAAAAACTAAAGAAAACTACAAACCAATAACTCTCCATGAACATAAATGCAAAAATCCTCAACAAAATATTAGCAACTCAAATCCAATAATGTATAGAAAAAATTAGATAACATTACCAAGTGGAATTTATTCCAAGTATGAAATATTGGTCCATCATTCAAAAGTCTCCACCATATCAACAGTTTAAAGAAGAAAAATCATATTATCATAGTAAATGATCCAGAAAACATTTAACAAAATCCGGTACCCACCCATGATCAAACCTCAGCAGAATAGGAATAAAGGCAAAGTTTGCCTCAACTTGCTAAAGAGCATCTACAAAAAACCTACAGCTAACAGTAAATTTAAAAGTGAAATATTTAAATCTTTCCCTTAATACCGGGAACAAAACCAAGATGTCCCTCTTGCCACTCTTATTCACCATAGTCCTGGAAATTCTAGCTGCTTCAATAAGGTAAGAAAAAAAGAATGAAAGATGTATTGGGAAGAAAGAAAACGCTCCTCATTTTCAGAAGACAGGACTGTCTACATAGAAAATCCCAGATTCCTATAGAGGAATCTCCAGAAAACGTCTATAATTAATAAGTGAGTTCAGCAACGTTGCAGGATACAGTATCAACACATAAAAGTTAATCTCATTTCTCTATACTAACAATGAGCATGTGGAAACCAAAACATACGTTAAATTCAAAACACACGATTTGCTTACGATTTCTCAAAAAATAAAATACTTAAGATATTCACATGTCACTCATTCACAGATTTCTTACCTTATCTCTTAAAGGGAGAAAGTATTTTGTATTTCAGTGTCATTTTTTTAACTTATGCCTCACTTGGCACTTTTTTTTTTTTTTTTTGCCACATTAATTTACTGCAGAATACTAGCAAATCTATGCAGACGATGAAACAAATCAATTCAATTCCATCTCACTGGAGGACATGCAAGCCAAGATCATAGAAAATATATGGGTTAGATAAGTTTGTACAGACATTAATTATAGTGCAGTTGGCCAGGAGATCAATGCTGAGGACTTAACAACATACATTTAAATGAGAGTGTCTATAAGCAGAAAACAAGGTGATGTACTCATTGGCTAACATAAATATGGTGACCAGAGGCTCAAAGGAATCTAACCCTATAATTCCCAAAAGAGGAATGGTTCAGTATCCACTAATTCAGTGCTTCATGATGACTTTAAAGAACATAATTATCACGAATACGAAAATTGGATGGTATCTTGTTTCTTCTCTAAATACAGCCTAAAGAAGAATTTATGGGAACCTGGCTACCTTGCAATGTTGCAAAACATCAATATTCTAAATATCACAATCTGGTGTGAAAGGAATTAAGAATATGTTAACATCACCGATGTTAATATTAATGTTCTGATGAATATTGTGAAAACTCACCTCAGAAAAAATACCTGTGCACACATTCATACAGTTTTGAAACCATAAGAACTTCTGATGTAGTCCAATCTGCATTTTAAGACAAAGAAATAAACTCACAGACTCAGGAAGCACATGAAAGACATGGGCGAGTCCACCAATGAGCAAAACCAAGAAAACGAAACGAACGAGAGAGTATCATTTTATACATATCAGAACAAGGTGACTTAATGGACAGTGGACAAACAGAATTATCCTGATGCCCACTATTTCGTGCAGAAGCATTCTGAGCTTAGGAGTGCAAAAACCAATTAGAGCCTTGTTCCTAGGAATAAAAGAAAAGAAGGATTAATGTAATTTCCTCCTTAGCATTGTCATAATGATTAAAAATAATGTATAATAGGGTACAGCCGCTCTGAAAAACAGTGTGGAACATCCTCAAAAAATTAAAAATAGAATTACCCCACGACCCAGCAATAGCACTACTAGGAATTTATCCAAAGGATACAGGAGGGCTGATTCATTGGGGCACATGGACCCCAATGTTTATGGCAGTGGTACCAACAATATGGTTGTTCCAAAAATTCCAAAATTTCCAAATTATGGAAAGAGCCCAAATGTCCATCCACTGATGAATGGACAAAGAAGATATAGTTTATATATACAATGGAATACTACTTGGCAATGAGAAAGAATGAAATCTTGCCATTTGCAACAATGTGGATGGAACTGGAAGGTATTATGCTAAGTGAAATAAGTCAGAGAAAGACAGATAGCATATGTTTTCACTCATATGTAGAATTTGAAAACCTTACCAGAAGACTATGGGGGAAGAGAAGGGGAAAAAATAGTTTCAGAGAGGGAGGCAAACCATAAGAGACTCTTAAATACATTGAACAAACTGAGGGCTGATGGCAGGGTGGGGGACAGAGGAAATGGGGGATGGGCATTGAGGAGGGCACTTGTTGGGATGAGCACTGGGTGTTGTATGTAAGTGATGAATCATGGGAATCTACTCCCAAAGCCAAGAGCACACTGTATACACTGTATATTAGCTAACTTGACGATAAATTATATTTTAAAAAATTTTTTAATGTATAATCATACCAATAATGTATTAGGCTTATAAAAGACACTCAAAAAACAGCAGGTTCCATTACTATAACAGCCGATGCTGCTGAAGACTGTTCAAACTATGTGGGGAGAGAATGTGGAGCCCTCATACTCTCCCAGCTGGAATACAAAAGGGTGCAACCACTTCGGAAAACAATGTGGTTGTGTTATTTTTTCCATCTGTATTAAGATATAAGTGACCCATTACACAGTGTAAGTTTAAGGTGAACACACTATTAATTTGATACACTTACATACTGCAATAGGACCATTGCCATTGTGTTGGCTAACACCGCCATCATGTCACGTGATTATCCTCTCTTTCTTGTGTGTGCGTGAGCTGTTTTTGTTCAAGGAGAGCTAATTGTTCATCTCTGTGGGGGGATGAAGGCTCGGGTCTCTTACGCTGCCATTTTGGAGACAGCAGTCCAGAAAGCTTTAAATCTCTCAGGGATGAACAATTTCACTTCTAGAGAAAGTCTTCCTCACATGTACAAAGAGACATTCATTGTTAAAGCATATACTTACCATACGATCCAGTAATTCCACGCTTTGAAATTTACCCAATAGAACAGAATGCACATGTCACAAAAGGACTAGTATGCAAATGCTTATAGACACCTTATTCATAACAGCCCCAAACTGGGAATACCTCAAATTTTTATCAGCTGGCGAATGGTCATGGAAGAGTATTCAGTGATACAAAGGAAGGAACTACAGATTCCTGCAGCAACGTGAATGAAACTCCCAAACACTACACTGGGCAAAAGAAGTGGGACAGAAGGAGTATATATTATATACTTTTGTTTACATGATGTCCTAGAACAGGCAAAACTAACAGAAATCTGATTAGTGGTTTCCTAGGGCTGGAACTAGAGAGGAAAAAGATGATAAAACAGCCCTAGGAAAATTTCTGGTTGAAATGAATGCTCTACAACTTGATTGGGGGGTGATTACACAGGTGTTTACATCTGTCAAAAGTCACTGCACTATACTTTTATAATGCATGAATTTATTTTATGTAAATTATAAATCAATAAAATTGATAAACAAAGAGGAATAGGAAAAGGTTTGTCCAAAGTACACAAAGTAACTACTGTTTTTGGAAGTGGGGGGGGGGGGGCAGAACGTGTCTTAATTAAATCTGTTTTCAAGAATAACCCCATACTTAAGAAAAAATTGCAGGTTACATTATGCATACTTCTCATGTCACCTCACCTAATTTTGTGAGGTAGATTCAATAAAATCTTCAGTTAAATATTTTAATGGTTCAAAAAGACCATGAAGTCAAAAACAGCGTGTGTGTGTGTGTGTGTGTGTGTGTGTGTGTAAGCGGAGAATCCATATACTAGTATGGTTTGGGGCTACAGCCTTGATTCATGGTAAAGTGCCAGCACTTTTAAAAATCATTGCTTTTGCACCACCTGTATGAATCTCAACAGAGTGAAAAAGGCAAATAAGGTCTTAGTGTTTTTATGAAACTGGTTCCCATCTTGAGCTCTGGAAAACTTCCAGGGTCTGCAGATCACACAAGAAGAATCCTTTCTACACATATTAACCTTGGAAATGTTTACTAGATTAGAAATTCAGAAAGTCTATATAATTAACTTAAGCAAAAAGTATGCTGCTAAAATACTGGTAAGATGCTAAATTTGCAGTGGGTAAAGAAGGGAAAATGTGGACTGTAGACTCCCAAAACCTTGAGTGACAAAAGAAGTTTACTGCATAGAGTGGTTAGAAGAAAGTGATTTGCTTACCTAAGAATAAAAGAGTTCACAAGAGGGGGAGGTTGTTTAGAAAAGGCATGTTATAATGAAAGAAGTTCATGAGAAAATAGAAAATGTGAATAAGAGAACATAAAGAAGGACAAGTGCAGGGCACATAGGTCTGAAGCTTAGAAGATGATGAGAAGCTCAAAAAGTTCCAAAACAATATCCTTTTCTCTTTCCTTTAATGAAATAGGAAAAGACATCAACTGGAAGTGATAATGCTATAGGATGAGTAGAGAATTTGAGAAAGGAAAGAAAGTTAATAGAAGCTTGGAGGGAAATGTGAAAGGGAGTTGACTCAAGATGATAAAAAGATTGGGAAATAATGTTGGGAGAACAGCTTAAATCAGAAATCATGACTTGCATGTGTGTGAGGGTGCTAAAATATACCTAACATGAAACTTACCACCATCATCATTTTTTAACTCTACAATTCAGTGGCATTAAGTACATTCACACCCTTGTGCAGCCATCACCAATATGGTGGTTCCTCAAACTGTTTTACACACACGTGCACCATTTTACATTTCCACTAGCAATGCACAAGGGTTCCGTTCTCTTCATATTCTTGCATACACTTGTTATTTTCTTGGAGGGCGTCTGTATATCTTCTTTGGGAAAATGTCTATTCAAGTCCTTTGCAACTTTTTATTGGGTTTTGGTTTTTTGTTATTGAGTGGTAGAATTCTTAATATATTGTGGATATTAATCCCTTATGATTTTCAAATGTTTTTTTCCCCATTCTGCGAATTGCTTTACACTCTCTAGATAGTGCCCTTTGATGCAAAAAAAAAAAGTTTTACATTTTGATCAAGTCCAATTTATCAATTTCGTCTTTTGCTGCCCATGTTTTAGGTAGCATATCAAAGAAATCATTGCTAAATCCAATGTTATGTTTTCCACTATGCATTCTTCTAAGAACATTCTAGTTTTAGCTCTTGCATTTAGGTCTTTGGCCCATTTTGACAATGTTTATATATACGGTGTAAGGTGAGAGCCCAAACCTGATTCTTTTCCATGTGGATATCCAGTTTTACCAAGACTGTCCTCTTCTCCACTGAATGGTCTTGACACCCTGTCAAAAACCATTTGGCCATATATTCAAAAGTTTATTTCCAGGTTTTCTATACTATCCCACAGGTATATAGTCTGTCTTTATGCCACACTGTTTGGATTACTGTAAGTTCATAGTATGTTTTGAAACTAGAAAATGTAAACTTCCAAATTTATTCTTCTTTTCCAAGATTGTTTTTTTGGATACTGGGAATGTCTTGAGACTACATTTGAATTTTAAAATGTGTTTTCCTGGGGCGCCTGGGTGGCTCAGTCGGTTAAGCGGCCGACTTCGGCTCAGGTCACGATCTCACGGTCCGTGAGTTCGAGCCCCGCGTCGGGCTCTGGGCTGACTGCTCAGAGCCTGGAGCCTGTTTCAGATTCTGTGTCTCCCTCTCTCTCTGACCCTCCCCCGTTCATGCTTTGTCTCTCTCTGTCTCAAAAATAAATAAACGTTAAAAAATAAATAAATAAATAAATAAATAATGTGTTTTCCTGTTTGGAAAAGAAAAAAAAAAGTCATTGGAATTTTGATAGGGATTGTATCAAACCTGTACATAGATTTGAATAGTATTGTCATTTTAGCGATGTTAACTTTCCAAGAACACAGGGTGTCTTTCCTTTATTTATGTCTTAATTCCTTTCCTCAATGATTTGTAGTTTTCATTCTATAAATCTTTGGCCTACCTAGTTAATCCCTGGTATTTAATTCTCTCTGATGCTGTTGTGAATGCATATGTTTTCTTAATCTCCTTTTCAGATTCTTCTTGTTTAGAGTACAAAAATACAAACAATTTTTGTTTGTTGATTTCATATCTTGGAAATTTCCTGAATTATTGATTAGTTGTAACAGACATTTTGTGGAATCTTTAGGGTTTTCTGCATATAAGATCATATCGTCTTAAATACAGAGATCATTGTACTTCTTCCTTTCCAATGTGAATGTCTTTAATTTCTTTTTCTGGCCTAACTGTTCTGTCTGGGACTTCCAATACTATGTGAGGTAGAAATGGAAAAAGGGTAACAGAGTTCAGTCTTTCTCTCTGCAATATGATGTTACTTGTGGGTATTTCAGAAATATCCTTTATCATGTTGAGGAGATCTCCTTCTATGCCTAATTTGTTGAGTATTTTTATCATGAAAAGGTGTTGAATGTTGTCTAATGATTTTCTACATCATTCGAGATGGTCACATGATGTTTTCCTCCTCACTCTGTTAATGTGGCGTAGCACATTGATTGATTTCCATCTGTTGATCTATTCTTGCATCCCATAAATAAATCCTACCTAGTCATGATGCATAATCCTTTTAGTACGCTGCTGAAGTCAGTTTGTTGGTACTTTATGAGGATTCTAGTATCAATATTTATAAGAGATATTGGTCTGTACTTGTCTTGCTGTAGTGTCCCTCTTGCTCTGATATCAGGGTAATGCTGCCCACAGAGAATGAGTTAGGAAGTCATCCCTCCACTTCAGTTTTTGGAGACGTCTGAAAAGGATTGAGGTTAATTTTTGCAGTATCATATACAATTCACCTGCGATGTGACTTAGCCCAGCGCTTTCCCTTGTTGGAAGAAACTAAGACTTTAATGAATACAAAATAAGACCACATTCGTCTTTATGATCAGATCAAATATAATCCATCCACCATCCTATTTAGGATGCCATTCTCTCTCCCTGGATTCTCCCTCTCTTAACAACTTTAAGAATCCCAGAACATTTATTATGTGCAGATGTGGAGGGGGAATCTCAGTCTTCTATGTGTTTTACAGAAGAAATACCAGAAACCTCTCTTGTTCCCAGGAAGTCTCGTGCTACTGACTTGCTGTTGCAGCCACTGCCACACAGTGTCACTAGTGGTGTGGCCTGAAGCGGGTAGCAGACGGCAACACCAAGGATCTGGACCCTGCAAGAGTGACCGCCAGACCCTTTGCTCAAGAGCAACCCGGAACTTTAAAGCCTCACACACGTCTTAGTTGACACCTAAATTTGTGTCCACAACACAGTTACAAAGGATATAACTTATGACATGTTATGCGTGTGGCTATTTTAAAATAAACTCATTGTAGCACTCTTTAAAAGGCATCCAATGGAATCAAGCTATAGTACCTACTGTTTACCCGTTTCTAAAACACACGAACAAGCCCTTTCACTTTTCAAGATTTTAAATCATTCTTCGTCACCTGGAAATTATATTTCCATTTCACTTTCTTCAAAGAATTTCATCCTGATTTAATATTTTTATATCTTAAAGTCTTCTATTGATAACTTGGTCATCCTTCCTTCCAATGAAAATGTTTGTGAATTTAAAATATAAAATGTTCTTACTTCCCATGATCATATTGCTTTAAATGTTTAAAATATGTTTTCTTATCCCTACACTTACTATTAGCATAAAACTGGAGGAAAATATTAAAAAATTGATGCGTAATTATTGAACACAAAAGCTATTTTTTTCAATTAGAGAAACATCTCTTAATGAGATGAATCAGAACATTTCCCTGTGCTTTTTCGTTTAAGATAAAAATGTATCTTGCTAAAAAATCATTGGTTCTGCATCTAACACAAAATTTTGGACTTTGCGGGGCGCCTGGGTGGCTCAGTCGGGTGAGTGTCCGAATTCGGCTCGGGTCATGATCTCACGGTTCGTGAGTTCGAGCCCCGCGTCAGGCTCTGTGCTCAGAGCCTGGAGCCTGCTTTGGATTCTGCGTGTGTCTGTCTACCACTCACCCGCTTGCTGTCTCTCAAAATAAATAAATGCTAAAAAAAATTTTTTTGGACTTTGTTAGGAGCAGGTTGAACCATTAACCATTTTTAGAAATGAAATAAAATGAAGATTCACTTTCATAGGAAAAAATATTCATGATGAGATTTGAAAAAATAGATTTTATATGTGAACTGAATAATACACACCATATCTGAAATAAATTCCATAGGTTTTATGTGATGTATCTGAAAAATACATAACCCGGTAAAACACTCAGTACAACCAGTTAGTTTGGTATCTTCTTGCACCTGAGACAGTATCTGGCACAGCAGAAAAGAATTTGTCACAGTAAGTAGCAAAGTCCTATTTAGTGTTCAGTAGCCTTTGAGATGCTCTTCTGCTTGTCTCTCCCGTTTAACACAATCTTGATAATAGTCAGAGGCTTAAAGGGGCTGTGTTATTGAAAAATTATCATTACTCCCACGGTCACTCTGCCTTCATTTATATATATTCTTGATTCGGAACTCACCATGAGCTAAAATACTTCCCTTCTGACATTCTATTCTTCACAGATGACAGGAGTCTGTCGAAAATAGGGAAAGGGAGAAGCCCTATGGGTGGGCGTGAAGTATCTCAATTAATCGTGAAAGAGTTTTGTCTTTGTTGCCTCCTGGGCATCCCTATAGTAAGATCTGAAGTAGGTGACAAGTTTGCTTTTCTTTTGTGAAATGTGGAAGAACTGGGACGCCTGCCTCTGTGAACACAGGACATTTTCAGGCATATAAATTTTGGAGAAGAGGACACATGCATTTGAAATTTTGTAATTCTCCTATAAAAGTCTCTGTGGGCACCTTTGGGGTTATTCTAATCTGAGGACTGCTGTTTTGGAAGATGTGTGGGTTAGGGGAAGCCTCTTGTCTCTAGGATAGTCGGCTGTGAAGGGTCCATGACCCACCGGTCCACCTTGGTGGCATTCGTTCTGTCTCTTTCCTTCCCTCCTTCCCTCTCTTCCCTTCCCTCCCTGCCTCTCCATGCATAGTCTTCCTCCCCCACTTCTCTCTCTCTTCCCCCCGCCTCTCATCCTATAACCACACATACACATCATCCGACCAAGGGGGCTAAGCCAGAAGTGGTCCATCATTAAACACATCTTGCCTTTGGAACTAGCACTCCTGGGAAGTCTGGGGTAGGGCCACTCACATAGCTTGCCCCCTTCCTTTACTGTTCCCTCACTGTCCGCTCTAGAAACTAGGGCCTGACCTCCATGGTCTCTCCAGTGCTGCCACCAGAAGTGGTCCAAAAACCAATGGAGAAGCCAAAGTGAAGCTCCTTCTGAGCTTGTTTCATGAGGCCGAGTGTGGATGAGCACCACAGCAGCCATGACCTCGGTCGGATGGTTCCTTCAGGGCTGCTGCAAGTCCCTCCTACTGCCAGTGCCATGGCCTGTCCACTTGCTGTGTCAATCCTAACACCTACAGTCTTGACCCCAGCATCGTCAGTAGATCACGAAGAAGTACAGTCTGGTGTCCATGGATTACCCAGTGTCTGGGCTGTTCACGCTTACCCAGGAGCACATGGATGCAGGGATGTGTCTTGTACTTAGGTAAAAACAGCTAGATGGTTTCTTCTCCACTGTTAAAAGTTTTGACTTCAGCTAAGGGAGTGTTAACTGTAGTGGAGTGAATACGCACTGCACAAGTACAGTAAAGGTAACTTCATGTCTATCAAGTATCTCAGAGTATGACCTAATTTAGCTATAGAAACTCTGCAGCCGTAATTAGTTAACACGGGGAAATACCGGCTTAGGGTAAGTTCTAATCCAGTATCCAATTGTCCTTAGAAGAAGAGAAGAGACACACAGAGGAAAAGATCATACAAAGACAAAGGCACAGACCGAATGCACAAACCAAGGAACAGCAGGAGCCACCAGAAGCTGGAAGAGGCAAGGGGTCTCCCCTAGAGCCTTCAGGGGAGCATGGTCCTCACAACCTCTTGATTTTAGAGTCCTAGCTTCCACAAGGGTGAAAGAATACATTTTGTTCATTTCCATCCACACAGTTTTTAGGTACTTAACGATGGTGGTCCTAGGAATCCACTACCGTGCTTGAGAGTGGACGAGGAGTTCCCCCTGTATTTTGCTGCCTACGTTTCTGAACAATCTTTACTTACCAGAGCAAGCATCAAGTATTTCAACAATTAAAAAACACCTTTAAAGAAGCACATGTACTTCCAAGCATCACTGGAATACTATTGTATATCAAATTGATACTGACCAAAATTCAACTTAATGCCCTGAATTTCAGGAATCCATGTTAATTCATTGCACTTTAGGTAAAAGTACAATGAATTAATACGCTTTGTCAAGTACTCCTCATAGCGTAGGGAAGACATCACTGGAACAATTCAAGGCCAGGAGTTTCTTGCGCAGTGGTGTATAATTACTGGTACCTATGAAAGTAGATCTGTCATGCTTGGGTGGCCGGAAAACTGAAGGAGGTGATGATAACTGTTCCTGGCAGTCTGGAGAGACAGATGTTAAAGGCAGCGTCACTTCCAGAATGCAGAGGCTTGTTCCAGAGGTTAATGAGATGGGCAGTATATGGTGATAGGATGGTCATGGAATTTTGGCTCAGGGTATGAGGCTAAGTCACTTGTCACCCAAATGTAAAAGGAACCTTGGCAAACTTCCCCTGTCGGTGACGTCCCTGCTTCTGGCCCTGTGCTGGAGACCACGCATTTAGCCTACCACGTCACAGAAAATAACTAAGAACCCATTGCATGGACAACGGGTCACTAAAGATGCCTTAAAAATATGATGGCCAAACATATTATGTAACCACGCCTAAATTCAAACAAATCTTCAAGAAACATTCACCCAAATGTAAACAGCCAATAATCAGTTGTTCCTGGTTACTGCTAGACTTGGAGCACAGAAAGAATGCTCTCTCCTTATGTTCCAAAGACAGGCTAATTCTACTGAAACATCACCAGAAGCCCAAAACGGAAGGGGTGGACAGCAGTGTAATCTTTCTGATAAGATGAAAAGTTATAGAATGAAATTTTAAAACAGAACTGATGAAAATGATTTAAAATATCAATCAATCAAAATGATAAACATCAACCCAAAACTAATGAAAAGGAAAGGCTGTATGAATGGCACTAGAGATGGAAAGGGAGGAAGGGAATGCTCTAAACTGAGACAAATGGACCAGGGAACTCATGGACTGAAGCAGAGTGGCGAGGGGGCCCAGGTAGGCTGGAAAGGGAGCGCCTGCAGAAGACCCCCAGGAGAAGCAGAAACCTGCAACTGAGGGGTAGCAGTGGGAGGGGGGTCAGAGATATAGAGCACTAAAGGTAGAATCCCAAGGGAGACGAGTCAACAGTGACAATTCAGAAAATTCCCTGTCAAGGACTGGATAAAGGGCCATCAGAAGGCTATGACAAAACCACCCACGCATGGACTTTAGCAGGAATGTTGACAGGGTATAATGGGGTTAGAGTACAATGGATATAGAAATAGATGAGCTGTCTGTCCCCATCTAGCTAAACCTCAAGCCTGAAAGGACAAACCACAGACGGTTTTGATGTGGCTTGGTGTTTGGACAAATTTTCTTTCTTTTTTTTTTTTTCTTAATATATGAAATTTATTGTCAAATTGGTTTCCATACAACACCCAGTGCTCATCCCAAAAGATGCCCTCTTCAATGCCCATCACCTACCCTTCCTCCCTCCCAAATAGTCTCCTGATTTGTTCATTTTGGCCACTCTGACTGGCCTGAGGTGATATCTGAGTGTGGTTTTGATTTGTATTTCCCTGATGAGGAGCGACGTTTAGCATCTTTTCATGTGCCTGTTGGCCATCTGGATGTCTTCTTTAGGGAAGTGTCTATTCATGTTTTCTGCCCATTTCTTGGTTTATTGGTTTTCTTGGATTATTTGGTTTTTGGGTGTGGAGTTTGGTGAGCTCTTTATAGGATTTTGGATACCAGCCCTTTGTCCGATATGTCATTTGCAAATATCGTTTCCCATTCCGTTGGTTGCCTTTTAGTTTTGTTGATTGTGTCCTTTGCTGTGTAGAAGCTTTTTATCTTCATGAGGTCCCAATAGTTCATTTTTGCTTTTAGTTCCCTTGCCTTTGGGGATGTGTCAAGTAAGAAATTGCTGCAGCTGAGGTCAGAGAGGTCTTTTCCTGCTTTCTCCTCTAGGGTTTTGATGGCTTCCTGTTTCACATTCAGGTCCTTTATCCATTTTGAGTTTATTTTTGTGAATGGTGTGAGAAAGTGGTCTAGTTTCATTCTTCTGCATGTTGCTGTCCAGTTCTCCCAGCACCATTTGTTAAAGAGACTGTCTTTTTTCCATTGGATATTCTTTCCTGCTTTGTCAAAGATGAGTTGGCCATACTTTTGTGGGTCTAGTTCTGGGGTTTCTATTCTATTCCATTGGTCTATGTGTCTGTTTTTGTGCCAATACCATGCTGTCTTGATGATTACAGCTTTGTAGTAGAGGCTAAAGTCTGGGACTGTGATGCCTCCTGCTTGGACAGATTTTCTAAGAGCAGTTGGCCCTCAATGCTAATTATCATTGGTCACAAATAGGTGCTATATGATACCCAATGACATTTCTCCATTTCTGAAGCAGGCGTGCCCCCTAGTTCCCAAGAATTACATCTCAATGATGAAGCTCCCTACCTTCCCCACCCACACTGCAAAAAAACACAAAAAAACAAAAAACAATGATAACTACATATCCTTTCCCCCATGATTTTTCTCCACGGCACATTATGGTTAAAGATCTATCCTTTCTGATACATGAATATCTGGTTCATTTACATTCACTGCTGTACAATATTCCGTTGGATGAACATAGCATGATTTCTTTAGTCTTCTATTAATATACATCTAAATTGTTTCTACCTCTTGCCATTGCCAACTGTACTGCAATTAACCCCCTTACACGTGTATCCTTGAGCACTGCATGTAGGGGTACATCTAAGGTGTACTATATTTAGACAGAGAACTGCCGACTCTTTTTTTAAGTTTACTTATTATTTTTGAGAGAGAGAGCACAATAGGGGAAGGGCAGACAGTGCGAGAGAGAATTCCAAACAGGCTCCACATTGACAGTATAGAATGTGGGGCTCAAACCCAAGAACCATGAGATCATGACCTGAGCTGAAACCAAGGGTCAGATGCTTAACTGACTGAGCCACTCAGGCATCCCGAGAACTGCTGACTCTTAAGCACATACTGCCAAATATTCCCAAAGTAGTTGTACTAACATCTTCACCAAGATTTTATCAATAATTCTCTTCTTCCACATAACACCAATCCTGAGTATTTAAAAACTGTTACTGGTGTTAATCTCACTGTTGTCTTAATTGCATTTTCTTAGAAAGGTGAAACATCTTATCACTACAAACGTATTATATCTTTTAGTATTTACTTGTCAAGATCCATGGAAAACATGTTTCAGATTTCAGTTGGAATTGAACTTCCCAAGCCCATCATAAGTAAGCAGCTGATCCCACAATCTTTATAATCAAAGTTGTCACCATAGCAACTAAGCACCACAGCCACCTGATGTCCCCACACCTTTCCACTGCACTTTATGTCTTGCTTCCATCAATGGGAACTTGTTGCCATATGCCAATGCCCCATTTGCTCTCAGCACGTGCTTCTCAATACGTGAGCAACCTGATTTCCATTTGAAGATATTTCGTCTAAAGCAATTTACTTACTGTATTGGTCAAGGGCCCAGCAGAAAACAAATGACATAGTCAAGATGGATAATTCAGGAAAGTTTAATAAAGAGACTATACAATGTATGGTCAGGTCTAAGAGAAACCGAGAAAAGATAGTGAATATCACAAGACTGACAACAGTGGGGAGACACTGCCATCCCTAGACCTAAAGAGCAAAGGGAGAGGTTACCAAAATCCAGAAAACAGCTGTAGCTACAGAAAAGGTTTCCCAATAGCATCTGTGGCTTTTGGGAAATAAATGCATTCATCCCTTGGCAACCTAGCTGAGAGGAAGCTAGGTGACTCTTGTTGCCTCAACACTGGCCAAATGCAACTGTCTGTCAGAGGACGAGACCTTGATTATGGCTCCCTATGTCTCAGCTTCCTGGAACCCACAGGAAGTTGAAAGAGCAAAGGGTAGAACTGGAAAAGCAAATTAAATCCCCAGCAAACCAACATCTCATATACTCAAGTTTCTTTACCCCTCTAGAACTTTGCCTTTCCTTTGATACTCCAAAGAAGGCATCAACAACATTACCTTATATAAAGAGCATATAAAGAGCAAATAGATAAGAAACATCATGAATCCAGTGAAGAAAAGGGCAAAAGACACGAGAAGCTTTTCACAAAGAAGGAGGTTCAGCTAAAACAGAAATGTAAAATAAAATACGTATGGATTCCATTTGTTGACTATGAAAGTTTTGAAGTCACCCGGAATACTGGAAGCATTTAGAATGAAGAGCTAAAACCATAAAAGGGCGCAGAGGTAACAGATGACCTGGTGAATATTAAGGAGTAACACACAAGACGGTCAGTGGGCACATGGTGATATACCCTCATGGCTGGAAACTGAAAACAGGTCATTGAAGACAGTAAAAAAGCAATGGCTAGAAAAAGCAGTGGAAATAAAAGAAAGAAAAGACCATGTATCCTGGCTTCACAGTATGAAGTTGGGGGAGTGAGAAGGAGCCTCTGAGGAAAGATCAAGTGACATGCAGTCAGTCATGGGGAAAATCCATTATTTCAGAAAAGCAAAGAGGAAGAGGAAAAGCGGGAGCCCATGCCTACATTGGTGTTTCTTGCCAAAGGAATGTCACCATGAATCAGGGAGGGAGTTGTAAGAGAACAACAAGGAACAGTGTTGGATTCAATCGAAAGCACAGAGTAGGATGACTGTTCTGGGTGGTGCTGGAGGTGTGGAAATGGGGAAATGGGTGGGGGTAATATGGATTTGTCTGTCTTCCATGATATACTTACACAGGAGACCACTGCCCTAACTGATGTCTCTTTAAATCTTAGCGGAATGAGTGATCCTCTGTGAATTTTTTTTACAAAGCTACTTAACCCCATTCTGATGTCATTCAATGTATACATAGCTGTATCTATATCTGTATCTGCAGGGAATACAGTAATTGGCAGATATTCTATTACTGGATGCTTAGTCTCCACTAACCAGTTTGCCTGCAAACAGACACAAGCATATGCTTCGTAAGAAGGAAGAAATAAGATTTCCCCTAGGATGTGCAACTTGACACATCATGCCCTTCACAAGGAAGTAAGGGTCAGGAAAACCAAGGGGATATTTCTTCACCAACCTATAAAGGCATTAACAATAGGAGGATGGCTCCTGAAAGTGTACATTCCTAAGTTTTATTGGGTTCCTGGATTCCTGGAACCTAATATCATTGGTTAATGATATTGGTGTATATTTAGAAAATACCCAGAGACACAAGTTGGCAGGTAATCACATGCGAAAACGTCTGAGAATTGCTGAGTCTTCTGTGACAGTGTAAGACATCAGGATGTCACAATCCTGTCTATTATGTGCCAGGAATGCTTTTTGGGAACAGAAGAAAAGTATGAAGTTATTTTTCATGTGAGCCCAAGCTCTCTCTAAATTTAAGCAAACTCCTGGTCCTTATAATGAGTCCCCTTTCCTCAGACTCACTTCTGCATGACAAATCTTAGCAGCTTAGTCTCAGGAGAATTCGGCCTCGGTCAGAAGTTCCCTTCAAAGCCAACTGATCCCACATTGTCACCAAATTTCTTCCTTCCAAGCCCAGCCTGAGCTGCTTTTTTTCTGTCCCGTGAGGTCAGGTCCCTTTCTCTTGGAGCCCAGAGAAACCCCTCCTGCTCCTTCTCCTCCTCCTCCAGGAAACCCCATTTCTATCTGGTGACAATGGCCTGTGATTGTCTCCTGTGACTGAATAGGAGCTTGACAGAGAAGCGCCTATTCCTCGTGTTTGTAATTTTTCATCGTGGTTCTTTTTCTTGTCATTTACTTCTGTCTTTGGACCCACTCCTTCTTCAAAACCCCAGTAGTCTTCCTCCTCCCTTACCCTCATCCAGTCTCAACTCCGGGGTCCTGTTACATAACAGTCCCACTCAGAATTCACTCCACACAGGGGGCTAGAGGAGAGCTAAGAGCAAGCAGCCATGCCCAAGGGGTCAGGCCCCCTACCTCCACCCCCTCCCTCCATCTTCTGAGCTCCTGGGACATTGTTGTAGGTGAATCTTCCTGTGAATTCATGATGTGCAGAGACACAAGACCCTGTCCTTGGCAAGTGTTAGAAAGGACCCACAAGAGTAACGAGTGCTGGAGAAGCGTGCTAGAACTCCCACACATAACCCCGTCATATTCTGGTGGGAATATAAAATGGCATAGTCTGGCGGTTCAGAATCAAACACAGAATTACCATATTGACAGTGAGTTCACTCCTTGGTATATGCCCAAGAGATGAAAACATACGTCCATGCTGAAATTTCTACGCGAAAGGTCACGTCAGCATCATTCACGATAGCCAAAGAGTGACCAAACCCAAATGTACACTGGCACATGAATGGATTACAAACAGTGCTATTATCACACGATGGAACGTTATTTAGTCATATAAAGAAACGAAGCAGCAACACATGCTACAATATGGGTGAAGACCGCTAAGTGGAAGGAACATGAGACAAGGCCATACACCCTGCAAGTCCATCTAAATGAAAAATCCAGAACAGACAAATTCACAGAGACAAGAAGATTAGTAGCTTCCAGAGACTGTGGTAAGGGAGAACCATGGAGGGGTCTCTTAGTGGGGGTGATGAAACTCTTCTGGAATTAATTCATGGTGATCTGCACAACCTTGTCACTGTACTACAAACTAGTGAATTTTACATTTTAAAAAAGGAAGCTCATAGCATGTGAACTATAAATTCGACCCGCAGTACAAATAGCCCCCACCCTCATGGCAGGGCAGATGTTGTGCCAGATGTCCCACGATCACCACCCTCTCCCCACCACAGCCAGGCTTCAGGGTACGGTGTATCTGGGGAAAAACACTTTCTTTCGTCTGCCTCTTTCCCCGCCCTCCTATTAATTTCTACTAAACCCCAGCTTGAGAGAGCTGTCTGGGGGAAGGGAGGGTTGGATATGATTTGATTCTCTCTCTGAGCCTCACGCTCAAAGGAAATCACCCTGATTTGGTTCGCCACTCGCTGTTCTTGGCTGTCTCAGGACGGAGCCCTAAACGGGCATCTGAAAGCCCAGCCTCCTCTCCTGGTGACCGTGGGACTTAGTATTTGACTGAGCCTCACCTCTTCCGATTTTGTAGGAAGACTTTATTTTCTTTTGAGAGTGCAGAAGGTTCCTTTCACTTAAACACAAGGAGATATGTCATCTCAAACCCAGAGTCTGTCTAACCTAGTCTGGGTAGCGGATACACAGGCAGGTTCCTGAGCCAGCTTATCTGCCTGGATAGCTCACCTGTGCAATTTACTACCCCTAGAAACCTGAGCCTTTATTCAACTGCTCTGTGCCTCGTTTCTGTCATCTGTGAAATGGGGATAACAAAGAGACCTGCCTTAATAAGCTGTTAAAGGTGTCCGCACTCGATAGAAGTCAGGTTTTTAATATTAGCCCATCTATGCACGTGAGCAGCGTAAGGTTCCAGTGATAGAAGAATTAACCATGGCATTCAAAGAACACCTTTTCCTCATTTTTTCTTACCACTTTTTCTGACTATGGTGTCCAGTCCATGAATATGACACCGGAATAGTGAAGGCCAAGTGACAGATAAACGTCATGATTCTGGAGCTCAAACGATCTATTTTTGATTCATATTTATACAAAAAAATCAGAATGCTGCCACTCGAGATGGTTCCTGTTGATATCGATTGTTCTTCTCATTGTGAGCAGGTGAACACCGCGAGGTAAATGAGCCCCACACTGATCTTCAAACACAGAGAAAATCCGGGACTGGCTGCGAGGGGGCATGGGCGGTCCCAAGGAGGACAGTTCTCAAGGCACAGCCTTTAGGGGAAGACAACAGACTCTTGTTCCCTGGCTATTGCTGGGCCACCTCGGCAGTAGAGCTTTCGACAGAACTCGAGCTATTTTCCTGGTTATACAGAATAATTACTAAGGAAATGGACAGGCTGAACAAGCCTGTTTCAGAACAGGAGACAGAAAATGTAAACTTTTTCACTATTTCTGTTTGATGTGGGCCTTAAAGACATCAACATCCAAGAGAAGACTTTTTAAGGGTTATTTCCAGGTGGCTGTAGCAGGTGGGTGAGAGGAAGCTGGCATTTTAACTTTATCCTCACTGGTACTAGAAAAGACACCTACATGCATCTCCTAAGAGCCGAGGATTGCAGGGCTGCAGTATTTTCTGCTGCATGTGGAAAGGAAGTACAGTAATGGAACAATCATGTTTTATTCTCATAAATATTTTGAGTGGATACATGTCACGGTTAGCCTGATTAAGAAATCAAAAGTTGATTTACTTGAAATACCAACTGCAAGGAGGAGCGGAAGGTGGCAGGAGAGAGGTATATATATTCAGGATCTCCCCACTCACTGCAAACAGGCTGACAGGCTCCCTGCCCACCTCTGCTTCCTCCAGGGACACAGGTAAGTGCTTCCAGCCGCTCCAGCTTAATAACTGGAATCATTTCTGAAAATAATGGCAATGACGCTTTATAGCATGCGTCTATTTCATTCCATGCGATTATATTCTACTTACTCTGCCAGAGTACATTTGAAACACCTTCTTCATCTGATTTACCCTTTATTTATTTATTTCTGATTATGCAATGCCCCCTGTGGAACATGGGGGGTGGGGAGAGGGTCTGGCACCCACAGAACCTTGAAGGAAAAGGCAGAGAGGTGCCTCATGGGACACGGCTGAATGTTATGACATGAATCTGTGTGTTAGTATCTGCAATAAAGCATTTTCTACCGAGGCCTAGTCCTGCCAGTAATGAAAGAGAGAAAGAAAGAAAGAAAGAAAGAAAGAAAGAAAGAAAGAAAGAAAGAAAGAAGTTCCATTACTTTCTCACAAAAGTTTTTTTTTATGTGTACAGTAATTTTGATAGTTGTCTAATTATGAAATGTATACATGTACATTGCAAGGGGTTAAAAAGTAAAAGGAAGAAAAACTTTAGTTGCCAAAATCCCACAATCCAAATAAAAGTCATTTCTTTTCAGAAAATTTCATTATACCAGGGCACCTGGGTGGCTCAGTCTGTTAAGTGTCGGACTTAGACTCAGGTCATGATCTCGCGGTCTGTCCGTGGGTTCAAGCCGTGCATCAGGCTCTGTGCTGACAGCTCAGAGCCTGGAGACTGCTTCAGATTCTCTGCGTCTCTCTCTTTCTGCTCCTCCTCAGCTCTCTCTCTCTCTCTCTCTCAAAAATAAACATTTAAAAAAAATTATTTTAGGAAAATTCATGATAGACTAACCCTCCCTTCAGTAAAGCCATAATATGAACCTGATGCTTCTCTAGGAACTTCAGGTCACATCAAGGTCGCCATGGATTCACTCAGTGAAGCAAACACCCACTTTGCATTGGATCTGTTCCAGCAGTTCAAACCATCAAAGAAGAATGACAACATCTTCTATTCCCCTTTATCCATCGCATCAGCATTAGCCATGACCTACTTAGGAGCCAAAGAAAACACCGCCCTCGAAATTGGGAAGGTAGGTGTCAGCTGCCTACACACTGACCAGCCTAGACGGATCTCTCCGTTGGCTTGGGTGCAGATGACCACAGATCCGGCTGCGCAGCACAGGAGGCTGGGCAAACATTCCCATAACTGGGTGAGCACAGAGCTGTGGGGAGCACACGCCCTCCCCTGGGCTCTGCCCCATTTGCCTCCCTGTGCCTACATTTCCTCTGGGAGCTGGGATGAACTCCCACAGCTGCACAACAAGTAGAGGAGAGGCTTAAATGGAAGAGTAACAGTCAAAGTGAGGCGCTGACTGAAATCCATGGAAAACATCCTCACGTTTCCTGAACAATGAATAACAACACAGGATTCTTTGAAGTGGCCGCTGATCAATCAGCTTTGCGGTCGTTTTTCAAGGAGCAAATGCTTACGCTGCAGTTTTCTCTTTTTCCTTTGCGTATTGGTTTGGTTTGGTTTGCTATGAGGTTTTGTTTTGTTTGTATTGGGGTTCTTTCTCTCTTTTTGACTTCCAGATCTTTTAAGTACTTTTCTTGTCCCACTTCCTGCCTCTTCCAGGTCCTTCACCTCAACGAAGCCACACACAACACGAGAGGAAGAACTACGACAGATCACGTGAGTCACAGAGCACTGGGGTCTAGAAGGAGAATCACACACCCAAGAGGGTCCCACTTTAAAACGGGAATTTCAGATAAACTGGGAAAAGTCAGCTTTTAGGAGAAATCTTAAGCAAAATAGATTGGACAGAGTTGTTTCTCATTTCATATTACATATTGATTTCTTTCGTATTTTTGTTTCCGGAGTGGAGATCACTACTGTTCTTAAAGAGCTTCAAATTCCTGCTCTGCTGTTCACCACTGGGGAACGTGAACAAGACACAACTGCTCTGAGGCACAGTGACCTCAGCCTGGAGAACTGGGAGTAATAAAAGAATCTGCCTCAGTACATACAGACAGATGTAAAACATTACGACAGTGCCTAGATTACTGGAAACCCTGACAAATTTTATGTATTGTCATCATAGAAAAACAATAATTACAGTAATCATAAAACTGTTGCTAAAATAGTATCATTTTAATTAATTCACAAATGGAATTAAGAGGAATAAGCACACATCCAAGTAAATTGTGAAAAATGATTATGTGAGTTATAGAGTTTATAACCTGATGGTCCAAATCTCTTAGCTAGCAAGTGGAAGTTTCTGGATTCAGACAGGCCTAGGTTCAAAAATTGTCGCTGGCTACCCATGGCTCTTTGGAAAGTTTATTTAATTCTGAGTTTCTTTTTTCATCTGAATTAGTCTAAAGACCCACAGATACCAATGTGAAGTCCTTACCAGGCACATACTGTTCCTACATGTAAGAGTACGGCTATCATGAGTGAAGGTCATGGTCAGTAGGTCTTAGAACATAATATCATCTAGGAGGGCACAGGACTTCATGTCATAATGTAACTGAAATGTACAAATCCAACATTATCATACCAGTGATGCTGCTAAAATGAAATATGCTTCTAGTCCTTAGGGAGCTTACGTTTAGCTGGGAAGCTTAACCTAATTGTTTGTAGCAATTAGAAGGCAATCCAATGGTGGAATTGTACTGCATCTACAGTTCAAAAGTGAAAAGACTGGATTATTTAGAGCAGGAACAAAGAATTTCCTAGAAGAGGCTGAATGTAAAGATTCTGAAGAATATTTAAGTAAATCCACCGAAAATCAGGGAACAACAATGAATGTCATCTGTGGGAATACCAAACTTTACCTTCGGATCTAATAGATATACACGGGGTTAGTATTTATATTTACGTTGACAGAGACTACAATGAGCTTACTTTTTGATATTTGAAGGTTGAAAAGTTGGGCAATGTGCACCACCAATTTCAAAAGCTTCTAACGGAATTAAAGAAACCCACTGATGCATATGAACTGAACATTGCCAACAAGTTCTATGGAGAAAACAAGTTTCCATTTCTTCAAGTAAGTTTCACCTGGCCTTCCACACCTTATTTGAATCCTGGGCCGTCAGTCCTTCAATGACCAAACGGGAGACAGTCAGGCAGATGAACCTGGCTGATCCACATGGGGAGCATTTACACGGGGTGCAAGATTCCCTTGCCTCAACTATACCAGATGAAGTTTCCTAGAACCTGACAATCTGCCAGTATACAGTGTGGGTTCAGGGATTACTTTATAACCCAAGGGAAGCCTCAGTAGCATAGGAAGTCATGAGATGCCCCTCGTGAGCTGACACCACTGTTACACAGTATAAATTTTGATGGGCAATGACTAATGGGATACTGATGAGAGGGCAGGCTTGTGAGTCTCTAAGGAGAGTTGGGGAAGTACCAGGGAAGACTGAATGCCCAGAATGGAAGACTAAGGATTGACAGTACTGGTGAGAAGTCCCAGAAGCACACCATCTCCTTTGGGGCATCACGCTTTGCAGTTTGCAACGCACGGCCTCTCCTGTCCCAGCCTAGGTACAGAAGGCATTGCCCTTCGAAGACTTCATTCTTGCACCAGCCTGTGCTTCCTTTTCACGTTACCCACGTGGTAACTGTGTAAAATATGCATGGGCAGGAAAAAGTAGATTTCTCCAGGGTTCGTCTAGATTCCTTGTACTCTGTCTTGTCAAGATTGAAGATAATTAACTTGGGAATACATAGTTACTGACAAATTACTCTTAATTCTTCTTTGTGTCCTTCCTTCCTTCCCACATCAAAGGAATATATGGATAACGTCAAGAAATTTTACCTAGCCAGTGTGGAATCTGTTGATTTTCAAAAGGCAGCAGAAGAAACTCGTAAGAAGATTAATTCCTGGGTGGAAAGCCAAACAAATGGTAGAGTATGGGAGCTCTCCCATTTAAAAAACAAATCAAAACACTTTTGAGTCCCTGCTGTGCATGAAACCTATTCTTGACACCCTATGGGATGCCCGTGGGGCGGGGCTTGGCTTTGAAGAGAGGATGGAGAAGGGCACTGCAGATGACCGAATGGTCCAAGTCAACGTGGAGAGTAACAAGGGGAGCCCGGGAGGTAGAACAGAAAGACGACTACAAGGAAACACGGCTGGCAATCTGTGTTTGCTCGTGGCCAGAGATGACCGGATATCTGTGAACCTCAACACTCTGCTCAGACCCTGTCTTCGGTTCACATCCTCTGTTCTCTATTCTAGTGGAGAATAAAGAGGAAGACACCGCGGGGAGTGGTGTCTGACAGCACATATGTTTCAGACTAGAGAGCTCGCGCCATTTGTCCTAAAGAACAATCAAGCCCTATTTCCTCACAGCCATGAGCCTAAAGTTGAAAAACAGAAAGGAAAGGAGGGAGGGAGGAGTGGAAGAACTGAGGGAGGGGAGGGGGGTGGAGTCGCTTGCAAGAGCAGCTGACCCCAGTGTATGACTCTTCAGTGTGTGGTGACCGAAGTCCTCCAAAAACAGAAGCTGAACACCTTTCCCATGACAACGAGGGGTGTCTCTACCAGGCTGGTGCCGTGAGGCAAGCTGAACCTCGAGAACCACTGCTCACTGTCCCTAAAGTATTGACTTGTGTGAATAATTAATGATTGCTTGTAACTTTCAGAGCATCTTCCAAACAAACCACTTGTACTTCTACGGCAGACCTCTGATGTTCTTACTTTTGCAGGAAAAATCAAGGATCTGCTTCCCGAAAACTCTCTTGAGTCTACCGTTCTGGTTCTGGTGAACGCAGTCTATTTCAAAGGACTGTGGGACAAGAAATTTGATAAAAAATATACGGTGGAGGAAAAATTTTGGCTGAACAAGGTATTATAATTGATTTATTTATTTAATGTTTATTTATTTTTGAGAGAGAGAGAGACAGAGCATGAGTTGGGGAGGGGCAGAGAGAGAGGGAGACCCAGAATCCGAAGCAGGCTCCTGACTCCGAGCTGTCAGTACAGAGCCCGACGCGGGCCTTGAACTCACAGACCGTGAGATCATGAATGGAGCCAATGTTGGACGCTTAACAGATAGAGCCACCCAGGTGCCCCTGTAATTTATTTATAATGATGTAACACAGTCATACATGGAATGTTAACTTTCAACTCCTATCTGATAGTGTGTACAACTGCAGGTAGAAAACAGAATTTGTCATGGCTGCATTGTCCTCTTCTTTGATTTTTTTGACTCTATTTACTTGGGGATACTTGAAGAACCCTACCATCTGTTAGAAGGAGGATGTGTATCTCAATAGCGTTATCTTCCGTTGAATAATGCCTCACTTGGCATTTGTTTGCCACGTCAATTACCTCAGGATACAAGCAAACCCGTGCAGATGATGAAACAATCCAGTGTCTTCAATTTCACCTCACTGGAGGACGTACAGGCCAAGATCCTGGAAATGCCATACAAAGGCAAGGATCTAAGCATGATGTTGCTGTTGCCAAATGAAGTGGACGGTCTGCAGAAGGTACAGTCTTGTATCTCTGATTCTTCCTACTATTGCCTGACTTCCCAGCAGTACAATGCTTGTGTGCGTCATTCACTGCACCAATGATCACAGTTAGCTGGTGGTGGCTGACAGAGTTCAAGTACAGAGTACGTCATTTCTTCTCTGCCAACGGCCTAAAAAAGAATTGTTAAGCAGAATCTGGAATGCTGTGTGTTCCAAAAAGTAAATATCTTTTTTTTTTTACATTTTATTTATTTTTGAGAGAGAGAGACAGAGAGAGACAGAGCACAAGTGGGGGAGAGGCAGAGAGAGAGAGGGAGACACAGAATCTGAAGCAGGCTCCAGGCTCTGAGCTGTCAGCACAGAGCCCGACATGGGGCTCAAACTCACAAACCGTGAGATCATGACCTGAGCCGAAGCCAGACGCTTAACCAACTGAGCCACCCAGGCGCCCCTCAAACAGTAAAGATCTTAAATATTGCAGCGTGATAAAGAAGATTATACAGAAAATCTCAACATCACAGGTCCCATTAATATTCTGAAAAACCTACCTAGGTACACACATTAATATTTTGCAACCATAAGAACTTCTAATATATTCCAGTCTATTCACGTGAAGACAAGGAAATAAGCACTCATATGTAGGCAACGTGACACATGGAAATATTTGCAAGCTCACTTATAAACAAAACGAGCAAATTAAAACAACAAAGGGTACATTTGAAATATTAAATCACAGTCGTTTTGCAGACAACGGACAAACAGATTTAGCTTTTCAATCTGGAAGTATTCTGTTGCTAGGAGCTCGAAAATCATTCAGAGTCTCATTGCTCAGAGACAAACAAACAAACAAACAAACAAAAAATGTGTGTGGAGGGACTACCATTTTCCTCTTAAAACTGTTATAATGAAGTTAATATAGAAGAATACCAACAATAGTATCTGACGCATAAAAGACAATCCAAAGATGGCAGCTTGCAATGACTCCAACAGCCCGTGATGCTGCTGACATCCCAGTGACCTTGCTGCAACCAAAACAGATACTGTGCTAACGCTGGGCTTTGGAGATCCTCAGGGAAAGTAATACGGCAGTACACATGAAGAGCCACGACCCTGTGCATACTCCAGCTCAGCAATCCTCATGATCAATAACATCAGGAATCCCAGTCCTGGGATTTTAACTTAAAGTAACGAATCCAACAAGGCAAGGAGCTCAAAATATTGAAAGGTTCAGAACGAGGAACAATGGCGTATCTTCCTATCGCCAAGAGTTTAACTTAGCGACTGACACATAGTGAATGTTTAAAAATATGTATACGTTGAATCATCAATTTAGTGTTAATAGTGTGTAACAATTTAAACTTGTTTAGAGTACTATATATCTGTATGAGAAATGTTTACAAATAGGTCAAGCAAGAAAAAGGAATATAAGTAGGACATACACTATCATCATTATTTAAATCAGGGTGTAAAAAGTTAGGTATACAAGGATAGTAACAAGACGAGTCTATTTGAAAATGAAGCATGTCATGTGGGGACTGTAAAAAATAGATACATAGTTCATTTCTCACAAAATGATCTGATTTAATAATTCTGTCGCGCATATATGTATGCATATGTATCCATGTGTATATATTTATACAATGCATATGTATTTATGGATACAGAAATATAACACAGTCATGAATATATAGTACATTTTTCAATTGTATAATATCTTTTTATGACTGTGTTATTTTTGCCTCCTCAGATAAGATGTAATAAACTGAATCTCCTGTATTTACATTTACTGTCAAAATAAAAGGTTTCTATAATTCAATCCAATGTTAAATCATGTTTGATGTCCAATGAGAATCATGTCGGTTGTTCCTGTTTTCTACCGCTGTAGCTTGAAGACCAGCTCACCGCTGAGAAACTAGCAGAGTGGACGAGCTCACAAAATATGAGCGATAGATGGGTGGATTTATATTTACCTCGGTTCAAAGTGGAAGACGACTATGACCTCAAGGCCACGCTGCAAGCCTTGGGGATGCTGGATGCCTTCAATACACAGAGAGCCAACTTCTCAGGCATGACAGGGAGCCTGGATCTCGCGGTGTCTAAAGCCCTCCACAAGTCCTTTGTGGAGGTGACTGAAGAGGGCACCGAGGCCACAGCTTCTACAGACGTAAATGCTGGGTATACATCACTGCCAACTTACCATTTTCGTTGTGATCACCCTTTCCTGTTCTTCATCAAGCACAATAAGACCAACTGCATTCTCTTCCTGGGCAGAGTCTCTTCCCCTTAGATACAATTAGCCTGCCACTACTTACTGAGAAATGCAGTTTTTCCAGTACACTGACTGCTAAAAATAACATATTCTCTTTCATTCTTTTGTTCCTTTCCAATCTCATAGTCATCACTGGGAACGTAATGGTTGTCTATCTATCTCCCTCTTTCTACAAACACATGTAAACCTACTTTATCTCCCCATGATAATTCCCCTTTGGACAAAATGTTCAACACGAGGTAAAAGGATATTTTAATACTCTATCTTCTACTAAATTTGAATAATATCTATTTCAAAAACCATATCTACTCTTCAAACGTACTAAAAATACCCACATTTATTTGAATTTAGGTGACATCTAGCACCCTTACTTGTCTAAATTTCTTTTGTTTTGTGAAATAGATGATCAATAAAACATTTATTCAAATTATTTGTTGCTTTCCTCTTTTTTTCGTTTCAACAAAGTACAAGTGACCCACCACACAGAGGAAAGATAATTTAAAAATATACTATCACATTAAAAAGAAAATTCAAAATAGGAGCAGAGCATGGTAAGGCTGAAGGTAGTTTGGTACCAAACATGAAAGGTGCCGTAGGCCACGTTCACAACTTTCTATTTTATCCTAAAACAAATGGAAAGCCAGTACGGGTTTCATTTGTTTGTTTCCCAAAGATGAGACTGAGATCATCATATCTGCATTTTAAAATTATATCTCTGGCTATTGTGATATAAATGGATGAGAGAAAAGAACAGTGTAGATACAGTGAGATTAATCAGTAAGCCATCAGAATGTCAGAAGTGGCACTGGGGAAAACCAGATATGTAAGAATTACTTCACAAGTAAAGTGCACAGAATTCCAGCAACACATTATATATGACAGAAATGAGAGACAGAAGCCAAAAACCATGTCCAAGTTTCTGGCCTACCCAACTGGTCGCATGGAAGAAGATTTTGTTTTGGAAGGAAGAAAAGATCGTGGGTTTAGGTTTGTATCTGTCGAATTTTAACTGCTTTTTTTTTAAGTTTATTTATTTTGGGGGGGTGCGCATGCAGGGGGGAAGGGCAAAGAGAGAGAAAGAGAATCCCAAGCAGGCTCTGCACTGTGAGTGCAGACGCAGGTACAGGGCTTGAACTCACAAACCATGAGATCATGACGTGAGCTGAAATCAAGAGTCCGACACTTCACCAACTGAGCCCCCCAGATGCCCCTTAATTATTTTTGAGACATCTCAATGGACTTGTCCAGTAAGCACTAGAATACATGAGTCCAGAAAGCCAGTGCAGGATATGATCTGAAGCTCTAAATTTGTCATGTTCAACATAAAAGTTTTTCCATATTTATTCAGGAACTCTAAAACTTGGTTAAAAAAAAATAAATAAAAAAGGGCAGCTAAAGGCAAGAATGAGATCCTAGGGAGAGAATGTAACGTGATGAGAAAGGAGGGCCTAGAACTGCCTCTGAAGTACATCAACATACAAAGATCAGGTATTGACAAGTTTTAGTTTCTAGGACACAGCTTTGCTTAAAAGGACTGTGTTCATTCCAAATCCTTCTCAGTCAGTACTGAATCCCCGCTGATTTCATAAAACGTGAATTCTGGAGGATTTGAGAAAGGTCTAAATTTTCTCCGGCAGAATTCAGCAGCCCAAGAACACAGCAGAGCAAGTAAATATTTCAGCACGTAAGGATAAGACTCGGCCACGAGAACTGAGCGACCACGCGGTGAACAGGCTGGGAAAGGAAGGCAAGGTGGCCCGCGGCTGTCTGGATGCACAGAGAGGCTCTGGGCTACCTGACAAGGCTGAAGAAAAGAAATGAGAGGAATGAGTTGGTGACAAATGTAAAAGGATCAGAAGGTTGGCCCAAGACCTGGGATCCTGAATAGTATTTTAAAAGAAAGTTTTCAGTACGAAGTAAATTCAGAGTGTCAACGCTCAGTCTTCTAAATTCAGTCTTCACTCATTTCTAATGATTCAATGAAGGCGAAACTGGTATAGCATTCTGGGGGGTTCGAAGACTTGATTGTTGGAATGCCTTTAGACCACAACTTTCAACTGCTTGTTATTTTATTTGGGGTTCAAAAGAAACTTTACAAAAGCACGCAAGACAAAGGCTCATAGGCATCGGAATCCTATGCGGTAGAGGGCACGAATGATACCTAGTTGTGAGAACTGAAAACTTTTGCCTGCATTCTAGGCCAGTCAGAGAAGCAACCAGCGACTGCTGCCTGCACTGGGGCCCTGCGTAGGGAAATGGATGGAAAATTCAAATCTCGTGTCTTTATTTTTAAAGTAATACATTATAATTCGTTGCCTAACACAGGATATACTGACTCCGTATTGATAAATAAAGAAATGCCTCAGTGAAAAGTTGTATAAGGAATGGATAGTTACGTGCTCTCGAGCTTCTGCCCCCACAGAGTACACCTCGCACCCATCACAGGGGTCCAAACTCTAATTTTAGTTCTAAAAGCTGGCCATATCAATGTTGGAGAGAATACGGAGCAAGAACGCCCATACGCTACTGGAGGGGGACACAGAAAGGTGCGACCCCTTTGGAAATCAGTGTGGCCAATTCTTATAAAAAGTAAACAGGTACCTAACATATGACCTAGCAGCGCCCCCCCCCCGCCGATATTTACCTAAGAGAACTGAAAACCTGTATCCATGAAAGGACTACACCCAAATGTCCAGAGCAACTTTATTCGCAGGGCCAAAAGCCAGAAATAACTCAAATATGCATGAGCAGGGGAATGGACAAACAATGGAATAATAGGACTCGGTGACAGACAGGAAGAAAAGTACCGACTCCTGCGCGGGATGAACCTCCCACACGCTGTGCTGAGCAAAAGCAGCGGGACGGAGAGAACACGTAATGTGTGTTTCCACATCTACGAAGCCGAGCCTGCGGTGACCAAAAGCTGACTGGCGGTTTCCTGGGGCTGGAGCTGGGGAGGATACTGATGGTAAGAGAGTCCAAGGGAAACTTCTGGTGGGACGAACGCTCTACAAGTTGATTGGCTGGTGGTTACACAGGAGTTTATATTTTCGAAAGGCACTGATGTGCACGCTTACAGGGCATGCGTTTTCTTTCATGTAAATTATGACTCAATAAAGTGAGCCGAGAAGGATGAGGAAGAGAATTGCACAAAACACACATAATTACTATTGTTTCTGGAAGGACTTGGGTGGAAAAGACTTCTTAATTAAATTTGTTTTTAAGAGCAACCTCCTTCTTACCAACTCCGGGCCAATGCTCAATGTGTTCATATACATTTAACCATATTTAATGATATACGCCGGTGTCCCTGTCATATGGAAGCATCATGAAACTGCAAATTAAAAAATGAAATTCTGTGATCTGTGATCTACCAAGTTGCCTTCACTGGTCATCAAGATGTTAAAAATGACCATATTTAAATTGTAATATGAGACTTGAGGGAGTTTAATGAGAAAATTCATTTCCAGATAATTTTCTGTTAAATGTCATGAGATAACATTTGGCATTTCAAGCTATTTTTATGTCAGTTTTTGACACAATTTTCACAATAGTCAAAGATGAAAGCCGAGCTTCACAAACTATTTCTGTTTATAAATGGAAGGATACATACCTTCTTCCCTTATGAGATGATATCGTCCTCTGGGGACAACCCTCAATGGACAATCCTACCGACTCCCTCAGAACAGGGAGTCTGCCCAAATTATTTATGCTGTATACCTGAAGCACACACAGGTGGTCAGTGACAATGTGACAAATTAACGAATGACTGAGTCTTTCCCCATAAACCACTCAGGAGCCTATCATTTGTCCTATAAGAACTCATTTGTATTTCTACTATAAAAGACATAATAAACATCTGGAAAATGTGTTATCTGCCTCACTGTGTGCACTGTAGTGTAGGCCATTCGACTAACAATTATTCTGTCCCTACAGTGTGCCATGCTGAATCAGGCAGTGGGTTCCCATATATAATAGGGTGACCAAAAAATAAATAAATAAGCCAAGCGTCCTGAAGGCCAGAATATGGGAACTGGATTCAAAACACAAGCAGGCCAAAATTTGGGAAAACGTCCCAATGTTAGTGATCAAGGCAGAGTTCAAGGTCTGGACCTAGACGAGGAGTATGAATGCGATATATTACAGGTAAGTACCTGAGACCGGTCAGAAAATAGCTGGTGGGCAATCAGAAAACTAAATATCCAAAAAACTTAAGAATCCCATAAAGAAAAGGCAAACTCATAAATTCAGGAAGACATTTTACAATAGACAGAACAGCCCAGAACTTCCCTGAGGGTTCTCCCTCCCAAGTGGCTATGCGTGTGTGATTGCCCAGAGGACAGGGATGTCCCAGAGCACAGAAACCCAAGGCCGGACCCCGGCCTTCTAGAATCTTAACATTTAAGACTGCTATTGTTTCTGTGTCTCATCACTGTCTACCCAAATGGGTGGAAACCGGCAACACGCACAACCCAGAAGATTGCCTAAGATGATTCATATTTCACTTGAGACTACTAATGTAATTGCTTTCTCCCTAAGAAGGACTCTTTGACCTGTATTTTTTATCTAACACTCATTTTAAGAAAAACAATAGCTTGCGTTTTTAGTATGTTTTTTGAGCGGTCAGACCAAAGGGAAGTGAAGATAACCTGCACACAACGGAGCACCGTCCGCATTTCCGCCTGGGAGGTGATGTTTACGCCCACTCCAAGAGTGGCACATCAACGACCTGGAAGGCAACGCACGCTGACACCGCTGAGAACCGGTCATTCCGCCGACACATCCCGCAGTGACAGGCTTCCAATGTGGCAATGAGATACCGTCTGTTTGCAGATGCAGAATGCCATCACAAATAGAGAATCGTACGTGAGTAGTTTTAAAACCCAGGGGATTAGTCTGTGTGAGCTCAGTGAGCCAGACCTCGTAAACGCCCTTGATGGGCTTAATACACATATTGGGGTCCTGGAACACTTTTCCAAACTCTGATGCAGAGACATAAAGCAACCTGGGAGAGAACTGCTGCTCCACCTGGAATCCAGTAACACTTTAGAACTGAGGAAACGGCACCTTATATTCTAATACGGTGGCTAAAAGCAAGATGACCGTGATTTGGTTTAACAAGGCATGACTCATACGAAATAAAACAGAAAACTCGGCAATTATCCTACTGTCTACGAGGAGTCGCTATTTTCTACACTCTGTAACTCTAATAAGTGGGCTTGCTGGATACTATTTCCAAAAATCTGGCACTATCAGTTCAAGACAGTAAACACGATGATAAAGAAAACAATGTAATGAGCTCCAAGAGACAGAGACTTGAAAGTATATTTACGACCGCATTGTCTTACATAAATTTTGGAGTGAGATAGGACAGCTGTGGTAAGTAGGCTGCGACTAACTGCCCTAATAGTAAATGCAAAAACACAAGGTCAATGCCAACAACGTTAAGGGCAAATACAAATTAAAAATAGGGGCACCTTGGGGCACCTGGGTGGCTCAGTTGGTTGAGCGTCTGACTTCGGCTCAGGTCATGATCTCATGGCTCATGAGTTCGAGCCCTGCATCCGGCTCTGCTGACAGCCCAGAGCCTGGAGCCTGCTTCAGATTCTGTGTCTCGCTCTCTCTCTGCCCCTAACCCAACTTGCATTCTGTCTCTGTCTCTCTCAAAAAATAAATAAACATTAAAAAAAATTAAAAAAAAAAATAAAAATAGGGGCACCTGGGTGGCTCCGTTGCTTAAGTGTCCAACTTCGGCTCAGGTCATGATCTCGCAGTTCACGAGTTCGAGCCCTGCCTAGGGCTCTGTGCTGACAGCTCAGAGCCTGGAGCCTGCTTCAGATCCTGTGTCTCCCTCTCTCTCTGCCCCTCCCCCTGCTTGTGCTTGCTCTCTCTCGCTCTCTCCCTCTCTCTCAAAAATAAACGTTAAAAAAAACTTTTAAAAATAAATTAAAAATAAGAGGCTTAATTCTTCCTGTTGAATACAAGAGATTCCCCTCCTCTCCTTTTTCTCATCATTTACTCTAGAAAATGTGTAATTCTAAGCACTTTCTCCTCTTTGAAATGTCTATACCCCCTTTTGAAGATTGAGCCTTCTGTCAGCTTCATGGCTTGAGGAAAGCCTTTTCTCAAGGACCCGTGAACCACCTCTTGGAAATGTAAACTTCATGGGAGCCAGCACCCCGATCTCCCAGTTTTCTAGAAGGGTAGGCACCTAAGTCAGAGGGCCAGGTTTCAAAAACTGCCTCCGACCCTAAAAATAGAAGTCTGTTTTTCCTCTGGATAAAGCCGAGTAGCTCACACAGATGGTCACCTCAATTCCCAGATGAATCTAGGATGAACTGTTTGTGACACATGGTGCTATCAAGTCCTCTTACTTGAGGAATAGTTATGGTTTATTGTTTCAGAATATGTATGTTATGAGTTCCATCTGCTTGGCTATATAACAGGCTGTGGTTGCCCTCTGCCTTTATACTCTCGTAGTGAATGGCCTGTGATACGCGTCACATTCTGGTTTAAGGCTTCTTCAATAATAAAAGTGTTTTCTTTTTCTACCACCTTTGTCAAGAGAATCTCTAGGTTGGAAGAACACTTTAGTGTTTAGTTCTATTTCCCCAACACTTTCCACAGTTACAAAGACTATGCTTCGTCCCACCAGAATCCTGCCATGGGACACTAAAAGAAAATGTGTGTGATAATTTTAACTTTAAAGAAAGGACGTTCTGTTTTCTTATACAGCTTCTGATGCTAAGCTCTACCAAGATTCCTAACCCACAGGAAAAATCAGATCAGAAATATTTACTGTTTTCAACTCGCACATTTTGGTGTAATTTTTTATGCACCCAATAAATAAGGAATACGGGAACTGATTTTTTTTACTTTAATTTAAATGAAATGTAGCCGTGTGTGGCTGATCGCTCTACTATTGAAAACCAGAGGTTTAAAAATTTTGTTTGCTTGCCATTTCATGGCTCTATCCGTGAATGTGGAGTCTCAAGCAAGGCAAGAAAAGTCCAATTTTACGTCCCCATGGGTCCATCATATGTGCCTTAGGAGTCCAATCACCTCCATACCTCTAGCCAAAGAGCCGCTTGATTTCACCCACAAAATTTCATTAAACGGTAAAGAAAATCATACCAATAGAAACTCGGATCTACAGAAAGTACTAAAGATTGACCAAAATGGTAAACTGTGAGTAATTATGAAAGACATTTTTGCTCATTTTCAAAAGATAATTGACGGCTTAAAGCAAAAACAACAGCAATCTATTTCAAGGTTTATAAGAAACAAAAATAAAATCTGTCACTAGAAGAGCAAAACGGAGGAGAGCATAAAATGGAAGCACACTCTTTGAAAGTTCGCACATTAACAATTAAGTGGTGTATTTCCTGAAGATGGTCGGTGAAGGGTTAAATATGCAAAGTGTAGAAGATCTAAACCAACCACTAATAAATCAATATTGGAGATAAATATAATACTAAAGGGGCCTCTGGGTGGTTCAGTCAGTTGTGCACCGACTCTCAGTTTCAGCTCAGCTCATGATCTCAAGGTTGGTGGGTTTGAGCCCCGTGTCAGGCTGTGTGCTAACAGTGTGGAGCCTGCTTGGGATTCTCTCTCTCTCTGCCCACCCCCCCCCCCCCCCGCCCGTGCATGTGCTCTCTCACTCCCTCTCTCTCAAAATAAATAAGCTCTTAAAAACTGGGGCGCCTGGGTGGCTCAGTCGGTTAAGCGGCCGACTTCCGCTCAGGTCATGATCTCGTGGTCTGTGAGTTCGAGCCCCGCGTCGGGCTCTGTGCTGACTGCTCAGAGCCCGGAGCCTGTTTCAGATTCTGTGTCTCCCTCTCTCTCTGACCCTCCCCCGTTCATGCTCTGTCTCTCTCTGTCTCAAAAATAAATAAACGTTAAAAAAAAAAATTAAAAAAAAAAAAAAAACTAAAATGAAAACTAGCTTATCAGGGCACCTGGGTGGCTCAGTTGGTCAAGCGTCCGGCTTCAGCCCAGGTCACAGTTCATGAGGTCAAGTTCTGTGTTGACAGCTCAGAACCTGGGGCCTGCTTCTGATTCTGTGTCTCCCTCTCTCTCTGCCCCTGCCCCACACACGCTCTGTCTCTCTGTCACTCTGTCTCTGTGTGTCTCTCTCTCAAAAATAAAAATAAACATTAAAAAAACATTCTTAAAAAAACTAGCTTATCAAACACTTTAAAAAATGTAATACTGAAAATTCTCAATCAGAAAGATGTCAAGAAAAAAAGAAAAAGGAAACAACAAATGAAACAAGCAGAAAACATGGCAATATGGAAGATTTAAACCCAAACGCAAGCGTAGTTACATCAAACATAATGATCTAAACGTTCTATTTCAAGGACAGAAACTGTCAGACCGCCAGAAAAAGCAACACCCAATGGAACACAGTCCAGCTCCAAGTTTGATATTTGACTGCTGAGGGCATTCAAGTCCCATGGCTCTCTCCCTGGGACCCACATCTGGGCTCGCTGGTAAGAAAGCCCTAGAGCTCCCTCCCTTGGCACCTGCAGGAAGTGCAGGGCACCAAGCAAGCCCTGACAACCAGGTTAAGGAGCTCTTACCCAGGGCCAACTCCTAACCACAGTAAAGCCCTCCTGGCACCGAAACCCGGAACCTCAGTATTTGAGTACTGATTCTCTTCATACCTTCTTCGTGCATGCCTGGCATCATCAGTCTCAATGTCCAAGCAATTTTTTTGGAGGGGGGTCCATTCTACCTCCAGAAGATAACCACAGCATCCCATTATATGATAGTTTAAAAAAATAAAAATAAAACCTTTAAATACAAGGACACATCTAGGTTAAACGAAGGGATAGAAAAAATACACCATGCCAACGCCAGTCATAGTAAAGTTTGAGTGGCTACATTATTATTATTAGACAGAGTAAACCTCAGGACAAGGATGGGGCGGTCCTGACATCTGATGGAACCAGGGGTGCCCGGGGGGCTCAAGTCGGTTAAGCCTGGACTCAGGTCATGATCTCACCATTTCACGGGTTTGAACCCCACGCTGGGCTCTGCACGGACAGTGCAGAGCCTGCCTGGGATCCTCTCCCTCCCTCTTTCTCTGTCCCTCCCCACTCACTCTGTCTCTCTCAAAATAAGTAAAAATAAACTTTAAAAAAAATAATAAATAAATAAAAGAACAGAGGGGGTGCCTGGGTGGCTCAGGTCATGATCTCCTGGTTCGTAAGTTCCAGCCCTGCATCCGACTCTGTGATGACAGCTCAGAGCCTGGAGCCTGCTTCCCATTCTGTCTCACTCTCTCTCCCTCCCCCACTCATGCTGTCTCTCTGTCTCTCAAAAATGAACGCTTAAAAAAAAAAAATTACAAGAAACATAAAACAGAGGAACCAGAAACTGACCCACACATACATATGTCACAAAGTTTCCAAGGCAAGTAATTATTGGGGTAAGAAGAGTCTTTTCAACAAATGATGCTGTAACAAGCGAAAATTCACATGAAAACCAATGCGCCCTAACCCTTACTTAACAAAAACGTACTCAAGATAAATCATACACCTCAGTGTAAAAGCTATTAGTATAAAAGTTCTAGGGAAAAAAATAAATAAAACACAGAAGATGGTCTTAGCAAATTTGAGGTAGGCAAAGATTTCTTCTTTTTTTTTTTAACCTAATTCTTGCTCAACATGTTTATTTTTTTCTTCTTTTTTTTCTTCAATTTATGAAATTTATTGTCAAATTGGTTTCCATACAACACCCAGTGCTCATCCCAAAAGGTGCCCTCCTCAATACCCATCACCCACCCTCCCCTCCCTCCCACCCCCCATCAACCCTCAGTTTGTTCTCAGTTTTTAAGAGTCTCTTATGCTTTGGCTCTCTCCCACTCTAACCTCTTTTTTGGGCAAAGATTTCTTAAATAAGACCAAAATGAAAAAGAAAATCCAGAAGCCATAGAAGAAAAAAAGCGACGAACTGGACTTCATCAAAATGTAACCCATCCCACTGCGGGGGCGCCCCCTCTCTGGCGCCCGGCAGGGACACCGGGCATGGGGCGCGGGGTCCCCCAGGCACTGGCGTCCTGCCATGGCGGGCCGGGAAGCCGGGAGGCTGGGCGGGGGTCTCCGGGGCCCGGATCCCGGGTGTCCTTAGCGTCCTGCATCACCTTCCCCACCACCCGGCGCGTGAAGAGGCAGCCGCAGCTACACGAGGGCCCGCAGTGGCCTACCTGGGCTTTGGGGACTGCGTGCGGCGACGGTCTCGCCCCAGGCCTCCATCCGGCGGGCTAGGACCCTCTGTCCCTTAGCAACCACACAGCACGCGCCGCCTGCTGTGTGGCTGAGGCCCAAGTGGTCCGGCGCCTCCCGGAGGCGTTCACCGTGAAGTTCACCCACGACCAGAGGTGCCCCAACCCCGACTCCAGAGGATGCTTCCACGGGGGTCACGGAGATCGTGCGCAAACAAGGGCTGAAGGGGGCGAGCCAGGGCCTCACCGGGCCACCCGCCTCTCGGTCAAGACCCACCCCCACGCAGCTGGTGTGGAAAAGTCAACTTAAGGAGGCCCGGAACCCGGGGTCACCGGGCGCTCCCAGCTCTCGCGTGAACACGTCCCTGCGTCATCGAGACCCGGATGCGGGACGTGGGGACGCGCAGCTTCAACCGCGTGCGAGCGCGCCTGCAGACTGTGAGCGGTGAGCGGCTCAAGGCGCTCTGCCGGGGCTCTGACCCCCGCCTGGGCAGGGCCAGCCTGGACGTGGCCATCCTGTTGGTCGTCTGTGATGAGGTGGAAGCAGCTTAGGTAAGTGTGCAAGACGGACTGAGCCCCAGAGGGGCTGCGCGGGGTGCTAACCCCCAGGCACCTCCAGCCCAGCCCCTGCCGCCCTCTTACCATGATTGCTGTGCAGTCGAGCCCAAAAGCCCCCTTACCCTGTCCTTTGCACTCCATGGCCTAGGTCAGCCCTCTGTGGCCATCGAGTCCACATGTCCTGTTGTGCCACGTGTCCCTTGTGGTCTGGTATGACACCGCCATTTTATCCACGTGTTTGGCCATGGCTGGGTGCCCCTCTGGCCTGTGAATCTTTGCCCACTTGTCCGTGTGCTTACTCTTGAGCTGTGTGCCTCTGTGTCACGTTCCGTGTCACATGACCCTGTGCCCCGCTTCCTGGGGTGCCTGTGTGGCTTGGGTCCATAGCCCTGGAGCCCCAGCCCAGCCCCAGCCAGTGCCTTCCGCTCTGGCAGCAGGGGCATCTGCGCCGTCCTCCCACAGCCACCTCTGGGGCCCCAGCCTGGCCTCACCACATTCCAGGGGCTTAGCGCCATGCCCTGCCACCCTCGTCCTGCCACGGGCCTTAACTGACCCTCAGGCCCTCCCTCTTCTGGCACAGGGTGGTACCCACCACTCTCCCCAAGGCAGAATAAACTGGATCCTGGGCAGACGGCGGGGGGTGGGCGGAATGAAAGAAGAGAGTTAGAAAAGCAATCCGTATATTTGACGTGGAATTTGTATTCAGAATATATTAAGAGCAATTACAAATCGACAACGGCAAGACAATGTAATAGAAACAGGCAAACGCTTTGGACAGACACTTTACCGAAGAAGAGAACCACAGTGAGAGAACACCTGCACACCCATTAGAATGTGTGCGATGGAGAAGACTGGCCACACCAACCACGGGTGAGAATGCAGAGCGACTGGGCTGCTCATACGCTCCTGGTAGGAGTGGAACATGGAGAACATTTCTTAGAAATTTAAACGTATCATATGATACAGCAATTTCACTCCTAGATGTCTAAATGAAAACATACGTCTGCATAAAGACTCACGCGCACAAATGTGCATAGTAGTGTTATGCATGGTGGCCAAATGCCAGAAGCAACACAAAAGCCCATCAGTGGGTAAGTGGGTAAACAAGATGTGGTTTCTCCAGACAACAGAATAGTGTTTGTCAGTAAAGAGTAACAAACTACCGACACCTCAGCAACGTTGATGAATCTCAAAAACACAACGCTGAGCAAAAAGAAGGGGGCACGAAAGAGGATATCCTATCTGAATCCACTCGAATGAAACCCTAGAAATGACAAATCTACCCTGACGTGATTGAAGGCAGATCAGCAGTTGCTGGGCTGGCGGTTGACCGGGAAGCAAAAGAAGAGAAACTTGCAGGGATAATGGAAATATTCTGCATCTTGGTTGTGGTGTTTTCATGGATACATACATTTACGAAGATTCACCTTCTACATTTCAAGTAGGTGAATTATTTTATGTAAATTGCATCTCTGTCAAGCCAATTAACTGTTAATTTTTTTAAGTCTCTTCTGAACCTTCCTATGGAAAAATCCCAAATAACATAAGTAGATACTCTCCCCCCCAGAAGATAGAGCTTAATCCCTCCACCGCCAGTAGGATAAATGGAACTTAGTGACTTGCTTTCAAAGAGTATAGAGTACGAAAGGGGGAAAATAGCAACTTTATAGTGTAGAAACCTGACAGGCTCTACCTGAAGGAGGAGATCAAGGTTAACATCCCCAGTGATGTCACGTACATGTCAGGTTCTTCCTCATATGATGTAATGAGAAGGCACTTCACCTCTGTGATATTCTTTCAGAAATCCCAGAACCCCAGTCTAACCATGAGGAAACAAGTCAGGCAAGCCCCAAATACAAAATACCAAACCAGTGCCCCTCAAAACTGCCGAGGTCATGAAAAACAAGAAAAGGTTGGTAAATTGTCACAGATCAGAGGAGACTGTGGAGATATGACAACGAGACGTGTTGTTATTTTCTGTACTAGATTCTAGAACACCTAATGGACGTTAATGAAAAAATTAATGGTAACATCCAGGTAAAGCCTGGAGTTTACCCAATAGTAATTATGTTAATTTTCTATTACTTCATAATCAAGTACCAAAAATATTCCCACACAGCTCTATGGATCAGAAGTCCTGGCACAATGGGACCAAATCCCATTTAGGGACTACCCCCAGGGACTTACAAAGCTGGAATCAGAGTATCAGCCAGGCTGTGCTCCTTTCTAGAGGCTCTGAGGAAGAATACACTTCAGCTGGGTCGTTGGTCAAATTTATCTGTTGCACTTACAAGACTGAGTTTCCCACTTACTTACCGTCTGTGAGTTAAGGGTCACCGTAAACATCTGAAGACTCTCAGGGCCTCGCCACATAGCATCCTCCATGTTCAAAGTTAGCAAGAGAATTTTGCTTCTATCAAATCCCTCGGGCTTTGCCTCTGACATCCCTGTCTCTGAGCTCTAGACCAAGATGCTACAGGTTCATGGGATTAGACCAGGCCCACCCTGGTAATTTCCCTTCCCTAAAGTGAACTGATTTGGATTCTCAGTTGCTTCTGCAAATTCCCTTCACAGCAACACCTACATTAGTATTGGATTGACTAGGACACCAGGTGGAATCGTAGAATGCTGCCTGCCACAGTGACCGATGTACCAACATTGATTTCTTCGATTTGACAAACATGCCCTAGTGCTGTGAGATGATAACATTAGGGCAAGGAGTTTATGGAAACTCACCGTACCATCTTTGCAACTTTTTAAATCTAAAACTATTCCAAATAAAAGGTTTGTGTAGAAAACAGTGTCTTCAAAAATCCGAAGTAAATGGAATGTGCCATCTTGTGCCTCCTGGGACACAAACTGATAGAATCACTGTATTTGATGACTATGAACAGTAGCAGCATAGAGGATTGAGGAGCAATGAGGAACAATAACAAGGAAGCAGGAGGAGGAGGGAGAGAAGAGGAAAAGGAAGAGAAAGAGAAACAGGAGGAGGAGGAAGCAGCAGCTTACATTTATTGACCATTTAAGTGCCAGGCATTTTCTTAAGTACTGTGTAGAAATAGTCTTATTTAACCTCTGCGATGACCAGACAGGGCATTATCTTACTGAGTTATCTCCCGATGTTACAGATGAGGAAATTGCAATAGAAAAGGTTACATTCTAGGCTTCCTGGAAGTCGCACAGTCAGTCAGTGCTGGAGGCGGGAATCAAATTCGGGTAATCGGACTCCTGAGTCTTCATTCAGAAGCATCTTCCCATTTGATTCCCCATAGTTCACACATCCACAACATCAACCCACTCCTTCACCCATTCTGCTCTTCCCTGAAAAGCAGGTCGCTTCCAAAGAATGTAACATACGCAGTAGTTTACATTTGACCCAAATACTAGTAGTGCGAATGCAGTCCACCACCATGAAAGCCCAAATGACAGTGTCCTGAAATGCCTTGCATAAGAGAATATTTGAAACCCCAGTCATCTCACGTGTCTTTTTCCCTGTGCATAGAGCTCCGAGCTCATTCTGATGAGCTTGTGTTTATTTGTAAACCCATTCTTTCTTTTTTAATGTTTATTTATTTTTGAAAGAGTGAGACAGACAGACAGAGCATGAGCAGGGGAGGGACAGAGAGAGGGAGACACAGAATCCAAAGCAGGCTCCAGGCTTGAGCTGTCAGCACAGAAACCCAACGCAGGGCTTGAACCCAGAACTGAGAGATCTTGACCTGAGCTGAAGTCGGCACTTAGCCAACTGAGCCACCCAGGCGCCCTGTAAACACGTTCCTATGCATAGAGTTTGATCTACTGCGATTATATTTCCAATGAGATCTTAGCCAACCTATCTATTTTCGAGCAGATGTGAATTATCCAATTCATTCTGAGAACAAGAAGCAAAAGATTGACTTGCAAAACAAGTGGAATCTTTTTTAAGATTAAACTCTGAGAGTTTTCTCTTCTTGAGAAATTTCTCTTCTCTTACAGCATATCGGCTGTGCCATTGGCACTCCCAATATCTGCAGCAGATGAAAATATTTTTAATCAATCCCTCAAAACAACTAGGAGTTCAGGCATTCCCAAAAACGTGGGTCCCAACTTCCCTGCTATCTTTCAAGCTTTTGTCTAAGGGGGCTATATATTCTTCAGGATTCTTCAGGCACCGAGTAACAAAACTCAGGGGTTTTTTTGTTTTGTTTTGCTTTTTTGGTAGAGTGGTGAAAACAGTGTATCAAGTTCTCTCTCCATAGATACATGACAGGTAGGTAGTGGGTAGGTAAGTAGGTAGGTAAATAGGTAGGTAGGCAGGTAGATACATGATAGATGTCTCCTTTTTTCAGATCACTTGTTTTCAGTATTGATCTCATCTTCTATATAAAGGAAAGCTTCCTATGTCACGAGAAGACTAGTGTTTGACTTCAGCTAATACCTAGATTATCTTCCAGCTAGTAACCCTCAAGAGAGCTTCTCTCCTCCCATCTTTATGTGAAGTCCCAGACCACATTCCCACCCTTTACACAGATTACTGTGGCTGGAAGATAAGTTAACAATGATTGGCTAAGCCCAGAACATGTCACCTTTCAAGGGCCTTTAGTACTGTGGTTACTTCGTACTAATGGTTAGCAACCTCACCCAGATTGGCACCAGAAAGGACTTCACCAACAGCTCCTCTGCTGTTTGCCAAATAGGATGTTGCTCAACTGGGTCACTTGGCTTTTTGTCCCAAGGCCATCTTATAGACCTGCCCAGCTCCATTGAGGACATTTGTGAAACCAAAAAAAGAGATCCCGGACGCTTGGTCAAGGATATGTGGAATGAGGAGGCTCTATCACTGAGGCTGGTGGACAAGCACCAGTTAAGATCCTGAACTGCCATTGTAGTTGGTGACACCTCTGTCATATCTGTCTTCTTATCAGAACATCCCGACCTGCATTTTGAGCCACTGTACTTTCTAAAGCCTTATTACTCATAACTCAGATGAATCACCTCCTCCCTTGCTTCCTTGCCTTTTTAAATAAACTTCAGTTTAGGGGCACCTGGGTGGCTCAGTCGGTTAAGTGTCTGACTTCGACTCAGGTCATAATCTCATGGTTCGTGGGTTCAAGCCCCACATCAGGCTCTGTGCTGACAGTGCAGAGCCTGGAGCCTGCTTCGGATTATGTCTCCCTCTCTTTCTCTCTGCCCCTCACCCGCTCTCTCTCTCTCTCTCTCTCTCTCTCTCGCTTGCTCAAAAATAAATAAACATTAAAAAAGAAAAAAAATCACTCAACAAAATACCCATTAACACTCCTTTTAAATTCCTTTTTAAATTCCTTTAAACATCTTATTTCATGCTTCTTTTATTCTTATTTTATGTGTAATAAATGTGTACATATTTAAGGTATACAACCTAATGATTTGATATCCAAATTAAAATGATCCCATTCACCATAGCATCAAAAATTGTCAAAATAAATTCAATGAAAAAAGGATTTGTACACTTAAATCTATAAAATATTGCTGAAAGAAATGAAATTACTAAGTAAATGGAGAGACATTTGATATTCATGGATTAGAAAATTCAGTATTGAACAAATTGGTCCATAGATTTAATGCCATTCCTATCAAAATTCCAGTAGGCTTTTTAAATAAATTGACAAACTGATTCTCAATTTTACATGAAAATGCACAAGACCTAGTCTAACCAAAAAGGATTCTGAAAAAGAACAAAGTAATTACACTCACTGATTTCAAAATTTACTACAAAGTTATAGTAATCAAGACAATGCAGTATGGTCATATCAGTAAGCATATAAATCAACAGAACAAAATTGAGACACCAGAAATAAAACCTTATATTTATGGCTAATTGATTTCAATAAAGGTACCCAGACAATTCAGTGAAGAAAGAATTGTCTTTTTGATAAATGATGCTGTGGATAATGATACATCTGTATACAAAAAAAATCATAACCTAGACCTTACCTCACGACACAGACACACACACACACGCAGAAATGGACCATGGATTTAAATGGAAGAGTTAAAACTGTAAAACTTCTGGAAGAAAACAGGAGAAAATCTTTGTAAACTTGGATTAGGGAAAGAGTTTCCTAGATACACCAAAAACATTATCCTTCAAAGATAATATTGCTACATTAGACTCTGCACTTCAAAAGACGCCATAAAACTGTCAGATACTGCTTCACAATCACCAGGACAGCTAAAATGAAAAAGAGCGGCTGTAACAAGTATTGGCGAAGAGGAGTAGAAATTGGTACCCTCCTACATTGCTATGAGATTGTAAAATGGTTGCAGCCCCTCTGGAAAACAATTTGGCTGTTCCTCAAAATGACAAACACAAAGGCACTAATCCCATTTCTAGGTATGTACCCAAGAGAAATGGAAATATGTGTCCACACAAAACTTGTATACAAAATGTTCATAGCTGAGCTATTCACAATAGCCAAAAAGCAGAAACAATATAAATGTTCATCAGTTGATGAATGGATAAACAAAATCTGAAATATCCATGTAACAGAATATTACTCAGCCATAAAAAGAATGAAGTATTGATTTATGCTATAACTTGGAGGAACCTTGAAAATCTTATGCTAAGAAGTCAGATGCAAAAAAAAAAACCTACATATTTAACAATTTCATTTATATGAAATATCAAAGAAAATTTTACAAATACAGAAAACACATCAATAGTTGCCTGGGATTGGGGATGGAAACAAGCATCAGGGAAACATTGTAGGATGATGGATATGTTCCAAAACTGGATTGTGGTAACAGATGCACAACTATAGAAATCTACCAAAAATCATTGAACCATAAATTTCCAAAGCGTGGATTTTATAGTAGGTAAATTACAGTTCAATAGAGCTGTTAAAAATAATTGATAGGCTACAATATGTATCTTCTCAAAATCGCCTTTATTTCACAATATCAAAAGGCTTACACAACTGACAACAGATAATATGCTCCATTTGAAGAGAAGATGAAAATATGGGAATCCTTTGTCTGATACATTGTTTTATTTTTTCCTGGCTTTAAGCCTGAATTTATGTTTTGCTGACATCCTTCTAAATCCTCTTTCTTCTATGCACTTTGCTGCACTTGCCGAGAAAGAAAAAAGTAACACATGAATCGAGTAAATTACTGTTTTATTTAGGCGCGCCTGAGTGGCTCAGTTGAGCTTCCGACTGGCTCAGGTCATGATCTCGCGGTCCATGAGTTCCAGCCCCGCTTGGGGCTCTGTGCTAACAGCTCGGAGCCTGGAGTCTGTTTCAGATTCTGTGTCTCCCTCCCTCTCTGACCCTACCCCATTCATTCTCTCTCTCTCAAAAATAAACAAACGTTAAAAAAAAAAAAAAAAAACCTCCCCCATTCATGCTCTGTCTCTCTGTCTCAAAAATAAATAAATGTTAAAAAAAAATTTTTTTAATTACTGTTTTATTTGTGTATTACATCAAACTATTGGAACTAGAGGGACTCCCAGAATCACTAGTCTGTGTCTTTTCTGAAGAGTCTGTTTCTCGCCATTAGTACACAAAACCACAAGAGGTTGATTTACTTCCAAAAGAAATCAACAGATTATTACCGAGCCTCGATTTAACTTGGTTTTTACCGAGCACAAACAAAAGGATGTTTCAGCTTTAAGGAGAATTATAAGCACACGCACCCTGTTACAGTCACCGGGTCATTGATTTTGATGGTAAGATTGGAATGCAAGCAAGTAAGACAATTTTTCTTAAAGAACGGGCTATGTCCGTAGTCTTAACTGATACTCTAACACTGGTTTTCCACCAAGGCCATGACTGTCCTAAGGAGAAGAGAATCTACCGAAGAAGAGGATGCTGTTGGACTCATTGTGCCTGACGAAGAACAGGAAAGGGTGATTGCAATGAAAATGTTCATAACCCGGCGCCAGTGTGAGAGCAAAGCCCACACCGGTGCCTGCTGCGGCCTCAGTCCCTTCCTCGGTGACCGCCACAAAGGCCCTGTGCAGGAACTTCTTCACCTGCAGCCCGGAGTGTGAGGACAGCCCCGGAGAGTCCGTTCTGTACTCGCTGAAAGCGTCTGCCGGCCCCATGGCTGCCAAGACGGCCTCCAGGGCCTCCAGATCGTACCCATCTTCCACTTCAAACCGCGGTAAGTGCAAGGTCACGTTCCTTTCTTCCATATGCCCCGGGTTAGTCCACTCTACTAAATTTTCTGGAGTTACTTGATCTATAATCTATGCAGGAAAAGTGGTATGATTATCGACACAAAGTTAGAACACTGTAACACTGATTTGAAGCTGTTAGAAATGATTAATTTTAATAATGCACAAAAGAAATGTTATTCCACTAGACCGTTGTCTTTATAGCAGGCACTTGTCTTATACTTCTTTATTCATCTTTATGTATGTGAAAACTCAGTAGTAGTAAATGAATTTTTAAGGATGAGAAATAAGGTGTTTCTTATTCTATCAATCCACATATTATTTCATTTTTTACTATTCCCCTGTACTCTTTTATGCATACATAATGTATAATTTATATAGAATAAGTCATATATTTATATGAATTATCTGTAATAAATATGTAATAATATACCTTACATAATATATATGTCTACTTAACATGATATATATATTTACATAGTTGCAATTACAGTGGATGTCCATGTTACTTGTTTTAATGTAAACTTTTTCAGAGGTCTGTATCTCTCCTAAATATCTTCAGACTGATAGATAATACTTCCATTGAGCTGATAAATTTTGCCAAACATTCATCCACTCATTTTACGATCATCTAGTAAGTATGCAGCATGATAGATGCTGATAGATATTGTGGATCTGAAAATAGCGATGATGATGATGATGATGATGATGATGATGATGGTGATAATGAATTTTGAACTAGGTATCTTAGTATATTTAATGCAGAAATTACTGATTTGACTCAGAAAAGCAATTTTGTTTCTTCTGAACTGGAATTTTGGAGTCAGAGTATGAATACTCTTAAAGCTTTCATACATATTGCCATTCTGCTATCCCAAATTTTTCCAACATGCAAAGCAACTAGAGATGTTTCACAGCCAGAGAACAGCATCTAGTATCATAATAATATAGCATCCATCATTTATCAAGTTCTTTCCATGTACTGGACCTCTTTTTGGAGCTATCTTAGACTAGGTTTAAATGAAGGGGGACTAAATCAAAGGGTTCAAGATTAAAGATCTTATGGATTTGGAGCGATTATTATGTGTCAATGGAGGTTCATCTTTGGATTAAAAAAATTACCACTCTGGTAAGTGATGTTGATTATGGAGGAGACTGTGTATGTGGGGGCAGGGAGGAAATGGGAAATCTCTGTACCTTCCTCTTAATTTTGCTGTGAACCAAAACTGCTCCAAAAAAAAAATAAAATAAAATCTTTAAAAAGAAATTAGGGGTGTCTGGGTGGCTCAGTCAGTTAAGCGATCGACTCTATTTTGGTTCAGGTCATGATCTCACTGTTCATGAGTCTGAGAGCCCCACATCAGGCTCTGTGCTAACAGCAGAGCCTGTTGGGATTCTCTCTCTCTCCCTCTCTCTCTGTTCCTCCCCCACTTGTGCCCTCTCTCTCAAAATAAATCAAGACACTTAAAAATTTTTTTAAACAAATAAAAAGAAATTAAAGTTCCAAGAAAGAAATTCAGGAAGTCTAATAGCCTACTGAACAGGATGCAAAATTTGCCGTATGTGCAAATGCCGTTCTTTTCTGGGGAAAAGGTGCACAGAGATCAACCATTTCTCAGAATAGTCGCTGATCTTTGGAACTCCCATATGACCTTAAATGTTCGTGTTCGCTCATCCCCAACTATTTCGGTATTGGTTGTTTTCTGGAAACCCGATACTGCTTAATGCCCCTTTTTAGACGTCCGTCTGTAGCTGCTGCACAGAGTAAGGAACAGTGTCTGCTCGTCACCAGCTCCAGATCAGTAGTCGTGTTTCCAAGCTTACCCAGAAACAAGCTTTGGGACACAAAGCCTCAGGAGATGAAAGCAAGACTGGGGAGATGCAAGGTGTTACCTTCTCCAGGCCATCTGTGTCATTGGGCAGCAACACACACAGGCTTAGGTCATTGTTTCTATACGGAATTCCCAGAATCTTGGCTTGTAAGTCCTCCAGGAAAGTGAAGCTGTAGGTATGGGTCTGTGTCATCATCGGCACACATTTGCTCGCACTCTGCAACAAAGCAATAGAGCGTGCAGTGTCAGAGGAGGCGGAAGACAGCCAGGTTCGCCCACCAAAGTGATTGGCTCCCCCAAAAATAGTGCTAAAGATCAGGGCCTCCAGTCAGTATTTGCTGTCTACCACGTTCGTTTGCTCAAGTAGGGCTTTAGGGTGTACGTTCCACGTGTCAACACATCACATACATAAATTAGGGGCCATACCTTATTCAGCCAAAACTCTTCCTCTTTGGTATTTTCTTTCTTAAACTCCCTGTCCCATTGCCCTTTAAAATAAACTGTGTTCACCAGCGCCAGCTTGGTGAAGCTGTCTAGAGAACCATCTGGAAACAGGTCCTTGATTTTTTCTGCAAATGAACAACAACAACAACAAAGTTGGCCCGTCTTCAAAATCACAAGTGCTAGGCAAGGCAGATATGATGAAGGTGGACTTGACTCGTCACTAAAATCTCAGCCAGGCCAGCACCTGAGGGCCTTGCCGACAAAGGGTTTGCTGGCAGGGTTGTAGGGAGGCCCTCGCTTTGCCCACAGCCCGTGTGTCCCATTGGATAAATTGAAGTACGATGGTTAAGCGTTCAGGTTCTGGGACCGGACTGCCTCTGTTAGCATCCAGTTTTGCTTCTTACCAGTTGAGGAATCTTGGGCAAGTTATTTAAGCTTGCTGTGCCTCAGTTTCCACATCTGCAAAACAGGAATAAAACCTGCCTCATGGAGTGGTTATGAGGAGTAGATGACTTAATACGTGTAGAGCACTTGGAGCGCTCTCCAGCTCATAAGAAGCACGCAGTAAGTGTAAGCTCTTATTTTTACCCATTTGATATAGTTACCACCCAAAATTTAGGGATTTATTATATTATTGGAAAAGAAACTGATGTTTTTGTCTCTGGGTTTAGCCCCTCCCACACTAAATTCTGAAGAATATTGCCATCAGTCAACCCTTTGATAGACCCTCCTTTTTTCCTGCTCTTCAAATTTTATTTTATTTTTTGGTCTAAGTATAAAGATGGAAAAATTGTATTGTGAAATAATAATGTCTTCCTGATAACTGGAATTTTAAAAAATGTATTCTGAAATTCTAACACTAAAGTATCAGCTATTGCCCCCCACCCCCAAGTGTATTTCCATATTAAATAGTCCTCTCTGGTATTTCTTGTGTGTTTGGCTCATACTAGGGGATAAGGAGAGAGCATGAAGTGAGGCTTTGTCAAGTTCTGTGCTGAGGATGGGGCTGAAAGTTGTTACCGTCCCAGCATGATGCTCTAGTGGAGATGAAGGCCAGGAAGCCCCAGCTGGAGGCCATAAAGATCTTGGTGGGAGGAGAGCTAAATGTCTCTCACTTGACAAGAGAAAGGAGACACTCTATGACATTTCCTCTTACAGACCCAGACTAAAAGAAAGGCTCTCATATAAAGGAAAAGATGTGAACCCAACACAGACACGGGTCCAGTTTCAGGAGTCCCGAAGATACTGTGAGGCACAGCCATGTTCAAATCATTCTTCGTTATGGAGCTGGCTTCCTTTGGTCCCTCCCTGGGGCCCCCTTGGCTCTCTCCCATTTGCTGAGACTATTCCACTCTCTGTAGTGTCTTCTCCCACTCCTCATGCCTAGCCCTGCCCTTCTAACCCTAACAAACTTATCTCAAGTCTGAACCCCCCAAAGGCTTGTGCACCCTGGCACCCTATGAGTGTCCAGCTCAGAGCAGGTGCTCAAGAAGCATTTTATGATGAATGACCCATCCATACTGTACCCTTTGTTTGGCTTTCGACCCAGGAATTAATCTTCTTTCGACTTTCGTCTGCTGCATTTACAAAGTCAACAGGTTCCAGAGAAGCGTGGTAATATTTTTCCACATAATCTAAGTATTTCTTTAGGAGGAACAGGGAAAGAATAGAAGGAGGTTGAAAATTTAATTTATTTTGAAAAACGGAAATTCAGTTTATCCATTTCCAACATCTCTAAAAAATGTGTCTGTACATTAAAGATGGCTGACATTGTTATCAGGGTGTCTTAGGACCTGGGAAAATCACTTCTGAGTACTTCCAGGCACGTTTTTGGCAGGTACGATAGGGTTAAGGCAAAAAGCAGATTTAGACTGCCAGAATTAAAAAGAAGCTCCCAAAGGGCCTGAATGTCTGGAGAACAGGCAGGGGGACACCCAGTGATGTGGACTGAGCCAGGCAGTCAGCTCAGGCAGTATGCCTCCAGGACCCACAGTCCTAAATGGGCCATCGGCCATTCATGAATACCACTCACAGATGTGGTGGATACAGCTAAACTTACTTGAAGGAAGAGGTATGTCTTTTCTCCAAAGAGCCTGTTGGCTATTCTTAGTTCATAACCATTAGTGGATTTGCCTATCTCACTCAAAAACTCTTGGAATTGGTGATGTATCTCTTCTGTCTTCTCAATCTTCAAAATCAAAACAATATATATGTTATATATATGATATGCTGTATTTTTATAATAAAGTAAGCTCAATAAAAGACAATGTTATTAAGAAAGTCATAAGGAAGAGAAAATACATTTACAGTACTGTATTTATCAAAAAAAAGATCTGCATCTAAGTGGACCTGTGCCATTCAACCCCATGTTGTTCAAGGGTCAACTATCCCTGAATATCAATGACTGGTGACTTCAAGGCCAGTGGGGTTTCAGGTCCCACTCTCTCTGTACAACTGTATGAAATGGGCCAATATACACTGCCAAGTGGTACAGATATTGGTATGATCCCCTTGGCAAACAGTTTGGTGATATTTAATAAAGTTGAACATACATACACCCTACCTTCCAGATACGTACTATAGACCAGTGTTGCCCCATAGAAATATAATGCAAGCCACAAATGTGAGCCACATATATAATCTTTTTTTAAAAGTTTTTATTATTTTAGAGAGGGAGAGAGCGTGAGTGGGGGAGAGGGGCAGAGGAGAGAGAGAGAATCTTAAGTAGGCTCCACACTCAGCATGGGGCCTGATGTGGGGCTTGATCCCACAACCTCAGGATCATTTCTTGAGTCAGATGCTTTACCAACTGAACCACCCAGGCGCCCCAGCCACATATATAATCTTAAATTTTCTAGTGACTACATTCTTAAAAGTAAAAAGCAGATAAAATCAAACGTAGTATTATATTTTATCAAACCAAATATATCTAGAACATCATTTTGACATAACTATAATACATAATTATATATATATAAATATACAAGTATATATTATTTCAACAAAAATAATATATAAAAATTAACAAGATGTTTTTTATCTGTGACATGATAAAAAAATGTATACTTGGTCTGTTTCTCCGGTGTCTAACACAGAGCTCCTAAACCTTGTAATTTGCTGACTACAAATTCCTGGGTGCTAGGAAGCATCTTTTCTTTCGATATTTTCTCTTTGATCCCAGTTCCTGACACAGAACTCCTAAATTCCTTGGAATTTCCTGGGTGATAGGGGCATCTGTTGTTCTAACAACTTCAGGATGGGGGCTGGTCATTGGAAAAGACCAAACCATAATTAGAAGCTTGGAATTTTCAGTCCCATCTCCCATCCTCCAGGGAAAGGAGAGGGGCTGGAGGTAGAGCTAATCACTGAAAGTGCCTCTATGATAAAGCTTTCATAAAAATCCCTAAACTACAGCATTTAAAGACCTTCTGGGTTGGTGAACACATCCACGTTCTAGGAGGGTGGTGCACCCCAAACTCTTGGGAAAATCTGAGACTTCACCCTATATACCTCTTCATCTGGCTATTTGTTTGTATTCTTTACAAGAAACCAGTGTTTCCCTAAGTTCTGTGAGCCATTATAGAAAATTATCAAATTTGAGTAGGGGGTAATGGGGTCCTCTGATTTGTAGCCAAGTTGGGCAGAAGTGTGAATAATCTGGGAACCTACTTCCTTGCAATTAGCATCTGAAGTAGGGCAAGTCTTGTGGAATGGAGCTCTTTAACGTGTGGGGTCTGCACTGACTTCATGCAGTTAGTGTCAAAATTGTTTAATACAAGGAAACTCACACATTCGGTGTTAGAAGTGTTGTGAGTAGTAAAACAGTTTTCCTTCAACATTATTTGCTCATACTAAGATCTTGAAATGTGATGTATATTTGACACTTACAGCACCTTTCAGTTTGAACTAGGTATATTTCAAATACTCTATAGCCAATTCAGTGGCTACCATATTTGAAAGCTCAGGACTAGAGAGACTCTCATCCAGGGAAACTACAAGGCTTGTATAAGAAGGGTCATCTGTTTTTAATAAGAAGGAAGAAAGGAAACAAGAAAGAAATCACCTATGAACAGGATCAGTGGGTTAATAGCCATGAAAATGAATCATCAATGGCTACAAGTATCCACCTAAAATAAATGAATCTTATAAATACAATCCTGAGCCCAAAATAATGAGGTTTCAAAGAATAATAAAATTTAAAAAAAAATACATGCAATGAAATAATACAGAAACAACAAACACCAAGTTCAGGATAGTGGAACTTCTTCTTTCAGGAAAGGCTGGGAATGTGTTCAAGGAAAGTACTTGGGGGCATTAGCTAATTTGTCAATAGTTTATTTCTTTTTTATTATTATTATTTTTTAACATTCATTTTTGAAAGACAGAGACAGTGTGAATGGGGAAGGGGCAGAAAAAGAGGGAGACACAGAATTCAGAGCAGGCTCCAGGCTCCAAGCTGTCAGCACAGAGCCCGACACGGGGCTCAAACTCACAGACTGCAAGATCATGACCTAAGCCGAAGTCAGCCGCCCAACCGACTGAGCCACCCAGGTGCCCCCTCAATAGTTTATTTCTTACACTAGAAGGGAGAGTTAAAAGGTATTCAGAATTGCATTATTCAGAATTGCAGAAGTGTATAAGAATTCCTAATACCTTTTGTACATGATATCTTAAAATTTTATCTTCAATTTTTAAAAGCAAGGTTCAGAATACTCTAAGTTTATGTGATAATGAAATGTGCATCTGGCATGTCTTTGAGCAAATCACTGTACTCCTCTGCTTTCTCATCTATTGAAAGAGGAGATTAGAGCATGTGGCCTCCAAGACATGCCTCAGTCCTAATGTCCTTTCAGTCAGTAATTCTATTCTCCTTCATGCTTCTGTGGGTCCCAGAAAAGTCCTGAGGTGTGGACAGAGTTGCTATGCAGACTTGTACAGGTTGTGCCCTGCACAAAGCTGAAATTCAACCGTCACCCCCCAAGGGGGCATTCCTTTTTCTAATTCCTGCAAAGATTCTGTCCAGGCTACCATGCTTGGGAGGGAGAGTGCTCTGAAAACAACTGTGCTCCATGGTCAAGTGGACAGTGGAGCAGCTATCTGACCCAGTTCTGTTACACAAACTTTGTAAGGAAGCCTGACTCTCCACATATGCCCCAGAGCCAACCAGACAACCTGGCTATGTGGGACTGTGAAATGAACAGCTCGGATTGCTGGGTGATTGGAGCCACGATTTTATGAGCATCTGGTGCCGAGCCATGACTACTGTCAGGGTAGATGTGCCTTCCCCCACCCCGAGAGCTCTAACCATCCCCAGATGCCAGCCCTGACCTCTGGACTGTCCCATGTTCGAGCAGATTGTCCTTTGAGGAGCAATACTACAACCCTAGAGCCAGAAGTGACCCTAAGAAGTCATTGGTCCTGTGCTAATACATCGTTAATGTAAAATATCAGCAAGGGAGCTTAAAATAAAAATAGAATGTAGTGATAGTATCGCCTACTACCGCCATTATTACTGGGTGAGTCAGCAGTATGTTCCAGACCTCCACTGGGTACTTCATAGAGGCTCAAAGAAAATGAATAGCTTACCCAAAGTAGCATGGCTGGTTAAGTGACTGGCTCAGGCTTTGAACTCAAATCTGTTTAACTCCTAAACCCATTCACTCTGCCATAGGGACTTTTCAGTCCATGCATATTTAAATCGGAGTGGTCAAGGTGCTTTAAAGTTAAAGTCTCCTCTTGGGGCACCTGGGTGGTTCAGTCGGTTTAAACATTCGACTTCGGCTCAGGTCATGATCTCGCGGTTCGTGGATTCAAGCCCCGTGTTGGGTTCTGTGCTGACAGCTCAGAGCCTGGAGCCTGCTTCGGATTCTGTGTCTCCTTCTCTTGCACTCATTCTCTCTCTCTCCCTCTCTCTCTCTCAAAAGGAAATAAACATTAAAAAAATTTTTTAAAATAAAGTTAAAATCTCCTCTTAATATTAAGGGTTTGTTGGGGCGCCTGGGTGGCTCGGTCGGTTGAGTGTTTGACTTCGGCTCAGGTCATGATCTCACTGTACGTGAGTTCGAGCCCCGCATCGGGCTCTGTGCTGACAGCTCAGAGCCTGGAGCCTGTTTCAGATTCTGTGTCTCCCTCTCTCTGTGACCCTCCCCCATTCATGCTCTGTCTCTCTCTGTCTCAAGAATAAATAAAAACGTTTAAAAAAAAAATATATATATATTAAGGGTTTGTTACTATATAATAGCAGCAACCCTACTTGGCTGCAGTGATTAAAAACAAGCATAAACTATTACCCCTCCTACACATTTTCCCAGGGAGCCCATATCAACATAGCAGACTTACTGAAGACTGTAACACATATCTCCTCACCTTTTTTTCTTCGGCTTTGATTCTTGAGTTCCCTGCCTCTTTTTCAGAAGAGAGCATCTGGAAGGACAGAATATATTATGGTTGTGGTCAGAATAGAGAAACCCTCACATAGAATCAGTCTGGGGGTGTTGAATGTTTGTTCAAGAAACTTCAGTGGTAGACAGGTAGCATTTCTCTCCTTGCAAAATCATGCACAGGTCTGGATTGCCCATTGATCTCACCTACATTGGTTAATCCTTTCATGTACTGATCTTTGATGCGTCTTTTATAGGCTAGTGGGGATTACGCAACTTCTTCCAGTAGGTTTTGTTCTTCATGCTGTGTCTTTAGTAGTGAGGTTAAAGACTTTGGACAAGGCCACTCACTCAGCACCCCCTCAAAGGAATTTCAAGCACCAGGGAGCAGATGGCTTGGCGATATTTGGAGAGGGAGGAGGACTTCCCTCATAGACCTGCAATTGTCCTGTGCCTTCACTTGGATTCTCTGTTGCCTAGCCCCATTTCAGGGTAATGCCGGAGGGCTGCCCCCAGAGACGAGCCTGCCTGGACAGCTTCCTTACCTTCCGTAACTGGGCCGCGGTGGCTCCTTGGGTCCCGAAGACGAGCATGCCGATGGCAGCTGAAATGCCCACGGGGGAAAAGAAGATGTTGCCATCTTTTGTCTTATTCAGCTTTTGGAAGAGATTAAACCCAAACCTTGTGTATGCTGCAGCAAGCGAATCCATGAAGATCCCAGCAAGATCTAGAACAGCAACAACAGTCAAAACCAAACAAGTTCATTTCACCTATTTGAATTGCTTTCTGTCACAGGAACCCGTCCTGCTTCTCTTCCTGTCCGTGCATTGATTCAGGAAACAGAGATTTTCATCCTCCCAGGGAAAAGTCACTGCTGCCTGCTTCTCACCCCTTTCCTTGGCCTTCTCTGGACAGGAGACACAAATCAATCTGGCATCATCCGGTGTTTCTGTTCTCATTTCCCTAGGCATCAGGGTTGACACCTAAATGGTTTTCTTTTCTCTTGTTCTCTGCCAGAGTCTGCCCGTGTCTGCCTGCCCACTGCTTCCTCCCCCCAGGCAGGCCCAGCCCTTTCCTGCTCCCTTCTGATGGCCCAGCTGCTGGCCCGTGACCAGGCCAGTGAAGGGCCTGAGAATTCCTGATCTCAGGTCTCCGAACCAACCTTAAAATAATAAAGTCCATAGTGGCTCCTTCTCAGGTACTTTGTATTTCTCAACTGATTGAAATCTAGTGCAGAGAGTGACTGGATGGATTAACTATCTTAAACCCCAGTCCCTAACTGCATGAAAACTGGAGTCTTGTCTGAATTTTCCCTAAAGGGCAATGACAGATCTCTTTGCCATGGATTATTAAGTAGAGATAAAAGTGTTTTCTTTCCTCTACTTTTTCTATATTGTTTCAGGCTTGTGCCATGAGTTCATATTACTTTTGTAATCTCACACACACACACACACACACAATTTTAAAGAGCAATTACTATTTACTAAAATAAGCAATTACAACACATTTTATGCTTTCTTCACCACCAGCTATGTTACAACTAGTGAATGAAGGCTTTAAGAAAAATCCTAAAACAAGAATGAGATTAGTGTGGAAGAAAATTTTTTGAAAGCCAAAATACTTTGAGGGGTTTTTGAATCAAGGGCCCATCCCTGTGAAGGCATTCCACATCTGCTGTTAAAACTTCCATTTCAACCCCAAGTTTCCTTTCAAGGATTCCTTACGAGTTAACTCAGAAATCAAATCAATCAGGGTGCCTAGGTGGCTCAGGCAGTTGAGAGTCTGACTTCGGCTCAGTTCATGATATCACAGTTTGTGAGTTCGAGCCCCACATCAGGCTCTGTGCTGATAGCTCAGAGCCTGGAACCTGCTTCAGATTCTGTATCTCCCTCTTTTTCTGCCCCTCGCCCACTTGTGCTTCCTCTCTCTCTCTCTCTCTGTCTCTGTCTCTCTCTCTTTCTCTTTCTCTCAAAAATAAATAAAACACTAAAAAACTTTTTTAAAAAGAAATAAAATCAATTAACTTACAGTCAAACAAGATGATACATTGTCATGACTATGTAGGCACTGAATTAAATAAAACCAGCCCAAGGAAAATTATGCACAATAAAAGTAATTCTTTCAAATCAACAAACATCAGTGTTCCCAAAACACTGAAGTCTTAAGCTGAAGCTAAAGAAAGGACTTACCTGGATTTTGGAGAGACAGAGGTGGCTAGGAAAGGAACCAGGAAGCATATGTAGCAGGAGTTGTTGAGATCTTTAATTTATAGCTCTCTCTCTGTCTCTCCCTGCCTCTCCCTAGTCATTATCTTTGCATTTCAAGTAAAACAATTTTGATTTCTCAATGATAATTTCTCTAATAAAATTAGCATACACGGTTTATGACAAGCTGAGGATTACATTTCCTATTTCTTCCACTCATGGCCATGAAGCTGTGCACTTGATCTCAGCAACTGTTTTGTGAACTGTAGTTCACAAAGGGTGCACCTTAAGACATAGAGGAATAGAGTTTAAATTCTAATTCCTTACAAAGGATTTTGGAGGCCCAAGCATAAGAAGATCAAAATCAGCCAGACAGCAAAATAAGATTAAAAGCAGGAGCTCAACCCAAGACCAAAGAGTAGCATGAGAATGACCAAGTTAAATAGATTATGACTCAGGTGGAAAAACCATCAGAGGGCGGGCTTTCATCCCCAGTGATCTTCAGGATCCTTTGGAAAGAATTGTTTAGATGACTGGTTCTCCACCTTGGATACACACTAAAATCTCCTGGGAAACAAACAAACAAAAACTATGCCCAAGCCTTACCCCCAGACAACAAAGTCAGCATTTGCTGGGGTGGGAACCAGACATCAGAATTTTTATCACCCCAGGTGATTATGATGTGCAGCCAAGGTTGGAAACCACTGGTTTATAGCCTGACAAAGATCTGAATTAATACGTGCTTTACTTACCATGGAAGTATGGGGCTGTGTCCTAGCAAGCCCAGTCTCTGCAATAAAGTTAACTTAGCAGTTGCTCCTTATTTTAGGATGCTGAATGAAAAGAAGAAAATGAAAGAAAACTACCTTACAAGATAAAAAAACAAAAAGTGGTGAGAAAAATTTGGGCAGGTAGCTAAACACACACACACACACACACGCATGCACTTCACCACTCTTGTTCTCAAGCATTCTCTCTTTAAGTATGAAATCCCTCATTTTAGTTCATTCAGTAAGCATTGGTTGAGAGTCTACTGTGTACCAAACACTGGGCTAAGGACCAATAATTCATAACACCCAACAAGCTCATTGTATCAAGAAAACAACACTGTTTCCAAAAACAACTCAATAAGAGATTACACCTCCAAATTCCAGTTTTTCCTGCTAACCCTGAGGCATCCCTACTGGCTGTACTAGTCCATTAAAGAAACAGTGCTTGGATTATTCTCAGCATTGGTCTTGGGTAAAGGGTGTGAAGATTCATCGTTGTTGCCAAGAAACAAATCTTAGAAGGACAGTTTAGCTATTCCCTCTCACCCGCATGTCTGCCTAAGGAAGCAGCTCAGTGATGTACCTTCTAAGGGCATGGTCAAGTGTGTACCAATCTCAATATTCACACTTTGCTTTCTGTTTTTTGTTTTGTTTTGTTTTGTTTTTTTCCTGAACACAACTCTTCAAGCAAATTCAAAGCAGTATTTAATTAACTTTGCTTTCTAATTGTCACTGAGAAACATGCCAGTTGAGTAAGGTTTGGAAAGAAAAAATACTTGGTTGTGGAGTTGACCTTGGATGCCAAGAAAGGGTTTTTTTTAGATGGTATGAAATCTTTGAGTCGGCAATAATGCTCCATTTTTGAACCTCCCTATCAGTATATGTCTTCTAATTCCTTTCTCTGTGACCCTAGACTCTGTTGTATGGCCCAGATACCTCTGCAAGCCCTCCACATTTTCCTAAAGCATTTCCTCTATCAGGCACTTTCACAGGGAGGCCTGGCTTTCCCCTAGGGACCACACATCCCACAATCTTCCCTGGGACAAACACTCATACTTTGGGATCAGGAAGCAAAGTCCCCATTCCTAGTCTCTCTCCTACCTTTGCTCCTTCCAAGCCTTTCTTCCTTCAACACCTTCAGTGTTCCCTTTAGAGATTTACCCTGTCTCGCTGTGCCCTTCCCGAACCATAGCTACCCCCACCACCCCTGCTAGGCATGGTCTTCTTGTTTGCTCTAACCCCACTGCCCCTCTGTACATCTTCATAGTCCATGCCAGGGGCAGCTCGCACATTCCTGACATCTTCCCTCTCCTCTTATGGTCCACACACATGGTCATACTTTAGGTGTCGTCACCACCAGGAACTGCTCCTGCTGGAAATTACTGGACACCGAAATTCTTCCCTCTGGCTATGGAGTCTTATCCCTGTTCCTCCTAAACCTAATTTTCAATGTCGTCACAACCTCCAATCATTGCACCCCTCCCTAACCTTCTATTTCATCAGCCTCTCCCTCCCAGTATCAAAACTGTCCCAAAGGTAGAAAATACATTAGCAATTAGAAGAGTAGTTCAAATGTTTCTGGGTGAAGAGACGAAAATAATTAAGCCCTGAACCAGAGTGCTAGAGGGTTCCCATCTATCCCAAGTTTGGACACAACCTCTACATCCGTGCATCAGTCTGTGACTGACGCTGGCATGTAACACTTCTTCTCCAAGACTATAATGTAATGGATGCCACTGGGTCCCAACCAGATCCCTTTTGCCAGCCAGTGCTCCTGTCGCCTGGCCGCCATTTTGTCTGACAGTTCAGTGGGGAACCATGCGGCACCCCACCTCCAGCCAGCGCACACCTCAGGTTTGACACACTGGCATAAGATACAAAAAGACAGGACATGAATTTCGTGGTGTAATTTTTCCTCCAGAGCTTCTGCCATAGGATCAGAGTGAATCTAATCTCTAGCTGAGACCACATGACTGATGAACAGGTTTCCATTCCCTGTGCTTCCTCTCTCAAGGAGAGGAAACCCTCTCCTCTCCTCCCCATCCAAAAAATTCCCTGAACAAGAACCCCTGTCTGCAGCACTGCTTCTGGGGAAGCTGACCAAGACCAGGTGTCTTCATATCTCACCCAAGATCTCTCATTGATTTTGCTTTCTAAACAGTCCTTGGCAATTCTTGCAAATACTCTCCTTTGGATTAACTTTTCCATCAGTTTACCAAGGCCAATGAAAATTCCCCTGGGTATTTAGATTGGAACCTTTAGAATTGACACATTCATTGGGGGAAATTGTCATCTTCACATTAGGAACCAGAAACATGTTTATCTTACATGCCCCTCAGTAGAGTTTATAGATAGAAAGAAATGGAGAAAGAATGAAATAGAAAACCAGTTTTATCTTTGTGATCAAAAATAAAACAAGTATGCCACTATCACTGCTTCCATTCAAAATTAAACCAGGGCTTGGAGGGAAAGAACAGAAAAAAATAAACAAACAACAACAACAACAAAAAACAGAATTCAGCAAATGTGATATGGCAATTGAATAATTAATTAAGTTTCAAGACCCAAAATGAAATAAAATTATCATTCACACAGGAATTGACACATATGTTATAAGAATTTAAAAGTGAGTTTAGTAAAATTACTGAATGCAAGGTCTCTATAAAAAATCAAATATTGTTTATATACTAGCAACACAATGAAATGCAAAAAAAATGAAAAAATTTTTAAGTATATGATTTGATAGAGTACCCCAAACCATCACATACCTACTAAAAATGAAAGATGTGTAAGCCTCCACATAGAAAAGATCAAACATAATACAGGAAAATTAGGAAGACCTAAATAGATGAAGGAATGCTTTATTTATGGTTTAGAAGACTCAATATTGCCAAGATGTCAACTCTCTCAAAATTGGTCATTGCAAACTCGGTTGAAATCCCAGGAGGTTTTTTTTGTTGTTGCTTTTCAAAAATTTGAGAAGCTGATTCAGAGCTCTGAGAATAACCAAAACACTCTTGGAGAAGGAGGAGGAGGAGGTAAGACCTGTTCTATCAGGTAGCAAGACTTGTTAATAAAGTGTGGCAAAGGATAGGGCAAAAGAAAGGCCTAGAAAGGTGTCTGTGCATATCTGCACACTAGATTTTTTTTTTAAGTATTACTGCAGAGCAGTGGGGGAAAAGTGATATTTTCGATAAACTATGCTGAGACAGTTGGATATCCATTGGGGAAAAAATAAATCTTGACTACTGCCTCATACCACATGCAAAACATCAAGCCTAAATGACCTGCAGAGCTAAATGAAACACAACAAAAAATTAACATTAATAGTAAAGATTAATAAATTGGACTACACAAAAGGTAAAAAGTTTCATTAATCAAAACGCATTATTAAAGTTGAACATACACATATCCCATGGCCCAGCATTTCCACCTCAGCTATACACCCAACAGAAATGTGTGCTCATGGGCACCGAAAGACACGTCCGATGGTAGAACATAGAAATAAATTATGGTGTAATCACACAATAAAATACTATACAGCCATGACGAGAAATGAGCTAAAGCTAGAGTCAACAAAATGGGTGGGCATCAAAAACAATACTGAAGAAAAGAAGCCAAATCCGAAAGAATAGAACTGTGGGGTTCCATTTATAAGAAGAAGTTCAAAAGCAGGCAAAACTAAACTACAATGCTACAAGTTGGCATACCGGTTATATTTTGAAGAGGATGAGGAAAGTAAAAATCGGAAAGTGATGCAAGGGAGGCCTTGCAGTAATGATGATGTTATACTTTTTTTTACCTGGATGGTGGTGGCATAGATGTTCACTGTTTGACAATTCATTGAACTGTATGTTTATATATTTTTAATATTTCCATATTTGTGTTACTCGTCACACAAAACACATTTCTTTTTAGACTTATTCAGGTATTTTATAGTTTTGATATTCTTGTGAACAGAGTCTTTGCTTTTTGCATTCATTCATTTATTCAACAAGGACTATTTGAGCATTTTCTCCAATGTCAGATAACTGGTTTAAGTACCGAGGAACAGCAATGAATAAGATGTAAAACATCCCTTCTCTTGTCAGATTTACATTCTACAAGAAAATATCAAGTAGAACTAAGTGCTATTAAGTTTTAAAGAATGTTGAACTTGCAAATAGTGATTACTGCTGTAAAAACAACTTTTTAAAAAAATTTTGGATAACTAGCCAACTACCTTGAAGAACTTTCTTCTTTGCTAAACTGTCAGCTAACTCATTTGGATTTTTTAGAAAGATGATCATAAAATCTCTGCATAATGACTTGATCTCTCTTTACCAATATTTATTCTTCTGGGGGAACTGTTGCCCCGTTTAATGGAAGGCACTTAATTTCAAATATCTGTGCACATAGATCAACAAGCATAGCAATAAGGCACCATTTGTTTTGCAAGCTGCACTTAACTATGCCAACAGAATTGGGCATTCTTGATCCAAGACACATTGCCTTCCTATAGTAACCTGTCATTTTTAGCCCAAAATTCCTATACATTTCAGTATGAACAGAAAAAGTTGCCCAACAAACGTGCAAAACTACCATAAGAAAATAGTGAAAATCAAAACTTTTCAGTTAATGAAAATAATCCCCGAGAAATCAACCATGAGCCAAAAAAAAAAAAAACCAAAACCAAAACCAAAAGCTGCTGCATACTACCTAATGAATTAAATACCATTTGAAAAGCAATTGTGAACAGGAAGAATGCTTAAAATCATAATTTCAAATCAGAATGGAGATGAACAACAACAAAAAGAAATATGTGTCATGATTATCTTTGTTTCTGTTACTGATATAGGCTTTGATTAATTTTTTCATCTGATTGTTACTATCCTCACTTCTTTTAATGTTTCTCTGGTATTTCCTCTTCTCTATCATTACTCTAATCTTCCTATTGTTATTACTATGTCCTAGTAATAGTCTATAAATAAACCTTTCTCTTTTTAATGCAGTCTGTCTTGTAACTGTGCAATTTAACTTATCCACATTTCTAGGACCTAGTCTTTTTTTTTTAATGTTTATTTTTGAGAGAGAGAGAGAGAGAGACAGCACAAGTGAAGGAGGGGCAGAGAGAGAGGGAGACACAGAATCCGAAGCAGGCTCCAGGCTCTGAACTGTCAGCACAGACCCCAACGCAGGGTTCGAACTCAGGAACCTCAAGATCATTCTAGGACCTAGTCTTATTTGGACTTATTTACCACCTTGTTTTACATGTTGTGTACACTATGCTTTCTTGTTTCTTTTTTCTTCTTCATCACATTTTTTTGAATTGATCAAGTACTTTTCATTCTTTTTTCTCCTAACGTTTCAGCAAGTATGTATCCTATCTCAGTTCTTCAACTGGTCAACCTTTGGTTTAACACAAATATTAGGGGGTCCAGGGTGGCCTCAGTCAGTTAACCAAATCCAACTTCAGCTCAGGTCATGATCTCATGGTTTGTGAGTTCGGGCCTCGCGTCAGGCTCTATGCTGACAGCTCAGAGCCTGAAGCCAGCTTCAGATTCTGTGTCTTCCTCTCTCTGCCCCGCCCCACTCACACTCTGTCTGTCTCTCTCTCCCTCAAAAATAAACAAGCATTAAAAAAAATTTTTTTAACACAAATGTTAAACATAATGTCTAAAGTGAATCCCTCTTCACTCCTCAACCCTACCACCTCCCACTTCTCATGTTGAGATCGTCTGAATCTTCATTTTTTTAATAATTCTAATTTAAGCTTTCATCCCATTTGACTCCTGTTTTTTTTTTTCTTTTTTGGCATCACGGCTATTCATAGCTTACCATTTCTTCTCTGATTCATCTTTTAAAATTTTTTTGCAGTAGAACTTCTAAACATTCCTTAGCTTACAGACAGTCTCTACAAGTCCCTGCTCATGCATTTTGCTGTCCCCCTTTACTAACAGTTTGTATGGTACACACTCTAATTGCATTTCCTTTTTCTCAGAATTTCAAAATATTGCCCTGTGTCGTCTTGCAGGGCCCACAAGCAACCTAAACTCTATCTGACTCTCATTCTGTTTTATGAATTCTATCTCTTTTGACTCACAAATCTTTGAGAATACTCCCTTCTTTCCCTGATCTTCCATAATTTTGCCACGGTGTGAAGTGTAGTTCTCAATGGGCCCTTCCAATCTGTGTGAATTTGTTTCAATTTTGTGTATTTTTCTTGTTCTGTATCTTGGAGTACTTCCTCCCCTCAGCTCTCTTTGTTCCTGAAATGCTCACCAATGAATGTTGGAGCTTCTTCAACTACAGTATTTTAAATGTGCTTTCTTTCTCTTTATCCTTCTATTCTACGTGTTGTAGAATTTCACGGCTCAGTCTTCCAGCTGACTCATTGGCTGTGTTCATTCTGCTATTCAGTCAGCTTACTGACCTCTTGTAATAATTAAGTTTATTTCCAGGAGCTTTAAATAAAATCTTAACTTCCTGTTTTTATTTTATATTTCTTAATGTATTTTATTTGATCTATTAACTCTGTCAAAGTTGATTTCTGAATTCTTTCATGCGGTTATTTCCTTCACACATTTGGTAATCTATGTCACATGCTTATCTCTGTATTTGAGATTCCTCATTAGACTGTCTGTGGATGCTCTTTTGTGGTTACCACCTCCTGCTTTAGCAACTTAGGAGTGAGAGACTCTGCATGTGCTTCCTGGCAAGGCTGCTAGCAGCTTATACCCCATGAGTGGGAACTTGGCCATCTTGGTGACAGTGGCAGTTACCTGGGGACATGACTCTGCCCCTGTGTCTCAAGTGGACCCACTTACAGCTGGGGGCAAAGACCTCTGCCACTCAATGCCTGGCACCGGGCTGGGCCAGGAAGAGGCACACCTGCCCAAATCCTTCTACTGAATTACTCAAACTTGCCACCATGATGGTGGCCCACCTGGTACTCCCCTGGCCTCTGAATTCTCCACCTCGAGGCTCAAAGAACATCGAAACCCAAAACTTCCTCTCAAGTAATTCCTTGACCATCAAAGTTCATGCTTGCAAAATAAAAAATTGGAAGTAAATGACGTCTTATATTCTTTATTTCTATTTGAAAGGGTATATTGGGCAGTGATTACAAATCCACGTTATAACATCCAGCCAGACTGCCTGGTTCAAAATCTTAGTTCAACCATTTGCAACCTGGGTGACTTTGTAAGTTACTCTCTCTGTGCCTCAGTTTCCTCACCTGTTAGCTATGGACACTAATAATAACCTGCCTCTGAGGATGATTGAGAGGATTAAATGGGTTAACACACATAAAGGTCTTTGATCAATACCAGTGCACATAAATACTCAAGAAATACCAAGAACTATTACTCTTCCAATTCAGAGATTTCATGACTGCAGTCTTATTCTGGATATTGAAATTCATCCGTGCCTGGACATGATATTAACAACAGCAATAACAACAACAAAAAAATAGTGCCAAAGGGAAGAGTCACAGCTGCCAACAGTTTGGGGACATAATTAGAATTTAAAATCAAGTATTTCTCTTCTTCCTTTGATTGTCAGTTGAAATCATATTTTTACAATTACCTTACCTTTTGGAGACTTTGACTACATTGGATTCTACTCAAAGCAACATGAATTTAGTTTCAATTCCTTTGTGTTTATAGCATGGTGCTAGGTGTTGGATATTAAACATACAATGCCCACATATGCAGAGATACAGCCAGGAAGGATTTTCTGTTGCATTTGCAACTTGATTGGGCAAGAAATTCTTTAATCATATGTTTCCCCTCAAACCTGTAGACTAGGTTTCCTTGTCTTCAGAAATTTAATACAACAGGAATGTCTGGGGACCCTCTGTTTATGCTTTGTAAATGAACGATTTTCTTTTTTTGCCCAAATGCTAAGAGAATTATCTTCTCAGCCTTTTATTTTTATAATTGTTTAGCAAGCCAATTTTTGCTTACTTTTCTTGGAAATTGATCTATGTAATCAGGTGACTATCCATGTTAAGAAAGTTTTCTTTAATTGTGTCTTTGGCTATTAATTTCATGCCAATTAATAGACTTGCTTTCTCAGAAACACCATAATTCTTAGGTTTTCTACAGCTGCAGATTTCCCTTTTCTTATTTCCTGTATATTCTAAGACAAATGCTGAAACACACCCTAGTCATCACTAATCAAATTTTCCAGTGCATCAGTTCTGCTTCTTTACTGCCTCTAAAATCTATTTAAATTTCGATATTATATTTTTAGTCCCCTGGAAATCTTTATATTTCATTCAAATTCTTTCACACCTCATCACAGTTTATTTTCATAGATCTCTGCTCCAATTCCATAGATGCATGCCTTCCTAAAATCTGTCAATCATACCAAAAAGTTTTCTAAAGTTCTCTTCTGGTTCTTGCCACGAATCATTTTCTGAAGTCTCACTTTTTTTTTCTATAGCATGATGTATTTATTCCTTATTTGGCATTAGTTGTTTGTTTTTTCACAGCTGTATATATATTTTTTCCCTATTTCCTTAACCTTGAACCTGGGATGATCTCTTTAGAACCCATGTGTGTCAAGAAAAGGTGTGTGGGTTTCCACCAGCTCCACTGTTGTGCATCTGGTTGCTTCTCAAATCCTTTCACTCACCTGTAGCTAAAACATTGTTCGAAGCACCTGATGGGTAACATTATTTAGGAGGGAAACAGTCAATGAAAATACGATAATTCCTAAATTAAATGTTAAGTATACAGAATGAATGGGTAAAAAGTGTGTGCCGTATGTTGGGATAAATCTTATGTTTTAGCTAGCTAGCTAGCTAGCTGTTTTGTTTTGGAGAGAGAGATGGCACAAGTGGGGGAGAGGGTCAGAGGGAGAGGAAGGGAGAATCTCAAGCAGGCTTCATGCTAAGTGTGGACATGGAGTTTGATCCCATGACCCTGGGATCATGACCTGAGCTGAAATCAAGAGCTGGACATTCAACCAACTGAGCTACACAGGCGTACCTTGTATTATATTTATTGAGTAAAAAAATAAAAGAATAAGACAATGGATTGGGGAAAACAAGAATACAACACAAGTAATGTGGATGAAGAATACATTTGACATTGGCATTCAACTACGGAACAAAGAAACCCACAGAGACAACCACACAGCTTCCTCACCCATCATCCCAATCATAGGGCTTCCGCCTAAGGTTAATGATACTGAAAAAAAAAAAAAAAAAAAAAAAAGCCATACATCCAAAGGAAGGAAGCATCAATCAGGGATGAAGCAACACATGTTCTAGCTTGCTCCAGCTCAAGGGGAAATATACATTAGATAATATATGAAATCATAAGAAGGGCCCAGGTTGAAATAAAATAGAACATACGGAGCCTGTGAACTAGAGAGTGCCAGAGAGCCTGTTGGGTACTACACATTCGTGGTTCTCTTCCCAGAACGTTTGTAGTCGGGGTAGATGAATCATTTGTTTTTGAATCTGCATGGCCTCATTTGTTTTACCTGTCAACATTGCTGGGTGGAGGAAATCTTGAACTAGAAATGGAGGAGCTCAGTCCCCGATTTGCAGGTTCTGGCTGGTTTTCTATCAATTATAGAGCACGGACTTGCATTTTCTCTCTGCCTCTGGCTGCCATATTAAAGGGTCAGTCTCACTGGTGCAAGAGTGAAGAGTCAAGAGCTCCTGATTTTAACATAATTCCCAGTTTCTTATAGGCTTGCATCTACTGTAGTTCACTGGACTGTCAGAAAGCTCTTGCCTCCCTGTATGATCTGACTCTCTGACACTCTGAATGGAGGAGGTAAATGAAATATATGAACCCAACAACATTGCCAGCAGGGTTCTTTCTGTCTTTATCCCACCAAAACTACTCTGCTTGTGAAGACTAAACTGCCTTGGGGGGAAAGTGCCAATACCTGTCCTCACTTCCTATGAGTTGTACTGGGGGAGTTTCATTCAGTCTTCAAATGGCTACAGAAAGGAAAAAACTGATAAGAAAGACAGGGGCTAGGGACGCCTGAGTGGCTCAGTCAGTTAAACATAGGACTCTTGATTCTGGCTGAGGTCATGATCTCATGGTCATGAGATGGGGCCCGGCATTGGACTCTGAGCTGACAGTGCAGAGCCTCCCTGAGATTCTCTCTCTCTCTCTCTCTCCCTCTCTCTGCCCCTCCCTCACTTTCACTCTCTCTTTCAAAAATAAATAAACATTAAAAAAAAAAAGAAAGAAAGAAAGAAAAACAGAGGCTAGGAGACAGCAGCAAGGACAAAGTAGAGATGGATGTCTGGAATTTAAATTGGCATAGCTCTTATGTTTCTGAACCCCAGGGGAGGCAGTAGTGGGAGGGAACAAAGCAGACTGACACATGGGTGGCATGATACAGGGAGCCCTTGACTAGGCTTTCCATCCGGCTCTTAACCTGTAGTCAGCAGAAATGTCTTCCAAATTTGATGATCCATTGGCTGTCACTCCCAGGTTTTAGAGCTGTTGTAAGCCTTCATCTTTTGTGTATGCCTTCATATGTAAGCATGGTGGAAAGGTGGGAAAGATTTCCTGGCACAAGATACATCTTTCCTACATAATTGAGATGAATTGTTAGTTCTGTAGATTGTGTATTTCTATATTTTGGATGAAAAAATTTTCAAGTTAGGTCTCTGTCACTAAAAAAGTCAGCTGGCACATAACATGTTGCACATATTTTAACTAATGACAAAGTGCTTTATTTACTAAGAAGAGACATTTTAATCAATCGAAGATTAGTAAAGAATATATTTACTGATTTACAGGAAAGTTTAAGAATCTCACTCTTTCTCATTTTTGTAAATAGTTACATTTTCCCTTTGTGACTAAAATTCTGAGAAACCCCAATACAAATGAGAAGATGTGTTTATCAAGGGAAAGAATAAAAACGTAAGCAATGCCAGACAGTGCCAAACCTTCATGGGGGCCGTAGTTATCCAACTCAGTATCCAGCAATGATACCAGGTCAGGCCCAGAGTCATCAAAACATCAACCCCAAAAGGAACCACAGGAGAGACTTTGTATTAGATTATCTGACATAAACTTGACCCAGGAGACGTGCGTTCCGTGGAAAGGACTTGGGGGAGCCACCACACACTGTCTCACATAATCAGTGAGGAATTTGTAGACCACAGACAACCTTGGGCAATGAAAAGACTGCATGGAGAACATGGAACTAGTTGTTCACAGCACAAAGAAACCATTAATGTAGATGAGAAGTGGGGAGAGGGGGCCCGCATGACAGCAGGCGAAGTTAGCCTGCCTTCCCCTACAAAAACTGATACAGCCACACTTATCCAACACAGTGGCAACTGGGAAGAGGGAGCCATAGGGCAGGGCAGGGAAACGGAGCTCTAATGACTGTCCAGGTCTTTGAGTTAGGCGTTGTTAGTGGTCATTCCAGAGCATTCTGCTAAGGCCAAGAATAAGAATTCACACAGACGTATCAGGGGATTAAGGTCCCGGGTCCTGGACCCTTGAACACTCAGGCATCAGGCTTTCAGTAGACTAGAGCCTGATACGAAGCCAAGGGCCTTCCTGACAAAGGTTTCCACATACATCATTCCCAGACCCAGGCCTGCTCTCAGGTTGTAACCAGGCATGAGATCTCCAGGAGGAAACAGTTCTATTTCCAGGTGGCCAGACTACAGAGATAGGGGGACGGGGAGCCCAGCAGTCAGCAGTAAGGGCAGTGCTCCCCTCCCCCACCTTGCATGCTGAGTATTTAGGGTTAACTACAGAGGAGAATTCTCTGAGGAAGGGGGTGAAGAAGACACAGAGGACAGTGCTTCATGACAATGGCCTGGGAGACTCAATAAGGAAAGCCGGGACTAATTTTTAAATGCACTGCGGTTCTCCTGGGTCAACGTCAGATTCACAAAACAAACACCATCCTCCCGCACAGAATGAGTGCTGGTCAGGGCAGGCTTCTGTCTTGAGCTCCCACTTAAATCCACCCCAGGCCCCACTTTCTGCCAGATGAGAAGCACCTCACAGGGCATCTTCCATGCAGTAGAAGATGGGCGAGAAAGAGGCAGGGAATCTTGCCCAGCGACCGGCCATGGTTTTAATAGCCATAGAAATAGAGCTGAGCTTCCAAAACACATTCCACTTAAACGTTTCTTCTTGCCACGCATGTTAAAGTGGTTTCTGAGTTTGTCATCTCCTAGAAGTGGTCTAATGATTTGGACTTTCAGAATTCCTTCATAACGAGGTAGGGAACTTAGTCAGTACCATCCCCATTATGTTGACCTGCCCATGACAGAGGGTGAATTATATGCTTGAAAGCTTAGCATGGAGAAAGGTTAGGGAGGGAGCAAGGGCCTTTCATACTAATGCACATAGTTAAAAGTCAGCTACAGGGTGAAAGAAGGATCAGGACACACACGAGCCAGTGGCTGGAGGAAGGGAGCATGGAGCTGTGATAGGATTCCATCAGCTTTGGATATTAGCAAGAACACAAATGCACACATTGCGCCAGGGGAAGACTATACTGCCATTTTCTTCCAGGTCCCAGGCACTAGACAGCATGCTCCTTTCAAGGAGAGCAGACCCTGCCATAGAAGAGAATGGTTTGGGTTTTGTTGTGTCTGATGAAAAAGAGAAAAGGGTGATTGGCATTAAACGTCACCCAGGATGGTATGGACCTTTCCATGCTGGCAGCACCACTGGCGGCTACTGCCTGGGTGCCATTTTCATCCACCTCCAGAAAGGTTTTATGGACAACTTTTGACAGGTACAAATTGGGACTTGGAGAGATGCCAGTAAGATCAGCCTTCCTTTCCTCGAAGATATCCGTGATGCCCATGCCCTGTAGAGTAGAATTCAGATCATAGCTGTCTTCTAGGGTGAACTGTGGGAAGGAGACGGCTACTGGTTTTTCTGACATATTTTCCGAGCTGCTCCAGACCATTATTTTTTCATGGGTGATGTTCCTTTCAAGCTACAAGAGGGAGAAGATAATGTTCAGGGTCAGATTATAAGCCTGCAAAGGATGCCCCAATTACTTCAAGGGCTTGAGTCTATTTCAACAGCCAGTAGCAATCTTCGAGGTTCTTTCCTAAGCCTCAAAATACTCCTGTTTCATTTAAATTCCCCCAAGCAAGTCTCTTTCCTCTTTAGAAGTCACAAGACAATTTGAGTTCTTTGTCCTCTGGTGTCGAAGGCCCTTGCTCCCTCCCTAACCTTTCCCCACAGTAAGCTTTCTGTCCTCTGGTGTCTGACAGACTGGTGTCTGGGTGCCGAAGCCCAGCAAAGCTCAGTTGACCAAGTTGCGTGCCAAGCCTTGACATTGTGAAGTTCAACCCCCTCTTCTATAAAACAGAAATAATGCCGTTAGGCTCTTGCAAGGACTGAACAAGATAATGTATGTAAAGGAATTAACGGACCAGAAGTCAGGTAATTCATAGAAAAGGATTCATAGGTCCAGAGAACAATTGTAGAAGACTGTGAGATTGGAGAGGAAAGTCTTAGCCAACCTTTTTGATATTTGTTCTTTTCTAAACACCAGAGGAAGACCTATCTCCACAAATTCAGATTCTTATATATTCTTTGATATCTCTGAGAGCCAAGGTGCCATCCTTCCTCAGGACAGTAAATAGTAACTTGGGCCGCTCTCCAAAGATCTACAATGAAATATTTCGTAGACACTTGAAAGTGAAGACTTACCTCTTCCAGGCCCTTTAAGTTATCTTCAGAGAAAGCCGGCAGCAGGACAAACATGCTGAGCGCCCCCTTGGTATACCTTATTTCAAGGATCTGTGCCCTCAGCTCCTCTATGAAGCCAATTCTAAATAGGCCCTTTTGATTCATCATCCTCACGGTCTTCTTTTCATTCTGTAGTGGACAAGATGGCAAGTCACGGGACTGCCAGAGTAGCTCACAGACTCACACGGCCCCATCACTCCTGAAAACAGGGCTCCATTACGATGAGAAGGGTCTTCACCAGAGGCTCTGAGCCACACCAGTGATCCAACCTAAACAGTCTTCTGCCCACTGATCAGTCAGCCCTTCCTTTACCAACACTTTTTTCCCCTTGGTTTTAATAGGCTTTTCAGCTGCCAAGCCCACCTGTTGGTAAACTGTCTATCCAGGCATCTACCTACAGTCCAGCCAGTGGAAACAAGCCCCACCAGCTTTCTACCTTCCCTGCCTGCACCACCCAGTCTATTGGCCTCATCTTGCCCTTTCTGGCCTGCGTGACCCACCCAGTTGGAGCCTTGGTTAAATGATAACCATCTAAATGCTAAGTAACAACACTTGTTCCATAGGCTTCCATCAGACAGAAAGGCACCATCCCAAACACCTTGTGGACGTGCGGGGTCATCAGTCTACAGATGAGGATGTACAGTGCCTGCTAACAGGTGACAGGCTGGAGTCTGATCTTTCCCTTTACTCCATTCTACAGTCTGGTGGCTTGGAACGTGGGTTTTTGAGACAAATACTCACAGATGTGAATGCTAATGTATGAATTTAGCTAAGTAACCTAACCCTTGCATTCTTCCCCCTCCCCCATTTCTCCTAGAATGAGAAAAATAATAACACCCACTTTCATAATGTCGTTTTTGGGAAACAAATGAAGTAGTGAGTGGAAAATGCTCAGCGCAGTGAGTGGAAAATGCTCATCTTGGCACCAAGATGTTCAACAATTTCAGGTACTGATTTTTGCTAATAACAAAATATTCTTATTATATTGTATGCTGCAACCCACAGACTTGAAGTTTTCAAGTTGAGAGTACATACTGAAATCATAATTTCTTAGTGGCAATTATGAGCAGAATATATAGAAAACCGTGTGTTCTAATATCATACCTCATTTAGAGAGAAGGGTGCATCCACTGTGTTTTCACAGTCAAAATATTTTTCCCATTTGGCCTTGAAGTAAACAGCATTCACCAGAACCAGCACAGTTGCGCTGTTAATAGTATCCTTGCTGAAGAGTTCCTTGATTTTACCTTAAAAAAAAAAAAAAAGGTTCCAGAGAATATCCAGCATATGAATCATGTCAGAGGGATTCACATAGACAGATTATTCTTAATGCCACTTAACATCCCCAAGGATAGAGCATGTCTGATTCAAGAATGAACCCAAGAAAACTACACCATTCATCGTCCCAGAGGGGGCAGAGGTGAGGGTGGGAGTTATAGGGAAGGAACTGTCACTCAACCCAAGGAGGGACCCATTCTAAAGCACTGAGTCTGCTTCAATTCACTGAATCATTGTGGTTGGAACTTGCCATCAGCTCTCCTATGCCATGATTTACTTTTCAAAGTAGACCCTGCCACCTGATTATATTATAACCTCCTGGAGAAACAGAACTATTGTGGAAACTTCCTGTCTTAAGCACTCATCACAGCAGAGTGTATATGTTTAAATATAAACAAAAATGCATGTAAATGTGCTAGACCAGGACATAAAACCTATTTGATAGCGGCTTTCGCGTGTGCTGTTTCATTCCATCCCACGTCAACCACAAGAAGTGGGTATTGTTATCCCTTCTTATAGAGGAATAAACCACAGCCAGCGAGAGGTGAGGCTACACAGCCAAAAATCAGCAAGGTCAGCTGAGATCAGTTGTGGGGCCTTCTGGCTCTAGGTTCCTTCCACAGTAACACAGCCCTGAGGCAGACTGGAACATCCCAGGCTGTCAAGCAATCATCCATTTTCAGTGCCCATCCCTTTCCACCTCCAAGTACCAAACCATCAGTTATTTGAATGCATGCTGAGTCCTTAAAGATGAGTAGAGCTTTTTACTGCAAGACTTCCACTTAAACCCCATAATAATAGATTATGTTGACATCACCTACACTTACAATATTCCAGAAGAGTTGGCTAACCAGGAAAAAGTAGATAGTCATGCCTTAATACGAACTTTTTTAGTGAACACACTTTCCTCTTGGCAACTGAGTGGAACCTTGAAGGAATGGGAATTTTTGTGGCATGTGGACCAAGTGAGGGGAAATAATTTTGGAGTTTGGGTGCTTCTCCCAAGAAAAGGCTGGACAGGGGATTTTCACATTAAAAAATTATTCTGGGGGCACCTGGGTGGCTCAGTCAGTTAAGCGTCTGGCTCTTGATTTTGGCTCAAGCCATGATCTCACGGTTGGTTGGGTTTGGGCTTAGTGCTGACAGTGCAAAGTCTGCTTGGGATTCTCTCTCTCTCTCTCTCTCTCTCTCTCTCTCTCTCTTTCAAAATAAATAAACTTTAAAAACTTATTCCAGGGGCTCCTGGGTGGCTCAGTCGGTTAAGTGTTAGTCTTCAGCTCAGGTCATGATCTCATGGTTTGTGAGTTCCAGCCCCACCTTGGGCTCTGTGCTGACAGCTCAGAGCCTGGAGCCTGCTTCTGATTGTGTGTCTCCCTCTCTCTCTGCCCTTCCCTCGCTCTCACTCTGTCTCTCTCTCTCTCTCAAAAATAAATAAACATTTAAAAAAAATTTTTTTTAACTTACTCCATTTTACATTGAATCCATAGTTTCACTATTCATCACTAGCTCTAAACCCCCTTTACCCAGAAAACACCTATGTACTTAGTGAAGCGTTGATAAAAATTGAGATTTTATCATTTCCATTTCCCTCTGAATAACTAGATTCTCTTCACAATCTTTCTACTGAACTTTTTTTTTAAATGGAAACGGTTAACATCCTGCTGGCGTGTGCTTGCCTGAAAAGATTTTACCTTTTATGATGGAGCAAAGAAGCATCAGTAAGTAACATAGCATCTAAGCATTTGACTCTTTGTACCTGCAAAACGGGCTTTGAACATGGCCCATGTTTGTGAGCATCTGGCCTTGACAGACTAGCCATCTGAGAAACCAGGCTGACTTTTCTCCTTTTAAATGGAAAGGAATACCAGCCATAATGTGTTTGGTCTTTCTTACCTTGGCACTGAGATTCAACCCAAAAGTTAATCTGTTGTCTGGACTTTTCGGTGTCTTTCCGGAAATCAACACTTTCAATGGTTGTGTGGTAAAATTGAATCACGCCATCTAAGTATTCCTGTTAAATTGAAATAAAGGGAAATAGTGCAATGAAATCAGATAACTGTGCTAACAGGAGTGAGGCAGTCAGGAGAAGCCTAATGAGAGAGATGTGCCCAGTCATTTAAACAGGATGTGTGTCGTCTCTAGCTATCCCCACTCTTAATTAGCCAGTGGCATTTCACTCATTGTGGTGACAATTTAGGATATAGAGTGCTTGTTCATGAAGCAGTCCACAGTTACAAGGGCACAAGCCTTTCCTACCAGATACCCTTTACCTTGGACATCCCATTTGTGGAGATGTTGCAACATGAATATCAAGTAACTTGAGAGACTTAACTATATAACATTCCTCTATTTTTAAGAATTAAAACCTTACTTACTAGTTAGAGTTTCTGGGATGATAAAAGCATTTTGGAAATCAGGTGATGCTTACACAACATTGTAAATGTAATCAAGGTTACCGGATTGTATACTTAAAACTGGTTAAGGAACGCCTGAGTGGCTCAGTCGGTTAAGCATCTGATTCTTGATTTTGGCTCAGGTCATGATCTCATGGTTGGTGAATTTGAACCCCGCATGGGGCTCTGTGCTGACAGTGCAGAGCATGCTTGAGATTCTTTCTCTCTCTCTCTCTCTCTCTCTGCCTCTTCCTGCTCTCTCTCTCTCTCTCAAAATAAATATTTTTTAAGAATGGTTAAAATAGCAATTTTTATGTTGTATTTTACCACAATTTTTTAAAAGTTATAAGGTAATATACCAAAACCACTGGTGTGTACATTTTTAATAGGTAGATTATATGATATGTGAATTTATACCTCAATACAGCTAGTTTAAAAGAAAAATCAGTATATAAAATCTCATTTCCATTGTAAGAAAACATACTTATTTTGGCTAAAGTGTGCTCGGCCTGCCCCCTTACGAGGCCAGCCTAGCCAACTGTATCACACATTTGCCTGTGGTCACACCCCTCAAGTTTATTGCTAAGTCTGTGGCTCCTTCCAGTGGTGACAGAGGAAATTGAAGCCAGGGCTCAGAGGCGTGCTGCTCTACATACACACTGCTTAGCCAGGGAGACAAGCCAAGCACCTTTTTGGATCCAAATGCAGTCTCCTTCTGCTACACCATTTTGCTGATAGGTGCATACAATTATATCGAGGGGTGTCCTGATCGTGGTATGAAAGGTGATTTTAGAGAAGTGTTGGTGGGGGTTGGGGAGGGGCCGGAAGAAGACCTACCAAGTGTATCTACTAGGCATCTTCACGGGGAAAGACAGTCACAAGAAGGAAGGCCATTACCAAAAAGTTCCAAAAGCTATTAGTTACATGACCCTCTTTCCACCCACCAGCACCGGCCTCATAAACTTCTAAAGTTGAAAACTGGGAGGAGGGCAATGGAAGGTGTGGGAGAGAAAGAGGTGGGCCCCAGACAGCCCACCAGTCCACGGCACATCCTCCTGTCAGAGAGGACTGTGTTCCAGATGGCAGATGAGTAATCCAGCTACTCACTGATTTTTTTAATTAGTATGCTATATGATAGTTTTAATCACCAGCCATACCAAACTCACCGGACAGATGGGGAATTCCTGCTCTCCATAAAGCCTGTTGGCAATGCTTAGGGTGTAATCAACTCTGATCCTGTCTAACTTGGCGAGAAGCTGCCCAAAGTAGCAACTGAGCAGTCCACTCTCGTCATTGGAAGACTCAGCCTAACAAAAGAAGAAAAAAATGTGGTTTCATCAGGGGGATGAAATGCCACTAAGGCACGTCGTCATTTCACTTTGTTACCATGTGGGGGAGCAATCTGAGAGGAAGAGAGGCCAGGAAGTGGTCCCAAGAGATGATCGTGGCTCCCACTTGTATCAAGGTCATCCAGGAACAATAATACATCTGGGGACTCAGCAGTGCACACTACACTTGAGATCAGTGCACATTACTTTTCTTTATATTCAAAAAGATACAAGAAAAAGACCATCTTCTCTCCACCCTCTTCTTAAACTTTCTAAGGTATGAGCATGGATAACCTGGAGAATATCTTTCCCACTCCTGCTGTGAGACAACCAGTAAAAGCTTTGCGTGTCAGGAGATTTCAGCATGAAACACAAGAGGCAAAAGTGGAGAAAGAGGGTAAGACTCCCACAGCGGATCCATGCCCCTTCCCTCCCTTCATCTTCAACCATGCTCCATCCTGGGGACCTGTGGCCTGTACAACTAGGTGCGTAATGGGGTTCTGATCTAATCGTCTTTCTCATGAGCAGAAGATACCAGATCCTACTCTTGAGAAAACTGGCTGATAGCCAACAACATCTGAGATACATAATCAGAAAGGAACTGGAGGTCATACGGGGTTATTGCTATTGTTGCTGACGATGATGGCCACAACGTAATGTTTGGGAATAAGAAACCATTGCCAAATATAGCACAGCCAGAATGAGTGGTTCAGAAGAAGAGGGGAAGGGGTCTGTGGTGGCTCACCTGCAGAGTCAGAGACCCCCTTGTTTCCTTCTGCCCCTCCAGAGAGCCATCAGCGAGTTCTTCTGGGTTTTTCCTTTTCAGACAGGGATCAGGTTCCTTTCTTTCACTCTGGGAAAACTCATTGAAGTGTAGCACCTGCATGATGGCGATTACGGGGTCTTTCAGACAGTACGAACAGCAGGAAGTCTGAATAGCTTCAGCAACATTTTTACAGTGTCACAGGGACGATGATTACGTGGTCAAACAACAATAGTTTAAAGAATAGTGGATGTTTTACTTGGCTGTGGAATGGAAGGAAAGGAAACTGCATGCTATCTCCTGGGTCTGCATTTAAGAATGAAAGTAACCAGGGGCACCCAGGTGGCTCAGTCAGTTAAGCATCCAACTCTCGATTTTGGCTCAGGTCATGATCTCACAGTTCATGAGTTTGAGCCCCATGTCAGGCTCTGGGCTGAGAGCACAGAGCCCTCTTGGGAGTCTCTCTCTGCCCTCCCACCCCCTCCCCACCAATCGTGCTCTCTCTCTGTCTGTCAAAATAAGCAAAAATTTCAAAAAAAAAAAAAAAAAAAGAGGGGTGCCTGGGTGATTCAGCTGGTTAAGTGTCCAACTCTTGATTTCAGCTCAGGTCATGATCTCAAGGTTCATGGGTTTGAGCCCTACATCGGGCTCTGCTCTGGCAGTGTGGAGCCTGCTTGGGATTCTCTCTCTCTGCTTCTCTCTCTGCCCCTCCCCTGATCTCTCTCTCAAAATAAATAAATAAATAAACTTTTAAAAGATTTAAAAATTTTTTTAAAAAAGAATGAATGTAACCAAACTAAACGAATTTGGAGGTATCCATGAGACCACACGTGGCTATTGAGCCAGTCAGACTGTTAGTGTAAAATACACATTGGATTTTTGAAGACTTAGCATGAAAAAAAAAAAGTAAAAGATCTCATTTAAAGTTTTAATTGATTGCATGTTGATAAGATATTTTGGATGCATCGGGTTAAATAAAATCAAATACATTATTAAAGTTAGTTGCACCTATTTCTTTTTACTTTCTTAGTATGGCTATTAAAACTTTTTAAATTATATATGGGATTTGAATTATATTTTTGTTAGCACTGATCTAGACCTTCCAACCAATCAAGCAAGCGAGGACAGCAAAAGACAAGTTACCCAGAGCAGTGCAGAAAGGCAGGAGACAAATGCATGCCTTGCCCTGCCCAGGACACTTTTGCTGAGCAGGGTGAAACCCAAGGGCCTGGAGAAAGAACATCTGAAACTGAACGTGGAGGGTGCCAACCACACTCTAAAGCTGAGTTTTGCTGATGGCATAATATTCCAAATCAAAGTAAACGCATAAAGCAGGATGAGCTCAGACACATTCTACCTTAATCCAAGAATTCAGCTCCTCCGTATGGGCCTGGGTTCCCATATAACCTCTGTGTTGGATGCTAGATCCAGGGAAGTTATAAGACCCACCTCAGGAGCCTAAAGTTTATCTGGGAAGTTGTTCTTGTCACTTTCATTCATTCACTCTACAAATTTATATTGGATGGCTACTATAAGCCAAGTACTGTTCTAGGATAAAGACCTTCACCATCTGGGAGATGATATTCTAGAGGGGGAAGCATATGAAAAATAATACACATAGTAATGATTATTGTATGCAGTATGTTAGAAGATGAGAAGTGCCAAGTAGGGGGAAAGTAGCTAAGGTAAGAGGGAATTTTACAGGGTTGGGGGCCAGTCTGCAGCATTAGACTGCTGGTCTAGTCAAGCAAGGTAAGCCTGGTTGAGAAGGTAAACTCTGATCAAAGACTTGAAGGAGAAAGCAAATTATAGATCAGATATCTGGGGTGAGGGAGTGGGGGGAGGAGAGCCAGCAGGCAAAGGGAACGGAGCAAAAGCCCTAAGACATGAGTAGGCACGGCTTACCCAAGGACTCTGAATGACAGTGTGGCTGGAGGAGTGGGGAGGGACAGGATGAGAGAGGGAGTCACCTGGTTGTCTGGATTCAGGTACCAGACCTTCATGGGCCACTGTAAGGACTCCGGCTTCTATCATTAGTGAAGTCAGAAGTCCGGGTTTTGAGCACATGAGAAACAGGATCTGATTGAGGTTTTCAAAGGATCCTTCTGGCAGCTGGGTTGAGAACAGACCGTCAGCAGAAACAAGGAAGCCCATGAGGAAGTGTATCCATAAGGGATGGTGGTGGTCAGACCTCAGGGAGACAGTGGGGAGTGCCTACGTTCTGGTTGTGTATAGAGAGGAAAGCCTGTTGGAATTTGATGACAAGTGAGAGAGAAAGAGAGGAGTCAAGGAGGATGCTGTGATCTTTAGCCACCAGATATGTAACTGGGGCTTACTAAATATTTATTTATGGAAAGAAAGAAAACGCATACATACATTAAAAAATATTGCTAGCAGTGGGGCACTTGGGTGGCTCGTCCCACTCTTGATCTCCGGTTATGATCTCATCATTTGTGAGTTCGAGCCCCACATTGGGCTCTACGCTGATGGCACAGAGCATGCTTGGGATTCTGTCTCTCCCTCTCTCTCTATCCCTTCCCGGTTCGTGGTGTCTCTCTCTCTCTCTCTCTCTCTCTTCCTCTAAATTTAAAAAAATATATATTGCTAGCAGTATCGGTATGGATAACTATGGAGAGAAAGTGGGACAGACATGCAGACAGACAGAAACGGAGAAGATGAATAAGAACGGCTATCAGACTGTGGAGGCTGGAGAAGTGTCATACCGGAGGCAGAGGTTTAATTGGGCCTTGAAGAGAAAGCAAGGCGGGGTGTAAATGAAAGCTCCGGGGCAGACCAGGCTCCCCCCTCAAGCCCCAGGCTCGGGAACAGCTTGGCTTGCCAAGGAGGAACTAGGGTATGACCCTGGGAGTGGACCTAGAGATACTGATCCACACCTGGTCTATCTGCTGTGCGCTGTCACTTCTGGCTCCCAAGCGGACCATGCCAAGGGCAGCCGAGAGGCTCAGAGGACAGAAGAAGAAGTTTTTATGGTGATCATCTTTGCTTATCTCCTGGAAAAGATCAAAGCCAAATTTGGTGTTTGCTGCAACCAGAGAATCCATCCTGAAATTGACGATAGTCTAAAACCAAAGACAAAACAAAACAGAGAAAGAGAACATGATGATTAGAGGAAAACAAATAAACAGTTCTCATTTTAAATACACGTGATACAGTAATATACAATGATTCAATATGTTATTAAAAACCAGAAAACTAAGGTCACCGTCATCCTGGTACATAGATATTGATGTCCATACTGCTATTGATACAGAAAGAAGTCTGTTTTCATTTAGGGGTGCGAATTAGTTTCCTAGAGCTACCATAACAAATTATCACAAACCAGGTGGCTTAAACAACAGGAATTTATCCTGTCTTCATTCTGGAGACCAGACATCCAAAATCAAGGTGTTGGGAGCATCACTTCATTCTGGAGGCTGTCAGGAAAAAGGTTTCCTGCCTCTCTCCCAACTTCTAGTGGTTGCCAGTAACCCTCAGTGTTCCTTGGTTTATAGAGGTATCACTTATCTCCGCTTCCAACTTCATACAGTGTTCTTCCCTGTGTCTTTTGTGTGAGTCTAAATGTCCCCTTTCTTGTAAGGACACCAGTCATTGGATGAGGGCCCACACTAACCCAGTATGACCTCATCTTAACTTGATTACATTTGCAAAGACCCTGTTTCCCAAGAAGAGTACATTCACAGGTACCAGTGATAAGGACTTAAACCAATCTTTGGGGGACACAATTCTACCCACTTTGTGGTAGAACTTCCTTTATTCAGGTAAGACAAATTTACAGGCAACCGTGTCCTCAAAGTCAAGTTTGCAATCAAGAAAACTTCATTCCACCTCCTTCTCCACAGGCTGTTCCCGGTTCTGCTTCAGTCTTCTGCCTGTGCTCTCCCCTCAGCATGCTAGGATTGAGGAATGCCCAGCAAATTGTCATGGGCCATGTCCTTGGTCACCTCACATCCTTCTGACTCACTCCACATGCAGCCTGTAGGACTTGAGGTGCCCCTGTCAGTCATTGATATTGTTCAAGATATCATTGATTTTGAAAGATGTTGGGAGTTTAGAAATTCTACGCTGAACCACAGGTGATAGAGAACCAACATAAGGAAGTGACTCCTTGAGGACAGATTCCTTGCCCCCCACAATAATCTATTCTAGAAGTATCAAGAAAATCTTACATAGGAGCACCTGGGTGGCTCAGTCGGTTAAGCATCCAACTCCTGATTTCGGATCATACCATGATCTCACAGTTCATGAGATCAAGCCCTACATTGGGCTCTACACTGACAGTGCAGAGCCTGCTTGGGATTCTCTCTCCCTCTCTCTCTGCCCCTATCTACTCTGCTCATGCTTTCTCTCCCAAAATAAATTTTTAAAAAACATTGAAAAAAAAAAAAAGAAAATCTTACATAGATCTCACTTTGGACCATCCCTCTCCTATGAAATGTCTTTTCTTTTGTCATTTTGTCTATGGATATTGTGTATTTCCTAGAGGGAAATGTGAACCCTCTTGTTTGTGTTTTTTTATCATCAGACATGTGGCACATTATAAACATTAAGAAATCGTTACTGTATTGAACGGTGTACATTGGTTCTAGAATCATCCCAGTTTGATATGGGCCTTTTTAGTCTATAAACCTAATTCAAAAAGATACCATGAGATACCTTTTTTAGAATGTGCTAGATAAGGGCGCCTGGGTGGCTTAGTCGGTTAAGTGCCCGACTTCAGCTCAGGTCATCATCTCACAGTTTGTAGGCTTAAGCCCCATGTCGAGCTCTGTGCTGACAGCTCAGAGCCTGGAACCTGCTTCAGATTCTGTCTCCCTCTCTCTCTGCCCCTCCCCGACTCATGCTCTGTCTCTGTCTCTCAAAAATAAGTAAGATCAATAAAATAAAATAGATAAAATAAAATAAAATATGCCAGACATATGTTTTACATATATTAGCTTTAACCCCACAACTCTCCAGGCTAGATATTGGCAGTCCCTTTATACCAGATGAGTAAAGAATTGAAGAATCGAATCACACACGTTGGCCTAATCTACGTGCTGTTTCTGCTGTAGCTTCTATTTCTGCTAAGTTGCCCTCCGTATAGGATAGGCTGACCAAACACAGGCCCACTATACGTTGGTATTTTTCCCCCTTGTTCAGCTTACAGTCCATTTTTATCCTTACTTTTTTTCCTGCCAAATTTGCACATGACTTGTATTTCTCATTCTGTACTGATAAAACTGGGTTCAGTTATGTGTTTTCCAAGAAACCTATGTCCTGAGCATGCCTCAAAATTCAGTAATGCCTCACACCTCAGAAATCTACACATCCAACATATTCACTCTACAACAGTGGCTGGCATTACCCATTTAGGAACAAATTTACTAAGAAAGTAGAGAAATCAGATAAAGTCAAGGTGGTCTGGGTTGAGGGGATTGCACAGGCTTTCGTTAAATCATAAAATTTTGGATAAAAAGTAGTCTGATGTTTTTTAAAGCCTCGTTCATATAACCAAGGTGGATATTTAACTAAAACGTTTGGCATCAAAGGAAAAAGCAGTGGATATTCTGGCTCTTTGTTCATTGCTATTAAAGAAGCCTAGAGACACAACACTAAAGGAAAAGAAGAGATTTGGATTTAAAACTGCATTATCCCAATCTGGCTCTTTAAAAAATGTTCCAGCCATTTGCTCAACTTTACCCTGTTTCTTTGTGTGGATGTGCCTCTGGCATCAGAGGGGTGGGGTGTTCCTTTCCGGCACGAGATGCATGGAACTGAACGACTGGAGTCTTAACCTGCTGTGGAAAGGACGTGATTGCTCATGCAGGCCAACTCCCTTCTTCTTGAGACGAAAAAAACCCGAGGCCCGAAGCGGTGAAGTGATTTGCACCCAGTCACGAAGTTGGCCCGGAGAAAGGCAAGGCTATGACCTCTCCACGCCCAGGCCTGCTCTCTCCTGGAATATGCGGTGTTTTGTACCCATTTCTAATTCTGCCGCTACCCTTATTCACGCTGGGAGCTGCAGTGCACCCTCAAACTCTCTCTGCCCATTGGTGCATAAAGAACGAGGAGCCCATGCTAAATTTTGTCTCAGGAGTTTCCCAACCTGGCTCCAAATACTATCATGTTCTCCCCCAGCAACAAGTCCCTTTTCTGAGCCTTAGCTGCTTCTACCCCGTGGACTGGTTCTGAGTGTCCATGAGAGTCTATGGAGCTTTAATTCTGCCCCGCCTTCCAAGGGAGAAGTGAGAATGGTAGTAATGGAAAACCAGCCTGGAAGTCGCAGTATATGTTAGATGACTATAGGTGAGCATTTATTATAGGAAAATCTTGCCTGGGGTTGTAGAAAACTCTAAAATATAGAAACATAACTTTATTGCTGGAGGGGTTATCGGTGAGAGGATGGGCTAAATGCGTAAGGGGCATTAAGGAAGACACTTGTTGGGATGAGCACTGAGTGTTATACGTAGAGATGAATCAGTGGAATCTACTTCTGAAATTATCATTGCACTATATGCTAATTCATCGGGATGTAAATAAATAAATAATAACAAATTTATTAAAATGGCATCTGGTAATTACCTTTGGAGTACTGTTGTCGTTTTGCTTGTTTTTAAATCAGAAACTGGCCAAATTTGACAGTGACCTAATTGCTCTTTAAACATTTATCGAGTTCTCCCATTGGGGGGCAGTGATTACACATCAAAGGATGAAATGAATGAGACCCAGTCTCTGCCTCTGAGAAATCCACCCTCTGATAGAGCACGTACCACATTAGAAGCAGCTCCAGTGGGGATATAAGAGCATAGATAGGAGAATACGGTATTAATTCACAAAATGAAATGGAAAAGGCAAAAGAGTATTATGTAGGAAAAAAATTTTAAACAGCCCTCATCAAGACTTATTCGAACATTATCCTAATAATATTCAAACAGGCAATTTAAAAATATAATACTGTTAACATTTTTAAGTCCACTTAACACTGTTTTTATTCATTAGAGATAAGCTTTGGTGGGCAGTAAAAGTCATGTCATGTTGTCACAACAAAAGATAAAGTAAAATAAAAAGAACTCTAAGGTCAGTTTTCTTGTCCTTACCAAAAATCCCTTTACATCAGTACTAATCTGAAAACAGTAGGACTAAACCAGTCTCCAAATCCACTGGATTTACAAGTGGGACCAACTTACCAACAAATGGACAGTAGAGATCTAATCATCATCATACTAAAATGTAACCATAACAGATATTTTCCAGAGATGCAAAATCATTTTCAGATTTAAAAAACTGTGTGCACAAATACATTCATACAAACACTTCTGTCACAGCCCAAACTCAGAAGCAAACCAAATGTCCATCATCAGTAAGATAAACAGTTTGTGGGTTACAAGTCCTACAACGGAATACGCACACCCATGGGTCTGAGTGAACTCTAGTCACCCCATAATAACATGGATCTCACAAGTACAATGTTGAGTGAAAGAAGCTGTACAGGAAGGGTCCATAATAATACGGTTATATATGACTTTTCTATATATTGATGTATGTATATATATATATATACATAAATTATATATATATTTAAAGTTTAATTTTACTTAAAAATTTTTTTAATGTTTATTTATTTTTAAAGGAGACAGAGACAGAGCATGAGCTCTGAGAGGGAGACAGAGAATCTGAAGCAGGCTCCAGGCTCTGAGCTGTCAGCACAGAGTCCGACTTGGGACTCGAACTCACGAACTGTGAGATCATGGCCTGAGCTGAAGTCGGACGCTTAACCGACTGAGCCACCCAGGCGCCCCTCTAAAGTGTAATTATTTTAAAATGTACTGCAGATGTATCACTAAGCATGGCAGCAAATTTTCAGACACTGCAACTTTATTTGTGTTTAACACAAGAACCAGGATGCTATTGAAAATTGAAGACTAACTTCTGACAATGAAATGTAGTCTCCAGATGCAATTAGGATGTTCCCTAAGCATTAACAGGAGGTTCTTTACATCCGCTCGGGAAACATCTACCACACAAAGAAGTTAGTTCAGCTAAGTCTAAGCCCAAAGGCTGATTGCTGATGTAAGCTGCTTCTTAATACTCCAAAACTTGAAAAACTTGTACATAATTTACTTCAGTCATCGTTATTTCCAAACAGAGTTGAAATAATCTTTAAAATAGTAAGGTCCTTCAAAAATCTATTCAGCTCAAGGAATTAATACTATCCCACCTATGATGACTTTATAATAATAGCTACCATTTAATTCGCCTACAATATGCATGGCATTTCACACACGTTGTCTCTAATTCTCAACAACCGTGTAAGTTAGAAATTATCTTCATTTTAAATCCAATCATTAAGTGACACAGCCGGTCTACAAATCTGGCCGTTCAGTCCAACATCAAAGCCACCGTCTTTCTTCCTACACCACGCGCTGCCGTTGGAGCAGATAATCCTGTGCTCCGCAGGACCATGGCTCGACTAACCCACCACGTAGTTTCATGACAGGAAGATGTTCTTCTAATAAATAAGAAAATAATCATGTAAAATAAGGATAATAAAATAATTAAACACGTATTATTGGTTTCATTGGTGTCTCTGACCAGTGGCCACCACTGGGCATCCATCAGGACTGCTCTGACCAACCTCTCTGCCAAGGAACATCTTGAGCTCCAGTGCATCCTTCCAAGACTCCTCTAATCTGCTGAGAGATTGCTTCTCTACACTGAACATTTACTTAAAAATCTCCCACACATTGCATTAAAATCCATGCAAATGTGTCATAGAAATAGATGGGAACTGCGTGATTGCAAACAACTTTATCCCAAATTAGACCTGACTTAGGTCATTTCGTACTTACTGTCCCCAGTATCACCTCCTACCATATCACCATAACTTTAAAGGCAGGGGCTAATTGGCAATTTTTATTCAGGAGAAAAAGGAAAACTAACTTGGATATCAATAAAAATATCAGCATATTTTTGCCTACAGTTCTTTCCGAATAAGTGATTCATTATTTAACCTCTAATGAAGCAAAAGCACTTGGGTTCTCAAATTCAAAGTTATCGTGCAGAGGGAAGAAAATCAGGCATCATTAATGATATTCTGAAACCTCAACAATAAATTTGAATTTTTCTCTCACACTATTGACAAATCAATTGTCTTTATTTTCCGCGTGCTTTCTAATCTTGCAATTATAGCAGAGGTATAAAGATATTAAGCACACGACATTCATATTTCTGTTTCCCTTATCATGCTGTGAGGTGAATTATTTTTTTATATTTCTGTCTTTGCTTCCAAAGCACAATTCTCTTCCAGGCAGGTTTCATGTTTTATATTCATCTTTGTACCCCATCAGTAAAGAATATAAATCGTGGCACAATAAGAGCACTTAATAAGCTTTTATGGATTTATTTGCTAACATCTGCCCCTTTTTCATTGCAAATAATTCGAATGTTTGAAATATTAGATGATAATTCTGTATTTCATATTCACTCTGCATACATTCTGCAGGCACCTATAATCGATAAAGATGTTACACAGCAGAATCAACTTTTGATTAACTTTCTACTGTTTTAGGAATAGTTCACTTGTGAAAATTGGTTTCCTTTACAGTGAAAATATAAAAGTTTAGACAAGATAGGTTTTCCAACACCCCCAAAAAAATCTTGGGGAAAATTGTTCTTTACTATATAGTAGGGAGAAAAAATTATATCCCCAGAATATTTCATGTCTTGTGATATTCATAATGATCAAAAAACCATTAATAACCCAAGAATGAAATTCCAACTTTATACAGGTAGATGGTCTACTGCTAGAATAAATACTCAGCTCTGGTTACAGCTAACTAAATGACAAACAATATGGAAAAACAAATAGTTGTGAAAGATGCAATCAAAAGCATTTCCAGGGGCATCTGGAAATGGTGGCTCGGTCAGTTAAGCATCTGACTTCGGCTCAGGTCATGATCTCACGGTCCGTGGGTTCGAGCTCCACATCTCACCGTCCGTGGGTTCGAGCTCCACATCGGGCTCTGTGCTGACAGTTCAGAGCCTGGAGCCTGCTTCGGATTCTGTGTCTCCTCTCTCTGCCCCTCCCCTGCTCACGCTCTGTCTGTCTCTCTCTCAAAAATAAACATTTTTTTTAAAAAAAAGCATTTCCAATTTATGGTGCAAAAGAGAAATGCAACTCATAGTATTTAAAATATAGACAATCTGACAATCTATTCATGGTGAAGGTAGTAGTTTTAGAAAAGCTACTGAGGATGAGACCAGTGCTAAAGTTGAATGGGCTAATAGATATGAGCCGCCAGTCCAAAAATCTGCTTAAAATTCAGATATTTAATGGTGACAAATAAAAAAATCTTACTTGTGATGTTTAAAAATAGATATTCTAAATATTGCATCATTTTATATTACAGAAATAACAAAAAGATAAAATACAATCTGCCAAGTATGTAAAGATTTTTAAAACTATCCAAACATCCACATTTTAAGAAAATCAAGCAGGTACATCAGACAGCTGACCGGGTGCAGGGGGACCAAAGAAGGTGACAGATGTTGCCAATACCTCCTAGCAAGTATTGCCACATTTACAAGAAATTCAACACGTCATCAAACCAACTGCTCTTTTTTAAAAGACATTGACTTAATAATAAAAATGCCACATCCTTTGGCTTCAGCCAAATCTCTTTTGGCTTTCTATAATTTGAAATAATTTTCCAGTGCAATATGCATTGTTAAAAACGATATTAGGCAATGCTCGCAGTTACCTTCTTGCCTTCAGAGTTGCTGCTAACAGCTGGCTGGGTAAGTTTCAATCCACACCCCGTCGGGAGTGGAAATATATGAACTTTGCCCCTCCCACAAGGGCACTTTTCCAAGAGCCATTTGGGAATCCAGGGTAAAATTGTCATTGATTGATTAAAGAGAACAAAAAAGAGAAGTGTGTGGTATATGTATTTTCAAACAAATTTAAACCTTCTATGCTCTCCACTAAAATATTTAACTTACCATGCTTATTTTTTTAATGTGTATTGATTTATTTTGAGAAAGAGAGAGAGAGGGAGAGAGAGCAGGGAAGGGGCAAAGAGAGAGGGAGAGACAGAATCCTAAGCGGGCTCCACGCTGTCAGCACAGAGCCTGACGTGAGACGCAGGGCTTGACTCAGGGCTTGAACCCACGAACCATAAGATCACGACCCCAGCTGAAACCAAGAGTCAGACACTTAACTGACTGAGCCATTCAGGCTCCCCTTAACTTACTGTGTTTGTATTTTCTATGCTTTTTCCAGTTGGGTCTCTTTTGAGATGCCTCATTTGACCTACACCTTTCAACCCAAATTCCTATACTAGAGAGAGAAGAAGAGAACTATTATACTTCATATAACCATTGTGTTGGACATTCTCTTATACTCCCATTTCTATATTTTTCTAACCTTTTTTTGACTGCAAAATGTATGTTAAGCTATTCTCAATGTTCTTTTTTTTTTCCTGCAGCAGCCATGGGGTGGAAATGGGGTTTACGATTTAATTTATCAACTAGAATAGCTGAATACCAATCAGAGGATGGAAATTATCAAGATCTGCTGATAGACCAGGTGGGGGTGCTTTCCAGAAGAAAACTACTTTGCTAGGAAGCTAAGAACTGATCAACTGTGTGCCAGTATCTCCAGAAAGTCTGTCCAATTTCATCTCCACATCCTGTGATCTGCTCATCTCTTTATCTTATTTATTTCCTCAAGGAATTTTAGAGCCCCAGACACTCACTCTCTTCCTTTCCCTTCCTCCCTCCCTTTCTTCTTCCTCTCTTCCTTCCTTCTTCCCTCGTTTCTGTCCATCCTTCCTTCCCTTCTTTTTTCCTTCCCTCTTCCCTTCCTTTGCCCCCTTCTTTCCTTTTTCCCTTTTTTTCTTATCAGCCTTCTAATAAAGTTTTCATGGGGCAAATATATTCCAGCACTAAAAAAACCAAAGTTTCAAACTGAGTCAGATAGCTTCTGATGTTGCTTTTAGTTCTAACATTCTGCAGTCCTGATTTGTTTGTGGCTATAAACATGGGGGTCAGTGAATCGAGAACAAAGGTTGTAACTAGGGAAGAGTTAGGAAGAGTGAAAGCTGTGGAACTGACAAGATTTAGGGACAGAATGAGGACTCCTCTCTGGCCTGGTTCCCTTTTTGACAGCTTCGTCTTCCTTTCCTAACATCTTGACAGACAATAATATTTCAGAGCTCCGGCCCCACAAATATGATTATATGAGACAGAGAAATTCAAAAGAAAACTTTTTTAAAGTAGGGATATTGCCATTATGGAGAACATAAGCTGCTTATAGATAACGTACGTACATCTATATGGAGAATATAAGCTGCTTATGCAGCTAGTGGTAGTGTATAAATGCAGTAAGTACAAGCCAGTTTTACAAGGCAAGATATTGACCAATGGAAATCCGTAACTGATCATCGAGAGGGCCTCTCAATTATCAATAGTGAGTGTAGAAAGCAAATAATGTGGTTAATTCTCTTCCCTTCCTTTTTTCATTTGAAAAAATGCTTGTGGGTTTTTTCTCTAAACTTTTCCACAAAATTCTAAAAACCATCATTTTTCAGTTGAATTTTGTCATTGATTATGACTTACAAGAGGCTGGAAAATTTTAACGTGTAATCAATTAATACTCCATTCCAGCTGATCAATACTTCACACGGCTGCGGTCTAGCATCATCTTTCAAAAAAGATACTATTTACATTAAATCCAGGGTGCGGATTTCTGGTTGTCACATGTGTTGTCGTTGGCGCTGAAATTCGCATCGCTTTGGGCTTCTGGGTGCCTGAGCAGATTCAAAGCTTGTTTGAATATCTTTCATCTAGGATGGCATCTGTTTATCCTCTCAAATAATCACCTGTTTATCTTCCGATATAATGCAACAAAGGTCTGACTACAGATGACTGTACCCTACAAGCCTAAAAATTTGGTGTGGTGTGATTGTTCAATCAGCAACGATGACATCTGCCACTAAATGTAGCTAAATATTCAGGTACGGTAATAAATTGCTCAGGAGCATGTGAGAATCCGTTGAGCACCTACAATGTGCTAAGCATCGTGTGCGATTCTGCATACATAATAATCTCATGTGAGTGAAAAAAGTCAGTCTCTCTAATGTCAGTGACTTAAAGTGTCAGCAAATTACACTAGAGTTTGAAGGAATGTTGGAGGTCGCTAACCCGACACTGCAAGGCAAGCTGGCAAGGCTTTCTGTGTCAACAGGCTGTGAGAACACAGTTTCATCAAGGGCAGAGTCGGACGGCTCCTCCTAGGTATGTTACAACGCATCATGAGTTATGAACCAATCTTTTAACTCGTTACTAACTAGTCATTTTCTGCCCAGATTAAAAATTCAGGAATGCCAGAACGATTCACCGAAGTCTTTGCCAGCTGGTGATGCAACACAATATGATTAAAATTCTCCGGTGCCATAAAGGCAGTCTTTTTGAAAGATTGTCAAGAGTCTCTTTTTCTTCTAATTTTACATCACATCACCGAGGAAACAAAATGTGTCTGGGGAAAATATCAGCATAGAGGCCTTTGAATCTAATGAAAAATGGATCTTTTACGTAAACTGCTGACCTCACATGCATCGTTTTATCCTCCAAACTTAAAAGCCTGGGTAACAGCATATAAAATCAAACACACACACACACACACACACACACACACACACACACACACACCACTAAAACAACAAAAAGCAACAATAATAAAGATGAAAACACACCAAGCTTGTTTTAGCAGTTGCAGTTACTCTTAAGATATCAATCACCCTTTCCAGAAAAGCCCTCAGTTCTCCTAGATCCCAAGCCGAGGGCTCCAGGCTTGGCATCAGTACCACTCCCTACCCCAATGGGACAGAGACACACGGACCGCAGGAGGGTCAAAGCTACGAGATGGCGAAGAATACAACACGGAACCAGCAGCACATTTGCGATCGGAGGGTGCAGATCCCGCTCTGAATCTTACTAGCCTGACATCTGGAGCAAATACCTCTTGAACTTCAATTTTCTCACCTATTCAAAAAATAGGAATAACAATGCAGCCTTCCTTGCCCTAATATGTTACACAATATGTTAGTATTACTAGTATAATTACATAGAATTAGTACTGCATAAATGTTTTTTTACTTCTTAACAAAATCCGTATGACATCTATCTGTTTCTTCTGTAATTGTAAACCAGGGTTTCAACATTCTGATCAAGGTTCACAGACTACAGTCTTTGGGTTAAATCCAGCCCACTGTCTCTTTTTAATAAATAAATTTTTATAAACACACAGCCGTGCCCATTCATTTACTACTGTCTGTGCCTGCTTTCCAGCTATAATGGCAGAGCTGAAGAGTTGTAAAGAGACCATATGGCCTACAAAATCAAAAATATTTATTATCTGGTCTTTACTAAGAAGTTTGCCAGTCCTTGCTTTAAATGATAAAGCACCATAATTTTTAACACCTATGAAATTTTAGATATATAACTTCTCTTTACAAAGAACAAACGTTATAATATACTGATAAGAAATACAGTTTCTTAAATTAAAAATATGCATTTGGCGGGGGGGGTGCCTGGCTGGCTCAGTTGGTTAAATGTCTGACTTCGACTCAGAACTCACATTTGTGAGTTCGAGCCCCGGGTCAGGCTCTGTGCTGACAGCTCAGGACCTGGAGCCTGCTTTGGATTCTGTATCTCCCCCTCTCTCTACCCCTCCCCCAGTCTCTCTCTCTCTCTTTCTCTCTCTCTCTCTCAAAAATAAATAAGCATTTACAATTTTTTTTCAGTATGTATTTGGATTTGACCTCAACCCCAGACAAAACTCTAGATCCCTTGAATACTGCAGTAAAAGAATAGCCCAGACATCCATTCAGTAAATAACTATTTCTGAGTGCCTACTATGTGTCAGGCACTGGCTGTCCGGTGAGCAAGAACGTGATTGCCCCTGCACTCATGACAGCTAGTGCAGGAGGAACTTACATCCCGGACTGTCTTACCTGCATCTAGATGTCATAAACATTTACAGGGGACCTAATATGTCACAGGCCCTTCCGCATCCATTACCTCACTCAGTCCTTCCAATAAGTCAAGGAGGAAGACATTGTTTTCCTAATAGACAAATGAGGAAAGCTAGGACTCAGACACATTAAGTTGCTCGCAGTCGTGAAAGTAGAAAGTAGCAGGAGAATGTGATGATAAAGTAACACCTCCCTTTCCCCCCAATGCCAGGAATAAAGATCTTCAAACATCTAGTTTCAACGCTGCGACCACTGGCCTCAGAGACACCTGCACCACCAACTGCTTGCCCGCCTCCCCAGGACATACCTGGAAGCCGGTGAGAACTGTCCCCAGCGAAGGTTTGTGCTCTGATGAAGTCAATTCAGTTATCACACAGAGGAGGGAGCAGCCGAGGCTTACCGCCTATGAAAACTGGTAAGGACAGGTGTTGAGCAAGTAATTCTATGTGCTTTTTAATTATGACCATGAATCACAATGGTTAGCCTATAAGACAGAGTGGGGGGAAAGACACACGTTTATGGTCATTAACTCAATGAATTTTAAATTAAAGTAATTACCTCTAAGTCTGTTATCGCTCTTTTAAAATAGAACATTCCACTGGCACAGCCTCCTTGTAAGTCGTCTCACAGCCTGCTATTTTCAGGAAACCAGAGGTTACAGAGGAAGCCTTTAGAAAGCACTGCTAGAAAGGGTTGGATTTCTCTCTCCGTTCCTTATTCTCCCCAAACAACTTAGATACCTTTCGGCACTCTGAAACTCCATGAGTTCATAGTTTGTAAATGGAACACACAAAACCCAAAGGGAATGCTTTTCACAGTGTGTCCCAACCCACTCCCAGCAAATGGATTGAGGGCGACAGAACTCTACTGTCTGAGCTAAGTATGAAGAGAAGTAATGTGTCGCGGACAGAGGAGAATCGGGTATTGAAAGCTATGTTCTCTGTGTGTCTGTTACCTATCTGTCACGTTACAATCCAGAGCTATCTAGGACGACTCACCAAGCATCCTTACCAGCTACTACTTTTTCTTCTCACACCTCAGACAAAACTTAACAAGTGAACAAATTTCTCCTGTTGCCTGTCTGTATCTCTGTCTTCCTTAGCTCCTCATTCCTTCTCCCCTAGGCTCACCCGACCTATTTCCCCATTGGTTTTTCTCTTTGTCTCTGAGTTAGGCTATTCCAAGGAATTATTTCACCTGCAAAACTCACCAGATATTACCTTTCATCATCAAAAAACATTGGGTCGGGGCACCTGGGTGGCTCAGTCGGTTGGGCGTCCGACTTCGGCTCAGGTCACGATCTCACGGTCCGTGAGTTCGAGTCCCGTGTCAGGCTCTGTGCTGACAGCTCAGAGCCTGGAGCCTGCTTCAGATTCTGTGTCTCCCTCTCTCTCTCTGCTCCTCCCCCATTCATGCTCTGTCTCTCTCTGTCTCAAAAATAAAAAAAACATTTAAAAAAAAAAAATTGGGTCTTTTTCAAAACATGGTTCATATTTTGTTAAGGAAAATAACACATCCTTGGAGGAATTCTGAGCTATTTAGAGGCTGTTCAATTCATTTTGCAGTTTACAGCAAAGCTCTAGCATTGAATTTCCTCAGAAAGACCCTTCCTCTCTATGTAATTTGAGGACAGTATACTCGATGTTCCATGAAAACCCACCCCTGAGTCATGACTCAGTGAGAATCATAATTTGTGGAGCAAATGCTGTCAAACATGAAGATTTCACCTCATTACCAAAGAAAACCCTGCAGTCCTGTGGAATGTTAAAGTTGTAAACTCCTAACCTATAAACCAAGAATCAGACAATCTGTGAGGTTGACTGGCTGCAAACATGAAATTGGGTTCCCATAAGTCATATTTAACCCACAGAATAATACGGTCATTGGGAATATAACTGTAAAAGCGATAAAAGCTTTGACTTCGAAAGATGGCCAGAAATTTGGGAGAGGAGATTACAAATGCATTTTAAATAATACATGTTATTTGAGAAAGTTGAGGATATTTAATAACGTAAGTAAAAAATAAAGATAGTGATAAGCCCATCAAATCACAATTTTCTTTTTTTCTATACATTCTGTTTTTACATAGTTGAGTTCTCACTACATTGTAGTTGTATGTCCTGCTTTTCTTTTTTTTCATTTAATACTTCACCCTAATTATGTCTCCATATTTTGAAATTCTGTTCATAAGAATTACTTTTAATGACTATGTGAATGTGCCGTCAATTACTCATCCATTCTTTTATTAATTCAACATTTAGGTGGTTTCCAACTGACATAAATAGTACTACTAAAAATATTTGGTTTTAGTCTGCTTATCTGAATCTCAGATGGTCTCCTTAGCGTAAATATCTAAGTACTGAATTAATGGATAAAATCTACGAACATTTTTATACCTGACTATACCATGTCAAATGTACTTCACAGAAATTCCACCAGAGAAGGAGGTGCCATTACACTGTCGTTTCCTAACCAGTTTTTCTTCTCCTAAAACCTGGTAACCAAACCTTCTCCCTCCTAAGAAAAGTCCCTGAGAGAACCATGAAAAAGGTCAGGATTCTTTACCACTCCTCCTACACCAATCACTACTCTGCACAATTAGATAAATGACTCTTTAGACCGGCTAGGTTTCTTTCAGGTCAGGTTTTAAGCGTCCTTCCGATGGTCTCTCATGTGGAGGTGGGGACATGGTGTGACCAACTAATTTCAGAATACTCCTAAGAGAACACCAAAGACAAGCTGGAGCCTACCTTTCTAGTACTTTCCCTCGTGGCTCCTCCCCCTGTTGCAATTCTCCTTGTCCAGTGGCAGCCCCGGCCATGATGTACGTAGGATGTGCCATCGCAAAACTTAGGAGACAAGCCTCCGTTCATCTAGTTTTTATCAGTGCGCAGAATTGGCCTAAAAAGAAATGGTGTACACAGGGCTTATCCATGAAGTTACCCAGCTGGTGCTACCCTCCCCCATGAGGGTTTCTGAGAGAACGACCACTCCACCACCATCTGTTTCCCAGTGTGCTCTGAGAATATAACCCACTTAGAAAAGCTGTGCAATAGACATCAGTGTGAATACTCAAATTGAATGACAGGATTTTCCTGGCATTTAATTTGAAAGTGGAGGGAGGGGGACAGGACGAGGAGAAGAAGATGAAGAGGACAAACATTTGTTCTTCACACAGCCAGAGGAGAAAGCAAAGTCTTTGGTGTCCCGCCCCCACCCACCCAATCCCTTCCTGATGCCCTCTGTTCTCCCACATCCTAGAACCCTCTCCCTATTTCTACAGACGATGCTGGTGAAAACCCTGTAACATGCAACACCTCCTGGCGTTCACTCAGTTTTGTCGAAGAAGTGTGAATGTGCACCCTCTTTCCCTCCCTTTTCTTAATAGATTTTTTAGAGCATTTGTAGGTGTGCTGAAAAATTGCACAGGAACTAAGAAAGCATGATTTTTAGTTTCGCACCTTCTTACTGGCTCTGACTGAGCTTCTGGAATGGCCTTGGCTGTCGCTACTACTGGCAAGGACAATGGGAGCCCCTAAGAAGAGCCATGGTCACAAAAAGGAAACAATGCAAGGGGTGAAGAAGTCACGGGTAAATGCGGAACCTTGAGTCTCTTTTTTTCCACAGAGAGAACAGCTGTTAGTCCCAGCCTTTCCAAGAGTCTCCATAGTTTAAATATTGGCCAGAAATGAAGGAAAATTTCTCAAGGAGAATTTATTCCTATAAAATTTAATTCAGTTACCTTGGACTTTAAAAAAAAGTTAAGTTTATTAATTAATTAATTAATTAATTAATTAATTTTGAGAGGGACAGAGAGAGCAAGAGCCGAGGAGGGGCAGAGAGAGAGGAAGAACCCAAAGCAGTCTCCACACTCAGCACAGAGCCCAATGCGGGGCTCAAGCTCACCAAAGCTATGAGATCCTGACCTGAGCCAAAATCAAGAGTCAGACGCTTAACCAACTGAGCCCTCCAGGTGCCTCTCAGTTACCTTGGACTTCGGAGAAAAGAGTAAATAAATAACTATGGGTCAAGTCAGGGGATTTACCTCATTGTATCTGTCTCAAGTGAACTTTCTCGTTTCAGACAGTGTGAGATCCACAGGCAGCAACCAGTAAGTCTAAGGGCATGTGGCTATGTATAAAACCCCAAGAACATAAAATATATCTATCAGTTCAGTCTAATAATTATGCTTAAACTTGAGGGAAGCATCAGTATATTTGCAGAAATTCTTCTGTCAGACTTCCTCATTGTGTAACATTAACCTAGTCAGCAAAACTTACTGAGGCTTAGTTTCTTCACCAAAACTCACTGAGCCTTCTGGTTTCTTCAACACCAGAAGATAAAAGGAATGTCCAGGGGACCAGGGGTGGCTCAGTCAATCGAGTGTCTGACTCCTGATTTTGGCTCAGGTCATGACCCCAGTGTCGTGGGATCGAGTCACACATCGGGCTCTGTGCTGAGTGTGGAGCCTTCTTGAGAGTCTCTCTCTTTCTCCTTCTGCCCCTCTCCCCTGCTCACTCTCTCTCTCTCTCTCTCTAAAATAAGAAAAAAATTAATAATGTCCAAGTAGCCACACAATATATGTCAACACCACATTTTGGTGCCACAAGAAAAGAGACCAATAGTCGAAGTTAAGGTGGCAAAGAAGAGAGCCACAAATCACAGTTGGTGGCAGAGGGATCGGGGAAGACCGGATCTCTCTGTTTCATCGTGATGTAACAAGAGCCTTGACCCATCTGTATGCCGAAGCCAAAACACATTTGTCCCCTGCTCAATAATTCAAGAAATCTGATCACAATAAGAAATCAAATTCTTTTTGACCTGACTTGTTCTTTCATGTTTTAATTCCACACTAATTTATTTTTAAATCACTTTTTTTGAGCTATAATTGACATACAAAAAAAAAAAGGCTGTACATATTTAATGTATATAACATGATGGTCTTGAAGAAAAGTATACACTTGGGAACCTATCACTATAACCTATGCCATAAACATCTCCACAACCTCCAAAAGTTTCTTCCCGCCCTCCTTGTTTACTAGATTTTGTTCTTAGAAAACTCTTGGGTGACCCAACAACCCACCACTTCCTTTCCTAAAGGCAAACAAACTACAGTCTTTTGCACTTTTTCTGGGAATGTACTTCAGCCTCACTCTTCCCTCATTTCTTGAAGCTTTACTTCATTCTGGCATTAGATTTCTTGGAATTTTTCTCATTAGCTTACACAACATTCAGTTTGGATTATATGCGCTGCCTATTTTCTGTTGCACATGATGCGTTAAAATCTGAGCTCATCACCCAAACTTGTAGCTGTGCATGTTTCCTTAAATGTTGTCTTCTTTCTCCTTTCATCAGATTTCCTGATTCTCATGGAGTCAGAATTTCATTTTTAGTCCTCTGGAGCCACAATCCCTTTTAATGTCTCAGAGCAAAGGATATAATTTTGTTGAGTTTTTGAATACGTATTTAGAAAGTCTGGCTCCATACTCCCGGAGTCCTTGCATTCCTTACCTTTGACCTCTGACTTTTGCCCTCACAAAAGGGCTTGCCCAGGGCTTCCATCATACCAATGAGATCTTTTCTTGTTAGTCAAAACTAAATCCAGAGCATTCCACAAACAGAAGAATGAAGTTGGACCCTGCCTGACACCATACACAAAAATTAATTCAAAATTGATCAGACAGAAGTGTAAGGGCTAAAACTAAAAATCTCTTACAAGAGGGGCACTGGGTGGGCCAGTTGGTTGAGACTTTGACTCTTGGTTTCGGCTCAGGTTATCATGATCTCATGGTTCGTGGGTTCTAGCCCTGCTGACAGCACAGAGCCTGCTTGGGATTCTCTGTCTCCCCCTCTCTCTGCCCCTCCCTGACTCATGTGCACTCTTTCTCTCTCTTTCTCTAAATAAGTAAACAAAATAAACTTTAAAAAAAAAACCTTTTACAAGAAAAATAGAAATAACTCTTTATGACCTCGGGTTAGGCAGTGGTTTGTTACATGTGACACACACACACACACACACACACACACACACACACACACAAACAGCACCAAAAGGAAAAACAGCTGCATTGGAATTCACCAAAATTAAAAACTTCTGTGTTGCAAAAGACGCCATCAAGAAATGGAAAAAAACAAGCCACAAAATGGGAGAATATGTCTGCAAATCACTTATCTGGTAAGGGATTTGTACAGAAAGCATTTACAATTCAACAATAACAAAATAAATCACCCAGTTTTTAAATGGGCAAATGACTTCCACAGAAATTCCTCCAGAGGAGATATGCAAACTGAACAGTAAGCACGTGAAAAGACACCCAACATCACTAGTCATTAGGGAAGGGCAAATGCAAACCCAGTGACATTACCATTCCGTGGCTCATCCCTCTTTTTCACGCGACTCAGCCAAATGGGCTGTCACACGCTCTAAACCTCATCTTTTAAGTGCAAAGGCACAATACTATTTTTACATAATAGTAATAAAACATTACTAAAGATTAGTCATTATATATAATTCCACAAATGTAATCTATTTTCATGGGTTTTTTTAAAACCATGCACAAGGGGGTTTCGATATGATAATATGTAAATGTAATTCCACAAATGTAATCTATTTTCACGGGCTTTTTTTCTAAACCATGTACAAGGGGGTTTCCATATGATAATATGTAATTCAGATGATGTGGTGAATTGATCGTTTTTAGTTGGCTGTCTAGAAAAGCAGACTTTTGTTGAGTTGCTTTAGTCTCCCAAACTTTTAATGACAATTTATTGGGCACAGTAGAATAATCCCGCAATCCATCCACATTCCTAGGGAAGTTAGAAGTATGGGCGTAGAACTCAGTTAATCAAAGTGCTTCAGAGCACTAAACTGTTCCAGCGCTCTCATGACCCATCTATGTCACTGGTCTAGGACACGCTATTGTACCTTCCTGTCATGCTTCTCTGGCCACACCTGAATACCATTCCTTTGTTTCCCCAGTCTCTGAAAACACAGAACAGAATGCACAAGGTGGCCCAAGTCAGCACAAGACACCAGGGACACACGGATGAGCAGAATACACAGTTCTTCCCTGGAGGAGCCCAGCATTTGGTAGGAGAGACTCAAGAGTATGTTCGATGTCACCCTGCATACCTCAGCATGCTCATTTTCTAACATTGCCCTAGGTGTTTTCTCCAAATAAGTCCTAGTTGGTAGTCAGTCCATGATGTCGGTAGGTATCGGTTGACCCTGATAAATAGGTCTTTTAATGTGATAAGTGTATCTCTTCCTTGATAATTTCTTGTCGTTTCTATTTATAAAGTCTTTCCCTTTCCAGAGAATAGGTAATAACTTAACCTACACTTTCCTGTAGGTTTTTCTCTTCACCTTTTCTTTTTTTTTAACTTTTTTTTAATGTTTATTTGTTTTTGAGAGAGAGAGAGCGAAAGAGAGACAGAGCATGAATGGGGAAGGGGCAGAGAGAGAGGGAGACACAGAATCTGAAGCAGGCTCCAGGCTCTAAGCTGTCAGCACAGACAGGGACCTGAACTCGTGAACTGCGAGATCATGACCTGAGTCAAAGTCAAATGCTTAACCAACTGAGCCACCCAGGCACCCCCCACCTTTTATTTTTAGTCCATCAAGAATTTATTTTGGTCTATGATATAGGGTAGGAATATGAATAAATACTCAAAACCCCTAACTACCTTGCCAGTGGTCCAGCACTATTTGGTAAATTACCAACCCCTTCTCCTGTGGTTGGAATTACTTCTCTTATGGTTAATTAATTTTAATATATGATAAAGCTAAAATATTGATGAAATGGAAATAATAATAGTACCAACTGTATAGAACTGTTTTAAGGGCTGACTGAAATAATGTATGTATATAATGTACTCCACCCTGTGTCTAGCTCATGGGAGCTCACAATGTAATATAGTGATTAGCTTAGCCCAATGCAGATCAGGTTCTGTCCAATCTAACCAATCCTCATTGAATAGAATGAGTTGGGAGTGGAAAAATATAGAAGTGTTAGTCCATTCGTGCTTTCTTCATGAGAGTAGAAGAAAAAGAAGCCCTAGGGGGGGCACCTGGGCGGCTCAGTTGGTTGAGTGGCTGACTCGATCCTGCATGGGCCACCATGTTAATGTGGAGCCTGCTTGGGGTCCTCTGTCTCTCCCTCTGCCCCTCTACCCAACTCATGCGCTCTTGCCCTCTCTTTCTCTCTCTCTCTCTCTCTCTCTCTCAAAAATAAAATAAATAAATAAATAAAATAAAGAAGCCTTCAATTTTCCCTAACATAATCAATTTTTATAAATTGGCTAACAGTGGTAAGCATGAAATTACCCTCGTTTTAATTCTTTGATTCGTTATAAATTAAGCATCTATTCACATTCATTGGCATTTGTTTTTTTCTGTTAAGTGCATTTTTGTATGCATTACACTTAATATTTGAGTTATTTATATATTTTTAATTTTTTTATTGTTTATTATTTATTTTTGAGAGAGAGAGAGAGAGACAGAACACAAGTGGGGGAGGGACAGAGAAAGAGGGAGACACAGGATCCAAAGCAGGCTCCAGGCTCCGAGCTGTCAGCACAGAGCCCGACACGGGGCTGGAACTCACAAACTGCAAGATCATGACCCGAGCTGAAGTTGGACGCTTAACCGACTGAGCCACCCAAGTGCTCCTATATTTTCTTAATTTACAGATATTCATTTGATATCAGAAACATATATGAACTCTATCTATTGTGTTTTTCCATTGCTGTCATTTGACCTTTAAATTTGATTATACTTTCAAAGTATAGACATTTTTTAATTTTTATTAAATCAAGTCTGTTTTTTCTTTATAACTTTTCTAAGAAAATGGTTTTTTTTTTTACTTTTATTTAGAATTAATTTCAAACTTGCAGAAAGTTGTAGGAATGTTACAAAGAATAACTGTATATACTTTACCCAGATTTACCAATCACTAACTTTTCATCTCATTTGCTCTATAATGCTTTCCTCTTGTATATATACTTATATACACACAGACATCTATTTTGAAGTATGGGTGAATAAGCTGCATACATCATGCCCCTTTGCTCCTAAATATTTTGGTACATAATTCTTAAGAAAAATGACATCTCTTACAGTTATCATAAAAACAGAAAGGAAAGAGATCTTTTGAAACTATAACTATCTTGGTCTTCACCAAATATTTTCAAATTTTAGCACCCATTAGTGATTCTTGCTTGGATCAATTTTTACAGTAACTGTTTCAAAATAGTGATTTTCTACTCAGTATTTCATCTATATTTATAAGATGGTGTTCCAAGAAGCCATTCTTAAAATCAGTAAACCAAGAGAAAAAAAAAAAACCTAATTGAGCAGAGCTTATCTACATTTTGTTTCAACCTGTCATCCAAAATTTTTTAAGAAAAAGATTGTCATTTCTCTGAGACATTGCCTCTGTTCATAGAAAATCTAAGGGTGTCCCACATGATTATGTGACTCTGGCCTATTCTAGTTTGTTGGTCATAATGTGGTATGGATGAATCTATGTTTTACAGTTTCAATTTCCAAATCAGCTTGATCAGAGGCACTTACCTTCCTGAGCCACCCAGTCATTATAGCAGGAGAAGCCCAGTAAGACAAATGTGCGATTGCAAAGTCTTAACCAGTCTGGAAAAGAAATTCAAAAGACAAGTACGGATGACTAAGTACAAAGATTCTGTATTAGAATATGAATGAGTACAAATTACTGGAGATTTTACTTGGCTATGTCTATCTCAACATCTATTCTTTGTGCTAGAAGAAAGAGTGGGGAAAGAAAGCTTGTGAATTCCAATAGAGTTAATCCTCAGATTACAAGAGTACAAGAGTACAATCAAAGTCTACAGAGTCCAGCTCTCCTGTGCTGGCCAACACCATGCTTGTTCATGAAAGTTCACAGAACAAAACAATTTTTGTTTTGAGTAGTAAATGATTGAGAAATCTAATCCTTTTGTGTAATTAACAGCACAATAAGGGCAGTGCCTGGGTGGCTCAGGTCTTGATTTCATGGTTCACGAGTTCGAGCCCCATGTTGGGCTCTGTGCTGACAGCTGGAAACCTGGAGCCTGCTTCAGATTCTGTGTCTCCCTCTGTCTCTGACCCTCCCCTACTCTCTCTCTCTCTCTCTCTCTCTCTCTCTCAAAAAAAATAAATAATTAAAAAAAAAAACGCACAATAAGGCGGGAGAGCATAGTATGAGAAATTCAGAGTACTCTCACTTGATAAGTCCCTCAGGTCTCCACACTAGTTTTGCTTTCTAATGAGTTATCTCCTTGTGAAATAGAGTATAAGTTACTATGAATTTTACAGTTGCTTTTGATGACACAAAGAACCACAAGGTCCTACAAATCAGTTCACCTGCTTCCAAAATTATGTTCAGTCAAATAGGTCTTCAGATCACTATTTCTCACGTCTCCAATGAGCTTTTCAGTTATATCAAAATATTTTTTCAAAACCATATTTTTACAACTGTAGCATCATTTTTCAAATAGTTTTTGGAAACAAAATGCTTTGAAATTTAAAATTTCAAATCACAATTTAGATGAATGGTTTAAAATGGAAATATAAAGCAAAAGCTTGACCTCAACAATGGCTTTGAGAAAATTAAAACACAAGACAGAATATAAAGGGGCACCTGGGTGGCTCAGTTGGTTAAGCGTCTGGCTCTTGATCATGGCTCAGGTCATGATCTCATGATTCATGGGATCAAGTCCCACATCGAGCTCTGTGCTGACCGTGGAGTCTGCTTGGGATTCTCTCTCTCTGCTCTCTCCCCCATTCACACTCTCACATACATGCTCTCTCTCTCAAAACAAATAAACATAAGGAAGGAAGGAAGGAAGGAAGGAAGGAAGGAAGGAAGGAAGGAAGGAAGGAAGGAAGGAAAAGAAAGAAAGAAAAAGAAAGAAAGAAAGAAAGAAAGAAAGAAAGAAAGAAAGAAAGAAAAAGAAAAGGGAGAAAGAGGGGCGCCTGGGTAGCTCAGTCGGTTAAGCGTCCGACTTCGGCTCAGGTCATGATCTCCCAGTTTGTAGGTTTGAGACTCACATCGGGCTCTGTGCTGACAGCTCAGAACCTGGAATCTGCTTCGGATTCTGTGTCTCCTTCTCTCTCTGTCCCTCCCCCACTTGTGCTCTGTCTCTGTCAAAAATAAATAATAAACAATAAAAAAAATTCTTAAAATTATAAATAACTCTCTCTCTCTCTCAAAAATAAATAAACATTAAAAAAAAGAATCTAAAAATCGTCAGTAGTTGTGGTTGGTATATTGCAGTCTCTGGAGTTTCCCAGAATGAACCTGACAACCAAGCAACTAAGAGGAAAGCATAGCAGTGAATCTGAAATGGCACTTAGAGGCCTTGCTTTTCCAGTAAGTGTTTACTATATAGATCCAAATAAACCCAAACCTTAGTGTTTCTTTGGTTAAAAAAAAAAGACATATGTCACATATGTCATAAGGTGCATAAATATATCTTAAATACATGAAACCACCGATTTTACAGAGGGGAGGTAGGAGGTTCCCAAAGTTATGAATATGCCATTATAGATGGAGTTAGCCAAACTAACCTCTACAACCCCAGCTCTGGGTCAACAGTGAAGACCAGCACCTATTCATTATTAGGGCCATGAGGTATCTGGATTAACGTGTCTTCAAAAGGATTAAAACTATGCTTCTATTTAATTATCTGTGAAATTAAGGGTTTGTGCAATGGGAACTTCAGCCCTGACATTCTGTAATTTCAGACCTGAAATTGAAGTCGGGGTGAAGTATAATAGGGTGTCATATTTGTTTATATGGGAGTGTAAGGTGAGGACAATGACTGGATCGACCAGTGATCATACCAAGATGTCAGGGTTGAAAGATCTCATCAAAAGCCATGTTCATGATTCAACCTTCTTACACACCCTCAACCATGAGAACTCAAATTTGCATTCATTCCTTTAATAAACATGCATGAAGACTCACTCTGTACCAAGAATTTGTGTTATAAGGAGCTTCTGTTACTCCCAAGGTCAACTTTTTCAGGCTCAGGAAGGGTTGGGGGTACACTGCAAACATATCCTGGTAAAAAAGCAAGAATGGCGGTAGGGTTTGCTATTGTTGCTGTTATTTCTGTTGCTGCCATTGTCCTTATTTTGCAATCATCCTCATTTGCAAACATAGCCCAGAAGGCAGAATTTGTGCCACCTTAGAGGTAGCACAGTGTTTTTCGTGGCACCAGCCCTTTAGCAAACTCGTTCATACCAGGCCGCAAGAATATTTGCATCTACCGTGGAGATAATCTCTTCGATCTCAAACAACCCTAATCTTGAGGATGAAGACAGGGAGGGGTGAAAGACAAAACTGGAGAGTAAGCAAATATCCGTATCACATGAAACACCATTCCTAAAACCACACTGGCTGGAGGTTCTCAAACTGTGCTCCCACGGTGTCCTGGGTGCCACAAATTGGATCAAAATGTTCCTCGACTGCACTTAAATAACATTTCCCCCATTCAAGGAAATAAAATATTAATAGATACGATTTACATAATTTCTTAAATCTGTCATTTATTGAAGGTTATTTATGTCAGAAATAGATAAAATGGTATTTAATTTTGACAAATGAAAGAAGTAACATTTATGTCTTTCATTTTTTATTTGTAAATTTTTTTAAGCTTATTTATTCTGAGAGAGAGAGAGAGACAGAGTATAAGGGGAGGGAGGGGGAGAGAGAGAGAGAGAGGTTTCATGTTGTCAACACAGAACCCAACATAGGGCTCGAACCCACGAACCATGAGATCACGACCTGAGCAGAAACCGAGAGTCGGACTCTCAACCCACTGAGCCACCCAGGTACCCCTAACATATTTCTTGAATGTTTCCCAGCCTCAGGCACTAAACGAGGTGTTTTATTAGTTCATCTCATGTAACCCTCCATGAGAGATAGGGAATATTCTCTGTATGTTACAGGTCAGGAAATGAGAGCTCAGAGAAGCTAAGGGAGCTGCTAAAGGTCTCTAAACAGTGAGCTCCAAATAGTGTGATTCAAACCCGTGTCTTTCTTACTCTAAAGTCTGTCTTGCCTCAAAAACCATACGCCTGCATTATGCATCCATAAAACAGTGTTACTTAATAGTGAAAATCATATACTGTTCAGGAATGAACCATAGACCCAGCCTAGATCTTTGGAAGTTTTTCCTTCTCCTTGTCAAGTCGGCACAAATTACTAACCTGTGTGTTGACTAGAATTGAAGAAAGGCTTCAGCATCCAAGCTGAAAGATCCCAAGATCTGCCAGGTGAGAGAAAATCGAAGGACAAAGGAGAAATGCTCTTAATCTATTTGTCTGCATGGATTATTATCAACAAACATTGAACTCCCCCCAGTATTTGGGGTTTGGCAAACCCCTTGCAGACCACTGCATATTTGGGCAAGCATGCTATGCCCTTCAGGCTATAATTTTATAATGAAAGACTTAGGTCTAAAGTGCTTTGTGGAACCCCAATGATTATAAAGAATTAGTGGCTGTTTCTGCCAATGGGAAGACTATGAATTCATAAGTATGAATTTTATTCATAGGGACATAAGTAATAATTCTATGTATTTTTTTTAAGTGTATTTATTTCAGAGAGAGCGTGAGCAGGGGAGGGGTAGCGAGAAAGGGTGAGAGAGAATCCCAAGCAGGTTTCCTCCCTGTCAGCGCAGAGCCCGATGCAGGCCTCAAACTCACCAACCGTGAGATCATGACCTGAGCAGAAATCAAGAGTCAGACACTTAACCAGCTGAGCCGCCCGGGCACCCCAGTACTCATTCTATTTCTTAGAACAAAAGCAATGCGTATGGACGTGCCTGGCTCCTAGAGGCTAATCAGCAAATGTTTATTAAATATGATCTGAGTCTCCGAACTGTTGAGAGTGTATACCTCCATTTTTTTTTCCCAACTCATTCTCCCCTTCTCTAACCTACCCCTCCCATTGAAAAATACTGCTCCAATTATTCCCCTTCTGTGAACATAATTCACTTAATTATACACTTGTGTCTGTAAATCCTTGAGGGAGGGCCTGAGTCTAGGAGCGTGATGTGTTACGTTATCTGCAGCAACTTGATAAGTACTTGCTGACCGACGATACTGACTGATAGAACTTGACACCAGCATCCAGCTGAGGGGAAGACGCTCGTATAGACGACAGAAGGTCCCCAGGACTAGAAGACGGCCCCCTGATGGTCCGCTTGGTGTAGACCACCACTTTTAGGGACCGCGGGGACCCGAGACGCCAGGCGTCTGTGAAGAAGCACCGACCCCACGGGGCTAACACAGCTTCTCCATGCGGGATCCTTGAAACTTGCCTCAGAGTCACTGGCGGTGTTTGTTTCAAAATACTTCTTCTTGACTTTCGCCTTAGATGATAAATCAGAACCCACAGGGATGGCACCTCCAACGTGCACTTTCCACGAGGCTCCCAGCAGATTCTGACACACACAAAACTTGTCATATTCCTAGACGAGCAATAAGGCATCTCATGACAGCGGGTGAAGAGAGAAGCCCACCGACACCCAGCCCTCTGCACCAGATTCCACCCAGGAAGCTGGGTTCCCTGACGTAAAGGAGATTCCTTCTTTCCATCACTGAATTCCGATAGTGCGCATGGTACGAATCCAGGCAACGAAGCTAGTAACGCCATCCACTGGTTTTTCAAGCTGAAGGAGATAGCAGGGGTGGGGTTGAGGAGGCAAAGGAACTCAAAAGTTCGAGAAGCTGAGCGAGGCTGCAGATGCCCACATCCAACAGGGCTTTTGTGCCGCACACGCACCAAGTAGTGTATGGAAGCATCTGGCACGTGCCTGGTACAGAGCAGATTCTCAACACACGTCAGCCGCCCCGGGATCGTTTCCGCCGACTTTTCCTTTCAAGTGCCCTTTGCTGAGTCTGGAGAAGGTTCCGAGGAATTCACCCAGGATGAGCACCGTCCCCAGTGCACACATCTGGTGCCCACAAGCTATGTACGTCAGGCGACTGGGGCTGAGTTCACTGTCTCACCCTTGAGGGGTGTTCTCACAGATAGGGGTGCTCTTGGGGAGAGTGTTGCTCGTACTCATTAGGGCCCCGGGGCCACTGACCTCTGCAAGCCACTCTGCCAAATATTCTGGTCTCCCCGCCCTGAATTGTGGGGAGCACAGGATGCAGGGAGAGGTCCAGAAGGACCGAAAGGGGTGAAGCTCTGAAATTTCACAAGAATTGCATGGAAGGCTAAAGATGATGGTGTTTGTCACAGAACAGGGCCCGGAGCTGTCTTCCGGCTTTCCTCTATGCCAAGCGGCTCAAATGTCACAGAAGAGGGTCAGAGTAGGTTTTTATCCACTCTTGGTGTTCAGTACCTATTGGCTGGGGCTCCCTTTGACCCCTACAGGGTGACCTGTAGGTCCTTGTAAAGTGGTGCAGAAGTACCTCCGACACAAAATGTCCCCGAGTCAACCCATCTTCTCCCCTAAGCTTGCCCCTTCTCTGGGATTGCCAACTCTGACTGACGGCCTCGCCATCAGGCCACTGGCTCGACGGAAAACCTAAATCCCATTCCACTCTCCTCCTCTTTTCTCCTGCATCCAAAACATCCTGTCAATGTTAACTCTCACCGAATGTTACGGCTCTTCTCTCCTCCCCACTATCGCTGACTGAGTTGAGACCTCGACATTGCTCACTCAGGATACTGCCAGAGCCTCCAGGCTATACTTCCCACTTCTAATCTTTCTCCCCTCTGATACATTTGCCACAGGACCGTCGTAGTGATTCTTCTTAATAAACGAGATAACCGTACCGTACCTCCTATTAAAAAAAAAAATCTCTACTATTTTCTGCACTGTTTAGTGCATTGCTTTCTTCAGGAAGACACATAAGATGGTCTTTGTATCACGCCTCGGGCAGTATGGAATCCTAGGTTCCTTTCTCTACAAAACAGCTTACTCCTGAAAAGCATACCCTTTAATGCATCATTGGTCTCCCATGATGTAGAAGTGATGTTCAAGAACAGCACTGTCCAGGAGGAATGTCTGCAGTGATGATAGTGTTCTCTGCTGTCCAGTGTCTTTGCCACTAGCTACACGTAGCTCTTGATCTCTGGAAACGTGTCTAGTGTGACTGAGAAGCCGTAGGTTTAATTTTACTTCATTTTACTTACCACAAATGGCCTGTGGCTGTCATACTGGGAGCTGAAATCTGAGCTTCAAAGGGTAAGCAAACTCAAGAAGTGGGAAATCCAATTCCTAGACTTCCACATGAAGCCCTGGGTGCTCAAGACCGGGCTAGATCAATTATGGCTCAGTAGCGCCCCCTGGCTCTCAGGAAAGGAAGACGCAAATCATTTGAGAATAAACGCCTCCAGTATTCCCACAGATTACTATCAACCAACTATGATTTTACAATACAGTATCACCAAACATACAATAAAACAAGCCGCCACGAAATAAGGTCAGCATAAACAACAAACAAACAAAAACAGACTTAAAGCCTAAGATTCTCAGCTACTGGAATTATCACATACAGAATATAAAATAACCATGGATGAAATATTAAAAAAAAATTAAGAGTTTCCAAAACGAACAAGTGATAAGACCATCATATATGACCCAGCCTATTCGAAAAGAAACCAAACAAATTTTAGAGATGAAATATGTAAGTATTTCAATTAAAAATTGAACAGAGGGTTAAACAAATTAGACACCACTAACAAGAGAGTTCGTGAGATAAAAGACAGATATGAAGAAGTAGCTGAGAATAAAGTGTAAGGACATGGAAAATATAAAAGGAAGATTAATAGACGCAGAACATAAAATAAGAAATTCTACGTCTATTTTAAGTCTCAGAAGCAGAAAATACAGAAAGTGAATGAGAGGCAAATTTGAAGAGATGTGGCTGAGAAATTCTCAGAGCTTATGAGATACACGAATCCACAGAGTTTGAAAGCAGTCTTATGAGCACAACCAGATCCATAAAGAATTACAAGATAGATTATCTTCTCGGTCCCTCCTATTCTTGGAAATGTTCTTCTCATTTTCAAGGATCCTCTTCCAAGCTTCCAAATGCCCAGTTTCCCCCACACTGCCCCCAGCCCACTCAAGTTTATTTATTATACACGTGCCCTCATCCAAACAGGCATCTTTCAAGATATGGTAATGAAATAATCAGATACACCAGCTTGTGCTTATATATGTTCCAGCTAATGGGTTGCCTCTCCCATTAGATAATGCTTTAAAATAACTTTATGTTACAGATGTCCCTTGAGGAGTGACACAATTATTGGAATTCAAGGCCCAGTGCCAAAAGAAGATTTGAAAGAGAAAAAGACTCTGAGTGTTCTCAGTTTGAGGGCCCTACCCAGCTGGATCACTCCTAAGATGGATGAGTGTCTAACTCACCCACACGTCAAATTAGCCCACCAGGGTAGTGGGTCCTTCATCATCCAAGAGAACTGATTTCATATTTATTATCAAAATTAGGAGGATGGAAATCAATATGTCTTGTCTCTCAGAGTATCCCCCAACCCTATAAATGGCATATATGACCAATGTCTAAGACAACTAACACACAACATTTCTCTGGCCACAACTATTGGTTCAACGGGGAACGCAGCCACTCAACAAATACTTGTTGAGCACTTAGTATGCCTCAGGCACTGGAGACACAGCACACAATAAAGTGGACAAGATCTCTGCCCTAATGGACCTTATGCTGGGGTGAGGCGGACACAATATATAAATAAACAAATATGTTTATATACACATCTTTATACACATCTCTTTAGGCAGGCATATAGATGTATACATGCATCTGTGTATACGTATACTTATATATGTGCATATATTTGTATACATGTGTGTGTGTGTGGCTGCACTGTGAAGAATGGATAGAGGAAAAGAAAGACAGGATGCACGTTAGGAGTTCTGCTTCTGGTATCCAGAGGAGGGACCATGGAGGATAATGGGTGAATTTGAAAGATACCAGGATGTCGTGTTGGTCATCCTGATACGGGCAAAGGAAGAAAATCACTGTGGAAAATGATATATGAGTCCCATTTGGACCTCTGGGTAGATGGTATGGCCGTTTTACAAAGAGCATAGGGAAAGAGGGGTGGGTGAATTCAGTGTGGGGTGTCTGTGTCACCTGTAGGTGTCCATGGGAGCAGTTGGATATGTGGCTGGAACCCAGCAAGAAGACCCAGGAGATAAAGATTGGAGAGCGGGTCAACAGAGAGCTAATAACTGAAGCCAAGTCACTGTTATCGGTAACAAATGGCACCCCGCAAGAAAACTTTAAGGAATGTTAACACTTCAGGGGTAGGCAGAGGGAGTGTTGGAGGGTGTTGTGTCTGGGCAGCAAAGAGAAGAAAGCACTTCAAGAACGTCCGCAGAGAAGCAGAGGGAGGAGGTCCAAGGCACCGCTGGAGTTTTAAGTCTTTAAGAAAAGCTGTTAAAACTGCTGGTTTGAGACCGGGAGCAGCAGAGATAGTGTGATGAGCAGCGCCATCTCGTGGAAGATAAGATGAACAGCCGGGAGAAGACCGATTTTCTTGCTTGTTGATCCTCGGTCACATTGACTTGGAATTGGAAAGAATCTTAAAGATATATTTTCAGAGGAAGCATAGGCCACAAGAACTAAGTTTGGCTTCCCCACGAGTCATGTAAGTTCTCCAGTGAGAGCTAGGACGAGTACCTGGCTTGTGGGCTCCCAAGCCAGTAGCCTCATTACACTGTCCTGCTTCTGAGGGGACTATTAAGTCATAGAACAGTCAGACCCAGACTAACTGTGACCAAGGTGTCCCTGGGGTCTCTCTGCTCCTTCGTGCCTGTACAAGGTTTGGATCAGAAATCCCCGTTCCTCGCCCTGCAGAACGTCCACCGCTCTCCCAAGACCTGTGTAAATTCCGGAACACCTTGGGATATCCAGAATCTTCCTCTCACCAGTTCCCATCTTCAACTTTATCTCTGTGTTTGCATCACCCCCAGATTGAAAACAAACCCTGTCGAGGGTCCCAACGTTGAGAGAACAACCAAGACGAGCCCCACACCACCACAAACCACAACAAGCAAAACACCTCATTCGACGTCAATATGGAGATGAAAACTGGACATTAAGAAGCCCTGTCTTGACAGTATTTTGCCAATTCCACCACAGTTCATGGGTTTCCTTCTCTCTGCTTTCTCCCCTGATGCTTTCAGGAGAAAACCATTTTTTCCACATTGTCTTTCATAAAGAGTGTGATCATACGATTAATCCTCCAAACCAAGACATTTCTGAAAGTAAAAAAAGCACCAAAAATGATTCAAGACAGGCAGACAGACAGAGTAGGGCATAGATGTAGATCTATGATGTCTTTCCTTGACTGCCAAACGGGTTTTATTTTATTGGTGGATCCTTAAAGTAGTTCTACACAAAAGCTATTTTCAGCACGCCTGGGTGGCTCAGTCGGTTAAGGGTCCAGCTCTTGATTTTGGCTCAGGTCATGATCTCACGGTTCATGAGTTTGAGCTCCAAGTTGAGCTCTGTGCTGACAGTGCGGAACCCACTTGGGATTCTCTCTCTCTCTGACCCTCCCCCACCTGCTCTCTATCTCTCTCTCAAAATAAATAAAAGTAAACTTAAAAATAAAACCATTTTCAAAATTAAAATTATCTTTTAAAATAATATGTGTCGATGCACACTAAGCAAAATGTGAAAAAGGAAAAAAAAACCCTTGACTTGATTATCTGAGCGTTAAAAAAATAATAACATAAAAACAAGCGGGATAATTACTGTGTACTTTAAACAGTGTTTGAGATGCACTGCTCTCCAAACCTGTGTCACTTGTATTTTTCTGAAGACTATAGTTTTTCAATATGATTTATTTTTAATTCTTTCATGAAACCGGCAGAAATCTTCAAAGTTACATCTTATAATTAATAAAATTAATATTATTGAGAAAATCATCTCGCTACAGGTGCCAAGGTAGCTGGTAAGCTCAGAGCTAGTTCTCCTGCGAAGGAATATTTTCAATTTGAACTTTCTGTATCTCAGTACTAGAGTAATCCAGCCCCAATAGTGTCACAGGTACAGTGTCTTTGCCTTGACTCAAAGGACATTTATCCTGCAAGCCAAACGTGTCGAATAAGTTATCTCTGTGGATCTCTTTGAACATACCACCAAATTTAGATTATGCAAAACTGAGGGTCTCACCTTTATTCTATCCTGGTGTGAAAATATAAATGGATATAGAATTAAAAATCCAAGCTCTATCAAAGGATTCTTCCCACAAGTTGAGATCTTCCAAAGGGCAGTTACAGAATTCTGAATTTAAGTCTTATACACCTTTGAGCAACTCTTGTTCCTAAATGTAGTCAGCTCTCCCTTTCTTCTTCAGTAATTAATTTAAATGCTTTCCTGTCTGCAGGTTTTGTGTTCAGTAATTGCAGTTAGCCAAAAGTATCAAAAGCTGAGGTTTGGGGATGCGCTGTTCCTTAAATGCTTTGATCAGAGACTTCCAGCGAGTAGTGAACAAAACACAACCAAAAGGTAAAGAATCCACTTGCCAAAACCAAGAACAAAACCTTAAGACGCGGACATAAGGAGAACTTGAGTTGGTTTACAACATAGCTCTTCACGGACTCAATGAAAGACGACGTCAACTACCTCCATGTTGACCTCAGTCTGTACTTTCTAACTGATTAAGTTCTGTCCAGCTTATCTCAGGCTGGAAAGGCCAAAGACATGGCAGGCAAAGCATCCCCTGATGGGAGCCGAAACTACCCCCTCAAGCAATAAGGACCGCCCTGAGCCTGCAAGACCCCACATGCTTGACCCCAAGACAATGATCAACTTGACTTTTACAGCCCACCTGCATGTAGCCACCAACCTTCGTCCCACATTTTCCTTGTATAAACCCGGAAGTATTGTTGGCACTTTGGAGCACAATCTTTGAGACGCTGGTTCACTGTTTCCCAGGTGTTGGCCTCACTGAAATAAATTCCTTTCTGTTTCACCACCCGTCATCTCTCCGCCTTTGGATTTTGCCTGCAGCAAATGGCTGAATCTGGTCTGTTTGGGCCCCCCTAGGCCCAGACGCTCTTACCCCCCTGCACCCCAGTCACATCAAGCTTTTCCAAATTCCCATTGATGATGGTGTCACAAAAATTCTGTAGTTACTCTGTGTGTATTTAAAAATCTATAAATTTTTACAACTGCAACTTCTATTTTGGTAGAGTAACACAGCATATTTGGACACCCTTATGAATTTTATGAACACCACACACAATTCCAAGTCTATTGCTGTTTTAAGAGGCTTTTTTCACTTAGGAGAGAAAGTTGTTTTCATTAAAACATTGAGGTCCACCAAAGTTTCTATTTATGTCATCAGTATAAAAATAATTTTATCTTTAATGTTGAGCCTTTTAACTAAATTTACAGTAGAGTTCATAAGAATGTCAGGAGTTTTTCCTTTGATAAATTGAAATCCGAAAAGCTTATGAACCAGACAAAAGGAAAAGAGAACGGTTGTTGAAATTAACATAAGTGATTTTCTATTTGAAGCAGCTGGAAACACTGATATAAAGCTGACATCATGTGGGACGTCCAGATGGCTCAGTCAGTAAGCATCTGACTTCAGCTCAGGTCATGATCTCTTGGTTCATGGGTTCAAGACCCGCGTCAGGCTCTTTGCTGACAGCTCAGAGCCTAGAGCCTGCTTCGGATTCTGTGTCTCCCTCTCTCTCTGCTCCTCCCCCCACTTGCACTCTATCTCTCTGTCTCTCTCTCTCTCTCAAAAATAAATGAACATTAAAAGAATTGTTTTAAGATGACATCATTTAACCGAGGCATTCTTCTGCTAATGGAATCAATACATCCATAGCTATTGCTTCACTTGGCCTCTGCACACAAAAAACGTGGAACTGAAAACAAGTTCATTAATTTAGAGAAATAGTCACATGAATATGAATGAAAAAAACATTTCCCAAAGTGCCCCATAAAAGTGCCTTCTCAATGGGGTGTGTTTATATACAATGGAATACTATTCAGCCATAAGAAGAAGGAAATCTTGCCTTCTGCAACAACATGGATGGCTCTTGAGGGCATTATGCTAAGTGAAGTAAACTGCCAATGTTCTCACGGGTTTTCACACCCCTACCACCCAACAACTAGCCTAATCCCCTGCCTCTCTGCTTTGCAAGTACTGTTCCCTCCCTTACTTTCCTCATCTACATAATGCCTACTTGTCCTTTAAAACTCAGTTCGGATTCTGGAGGATCCCTGGGCTGGGCTGGGAGCCCTCCATCTGTGCTCAGAGGTCTCCCTGATTACCTCCTCCTAACCAGTGGCTGCTCATTTCCTGCGTGGCTATGGCCTCTGTGTCTTGATTTCCCACATTTTTTCCAGTGTCCAACACAATCAATGTCTATCAAATGGATAATTGAATGATTGAGTTGATGAAAATTTTATTGATAACTTTGTGGACAAGACGGAGATAGGAAATGATCGCCCACTTAGGAAGTTTCGTTAGGGCAGCAAGCGTCTTTGCCTGTTGGATGCTCGAGACAATTTGATTTAAAAAAAAGAAATTCATTATTGAGCCTGGTGCACTTAAAATTATTGACAACAGAAGCATAAAGCTTATTCACTGCCTATTGTAACTCCATCATTAGTGCTTGAATTCCCGCTGGGATTTATTTTATGGCAAGAGAACGACGCTCAGGATGGCCACTTACGCCAGCTCAGGCAGGCTCACTCTCTGGCCAGCAACTTTGCAATGATGCCTCGCCAAGAATGGGAAAACCTGTTCTCTACCTGGAAAGCCATCGACCTAATTACCCTACCCATTTAGTTTCTGCTTTTTCCACAGTCAGCAAAGAATAAGAATTAAGGGCAGGGGAACACAGCTCATGTCAGCTCCCCATGACCTGCCTTCGGTGTTTGATCAAACTTAGGGGATCAACACCAGGCTCTTGAAAAAGGAATTTTGAATAGTGCTCCAGTGAACTTAGGAGTGCAACTATCTCTTTGAGATCCTGACTTCAATTCCTGTGGATAAGTCCCCAGCCCTGGCATTGCTGGATCATTACGGTAGTTCTAGCTTTAGTTTTTTGAGGAGCCTCCAGCCTGCTTCCCATGGCAGCTGCATCGCTTTACCTTCCCACCAACAGCGCACAGGGAAAGTCCATCTACTTCTAATTGGCCTGACTTCACATAAGCGTCATTATCTTAAGAAAGTAGGCTATTAAATTGATGATGACATCAACAATGGTAATTATAATAGAAGTAATGATGGTGTGATGATGCTTTTACTTCTTTTGAAAATGTCACCGAGTACCGAACAGGGCCACCTTTAGCCTGTACAGCACCTTTGTATGAATTCAGAAGAGGTGACTCTTCCTCAGACTGACACAGCCTCACACCCTGGCGCACTGCGCTATGAAGGGAATGCCAGCTTGATGTCAGCCCCTTGCCCTCTCACGAGGCGCCCTTGTGCAGCCAGCAACCCGCACAACCACACGCAGTGGCGTTGGGGGACATCCAAATAAAGGGGAAAAGACTGGGTGGTCCGTAGGAAAAGAGCCAGGTCTGTGTTATAAGCAGACAGAAAAAAACAACAACTAGATGATGCCAAGGAGAAGAAGCTGGTTTCATTGCCTTGACACTTTCTGGCTGCCTCAATAACCTCCTTTCTAGGAGTGCTGGGGGAAGACTCATTTGACCACTAACGTGAGGTCCTAGAATCGGCACAGAAGAGGCTCTGCGTCAGGTGTTTCCATCCTCTACCTAAGTGAGAGGGCCATGGCAATCATGCCTCTCCATCCTGGAAAGGCCAACCTTGGTTCCCATTGACAAAAAGGAGAGCCAGCTCCTTGACCATGCTCTCAAGGGTGGAGGTGGTGATTGGCTCTGCATAGATGGATGAGTGAGGACTTGCTCGATAGAGAAGACTTGTGTTGGCCTGTGGGGGGGACTTACTGCCATCAGTAGGAATCTAAGAGATCATCGAGATAAAGGTTCTCCCTCATATTTAAGTAGCACGTGAGCCTTTGAAAGGGTGCATGGCTTGGATGCTGGGATCCAGGCTTCCTGCTCCCCATGCCAGCGTTCTTTTCACAGCACCCACCTGGCAAGCTGACAAATCTGGGCTTTTCTCCCCAACTTGATGTTCCAGGTAAGTTTACTTTGTCCAAAACTTGCTCCGCGAAACAATAGCCCTCCAAGATGGAGTGTAACTAGCACGTGTAGGGTTCATTGAAATTGAAGCAACAAGGCGGCACCTGGGTGGCTCAGTCAATTAAGTGACCAGCTCTTGATTTCTGCTCAGGTCATGATCTCACAGTTCATGGGATCAAGCCCTGAGTTGGGCTCTGTACTGACAGCACAAAGCCTGCTTGGGATTCCTTCTCATCCCTCTCTCTCTCTGCCCTCCTCCCTCAAAATAAATGAATAAACACTTTTAAAATGAATAAATTTAAGAAACAAGGTCCCACATGCTTCCCCAGAGAGTTACAAAGCCCACTGACTTCTCAAAAGCTTAGAAAGTACTGCAGGAACCTCTTTCATCTCATTCAACACAATCTGTGCACGACTTTTTAAGCATGGATTCCTATTTTCATAGCATCGTCTCATCCCCACAGAACTATTGATCCTCCAGACTCATTTCAGAAGTGCTGAATTATTTTTTTTTAAGTCGGCAAAGAAGGCGTTGTTAGTTCTAAGAGAGAGCAAAACAACTCAAACGTGTGGATTACCTGCAGAATCAGATGCTCTTTTCCCATCAATCAGAAGTATGTATTAATATTTACTGTTTGTGGAAGGCACGGAGCTTATGGTAGAGATAGAGAGGACTCAGTCCGACTGCAGGGGTCTGGTAAGGCTCCTAAAAGGCAGTGAGGAGTTCCAGTGACATGGCTGTCCCTACCGTGTCTCTAACAGAGAATAGCGCCGTCTACTTATTCTGTTCCAGGACTTGGGTCAGGAAGAGTCATTCCCTATGATCCGCTCACTTGAAAGCCCCCACAGACTGGAGCTGCTATTACAGTCGGGCCAGAGGATGGAAACAGGGAGAGAAACCTGTGAGCAGGGACACGCCCATCTACTAAATCCTCTGTGGCCGTGGGGTGGGGCCGAGGGCAAGAATGCTGTGGAAGCAGTTTCAGGCCTAAGAGCGAAAAACTAAAACAGGGAAGCCTTTCAAATCCGGTAGGAAGAGCAAATGGCATACAGGTGACTGAATATGACCCCCGAGGAAAGAGCTCCGAACTGTTAAAAAATAGATTACATTTACCCAGAAATGTTTGAAAAGTAAACATTCCTACAAGGTTTGCTTACTGAGGGAAATATTTAGCTAAGGTTTATCTTTACCTACATTCGTTTGTCTTACATTTAACACAATATTTCATTTTTTAATGCTTATTTATTTTTGAGAGAGAGAGAGAGAGAGAGCGAGCATGAGTGGGGGAGGGGCAGAGACAGAGGAGGACAGAGGATCTGAAGTGGGCTCTGTGCTGTCAGTTCCCAGAGGTTTGTCTCTTCCTGCCAGGTTTTGCTGTCAGCTCAAATGTGCCCAGGTGTAACCAGCTCAGTTGGGTACATTGCTAGAACATCCTCTACGGGCCAGGTGTTGTATGTGAAAGTCTTTATGGATGTTACTCATTTGCGTATTCTTACAACAACCCTAGAGTTAGGCGCGATGCCCATATATTTCAGGAGGAAATATGGGCTTAGAGGAATTGGGCAAAGCATCCAAATCGGTGACTGGCAGAGTATGTCTGCAGCTCTGTCTGACCCCAGAGCCTACGGTCCTTCCGCGGTGACTTACGGCCCTTGAACCACGCACTGGGGCAGGCTCCCTCCGGATGGCTTTGCACTAACTCATGCATCACATGGGACCTCTGGCCACCCAGTGTTGCCAAAGCAATGCCTGTCCCTTGTCCTTTAAGAACACAGAACAGAACAAAACTTCTTGGTTAGTCCCTGTGCTGGTCGTCACCAGGACACCAGGAGCACCTCTCCCCTGCCCTGAGGGGCTGCATAGGCTCACTAGCACTCAGTGACAGGGTAGTGTCTCTCTGCTGAGGTGGCTGCACCCAGAAAGCAGTGGGAAGGAGAGGGGATTTCAGAAGGGCCTGGAGCCTTAGTCCAGATGTGGAAAGAGAGAGAGGGCAGGGACCCCACGGAAAGAAGCACATGCTCGGTGGTCCTGTTAGGAAAATGAAGTGTTGCACACGAGGCTCAGAGTGCATGTGGAACCAGAAGGAAACAGCAAGAGTCCAGATTGAAACTGGCTGGATGGGGGGTCCTGGCACCAGGCGGCCTGATGATATCTGTGTCCAGGGCTGCGGGGCTGACCCAGAGCTGCCTTGCAATGGCCGTGTATAAGGAGGGCACATACAAATATAACTTACAGGGGCCCCTGGTGGCTCAGTCGAGTAAGCATCCAACTCATGATTTCTGCTCAAGTCATGATCTCACGGTTGTGGGATCGAGCCCTGCATCAGACTCCACACCGTCTCCCAAGTGGATCCTGCTTGGGATTCCCTCTCTCCCTCTCCCTGTGTGCCCCCCCACTCGCACACTCTCTCTCTCTCAAAAAAAAAAAAAATATATATATATATATAACTTGTATATATTTATACACACACATACTTGGGAAATGGAATTACTGACCCATATGCAAATATTCAGCCAGTTTTCCAAAGTCGTTTTCCAGGTTCCTCACTGGAGGAACGCACTGGGGCAGGCTCCCTCTGGATGGCTTTGCACTAACTCATGCAAATGAGTTATAATAATGTATATATTATATATATACATGTATATAATGTATAATTAAATGTATAAAAAAGTATAATTACATTATTATAATTATTACTGTAATTATAATAGTAATATTTTATAAATAGTGCTAGTATATTATTACTAGTACCATTATTATTAAATAATTATTATTAATGAGCATTTTTTCAACTCTTACTTTTATCAACCCCACTGCCGGTTAGGAGCTGGGTACTGTGCTAAGCATAACATGCATTTTAATTCAGCTTCCACAACAATCCTGAGGACCGGCTAAAGGAATTGAGGCTTTAGAGACACGGAAGAAACTTGCTGAGCGCATGTGGCTGCTAGATTGTGTTACGAAGATGGACACCCTCACTCTTGGACTCAGAACCCATACTTTTAACCTCAGTGCATTTGATTCCATTAACAATTCTTACTTGATGAATTCCATTAAATTTGCTTCAAGGGCCGATCTTGTTCGATTCATGTTAAAAATGAAATTTTTGTGGTGCGCCTGGGGGGCTCAGTCGGTTGAGCATCTGACTTTGGCTCAGGTCATGATCTCACAGTTCATGAGTTTGAGCCCCACGTGGCCCCACATGGTCCAAGGACCATAAGTCACCGCGGAAGGACCGTAGGCTCTGGGGTCAGACAGAGCTGCAGACATACTCTGCCAGTCACCGATTTGGATGCTTTGCCCAATTCCTCTAAGCCCATATTTCCTCCTGAAATATATGGGCATCGCGCCTAACTCTAGGGTTATTGTAAGAATACGCAAATGAGTAACATCCATAAAGACTTTCACATACAACGCCTGGCCCGTAGAGGATGTTCTATCAATGTACCCAACTGAGCTGGTTACACCTGGGCACATTTGAGCTGACAGCAAAACCTGGCAGGAAGAGACAAACCTCTGGGAACTCCAAAATAGAGAAGGTCCAGAGGAGGGAGGAATTCTTCCAGGCACCTGCAGTGGCCGCTCGCCAGGGGCCAATGCCAGGCGGAAGTTGGTGGCAGCGAGGTCAGAGCCCTGGCTCTGTCTGCAGGAGTTCAAATCTGGCCATCGGCTCTCATCAGCTCGCTGCCCTTGCCCTGGTGATGTACCCATTCCGTGTCTCAGTATCCTCACTTATAAGACGGGATTGTGGTTTCCTCCTCATACGTCTGTTGCCATGATTAAATGAGGTAATATACCTGTAACGGGTTTATTGGTGAACCGGGCACTTACTGCTTCCTTTCCGATGCCTTCTCAAGTCCACGCTGCTCCATCGTCCTTCGCACCCGCTAAACCAAATGCCCTAGACTGATGCCTCTCCAGTCACTTCCATGTATTAATAAAGACATTTTCAGAAGTGAAAAAGCCCAGAATTCTGCTAAATCAGAACTTCAGATTCTCCATCCATCACAGCTGGGGGTCTGTTGGGGCTCACTAACCCACAGGGGACGGAAGTGGAGGGAGGCTTCCCCCCCCCCCCCCCACTTACCCACCCTGCTCTTCTGCTGCTCCTTATAATACGCAACTTGTGGGGCGAGGGGAGGAAGGAGAGGGAAGGGGAGAAGGGAAGGACCTCGCCTCACTGATGCAATTGGACTCTAGGGCGAGAGGTGCCTCTCTCACAGGACGCTCCCGTGGGCTCCCGGGAGAACTCACACCTTCACTGGGCGGACCTTTGAGCAGAGTCTTAAAATACTCCAGCGTGGCCCCCTGCACGTGTCACTGCCGCTGACAGCAGGCACCCTCTCTGCATGCCCCCTGCACCCCCTTCTCCCTGCTCTGCCTGGGGGACCCCTCCCCAGCATCTGTTCTTTAGATAGGGTCCCAGCTTCCTCACCCTCAGCAGTGCTCAGTGTTGGCCATTCTCTGCTCTAGGATGTTCTGGGCATGGTAGAATATTGAGAATTCTTGGCCTTTACCCACTAGATGCCAGCAGCACCCCACCCTAGTTGTGACAACAAAATGTCCCCTAGGGGACAGAACTGCCCCTGGTTGAAAACCACTGGATTAGAGCATCCCAGGCAAGAGTAAATCTGAAGTTTTGGTGCTTTCCAAATTCCAGGAGACATTTCAAGCTCCCTGAACACTTGGCTTAAGAGGCATTAATCCCTTCCCTCCTCTAAATACTCACTACACCTTTCTGCATTAACCCATACTTTCTGTTTCATAGCCTAGAGGGGGTAACGAGCCAAGAGTGGCAAAACCTGGTTTGGACCACCCCCCCTCCCCAGCAAGCCTGCACAAATGGCTCTTTCTTTTGGGGGGAATGGGGAGCATTTTCCACTTTTTGTGCTCAACCATTCCTGCAGGAGAGGACGCATTCTATGTGGGCACAGCACAAGGACAGGAAAAGGACCATGTTGGATGTTAGGTTCAGGGATACTGTAACTGATTGAAAACAAATGTACCTTGAGAAACATGTACTTAATAGCAAATATTTTGAGTATATACACCTTACTTAATAAAACTAGATTTTGAGCAGGCACCTGGGTGGCTCAGTCAGTAAAGTGTCCAACTCTTGATTTTGGCTCAGGTCATGATCTCACGGTTTGTGGGATTGAGCCCCGTGTCGGGCTTTGCACTGAGTGTGGGTTCCGCTTGGGACCCTCTCTCTCTGCCCCTTCCCCATGCACGTGAGCGCTCTCAGATCTCTCTCTCTCTCTCTCTCTCTCTCTCTCAAAATAAATAAATAGACATTAAAAAAAGAGAGAGAAAAAAAATAAAATTAGATTTTGGGGCTGGGCCTTCAGTACAAACTGCAGGAGAAAAGCTCTGTGTCCTGTTCCTGTCCTGTGCCTCTCATGTCATTGCACACTTTCATGCTGCGGAAATGCATCCCAGATCTCCCCTGGCTGAAGAGGGAGCTAACCCCAACCCTAACCCCACACCCACCCCCCACCCCACGATGAAAGGGAATGGGGGCGGGAAGCAAGCTTGGTGGGCAGGAAGAAAGGAAGACAAGGAATAAGGACAGTAATTATTCTTATTCCTTTTTATTCTACATCGGCCCCCTCAAAAAGCACTCACATACAGGAATGCTTTTGTAAACGCTGGCTTCGGTCTATTTCAAAATAGGAAACTTGATGTCATGGAAGAAACAAGACACGCAGTTCCATAATATTTTATTGTCCATGCATCCAAGAAATTAAATATTGAACCTTCGGAGCAAGAAGAAAGTTGAACATATTTACAACGAATGCCAGAGAAGAGATGAGCAAAGGAATATCATGAAACCTTCAGTAAATGCGCTCTCCTTGCCAGTGAATTAATCCGTGTATTTGCAGCATAGATTACTGGACAGGCCACCTTCCCAAATTACGTTCATGGAAGTTACTGACTAGCCATCCACAGTAACTAAAGCCACAGTCTGGAAACGTGCATGTCATGGCAGCGAGAGCACTGGGTTGCTTTAGTTCTGTTTCCCAAAGGTTTCCCAAAGGCATTAACTCCTTTCCCCTTCCCACTATCACATCGGACAAACGGAAAAGTTCCTTACTCTCTCATTGGCTCCCTTAAAAGTCCCCTCGGGTTTGAGGCCCCCGGTTGTCAGACACCCAAGACCTTGCCAACTCAGCGTTCACTGCCAGTCACTGGTCTAACCACCAACCAAGCGACTGGGTGGGTGTCCTGCTTAAAGTGAAAGTGGGCTTTTAGTAAAATCCTGCCTCCCCCCCGAGGTGCTGCGCTTCAGCTGCTACAGGTCTGCAATCCCTTCTCCAACACTCCAAAATTTCCAAAAGTTCTGAAAACACAGTCTTCATAAGCTGCTGGCACACTCATTTGGTGGCAAAACCTGGTACTTACGGGCTGCTCAGAGTCTGTCTACCCAGCTTGTGTGAATATGTATGGGTTGTGGCAAAGATATTAAGGTGTTGATTTATAGGGTGCTGTCCCAGACTCTATCAGTGGAGTTCCGAAACACATAGTATGTGCAACAGGTTAGCTTTCTAAAATCCCAAAAAGTCAGAGTTTGAGGAAAACACTGGTACCACCGGTGAGCATAAGGAGCTGTGGACCGACAGTAGCCTGAACGTGTGCCCAAGTTCCAGCAGGGCTAGGAAAGTTTTGTGGATCCCGTGTACCAGTTTCTTTAGTCTTTCGGGGAAGTAAGAATGTCTGGAACATTCTGGTGTTCCCAGAATTCTGATCCCAGTGAAGGAAGGTAAAGCTCTAAAATCCTCCAGATCCCCCTTCCAGGGATTTTCTTTGTGAAAGACTGTATTCCTGCCAACAACCTGAGATAATTTGACAAATAATGAATACATATATTTCCTCCAGAGTAACTCCTCTTCATTAAAAGCATTGTGTCTTATGGGGAGGAGGTGAAGGGAGAACAAAACAAAGAATTGGAAAAGAAGGGTCTGTTGGTATGAGGGCTACACAGGTCAAGTACCAGCAGCTTCCAGATCCAGCAATATTAACAATTTATTGTATTTAGAAAGTGTTTCTTTGGATGCAGAGTTTACAGAAAAGTCAGGTGGGACTTAACCTGGGCTTTTGCCACTTAAGGGGAACAGAACTTGCCAAAGAAAATGATGTTTCGCGTTTTGTTGTGCCTGACGATGTAAATAAATGGGTGGTCGGCATTGAATTCATCCTTGTGTTGCAGGATTCGTGACCCTGGCACCTCCATGGAATCCCCACCATCTTCAGTTATTTCTAAGCACACTCTGTGAACAACATTGGAGAGGGCCACTCCCTTGGTCTCTGACATTCCAGAGAAATCAGATGTATTCTCATTAAAGATATTTTTCAGCCCTAGATTTTCCAGACTAGCTTTGGGATCAACAATCTTTTCCACCTTAAATTTTGGAATGGAGAGTTTGACTTTGGCATTGGCCATGGTGCTGGGATTAGTCCACTGCAAGAGCGTCTCTGAGTTGAGTTGTTGTTCAACCTGAAGGACCAAAGGGAAAGGAAATTATTTTTTTATTCCCAGATGTGAAAGATCCAGCCTGATTGGCAACAGAAAGTGCCATCGTGAGTCCAGTTCTGAAGCAGTGCCCTCGGACCACCGAAAATGGAATCAACCCTGCGGTCTGGGTGTGGGACTGGTTTCTCGTATCAAAGATGCACCCAGCCACCCAGCACTGCTCTCCTCCCCGCCATGCTCCGACCACAGTCCCCTTGCCCTGAAATGTCTCAGGCTGTTTCTTTCAAGTCATAGAGTAGAAATGGATGTGTGGCCGATGATGTTGCATAAATAAGAGTAAAATAAACATAAAACTAGGAGGGCTTTTATACATACTATTGCTTGAATGCTTGTTTTAATTTCTCCTCTAGGAAATCCAGAATATTCGGGTACTTGGCCTGGCATCAAAAGTAACTCAAATCAAATCTAAAGTTACTCTTTGTAAAATGAGTTACTCTTTGTTAAGCTGTCTATGGTCATTCTCTAAGACCGGGGGTGATGAATGCATCCCTTTCAGTTGGTTATTTTAAAAATGAGAGCTATGCCATGACACGTGAAATGGTTGAGTCACAAAATTCTTCACTGAGCAAATCTGAAATTGCTCCTTGCCCTCCCAACCCCTCACTGGCTGGAGAAGAAACAAGAATACAACTGAGAATGGGAGTACCTTGACCGTATTATCATGGGACAATCCTGCACTGAAGTTATTCACATGAAACTCATAAAAATCAGTAACATGGCAAGGTCACAGACTGGTCACAAGTCTGTTTGTTTTGTGTTTAGTGGGGGAAGGTACCGTTGGATTCTCTTGTTCATCTATGATAATCTGGTTTTCAATGACTACTGTTTTTATTTATGGCACATTATTAGAACCGAAAGATTGCCATAAGTAACTAGAGTTTTTCAGCCAAAAGGTATATTCTCTTGCCCATTTATTATCTGAGAATGAAGAGAGGGAAGAATATTCATTCATAATTCAAAAAGACTAGTCAGAAGGGGGGAAAAAAGTTTTTTCCCCTCCTCCATTATATATGTGTTATGGGTCAAATTGTGCCCCCTCCCCGCAAAAAACTAAATTTTTATATTGAAGTCTTAACCCACGGTGTCTTAGAATGTGACCTTACGGGGAAACAGAATCCTTGTAGGTGTCATTACTTAAGACGAAGTCATTAGGATGGGCCCTGACTTAATATGACCAGTGTCCTTATAAAAAGGAAAATTTTGGACACAGATACACACGCATACAGGGAGGAAGCCACGTGAAGACAGAGGCAGAGATTGAAGTGACACATGTATAAGCCAAGGGACACCAAAGATTGGCGGCCAATCTCCAGAAGCTAAGGGGGGAGGCATAGAACAGAGTCTCCTTCACAACCCTCAGCAGGAACCAACACCTGAGCTCAGATTTCTAGCCTCTGGAACTGTGAGAGAATAGATTCTTGTTTAAGCTACTCAGTTTGTGGTACTTATTATGGTGGCCCCTGGAGAAGAACACAAAGCGTGTTCTTGAATTTCTCTGAGGCTCAAAAGTTCGGTTTCTCCCATTCTGTACTTTAATCAGAAAAAAAAAAAAAAATGGTATGAGGGTCTTTCACGTAAGTAAGGTAAAGTGTAAAACAGCTGAATAACAACAGCGAGAGAAGAGGAGATAGGGCATGGAGTGGAGTGAAAAAGAAAATGCACAGTGAATGTGAATAAAAGAATAATGAAGGCCAGGGACGCCTGGGTGGCTCAGTCCCTTAAGCGTCCGACTCTTGGTTTTGGCTCAGGTCACAATCTCACGGTTTGATCATGGGTTTCAGCCCCACATCAGGGCTTGGGATTCTCTGTCTCCCTCTCTCTCTGCCCCTCCCCTGCTCGAGCTCTAAATAAATAAATAAATAAACAAACAAACATGAAGGAAAAAGAGTAACGAAGGCCAGTGATAGATAAAGCGTAATGACCATTAAAGCAGCAGGTAGGACGGACATGGACTGAGACCACTCCCTGGAAAGCCAGGGCGTAACCGAGGCATGACTGGAAATGAAGCAGGTGACCTCTGGGGTCCTCAACGAGCCTGTCCTTCTCCCTGGCCAAGGGCCGAGGTCTCGGTGGAGGGGAGCTAGGGAGCTGGGAAAACGGGGCCGAGGGGGGAGCAGGTGGCCCTGGGTGGCTGGATGGGGCTGCCAGAGCAGAGGGGGAGCAAAAGCATCCTTCACAAGGAGATGAACCTCTACTGCTATCTACACCTCGTGCCTCTAATAACCTCCATAAAGGATGAAGCATAATAAAATCTCCTCTGGGTGTACGCATTAAAAGAGCTTTTCCGGACCCATAGAAGGTACAACACAAAGTGAACCCTAAAGCAGGCTGCAGACTTTATGAATAATGTGTGGACAACTGGTTCTTCGGTTGTTTAACAGATGTACCACACTAACGCAAGATGCTAATAATAGGCACTCGGGGCTAGATTAAGAACACAGATTCCAACTTCCTGGGCTCCAATTCTGATTCTACGTGCCACCGATGAGTTAGGTGACCACAGACTTGTCACTTCCCCTGCTGTGCCTCAGGTCCCTCAGTCAACAAGAGCACCGTGACAGCTTCTAATAAATAGATAGGCCTGTCCCAAGAAGTCGAGGAGAAGGCGTACGTGGGGACCTCCCAGCTCCTGGCTCGTCACGAGTGCCAAATACATGCTGGCCGTTTTCGTATGAAAGACAAAGGCCCAGAAAGGACCACGAAACCCTTGGAGACGACCGAGCAAGTGATGTGTAAGGCAGGGCAGCGTCACAGCCACACGCAGTGCCCTCCACAAGGCTCCTTGTCACAAAGGGTGGCACCTTTGTGTTGAACACCCCCCCTCCCTCCTCACCTTCTCCAGGCCCGTGGACTCATCCTCCACATCCTTGGGGAGCAGAATAAGCAGGCTGAGGTGTTTGTTTTGAAAGGGAAGCTCTATGACCTTACAATTGATACCATCAATGTTGCCCATACAGAACGTGGCGTCCATATTCATCATCTGCACCGGTTTGGTCTCTGTCTGTAAGAGGAGAAGAAATTCGGATCACTTGCTTTTCGATTCACACAAGCATAAATACACACACCCGCACGCACACGCACACACGCACGTTTGTTCTTGTTATAGTTTCAGACCATTGTGGTGTAATCATCCATCCGCTGGGATCCCAACTGTACTGGACCCAGACCATCACCGACTGTCCCCGGACGAGCAGTGACTTCCTCTGAAAAGCCATTCACATGCCTTATCATTCCAATATATTTCGGGAACTATACGTAATACGGCACTTATACAAAACATTGAAAATAAGACAGTAAGACTGAAAACAGAGGCAGACTTTGACTTAGTCTTTATAGATGCTCATAATTGCCAGCTCTTTATTCCTGGTGGAGTGGACTTGAAAATAAATTCGAGGGCAAACCACATAGCTACTTAGGCAGCGTTTGCTGATCGAATACATATGAGGGAACACTCAGCACACAGCAAGACACAAATCACATTTGTTTGGTCCTCTGTTCTCCTTTGTTTCTAATCCCCCTCTCCCTGTACGGCCGCCTACTCTGATCTGAGCTGTGAAGAAGTCTGGATTTGAGATAAGAACCTGGGGTTTCAGTCTCAAATGTGACATAAACAGATGCTGTGATCTTAAGGGAATCACTTCACTTCTTGGACCTCAGTTTCCTTGTCAGTAGCAGGAGGGAATTGGACATTTCAGAATGGTCGTTACCTCTGGGGAGGAACCTTGAGACAGGGAAGGAGGGGCTACCCAGGGGAAGTGCTATTGTTGCTGTATTTTTTTTTTTTTCTTTAAAAGATCTGAAATAGAGGCGCCTGGGTGGCTCAGTCGGTTAAGCGTCTGACTTTGACTTCGGCTCAGGTCACGATCTCGAGGTTTGTGAGTTCGAGCCCTGCATGGGGCTCTGTGCTGACAGCTCGGAGCCTGGAGCCTGCTTTGGATTCTGTGCCTCCCTGTTTCTCTGTCCCACCCCTGCTCACGCTCTGGGTCTCCGTGTCTCTCAATAATAAATAAACGTTAAAAAAAATTTAAAGATCTAAAATAAATACAGAAAAATATAAAGATTGGCAAAGCTGACTGTTGAGTACATTGGAGTTTGTTTTATTATTTTCTAGAATACTCTACATGTTTAAAATATTTCATAATTTCTTAAATGAGACTATTAAGTAACCAAATTATCTCTTAAGTCGCTTCTAGTTCCAATGCATTCCACACTCCTCCAAAAGGGTCTTGGTGCCCAGGTTTTTCTCTCTGGGCAGCATCCCAGGCCCTTCCTTCTCTCTGTCGCCACTGATATCTGACTGTGTCTCTGCTACTGACATGACTGATTCTCTGAAGGAAAATTAGTTCATACTAAAGAGTAAGAGACTGACACTAAATTACTGTAGCTTATTATTTCGATCTATACCTCCCTCAGGATATTTGCCTGTTAACTAGATCTCTTTTAGGGGAGATTTTCTTTTCTTTTTTTTTTTTTTTTTTTTAATTTTTTTTTTCAACGTTTATTTATTTTTGGGACAGAGAGAGACAGAGCATGAACGGGGGAGGGACAGAGAGAGAGGGAGACACAGAATCGGAAACAGGCTCCAGGCTCTGAGCCATCAGCCCAGAGCCTGATGCGGGGCTCGAACTCACGGACCGTGAGATCGTGACCTGGCTGAAGTCGGACGCTTAACCGACTGCGCCACCCAGGCGCCCCTCTTTTAGGGGAGATTTTAAACTTCATATCAGGCCTGGGAGATAATATTTCAGTAAAACTTATATCTGGGATCTTCAAACAGTAAACTGAATTTCCCCCAACACCTCTCAGCAGAGCTAGACTGTACTAATTTTAGTTTTTGTAATACCTCTATTTCAATACTTGTCACATGGTTAGAAATGTTTGTTTATGTGACTGTTTCCCACACACACACACCCCTCACCCTAACTAGACTACAGTCAAAGCAGAAACCGTGTCTTATGATCTTGATATATCCCATCACGTAGTAGTTGCTCACTAAATATTTGGTCAATAAATAATTAAAGACTTCCATTCTAGGTACAACCAGAAATAGAATTAAGATAGAAAAGCACACTACTTTTGAAATTTACTGCTAATGCTTCCATTTATTTCTCTTAAAGATGCTCTAGATTTGTCTAAAACTCTCCATCAAGTTAGACGGCTAGTCATCCGAATTTGCATATAGTTGTGGCCACCAAATACAGTCGTCTATTTCATTTATCAGCACCGAAGATGGATACAATAATTCCGTTTTCTAGAATATAAATCGAGAGACATATCTTCTGAACACATGACTAAATACAGACTCTTCCAAAAAACGTGTGTGTGTGTTCACCTTGTCCGAACAGGCACTATTTACACCTTTCATAATATAACTTCCTCAATTTAGTCTACCCTTAAAGAAGACACCATGGGACAGGAGAAAAGATTTATTTAGTAAAACCTGTGAAAAAGTTCAGAGGCTGACAAAAGTAATGCAACGGAAACAAAGGAAAAGTCCGCATTCAAAAGGAGGGCGTATCCCCACGTAGCCTGGAGCAGTGTTTTCCTGCTTGGTTAGAGGCCACGCTGAAAAATCAGTGACATTTCAAATCTTGGGTGAACTCTTCTAGAGTCTGAGTCTCCAGGATCTGACACCTCCCAGCTTTATGATTTAATGACAGTAAAGGAGTCCCCCGCACTCCCCCTCCCTTCCGCCCATGAACACTTTCTTAAATATAAAAACTACACCTCTGGGTGCAGTGGGGGCGTGCTCACTGACTATTACAAGAGGGGATTATGGTTCTTTGCCCACCCCTCCCCTCCCAACCATTGGTCTCAGGAAAGGCACACTACCTCCTATGCCTCAATTTTCCATAATTTTTCAGATCTGTACTTGGGAGCCTTTGACACGCGGCCTTACGTACCTTGTTGATTCTGAAAGGGCATTCTCTGGTTTCGGATTCAGGAAATTTCTTCATCCACTTTCCAACGAAGTAGGCAGCATTAACCACAAGGATTTGGGTCTGGTCACTGACACTGCTGTCAGACAAAATGTTCTCAAAGCGGCCTGCAAACAATTGTAGGAAACCACAGATTGCACAGGGTTATTCTTCAACACCACATCTGGGATCCACACCGCATCCGCTCCCTGGGTATTTGTCACGGCTGGAGCCACCCATGCAAGGTTCGATCGATGGCCCGGAATGCCTCACAAGGGTTCCTTCCTCTCCTTTCATCCTGTTGCGAGAAGACTTACCGAAGAGATCTGGCGGCAGGGGTGGGGCGGGCAGAAAGCAGAGGGGAAGGGAGGGAGAAGAACAGGAAGAACAGGAAGAAGAAAAACACGAGCTACCCCTTTTGAATGCCTTGTGTGGGGCAGTGTGCTAGAGATTTCCTATGCACGATATCGTGTATTTCTCCCCATTTTACAGATGAGGACGCTGAGACTTGCTGTTAAGTCACTTACCCAAGATGACACATGAGCAAGGAGGGATTCGGGATTCAAATGAGTCTTTTGGACTGCAAAGCCTGTGCTCTGGGATGAAAATGCACGAGTGTAATTTTAGCCCTTTCACGTGTGTTCCCTCACAATGATCCTGTAAGGCCAGGATCTTCCGCCGCATTTTATACTTGAGGAACCTGGGACTCGGAAAGGCCAAGCAGCCTTCCTCGTGCCCACAGCTGGAAAGCAGATCCGCACAGAACCAAGCTGCACTCTTGGCCAAACAGCGTGGCACCCTCCCCTCCCCCACCCAAAGATTACATTGCTGCAGACACCTGTTTGTGTCAAGGTCGGCACTGTAATTACCGCAGAGATCAAGCTCCCAACAGCCACAACAGTTCAGTGGTGATAATGCCTTGATAGAGCAAAGTCCTCACATTTGAATAGTACTGACATGTTTTGCAAGGGATTCTCACTGACCTAATCCCTCGGATTGTCACCTCTCCGCTCAGGACCCGCTTCGTGGACCTGTGGCGGTGTGTGTGCAGGGCCCTGTACTGGCTTCATGCTCCCCTGTCACCACCTTAAAATGCGTAATACCTTTTTTAATAAGGAGCCCCGCATTTTCAGTCCCGCCAACATCACATGATGTGCCGAATCTGTAATCATGTCAAGGAAGGAACTTAAAGACCAGAGAAGAAGGGGAACCAGCAGGTGGTCATTTCAACCGAAACCTCGAATTTCTGATTCTAAACTCAGAGGACTTTTCACTAAGCTACCTTCTCCCATAAAAACCTTAAATTTGTGAAGGTCTTTTAAAGGCCCTTGGGGAGCAAAATACAATTATATGGCAATTCTAGAAGCAAAACAATCACACAGCGATTTAAACGGAGCTGCTTTTGCTTATAAACTTTTAAATTGTGCGCGGCCTGGTGTTACTTATACCTGTTTTTTCTTTACATATGAAGGCAATGAAAAGGTCATTTCAAGGACATATATATGTGTATGAATATGCACGTGTGTCCACGCATAGCTATGGCTACCATATATTACCTTCGCTATCTTGTATTATCCGTTAACCTCTATTATCTAACCTGATTCTCACAACAACCGTGTAAAAATTAACCAAGTAACATATGCCCCATTTTACAGTTCAGTAAACTGAGGTTCTCTAGCCAAGTAACTCAGTGCAAAGCGGCAGTGTCTGGATTTGAACCTGGATTTGAACCTGGGTCTTACATGACTCTGAGACCACGTTCTCTCCATGGCCTCACTCTGCAGTTACAGCGTGGAACCTGTCATTCCTGAGTCAGCGGCACGACAGGACCCCTCTGGCCATTCCTACAGGAAGCGTGTACAACACAACACAAACATGTCCCCGGGAAGGGACACATGGACACTGACCGGCACTCAGACTCATCCCAGCTCCAATTCCTATCCGGGGAGGACGACTCACCATGGAGGTGGGGTGGGGCGGGGAGGGTCGGTTGCAGGAGGAGAGCACTGAGCCAGGGGCAGGACCAGGCAGATACTGCGGAAGAGACCCTGAGGCTAGCAGAGGTCAGACCAGCACTGGGAGTGGTGGATCTGAGGACGAGTTTCCTCCTCAGTTCGCTTTGTTTTGTTTTTTCTGGACGTGTGTTTGATTGCCTAGGAGCTTTTGTCCTTTTTTCCTTCAAAAAATTTGCAGAATTTTTGAGCCGAAGGTGGCCGCAGGGATTAAGTTAAAGCCCAAGCCCTTCGTCTCCGCATCGAGAAACTGGCCAGTGAGTGGCCCAAAGCCACGCTCTGTTGGAGGCAGGGCTGGGGCTCCAGGAGGACCAGCCAGCAGCAACCTGGGGAGCACAGCAAAGTGGACTGGAACTGAAGCACCAGGAATTCCTGCCAAGCCTCAGATGACGAGGGTGTCGACACGCCCAGGAGTCACGTGGTTGACATGTCTGGCATTTCAAGGGCAAGAATTTAGCCTGTCTACCGAAAGCATCCAAGGAAGCCTCCACATATTCAGTCCTCTGCTTAGCAGAAAGAGTCAAGAGAAGGCGGTGTCCAAGTAAGTAAAAGATACTTGCCGTCGGTGAGGTCCTTGATGGACTGGTTGATCTGACTTTTCGTCTCTTCCAATTTATCTTTGAAGTCAACGGTTTCCATTTCCTTCGCGTAGGGTCTCTTTGTAGAGCTGATGAACTCCTGAAAAACGTCCAGCTCATAAAGTCACAAAATACCTGAACTCTGCAGCCAAACCATCGTGCCCTTCCACGATTCCAACTAAATTGGGGTTTGTAAAATGTCCAGGTGGGTGGATACCCTTTCAGCATCTGTAAATACTATAAATGGAGGCTTGGTGTGGAAATCAATGAAATGCCCTTCGTATAAAGTGTTTCATTTCTTCAATTCTAAGACAATAGCTATTATCAAATGCCTCTCTCAGTGTAGTAGCAGCTTTGGAGGAAAGAAAGAAACATTACGCTACACGAGAGTTACAATATGAATTCCAACTTAGAAACATTAAAGGGCATATTATATAGATATAGATATAGATATAGATATCTTAGAACAGAAGAAATGTACAGAAAAGAGAACTCTGTGAGCAGAAAACTCTTACTCACTGAAATTCATACCAACTCTAGAGATTTCTTGCTACTGAAAGTGGAGCTCAAGGACCAAGAGCCACAGCATCACCTGGGATCTTAATAGAAATGCAAATTCTTGGGGCGCCTGGGTGGCTCAGTTGATTAAACATCTGACTTTGGTTCAGGTCGTGATCTCAAGGTTCCAGGGTTTGAACCCCGCATGGGACTCTCTGCTGACAGACCAGAGCCTGGAGGCTGCTTCAGATTCTGTGTCTCCCTCTCTCTCTGCCCCTCCCCCCCCCCACTCTGTCTCTCTCTCAAAAATAAATAAATGGTAAAAAAAATTAAAAAAAAAAAAAAAAAGAAATGCAGGCTCTCAGGCCCCACCCCAGACCTACTGAACCAGAATGTGCATTTTAACAAGATTCCCGAGGGACTCTTCTCACATTTAAGTTTGAAACACGGCTCCGTAGTGAACGCGGCAGGGGTTCTATTGTTAAAAATGCCAAACCCCAAGACCCATCCCTGTTGAGTGATCTGAGGCCAGGAATTAGCACTTTTCACAAACATCCAGGTAGTTCTGAGGCAGGCAGCCCCCCTCAGGCCACGCGTTCCTTTGTTCTATTAGTGGTGCATTTGCAAGTGATGTACACCCAACAGAAGGATGGAAAAAATTTCTTTAAACTTCAAAAATTTCTTTAAACCGGCTTTGAAAAAATCTCTTTCAACTCCAAACTCAAGTTTGGTTGAAATAATTCAAAATGTTGAACGGAAGTTCAACCAAATGAAACATATCTGATTAAACGTCCTAAGCACAGGGGGCCCCTTGAATTTCTTCACAGCAGCGACAGCCTCAGCCACTTTGCATCTGTGAACTACAACCCAACCTTGGGACTGCGTGTTGCCGTTGACTGAGAGCACTGGGGCCACCCCAAAACATCAGAGCCTCACCAAGATAAAGACACCTCCACTGTCCTCACTGCTGGCACAAAATGTATTCAGCATCTCCCTAAGGACCACCTGGGGAGCTTTCAAAAAACTGTCCATGCTCGGACCCCAGCTCACATCTCAGTATTTTTTTTTTTTTTTTAATTCTCTGGGTGATTGTTAGCAGAAAAGAAGGCTGTGTATATATGTCTTCAAGCAATAAGAATAAAGTTACAACATGGGGCGCCTGGGTGGCTCAGTGGGTCAAGCATTGACTTCGGCTCAGCTCGTGATCTCATGGTTCACGAGTTTGAGCCCCGAGTCAGGCTCTGGGCTGACAGCTCAGCTCAGAGCCTGGAGCCTGCTTCAGATTCTGTGTCTCCCTCTCTCTCTGCCCCTCCCCGACTCGTGCTCTGTCTCTCTCTCTCCCTCTCAAAAAAATGAATAAACATTAAAAAAAATTTTTTTAAGAATAAAGTCACAACAATATCTAGTGATGGATGTCCTCAAAAGATCTCAACCAGAAAGACAGCTACAGTAGCAATTAGTAAAACTATGGTAAGCTATTTAACTGGCAGTCTACCTTTTAGATTTGGAAAGCTTGCAGTTTTGACCAGGCAACCACAAACCGAATCAATTCTTTATTGTTAGAGAAAGAACGTCTATGTGGTAGTCTAGAATGCTGGCTACGTGTTTCAAATACAGACTTGAAAAATATTGTGATATACTCTGGGATCAAATTTAAGGATACTACAGTATACTTTATATGATTCCTTCAAGAAACAGCTAAAAGTAAATACCTAGAGCTACCTTGTACAGATACCCACGCGACCAGCCGAGTAAAACAAACAAAACCAATTTGTGATGGATGAAAACTATTAATTCATACAGTTGTTATTTTTCTCATTGATTTGGGAAACATCAAGAGAATATTGTATGCAGAAACAGATGAGGCGGAGAACTTTAGAGAACTCAAAATGTTCATCCAGGTCATTTGCCCTGCTGTTTAAGGAGAACCTTAGCTGACCCAATGGTCACAGATATTAAAAAAGGAGAATTCCATACATTCCCTTACCCCCTCACCTCCCCCCTTAACTAAGCCCCCCACTACTTTCTCAGGGCACACAGTCTCTCCCTGGCTGTCCTGTCTGCCCCTCCTGGCGGTGTATCAATAAACTTCTATCTCCTTTGTTCTGTCTCAGGGCCCTCCCCACCCCCCACCCCCACCCCCACCCCCGCCACCCTCTATCCGATTGGGCCACACCACACTTGGCGCCCCCGCATCTGATCAAGAGACCCCACACTCCCCACCAGGACTGATTTATTTTAATAAGCTTCAAATCATCAATGAGCATCTTAGAAGTGGATTTCGCTGAAAACAAAGTGGTGGGTGTAACCGCGTGAAAATGCCACTCCTGGTAAAGAGTCGAATGGTGTGAATTGCTTTAACCCACTTACTGTAGAAGGATTCAGAGATTTGTCTACGTAGAGTCGTTTGATCAGTTTCAGGGAGTAAAAGGAACTAAGTTTGTTCACATCCGATGTCACTGTTTGAAATCCAAAGGGTACATCTTTGATGTTTCCAAAATGAAGGACCTGTGAAGAGAAAACAATCCATCATCCACGAAGCTTTGTCTCTTCCCGCTGCAATGGATACAGGACCATGGTCAGCCGCCTCGGGGGAGCAGTATCTTCCTGCTCAACTGTCCTCATAAAGCAAGGCTTCTCGACCTGAGAGTCATTGACATCTGGGGCGGGATGATTCTTGGGGGTGTGTGGGGGTGCAGTCCTGGGTACTGTAGGATGCTTAGCGGCAGACTAACTGCCAGTAGCACTCCTTCCTCCATTTGTGACACCAAAAATGTCTGCGGGCCTTGCCAGATGTCCCTGGGATGAGAGGGAGAGGAACCGTCCCCAGCTGAGAAACACTGCCATAATGATACTCTTCTCTTTACTCAACTATTGGGGGGATTTTGCCCTTTGCTCAAAACGATGCCTCTGAGGCTCAGACCAAGGCCTTTCTAAACATGGGAAAGAGTGAAGCTGGGGTATAATTTCTATCCAATTTATTTATTACTTTTTTGATATTTACATATTTATGTATTTATTTATTTTTGAAAGAGAGAGAGAGAGAGAGTGCACGCGCATGTACGCACAAGTTGGGGAGGGGCAGAGAGAGGGGGAGAGAGGATCCCAAGCAGGGATTCAACGCTGTCAGTGCAGAGCCCTACATGGGGTTCGAACCCGCAAACGGCAAGATCGTGACCTGAGCCGAAATCAAGAGTCAGACACTCAAGCAACCGAGCCACCCACGCGCCCCCCTTCTATCTAGTTTAGACGCACGCAAAGGGAGATTAACACCAAGAGAGACCATCACTAGGCAGATGTCAGATTCGGGGATAGAGGGTCTCTAGCAAGGTCTATGTGACCCCATCAGTTGCTCCAACAAGTTGCTCTAACCGTGAGCTGCTGCATCACTGGGGGTAGGGTCAGCACAAGTGGTGGCTGCCCTGGGTGGGCTACAGTCAGACACCCTTGCCTTGGAATCCCAGCCTGTACCCGCCAGAAACGTGATCTTGCCCAGCCCTTCAGAGCTTCCCTTTCCCCTCTGTAAAATGGACTGAGAACACCTACTTTTTGGCGTTGCTATGATCATTGCAGACATTATATGGAAACCATCTAAAACATCACATCGAAACCTTAACGATGAGGCGCGCCTGGGTGGCTCAGTCGGTTAACCTCCTGACTTCGGCTCAGGTCACGATCCACGGTTCGTGAGTTCGAGCCCCACGTCCGGCTCTGTGGTGACAGCTCGGAACCCGGAGCCTGCTGTGGATTCACTGTCTCCCTGTCTCTCTGTCCCTCCCCGCTTATACTCTGTCTCTCAAAATAAATAAACATTTAAAAATAATTTAAAAGGGGCGCGTGGGTGGCTCAGTCGGTTGAGCGCCCGACTTCGGCTCAGGTCATGATCTCACAGTTTGTGAGTTCGAGCCCCGTGTCGGGCTCTGTGCTGGCAGCTCAGAGCCTGGAGCCTGCTTGGGATTCTGCGTCTCCCTCTCTCTCTGCCCCTTCCCCACTCATGCTCTGTCTCTCTCTGTCTCTAAAAAATGAATAAACATTAAAAAAAATTTTTTTAATAAATAAATAAAAATAATTTTAAAAGAAAAGAAAAGAAACCTTAATGATGAAATTAGGAAGTGGGGTTCATGAGCAAACGGCTAAGAATTCTTGAGACATTTTTGGTGCAAAAAGGTAATTTTAATATAGCACAGGGACAGGACTTGTGGGGAGAAAGAGCTGCGCTGGGGTTGTGAAGGACTGATTGTATACTTTTAAGTTCGTGGTGGGAAGGAGAATAGAGATAAAGTAAGTTTCTAAGGATTTTGAAGCAAGGCTTTCAGGACCTTGTGGGGCTTAGGTGCCATTAAGATAAAGTTACTTTTAGTTTTTAATGACATATAAACATTGAGGCAGCCATGAGTCCCTGAGGAAGGTCACACTCTGGAGGTTTCAGGTGTCAGTGGGCTGCAAGCTGTAAGGAAATTTAATTTAAGCTACGTGTCTCTTGCCTTTGTTTCCCTAGTCAGTTAGTAGTTATTCTTACAGTTATATTCTAAGCTACTTAAAACCACGATGCTATCTTCTGGAAGAAGTCCCCTTCTATTTTGTTCCTAACTTTTCTTTCATTCCAACAGATAGCCCAGCAGCTCTTGTGTTTCATGGTGCCCCAAAACGATGTCTGCATAAGGTGATTCTCTCCTGACTCTTAAGTCATAATAACTGCCCTGACACCACACCCTAGGTAATGTCACTAAATGGGCACATTGTGCCTGTGACTCACAAAGCCTCAGTACTGCAGGGTTAGATGTCTGATCCAAGGCAGTACATAGCTCTCCTGCCTAATGACAGGTAAAAAGACCAAAAAATTAAAGAACCCAGGTCACCATTACTGAGAGAACCATTGTAGGTACTGAAAAGAGCTTTATTATTATTACTAAGAGCAGACCCACCACCAGGAAGGTCTCTTTACCATCCCTTCTCTAGTGGGAGACAAGGAAGGTAAAAGGGGGTAGGAATGGAGGGATGGGGGGTGAGGAACCAAGGACGGAGACAGCTTTTCTCCACAACTGAAGTTTCTTTTCCAAGCCTCACTCAATTTCAAGTGTAAATTGTTCATCCTGACCAAAATAATACTTTGTGGGTCTTACTTTGTAGGGATTTATGGATATAAGAAGAGGTCCCTAGTTTTGAAATGCTTGTGAGTTGATGGAAGAGAAGATTCTACTGAACATAAAACCATCAACCTAAGAAGATAACGGAATGGAATTAGGAGCACATCCACCTACGATCCAAAAGGGGACAAAACTTCCAGGCATAAAATAAATAATTCATGGGAATGTAATGTACAGCATGAGGACTGTAGTTAATAACACTGTATTATATACTTGAAAGTTGCTGAGGGAGTAGATCTCAAAAGTTCTCCTACAAGAAAAAAAAAAGAATTTGTAACAATGTAGAGTGAGAGATGTCAACTAGACTTATCGTGGCGATCATTTCCAATATATGCAGATATCAAGTCATTATATGGTACATCTAGAACGAATATGTTGTATGTCAATTATATAACAGTTGAAAAGAATGATAACCTAAAATAAAGGTAAGTGAGCAAATATGAAACGTAGCAAGATAGAGAAGATCACTCCATTTGGAGGTCTAAGAATTTTACAAAGCTAGATGGTCAGCCATAGCCAAAAAGAAACTCAAACAACAACAAAAAAAGAAAATACACGCACATATACATATAACTATATGCATATGTGGGGGAGGGTCGACATCAGTTCATTGCATTCTTCTTAAATAGGATACTCAAGCCCCGGGGAGTATTCTGGAACGTAAGTAAGCACAGCGCATCTGCTTCTTTATCCCTGTTACTTGAAGGCAGAAAAAATTTTAAGTTATTTCTATACCAACATAAGCACAGATCGATTTATCTGATATGGACATATTATAGGGTAGAATATATCACAGAGTAGAATGAAGTTGAGCCTGCATCTTGAAATAAAGCATGATGCCATAAATAAACACGCACTGGACAGGGTATCTGCAGTGGCACATTTAACAAACACCATCTTGAATGATTTTCACAAAGTATCAGACAGACTCGCCAAAGGCTACTCGTTAGTGTAAATATTGTGATTGCCTAGCAAGCAGGTCCCCAGGTTGTCCATCACAACATGGTACTTGTAAATGTGGGTCGCAGGACAGATTAACGACACACTTAAAGATAGATTAAGACGATGCGAGAAATGGCATATCTCTCAATCCTGAGGAATTTTCTCCAAGAGCCCCCATTCATTTTCCTGAGGCACCGCCTCTGTGTTCTGGTAAGTCTGTTCCCACCGAAAGCAGAAACAAGGTATGGAGCTTACCTGTCCAATTTCATTTGCTGTGTCGCCTTTGGTGCCTACTTGAGCAAGTGACAGAGAGGTGGAGAGACAGATCGGAGAGAAGAGGACATTGCCCGCTGGCTCCTTTTCACACAGTTGTTTGAACAGGTCAACTGCAAAAGCCGAATTTGCCAGTTGTAGAGCGTCCATTGTGGGCCTGCAGCAAAGGACAAGGACAAGGATGAGGTTATTTCTAAAGCGTCTTTGAGGTGTTCTCAACGGCAGTCTGCCAATGCAACGGGATTCTATTCAAACAAAGTAACGGTCTTGGGTAGAAGAGAGGAAGGAACTTTCAGTAAATGCAATCTGAAAAGCCAATGGTGAAGAAACTTCTGGGAAAATGTCCTAAGGTCTGAACAGTCCAGCACATGGGATCCTCTGTGTGTCCAGCTCTGCCCAGAATCTCCAGATTCAGGCCTACTCGGCCACAAAGGCCATCCTCAGGAGCCTGCACACCTCTTCCTCAGCAGGTGGACGGAACAGTTGACGGCACTGATCAAAATCAGTCGGTCTTAAGGGCACCCGTGTGGTTCAGTCGGTTGAGCCTCCCACTTTGGCTCAGGTCACGATCTCACAGTTTGTGAGTTCGAGCCCCGCATTGGGATCTCTGCGGCCAGCACAGAGCCTACTTTAGATCCTCTGTCCCCCTCTCTCTCCTCCCCTCATCCACTGGCTCTCTCTCTCCCTCTCTCAAAAATAAATCAAAAAATCAGAGCAGTTTGGTATGGTTCAATTTAATATTTAGTAAGTGTTACAGGTTGAATAGTGTCTCCCTAAAGGATATGTTGAGGTCGTGAGGGTGGCCCTAATCCAATATGACCAAGGTCCTTGTAAAAACAGGAGAAAAGACACTGAGACAGACGTGCACAAAGGGAAGATGGTGTGAACGCACCCATGGGGAAGGCCGCATGACAACAGAGGTAGAGAGTGAACTGGCGTTTCTACAAGCCAAGGAACACCAAAGATCACTGGCAACACCAGAGCCTAAGAGAAAAACGTGGAACAGACTCTCCCCTACGGCTTGCAGAGAGAGCAGGGCCCCGCGGGTACCTTGATTTCAGGCCCCTCCAGACGGTGGGAGAATAAATTTCTATTGGTTTAAGCCACGCAATTGGTGGTACTTTGTCATAACAGCTCTAGGAGACTCATACAGTCAGTCATGCCTTAGTAGGCCACCTAGAACACAGCAATAGTTAATAAATACAGCTGTTAATGTTTTTGTTGTTAGTACACACCTACAGTGTGGAAGACACTACACAAAGTATTAGAAGGATCAACTGAGTCCCTCCTCTTCTGAGCCTGCCATCTCTGGGGGCAGATACGTAGGCAAGTAAGGGGAATGTGCGGCTGCCCGTGCCGTGCGAGTGGTGTGACAAATCATATAGGAGTTAACGAAAAGAGAGAGAAGGTGGGTTCAGCTAAAAATACGGGGCCCGGGGAATTGGAGACAACAGCAAGCGGGCACCTAGTCCTGTCTGAGGACTCTTATTCTCCTGTAGGTTCTCTAAGTCCCTGAGACCCTTTCGGTGGGTCTGTGAGGTCAAAACCACTTTCAGGGGCACCTGGCTGGCTCCGTCGGTGGGGAATGCAACTCTTGATCTCGGAGTCGAGGTCGAGCCCCTCGAGGGGCACGGAGATTTTTTTAACGTCATAAAAGTTTTTAGACATTGTTTGTCTTTCCATTGTCAATCTGTCACAAATATGCAGCAGAGTTTCCAGAGTCTGCGTGATGTGTCTTCTATTAAACCAAATATTAAAGAGATTTGAGGAAATGAAGAGACAGTGTTACTTTTCTTTCTGCACCTCTTTTCCTTTAGAAAACAGTGGTTTTTCATAGAAATAGGTTATTCGTGTTAATATGTAAGGGTCACGTGATTGGTATCTTCAATAAATGAGTAACTATTTTAAAATTTCTCCAGTTTTAATTTCTGATTTGGTCAATACCAATAGATATAATTGACATCAAAAAAAAAGAAAGGAAAAGAAAAGAAAAACAACTCTTTGGGATCCTTGGTAATTTTTAAGAGGTCAAAGGCATCTTGGAATTGAAAAGTTTGAGAACTGTTATTCTAAGAAAAGGTCGACCTTTCTGTTCAATCCAGTCATTACTGACCAAGCCTGAAGGCACCTAACTGAAGGAGTCAGGGCATAACACTTTCTTGAACAGAACTGGGCTACATAGACTCTTCAGCCCTTGCCTGAGCCCAGGATAGGAATCCGCCTTTTATGGGACATGTGGCTTGTGTGCAAGATGGATTCGAGAAGGTTATAATGTATCTCAGAGTCTATAAAAGCAAATCCATTACCAAAAAGAATGTTTTGTTGACCCATTCATGCTCGCTGGTCATCTCCAATGACTTCTTCCTCCTTTGTTTTATGTTCCCAATAAGAACAGCTAAGTGAACTTAGGTCATTGTTCTGAAAACCTACCACAAGGTAACCTTAAATCTTACATTTCTTTGGGGCCCGAGACCTTCTCCTCTCTCTGGGGCGGGATCTGCTCGGGATGACTGTGCACTCCCAGGCAAAGCCGCCCAACATCAAGGGTACGGAGGGCAATGAGACAGAAATGGAAGCACACAGGGTGTTTTGACCAGTACGTCCACCACGAAGAAATTAAAAGAAACTTCACAAAAGGTTTGGGGGATCTCTGTAACAGACTTTCAGGACTTGAAGTCTGGCTTTCTCCAACAGCAAATTTAACACGGATGGGGCTGAGTTCATCAACGACTAAAATTCAACATGAGTCATTTCTCCATCAAATAAAGATGCCTATATGAGCTATTTCTTCACCAAAGAGAGAGGCCTAAAACCCAAGCCACTGAAAACTTCTCGAAGCTTTTACAACTTGAGGCCTGATCACATCAATAATAAGATGAAAACATACCAACTCTGCTTGAACAAACATCAGTAGTCCTTCCCAGCATGTACTTCCTACCCTTCAAGAAGAGAAATTAGAATAATTTTGCGTAATCGATACAAACTTTACTTTTAAAGTTTGATTTCCTCTGTGTATTCAAGGCCTTGGAGTAATCCGCTCAGGGAATTCTGACTGCAAACACCTAGAAGCGGATCAAAGGGTAAGGAAATGTTCATTTTACCACATTGTTCAAGTGAAGCACTCTTCATTCATCCTTTAAAGCATCTGAAGGTAAATTTAGTCTAAATGGTTCCATGCGATACAAGATAATGGTGGTTTTTAGGACAGCGGATTACACAATCCAGTTAACACTGTGTTGCAATTCAAGGCTTGGATTTCCAGTCCCTGATGGAAAATGTAAATCAGTGCACGTCTATCAGCTGATGCTTTCCCGACAGGGGCAGACCCTCCCTTTCAAGAGTCTGTTCCTTTGCATGAAAGTCCTCAGTGTAGGCGTCCAAACAGGTGTGCCTTCTTATCTGTGTGCTGACTGACTCCTTTCTCAGAAAATTCTCCCGCGAGTCAGGGAAGGTCCTACGGCCTTAATATCTGAGGTCCTAGAGATAACAATATTGTTGGATGCCTGACGAAGGAAGCAGAAAATGGGTGCACACGGAAATCTGTGTAGAGGCAAGCAATCACCAAGCAAGTAATCCAGCAGATATCGCATGGCAGACCTCATCACCTGCTTGGTGATTAATACCAGCAGATCTAAAAACACTTAAAGCCGATCTGGTCTGAGGTGGTTCCAAGGGATGACTTTGGCCACAGCCCATCGCCACCTCAAGGTGCTGCAAGACAAAGCATGCAAAAAAAATCCCAGCAACATAGCAATACAAGCCCAGGAAAATGCATCCGGTCTTACACGGGCCATTTTGTGCAGCTAATGCTATACAAATTATGGGTCCAAGAGTAGAGGTTAGCAAGTCCTCCATCATAATTGTACATGCCTAATGACCTGTGTTCAGAGTGCGAAAAATCACTGCAGGTTTTTTTTTATTTGTTTTACTTTTCACTTGGTCACAGAGAGAACTTCTGTCCTTTTCATGAAAACCCTCTGACAATTATAACAAAAAAGAATTTCCATTACAGCTCCAACGTAGGAAACGCTACATGTTTTAGTCACTTAAATGTTTCAAAGGCACTTTTATTTTAACCAGAGAAAAGTGAGATGGAAACGTAAGGCACAAGTACAGACGCAACAAACAAAAACCTGTAAGAACGTATTGCAAAGTCGCCCGCTGTTTGCGTTATGTCCTAAAATCGTAAACCTTGAAAGTGGAGCCAGATCTTGGAATGGATCTAGTCTGGCTCCTCCTGTTCATGTCCCAGTGAGGAAAGTGAAGTGGGCAGAGATGAAGTGATTGTCCCAGGCCACCCACACAGGGAGGTGAAAGTGGCAAAACCAGACTTTCATTTCCACCAGCTGCCAGCCGGGTACTCCCGACCACACCTCATCATAATCGTGTCTTGGCTGGTATGTGTTCTCTCGAGTGTCTTCGGAGCTCCAAAAATTCTACACATCCTGAATTACCCCTTTAGAGATACCGAGAGACTTTGCGTATTTTTTTAAATCAACACAAAACTTTGTTTCCCGTTTTTGAAGAAGTTCTTGTTCTCTCTCTGCTATTTACATCGAAAGCTATTAATTTGATATTGCTCTCATCTGATAAGTATGGCCTGAGCACCTAATTTGTGCCAGGCACTGAGCTAGACATTAAGGAACCACAGGGGAATACACACTTGGTTCCTGCCTCTGAAGAGCTGTCGTGTGGCCTCACACGTGTGATAGTGCGATTAGTGTTTGGACGGGGGCACAAGTTACTTGTGGGGGGCACAAGTACTTCGGGAGAGGCAGTTCACTCATAGAAAAATCTCAGTGAGGGGTGCCTGGATGGCTCCGTCGGTTAAGCGGCCGACTTCAGCTCAGGTCACGATCTCATGGTCTGTGAGTTCGAGCCCCGCGTTGGGCTCTGTGCTGACGGCTCAGGGCCTGGAGCCTGCTTCAGATTCTGTGTCTCCCTCTCTCTGACCCTCCCTCGTTCATGCTCTGTCTCCCTCTGTCTCAAAAATAAATAAACGTTAAAAAAAAATTTTTTTTTAAAAAGAAACATCTCAGTGAGGTCTCCTCAGAATCAGTTCCATCCAAGTAAGTCCCACCAAAGACGGGTCCTAAAGGATAAGTAGGAGATAGTCATGCAAAAGTGTGTGCCAGAGAGAACAGACCCAATTCAGAGAGTGCAGGTGACTCCCAAATGAGAGCAGGCACATGTACTAGGATGTAAGCTGGGTCACTGAGCTCAGTTCTCTAGACCTAGAGCTGGTCACTGGCCCCTGCATAAAGATTCCTAAAGGTTCTTTTTTTAAATTTTTGTTAATGTTTATTCATTTTTGAGAGAGACAGGGAGACAGAGAGACAGAACATGAGCGGGGGAGGAGCAAAGACGATGGAGACAGAATCTGAAGCAGGCTCTGGGGATCTGAGCTGTCGGCACAGAGACCAACACGGGGTTTGAACCCACAACCCGTGAGATCACAACCTGAGCCCAAGTCAGACACTTAATAGCCGACTGAGCCACCCAGGAACCCCAAGATTCCTAAAGTTTTTAATGCATCCAAGCCAATGGTCCTCAAACTTTTCATCTGTTGACCATCTGGCTGAGATAAAGACCTTATGGGCAGGTCGACCATATGTCCCGTTTTGCCTGGGACAGTCCTGGTTTATCTGTGTTGTCCTAACATTAGCAAGAGTGCCCCTTTCCCTCTCAAACATGCTGTATTTGAACCAGATAAGTTCACTCTACCAACAGACCCATTCTTCTATGCACAAATGCATGTGCACACACACACACACGCACACACACACACACAGCTATGTACATAAGCTTTTTCATTCCTTACCAACTAACTTTTCACTGTGTCAGGTTATTGTGGAAATCATTTAGCCTAGCCTGCCTCAGTTTACAGATGAAGAAAAATGTGGTGAATAAAAAACCTCTAAGTATTCAGTATAGCCAGTCCCTAGGCAATGTGTTGAGAAACCTTGCCTCTAATAATAATAACTACAGTGGAGAATGCCTAAAACCCCAGTCTCTGCTGTCTGCACTCCCGAGAAGAAAAAGTCAGAGCCGGATTAAGAAAATAGGAGTTCTTGCAGCTTCTGCAGGGTGAAAGAGTTATCATGAGGATTAAACAAAGCCATGAAATGAGTAGATGCATGTGAAAAGTGCTTCGTTAGCAGGAAAGGAGAACGCAGCTATTAGTAATAAGGCCAATGGCTTGATTGCCAGTGGCAGGGGTGCTGCTGTGCTCAGATACTCTGTTTGGAAGCCTGATCTTGACCCCTGAGCCTTCCCACTGCTGCTTAACACTAGAGTCAGGCTTGCCACACCAGAATGACCAAAATTGCTCTGACTGCATACTTTCAAAGTCAAGCAGAGGGATCGAAGGGACAGAATTGAAAGCATTAGGAAGCGAAGAAATAAACCGGCTGAGTCATCTGGACAATGCCTTTCTTCGGGCGGCTGCCATCTCTCCACCCGTCAAGGAACCCACCCAACTTGCACAGACTGGTGAGGACTGAGATTTGGGACACACCCGATTCTATTCGAAACCTCTTTGGTGACGTTGGGGTGAAAAAGTTAAGGGTGCCTGTGGAGTCGTGGAAAAGTCTACAAGCTATGAGTTTGAAGGCCCGCAATCTACTTCATCTCCCCACTTAGAAGTCGCGTGACTGCGGACACCGCTTTGCCTCTGCGAACCTCCACTCCTCATCCACAAGCAAAGGGCCGAGCTGTGGTCTGGCTAAACCCCTCAGCTCCGCAAAATCGTGTGTAATCTGATTACGAGCCAACTGAACAGCCTGGCTTGTTAAATTGATCTTTAGTATGATACACTTAAAGAAACCACAAAAACCATAGTGTGTATCAGGAAGAAACCATGAACCAGCCCATTTGAAAGAACACACACTGGAGGGACGCCTGGGTGGCTCAGTCAGTGAAACGCCCGACTCTTGATTTCGGCTCAAGTCATGATCTCATGGTCGTGGGTTTGAGCCCTGTGTCAGGCTCCATGGAGCCTACTTAGGATTCTCTCTGTCCCTCCCTCTCTCTGCCCCTCCCCTGCTCTCACACGCACATGCTCTCTCTCTCTCCCCCTCTCAAAAATAAAGAAACGTTAAAAAAAAAAAAAGAACATATATTTGAAATATGTAAATTGTTTCAACTGTCCTGAAACCCATAAACAGGGAGGGAGAATAGTCTCCGCCCGGAAGAATGTGGTTGCTGGTAAAGTGAACAGTGACTGGTTGCATTAAATTGTCAAAAAGAAGAGTGGTTCCAAAACTGAACTCTCACCCAACCAGGAAGGTGGGCCAGACTCTCAAACGCCTTCGCAGTCTCTCCGGTTTTCAGCACCTGGCCCTTCCTGAAATTAGTGTCACAAAATCCATTCTGAATTCCCAGGCACGGCTGAAGATGTCCTCAGGAATACTTTCTCCTGCGGGAATCACTGTTGCGCTGCCCGCCCCCCCACCACCACCCGAACCCCCTAGCCAGGTTACGTCTTCACAGTTGGATGTGATCTTGCTCCCTACCTGGCATTCCTGGTTCCCGAAGGACCCAGAGCTCAAAGTGCCGCCCACGTGGCGACACTACAGCCCACAGCCTATCCTTGACAGTAACCATCATGGCGACCGACTCCACCATCTTGAAACAGCTCAAATAATTATTGCGTTTCAAGAATCTCCCTGAAAAATCGCCCTGCTCCCGCGCTTTGCTCACCTGGAGTCACAGTTATCCCGGAAAACGCACAGCAAGGGAAAAGGAACACGAGAGCCTCCCAAGGACCTTGATGTAGGAGCAACCCTCTGTGGGGCAGAGGCAGGGCTGGCTCCCCTGAGCAGGCACCACTCCCTTGTGACCACTCCCAGCCTGCGCTCCCGGCTCTTACTCATGCCTCTTGGCAGCAGGTCCATGACTGGAAAAAAAAATGATTCAGGTTGAAGTTGCTGTTGTCTGCACAGCCTCCAAAGGCCTCCAACATGCTCGGGCAGGAAGGGCTTCGGTGGATCCTGCCTTGGGCTAAATATGCACATACATTCATCAGGGCAACCCTGATAGGCCACGTGGGACCGGAAGGTGAAATATGATATGAAATAGAAGGAATATGTGACTGTCGTAATGATTCAGACTTCTCAAATAGGGTGGTGCCCGAAAAGCTCCCTAACCCCCACCTTTCCACGTAAACTGGGGCAGCTCTCTCTGCTAGGTGCGAAAGAGGTACTCCCTATCAAACAGGATGGCGATCACAAAGGAAGAGGGCCTAGAAATTAAATGAAGTATGCTTAGCAAAATACGTAATACCAAACTGATAGGAGAAAGTGCTTGATGAAGGTCCCAGTGATTAAGATACACAGCTTTGCTCTCTGTGGAGCCTGCTCTTTGCAGATTCCAGAGTTCCTGCCATCCTGTGGCTCCTTCATTCAGTGGGACCTACACGCTTCCTACCAAATCTGTTCTCAGGAAAGTACCTGAAACTAAGCCATTCATTTTTCTGCTCTGCTCCCATTACCATCTATATATTGTACAGTCTTTTCTATCTGACCACAAGACGGTAACGACAAAGACGGAGAATCCTACAGATGAAAGACCAAGCCCCATTCATTTTTGTAACACCAGCTTGGTATGGGCTTGAGAGACAGCGTGCATGCAGTCGATAAATGCTGGTCTAAAGGAATGAGAGCGCCTCATTTTGCCAAACTCAGATTGACTGATCGCTTCCCTTCCCCCGACGCCTGGTTATTATTAACCAGGATCAAAGTCATAAACCAAATGAGCTGAACTCTGAAAGGAGAATCTCAGGAGCAAGTGGAGGCAAGAAGGTCCTGAGAGGGTGATGTGGGCAGGCTGCCTCTCAACACTTACATCCCCAGCTGGAGTGGGGAGATGTGGGTTTAGGGGCAGAGTCATACGTTTAGAAACCTACTGTACCATTCGATGCTTGAGATATCCTAGTCCAAGCGCTTAACCTCTCTAGCCTCAGTGTCCTCATCTGTGAAATGAGACACACATATTCATGAAGACAGAAAACATATGAAGTGTCGGCATATGCGTGTGCCTCCTAACTACGGTGGATATTATTTTACCACTTTGTCTATTCCTCAGGCAGGCACGGGCTCAGGGGATAATCATAATGGCCAAAAGCCTGGTGCAGAATATTCACACCCTAGTCTCTACAATAACTTATTGAGCAGCTGCTGCCTGCTTGCCACTGTGACCCAAAGATTTTAAGAGACGTGCACTTGAATCAGAGAGCTTTGTCCATTCCCCCTTTTGGTATTTGAATTTCCTCTGTAATACTCTTGCTCAGTGCTTATCAAACCTGAACAGAAATGCTTCCAGTGAGGGGCACCTGGGTGGCTCAGTTGGTTAAGCCTTCGACTTGGGCTCAGGTCATGATCGCACAGCTCGTGAGTTCGAGCCCCGCGTCGGGCTCTGTGCTGACAGCTCGGAGCCTGGAGCCTGCTTCGGTTTCTGTGTCCTCGTCTCCCTCTCTGCCCCTCCCTCATTCATGCTCTGTCTCTCTGTCTCTCATAAATAAATAAACATTAAAAAAAATTTTTTTTTTTAAGGAAATGCTTCCAGTGACAGGAATTTAGCAATGCCCCAGGAAGCCCGACCGTAATTCTGACTGTCGGAAATAAATACTCCATTGAAAATATTTAGTGGAAAATGATACACCGGTTTGTAAGAAGCGCCATTTGCTTTCTAATTCCCCCAAATAATCGACAATTTTCTTCCCCTTCTCTTTCATTTGCCACAAAAACCATGTTATTTGCTGTCCATTGAAGGGTACATATTTGCAGGGGGGGAGAAGAAACACAGCTTAAAGAATGAATTATCCATTCAGTCATCATACAATTTTATCAAACATAATTTTCTCTAGTTCAACGAAAGCAATCATCGGCCCAAATATTTAATAACCTAGGAGACTGGTAGGTTGGTGTGCCTTTTCTTACCTATAGGCTGAAACCCTGTGAACATTATTAACTTGATGACTCGGCATTCTGGCTGAGGGCTGGCTTACCACACCCCGCCACTCCCAGGAGCTTCTCAAAGGAGCTTTGTTATAGCATGCTTAAAATCACTCTGTCTGTCTGTCTCTCCCTCTTTCTTCTCTTCCAAGAAGACAAATTTCAGCCACAAATTCTTGAGTATGCTCCCCAGATACCTACAAATCATCAGTGTTTTGTTTTGCTTTTTCACCGCTGGTGGGTATGATTCCCACCGATGGGCACGACAGTTCTCGCGTACAACAGAGGAATACAGAGAAGCGTGCTCGTTTCCAACTACTCACAGAATCGCACAATAAGGCCCCCAGCTACTCACTGAGGACTGTCACCTCCTTTTCACATGTGGAGAAACTGAATCAGGATGGTTAAGGCAACTTTACCTTAGAGTTTCTGACTGAGATACAAAACCATGTGTTCAAAACCCCAGATGTATAATCCTTCACCCAAACTATGTCCATTTCAAGAGTCCAACAGCTTTAACAGGCTTTCGGGCTCAATTTACTGATATCTGGCATTTGAGAAGCCTAAAATTCTGTCTAGAAGGAATTTTATATTAAATGATGGCCTGTAATGGAAAATCACTCACATGAAATTTCTACTAAGATGCAAACTTATAGGAAAAAACAAAAAACAAAAAACCTAACACTGAAAAAAGTGAAGGGAAATAGTATAAGTGACATAATCCTTAATCCTGAGCGTCAAGGTATATCCAAGCAGAAAATTCGATATCAAATCACTTGCATCTGGTTGATGGATGTAGAGGAAAAGAAGGTGACAGTGTGGGAAAGAGAATTCAATTCATCTTAGAGTCGATTCTGAGCCACACTCATGGCTCAGTAAGTATTCGTCATCAGCGAGAAACTTAGCTTCTCTGGACCTCAGGCTCCTGCAGTGTAAAAAAGAGGCAAAGGTTGGACCTGTTGTCCTAATGTTCCTTTTAGATGTAAAGTCAGAGAGTAAAACTTCCCTTTACCTACGCGGGGCTCAGGATGTTATCTTTTTAATACTTTTAATGTCCATCTCCTTTGACCCAATAATACAGCCTTTAGAAAATTTTCTCAGGAAATAATCACAGGGGTGCCTGAGACTCAGTCAGTTGAGGGCCCAACTCTTGATTTCAGCTCAGGTCATGATCCCAGGGTCATGGGATCGAGCTCCAAGTTGAGCTCGGCACTGAGCGTGGTGCCTGCTTACGGTTCTCTCTCTCTCTCTCTCTCTCTCTCTCTCTCTCCTTCTGCCCCCTCCCTTGCTCCTGCTTTCACTCTCTCTCTCTCTCAAAACAAAAAAAGAAAGAATTACAGATAAAGTCAATGATTAATGTACAGAAATATCCACAATAATATTATTTCTAACAGAAAAACAGAAACCAGCTGAGTGTCCATCTTTAAGGAAAATAACTACATGTTTTTGAAGGGTAGTGGTCACAAGATTAAGTCACGTAACAGTAAGTTAAGAAATATATAGATACATACACGTATTTAGAGACTTTTGGGTCTTGCTGTAATGCACTTAAGGGTTGCTTGATTTCATGTTGACAAATTACGTCTGTGCATATACTCAGAAGACTTAAACACCGCGCATAAAATAATTTATCAGTAAGGGGTGCCTGGGTGGCTCAGTCAGTTGAGCCACCAGCTCTTGATTTCAGCTCAGGTCATGATCCCAGGGTCATGGGATTGAGCCCCACATCGGGCTCCACGTTGAGCATGGAGCCTGCTTGGGATTCTTTCTCTCTCCCTCTCCGTCTGTCCCTCTCCCCTGCTTGTGGTCTCTCTCTCTCTAAAATAAAAAAAAAAAAAAAAATTTTAAATAATAATCTAACAGTAATGATTTCTGGCTGATGAAATTGCAAGTGACTTTTATTTTCTTTCCATACTTCCCTGTGTCTGCCAAACTTTCTAAAATCATCATATATTATTTCTTGTGATTAGCAAGTTATGCTTCTTGACAAGTTGTTTTCAAAAAAAGCTCTCTGCCACCACTGGGCCTTTGCATAATAAATCTCTAGCCGTAGCCAACGATTACCCGGGCTGTCCGATAAAGGCTATGCAACTCAAAACCAAAATTGTGTTTCTTAAGAAGTAGAAATTTCAGACTTTCCTTTGATGAGGTCCAGGACCTCTCACCGGCCCAGCAGAAGCTGGTGTCACAGCTGAGCCAAGCAACCAGCCCCAACCCCTCCCTAGATGAGCCAGACCAAGGAGAACAGGAGCCCAAGGCCCTGGGGCCCAGGAACACCTCCAGGAGGATCCCTGCCCCAGGCCCCGGGAGGGGATTGCAAGTGGAGACTGGCCTGACCCTCTTTCTCCCTCCTCCAGCCTCCTCCCTCTCCTCCTCCACAGCATCAGCTGCCACCGTGCTGACTCAGTTGCGGGCTTTGCTCTCTGCCTTCCTACACGATGCAAGTAAACCCTGTCCGGGAGAAGCTGACACTTCAGAAGGAAACTCAGCCATCACCAAGTCCAAGTCCCTTGTGTCCAAATGGTGAAACTTAAGCCCACACAGTGCCCTGTGCACACATTTTTTTTTTAACGTTTTTTATTTACTTTTGAGAGAACGCAAGCAGGGGCGGGGCAGAGAGACAGAGGGACAGAGGATCTGATGCAGGCTCCGCGCTGACAGCAGCGAGCCCGATGTGGAGCTTGAACCCCAAACCGCAAGATCACAACCTGAGCCTAAGTCGGGCACTCAACCCACTGAGCCACCCAGGTGCCCCTGCGTACACACTTTTAAAGGTGATGCAAGATTCTTTAGTGCATGCCTTGTAACAATCATTTTTTTTATGTTCTGTTTTTATTCCATTTTCATTAATGAAAAAGAAAAAACTACAGAGGCACAGGGCTGTTGCATAACTTCCCCCAGGTCACAACATTAGTAAATGGTGGAAACAGATTCCAGATTTAAATCCTGGTGGTGCTCTTAACAAATACACTATGCTTTTTTGTTTTTTAAGTTTATTTACTTACTTTGAGAGAAATGGAGAACGTGTGATGGGGGAGGGGCAGAGAAAGAGGGAGACAGAGAATCCCCAATAGGCTCCACACCATTGGGGCAGAGCCCTACATGGGGCTCAAACTCACGAATTTGAGGGGCGGGGGAGAAATGTATGAATCAACCTATACTATGCATGCTAGGCTCTTCATATGAGAATTCCAGTTCTGGTCTCTGCCTCCGAAGATGGGATTTAAAGGTAAAGCGTTCTATCCAGTGCCGTCATCTCCCTGGACCTGGGTGACTCCAGGATTCTCTTACTGTGCCTCCAAATCCTCCCAATGTGGACACTTGAAACCTGGCATTTCTTCACTGAGCCCCATTCTGTACACATACTTCTTCACTCACACCCACATTATTTTGTGCATTTGAGCCTGGTCCCTCCCTGGGCCCCAGGCCACATGAGAGCAAGGCTGCTTTATTTATCTACACATTCCTTCTCCCCCTCCTAGAACTCACACGGTGCTTTGCACAATCACATTAAATAAACATCTCTTAAATTTGTAAAACAACACATGAGCCGAAATCGAGCAGTAGAAAGCAGTAAGTTATTTGTAGCAATGGCGGGTGCAGACGATGGTCGCCATGAAAGCAACTGGTGTCCAATTCCAAGAAAGAGAGTTGCTTTTCTAGTGTTTTGAAACATAAAGAATTGAAAATTGTAGTAAACAAATCAAATTGTCTTTTTTTATCTAATTAGATCAAAATACTTATGTTACTGGTTCTTTGATGCCATTGTGCATTAGAATCTTGGGGGGGGGGGCAGGAAATGGGAGGGGGTGAGGGGAGGGGGACAAGAAAGGAAGTACAGTCAAATTACAGATTCCCCGATCCAAATCTCCTGACATTGTGACTCAATATGCCTAAGCCCTGGAATCTGAATTCCTTTCAGATTCAGGGCTGGTTGTTCACAGATCAGCCTTTCAAAATCACAGGCTTCTGTCGGGTTCCTCGCCAACACAGGCCATCCAATGGTTAGCGCTGATTCTGAAAGGAGATTGACTGGTTCCCAGCTCCGCTATATACTGACTCCGTGGCCTTGGACAAAGTACTAAACTCACGTTGCCTCAGTCTCCTCATCTGTAAAATGGGGTGATGTTAGCAACTCTTCCTAGGGTTATAATGAGAGCTGAATGAGATAACACAGGTCAAGTGCTTCGAATAGTGCCTGCCACCAATAAAAGTCCAATAAATGTTAACCATCATGATTCTTCCTTGCTAAAAGCTGTCACAAGGTTACAAACCTCAGAGAGATTAGTTTTACCTATATAGTAGATATAGAGAAAAAAGAGGAGGTTCTTTTTTTAATGGAAGAAAATTTAATAGTCTATAAAGCTTGAGAAGAATTAAGAATCTTTGGCTGTATCCCACACGTGCACAGACATACACACACTCACATGCACACGTGTACCCAAATATACATGCCCAATTTATATGAGGTTTTCTCTTTCTACATTTAGGCCTGGGTTTTTTTATAAATAGCAAAAAGTAACAGCCAAAGAATAAATATGAAAAACAAAAATAAAATTTTTGGAATTTACTGGTAGTAAGAGAGGAAGATTAAGACTTTGAAGAGGGGAGTATATAATTAATATTTCATATTAAATTTTATATCAGATAATAGACATTTATTGTGACTATCCCTGAGAGCCTATAATACTTTGCAATTTATAAGTTCTTATTGCACACCCAGTCTTTTCCCCAAAGCAATTTTGTGTATATTATTTCTTTCAACTCAGAAGGAGAAAAGCCAAGAAAAGCTAATGCAGTTCCCTAAAAAACCCTGAATGAACTAGCACACGTAGGCCATGATCATCAATGGTAGATACCATCCCAAAAAGAGACACAGTCGAATCTTGTGTATTTCTTGATGGAAGTTCACAATAAACAGCTTTATTGACGCACAAACTGAGGATTAAAAATAGAGAAGAGGGACGCCTGGGTGGCTCAGCCTCTTGAGCATCTAACTCTTGATTTCGGCCCAAGTCATGATCCCAGTGTTGTGGGATCAACATTTTGGGCTCCATGCTGTGTGTGAAGCCTACTTAAGATTTTCTCTCTCTCTCTTTCTCTCTCTCTCTCTCTTCCTCTGCCCCTCTCCCCAACTTGCTCTTTTTAGAGCGAGAGATTTCCTTTTAGAAATTTAGATTTAGATTTCTTTTTAGAAATCTCTTTTGAGAGAGAGAGAGAGAAGAAATGTGAAGTGTCAATTAAACAGAGATTTCTCACCCAGGAAGTCTTACACGTAGCATTCGATTCCTGAACTAAAATCTACAGTACGTGGAGTATACGCTAATATATTTATTTTCTTTTCAAAGAGGAGATGAACTCCCAGGTCATCATTAAACTCGCCAGATGGCTTTTAGGTTAGGGGGTGTTGTTAGGCAAGTAATCAGACAAGCCTAATGTCAGAAAGAGGCTCCTGGGTTTCTTCCTTTTGAAAAACGCCTTCTGCTGCCTTGCTTTTCACCTCACTCTCCTACCACTGGCAGCCGTGTTTGTGCTGATGAGGCAAGCTCACCAGAGATCTAAGCAATTACGAGCTGGAGGGGCAATTAGTCTGGGTGGAGAACACAAATTTTGGATGCTCCAGCTCCGAAGTATTGGGATTATTTTAACTTCATCATCTCTGTGGTGAAAACTCTGAGTGCCAACCCTGGTGTTGAAAAGACTGAGTCCGAAGGATTATATCATGTCTTGCTTGATCCAGCTCACGACGACATGTGATCTCGCAGCAGGAACTATGTTCAAAGTGTAACACAAATACTATCTTTCCTTCACACGGAAAATCGTCAGTGTAGACTACACAATTCCAACTTAGAGAAAAACAATCATCGTCTGGCAAATGCCGGGTGTGCAATCAGTGAGGAATCTGGATCTAGTGGAGAGTTTCCCTGTCCTTGTATACTCTAAGGATAGTCACAGTGGCAACATGTAGCAAGCTATTTGTTTTTAGTGATCTGACAAGCATTTGCTCGTTACCTGCCATGTATCAGGCGTTATGATATATACTCCTCTGACAATACCCACGGCACAGCCAACACTCAAATTTCTGCACCCTACACAGTACATGGTGTCAGAACTGATTCAGTGGTCTCTACTCCTTTTTCCTCTGACGCTCCCTGTATCTCTCTTCCCAGCATGACATTCTAAATTAAGCCATATATAAATTATATTATCTCTCATGATGCCCTGTTAGCTTGGGGCAAGTTGCTCTCCCATCTTCTTCAAGTCTCTATTTTCTTATCTTTAAAATGAGGTTAATAACACCTACCTATTGGGGAGATGAGAGAAATAATTATCCCTGAAATGCTTTGAAGATGAAAAGTGCCACATCGCTCTTTGTGCTCAATGCTTGGCAAAAGATGCCGAATTTTCCACTTGCATTGGCATGTTCTTTAGGAAAACCAAAGACGAGACTGTCATAAAGAGGCTGTATGGTCAATTCGTGGCCAATGAGCAAACATAGTCTATAATTACCTTCTTCTACTGTCTTAAACAATACACTCTCCCAACCAGTTTACTGTTTTGAGAATGGACACAAAAGGGAAAGAACCCAACATTTATTTTGCCTTTCCTGTGCAATCTCGGATAACCAAGCAGCTGATAAAGAGTTTTCTCTTTACAAATGTTTTCCAGCCGGGCACCTGGGTGCCTTAGTTGGTTCAGCGTCTGGCTTCAGCTCAGGTTATGATCTCACGGCTCATGAGTTCGAGCCCCACGTCGGGCTCTGTGCTGACAGCTCAGAGCCTGGAGCCTCTTCAGATTCTGTGTCTCCCTCTCTGTCTGCCCCTCCCCCACTTACACTCTGTCTCTCAAAAATTAGCAATAACATAAACACACAAAAAAAATTTGAACAAATTGTATTCCAGCTGATGGATAAAGAAGTGATAGGATTGGAGCACCACTTTATAACCCCAAATGAACGAGCACAGGTAGTTCCTGATCATCAATGGCTGATACTGTCACAAAAAAGAGACACAATCAGACCTTGTGTATTTCTTGATGAAAGTTAACAGCAGCCCTTCTGAAGTAGTCTAACCAAAACAAATCAAACCTGAATATGGATCAACCTTCTATATTTAACTATGAATTTCAGGAAATATAAGGAAGAGAAATTTACACCATAGAGTCCAGAGCAAAATCCAGAAAACAGGAACATCTACAAACATATGATCTATTTCCTTTAATATTTAAACTTCGAGATGGGGTTCCTGGGTGGCTCAGTCAGTTAAGCATCTGACTTCAGCTCAGGTCATGATCTCGTGGTCCGTGGGTTCGAGCCCTGCATCGGGTTCTATGCTGACAGCTCAGAGCCTGGAGCCTGCTTCAGATTCTGTGTCTCCCTCTCTCTCTGACCCTCCCCCGTCCATGCTCTGTCTCTCTCTGTCTCAAAAATAAATAAACGTTAAAATAATAATTAATAATAATAATAAACTTCAAGAACAACAAGTGGCAACCTGTAAATTCAAAGGAATTTATGCAATGCCAAATAATCACAATTATTTAGAGCATGCTCACACAAACTGTAAAAATAATAACAATGATAACAATAAGGATTAGAAATCCAAGAAGATTTGAATACTAACTGGATATTGATGATATTAAAAGGCTGATGTAATTTATGTCAGGTGTAACTGTGATATCAGGGTTACAATTTTTGTAATTCCTCTTCAGTTAGATATACCTCTAATATTTATACGGATAAAACAAGGGTGCATGATAGGATTTTCTTTACTTTTGAACACATTTGAAATATTCCACAATAAAAGCTTTCAAAGAATGGGAGAGAATTTAAAAATGAAAAAGAGTAAAAAGTCAAAAATCTAAAAGGAAAAAAGTATACAGGCTCTGAATACAAGAAACAGGGGAGACTGCTAAATAAAATGAGTTAATCTTAAAGACAGAAGATTTTAGGTACTGAGAAGAGATTTTAGGAGCAGAAATCCAGAAATTTCACCCAAAGAAATCAAAATATACATCCTCACAAAAAAATTAATAACAGCCTTATTTGTAAGAGAAAACAAAGGAAACAACCCCAATATCCATGTTCTTTAGCTCTATCGGACATTACTGAAACATTGGGACAACTGGAAAAATTTGGATGAGATCTGTGCATTAGATAACAGTATTGTATCAATTGTAATCCCCTGACTAAAATACTTATACTATGGATATGGGAGAAAATGTCCTTGTTTTGAGAAAACACCCAGTGAAATATTTAGAGGTGAAAAGGACAACATGCAATTATTCTCAGTGGTGGAGGAAGAGAGGGAATAATAAAGCAATCAGGTAAAATAATAACATTTGGAGAATTTAGGTGAAGAATATAAGGTAATTCCTTGTACTATTATTGTAATTTGTCCTGAAGTCCGAAAAGAAGTTAAAAAGAAACAACCAATTTGAGCAATTTTGGAGTTAGTGGAATTGTAAAACTAGAACTTGTGACTTAAAAAACAAACAAAACTTGTGACTTGATTTCACTTTATACAGTAATGCAAATGAATCAGGAACTTCCAATCAAATGTTTGGACCTGAGATAGAATATTCAAATAAGCAGAACCCCAGTCCAAAGAATTAAGGGGTCCCACCTAGGCAAGAAAAAACCAGGGTGGTCCACTGGTCAGGGTCTGAAGGAGCTGTTTCCTCCAACAAACAAGAGTAGGGTGAGGCCAAATCAGGAGCCAGTCATTTCCATCCAAAGTCTAGCTCTGGGGAAACCAAGCTCCCTTCTCCGACCTCCTTATCCCACATCCCTGTTCTCCTTACCCCCACGGAAGTGTCAAGAGGAAGTTCTGGAACCTGGCAGGAAAGGTAAGGATGAAAGTAACCAAAGCAATGTAATCTAGGGAAGATCAAAAGTACCTACTCTTCATGGAATGTTTCTGCAATTCGTTTCATTTTCTTGTATTTCCAAATGCATTGCAATTAACATACATAGCTTTTATAATTAACACTGCACAGCACAAGTGACAACAGAAACCGATGCTTTTGGCTTTCAAGAAGATACTCTAAGGGCACCTGGGTGGCTCTGTCGGTTGGGCATCTGACTTCAGCTCAGGTCGTGATCTCACAGTTCGTGAGTTCAAGCCCCACGTCGGGCTCTGTGCTGACCGCTCAGAGCCTGGAGCCTGCTTCAGTTTCTGTGTCTCCCTCTCTCTGTGCCTCTCCCCCACTTGTGCTGTGTCTCTCTCTGTCTCTCAAAAAAAAAAAAAGAAGAAGAAGAAGAAGAAACATTAAAAATTTAAAAAAGAAGATATTCTAGGTAAAAATGTATATATACTAAGTATGACTATAATACCTGGATGTGTTATAAAAATTGAAAATTTATGTAAAGCTTGAACATAAACCTACAGGAATCCTTTATGCATGTGAAAGTGAGTTTTCTCAGAACTCTATTGAGACAATGCAAATGATCATATATTGGGTGAAAAACATAAGGGAAACAAAATCTAAGTCTCATCTTTTATAATACTATAGTTAGAATGTTTAACAGTTATGAAAAAAGCTGTGGATAAATTCATAAATCACTGGAACTGTAAGCATCGTGGAAGGAAAGGAATGGGGAGCCACTGTGACTACTCACGGGTTCTCGGTATTTGTTTTGATCTAGAAACATGTGTGTTAACACCTAAAGTCCCATTTGTGTAAGCTGTGATTTTTCACCTCTGGTGCGTGGTGCTTTTGCATAATCTCACCTGTAGCCAAAATATATAGCAATTCATAGTATTAGAAAACATTCATGTGTGAAGGAAAATTCTAGAATGCTGAAGAAAAACAAATATCTCCCCCTTTGATATATACGCCCCCAAAACGAAAACATGTGCACAAACACTTGACCATAAACGTCCATAGCAGCATTATTCATCATAGCCAAAAATAAAAATAAACCAAACGTACACCAACTAATGAATGGATGAATAGAATGTGGCACATTCATACAATGGAATCTTATTCAGCCTTCAAAGAAAGAAGTACTGGGGCACCTGGGTGGCTCAGTCGGTTAGGCATCCAACTTCGGCTCGGGTCATGATCTCATGGTTCGTGAGTTCGAGCCCCGCATCGGGCTCTGCGCTGACAGTGCCTGCTTGGGATATTCTAGCCTTCTCTCTGTCCCTCCCCACTCACACTCTGTCTCAAAAATAAATAAACATTTAAATTAAATTTTTTTTACCAGAAAGAAGTATTGACGCATCATGAAAATATGACGCAAAGCGAATAGATCAGTCACAAAGGACCACATATTGTATGAGTGGGTCCAGAAGAAATGCCTAGAATAAAATCTACAGAAGCAGAAAGTAGATTAGTGGTTGCCTAAGACTAGGAGAGGGGAAGGTGGAGTGAACTGGGAGTGACCGCTAACGGGTACCGGGTCTTTTTTAGGGATAATAAAAATGTCTGAAATCAGGTAGTGATGGTAGATGCACAACTCTGTGAATATGCTTAAGGGAAACTGATTTGTACACCTTAAAAGAGTGAGCTCTAATATGAATTAGATCTCAATAAAGCAGTTTTTTAAAAAAGAATTCCTTCGGGGAAGTCGTAGTAAAACATAAAGGCTAGAAGCAAACCAGCTGCAGGAAAAAGGAAAATCGTGCTTTGCTGACACTCCTTGAGAGAATCTAGGGCTGTTTTAGAGGTAAGAAAACAGACAAGATGAACCAGATTGTGTCACTGGAAGACCGAGTGGGTAGAGCCCGTGCATCAGGGGCTTGCATCCAGCCCTTGCGTCGAAGGTGTCGCTGCAGACCCCGCCAGAGGAGGAAAGAAAAAGTCGCACTGGGCACAGATACGCCGGGGAGGGGTTTCTTCTGCGACATCATACAGGAGCAACACGTCTCAGTAGCCTTCTGGATATCATTCCAGAGCACTAGTGAAAAATCTAAAACCTAGAATATTAGTCTCTCTTTCAAACTCAAAGTCTGCCTTCAGTAGCAAAGTTTTTGTGTTGTGGTCTACCGAGAAAAATGTAAACCTTATGTGAATGCCAAAAATACATAACATTCCTATATTTAATTAAAAGGAGCACCATACAGGGGTGCCTGGGTGGCTCAGTCGGTTAAGCATCCAACTCTTGATTTCGGCTCAGGTCAGGATCTCATGGTTGGTGAGTTCAAGCCCTGGGGCTCTCTGTGCTGATGGCATGGAGCCTGCTTGGGATTCTCTCTCCTTTCTCTGCCCCTCCCTGGCTTGTACTCGTTTGCTCTCTCTCTCTCTCTCTCTCTCTCTCCCCCCCAATAAACAAACTAAAAAAAAAAAAAAAAAAAAGGATCACTAGGGGCACCTGGGTGGCTCAGTTGGTTGAGCATCCGACTTCTGCTCTGGTCATGATCTCATGGTCTGTGAGTTCGAGCCCCGCGTCAGGCTCTGTGCTGACAGCTCGAAGCTTGGAGCCTGCTTCGGATTCTGTGTCTCCTCCTCTCTCTGCCTCTCCCCTGCTCAAGCTCTGTCTCTCCCTGATTCTTAATAATAAATAAACATTTTTTTTAATTAAAAAAAAAAAAGGAATCGCTATACCAAAAGCCCCTCTCTTAAATCAGGAGTTAATGGAGCAATGGGTGGGGCAGTTAATGGCAGGGTCCAACAGCCCCGGGCTACTGGAAGCTCTCTGTGAGTAAGCGTGAGTCGCCCAAAGTCAAAGCCAAGCCCCATTAGTCTGGCAGCCAGTGATGTCACAGGCCAGGAAGAAGCAGAATGACGGCTGGGGTCACACCCTTTGTTAGATGTTGTGGCAGATCAGGTGCGAAACACTGCAAATGAGGGCATGAGCGATTAAGTACTTTCTTTCAATTATTGCACACGAATTAACGTCCCACTGAGACTCCAAATGCAATTGTTCTGGGCAGCATCTGCTTGGTAGGAACTGACTGACTTATCTGGAAGGGGTCTCTGGCCGCAGTGAGTGCGAGTCACTGGTATGTGACCCTTCTTTACAAGAACAGCTGGCCTGATAAATCAGCAATGCCGTATCCATTGCCAAGGTTGTGGACAACTGGTTGGTCCATCATTCATCCCATTACATGCCTGAGACCACCTAGGTTATAAAACAATGTGTAAAAATAGATTTTAGTGGGGGCAATTTTCCATGAAGCCATTTTGATCATCAGTTCATTTGCATTTCAAAGTTGAATCAAATGCGTTTTCATTCTTTCATAGCATCTCTTGGTGGAAGGAGATAGCAAAATATATTAGAAGAGGTCTGTGGCCTCAGGATCCGATGCTGGTTCCAATACTCCTAAGATGTATGTCCTCAGATTAATTATATAACTTTTGTGAGCCTCAGGTTCTTTTTTACCTTTAAATGGGGATAATTATACCAAACTCATAGATTGTTGTGAGATAAAAAAAAAAAAAAAAAAAAAAAAAGCACACACATTAAATTGTAAGGAAACACAATTTTCCCCATGTACACAATTGAATGCCAACTTTACCCTAGAAGTCCATTGTCTAGCTCGGACCCTCCTTGCCCAAACTACAAGTTGGAATTAACCTGAGAGCATTTTAGCAAAGACGGTTCTCAAGCTCTGCCCCCAGAAATTCTGCTGTAATTGATCCGGAGGAGGTAGGGCAGGCATCATACATTTGCAAAAAGCTGCTAGCAACTCCAAACAGCAGCCAGGGTTGGCAATCATTGGATAGGAAGAAGTGTTCTCAAATTGTGATTCAATAGAATCACCAGGTTTGGCTGTAAAATGAGGATTCTGGGGGCTGGGCCCCACCCTATGCTTACTGAGCCAGATTTCCGGGTAGAGCTTCCCAAATCACCATTTTTAACAACTTCCCCAGTAACTAGAATGTACACCAAAAATGAAGACCGGGAGGAGCAGGAGGCTAGCGTGACCAGTGCTTCCCAAATCGGATTAAAAGGACATTTCTCTGAGCCCCACCCCCAGAAAAGATGACCTCGTCTTGTTTTTGTATCTGTTCACGTGTCTGAAGTTTGGGACTCACTCATCTAGACTTCCGGCACCTCTGTCATTCAGATACAAAGGACCAACTCTCTGATACATGATCCAGATTCAGGATGAGGATATTCCTCAACCAGTTTAGCTCTCACATTTTAACATGAGAGAATATGTGGGAGACACAGCTGCCTATTCACTTGGGAAGGGATGTAAGTTTGTATGTTGGGATTCCCCACCTTCTGTCTCCCTTTCAAGCTGCCTATACCTCCCCAGCTTCAAGGAGAGAAAAGACAGAAAAATCGTGTATTTATTCAGGAAGAACAGATTCACTAATATATATATTACAAGTAAACATTCATGTATATATACCAAGTCACATACACACACATACACTAATACATGTGCATACACATATACATGCACACATGCACCTATTTACACACATATGTATACACGCACACACACACATACTCATCAAATTCATTCAAGAATATTTCTTCACTGAATGGATCCATCAATGAATTGAGTTGACTTGACTTACATCAACCCAGAGCCCATATTCTGGTCAAGGGGAACACATGGTTCCCTGAATAAACCACTTGTTTTCCTGCTCTTTGCCATTTCCACCAGTGCGCCTGGAACATTCCATTTCCCCTCCTTCCACTGGTGAACACCTCCCCACCTTTAACATCTAGCTCAAATGAAAACAGTCTTCTGCCCATAACTACTGGCCCAACAGCCTTCTTCTGTTCCCTCTCCCCACCAGAAACTAAAGTATTTATCCCTCCGCACAGCCCCCACTACAGCAGGTGTTCAGCATAGGACGCCACAGGGAGCAGTTGTTCTCAAGATGGTCAACAGTCTCTGTGTTATCTCTAGGAGATGCTGCTTCCATTCTTACAAGTCCCCTGTGGGGTATACTAGACATTTACAAGCTGTACTTGTAGTTAATGAAATATTGCCTACTACAGCTCCCAAAATATAGAGAGTGGACCTAAGGAATTGTTAGAACCACAGAGGCAAGAGCCAGAAGGATTTCAAACAATGATCCATGGAATTCATACATCATTAGATACTTCTGGTCACATTAAAAATTTTAGTTGGAAGCATTTTGAGGACCCTTGAAAGGTGTGGGAAAGTAGCCAGACACTAAAAAAAAAACAAAAAACAAAACAAAAGGCGGAAGTGGGGTGGGGAACTTATATAAACTCCCAGAAAAACAAAATGAGTTGTAAGAAAAGAAATGTAACTATATTATATACTATTTGCTTTGGTGATGAACAACATTCACAGTGTTACGAGAATGAAAATGTCATGTGGACTGAACCAGGAAGTCATAGGTCTTGTGAGATGAATTGTGCTCCCCAAAGAGATATTCTTGAGGTCGCAGTAACTACATGTGACCTTACTGGGAAATAAGGACTTTGCAGATGTAATCAAGTCAAGATAAGGTCTTTCAGATGGGTCCTAAGCCAGTATGACTGGTGTCCTTATTCGACAAGGGAAATTTGGACACAAAAACACACATGCAGGGAAGAAGATGGGGAGTTGTATCAAGAGAAGGGCCCTGTGATGATAGAAGCAAAAGAATTGAAAGCAATTGCTTCTGGGGAGTAAGGACTTATTTGAGTGAGCGTGCTAACACCATCTGAGTTTTTTAAACTATGCATATGTTTATGCACAGGCATAAAAATGAAAATTAAATTTCAAAAATAAGAAATAACTTATATGGTTGCCTAATGGAGGTCACAGCTACAGTACCTACAAAACAGATGAAAAAGACTGTCAGGCTTGGGGTCCAGGACAGTTTGAAGTGTAATCACACAGAGCCCGACTTTCAGACAATGCAGATGAAAGCTGTGACGTGCCGTAGAGAGCTCTGATTCAGGAAGTGGAGCCACTGGTAAAGACGACGTTGATGCAAAGATATTCAAAAGCATTTGAATCAGATTGTTTCAGAAACATGAATCTGGGGAAATGTGATCTCTCTAGATGAATCTATTGTTGGATAACATGATTTTAAATCTGTGCATTAGTAATCGAATTAATATAACATAAATAAAAAGGGGAAAGAAATGGACTAGATCAGTCACTGCTTTCAAATAGACAGAACCTTAATTTCCTTATTTCACAGTTGAGGACACTGAGAACCAAAGAGATTAACAACTGCCTGAATTTACTCAGCCAGGCAGTGGACAAGGAAGCCTAGAAGCTGACCTTGTTGCTTGCTTGTACTTGCAATTTACCATTTGCATAGCACCTTTCAAGAAAGGACAAGAAAGAACCTATGAGCCCTATTAAGCCTCATGACTCTTTGAAGCAAGAGAGAAACAAATTTTGGTCTTCATGTGAAGTCACTGAAAGAACAGAAAACACAAAGAGAGCGTTACTACCAACGAGAATAAAGCCTTTACGTATATAGTGTCTGCGCTGTCAGAAGGTCATGCTATTAATCCTCCATCCTGCCTCTTCACGAGGAAAGCAGGTAGCAATTAGCCTCCTTGTTTTACAGAAGGGTACACTGAGGCCAAGAGACGCTACCTATAAATCTGATAACCTAGATGAAACAGACCAATTCCTTGAAAGACATAATCTGCCGAAACGCACACAAGAGGAAACAGACTATCTGAGGAGGTTTATACCTAACAAAGAAATTGAATCAATAATAAAAAAACCCTTCCTAAACAGAATGCACCAAATGGGCTCATTAATGAATGCTACCAAATATTTAAGGAAACAATTATAGCAGTTTTCTACTATCTCCTCTAGAAGATAGAAACAGGAGGAATACTTTCTAACTCATTCTCTGAGGCCATCGTTACCCTAATACCGAAATCAAAGACATTACGAGAAGACTACAGAACCATTTCTGACAAAACTAGACGTACTCTTGCCGTATAATCCAGCAATCACACTCCTTGATATTTATCCAAAGGAGGTGAAAATGTATGCGCACACAAAAACCTGCACATGGATATTTATAGCAGCTTTACTCATAATTGCCCAAACTTGGAAGCAACCATGATGTCTTTGGTAGGTGAATGGATAAATACATTGTGATACATCCTGACAATGGGCTACTATCCAGTGTTAAAAAGAAAGCTATCAAGCCGTGAAAAGACATGGAAGAAACTTAAATGCGTATTAGCGAGGGAAAAAAATCTGAAAAGACCATATACCATGATTCCAACCATACGGCATTCTGGAAAAGGCAAAATTATAAGGAGAATAAAAAGATCAACAGTAACCAGAGGGTAGGCGAAGGCAGGGATGAATAAGCAAAGCACGGAGGATATTTAGGGCAGTGAAAATACTCTGTATGATGCTATAACCATCAATGCATGTCATTGTAAGTTTATCCAAACCCACAGAAAGTTCAACATCAAGAGTGGCCCCTAGGATAGACTACGGACTTTGGGTGATTATGCCGTGTCCGTGTAGATTCGTCAATTGTAACAAATGCACCACTCTGGTGAGGGATGTGGACGACGAAGGAGGCTGTGCGTGTGTGGAGACAAGAGGTATGTGGCAAAGCCCTGCTCCTTCCTCTCAATTTTGCTACGAAACCAACACTGCTCTTAAAAAAAAATTTTTTTTTAACCAATATTAAACAATAGGCCTACTCAAGGGGTTAACGTTAACATCAGCAATAGCGGGACAAACTGAAAACATGCACCACCTCTCACCTCCATCGAGCCCGCCCCCTCTACTGTTATCCTAAAACCTCTAGGAGAACTCGTTCATTTCTTCACAAGACATTTGGCTCTTGGAGGCAGATGTGAGTGGGCAAGTTCTCTGCCCGGGCCCCGGGCACGGCTTCGTGGGATTTGCTCTAGTAGTGGACCGCCCAAATACGTCCCTGCAAGAGAACCACCCACCGGATCGTATGCAGGTAGGAATGAGTATCTTTGCTACACATTTGAAAAGAACATTTCATTCGGGCCACGGAGCAAGCCTCGTCCTCACTGAATGTTGGTTCGACGCAACGAACTCACGTGTGGAGGAAGGACAAGGAGGTGATTAGGGGGACGGTTTTAAAAAGGATCATATCTTAGATCCTCGCCACCCCAGGAATGGGTCTCCTGAACTGTACCTTTGAAGAATGAATGCTGATCACACTGATCCATCATGACAGTCATTCTCCCTTAGGGATAAATATTTACGTGGTGATCAGAAATAACGCATATAGGTATGCATTTCCAGAGACCTATTTACACCTCCAGGAACGAGAGGCAGAGCAACAGGTTTCCCTGGGGACTCATTTTTCTAACTTCCTGTCAGGCTCAGTGGTGGCCCCCCTGGGTTTACTGCCAATGAGTGACATCACCGCCGCCCCACTCAGCACATTTTAAGGAGACACTCCACTTGACCCACTCCGACACAATGGGCTCGAGAGGGCTGCCACATGCTTTTAATCTATTGCATTTTCAAATGTCTAAGCATTTACTCAAGGATAAAAGAGAGTACATTTTAATGCCCAAGAAATAAAATAAGCGATCATGTTTCCAACTACAACACTGAAGTTGAAAAAAAATGAAAAAAGTAAGAAACGGAATTTTTAGAACCAGGGTACAAAATGAAATATAGGCGAAGGTCTGTTTACTCTGAATTCCTCCACTTCCGCCAGCAGGACAGTTAACTTGACTCAATGCCCCTCAATTCCAATACCTACCATCACTGGTTCTTTGTACAGACCTCTGACTCTGTTTCTTCCCGGGCTCACTGCTCTGTCTGGATTAGCTCTGGCCTCCCCAAGATCCACATCACCCCACCCACGACCCTCCCAGGCGGGGTCATGTTGGAACCCCTGTTTTCTTGTGAACAGAGACGGTGTTCATGAGCTATGATCGCAGGTGGTTCCCACCCTCCACCCACATCTCTCATTTACCTCTTGAGCCTGCCCAACCGCCCCCACGTGGCCTGAATTACCAAACAACGAAGACGTTGAAAGGAGGAAGGCAGAAAAGCTGTGAAAGGAGGAAGGAAAGAGCTGACCTGGTTCCCCAGCCCCCACTCCTGCTCCAGTAAAACAGAAGACCCTCTCCTTTGGGAAGAAGGAGGTGGAAAGTGGAAAAGAAGCAAGAAGGTCATTTTCAGGGTGGGAGCCACACAATCTGCCTCTCCCTTGGCAAGTCAGGTCAGAGGTGGAAGAAGGAGAAAGAGCACATGGGAAAGACCCCACTGAGGTTTCAGAATCCAACGACAGGCAGGACCTGAGCCTCAGGTCCTGGAAGAGGCCCAGAGACACAGCAGGCTGCGCAGAGGGGTCCTCCCCAGGGTTAGCAGCCCTAACGGGGGGAAATGGCAATCCACGTGTGTGTGTGTAGCATGGGAGGGCGTCTGGGTCGGCCATGGAGACCCCTTCTCCCAGGGGGCTAGGATGCAAACCCGTCACATCCTAACATCTACCCTGGAGAAGCGAATAGTGCCCGGAAGGATAAGATTGAACGCGACTACATTTGTTCTGGGAGTGACACTCTCTTAAATCAGGTGTGCCCCTCAAAATTACTGAATGTAACTGAACTGACTTACAAGTCGCGAGACTAGGGGCTCCTGGGTGTCAGTTAAGCATTCAACTCTTTTTTTTTTTTTTTTTTAATTTACATCTAAGGTAGTTAGCATACAGTGCAGTACAACAATGATTTCAGGAGTAGATTCCTTAGTGCCCCTTCCCCATTTAGCCCATCCCCCCTCCTACAACCCCTCCAGTAACCCTCTGTTTGTTCTCCATATTTAAGAGTCTCTTATGTTTTGTCCCCCTCCCTGTTTTTATATTCTTTTTGCTTCCCTGCCCTTATGTTCATCTGTTTTGTCTCTTAAAGTCCTCCTATGAGTGAAGTCACATGATATTTGTCTTTCTCTGGCTGACTAATTTCGCTTAGCATAATACCCTCTGGTTCCATCCACATTGTTACCGAACAATGGTAGGTTGGTAAGATTTCATTCTTTTTGATCTCCAAGTAGTATTCCATTTTATATATATATATATATATATATATCTCCCACATCTTTATCCATTCATCTGTCAATGGACCTTTGGATTCTTTCCATACTTTGGCTATTGGCGATGGCGTTGCTATAAACATTGGGGTGTATGTGCCCCTTCGAAATAGCACACCTGTATCCATTGGATAAATACCTAGTAGTGCAATTGCTGGGTCATAGGGTAGTTCTATTTTTAGTTTTCCGAGGAACCTCCATACTGTTTTCCAGAGTGGCTTCACCAGTTTGCGTTCCCACCAGCAGCGCAAAAGCGTTCCTCTTTCTCCACATCCTCGCCAACATCTGCTGTTGCCTGAGTTGTTAATTTTAGCCATTCTGACAGATGTGAGGTGGTATCTCATTGTGGTTTTGATTTGCATTTCCCTGATGATGAGTGATGTTGAGCATTTTTTCATGTGTCTGTTAGCCATCTGGATGTCTTCTTTTAAAAAGACGATTTTTTCCTTTTTGGGTGTTGAGTTTGAGACGTTCTTTATAGGTTTTGGATACTAACCCTTTATCTGAAAAAGCATTTGACTCTTGATTTCAGCTCAGGTCCTGATCTCACAGTCATGAGTTTGAGCCCGGCATCAGACTCCTTGCTGAGTGTGGAGGCTGCTTAGGATTTTCTCTCTCCCCCTCTCTCTCTGCCCCTCCCCAGCTCACACACACACACTCTCTCTCAGAATAAATAAACATTTAAAAAGAAATAAATACCCAGGCTATTTTATTTTCTCTGTATTAGAACTAAATTCAGTTATCCAAAAAGTTATATTTTTATGTGTGATTTTTGAAAGTGCATCACACTAATGCATAATTTGCGTTGTATCTCCAAACATTTATTTCTTTGTTATACCTGTTCTATCTCCATCCATTAAAGTACTTGGAATTTGACTTTTAACCACTGACATCACATCCCTACAGTCTTCTCCAGTGGAAGGTGAGTTTCATCATTTCTCTCTAGGAACACCTTCCATGGCTCCCTCCCTCCTTCCTTACCATGTCCTCATCACAGCATTTATAGCACTTATAACTGTCTGTGATTACCTATTTTAGTATTTATTTATTACTCTGATTATCTCACCAACCGGACGGTAAGATCTGTGTCTTTTTGACTGCATCTATCCCCAGCATCCAGCATGGTGCCCATCCCATATTGGGTATTCAGTGGAATCTGGCAGATTCCACAAACTCTACTCACAAACTTGCAACCCACAAAATCGTCGCAGGAATGTACAAGCTCCTCTGGAAGGCAAGAATGTATCGGGTCTAATCACCAACAAAATTATGGTCTAGCGTCCAATGCAAGTACGGTTCATTTACAGGGAAAGTAAATGGGTGACTTTTCTTGGGACACAACCAGTTGCTCCTTGGGACACATTTCTGCAAAAAAAAAAAAAGCTCCGTCTCCATCTTTGGGCATCATCCTGAATCTTTAAACTGTCCTAAGTTAAAACTGTCCTAATTCTTTATCTTTTTTGCAGGAGAAAACACAGTTCCACTTGGGATAGTTGAGTGAGAATGCTCATTTTAAATGACCTTAGTGATTTACTTTTAGCTCTCCCAATGGTAGGCAGACGTGGAGACAAAGTTGGCCAATATAAAGAGGGGGAAATAAGAGGAACCCCAATATGGAAGCAAAGTCTGAGGAGGAGGGACGGGGTGCTGGTTAAGATATAGTAACAGGTGTAGAGATCCAGAAATCCCTTGCCTAATGAATTCCTCGTGGGGAGGCTTTCATTGCCATCGGCGTTTCATACTCTTCCTGAAGGAGCAATCCACTACTGCCGTGCTCCATGTTTGATTTATGTATTCCTCCAACATTGTCTGGGAGGTGTCCAACCCCCAAGACACAGAGTAGAAAGGCAAAGACCTTATCCTCAAAGACTCCCAGTGGGGTCATGAACCAAGTGAATAGTTACCATCTAATATGGGGCCCGTGACAGGACGGAGCAGCACAGGGGGTAAAATGAGAGCAGAGCCAGGCTGAGGAGGGACAGAAACTCTCCGAGAGGAAGAAGGGCTGGGAAATGGGAAAGGTGAGCATTTGTGGTGGAGACAGGGAGGGAAAGGGCTAAATTCTCACCTTCCAGAGTGGAAAGGCGAAAGATGATAAGTAAAGCTGAAAAATCCAGAAGTAGAAATACATGGACGCTCTTTGGAGAACTGGAAATAAACTCTAAAATGGCCAGTTCAGAAAAGCTGAAAGAGGAGGCCAGTGGGAACAGAAAAGGTGGAAGGAAAGGGGGGGTGGGGCTGATGCTTTCTATAACAAACCGTCCAAAACTCTTGGGTATCACTGACAAAACCAAAAACTGAAGAGGAGGGAAAACATTCATGGAAAGCTTACCTGGAAAGCTGCATAATATCTATCATATGGAGATACATGGTCAAGCAACTACCAAATGTCGAATGTTTAAGCTGCTTCGGTGTTTCCCTAACAAAACAAGTCCACTTAGAACAGCTTCACCGGGCAGATCTCTTGCTCTGCATCTTTGATTAGGCCCCTAGGGTAGATTCCCATTCTGGGGCAGAAAGACTTAGACTCTGTTAGAAAAGCCACTCTCTTCCACCACAACCCATGGCTTCTTCTAATCAGACCCAACAAAAATGCCCTTGAGGACAAAGACCTTCATGATCAGTAGTAAATGTCATCAGTTTAATTATAGACTTATTTTAATGAGGTAAATTACATATGTTGATTCATTAGTGTAATTTCATATATGCATCTTACGTTTAAGCAGCCCACCCAGCCTCGGACCCCACAGGAAGGGGAGGGAAAGCAAGCCAAGCGTGTGACCAGCAGGCTCCAGGTTGCCCAGGTTCCTGGGCCCTGACATGGGGTGTGGGTGGAGCTTGACGGCGGAGGGTTGCAGCCATCCCGAGAGAGAGCGAGAGCCCAGAGACAGGGACTCCAAGAGCCATTACGACTGTCCAAGAGGAGCGGGGGTGGGGGGGGCCGCCTGCGCTCACATCCCACTGCTACCACTCCCACAAGTGCAACTATCGGCCCAGAGCATCTAAATGTTCGGAAGCTCTGGGAACATGACATCAAACCACTCTCCAGGGCCCTATACAATGTAGGCACCCCTGGCAGGGACACACAGAAAACATGAACCCCTGGGCTCTAGGCCCCTGCAAGCCAGTCTATTAACGTTTGATGGTCCTCTTCTAAACAGATTTTGGACAAACCATAAGATGCTGCCCTGAACTATGAATTGTAAATTATGAAACAGCTAACACCGTATCCTTCCTTCGGGTTCCTATTCTTGCTTTTGGAGTTTCTCTAGTCCCGGGCTAAATAACCATCAGCCCCGTGGGGCTACTGAACACCTGAAATATGGCTAGTCTGAGTTAGGATGTGCTCTGAGTGCAAAATACATCCCAGATTTCAGAGGCCTAGTGCAACAAAAGAGTGTAAAAAAAGCCTCATTTTTTATATTGATTGCCGAAGTGATGATATTTTGGATATATTAGATTAAATAAAAACACATAATTAAAATTAACTTTGTTTCATTTTATTTTATTTTCACTGTGGCTACTAGGGAATTTAAAAGTATTATATGGGGCTCACATTTGTGCCTTGAATTACTTGTCTATTGGACAACGTTATTCTATAGCGAAGCATTTTACATTTCAACCCTGACAGCTGTAGGCCATGATTTGCTTCATGGCTCATTTCCTAATCTGTGCCTTTTCTTGTTCCTGCCCTGAGGCTACCACCTCTGACAATTTCCAAGGAGGGAACACCACCAAAGGTAAATGGCTTACTTGGGAATCAGTCACAGCTGCAGAGGTAGAGAACTGTAGTTTCCCCCAAGTAACCACTAGAGGGACCTCTTATCACGCTTACGACTGAAAAACAGTGCGTGCTCTGAAATACAAATTCTTTTTCGGTAACTCCAGGTTGTTAATTAACAGATTGATTGAACTAAGAAAATTAATGTATTAATACTGAGTGGGAGAAATTCTTTGAGATCCGCAGATGGCTCTGATATCAGGGAACTGTTCCAACAGCCCAAAAAGCATTAAGAAGCAATGTTTCAACTTCTCTTTTAGTTTTCTCAAATCCTTTTGAATTACAACTTTTAGGATAATTGTATTCCTCTTTCAGATCCCTAGACATTGAGGAGTAAAATTCCAATATTTCCTGATGTAACTATTTATAAATGAGCTTTATATCCTTTGTCATTTGTATAAAATATTTACAATAAAAGGTGACTAGGGAGTCAATATTTAATGTCCTGTCATAACCAATGCTCTTAATGGAAGTTATGCTTTTGAGGCTAATTGTCCCTGGGTTCTGCTTCTCCTTGGGACCTTCTGGTAACACTTGGGTAATAAATCAGTTTGTTCATACTGCTGCTACTCAGAGTTCTTGCCTGCAAACAAGAAAAGCTGACTTTGTCTTATTTAAATGAAGGAGAGGGAATTTGTTGCAAGGATATTAGGACGATTATAAAAGTGAAGGCAAGGCCACGCAGTCAAGTTCAGGAATTAAGCACAACTAGAGGAGACCAGAAAGCCCACCCACCCACCTGTGTGCCACTGTCTCTGGCCACTGTGACACACAGGGCCACCCATTCGCTGCCAGGTTGTGGAGCCCAAGTTCACTGTCGCAATAGCTTTGGGGCACTTGCTCAGGATGCAAACGCGCGGACAAGAGCACCCAAGCTGGGGTTGTGGGTTCACGCTCTATCCACCAAGGAGGCTGCCCCTTCCAGCCTCTACCCCAGCCTCCACGCTGAGAAGCAGAAGTCATCAAGTCAAGAAGAGATTGTAGTGAATTCGGTGAGCCCCATATCCAAGATGGCTGGTGTCCTCATAAGAAAAGGGAAATCTGGACACAGAGGCTCAGACACGAGCAGAGCACCAGGAGACATCAGAGGCAGAGGTTAGAGGGATTTGTCTACAAAGCAAGGAGCACCAAGGATTACAGGAAACCACCAGGATGTAGGAGACCCAGGTGCAGGCAAGGTTCCTCCCCTAGAGCCGTCACAGGGATCCTAGCTCTGCCAACACTTTGACGTGGACTCCTCACCGCCACAACGGCAAGAGAGTAACTATCTGCTGCTTGAAGCCACAAGTTCGTGGCACTTTGTTACAGCAGCCCGGGGAGACTAACACACCAGGGGTCCCCTAAACCAGGAAAGGTCATTGGAAGCTGGGCCACCAGAAACCCCACCCACCATCCTCTGCTTTCTGTGTTTAGACGTTTGACAAGATTTCCTTAAAATCATTTTCTAGTTATTCTTTCAATCCATCAGAGAAATATTCCAGAAATAACAAAGAGCCAGGAAACGTTTAGATCTCCTACATTTGGATTTAGTCACCTAAATATGTTAATGAATTTGTGAATCAATTATAACACAAAACTCATGAACTGTAGCCGTAAATATGACCCTTTCCACCTGTCACAGATAGATTTCCGTGGAGCAGAGGCAGAGGTGACACCTCACGTTCATCAAGGGACTGCTCCCTCTCAGTAAAATGGGTTCCATCTTAAGGGTCACGTTAACCCTCGATGCTGGCTGTCGCTGTTGAGAAAATCAGGATTAGACATGCGGTCTAGCCAAGCTCGCGGCCTGTGGGACAGGACACCCACTTTTCTGCCGTGTCCTAGGCTGAAAAGAATATCCACAGCAAAGATGAGCTGATGAGTCCATTGGGAAATCAGAATCTCCAGTGGGGCGTCTCGGAGAAAGAATCTGCACAAACCAGGGGTCAGCCCTCGTCCTGCCCCCACACCTGACCCAGCCTCTCCTCTCCCACAGCCAAGAGCCAGCTCCGGAGTTTGTTCCCTGAGTAGCCGGCCTGGCCCAGCTCACGGTGAGCTCTTCTCCCACTCACGCCTGCCTCTCGGGACTGTCTGTTACTGATCTCTTAATACAGGAACCGACCGTGAAATCTCTGAGAGCAGGGATGGTGCCTTATACAAGGGGGCTGACGGCGAAACCGTGGAAGCTGGAGACGCTATGTCTCAACGCTCACGTGCGAACACTGACAAGAAGTCCCAGGTCCCAAAACAGGGAGTGACAGGTGCTCAAAAATGAGCTAAATTAATTCATTCGAAGTAGATTCCTGAATCACACACGACTGTGTAACCCTCAAAGGGTTTCTAACTTTGCACCTTGGAACGATCGCTGTCGGTGCACCTGAGATGAGGGGACGTGGTCAAGGTCGACACGAATCTGTGTGTTGTTCTGTTTGTTTCGCGAGGCAGGATCCAGATGTGGCAAAAATGCAGAAGTGCGGAGCAGTGGCTACCCCACATGCCAGGGATGGCGGTGGAAAGAGAAGCCTGCAATGAATCATTGAGGAAGATGCCAAGCCAAGACGGAGCTTCATCTGGACCACAGTGTAGCCCGTAGGTCAGCTCGGGGCCTGCCTGAGCTGGCCCAACCGTGGGCATTAAGTGTCAGAATCCCAGACCGTGAGATCTGGGTAAGCGACATTACAAAGGTAACATCCAATACCTTTGCAAAGTAATGGACTCCCACCGGAGTCCATTAGTAAGTTTTTCTAACAGTTCCTACCTGAGCACCATTACAAAAGATAGCATTATGCCGTGTTAGCCGCAGCGATGCCCTAGAAACTGTGGATGGTGATACAGTTCGTCTTATTTTCCCGCGGGAATAATGCTATACCTTGGCAGCGAGTAGTTAGTTCATAAAGGGAAAAATAAAAAGCACCATCATTTACTGAACGTCCACTACGGGCCAGACATCGTGGTTCATTATCTCTCATCTTTGCAGGAACCCTGTAAAGTAGGTGTGATTAGCCCAGTTTTAAAGATAAGAACATTAAGTTTCAGAGCAGCTAAGTGCCTGACCTTGGGTCTCACATCAAAACCTCTTTCTGGTATACCACAGCGCCTCAACAATCTGACGTGAAAACAAAGAAGCAGGTCTAAGCACCCACAGTGATTGCAAGTAATATAATTATGCTGTGCTTCGACAGACTGGCTGAAAGCAGCAAGAGATCTTAGAGACGATCTAGCTCAACCTCGTCACAAACAAGCAAATGAAAAACAAGAGAAACTAAGAACCTATCCAAGATCCAAAAGCAAGGGAGAGGCGTAGCTGGGTATAGAAGCAGGATCTTCTGATTCAATCACAACACGTCTCATCAGAGCCCCTCTCTTAGCTAAGAAAGGCCCACGAGCTGTCGACTGGGAGAGTCAGGATTAACACCTGGGACATCAGACTCCAAGCCCAGAGAGAGCTCTTTCCGCCACCCTATAAAATTACAACATCACTGTTGGCACGTCTAAAAATATATTTGTCTTGTAATACCCATTAGTTAGACAATCAATGCACAATGCTGGCCCTTTTCATTTGAGAAATTTAGAAGGAGCTTGGAGGGTTAGATCCCTTTCACATAATAGCTCGATTTAGATTTGTTGATTGACATATTGTCCTCTTGGATCAATTACATGATACTTTACACTGCGGGGTCTTTGAAGAGAGTCGACTTCTAAATAAGTTAATGTCTCCATCTCTCTCCAAGGTATATATTTCCCCTGACCTAAATCTGCCCCCTGGAGGCTCTTATAATATCCCTTTTCTGGAATTTCTCACTGGCACAATAAACCACTTTCTGTGGGGGTATTCCTTGCCTTGATAGGCGTAGTATACTTTCTCTTTTAAGAAAGAACTTGAGCCTTTTGCTTCTAAAAGTCCCACCATTTCAAAAACAGACCCGAGAACAGGAACAATCAAGCTGAACATTTCCGTCTTTTCACACGTTATTTGTCACCTCCCCAGGCATGACATCTCTTACTGCAGTATTTTAACCACCTGTGAATACCCGATCATGACAACATATGGAAAGCACCTGTCATTAACGCTGCAATTTGCTGCTTTCTCCTATGATTTTTATAGACCCAGGTTATCTCTTTATAAAACCTGTTACAAAATTGCTTTTCAGACTGCTACCAGTTGTCATTCGTGTGTACCTGGGTGTCTTTTACATAACTGTCTGGCCCAGTGCTTCCTTGCACTAGGTTAGGTAAGTCGAGGAACTCTCCTAGAGCACGGAGGGGTGGAGGATGGAATTTTCCAATGAAAAACATAGTCATTTTGCAACTTCACAATATCACTGGCCAGGAATTGCCCTTGGGAGTAGATTGTCTGGCATAGAATCTCTTTATTTTCCCAGCATGACCTTAGGATATAATTTGGTAATGAGATCATTTGGCAACCTTGAGCTCTAATACAGTGAAATTAAATAATTGAATTGGCTGTGGCTTTTAACCTATCCTTACTCTTCCAAGGTGGACTTTGGCCAAGATTATGAATAAACACTTAAGCTTTCAAGACTTCCATTTTGTAATTATAATTTGAATAACATGAAAGGACAACTCTCCTAGGAAGCACAGAGCGTCTTTATATGAATAAGTGTAAATTCCTTCATTGTATCTAAATTTGCTCTCCACTCAACTATTCAGGCCCAGCCTTTTCCGCGATCACTGCAGCCAATAATTCTCACTACTTGTTTACACATATTTGTATGTATTTATCATGCATTGTGACCTATGAAGACTGCTTCCTGTTTGCAACTGCTTTATTTTTCCAACTATAGTAGCAGTTCTTGGGAGAAGGGGCCGCGTTTGACTTCTCATGTGGATTCATTTAAATATCAGATTCCAGGGGCGCCTGGGTGGCTCAGTTGGTTAAGCGTCCGACTTCAGCTCAGGTCCTGATCTCACAGCTCATGAGTTCAAACCTCACATCGGGCTCTGTGCTGACAGCTCAGAGCCTGAAGCCTGCTTTGGATTCTGTGTCTCCCTCTCTCTGTCCCTTCTCTGCTCATGCTCTCTCTCTCTCGAGGTAAATAAATTTTAAAAAACATTTAAAAAATTTAAATATCGGACTTGGGGGCTGCATATTTAATTGAAGCTCTGTCAGCACCAGTTGGTTGAGTGATTAAAAAATATTGATGGTTCAAGGCATAGGGGACATAGTCATCGATGTGATTATGGCGAATGGTTAGTGACACTGTGGTGAACAAAGCAGAAGACATAGAGTTGTTGAATCACTATGTTGTGTATCTGAAACCAATGTAAAATTGTGTTTCAAGATGACTCATATAAAAAATGTTTTTTTAATTTTTTTATATTTATTTATTTTTGAGAGAGAGAGAGAGAGAGACAGAGCGTGAGCAAGGGAGGGGGCAGAGAGAGAGAGGGAGACACAGAATCCGAAGCAGGCTCCAGGCTCCGAGCTGTCAGCACAGAGCCCAACGCGGGGCTCGAGCTCGCGGACTGTGAGATCATGACCTGAGCCGAAATCGGTCGCCCCACTGACTGAGCCATCCAGGTGCCCTTAATAAAAAAAAAAAGTTTTAAGAAAAATATTGTTGATTCAAGCATAGGCATATCACCAATTCTATTGTGTCTTCTTAGAGCCCCTGGGTTTATATCTATTTACACACATAAATAAGAATTCCATGTAACATGCCTTGATCCCAAAGTCCAACACAATTACAAAGGGGGGGGGGGGCGGGTGGCGCCTGGGTGTCTCAGTAGGTTAAACGTCAGACCCTTGATTTCAGCTCAGGTCATTATCTTGCAGTTCGTGAGTTCGAGCCCTGCATCGGGCTCTGCGCTGACAGTCTGGAATCTGCTTGGGATTCTGTCTCTCTCTCTCTCTCTCTCTCTCTCTCTCTCTGCTCCTCCCCCCACCTCAAAAATAAATAAACTTTTAAAAAGTTATAAAAATTTTTCAAATAGAGTAGGAAAGACACAGTATTAAAGGTCTTATCTAGTTAATGCATTGACCTGAAGGTGCATTAAAACAGCAGTTTTCAACAAAACATTTTTTAGGTCTGGCAATTTTTGGCTCACCATCTCACCATTGACATACATCATTTCCAAATTTGTTTTTTTTTTTAATTTTTTTAATGTTAATTACTTGTCTTTGAGAGAGAGAGAAAGAGAGAGAGAGAGCAGGGGAGGGGCAGACAGAAGGAGACACAGAATCCAAAGCAGGTTCCAGGCTCTGAGCTGTCAATGCAGAGCCTGACCCGGGGCTCGAACCCACAAGCTGCAAGATCATGACGCGAGCTGAAGTCCACGCTCAACCGGCTGAGCCACCCAGGCGCCCCCCAAATTTGTTTTTAAATACTAAACAGGGAAACTGACAAATCGCAAAGAAGAAAGTTGCCAGCTCGTTTTCAGTTTCAAGATGGTCAGGCTGACCTTTTACTTAGGGGTCCAATCCTGAACCCCCACACTCTCCTCTCCCCAGAGTACTATCCACATTTGTTCCTTAGAAATTTACAGTCCTGCCATTTACTAAATGTGTAGCTAGTAATTAAATCATGAGACTTCTCTACATGTTCTACACAAAACCACAACCAACTTTTTCTTCTGACACAATGATACCTTTCTGAAAATGTTTGCAGATGCAAGCCTGAAAAGGAAGAAAATGAAGATGGAAGTAAAGTTTAAGGTCTGGACAGATTTGCTTGAAGTTGATACTAATGAGCTTGTGAAAGAGTGAAGGGAGCTTTATACTATTTTCAGAAGACTACTAAGCAGACATCATGTCCAAGCCCTGTCTGGTACAACATGTCATTGCTACTCCCGTGGTGTATTCGTTTTATTTCTGCTTAATCTTGTTGTTGAGCTGACTTAATTTAGCAATCAAGTGGGACGATGAACAACTGATTTAGACTGTAATTCCAGGGAAAGTGTTCATTTAGATAACAAAATGCAAAATTTCATTGCTAATCTAGACAGTCATTAGCTTGACGATGGCATTGTCGCTGTTTGGAAGATTGTGCTATCTGGTGCTAGAGGCTGTCCTGAGATTGAACCTAAATTCTCCTAAGTCCTTCTTCTGGAATTAGTCCATGAGAAGTAAATGGAGGCTGATTCTTGGTCTAAAAATGATTCCACCCCAACACTCTCACCTCAGATCTCCGTGTTGGTTTAGTGGTAGAGATCTTGGGACATTTTGCCTGCTCCAAAGACAACAGGAATGAGATTCTGGGGAAGAAGCTCCCAGTGGACAATGAGAGCTTCTAGGTTCAAGTCATTTCACTGCTAGAATATGTATTGGTCAGCATATTTCAAAGGTACAGAGAAGCGATTCCTCTTTCTAAACCAAATGCTTCTGCTCCGTACAATTTTCCAAGGCAGCAACTCATCGGAAAGATCTTCTTTATAAGCATCTATATTTAGTCACTGCATTTTTTTTATTATCTCTTTTTGTTATCTTAATGAATGTAATAATTATCATAGTCCTGTAAAAGAAATCCTATCTACATACATATAGAGATAGAGATGGCAATATGCATATAGACTACTAACAAAAATTATATAGTTGCTTTATTTATTTGGTAGTATTTATAATATGAAATCTTACATATTTCTCTTATACTAAGAACAGAGCATTAATTTCTCCTCTTTATAAGGATGTCTTCTAAAGTATCACTGTTGTAGACCCAGTGCCCCAAAGACCCCCCAATGAGTCATGCCCTTGAATAATCCTCTTTCCTAAGTACAGACAGAACCTGTGACTTCAAACCAATAGAATATGGCCAAAGTGAAGGGGTTTTACAGGTATAATGAATGTCCCTAATTATCTGACTTGCAGTGAATCCAAAGGGAAATTATCCTGGGTGGGTATGACCTAATCAGGTAAGCCCTATTAGAAGAGAATCTGAATCTTCTCTGAGGTCAGAGACTTGAAGCATCAGAGATGGTGGGTGTGGGTGTGGGTGTGCACGTGTGTGTGTGTGTGCATGTGCACACGTGCGTGTGTATTCCTGGTTTTGATGAAGCCAGCTATCATGAATTCTACAGAGAAAAGAAATCGAATGCTGCCAACAACCTCAGGGAGCTTGGGAGCACATCCTTCCCTAGTTGAGTCTCCAGAACACGAAGCCCAGCCTGCACCTTAATTTCAGCCTTGTGAGACTCTGAGCAGAAAACCCAGCTTGGCCGTGCCTGGACTTCTGACCCACGGAAACTGTGAGATGCCAAGAGTGTGTTGCTTTAAGCTGCTGTGTTTAAGCAATGATAATGTATGCAATAAGGTTGAAAATAATTATTTATGACACCACAAGCATTCCTTTAAGTCAGGAAGAAGAAAGACTAGGATGACTGCCCTCGACACTTTCGACATCACACAGGAAAGAGACAAAGGTATCACTGTCTGCAGATGTTTTCACTGTTCATTCAGAAACCCAAGAGAGATATTGTTAATCTATCAGAAACAACACGTATGCCAAATTAATCTACCTATATTCATGGTTTCCTACATTTGAATCACAATTAACTACAAAAAATATAAAGAGAAGAGATTATACTACTTATGATAGCAACAATGACACAACAAAATACCTAGAAATTAGCCTAGAAGAAATGCTCAGAAACTATATAAAGAAAAAAAAAATGAAACTCTACTAAGAAGCATACAAGGAGGCTTGAATTAAGACATATTTTGGAAATCTGAGAAAATTCCATATCATAAAGATGTTCCTCTGCCCCGATTAATCTACCAATCCAATTTCAGAATAAATAAGCTTTTTAGGTGGAACTTGACAAAGGGATACCAAAGTTGGCAGGGAAGAATAAATATAAGAAAATCATAACTCCCCGGAAAATGATTGATAGCTCACACCTGGTGGGTGTAAACCATGTTCCAAGCCCAATTCTGCTATACACTAGGCTTACCTAATTTTTGCACAGCCCCGTTAGACAGGTAGTATTATGATCCTCGTTTCATAGAAGCAAAAACAGCATCCTAGAGATGGTAAGTAATTATCTGATATCCATTGAAGCCGAGGTTTGAACCAAGCATTCCTACATCAGAGCCTGAATCCTTAGTTTTCCCTTCTGCCTCGAATGAATCAGGCAGTTCCACAAAATATTGAGGTGAATTACAAAGCTACAGTAATAAAAACTATTTTCCTGGCATGAGAATAGATGATGAAAAGGAGTAGTTGAAACGTAATCAAGATTTCAGACAAACCCTTGTGAGAAACTGGTCTACACGAAAGGTAGTCTTTCAGATGAGTGGAGAAAAAATGGGTGCTAAATAAATAATATTGGGGGACACCCACGTGGCTCAGTCGGTTAAGCCTCTGACTCTTATCTCAGCTCAGGTCTTGATCTCAGGGCTATGAGTTCAAGCCCTGCATCGGGCTCCATGCTGGGCAGGAAGCCTATTTAATTAAAAAAAAATGTTTTTTAATTTAGAAAGAAATGATATTGGGACAATTGATTATCCATTTGAAATAAATAAAAAGAAACAACAAAGCTAGATCTTGGCCTTAATTGTTACATCCAAATGAATTCCAGAGAGGTCAAAGACTTAATGCAACAAAATATTGAAAGTACTATAGGAAGATACAGGTATAGTGTTGTTGTTTTAAACAATCTAGCCGTGGGTAAGATCTCTCTAAGCATAACAAGAAAAAAAGAAAGAAAGAAAAAGGAAAAGAATGATAAATGTAACTGTGTTGAAACGTAAATGTTCATGCCAAAAGAAGTAATAACAAAGAACAAAATGGGAAAATATTTGCAACACATATACCGAAAGAACTTTCTTAACATACAAAGGACTTTAATAAATCAATAAAAGAAGGAAGAAAAGGTGAGCACCAGAATGGAAAACTGGATGAAGAATTTGAACAGAGTTCAACACAAACATGGAAATACAATTAAAACAAAACAAAAAAAAAAAAAAAACCTCTTATTGTGGAGAATTTTAAACCTATAGTAAAGTGGAAAGACTGGTTCAACGGGCAGTCTCTTCCCAGCGATGGTCATCAAGGCGGCAAGTCATGGCCGCTTGTGTTTCTCACACACACACACACACACACACACACACACACACACACTTGCACACACTTCCATCCTAGCCACGGAAAAAATACAGCTCACACCTGATACTGTCTGAAAGGGGGGGAAAAAAGGAGTTTTGACCTTTTTCAGCCTTCAGCCACAACTGCTTGAATGCTGAATCTAGCACAAGAGCGCGGGAGGCATTCTTAGATGAAAAGTATTCAGGAAAAGACTTGGGTTGAACGGTAGCGGGGAAAGGAGTTTGAAATCAATTCTTTCTTTAAAAATTTTTTTTTGTAATGCTTATTTATATTTGAGAGAGCGGGTGGGGGGAGGGGCAGAGGGACAGACACCAAATCGAATCGGAAGCAGACTCCAGGCTCTGAGCTGTCAGCACAGAGCCCCAGGAAGGGCTTGACCTCAAGAGCAGTGAGATCGTGACCTGAGCCGAAGTCGGACGCTCAACCGACTGAGCCACCCAGGCGCCCTCAAATCCGTTATTTCTAAGTGCATTATCCGTGTTCCGAGTGTTTACAGTCTGGGGGATGGTGGTGGTGGCCTGTAAACATCTTGAGGACAGGTGCCTCAGCTTTCCTTCTGCACCAAAGCCTTAGGGTGCACCTGCCCCGAGGTCATCAACAACCAGGAATGGCTGCTTCGATGGACACACCCTCCCTCAAGGGGCTGACTGACATTGTGGCCATCAGTCCAGAAACTCTCTGTGGCTTCTTAGGAGTAAAATGAATCACAGCTGTTGAGGAAGGGCTGGGTCTCCAGTCTCCCCGGGTACATTCAGAAAGGTATGCTGCCCGATATGGAGAACAGGTTTCCTGCCCGAGAACGGCCCTTGTCACTTCTTTCACGTGATCAGCACTGCCAGGGCCTCGCCTTCCTTATAGTCATGCTGCAGGGAGGAAGCTGGTGACTCAACAAGCTGGGACGACACTTCTGGGTGGACTTGAATGGCTGTGCAGGGCAGGCTATGAGGACTTTACCAGTAGGCATTTCCTTGAAGATGCTTGGAATGAGATGGATTTGGTCCTGGACGGACCTGGAGAGACCCTGCTGAGCCCGAATCCACAAATGTCGCTCAACACTCAACTGAACGTCTTGATATCCAAAACCCTTGATCGTGAGCAAGGAGGCTTCATTTTGTTCAACGAGCCTTGGCTAGTCAAGCACCTATCCTGTATGGACATGTGGGGAGCCAGGGCACAGGGAGGGTTACAGAAGTGAATAAGATGAAGTCTTTGCCCTCGGTGATTTGACCGTCTAGAAAGGATGGACGCCATGTGAGTGAGACGAGCCATTTTTGGTGCACCCGCAGTGCTCCGGGACCTATTTTAGGGACTTAGCATGCGTGACCTAAGGACAATCCAAGGTCAAAAGTGCTATGAAAGTTCAGAGAGGTTTTGATGTTTTCTCAAGGAACTAACATCGGAACGAACCCTTGAAGAATAGGTATGATTTTCACCAGGTTGAAATGGAGAAAGCAATTGTGGGAAAGAGGACGTGTTAATCACGCACGGTCCAAGTAGGTGCTGGGCTTCAGGAATGGGACGTAGGCTGTTGGGCTCTCCCCATCCTGTTGTCTAAACCAGAACACCGCTGCTGTCGCCTCCTACTCCATCTTCCTGGCTCCTCTCTCCCCCTGGTGCACCCTACAAACTGTGACACCCATTTTCATCAAACCAATATTGAACGAAATCAGGATTCTATATACTCTACTTTCTTCCAAAAGGAAGAAAATTACAGAGAAGGGAGAGGACAAAGGGCAGGAGAAAGGGGCTGGGGCGGGGGAGCCTGCCGATGAATCCTTAGTCCCTGCCGAACCAAGTCTGAACTCTTTATCATTCAAAGCCTTGAGCACCTGGCAGTGCCTCCTGGTGCGTTTTTAGCTTCCCTCCTGCCTCTCCTTCCCCAGAGCGCCTGTCGCTTCCCCCATTCTAGCCTTCCCTCAAACATGCCAGATGTTTATTCTCCTGTGCCTTTATTCATGCTTTCCTTCTGCTCAAAAGGGCCTACATTCTGTCCAAATCAGTTTAAGATTTTAAGATTTGGTTTAACTGACACCTTCCCCGAGAAATTCTTCACCGCTCCTTCCAAATTAAGCATCCCCCCTCATGGTGCAAACTGCCTGTGTCTATGAGTCCTTGTCTGTCTTCTAACATCCCATCTGGAGTCATGTGACCTGGGATCAAACTCCAGCTTTATCACTTAGAAGCTGCATGGATTGGGGACCATCTATCTCTCTGAGGTTGTTTTCCTCATTTGTAAAAATGGGATACTTAAGATCCACTTCACAGAATTAAGAAATAAGATAATGTATGTGGAAGTATTTTATAAACCATGATACAGGTAACAATTTTAGATTTACATTTTTCAACATGAAAAAGTAACAAGTTTCTATACCACTGTAATGCAAACTCCCAAAGAGCAGGAATTAAAAAAAAAAAATCTTTTATTTTAAAATAATTACAAAAGAGTTGCAAAGATATTTAGAGAATTCCCATATAGTCTTTTTTTTTTTTAAGTTTATTCATTTATTTTGAGAGAGAGCATGAGCAGGGGAGGCGCAGAGAAAGAGGGAGGGAGAGAATACCAAGCAGACCCCACACTGTCAGCACAGAGCCCGATGCAGGGCTCGATCCCACGAACTGCAAGATCATGACCTGAGTCAAAATTAAGAGTCAGACGTTTAACTGACTGAGCCATCCAGGTGCCCTGCCCATATACACTTTACCCAATATCCCCTACTGTTAGCATCTTATCTTGTTTATTTATCAAAACTCAGGGTGCCTGGGTGGCTCAGTCGGTTAAGCATCCGACTTCCACTCAGGTCATGATATCTAAGCTTGTGAGTTCGAGCCACACATTGGGCTCTGTGCCGACAGTTCAGAGCCTGAAGCCAGCTTCAGATTCTGTGTCTCCCCCTCTCTCTGCTCCTGCCCTACTTGCACTCTGTCTCTCTCGAAAATAAGTAAACATAAAAACCCTATAAAATTTGTTTCAGTGTAGTACTATTAGCTAAAATCCAGACTTAATTTGTGTTTTTATCAGTTTTTCCACTGATGTCTTTTGTTGTTGTTCCAGGATCCAACCCAGAATCCCATATTGCATTTAGTTGTCATGTCTCCTTAGTTCCCTGCAATCTGTGACAGTTTCTCAGTCTTTTCTTATCTTTCATTACTTTGACATTTTTGAAGAGCCTGGTTAGGCATTTTTTTAGAAGTAGAAAAGCCCTCAATTTGTGTTTTTCTTGTGTTTTCTCACGAGTAGACTAAAATTATGGATTTTTGAAAATACCTTACAGACGATAGCCTTCTCTTTGAATATTGAGGGTACGTGATACTAACACGATTTGTTGATAGTGATAAAAGAGGGATTTTTGACCGTTTGGTTCATATCCAATATCCACAGCAGCCTGGCACATGGTGGTAATTTATATCAGTGGATTCTCTTTTCACTATTATGTGTCTGTGTCTTCCACTAAATTGTAAACTCCTGAATGGCAAAGACCATACCATATTCATCTCTGTAGTTTTTTAATGCCTAGTCGACTTACGTTTAGTGGGTGTTCCATAGACTCTTAGGGATTGAGGTGAAAGGTAAATTGGAGTCTAGTTGTATCTTCAGGGAAAATCAGGTTTATCCAATAGTCATTAAGGATCTAGCAATTTCTTTTAAGCAGCTCAGTTAAAAGGTTTAGTATTTATTAAATGTCTATGATGTGCTGACACCGTAAGGGCTGCGATCCCTACAGCATTTTCAGTAAGTGGAAGGGAACAGAGGGGTGGAAAGGTGAACTGGCAGATGAAGGCAGAGGGAGGGCTGACTTTGAGCTTTGAGCCTGGATGATGGAGTTTTCGTGATGTTATTCTGAGAAGTTTGGGGTAGATGATCATTAACTTGACTACAAACGTGTTGAATTTGTCTTGTGGGAAAGTCCTGTGATTTCTGGAGATCTCTGGAAGGTTATGAATGCAAGACAGAAGACAGCATTAGGCCTAGAGATGTAGATTGGAAGTCATTTCTATTATATTGCTATATAAAGTCCAGGAAGGGGATAAGATGAGCAGGGATGGAGTAGTTTGATTAAAGAGAACATGACTCTTGACACAACGCTACAGATAGAGAAGAATAAGTAGGGGAAACAGTGGGACACCTGGGTGGCTCAGTCGGTTAAGCATCTGACTCCTGACTTCAGCTCAGGTCATGATCTCACAGTTCTTGGGATCAAGCCCCGCATCAGGCTCTGTACTGATGGCATGGAGCCTGCCTGGGATTCTGTCTCACTCGCTCTCTGCCCTTCCCCCGCTTGCTCTCAAAATAAATAATAATTTTTTTTTTTTTTAAAAGAAGGGGAGACAGTGAAGGAGAAAGACAAAGAATATTAGGATTCTCTACAAGTGAGAGTTCAAGAACTGGGTAGTTGACAATACCTAGTAAGAAGAGCGAGGGAAGAACTTTAGTAGGAGACATCAGATGATCGGGAAGAATTAGGGAGTGAGTAGGAAATAAAATGGAGGAATGATTAAATACCTATTTCACTTTCCTTGGGGAAGCTTACCTACATAAGGATGAAGAAAAAGAGGATTTTGACTGCAAACGATAGAAAGGCTGACGCAAGGTCTTATTGAAGGTCTGCGACTAATCCCTGACATGTGATCTCACACAGAAAGCACTTAACCTCTCGTCATTAACCTTCCTTATAAATGGTGTAAAAGATAATCTGATCTGCCAGTTTCATAAGACTTGTGTTCAGGAGCCTGCTTCCCCACCAAACCGTGAGCTCCTAGAAGACAGCAACCACACCTGTCTTTTACTAACATTCTCAGGACCTCACGGAGCCATGACAACTTATTGAATAAAGTGTACAGTGTTGAGTAATAAACGCTGAGGCTTACTGAGATCTTACTGTTCATCCAACACTATGCCAGCGCATGCTACTAGCATTCTTCACAATCCTGAGGTGGGTACTGTATATAATTAACCCCGTCTTACAGAGGAGAAAACGGAATGAATGAGACACAGTAAACGAGCCCGAAGTCCCCACATGGTGGGTCTTGGGGACGGGATGGCTTTTTCACTCAAAAGCCACAGAACTCCAGGGCACGCTCCATGATGTGGACTGAAAGGAGCCAGAGCCAATAATTCACCTCAAGGGTAAAACATCTGGAAAAAGAAGAAAACGTAACAGGTCTTGGCTCTAGGACGCATCTCCGCCCCTACGTAAGAGCCTCAGTGCGCTTGCGCCCAGCCTGACTTCCACTAGGCCCGGGAGCGCTTCCGGGCTCCCGGCATCGCGAGATCCCGGGGCCGAGACGAGACCAGAATGGCTGGAGACTGGGTAGCGCGCGTGCTGATGACGAAAGCGGAAGTGCCGAGGCCAGAGGCGGGACGAGAGCCCGGAGGGGGGGGCTCAGAATTGCGGAAGTTTTCTGAGAAGGGTCGGCGGCGCTTGGAGCGGCTTGCGGTTTTGGAACCAGTTCGCGGAGGGGAGGCGTCGCTCCGGGTCCGAGGGCTACCAGCCTGCGCACGTTTGAGGCAACACCGGGCGCGATTCGACGTTGCCGCTGTTGGCTTCCTCTGCCCTAGTTCTTCCCCAGGGAGCCGCCTCGGATCTCCGCCATGGCATCCACCTCGTCCAATCTCCAGGTATCACTGTTCTCCCGCGTCCTGGAGAGCCGGAGCCGAGGGGCGGCGCGGGGTTAGGATTGGAGACCGGGGAGGAGGGAGGAAGCGGCCGCGCCCCTGGTGCCGGACGGAGGAGGGCGGCGCCCCCGCCCAGCCGCAGGTGGGAGGGTCGGGCGCTTTCCGCCCGCTCCGGGATCTCCCAAGCCCACCCGCTGTGCGAGACGCTTCACTTTTGTTGAGGTGGGTTTTCTTCCTCTTTTGAACAGAACTGGGCAGAGCTTTGAACCGGAGGCACAGACGCTCCAATCACTGTAAGACAGAGAGGAAAGAACGTAATGTTTGCAAAGCACTGGTGATCTTAGTTCTCCGTCTCAAGCTGGTGTAGCAAAGCCCTTCTCTTTTAGCTGTCAGGTGAATAGAAACGTGAGGACAGTCTTGGAATTTGAGGAATCCGTCAGTTCTTTGAGCTATGCATTCATGTGCACTCTGCCATGGCTCCCAAAATGTATATAAAATCAGGGAGTGTTCTTAACCTTTGTGGCTCCATCTCCCCACCCTTACCGCAGTGAGTACAGTGTTTTGTACATAAATCGTAGAACCTTAAACTTTTAGACATGATTGTTGGACATCTGTGAGATTCATTGAGAAATTTGTGAAATCGTGCCTCCGATGCCCAGAAGGGATCTGAGGTTTCAGAGGGATTTAGAATGTGACTTAGCCTCGAGGACTCCCAGTCCACTGGGTCATTTTGGGACAAAAGATCAGCATAAAATATTGAACCCTTGTCTTCGTCTTGCAGTCGTTGATGAGACATTCATTGAGTGTCCAGTACAAGCACTAAGGATAATGGAGGACCTGCTCAAACCTGGGTAATTGACAAGAAAGACCACTGAAAGTAGATACATTAAAATAGAACTCAGAATTTCACACACAGAAAGAGGTAGGATAGGAAGGAGCTTTGGGGGATTTTTTTTTTTAACGTTTATTTTGAGAGAGAGACAGAATGTGCGTGGGGGGGGGGGGGGGGCAGAGAGAGAGGGAGACACAGAATCCAAAGCAGGCTCCAGGCTCTGAGCTGTCAGCACAGAGCCCGACGTGGGGCTCGAACTTACCAACCGCGAGGTCATGACCTGAGCGGAAGTGGGTCGCTTAACCAACTGAGCCACCCAGGCGTCCCTTTCTTGGGATTTTTACCTTGAAAATCAACCCAAAAGATTATGAAAATAAATGTTTTATGTGTCTCAGAATGTTATAATTGCAACTATGGCTTATTCCTTAGAATGAAGAATAAGTCATGTATTGATTTTTGTGTGTATCTTTTCCAACAGGGTTGCATTAGACTAAGATATAACAATCTCCACTTAGCGTTGACTTTTTTTGTAGCCCATTCAGAAAGGGTCTTTTTGGTAAATGTTTTTGGAAAAAGTATTGTTTCTTTGATAAAAGTATTGTTTCTTTAATATCAAAAGTGATTTCTTTTGAAGTACTGTCTTGTCTTCATATTTGTTGGTTTTTTAGTTAACTCTTTATTTCATCAGCTTTTCGCTTGTCAAAACTGCATGTAATTTGGACATTCTGCAACATAATTTTCATCCATTTACTGATACCTTTTTCCTTTTTTTTTTTTTTAAGGCTTTTATGTTTTGAGAGCCAGCATGAGTGGGGGAGGGGCAAAGAGAGAGGGGGCCAGGGGATCCAAAGCAGGCTCTGCGCTGACAGGCTGACAGCAGCAAGCCCGATGATGCTGGGCTCCAACTCAACTTGAGAACTGCAAGATCATGACCTGAGCCGAAGTCGGGTGCTCAACCCACTGAGCCACCCAGGCGCCCCTGTTTTTTCTTTTGCAAGAATTGCACTTTGGTTTTATGGTCAGTTTGCGTCATATTTGAATTGGGTTGTTGGATGTTCCTTAATGAATCGGCTAGAGGCTGACACAAATGAAAGGCACGTTGCCAGTTTTAAACGGGGAGAGATGTTTAATTTTATGGTGGTTGGGTCATAGGTGCACTTTCTCATTCAAACCTTTTTAACCTTCTAACCTAGGAAATTTGGATGAAGAATATTCTTAAATAGCAAATAACTTTCCCACCAAACAAGGCAAAACTCCCCATAACCAGGAGCTCTTAACTAATGGAGGAATGCAGATAACTAAAACTCACAATTATAAAATAACACAATAGTGCTATGATAGAATTAAAGGTTAGTATAGGAGGGCAGAAAGGAAGGGCTTATCTAACTCTTCAAAGGTAACTGAGAAATGTTCCACAGAGGAGATGATGTGAGCTTAGATAATGTGTAAGGTGCCGACACTAACTGTCCACCGGGTGTTTGGTGTGATCTTAATCCTCAAAGCAACTCTTCAAGGTGAATATTACTTCAGTTTCATGGTATAAGAATCCAAAGTGTATTAAGGTTATGATTTAACCCAAGACATGCAGTTAGTATAGAAGACAGTTTTGAATCCAGGTTTATGTGTTATACATTTGTACTTTTTTCACTATGAAAAAGTGACTTGGACCAGAAAATGGGATGCATTCCAGGTAAAGAAAAGAATATATGCCCCAGTCTAGAAGTGCAATAAACCTTAGGGTTGGCAGAAATTGCGAGTAATGCGGTATACATAGAACTCAAGGTTTACTCAGTCCTAAATGTGCCATACATTTTGCTAAGTCTTAGGGAATCATAAAAGAAATATATCATCCTTGAAATCCAAGGGCTTACATTCTGATGTGAAAAGACATATAAAGTGGCTGGGGCGCCTTGATGGCTCAGTCGGTCAAGTGCCCGACATCAGCTCAGGTCGTGATCTCACAGTTCATGGGTCCGAACCCCGTGTCAGGCTCTGTGCTGACAGCTCAGAGCTCGGAGCCTGCTTCAAATTCTGTGTCTCCCTCTCTCTCTCTGTCCCTCCCCCACTCTTTCTCTCTCTCTCTCAAAAAATGAATAAACATTAAAAAATATTTTTAAGTGGCTAACAGGGATACTGTGTGATCTTTGGAAATGTGTAACAGAGGCAGTGGAAATTTAGAGGAAGCATAGGGTAGGCCACTTGGGGGTATCAGGGACACTTTGCAGCAGGAGGACCGTGACTGTGCCGAGTCTTAGAGAAGCTGGACTTATGTGGGGAGATAACTGGATAGGATATTCCAGGTGGAGAGTACACTATAAACAGGCATAAAGTCTCAGTTGTCCCATCAGTTTGGCATGACTGGAACTGCGTGCATAAGGTGAGTGGACAAGCCTAGTTAGGCCATGGAAGGGTGTGTGCTAACACAGAGATGATTGGTCCTCATCCTGCTATAGTCAGGAGTCTGCGAAGGTAATATGCTCAGGGTTTTGTTTTAGAAGGAAACTACCATGCGTGCATGGGGGACAGCCAGACCGGTAGCCACCCTGGGAACATGGGAGACCAGTTAGGAGGCAGGGTTCTGTGTGATGGGAGATGGGGAGGGCCAAAGTAGTGTAGTACCTCTTAAAGAAGAAAGGATTAATCAAAGACAGATTGGAGAGGAAGAAGTCAGGCTTGGCTCTGCATTTAGAAAGAGGGGTGCGGAGGAGGCTGAGTTTTCGCCCCTCTTCCTGGGTTGGATATCTCAGTGGGGAAGAATTGGGTCTGGGATTACAAGAAGAGGCACATATTTGGGCACAGGTGATCTTGAACTTTTTGGGTTTGAAATGCATGTACAGGCAACCAAGTGGAAATGTTCCATGAGCAGTTGGAGACATATGTGTAGAACTAGAGGGAGAGAGCTGGAAACAAGCATTGGAGAGTTATTAGCATACAGATGGTAGCAGAGGTTGAGGGTATCTTGGAGAGTTCATAGCATGAGGAGGAACAAGAACGCTGTGCAATATTGGCATAGAAGGAGAGAAAAAAGGGCGCCTGCAGAAGAATCGCTGCACAGTCAAGAGTAGAACTGAGAGAGAAGGGTGCCATGGAGGCCGGAGGAGGAGGCCGAGTCCAGATGTCTGCTTTGAGGGTTGAATGCTGCGGACAGAGTTAGGTCATTGCGAGGCCTGGCAGGCAGCAGGAAGCACTGGAGGAGTCAAGAAAGCATGACGCACTCAGGGTTCTCTTTGGGATTTTGCTCTGGAGGTGAAGAGATAAGTGAGATGTTAACCAGGGAGGAACCTAGAAACTGGGGAGAGCCAGCGGGTTTTCGTTTGTGTTTTGGAGATATGAGTCTGAGGTAGGACTTTACGTATATTTTAATGCTGAGGAAGGCCCCAATTAAAAAAAAAAAAAGGTTACGTTGGGGAGAGCAGCAGAGTGGGCATGTGATTCATAGAGTGGATGTCAGAGAAGGAAGATGGGGGTGGTCTCCAGAGCCCAGGGGAGAGAAATAGCATGGACAGGCAGGAAAACATCCAGTGGAGGAAAGTTGTTAGAGATGATAGGGGTGGAATAACCAAAAGGAAGAAGATTCTGAGAAAGCAATAGGGGATTTTTTTTCCTTCGTTCGGCAATGTTATTAAGTGCCCAGTGTGTGCCAGGCACCGGCTCTGGGGTGGGGGGAGAACCGAGAGCAGGGGCAGAGTGCAGCCTCTGCGGTAGATTAGGGGGGCCTCTCTGAGGACTTGGCATTTGAACTGTGAAAAAGAGACTGTCCTGCGCCTGTTGGGGAAGAACATTCTAGGCCGAGGGATCAGCCGTGCGCAGGCTTCCTGAGTAAAGGTGAACTAACAGGTTTGGGGTGAGATCCGGAAGGAGCCAGGGCACACACAGGTCATTTAAGGCCCTGTCGACCGTGAGCCAGCATCTGGGTTTTATTAACTACCGTGCAAACCCACCGAAGAGGGCCCATCGTTGGCTGCCAGGTGGACGCCAGGGTGTTGAGTGTGGAAGCAGGCTGACCACTCGGGAGGCTCGGTGGTAGTTTTGAAACACGTGCGATGGAAGTGGTCAGGGTTAGGAATAACTGGCACTCCCAAACCACACCAGACACAGTCACTTTCATTTCAGATGAAAAATGCTGATAGAACCAAGGTTGAAGTGGGGTGTTCAGCAAGGGAAAAAGAGATACATACCCTCAAATCATTTTTGATTAAAGGTTTAACATGCGCTGTTCAGTAGTAGCTACATGTGACTATTGAAATTTATTTATTTTAATTTTTTTAATGTTTATTTATTTTTGAGAGACAGAGCACAAGCAGGGTAGGGGCAGAGGGAGAGAGAGAGGGAGACACAGAATCTGAAGCAGGCCCCAGGCTCTGAGCTGTCAGCACAGAGCCTGTTGCGGGGCTCAAACTCAAGAACTGTGAGATCATGACTTGAGCTGGAAGTCGGACACTTAACCGACTGAGCCACCCAGGCGCCTCTATTTAAATTTAAATTTTACTCAAAATTTAGAACTCGTCAGTCACACTAGCCATGGGTGCTCAGAAGCCGATTGTAGCTAGTGGCTCACAGTTGGACAGTGCAAATACAGGCCTGTCCGTCATCAAAGAAGGGCTGGTTTAAAGTCATTGTTACCGTATTTGGAGCTAGGTAATTAAATACCAAGTGTAAGAGTTTTCCTTAACCATCACTGTGGTGCTGAAAATAGGACTGACTGCAAATGAGGAGAACACATAGCTAGAGAGGTGAGCGGCACAACAATTCAAAATAATAGAAGAAAATTGTAGCTAGAATAAGAAAGAACTTATTTCTCCTGCATGGCTTAGCCGTGGAGTCTTCTAGGTGCATTTTTATGTGACAAGGTGCCCCAGTCCACCGGTTGCCCACACGTATGAGTGCTGTGAGTTCACCCTTTATATCCCACCTAGCTTACCAGACTTTTGAAAATTCACCATCAAATTCAGCTATTTGAACTGTGAAACATCTTATCAACTCTACCATTTTTTTTTCCCTCCTGCAACAACAGAGGGAAGGTCTGTTCCTCCTATTTACAGCTTTCATTCCATCTATGCATTCCATTAGCAACTGCTTCAAAATATAATATTCTCACGTATGGTTGGTTTGGGATTGTTTGAGTGGTTTTTTTCTTATATGCTTATTTTTAATATAGCATAACCATGATCCTTTTTTTTCTACTGGCTCTTTTGTTGAATACAGTTTTACTACTTGGACTAATCCAGGTGGAATGTTTTAATAAACCATGCTTGTTATTTACATGTGTGTATGTGTGTTTAAATATTAAAGTTGGTTTTTTAATGAAGGTTTTATTTTGCTATAACCATGGGTTCACATGCGATGGTGAGAAATCATATAGAGGGGTTCTGTGGACCCTTCACCCATTTGCTCCCAGTGGTAGCATTTTATAAAACTATAGTACAGTATAACCCGGAGGTTGACATTGATACATTCCACCAGTCTTACTCAGATTTTCCAGTTTTACTTGTATTCATGTATATTGTGTGTGTGTGTGTGTGTGTGTGTGTGTGTGTGTGTGTGTGTGCAGAGCTGTGTCATATGGGTAAGTTCCTGGATCCTCCATCAAAGTCATGATACAGAATAGTTCTACCCACAGGGACCCCTCCTGTGGCCCTTTTATAGATTTTTTTCGTGTATTTTTATTTTTTGAGAGAGAGAGAAACGGTATGTGGGGGCAGGGCAGAGGAATAGGGAGAGAGAGAATCTTAAGCAGGCTCCCCACCCAGCACAGTCTCACCACCATGAAATCCTCACCTGGGCTGAAATCAAGAGTCAGATGCTTACACAGACTTTTTTTTTTTTTTTTTTTTTTGAGAGAGACAGAGACAGAATGCAAATGGGTTAGGGGCAGAGAGAGAGGGAGACACTGAATCTGAAGCAGGATCCAGGCTCTGAGCTGTCAGCACAGAGCCTGATGTGGGGCTTGAACTCACGAACCATGAGATCATGACCTGAGCCGAAGTCGGACGCTCAACCGACTGAGCCACCCAGGCGCCCCTCAAGAGTCAGATGCTTAACTAACTGAGCCACCAAGGAGCCCCCTGTTGCCCTTTTAGAACCACAATCACCTCTGTTTCTTGCCACCCCCCCCCCCCCACCATCCCTGTTTCCTGACAATACTAATATGCTCTCGATCTCTGGTTTTGTCATTTCCAGAAAGTTACATAAATGGAATCATACGATATGTAACTTTCTGGGATATGTAACTTTCTGGAATTGGTTCTTCCTCAAGATCCATTCATGTTGTGTGTATCAAAGTAGTTTCTTTTTGTAACTGAACCGTACTCCTTGGTATGGGTGTAGCACACTTTGTTTAACCATGCTGTATGGTTGAAGGACATCTGGAATGTTCATGTATAAATTTTTGTGTGAACAGAAGTCTTCATTTCTCTGGGGTAAATACCCAGGAGTGCAGTCACTGGTTCATATGGTAGCTGCACGTTTAGATTTGTGAAAAAAAACAAAACAAAACAAAAACAAAACAGTTTCCCAGAGTGACTCTACCATTTTACATCCTACCAGCAATGTGTAAGTGATCCAGTTCTCTGGAGCGTTTGGTATTATTGTCACTTTTTTTTTTTTTTTTTAAAGCCATTCTGATACATGTTTCAAGATATCTCATGGTGGTTTTAATTTGCATTTCTCTAATGGCTGGTGATGTTAAACATCTTTTTGTGTGCTACTTTACCATGTGTATATCCTCTTTGGTGAAATGTCTGTTTATGTCTTCAGCCCATTTTCTACTTGGATTGTTTTTAAATTGTTGAGTTTTGGGAGTTCTTTCTATTCTAAAATACTAGTCCTTTTATAAATATGTAGTCTGCAAATATTTCTCTCAGTCTGTAGCTTGTCTTTTCATCCTTTTAATAGGATTTTTTACAGAGTAAAACTTTTATAATTTGATGAGGTCCAATTTATCATTTTCCTTTTCTTTCTTTTCTTTTCTTTTTTTTTTTTTTTTTTTTTTTTTTTGAGGTATAATTGACGTATATTCATTTCAGGTGTACAACAGGATTCATTTTTTTTTTTTTTTTTTTGTATGCGGTGTGAGATGACACCACAGTAAGTCTAGCTAACACCTGTCACCTTTCATTGTTACAAAAATGGTTTTCCAGTGATGAGAATTTTAAGACACTCTCTTAGCAACTTTCAAATATGCAACACAGTGTTATTAACTGTAGTCACCATACTGTATATTACATCCCTATGACATTTATTTTATAACTAGAGGTTTGGATCTTTGGACTCCCTTCACCTGTTTCACCTTTCCCCACCTCTGGTAACTACCTGTATGTTCTCTGTATCTATTAGCTTGGATTTATTTGTGGATGTTTTCTCTTTCAATTTCACACATAAATGAGATCGTATGGTATTTGTCTTTCTTTGACTTATTTCCTTTAGCGTAATGCCCTTAATTCTATTCATGTCGTCACACATGTCAAGATTTCCTTCTTTTTATGGCTAAATAATATTCCATTGTGTACGTAACCACATTCTCTATCCATTCGTCTGTCTGTGGACACTTAGGTTGTTTCCATAAGTTGGCTATTTTAAATAATGCTGCATTGAACATTGAGGTGCGTGTATCTTTCGACAAAGTTCATGTTTTCGTTTTCTCTGGATAAATAGTGAAATTGCTGAATCATATGGTAGTTCTATTTTTAATTTTTTGAGGAACCTCCATAGTGTTTTCCACAGCGGCTGCACCAATTACGGTCCCACCAACAGTGTACAAGGGTTCCCTTTTGTCCACATCCTCACCAATACTTGCTATTTCTTGTTTTATTGATAATAGCCATTCTAACAGATGTGAGGTCACAGCTCATTGTAGTTTCCATTTGCATTTCCCTGACGTTTAGTGATCTCGAGTGCTGTTTCATATACCTGTTGGGCGTTTGTATGTCTTTGGGAAAATATCTGTTCAGATCCTCGAGTCATTTTTTAATTGGGTTGCTTGGTTTTTTTGCTGTTGAGTTTTATGAGTTCTTCTCTCTACACACTGGATATTAACCCTTTAGCAGGACACAATTTGTAAATATTTTCTCCCATGTGGTAGGTTGCTTTTTCATTTTGTTGATGGTTTCCTTTGCTGTGCAGAAGCTTTTTAGTTTGATGGAGTCCCACTTGTTCATCTTTGTTTTTGTTGCCTTGGCTTTTGGTGTCAAATCCAAAAAATCATCACCAAGACTGGAGTTGGAGCTTAACTTGCCTATATTTTCTTCAAGGCGTTTTATGGTGTCAGGTGTTCTGTTCAAATCTTTTGAGTTAATTTTTGTGGATGGTGTAAGGCAGTGGTCCAGTTTCGTTCTTTTGCATTTTGCTGTCCAGTTTTCCCAACACTATTTATTGAAGAGACTGTCCTTTCCTCTTTGGGTATTCTTGACTCCTTTGTGGTGAGTTAATTCACTGTACACACATAGGTTTATTTCTGGGCTCTCTATTCTGTTCCATTGATGTATGTGTCTGTCTTTATGCCAGTCCCATGTTGTTTTCATTTTATATATTGTGTTTTTTGGCACATATAGTCTAAGAACTTTGCCTAGCCCTAGATGCTGGAGATTTTCAGTTTTTTCTAAGGATTTTATGGTTTCATATTTTATATTAAAGTCCACGATCCATTGTGATTTAATTTTTTTTCAACCTACAACAACCTTAACTTACTGTCTCCGTTTCTGTGGGTTAGAAGTCCAGGTCGAGCATCGCTCAGCGGGGCTCTAGCTCAGAGTCTCACCAGGCTGACCGAGGTGTCAGCAGGGCTGCGTGTCTGTCTGTTTGGTGGTTGTTCATGAAGTCTCTGGGGACGTGTCTGCTTCTAAACACATGCGTGTTGTTGGCAGACTTCAGTTTCATGTGGTTGTCAGCCAGGTTCTTTTGCTTGGATGCCAGTGTGGTCGGGTGGATTTTCATCAGGCTTCTATTCTTTCTGACTTCTCCTGCCTCCTGTCTCCTACTTCCAGCTAGAGAAAATTCTCTGCTTTTAAGAACTTACGGGATTTTTTTTAAGTTTTTATTTAATTTCTAGTTAGTTAAATACAGTGTAACATTGGTTACAGGTGTACAGTGTAGTGAGTTAATTTTTGTGGTTTAGGTCAAGATTCTCTGTCTCTGTCTTTTTTTATTTCTTAATTTTTTTTTGCTAAAGATGTCTGATTGCTCCAGCACTGTTTCTTCTGCCATTAACTTGCTTTTGCAAATTGTCAAAAGTCCGTTGACATATTTGTATGGGTCTATTTCTAGGGGTTTTGTGTTTTTTGGTTTTTTTTTTTAAATACCACAAAAGTCCATGTTCATTATGGACACTTTTAGAAGATGAGAAAAAGCAGAAAAAGAAGAAATTGAGTCTTATCAAAAATGAGCTGTGTTAAATTTTCTCTACATCTTTTTCCTGGGTTTTGCTTGTTTTTGCTATTGTTTCAAGTAGCTGAACTCCTGCTACATGTAAAAATTGTATTGTGCTTTTTAAAAAATCCCATTATAGACATTTTTCCATGTTATTGTGAATGGTTTAATATTATTTTAATGATCCTATAATATTCCATTGTGTGGCATCTGTTTGCTGTGTAAAATTAATGTTTCCAAGTTTTGTTTTTGTTTTTTAAAAAGACCCCTCTGGTTACTGTCTTACTGGATTAAAAGATTTGGGCATTTTCATATTCTTGCAATTTCATTGCCCCATTGCTTCTGAGGGGGTTTTACACCATTTACATTTTACTGTTGTTATATGATTTATCTATAACAACATTGCATTTCTGAGAATTTCCCTGAATACTTTTAACTTGAATTTTCATATTATTTGATTATTCCTTACTAGCTTTAAGCTTGACTTATGTTGAATGAAAATTAATGAGAATCTTAGGGATTGGTACTAGGTAAAAGTAGTAGTCAGCATTTACCCATTTAACAAATGTAGTTTACATTTTGTAAATCATTATAATGTATAGTAACATGCAATTGAGATTTAGGGAAAACAGGTGGATTTGTTTTAAGATTGCTTTTACTTATTTATTTAAAAATATTTATTTTGGGGAGAGCACGGGGCGGGGGGGAGGGGCGGGCAGAGAGAGGGGGACAGAGGATCTGAAGCAGGCTCTGCGCTAACAGACTGACAGCAGCGAGCCCCGTGCGGGGCTCGAACTCATGAACGGTGAGATCATGACCTGAGCCGAAGTCAGACACTCAGCCAACCGACTGAGCCACCCAGGTGTCCCTGAGGTTGCTTTTAGTTTAAAAAAAAAAAAAAAAGAAAAGAAAAGGAAAAAAACACGTTCAATATGATCATTTACATCACAGTGTTGTTGCTTATTTGATTTTGATGATATGATTTTGCCTCCCTTCAAACAGAAAGCAATAGATCTTGCTAGCAAAGCAGCCCAGGAAGACAAAGCTGGGAACTATGAGGAAGCTCTTCAACTCTACCAACACGCTGTTCAGTATTTTCTCCATGTAGTTAAATGTAAGGCCATAGTTTGTTTTCTGTTTTAAAAGTTAAAGGAAAAGATTATTCTGTTTCTTTTATAACAGTTGAAATATAATGCCAGAAAATTCCAAACCATCCATTTGCAAAATATTCCCGGTAGCTTGTTAATAATTTTTAAGTAGTCGGCAAACAAATGTGCATAGCTATCCTAGTTATTGTTACTTTGTCTACCTAAAAATATTAAAATGCCATATAATCGATGTAAATAGTTTTTATTTTACTGGCGATATACCCACATTATGTACGAACCACATTTTCTAAGCGTCTCTGAAAATACTCTCTTAAGTACTTGTAAAAAAATAGGTTGGGAGCCATTTTGTTCGTATGTTTTCCAAATACGTACTGCATGTTTCCCACGCACCAGGTACTGTTTTAGGCACCGGGATGCGACGGTGAGGGGAAAGTGGGTAAAAACCCTGCCTCCGTGGCTCTTCAGCATAAGCTGAGCATACGACAAAAGTGTCTCTCTGGCAAACGGAAAGTTATTTTTTACTGAAAACTTCAGCGGTTGGATAATTTAGGATTTTCTTTTGAGCTTCTTCATTTCATGTTGAGGTTTTCTGTCAAATAAAAGTGAAACTAAAAATGAATCCTAAGATAATTGATTATTGCAATTGATAATTGCCCTGCATGGACTGCTCAAGTCGGCTTTTGAGACAGCTCCCACAGAGGCCTTTGTGGAGTAAAATTACTGTATTGGGGGCACCTGTAACATACGGAATTTCCGGCATTCTTCTACCATGAGATGAAACTTACGTAGACATTAATGGAAACGGTTGATATTACTTTTGTTGGTCTTAGAATTGGTTTTATGCGAGAGCAGCCGCTTTCAGCTGTCCGCACAAAATGTTAAAGGAAGAATAGAAAACCCACAGAATATTACATAATTTCTTCTTATTATTTAGCATTAACTTAACATATCCTAGTGTCTTGCTCAGATTTCTTTCTGCCTCAGACCCGCTGTTGGCTTCCAGCCGTGCTGGAGGGAAGCAGACAAGAGTTGGTGATGGTTGGTTACGAGGCTTAGAGATACCCTTCCTCCCTCCCCCCGCCCCCAAACTAGATTGTCCATGTCTCAAAAGTGTGTCTAAGAGTTTAAACCTGTCCATGTAGAAGACTAATGGAAAAATCTCTCTCACTTGCCTTTAATAGATGAAGCCCAGGGTGATAAAGCCAAGCAGAGTATCAGGGCAAAGTGTACAGAGTATCTTGATAGAGCAGAAAAACTAAAGGAGTACCTGAAAAAGAAAGAGAAAACTCCACAGAAGCCAGTGAAAGAGGGACAGCCGAATCCAGCGGAGGAGAAAGGGTATGTATTTTAGAGTGTTAGACTTTATTATATCTACTTAAACGAGAAAACTACATTTAACTTGTGAAATCCGTTTCTTTTGTTTAAACCAGCTGTTGGCAACCCAGGACTCAGAGGCCAAATCTGACCGGCTGCCAGTTTTTGTAAGCAAAGTCTTACCGGAACATAGTCTCTTACGTCTAAGAAAATGAGATTGTGGGACCTTGCTATCTGGCCTGGTTGGGTTTGCAGGCAGGAGGTTCTGGTCAGCTGTACGGACTGTGACGCTCACTGTTCGTGGTGTGCAGTGGCACAAGTTACTTGGGTAATCCCTGTGGTCGCCGGGAAGGGAGTGCCTTGCAGGCAGGGCTTTGGGGCAGCTTCCAAAGGCCGTTTTAAAAGACATAAGGAATGGAAGAACTAGAGGTGACTGGCTGCTTCAGACTGCACGGAAGGGTTTGAGGAAAACTGCAAATTCAGCGTTTTATATCCTCTGTTGAAGACATGGTCAGGGAATCGGCGGTTCCTGTGACACCTAAGAATATTTTCTCTTCTGTACCTACAGCACTGACATAACAAAAACCAGACCCCACCTGATCTTGCGGATTACTGCATTTCAACGTGGAATCAACTTCAGGGTTTCTTACATGAAAGTTGGGCCATTTACTGACGGACTAATGAAACCATTGGAAAAATTTTAGTTAACCTCGAATGACCCCCTGACTCTTCCTGAGACTCCTTTGCCGGGAGAAATGTCCTCTCCTCCCTGTGAGTTGAGGACCCTGTGGGGTCCACTCCTGAGATGGCTCCCTAGAAGGGGGATTCCAATTCTGTATTGAATAGCAGGACCCATCTTGGCCAATTTAAGCAAAAAGGGATATATTACAGAGTCTTAACCTTATAGATCTGGGGGAGGGCGGTCAGGGAATCCAGCTTGGATTCCGTAGCGTTAGGAGAAATGCCCGCCTCCCCCAGGGTGGTTCTGGTAAGGATCCAAGGCCTCCTGGTGCCAGGCAGGAGGACCTCTGCCCAGTTCGCTCGCAGGCATGGTCTCCTTGCACGCAGCGGCCACCTCAGCTGCTTGCCTCCGCCTTCTCGGAGGGACTTCAGTCTCCTGTGGGGCCCCAGCTGCAAGGAAGCCCGGGCAGGGCAGTTGTGTGAAAGCACCGTCTTCATTGTGCAAGAAAGCACGGTGGGACGAGGCTGGAGTAGGCGTCAGGTGAATCGTTTGGCGGTCTCCACCTCACCTGTAACCCCACCATCCTAGGATAACCAAGCCAGTCCCATTTGGGGGAAAAGATGTCTAGCTTTTTAATCCCCCTTTATATTTGATATGTAAAAAATGATGTAATGCCATATTTTTTGCTTTACCACTTTTTCATTCAACATCGTGTTGTAAATATCTTTCCAATAAACTATTTCTACATCATTTTTAAATACTGCAATGTGTTCTATCATATACTAATCCCTATAATTAAGCATACTCTATTTCTAATTTTTTCCCCTTTGGGAACAGTGTGGGTGTGATTATCCTTGTCGTCAACTCTTTGAACTTATTTTAAATTATTTTTTCAGGATAAATTCTTAGATATGAAATATCTGGATTGATTTACTTGTCTTTTGGTCTCAGTTCATTTTCATCAAAAGCTTCATCTATTCTTTGGAACCCCCCAACCTAAGGATTACAGACCTTGATACCTTAAATAATTAATATTCGGGGTTTTTCTCTCCTGGTTATGGCTTCTTGTTCTGATACATAGTTTGCCTGGTTTGGTGTTTTTATGTTGTTTACAACTCTCCTGTAACTCATCTAAAGTCTTTTGTGGAATGAGGTGTGGGGCATGCGTTTATAAATGTGCACATACATAGGTATGTCATGGGAATTTGGAGCTGGTTCCTGACTTCATTCTGGTCTTTTTGCCCCTTTCCTGTTCATGATTCCATATTGACAGATAACATGCCTGCTTACTATTTTGGTTAATATATTCTTATTAAAAGTAATAAAATAAGGATAACTTTTAATACGAATGTCTTATTTTGCCACTTAAAGTACAAATATTTCAGATTAATTTTTCCTTCATTTTTGCCTTATTTTGATAGCAATGAGTGATCATTTGAATATATTAAATTCTTTTTATTAGGAATGACAGTGATGGGGAAGGAGAATCTGATGATCCTGAAAAAAAGAAACTACAGAATCAACTTCAAGGTTGCTTTAGATTTCATTTTTAAATTTACTATCTTATATTTTTTTAAAAAACCTCATAGTGAATTGTCTATCTGAATTGCTTTTTCCACCTGTATTCAAATGAGGTTCAAGAACTGGCTTTGGTTCCCAGTGGCCCCATGCTGGCTCTGTGTAGGCCATTTTCACAGGATTTGCTCCGTAGGATCTCAGCTAGGTTGTTTTTTCTATGTAGTCAAATATTGTTTGGTTTTATATGTGCCTTAGAAGCCTGTCCGTCAACTTACTCGTTTTCATTTTGTCTTATTTGCCCCCTTCTAGAGAAGGTCGCATTTACGCTAGTAGCATGCTGCAAAATCTAATGGTATTAAAATTCCCAAACTGTCAGAGGAACCGAAGGAGTTAGGACTCACGCTTGGCTTTTAGTGCTGTTGCCGTAGCGTATTCATTGATGGTTTATTTCATGTTTCCAGACCTTTCGCATCAGCTTCTTATTCTGTTTCAGTGTTGCCATTTACATTAATCTCTTCCAGCTTTCTGTTTTTACCTTCCACACCTGTAAAAGCCTGTTCGTTCTCCTGTGCTCGTAGTATAGCGGTGTGATGGGGAGGGTATGGATTTTTAGTTCCATTCAGATCTGGATTCCCCTCCAGGGCCTCCTGCTGAAAAGCTGTCTAATCTTGGGCAGGTTCCATAGCCTCTCAGAGTAGAAGACCCCAGCTCTAGTATGGAAATTAACAATACCTTCTTTTCTGGGCAATTAAAAGATTATGGCAGCGTAAAACCTGACAATGTTATATCTGACAAATTTTAGGGCCTCAGTAAATGGTAGTCATTCTGTGTATCTAAAATGGCATCTACTCAATTGCTGACTATATATACTGAGATTTGATCATCATTTGATATGTTAGCTGATGACTTTTTGGATTGAGTTTTATGTATTTTGTTAATTTGGATCTTACCGAATAGATGCATAGCTGGGAAGGATTTCCATTATATAGGCACAGCCTTGGTGAGTGAATGGTGACTGCACCCTGCTTGGCCAGTCTTTTAATCTTACTGCACTAACTGGTCTCTTCATTTTTATTCTGTTACCTGTCTTACTAACCGCACTGGGACATCTAGGAGAATACTCTAAGGGTAACACCTTGGAAATGCTACCGTTAGTGAGGATACTTTTATGTCTGAGAGCTTGAGTGGTGGATAAAATCAAAAAGCAAAGGCCGCGTTTCTGCTGCCACAGCAGCACTGCCTGGAGCGGTGCGAGCACACGCTTGCTACTCGGTGAGCTCTGCTGGACAACCCCGTGGTCTGTGCCAGGTGGCAAAAGACATTTTTTTCTGTCCTGCTTTTGTTTCCCCTCTCTCCCCCACAAAGTAAAAACTGGATGGTATCTTTAGTTTTGGAAAAGATACAAGCCAATTTTTAATAGGGAATTTTTCTTTAAAAATGAGTAATGATAGGGGCCCCTGGGTGGCTCAGTCGGTTGAGCGTCCACCTTTGGCTCAGGTCATGATCTCACAGCTCCTGAGTTCGAGCCCCGCGTCGGGCTCTGTGCTGACAGCTCGGAGCCTGGAGCCTGCTTCCCATTCTGTGTCTTCCTCTCTCTCTGCCCCTAACCCACTCTCATTCTGTCTTTGTCTCTCTCAAAAATAAACAAACGTTAAAAAAAAAAAAATCAGTAATGATAAGGACCAGAGATGTACAAAAATACAAATGCTGAAAACACATAAATGAGAACATTTATTTGGAATTTCAGGATGAAGTGTAGTATGAAATCCTATCCTTTCATATCTAAGTCATTTTTTCCGTCTTTTCATTTAAGAGTTGCTCATGGATTTCACTGTAAAATAGCCTTTCTGAATCTTGCCTCTTTTCCCTGAAAGAGTATTTTAAATCTTTTACTTCTGTTTTAAGTTATGATTTTAAATGTAATATTTGATTATTAAAATTAAATAATTTATGATTTGAGTTTTCTGTTAGCTGTTTTGATGCTCACGGACTTTTTTTTTGAGGTTAAATAACATTAGTGTAATAAAGAGTAGAGTCAAAGACTGGATGAATTTATATAATTGGAAAACAAATCATTTGGCTTGTATTCCCAATAATCCTTCTCCTCCTTTTTAGTTAGTACTTTTGTCAATGTTACTTTTATCTGAATTTTTTATCACTAAACATTCCAAAGTCACTTTTCAACTTTGAAAAGTATTAATTAAGTGTTAAGATAAATTATGGCATATTTAGAAAATTCATACTTAGGAAAAACTTTAATTGGCCAGATGATATTTACATAATTTAAAGTAAATTTACTTTTGTTTACCTATCACAAAATCCTATGGGGTGTTGTAAATGTTTCCTTACTAATCTGAGTGGAACATAGAAAAGAAAAAGTGAATTGGCTTTACCTTATACTTACTGTAAATTTTTAGAATGTAGAAAGTGTTTAAGGTTTCATTTCAATTTTTTTTCCAAGATTTTATTTTTTTAAGTTATCTCTGCACCCAACGTGGGGCTCGAACTTAAAACCCTGAGATCAAGAGTCACATGCTCCACTGACTGAGCCAGCCAGGCACCCCAGTTTCATTTAATTTAGATCTATAGCTAAAGATTTTCATAATTTAAGTAGGTTGTGTAATATAATTACTCTTTGAATAATAGATGATCTTTCCTAACAAGAAGAAATACCCATAAAACTAAATTTATTGGTAATCAGCAGACTGTGTAAGTGGTAATATTTTGTTATACTTAAAACAGTTATATATCACCTTAGAACTGGCTTTTGGAAATGCTTTTTTGTTGTTATTTTTTTTTTTAATGTTTACTTTTGAGAGAGAGAGAGAATGAATGCAAGCAGGGGAGGGGCACAGAGACAGGGAGACACAGAATCAGAAGCAGGCTCCAGGCTCTGAGCCGAAGTCAGACACTTAACCGACTGAGCCACAAAGGTGCCTTCAAAAAGCTTTTGATAGGGGCGCCTGGGTGGCGCAGTCGGTTAAGCGTCCGACTTCAGCCAGGTCACGATCTCGCGGTCCGTGAGTTCGAGCCCCGCGTCAGGCTCTGGGCTGATGGCTCAGAGCCTGGAGCCTGTTTCCGATTCTGTGTCTCCCTCTCTCTCTCTCTGCCCCTCCCCCGTTCATGCTCTGTCTCTCTCTGTCCCAAAAATAAATAAAAAACGTTGAAAAAAAAAAAAAAAAGCTTTTGATAAAAGAATAACTAAAGTTTTGCCAATAAGCTATATTAGAAGAAATCTTTTGTGGATTCTTACTGCAACAATTAGTGTCGCTTTTGAATATATTATACAGAAAAACTAAATCATTTAGATAGCTTTTTTAATGTACAAAAATTTTAAGTAGGTCTATTTAGAAGCCAAAAAGAAAATTTGGCAAATCTTAGGAAAATACTGCAAATCTACAAGAGCACACTTCTCTCTCTTCCATCATCCCCTCCCTTCCCTTCCCTTCCCTTCTCCCTACTATTTATCTGTGCATCCATCTGTCTGTCATCAGTTAAAACTTTTGAGGACATTTTTCTTTCTGTGGTTAAGGAGAGCATTAGATCACTGGGTGTTTTTGTTAAAAAAAAAAAAAAAAAAAGAACTAGTAGATCAGCCCCCATTGAACAAGTACTTCCGATACTTTAGTGCATTCAAACATGACCGCCACTTGCTGTAATGTCTGGTGATTTTCCAAACACTCTAGTATTCATTATGTCATTTGATCCTTACACTAGCCCATCTTAAGTAGTTTGGGCAGATAGTGTTATTTCCATTTTACAGTGAGGAAGCGGAAATAGAAAAGCTAAGTGACCTCCCCGAGGTGATCTAGTCGCCCACCCCAGCTTCCAGACTCCTGTTGACTCCGCCCTAATAACTACTTCCTTGTCACACGAGTTCTAAAAGGTTCTTAATAGATAAAACTTTTCCAGACAGTTTTATAACGTGTTTCTTGAACGTCATTATTTCGTGTTGTGTTCTACATTTGATAGAATAGTCTTCCTTAATTTAAAGGTGACATAATGTTTTTGTAGGTGCCATTGTTATAGAGCGACCAAATGTGAAATGGAGCGACGTTGCTGGTCTTGAAGGAGCCAAAGAGGCACTGAAAGAGGCTGTGATCTTGCCTATTAAATTTCCTCATCTTTTTACAGGTGAGATGAATGTTAAATATTTTTTTGGTCATTGTTTAAAAAGTCATTGATGACTGAAGTAGAGTGTTGTGAATTTTTGTCGCCGTATTATAAGGTAACAGCTTACATCAGTTCTGTTATGAGGTGGTGATACACCTTTACACAAAGGTATTTATTTCATACGCATATTTGTAATATGTACATATATAGATATATAGCCACACAATGTAAATGTCAACCAGTAGGGTGATCACCGACATGCAGTGGAGTGCTGTGTGCTCACTAAAATATAGGGCACATTTACAGATCTACATTATTAACATGAAGGCATGCCCACGTGTATGATAAAGGTCAAATCCCACGTTATAAACGTGTGTGGTATGTCTCTATATTTGTTAAATAAATGTGTGTGCGGGGAAGTAAAAGTAGACCAACCAAAATGTTAAGGCTATGCCTGGGTGATAAGATTAGGGGTGATTTTGACTTCTTTGAACTTTCATCTGAAGTTTTTGCAATGGCCACGCACTAGTTTTATGAGAGTTCTTCCATTTCTTGAAAAGAGGAATAGGAATTATTTACCATTTTCGGATGAAGTACCTACCTCTAGGGACAGCTGCTTCTCACTGTGACAGAATATCGCTAAGCCAGCCGTCTGGGTGTCGTTGAAGTTACAGCTCCAGCAGTAGGTGATTTGTGCTGCACCTTTCCTTCATTTCGTCCTGTGTATGACCGAGAGCCTGCCTGTGTTTGTGCTGTGGCTGTACCCACAGTGTCACAGTGAAACAGGGCTTCCCTTTTAGAAGCAAGCTGGTTTATGTAGAGAGCGGATCTGTGCTGTTGGCCTCAAGCTGAACACTTCCAGAAGGTACTGTCGTATAGAGTAGTGACGGGCAGAGAACCCGTGGGCCCCCAGCGGTCCACCTAGCAAGGTATGACTTACAACCTAACTTCAGAAATAGGAAGTTAACAGTGTCAAAGTGACATCGTGGGGGCGCCTGGGTGACTCAGTCTGTTAAGTGTCAGACTTCAGCTCGGGTCATGATCTCACGGTTTGTGGGTTTGAGCCCCGCGGCGGGCTCTGTGCTGACAGCTCGGAGCCTGGAGCCTGCTTCGGGTTCTGTGTCTCCCTCTCGCACTCTGTCTCCCTCTCAAAAATAAACATTAAAAAAAATTTTTTTTAATTAAAAGTTGACATCATGATTCTATAAAGGCACAAAAGTATGGTTGAGATCATTTTATATTACTTACATCACTGTTTTGCAAACACGTCATTTATGTATCTTCTTTATGATTGTTTCCATATATGTGTACCATTATTATTTTTTTTAATTTTTCTTTAAATCACTCATTTATAGAGCAAATTTGTATAGCCTAAATATACAGAGACCAGCAGGAACCTGTAAGTGTTCAGCTTCATAAGTTATCAGAAAGTAAGTATATCTATGTAATCATCATCACACAGATCAAGAAATAATACCAATAACCCAGAAGTCTCCCTCTGCCAAATCTTTCCTCTGCAAAGGTAATCACTCTCTTGACTCCTCTAACACCGTAGATTGTTTTGTCTGTATTTGAACTTTTAAGTCATCTTATTTTTATGTACTAACTTCATTTAAAAAAATTTTTTTAACGTTTATTCACCTTTGAGAGAGAGAGAGAGACAGAGCATGAATGGGGAAGGGTCACGGAGAGGGAGACACAGAATCCGAAGCAGGTTCCAGGCCCCGAGCTGTCAGCACAGAGCTTGACATGGGGCTCGAACCCATGAACCATGAGATCATGACCTGAGCCAAAGTCTGCAACGTAACTGACTGAGCCACCCAGGCGCCCCTGTATTAACTTCATTTTAAAAGATTGCTTTGTGCCTGCTATAAATGGAAAAAAATTAATAATTTTCTAATATTTAAAAATTATTTAAATACAAAGTATTTGTGTGCTGCATAGAAAGCACTTCATATGCCACTAATTATATGTACCACATTTAAGGGAACACTGACTTACAATTGTAGACATTTAAAATAGGAAGATAGAATTCAAGTCAAAGATGAGGCTTATGTAACAATACTCAGATTTGCCATTAGTAATCTGCATGTCATTCTTTTATTTTTATTCTTTTTTTATTTTCTTAAGTTTATATATTTATTTTGAGAGACAGAGTGCATGCAAGCAGGTGAGGGTCAGAGAGAGAGGGAGAGAGAGTCCCCAGCAGGCTCCACATACAGAGCCAGACACAGAGCTGGATCTCATGAACCGTGAGATCATGACCTGAGCAGCAATCAAGCCTCCACGATGCCTAACCCACTGAGCCACCTGAGGCGCCCCACATGCCATTCTCCTATGGATACCATGTACCCATCCAGTTTGCACCTAGAAGTTTTTTAAGTGTATAGTTAATATTTTTTTGCCAGATGTAACTCAGCCTGTTTTATTTTAGGCAGTGTTATGATTTCTCATTAGGAAAATCGAAATACAGAGTTGATTTGCTCACTTGTTATATTTTGGCAAAACTAGGATTTCAGGTAGAGTCCCCTTATCGTTACCCAACCGCTTGAACAAGAATACAAGAATAGGCTCTCTGTAATAGTAACCTTTGCCTCCTTGTGGAATCAGGAACTGAATAGAACTTTGCGAGGGATCACCCAAACTGTGTTAGTTTCATTCCCCCAAGCGTCAAATATTTAAAAGAAAATGTTTCCAGCTGCCCTTGCCCTACGGATATAGTTTGTCCTACAGTGTTCTGGTATTAAGGATCATACACAGTAGACCATCAGGTAGTACGTTTTAGCTGAACGAGTCTGCCTTTACTAGATTGCAAGATCCTCTTGTATTCACAGTTCTCCGTCTGTACGTTGTGGTTTCAGTGCATAGTGGCTGAATGAATGAGTGAGCAAGCAGTTGAGCTTCCTATTAGAAGGATTATATATCTATGTAAACCCATTGGACAAAGTGGTCTCTAGAAAAAGCAAATACAATACTTCTAAGACATACTTACCTTAGATTGATTTATTTAAAAAAAAAAATTACTGTTAGCTGCAGAGTGAAAACTTCTCCACAGTATTCTTCAGTATGGGTGATGTCTCTAGTAACTGAAATTAACAGTCTTAGGTTCTCATGTTATTTTTCTCATGCGAATTTTAGGCAAGAGAACACCTTGGAGGGGAATTCTGTTATTTGGCCCACCGGGAACAGGAAAGTCCTATTTAGCCAAAGCTGTGGCAACAGAAGCAAACAACTCAACGTTTTTTTCAATATCTTCCTCTGACCTTGTCTCTAAGTGGCTAGGAGAAAGTGAAAAGTAAGTAGTAAGTTGTTGTTTTGGTGGGGTTTTTTTTGTTTTTTTTGGTTTTTTTGGCTTTTTAGTTTTTCTTTGCCAGGTAGTCACTATATCAGTATATAAAGGAAGAGGCTTCCTACGTCATGAATAGACATTCAGAGAAGTGTCTGAATATGAAATAAGTATTCATTTCGTTGTCAGATCAGTCCCTAGTTTGACATTTATTTCATAGGAAAAAGATAGCATATGTATAGTTATATATAGCATAGTTTAGTAAATCATAAAGTGAATCATCCAGTTGTAGTATTCTTATTTTCTAGACCAAAACATAGTTGGACCTTTTAATCTGTAGAGTTCTTATAATACTGTATATGTGTTGTGTTTTTTTTTTTTCATTAAGTCCTTTGTCATTTACTATTCTTTTAAGAAGCTGAAAGCTTTTACTTATTTTTAGGCTAGTTAAGAACTTATTTCAGCTTGCCAGAGAGAGTAAACCTTCCATCATCTTCATCGATGAAATTGATTCTCTGTGTGGCTCAAGAAGCGAAAACGAAAGTGAAGCTGCCCGTAGAATTAAGACGGAGTTCTTAGTTCAAATGCAAGGTAGGCTGACTGGCTTTTCACATAGCTTCTGTTACTGTATCACCATTATCATCACAATAATGAAACAGTGAAATTCTAGCTGAATTTCTTCATTTTAGCAGACCACATGTTTGATTATGCCAAGCTTCATTCCGGTCGTCCTCCATGGTGTAATCATCTTGCAGTACTCTGGCAGAAACAGGAAGATTTGCATATTCACTTACATCATACCAGGAACAGTATCAGCAAAAGGAATTTGTAGACTTCAAATGAAATCTTTCAAGAAATATTTTGAAAAGAATATTAATAGTATTTGCCCACAGTCTAGCAGATTTGATTCTTGGGAATATTTGCATTGTATTTTAATAATGTGATATTTGATTTTTCAAAGAGACTCTCTCAAGATGGGGCACTATAACATTAAAACCCCACATTCTTAACAGAACGTATAGGCAATGTTTAAAGAACACTAAAACGGAAAATTATTTAAAATATTACTTATTTTGGTGCAGGCGTTGGTGTAGACAATGATGGAATTTTGGTTCTGGGAGCTACAAATATCCCCTGGGTTCTGGATTCTGCCATTAGAAGAAGGTATGAAAATATAGTGAAGATCTTATTTCTAACTACAGATGTAACAAGTCAGTAGCAATTCCCTTTTTGTCTAGTGAAGAGGCATTCTGAAAACTTTTCAGAATTTTTTTTTAAATTTTTTTTCACATTTATTTTTGAGACAGAGAGAGACAGAGCATGAACGGGGGAGAGTCAGAGAGCGAGAGGGAGACACAGAATCTGAAACAGGCTCCAGGCTCTGAGCTGTCAGCACAGAGCCCGACACGGGGCTTGAACTCACGAACCGCGAGATCATGACCTGAGCCGAAGTCAGACGCTTAACCGACTGAGCCACCCAGGCGCCCCTAGAATTTTTTTGGTGTGCCCTAGTCCTGCTGACCCCCAGTGTCGGAGGAAGAGAGGCAGGTGTTTGTTTGCTTGCTATATTAAAGTTACAAGATAGCCACTTACGAATCTTTCACATTGGAGCATATATTACCTAATGCTTAACTTGTAATTCAGACTATGCTTAGTGGGCACTGATGCTTCTAAAATTTACAAGTATAGCTTGATATTTCAATGGAAAACTTTCACACAAAATTTTAGCAAAATGACAGTTACATAGGTTAAAGTATGATAGATAACCAAGATATATTTTCATAAAAAAATTTACGTTTATGGGGCACCTGGGTGGTTTAGTTGGTTGAGTGTCCGACTTCGGCTCAGGTCATGATCTCGCAGTATGTGGGTTCTCGAGCCCCGTGTCAGGCTCTGCGCTGACAGCCCAGAGCCTGGAGCCTGCTTTGGATACTGTGTCTCCCTCTCTCTCTCTGCCTCTCCCCTGCTCACGCTATGTCTCTCTCTCAAAAATAAATAAACATTAAAAAGGAAGTAATTAAAAGAAATTTGTCTATAATTTTTAAGTTGCATATGAAACTTGAGCTACAGGGAAGGTATATAGTCTTGTTACTTTTATTTATTTATTTATTTTTTTATGTTTATTGAGAGACAGAAACAGAGCATGAGCGTGGGAGGGGCACAGAGAGGAGGAGACGTAGAATCCGAAGCAGGCTCCAGGCTCAGCTGTCAGCACAGAGCCCGACGTGGGGCTCGAACTCACAAACCACAAGATCATGACCTGAGCCGAAGTTGGACGCTTAACCGACTGAGCCACCCGGGTGCCCCTAGTCTCGTTACTTTTCACGCACATAGTTCCCTATTTCAGTCACTGAATTTTGCATGGTAAAAATTACCATCAGTTCCTGCCACTTTTACCCCATTCACTTGATGCTTTGCCAAGATGCTAGGTTACTGTCCAGTATCAAGAGAGGAAATCTGCCCGTTACTTTTGCAAACTGGTCTAGTTCTAAATGCATGTCTGTAGATAATGGAAACTTAAACTTCTTACTGCCACAGAGAGTTACCTAAAGGGAGAACAATCTTCACAGCCACTTAAATTGGCCTTTGTTACTTCCTATCTCCAAATGCTGTCTAAGAAGGCAAGCAAAATTATTCTTAATAAAACAGTGTTTATGAGATAGTATAACTATTTATTCTGAATGTACCTATTATGATAAAGTGGACATTTTGTGTCAACATATGCTTATTATATAAGATTTTGAGTAATTTTACTGTTTCGGATTTGGAGAATTATTTTGTCCTCTCTTATTTCATATGATGAACCATAATCCCTTGATCAGGAGTTCAGAGTATAAATCTATGGGGAGCTAATCTTGTGAGACATACCAGGTTGTGACCTCTAGACATACAAAGACTATGGCCAAAATAACCCAAAAATCATGTGAGAAAGATTAAATCACTCCAAACTGGTTCTCTGACTATGTTGGTTTTACTTGTTAGTTGTTAACATGTTCTGGATATTTTCCCACTGTTTAACCAAAATATATATCTTTAACTCTGACACATAGAAATCAACCAGCTTAGCTTTGTATATATGAGACCATCTGAGTATCTTGTTTCTTCTTGAAAAATCTGAATTTTCAACTGAAATTAAACATATGTAGTAATATTCTTGGTATAATTTTTCTTTCAAGATTCGAGAAACGAATTTATATTCCGTTGCCTGAGGCCCATGCCCGAGCAGCAATGTTTAAATTGCACTTGGGGACCACTCAGAACAGTCTAACGGAAACAGACTTCCGAGAACTTGGGAAGAAAACCGATGGTTATTCGGGAGCAGACATAAGTATTATTGTGCGTGATGCGCTCATGCAGCCTGTTAGAAAAGTACAGTCAGCTACTCATTTTAAAAAGGTAAGGAACTTTGATCCACCCTTTCATAGGTTTTTAAAGTCAGGCCATCATTAATTTGTCTTCAGAGAATTTCAGGAAGGTTTCAGTTCTGTAAACTAAAGTGCGTTTATAGAATAGACATTTCCATTTCATTGCAAATAAGTTCTCCCACAAAGTTTATTTATTTTTTTTTTTTCAACGTTTTTTATTTATTTTTGGGACAGAGAGAGACAGAGCATGAACGGGGGAGGGGCAGAGAGAGAGGGAGACACAGAATCCGAAACAGGCTCCAGGCTCTGAGCCATCAGCCCAGAGCCTGACGCGGGGCTCGAACTCACGGACCGCGAGATCGTGACCTGGCTGAAGTCGGACGCTTAACCGACTGCGCCACCCAGGCGCCCCTCCCACAAAGTTTATTAATAGCCTTAAAGTATTTTAAAATGTTACGTGCAGTGATTTTTTTAAGTACTTATTATTTTGATGTAAGTATAGAAAGTATAAGTACTTAAAAGTATATACTTTTAAGTATATAGTTACCTTTGATGTAACTAGAAGAAATATCTTTGAGCAGAACCTGGTGCATTTACACTTCATTAACAAAAATGGCCACCTGGGTGGCTCTGTCAGTTGAGTGTTCAACTCTTGACTTCTGCTCAGGCTGTGGTCCCAGGGGTCATGGCATCCAGCCCTGCGATGGGCTCTGCGCTGAGTGTGGAGCCTGCTTGAGATTCATTCTCTTGCTCTCTCGCTCTCGCTGTCTCTCCCCCGCCTTCTCTCTCCTCCTCTCTCCCTCCCTCTCTCCCTTCTCCTCTCCCTCCCCTTTCCCCCACTCCTCCCCCTTTCTCCCCCCACTGTGCTCTCTGTCTCATAAAAAAAAAAGGGGGGGTAAAAATAATAATGGCTGATACTAAATATTCCCATGCCTGGCGCTGTGTTCTATTCTTTATCTTACTGTTGCATTGGGTCCTCACAAAAACTCTGCAGGAGGTGCCTTTCGCCACCTGTTGATCATTAATCTGAGACGTAGGTGTTAACATGATAAAACTGGGGCTTGGACGCTGACCCGGTTTGCCGGGGTACAACCGGAGGGGTGCAGAGGTGTGATTTTTCTCTAGGTCACGTGTACTTCGGAATGTGAAGCCTTGCTTCCCATACACCATTCTGTCTGCATGAATGAGTTGAGCATATAGTGTTTTGTCCAACGACCATGGTCTTGGGACGTCCATTGTAAGTAACAGTGGAGTAGGTAATATGGACTAACCCTGTTCCTAAGGGCTGCAGTGTCCAATGTTACTCATGAACATTGATGTGAGAATCCTGAAAAACTATTAGTAAACCTAATCCAGCAATCTATGACAAGACTACTATATCATGAGTAAGTTACATACGTATGTCTGTTAACCCCACAATGAAATAAGATTTTAAGAAAAGGATGAACCGGAATTAAAACCTGAATTTAAAGCCTGAGTTCACAGTTTGCTTGTCACATCTCCTTGAGCACATTTTGTTACCCGTTTCAAGCTCATTTGTATCTTCTCTAAAGTGGAGATGACAACACTGCCTCGAAGTGCTCTGTGCGAGAGGAGTGAAGCAGCTCTCACGCAGCATCTCTGTCCTGGTACCTGAGCAGCCCAGGAAACGGCTCTTTCCACTTCTTCAGCCATTTCATCACTGAGGGAAATACAGGAGGCTCAGGGTCAAGTTTAGTCTCAGCCACTGTTATTTTCTTTTAAATTCTCTTTGCCATTTAGAAACTATAGATTTTTAGGAATCCAGTCCTTTCTTACCCAGAAGTTTTCATTCCGTTCTCTGTATTACTACCGGGACAGGCTACACGACCCGGAAGCCAGGTCCTTACTAGGAGGACAAAGGCAAAGCAGCCGAATCAGGGTTAACACCAGGCCTTCTCTGCATCACCAGCTATGGTAGAGCTCTCCGTGGCTCCATGCTTTACTCCCATTTTGAAGGATGATTATTTCAATCAAAAACAAGATTGCCTGTTTATTTTGTCAAATGTCTAAAGTACTGGTAAGTCAGGAAGCACCACAGTCAAAAACAAAAATCCCGGGGCACCTGGGTGGCTCAGTCGGTTGAGCGTCCGACTTCGGCTCAGGTCACAATCTCACAGTGTGTGAATCCGAGCCCCACATCGGGCTCTGTGCTGATGGCTCAGAGCCTGGAGCCTGCTTCCGATTCTGTGTCTCCCTCTCTCTTTGCCCCTTCCCTGCTCATGCTCTGTCTCTCTCTGTCTCAAAAATAAATAAAAACATTAAGAAAAAAAATTCAAAACAAAACAAAAATCCCTTGTGCTCTCTTTGGCACCACATTTCCTACAAACAAAAATCCCCGCAGCTGAAAGGCTGGTGGGGAAAGACAGACAATAAAATAGACATAATAAGTGAAGTTAGAATGTTTATTTTTCTGCACCTGCCCTAATCCTGGGATAATACTTAAGATTGATCATCAAATAAATAAGTGTGAAAGCAGCTCCCAACTGGTATAGATTTGTTGCCATCTAAAAAATACTTGCGTGTGACTCTGTCACAAAGGTTCTCTCTCTGGGTGTTATTAAAATTTTATTTTAAATTAGTTATGAATCACAAAATAGCACTGAAATTATACTTAGCATTTATTTTTGTGCTTATATTTAAAGAAGAAATTTTTGTTAAAAAAGACAAAGATTCGGTGATTTCACACTAATAAATCTAAATATCACAGAAACTTTCTCAGCTTTAGAAAATAGAGAAACTTAGGAGAGTTATTGAGGATTACTTTTTTTTTGGTCTCTAAGAGCATTTAATAAGCATTAGAGAAGAAAAGAAAACTCTTAATCACGGGTACCTGTTTTGTTTTGTTTTTTAATTTTAATTCATTTTCTCCTTGTAATCATGTAAGTAATTTATGGTAGGAAATTTCAGACTATAGGAAAGCATCAAGAAAAAAATTAAAACTAAGCAAAACCTATCCCATCACCCAAAGACAGCTAGCTACATTTTGTTGTATATTCTATTTATTTGTGGAAGTCAACATTTTAACAAAGTATAGAATGGTACATTTTCACATTTCCTGATAATGGCCTAAACCTTAATTTTGTTAATTTGTTCAAGTAAATATTTCAGATTACTATTTATTCCAGGTTCGCGGACCTTCACGAGCTGATCCTAACAAAATAGTAGATGATCTGCTAACACCGTGTTCTCCAGGTGACCCTGGTGCCATTGAAATGACATGGATGGACGTCCCTGGGGATAAACTTCTGGAGCCAGTTGTTTGCATGGTTTGACATTTTGTTTGCTTTTAACAAAAAACTTAAAACATAATTCGTAATTTGTGAGACAAAGATAAACATTTTACGTAAAATTAGCTAGGAAATAGTGTGTGTAATACTAACTATTCAGTTAAAAAGTTGTAAAGGTAATTAAACTTAAAATGTAACAAATAATTATCTTTAAAATATTTTCTTGGGCTTTAAGGAAAATTTAATTTTAAGTGAAAAAGCTATTTTTCAAAAACAGGTTTCTAAGTTTATAGGTCTTACAGCTGGGATACGATCACCAAAAGACTTATCTATAAATTATTGTCAAGACTTAATAAAAAGTGGAATTGTTGAAAATTTCTTTTCCGGGGATTCTAAGATTTTGTAAAATATCTGGAAACCCTAATGCATGTATCATAGTATTCGTGATGGTATTTTTGTTTTACTTCTTCAGGCTTCATAGAAAGTTTAAATATTATAGTGCTTGAAAAAAAAATCCTGAAACCAAGTTTTTATGATAAAAAATTAAATTTCTGTAGTTTTTATTGGAGGAATTAAAATAATTTGTAAGACTTATTTTGTAACGTATAGGAAGCTTACTGTGATTGAAAAGCTACATTTACTGTTTTTATGTTTTCTTATTGGTGAATGTTCAGTTTTTTTTAAATCTTCTACTTCAGTTACATATTTGCAAAGAGCTTTGTGTCAGAATTAACAGTAACTTCCAGAAAAAAAACTTACTTACATGGTATATACTCTATATCTATAGACGTACATGTACCTCTATAAGTACATAAGTATGTCTGTGGATATATTTATGTGTTAACCATACTGCTTCTCTGAAAAGTTATTCAGTTGTTGCAGTCCTTGCTATATTATTTTTTAAAGATTTTGTTCTTTAGATCATTTTTCATATAAGAGACATAGCCTAGAACTTAATTTTTTAATGACTCCCTGATATTAGCATATTTTCTTACCATTTGATCATAATTTTGACTAATAGCTAAAAAATTCTGATAGTTGGTTTTAATTAAATGGTATTGTGTTTCACATAAGTGTAAGTGAATGATTTCTGTAAGTGAATGATTATGTTCCTTTTGAATTGCACTTGGTGAACTCTCTTGTTTAAGAAAGAAAAACAGGTAAGACTAGGAAAGAGATCAGGGACATATTCTGGAGGGCCTTATTCTGGAGAGCCTCAGCCTTATTAACAGGATTGTACTTCTGATGGGTAGTGGGGAGCCATTGAAAGTTGTGGTCAGAACAAGGCAACCAGTTGAAAGCTGCTGTGCAAAAGAATAACATGATCAAAGATTTTCTCTAGAAGAATAAGAGAGTTTGTTGTGAATAACTTATGGCACACTGCAAATACTTAGATTTAACCTTAGATGGAAAGTCAGTAGTAATAATGATGACACAATGGTTTTTAGTTGATTAAACCTATTACTAACACCTCCCTTCTTTTTCCCTGACAGTCGGATATGTTACGGTCACTGTCTAACACAAAGCCCACAGTCAATGAACATGACTTGTTGAAATTGAAGAAGTTTACGGAAGATTTTGGCCAAGAAGGCTAAACCAAAGATAACAAGGAGGACGTTTACCATGTGTGTTCTTTCCTTCGTAGGTACTTTTGCCTTTCTTAATGGCATTCAGATTGTTTCCAGTAAAACTCTTTTACCACAGGAAAATACAGATCTCACTCCAGAGTCCCTTTAATTTTATATGTACCTTTGCTCCATTACCAGTTAAATGCTCCTGTTAACAAAAATGATAAAATAATGGATTATAAAGAGATCGGTGATATATGAATGGCAAAAAATAGGAATTGCCCAGTTAAGAAGAGGATTAAAATTGATTGCGATACCAATATTTAGGATGGGTGGTCTTTACAAAGAGCATTTATTTTTTATTTCCTCTCTCTCTCTCTCTCTCTCTCTCTCTTTTTTTTTACCAGAATGTAATAGGGCTTATTTTATATTTTGAAAAAAAAAATTCTTAAGCATCATTTGCTTCAATGTAAAATTTATTTACTTTATTAAATGATAGAATCTTTATTCTCAGGGATGGGCAATACTAGCAAAGAGCACTGTGATTGGGCTTGAAAGATTTTGAATTGTGTTCTAGCCGGGTCTCATTGAGTTTTGATAGGCTGACATTTTTCTTTGTGTAGATTTCAGTAATTTCTTTAAAAACAATGGGCTTCTATATTTAATTAAATAATACCTTTCACTGTGCAGTCTCAAAAGAAAGACTTTCTAAATTAGGCATTGTCTTTATCTTGAAGAAGAAAATTGTCTATTTCAGTGTCTTTTTGTAGCAAGATTGACCAAAACAGATGGCAAATAAATACATACTTTTTAAATAACTCTGTCATGAAATGCTATAATGGGAACCTTTGCTAAAAGGAATGGCCTCCCTTTGAATTGTGGCAAGTTTCTTGTGGGTGTGTGTGTACATATATATATAATTTTTTTTTTTTTTTAATATAGGCTACCAAGGGTTTTATCTTTTACCTTTTAAGTTCAGGGAATAGTTTGTCTTGGCCACACATATGTTATCAGTATAATGCTTGTGAAGCTTTAGAAATGAACTAATGTCTCATTAAATAATAAAATACAAACATGATACATTATTTTAATATCTTCAAATAAATAATCTGAGGGTGTATGTTAGACACTTTAGCATCAACACTAAGTTGTGCCTTGTGCATTTGCATTGGCTATATATGCAAAAGGATTATTACATTAGCTGGAATGAGATAGGTTCCTTAATTACTGTAAAGTTCTACCTTGCAAATGCTATAGAGTAACTCGCATTTTAAAGTATATTTGCACATTTTACATATAATGCTTTCTGGTTGCCTTTCGGTTTTCTGTACAGATTGTTTTTGTTGATACTAAATGGAAATCATAGGCCTGAAATAAGCTGTTCTTAGTGAAGTAAATTGATATAACCTACTATTGGCTATATTCTGTGTATGCTTCTTTATTTTGGGATCTCCTGTATGGAAGAAAATAGTATCTGAATGGATTACGTACAAAGAAATCATTAGAAATCATTAAGTAAGAATGTATCCCTGAAAACTCCATTCTTCGGCAACTTTTTTGTGAGAGTTTGGAATTAATTTGGCAGACTAACGTAATTCTTTGTGGCTGCCTTGTAAGATAATTTATATTCTTTATCAGCCTTGGAATTATATAGTGTTGCTATTAATTATACTAAGAGAATTGACATAACTATGTTATTATAATTAATAGTTGAAATCCAGAATTTTTTGTAAATCTAGAATTTGTTTTGAGGAAGTATTTTAAATAATTTGATAAAATACATGACCCAATGGTATAGAAGTATAGTGTTGATGATAAATGGGTACTTTATCACACTTGATTCCCACATGGGCTTTGAGAACTATATCTCAGTACCCATATCACTTGTGGCCATAGCTCCATTTTCTGCATTGCATCTTGTACATTTTTAACATTTCTGGTTCTAAACCTATTTCTGGAGTCAAATAATTTTAGACTTATCCTAGAATGGTAGCACATAGGCCATTTCCCCTGAGTTCCTTGTGGACAGATTACTCAGGCTGTGTCTGAACCTTGACCATTATGAAATTTTGGGTAGATGGTTTCTGAGGCTACTTGAGTACCTCTATGAGCCACACCCTAGATGTTAAAGAACATTCTTTTTCGCGGCCTGAAAATTACAGGGGTCTTAGTAAAAAGAGTTTCAGTAGAAAAGTGACTTTTGAGTTCACTGTCATCTACATGCAGAAAAACAGAATGAGTATGTATATTTGATTATTAATATGAAGTCCCATTTACCTACTTGCATGGTTGAGAAATTGAGACACAGCTCCTTAACCCTGTAGCCATAAATGTTGCTCGACGCTGTTGCAAATGAAGCGACAGTGAGTGCCCAGCATGGACACCGAATTTATCTCAACTTTATGAGCTCTCTTAGATGTCACGTCATCTCCTACCTCTGTACCTTCTTTATGTCAATTTTGTTACTCGCACATAGAGTCCTTTCTTCTTTGCTGGTCCAAATCCCATTATCTCTATTAAGACCTAGCTCATGACGTGTATAATCTCTTGAAGGAGCGTTCCTAAACTCTCCCCATCCTACCTTTGGATTCCATTAGTAATAAATTGCTACTCCTGTCTTAAAATCTTTATCCAAATTGCAAGCACATTCTATTAATCTTGTTTAGATCATTTACACTGTAAGCTCTTCAAAGCGATATTACATTTTCTCCTGCAGCTGGCACAGTGTGTGACCTCTCTTATTAGGTACTTGCTGAAGGCTCGAGAAATCAGGGTGTCAAGTCCTTATCTACTTCCTGGATTATCTGTGAGACTTTTTATAAAATAGAGAATTTGAAGTGACTTTGTTCTTGCTGGTCTAGTGAAATGATAAATCTCAGTCTTGGTTACCAGGGACTGAAGGCCGAGGTACGCCAGCGCTGGCTCGTGTCAGCTTATGAGGACCAGTGCACATGTCTCCCCACCTGAGAGGTCCGGGAGCTCATGCCGGTACCTTGAAATCTGCCGTGGCAAGAGGTGTCACACCACAGAGGTCAAGTTTCCGTTCACGTGACGCCACACAAAACACAGCGTGTCCATAATTTAAATGGAAAAACTAATTTATTGCATTTGTAAAAATAACATACCGAAGTTACATGTGTAGAGTTCTAAAAAGCATGTGATAAAATCCAGTACCCACGTATGATTTGTTTTAAAAACGTCACACACTAGGAACAGAAGGGAGCTTCTTAGTTTAAGAAAGGCCATCTACCAAGAAGAAAAAAGCGCTATAGCAGGCACCATACTTAATTGTGAATTTTTGAAAACTTTACCCCCCAGAGATCAGGAAAAAGATACTGGAGCCTGCTATCACCACTTCTTTTCAACTTTGGACAGGAGAGTCTAAGTTTAGGGATTAAAAACAAAGACACAAAATTGTCCTTCGCAGGGGACATCATATATGTAGCACATCCAAATTAATATAAACTCCGAATTTGAATTTAACGAGATGATAGGATGCAGAGTTAATAAAATCATGGTATTTGAGCAACAATCAGGAACTGAAGTTAGGAAAATAGTACCAATTGTAATAGCATCAGAAAGCACCCACTGCCTCAAAATAAATCTGAAAGATGTGCAGACCTTCCCATAGAAAGCTAGGACACATTACAAATGGAAGCTCAAGAATTAACACCTGAGTCAGTGGAGAGATGGGTCCTGTTCATGACTTGGAAGCCTGTGACCAAAATATCCATTCTAACCCAGTTGATACTAGACTTTAGTTAATCCCAAATCTGGATCTGGGTGATACATAGATCTGTCTGTATATCTACGTATATATTATCTATCTCTCTAAAAAGTAGATCCTTGATAAATTCATCGATGATTAAAAAATTTTGTAGCTTGAACCCATTTTTATAACAGTATAGTTCTCCTAGCTGTATCTGTCCATATAAACATTCATCCAGATATCTGTACGTACACAGAGAAACATAACGAATTATTTTCACCTTGTGTTCGTTATCTTATTTGTGGGTAGTGAGATTTTGGTTGATTTTTAAAATTTTCTCTACCTCTTTCATCTCCTATTTTCAGATGTCACCTTTTCGGTGAGGCAGTCCCTGCTCATCCTGTTGAAACTTGCAATCCCTCCTGACGCTCCTTATACCCATTCCCTGCCTTTATTTTCCTCTGTAGCACTTACCATGTAACATATTGTATAGTGTACTGTTTTCCTTATTTGTAATTTCTCCTACTAACATGTATGTTCTGTGAGAGCTGGGATTTTGTCTTTTTTTTTTTTTTCTTTGCTGTATTTCAATATCTGGAACAGTGCCTGGTGCCTGGTGGGTGGTCAATAAATATTTATTGAGCGAATGAATCTTTGGATTTTTTCTAAGTGTTACTACTTTACAGTGTTTATAATTTTTGCCCCCCCCCCCCCCCGCATTTTCACCTTTAAAAAAAATTAAGAATGAAAACAGATACATCAAGAAATTAACAGTGGCTAAATTTGGGTGGTAGAAATATGGATACTTGTTAGTTTTTTTCTTTGTTTCCATTTTTATTTAAATTTCCCAGGACACCTAGGTGGCCCAGTCAAGAGTCCAACTTGATTTCGGCTCAGGTCATGATCTCCAGGTTCCTGAGAATCAGGTGCCGCTTGGGGCTTTACGCTGACAGCACGGAGCCTACTTGGGATTCTCTCTTTCTCTCTCTCTCAAAATAAATAAACATTTAAAAAAGAGTTTGGGGGCACCTGGGTGGCTCAGTCGGTTAAGCTTCCGACTTCGGCTCAGGTCATGATCTCATGGTCCATGAGTTCAAGCCCCGCGTCGGGCTCTATGCTGACAGCTCAGAGCCTGGAGCCTGCTTCAGATTCTGTGTCTCCCTCTCTCTCTGACCCTCCCCCGTTCATGCTCTGTCTCTGTCTCAAAAATAAATAAAACATTAAAAAATTTTAAAAAAATAAAAAAAAGTTTTAGTTTCCCAAAATAAGTACAAGTTTTTAATTAAGAGTTTAGGCGGGGGGGGGGGGGGGGGGGTGCCTCGATGGCTCGCTTGGTTAAGAGCCTGGAGCCTGCTTCGGATTCTGTGTCTCCCTCTCTCTCTGCCCCTTGCCCCACTCGTGCTCTTTCTCAAAAAATAAACTTAAAAAAACCAACAACAACAAGGTACCGTTAGGCTGACACCTGATCACAGGCATTTGTCTCCCCCTTGGGAACCCTATGAAACAACAGAACAGGTTTTAAGAAGAGAGAGAGAGAAAGAAACAGGACAACATACTCCTCAAACAAATGTACTTTGGAGGAGTGCTGTTCATCCAAACTGCCTTCCTGGTTTGGGGAATGCCCCTGGCCGCCTGCTGCAGAAACCACAGTGGGGACATCCTGTTTTTCTTCATCGTCTGGCAGGCATCACAGGGGCACCTGACTAGCCTTGGTTAACCAGGTGCCATCTAGGTCCATCCGTCTGGAGCACCACAAAGATGGCAGGATGTTAAAAGCAGGACTGTAGCAGCATCAATATCATCCAACCCAATGAGAACCTGGTACCTGTGGCGAAACAGCTAATTACCTTACGGCTGCATGGAAGAAGTCCCCAGTGAGGACAAGACATTGGGGAACCACTTCATAGCTGCTGTAGAACAGAATGAAGGCACGAGAACTCGAAGGACTGCTCGTTGAGGTCAAGGCCAGGAGAGCAGCCCAAGGATCTTCTGAGACTAGGACTACAAACATATCCTGCATCCACAGTACTAAAATAATCAAGTGAAACTTAATAGTTGATCCTGCAGGTTACCTTACCAAGTGATACCAGTTGAATTCAGATTCAACAAGTTTGGGTTTGGGGTTGGTAGTGGGGGGAGGTTATGTGAAGGTAAGGAAATTTGGGAGGGAAGGAGCAGGGTGCACAGTATTGGGATATGTATATTTAGAAGGATGTGGGGGCTTCTGAGTCTCAGGAAATACTTGGGGCATTGTGTGTGGGGATTTTGGTGATCAGCCAAGAAAAGGAGAACCTAGTTTCAGATCGAATCTATTGATGTGATTTCAGTCACAGACTGAATTTACTGTTTTAGTTTGAGCTGCTGGGAGTGGTTTTAATTGTTTGCTTGGCGGCTTGAAGAAACAATTCAACAATCGACTCACTTGGAACTCCATTAATATGTAATGTAAAAGGAAGAACCCAACATCTTTAGGAGATAGAAATGCTGGTGTGGATTTCTCATGTGAGAACCATTCACAAGGCCTCAACTGTTCCCAGAGGTCAATAACCCAGTCCCTTAACCAAACCTTTGTTGGGTGAAAGGATGCTTTCCAAAGTGTTTTGCTGTCTTTTTGATATCATCGGAGCTGGAACGATCCAATCCTTCGGTTGCAGAAGCCAAGTAGTGGCAGTTAACCATTACAAGCCAAGTGGGCTTAGCTCATTATGCAGGAGAGCTAGCCTGATCATCGGAATGGTCTTTGCCACGGAGATCGCAAGCAATAGTTCAGTGATGATGGGGCCTTAAACCCAAAGTAAGTGAAGGTGCTACTTCATTAGTATAATCAAAAACCTCCCAAGTCTGGCCTCCAAGAAGCCTGACCATCATGGCTTAAAGCACTACTTTCTCTCTTGATTTCTGTGGCTCAGGAACTCCTGAGGTCTAGCTAGGAACCATGTGTACAGTTGTGGTCAGACACTGGCTGGGGCTGAAAGACCAGAGGGCTGAGACATCTGGGGCCAGTAGGACATGTGCATGAAATCCCAGGGCCTCTCCAAGCCGTCTGTGCATGGGCTAGTTTGGGCTTCCACACAGCACGGTGGCCTCAGGGCAGTTAGAATAAAGGCTACAATATCAAGTATTCCAGAGAAGCAGAAACTATTCCCTTTAATGTTGGTCCTGGAAGTCACATGGTGTCACCTCTGCCATACTCTACTGGTTGAAACAGTCACAAAAGCCCTCCAGTTTCAAGGGGAGAGGATATAGGTCCCACCTGTCACTGGGAGAAACAGCAAGGTGACATTGTAAATAAGGCATTTGGGTTGAAAGAAGTCGTGGCCATTTTTCTGAAAAAAAAATTACAAAAACCAAAGCTAAAAAATCGAAAATGATCATCTCTGGTGGAGTTGAGGGTTTGAGGGCCAGGAACTAATTTATATTACTGACCCACTATATTTGTTTTATAACCACATGCAGTTATTCTTTTGATTAAAAAATGAAAAAGCATCAAAATCACCAAAAGACAAAGCAATTACACCATTAAAAAATTATCAGATATTATCTATGTAAGATAAGTAAGGGCATGACAGAAATCTAGTTTCACTTAGAACTTACATGTACTTGGCTTAGCTTCTAAGTCCCTGCCCTCAAGGAACGTAAAGTTCAGTTAAACAGATCAACAAATGAATCAATTATACTGCAATGTTCTAAGTTCAATGGCAGATCTGCAGAGGGCACAACTATGGAGGACAAACATCTAAAGAAGACTAGAAAAGAAGTAGAGGGGCAAAGAACCTTATTTGCCATCCTTGGGGGTTGAATATTACTCAACTTTTTATTCTGAAACTAATAATGGAAAAGATTAAACATTTACCCTTCATTTTTAGGAGAAACAGTAGTTTATACCTAGTTAATGAGAGAAAGCTGGTGTGTTTCTCTCTCTCCCACCGTCCCTCTCTCTGCAGAAGAATGCCAGCTAATAATGTAGAGAGGAGATCAAAACTTGAACTATCCTGGGTCAACCCCAATGAAATAATTGACCCAGGCAACTATCATCAGTGGATCCTAAAACTATCACGTGAAACAGAATATTTACATGGGATTTGTTTCCTGAATAACAAACCACTCAAAATCAATCAATGCCGGCTCAAAGTACCATTTATTTTTTCTCACGACTGCAAATTCGGCAGAACTCTGTGGAGCCTCTGTTCCACGTAGTGTTGGCTGGGGTGGTTTGACCAGGGCTGAGGAATTGAAGATGGCTTCACTCCTATTTCTAGTGCCTCCGGGTGGGCTGGCTGGGCCTCTCTCCGCTATGTGATCTCTCATCATTCAGTTGTCCAGCCTGAGTTTATTTGACGTCTTGAACCCAAGTGGACAAAAAGAGAAGCTTCAGGGCCTTTTAAGGCTTGGGCCCAGAAATAAGGCAATACCACTTCCACCACATAATGCCAGTCCAGATTCAAGGGATGAAAACTAGATTTCTACCTCTTGATGGGAGAAGCAGCATACGTTAACAGAAGTTGGAGGCATTATTGGTGACAATTTACAAACATTGCATGATGTCACTCCCAGATTATCTGCCGATTGCAAAGGGCAACATGATCTTTACAATGGAGAGATATGGTTGTTTACCACCCTACCCAAGAAAGCAGATTAAGTTGAGTATCCTTATAGGGGAAAAACCGGCACGTGCTGCTGGGGAGGATGCAATACAAAATACAGTTACAAAGTGTTCCTACCAAAACTGTGTAATCTGAATCTAAACAAGCCACAGACCTAACTGCTGGGTTATAGGAAATTCGAGGGAGAGAGAAATAAATAACATCAGGAAGAACCAGTCAAAAGAGAATGTAGGGCATCTACTAGACAACTGGCCTGGTCTCCAAAAAGTCGATGCCATTAAACAAAACAATGTTGCAATATCAAAATGCTTTTGTATTTTTTTAAGTTTATCTCGAGAGAGACAGAGACAGTGCAAGTGGGGGAGGGGAAGAAAGAGGAGAGAGAGAGAAAGAGAGAGAGAGAGAGAGAGAGAGAGAGAGAATCCTAAGCAGTCCCCACACACTGCCAGCACAGAGCCCAATGTGAGACTCGAACCCACAAAGCGTCAAGATCATGACCTGAGCCGAAACCAAGAGTCAGACGCTTGACCGACTGAGCCACCCAGGCATCCCGAGGCTTTTGGATTCTTAAATGCAACATAGGATGTCTTAGGCCATAAATAATTCCAGTGACAATTTTATAGAAACCTTTGAAAGCTCCACATTAAAGAATAAGTGATGACAAGAAAAAGTATCACACCAAAGAGCTCTAGATGATTCAATTAAAACATTAAAACTGAAAATGGAGGGAACTGCTAGCGACCACACGAGAGTGAACAGGGTGGTTTGCGGCACGGCACTGGCCGGTCAGAACAGTAGGCTGCTATCGACAGCCGCTCATCTCCAAGGTGATAACACACACACACACACACACACACACACACACACACATTTCCACTAAAAGAGAACATTAGTCCTCATGGATTCCTTCTGGTAGAGGTTTGACTACAAAGTACAGGAAACACCGACATTTTTCTATTACTTCGGGGCTGTTGAAAGTATGGGCACTCAACGTATGCCGAGTCTACATCTCGGCCCACAGATTCCAGTAGGCAGAGAAGACCGTACTTCTACATCACCATTAAACCAAATCCAAATCTGCTGTGCTGTCAGGGAAACCACTGTGAAGTCTTTATTAGGCCTCTTCGCCAAAGGGTTGCATTAAGGTCCAAGAGGCTCTCCCGGCGCTCAGACGGGAGATGGATCTCTCGTGCACCAAGTCTAGAACTGGCATTCTTATTGCTTAAGTCCGCAGACGTCCTCAGCTCTCCCCTTCCACGCAGAGGAATCTTTGCAGAGGCTGGAAACCTCAGAGCCATCCTATCCCAGGTTTGGCCGCTGGTGGGTGTGGGCGGCTCCAACCTGCAGACCTTGTGAGGTGAGAAATTCTGTCCCCAGTCCTTCCGGGGGCCGACAAAATCTCTCTTTTTTCCGGTTGCTCTCAAAGTCTTTAGCTTAATCTCTTCGGTGACATGACAGATTAGGATTTGTTAGAGGGAGCCAGCAGAAAGGAAAATGTCTTGCCAGCCATTATGTTTTTGCCTGTCTACACAATGCAAGGGAAGGGGAAATCCAGAGAGGAAAAATTAACGTCTTAATAAGGTCGCCACATATTGTGAGGTCATCCCAAGATGTGAGAAAAGTCTGGAGCCAAATCAGCTACCTCTCTGAGTGCTAGCATTAGAACTAATTTAAAATGTATTCTTTATTTTCTTATTTTTTTTAACTTGATGAAGTGAGCATTTGTTATTTTTACTGCAAAAGATACATGACATAAAAGGCACCACTTTTTTCTATTTTTAAGTGTACAATTCTGTAGCATTAAGTATATTCACAGTGTTGTAGAATCATTGCCACTTTCCATTTCCAGAATTTTCATCAACCCGAACTGAAACTCTCTATTAAATAATAACTTCCCAACCCCCCCTCCAGTCCCTGGTGACCACAATTCTACTTTCTTCCTCTGTGAAATTGGCCTGTTCTAAGTACCTCATATAAATGGACTCATTCACTATTTGTCCTTTTGTATGTGGCTTATTTCACTTGAGATAGTATCTTCAAGGTTCATCCATGTTGCGGCACATATCGGAACTTCATTTTTTCAATCTGAATAATAGTCCATTGTGTGTATGTATATGCCACATTTTGCTTATCCATTTATCTGTTAATGAACATTTTAAGTTGTTCCCACCTTTGGCTATTGTGAGTAATGCTGTTAAGGACACGGGTGTACAAGGATCTGTTTGAGTCTCTTTTGGGTATAAACCTAGGAGTGGAGTTGCTGGGTCATATGGTGATTCTGTGTTTAACTTCTTGAGAAACCACCACAGTGGCTGTGCCATTTTACATTCCTGCCGCCAATGCATGATGGCTCCAATTTCTCCACATCATCACCAACACTTATTATTTGGGTTTTGTCTAGATTTTTTTAAAGAACGAAAATGTGAAGTCTATTTGTTATTTTTCAAATCAGAAAAAAATGTTGGAATCAACAATTTTTAAAGACCAAGAATGAGGTGATAACCTGCTTTGGGGCATGTAACCCCGTTACAAACTTCTATGACTCATTCGGTCAGTCATGTCGAGATGATCTTTACGATTTTGATATGGTTTCACCATGGATTTTTTTGCATTAATTTTGTTGTTTTTGTAATATCGTCTTAAAACATTGTTTATCTTGATTACTGATTATTTTGGCATCCCATCAAACTTTGTGCCTGAGTCAGGTGCCCACATTTCTTCACCCTTATCTTGTCCTGCCGTGTTCAGAGACTGGAAGTACGGTTGAAGTTGCCAGAATTAATGTCAGATGCAGGGCTTTACCTTGCTAAACCTATCAGATTAATAGCCACACATATTTCATGCTACAGATTTTGAGAAAAGAGCTCCTGCTGATGTGCAGAAAAGGGCCATTTAGTACTACCAGTAATGACAAAGAGTCAGCATTTGGAATTTCCTAAATGACTCATACCAAAAGTAAGATTTTTGGAGTTGGGTCTAAATTCTAACCAGGTTTATGTTACTTTTTGTATAATTCAAATGCTAGAATTTGAGGAAAGTACAAATTACATTTTATAATACCTAAGGGGCACCTGGGTAGCTTAGTCGGTTGAGAGTCTGACTCCTGATTTCAGCTCAGGTCATGATCTCAAGGTCGTGGGATGGGGCCCAGCACGAGCCTGCTTGGGAATATCTCTCTCTCTCTCTCTCTCTCTCTTTCCCCCCTGTGCTGTCCCCACCCTCAAAATAAATAAATAAGCATTTAAAATAGGTAAGAAGGAAAGTTGTCAGAATAAGGGTTGGGTGACAGTTGTTGTTAGAAGTAGAATTCTCCAGAAGCCAACAAGAGGAGTTTGGGGAGCAAGAACTGGCCAAAAAAAAAAAAAAAAAAAAAAAGAAGTCAAAATCTACAATCCAGGCAGGGCTCAGCATGGATGGCTCATCTCTGCTCCGTGAGGCATCACTGGGGGATGGAGGGTGAACTTTCTAAATGACTCACTCACTTGGCTGGCAAGTCTGTGTTAGCGATTGGGTGGGAACTCAACTGGGACTATGTTCTCTACAAGGACATCGCCACAGACTTCTTGAGCTTACTCAGAGCTTCATGGATCAGTTGTCGGGTTTCATGTCCCAAGAAAACCAGGGAGGAGCTACCTGGGCTTTTGGAGCCTGCTTTCGTAAGTCCTCCAGTGTCATTTCTGCCACAGTTGATGGGTCAAAGCAGTCCAAAGGCCAACCCAGGCTCAAGGGGAGGGGCTATAGGCCCCACCACTCAATGGAATAAGTGTCACATTAGAAAAGAACATACTGGATTGGAGATGTTGTGGCAGCCATCTTTGGAAAATCTAGCTCACTACAAAAAATAATCCTCTACATGAATCACTTTTATGCATACTTTTAACAAAGAACCTAGCAGTTTTGTCATTCTTTTTCTCGAAATTATGTTTGTTCAGATTATATTTACTGTTTTTAAGCCTGTTGACTCTCATAGCAAATCATTAAAGCTTGTATTTTGTGTGTGTTTGTTTTGGTTAGTTCTCCTTCCATTTTTCTGATTGGTTTGCCGCAGAAAGGAACGATGAAAGGAAACGGGACATTCCACACAGTTTGAGAAGCACTGAAAGCCCTGATCTCAGCTGAGAGTGGAAAGGGCAGGGCCACCCAGTAGGTGCCAGCCAGCCCTGCCTAACACAGAATGCCCCAGAATATCCTGGGGCCCCAGAAGCAGCAAGGGCAGTGGAAGCAGAAAAGAATGCAATCGTGTCATCACTCAAGAGTGTTATTTTCCCTTCCCTCTTCCTTTTTTCAGGTCTGTTATTAGGAAAGTTTGTAATGTTTTGTTCGCCTCTGTAATTACACCTCATTTGGCCCCATATCCCTCTACTTCCTTTGATAATATCTTAGTCCTTTACCATAAACAATGATAAAATGTACACACTTCCTCTTTCTTCCCCACTCACCTGATTTGAGTCAATAATTCTTCATGTTTACCTTGATGGCATTAAATGTTTATACTGCTCTTTTAAGTTTATTTATTTATTTTGAGAGATTCAGAGACCGCGCGAGTGGGGCAGGGAGAGAGGGAGAGGGAGAATCCCAAGCGGGCTCAGAACTGTCAGCACAGAGCCCAACATGGGGCTCGAAACTGTGAGATCATGACCTAAGCGGAAGCCAGGTCAGACACTCAACCGACTGGGCCACCCAGGTGCCCCTAAATGTCTATACTTCTATTACTTGATGTGTCAGATTGAAATGATACCTTTGGATTTCAGTTACAAATGATGTAATTTATAAAGTCACGCCTACCTTGCACGTTTTCCTCCTTCCCCTTCTAAAATGCATGTCTTTTATTATTATTTCACATTGTTAAGGTATATGTCAATTACAAAGGATTCTAGCCCCGACGTTTGTTTTAGTCTTTGTTCTACTGTTAAATATATCCATTTCTCAAAGTCTCCAAAGGCAGTGCTATATTTTTCCAGTCATCTTTCTGGCTGGCTACGTATTGAATATTTGTGTTCCCCGAAATTCTTATGTTCAATCCTAATGCCCAACAGGATGGCATTTGGAGGTGGGCCTTTGAGAGGTGATTTTGGTCTCACGAATGGGATCAGTGCTCTTCTAAAAGAGACCCAGAGAGCTCCCTTCCCCTTCCACCATGTGAGGACAGTATGAACTAGGAAGTGAGCCCTTACCAAACACCCCGTCTGCCAGCACCTTGATTTTGGACTTCCCAGCCTCCAGAACTGTAAGAAATAAATCTCTGTGGTTTGTAAGCCACCCAGTCTGTGGTATTGTTTTAGAGCAGCCCGAGTGGGCTCATTGCCTTAACACTTTCCTCAAGGAACACTCATAGGAAAAACATTTCCTTAATTATTACACGTTCAATGGGTGAAATACAGATTAGCTCGCTACAAAACCTTGGCTCAACATTCTTTCCTTGAGGATCTTACAGATGTCATTGTTCCCTCATGATGAATGTTACCATGGAGAAATCTAAAACTAGCTTGATTTCTTTTATAAATTAATGACCTGATTTATTTTATTATTTTTTTTTTTTGCCTGACTGACCAACGTCTTCATTCTTCTTAAAATCCAGTGTTTTCTTTGGAGCGCCCAGGTGGCTCACCCTTAAGTGTCCGACTTTGGCTCCGGTCATGATTTCATGGCTTGTGAGTCATGGCTCGTGAGTTCGAGCCCCACGTGGAGCTCTGTGCTGACAGCTCAGAGCTTGGAGCCTGCTTTGGATTCTGTCTCCGTCTCTGTCCTCTCCCTCTCTTGTGCACTGTCTGTCTCTCTCTAGAGAGAATGTTTGAACAGACTCTGTAAAGTGCTTACATCTCCTTTATGTGAAAGTACTAGAGGGATGGATTTTGTGTCTGACTGGGGAAAGTTTCCTCTACCTAGTGCCATGAAACAGAGGGCAGGTAACCCTGTCCTTTCACACAATGTTGGCTGAGCATCCTAACTGGGAACCAAGAACCTTGCCCAAGCCCACGCAGGTTGTTGATTTTAAACAGTATGGGATACCTGCTAGACAAAACATGTTACAAGACCTGGTTTATTTGGATTTTGCAGGGTGCATATTCCACATCTGGAAATCTTCCTAAGATCTTACCCCTCCAACCACTTGGAAGCAGTCTTGGAATCCTTACCCAGACTGGGGCTCACAGCAAGAGGCTGTGAGCACCACCTATTTATTAATGACTGCCGAGAGTCTGGACGGAAGATTTCCATTTCAGAGGCAATTACTACCTTGGTATTGGACTACCTTGCTAATGGCCCCGGTGACTGAAGAACATAAAATAATCTTGAAACCTGAAAGACACATAATGTCTTAGGTGACCTTGGAGAAAACACTCTAATGGAGAAGGCAATGCCCAGAAGAGTGCCATGGTAAAACGGGGCTGGTTTTGCGGGAACGTGGAACCAGGGTATGCAAGGGGATACACATATGTTCATAAGCAGCTAGAATTATTTCCCCTAAGGCCGACTCGGGAATCACGAGAGAAATTGCTGGCCCTATAGCCACTTGGGCAGTGCTGTCTATTAACCAAAAAAGAGCTGCTTGGTTTACAGATGTCAGTTTCAAGGTGAATGGATAGCGTGGTGTTTGGAAGGCTGCCAAATGAGTTCAGTGGCTGAATTCCATGATGTGATCCCTATGTTAGGGTTTTTGTTTTTGTTTTATGTTTATTTTTGAGAGAGAGAGACAGACAGAGCATGAACAAGGGAGGAGCAGAGAGACAGGGAGGCACAGAATCCGAAGCAGGCTCCAGGCTCCCAGCTGTCAGCACAGAGCCCGACGTGGGGCTGGAACTCACAAACAGTGAGATCATGACCTGGGCCGAAGTCGGACCCTCAACCAACTGAGCCACCCAAGCGCCCCTCTATGTTAGGGTTTTGAACCAACTCATGGGCAACAGCTAATGTCTTGACCATGTGGGTAAGTAGAAGAACAATGGAAAATTTGCCTATTAAAGGGATGCCTGTTGGGGGGCACTGCCCTGTGGAAATGACTATGGGCATTCGGGGGTACATTAAAGTGGGGCATGTCACTGTCCATCAGAAGAACCTCCTTGTAGGACTGGGAGGGGACTGGAACCAGCAAGTGGATATCCTGGTGTGCTCACTTGAGGTAGCCCCCTGGGCCCACGGAATGAGTGGATATGGGGCGTTCAGCAGTGCAGAGATGGGACAAATCTAGACATCGCCCTCTCAAACCCTCTGGAGCACAAAATGCCAAGAAGAACTTCGTTGTGGGCCAGCAAAAATGATGGAGGCTACAGATGGCTGTGGGGCAGATTCCCTGGGGGAAAGGCCCGATGCAGAGCTGGCGGCTGGACTGATGCTGGAAGCCCTGGAAGGTTCCAAATGGGTTTTGGTAGGAATAGACACACTCTGGACCGGGTTTTCCATGCCTAGAGGTAGATGCAAATGTTCAACATACTATAAAAAGACTGGACCAGAAGCTATTGCACCAGTCTGGACCACCAAGTCCCATTTCTTCAGACCAAAGAACACACTTCATAGCCCAGAGTGTCCAACAATGAACAAACAGATATCACATCAAACGGACGAGTCAGGTTGCATAGCTTGAGTAAAGGTATAACCGAGAATTGGAACAGGCAATTGGAACATTGGTTGTCTAAAATGGGGGACGGAGAAAAAATAAAATGGGGGAGGGAGAGATAAGGCATGAAGGGCTGACTTACGTATCTTCATGAGGGTGTTGCTTACTCGGTAGATTTCTCTGCTTTTCTGGGGGGTCTGGAGAAGGGGTGAGGGAGAACGCTGGTATGACTGTGTAGCTCTTCCCATGGAGAGAAGACAGTATGAGTATAGTTTTTGCTTTTTTTCCCTCCACGTTGCCTCAACTTTCTTATTTTTCTTCCTGATGCAGTGGTCCCAAGGACCAGGGCTTCAACTGCAAGTGCCAGAACCAAGGATGGTCCCTAAGCAAGAAACTATGACTATATTTTTAAACCATTACACTAGAATTCCCAAGACGTTGATGGGGTGGATTACGCTTTCACTCCATCTGGCAAAATTGGAATTGATAGCAAATGGAGCCGTGCCGCCTGGTGGTCGAGAAGGCCCACAAGTTATGCAGCTCTGTTCACCTTACCTTGTATGAGTGGGAATGGACTGAGGGGGGTGCATTTCCTCAAGTAGTGTCAGTGCAGGCAATCTGAAACAGCGTATCCCTAGGCTGAACTTCGCGCGCGTTCCTTCCAACAGGAGATCGTCTGAATAAAAATAAATCACAAATAGAGAGAAGGAGAAATCGTAGCTAAGGGCAAAAGAACAAATAAATAGGCTATGCCACAAGAAAAATCCAGTATTACATTAACACCTTGCGGGGTGGGGGTGGGGGCTCGGAGCGAGAGACGAGATGGTCTCCTAAGAGCACTCGGTAGACGTCTCTGGGGGTAGAGACCTCTCCTGTTTCTAGAAACTGATGAGTTGAATGGAAACCTGAAAACCTGAGTGGGAATGCTTTGGGACCCATTGTGGTCGTATGACATGATGACGAGTTGGGCCGGTTGTCGATGATTGAGTGGAACTCCAGTAATATGCCACCGTCTTGTGACTCTTACCCTTCAGGTTACGTCCACTCCCCGTACTGTGATGTGGTGTAACGTTGGTACCGTGTCACGGGGAAGATTGCACCACTGATATTGATAGTCTGAAAACTGAGTTAAGAGCCTCCTACTCCACGCTGCCACCTCCAAACGTTAGGGCATATGTTTATTTTGCTGCAGGAGAGCTTTGGATAAAGGCCAGGTGGTGCAGTAAAGAATTTGGGCTTGCCTGAAGAGGAGGTCTGGCCTTTGTCTTTGCCTTCTGGGAGGTAATCTATGCGGCACCTGATAGAAGCGTCTTTGTTTAGACGAGGGCAGGCCAATCTGTACTCTAAGGTGGAGGCTGGTCGTGCCAGAAAGACCCATCCAGGAGATGTAGCCGGGAGATCCCATCATGTATCGTTAAGTTGACCTGAAGAATGACTTCAGCCATATGGGCAATCAATCAATCAGTCACGCCTACATACTCGAAGCTCCAATAAACACTCTGAACAGCAGACAAGCTTCCCTGGTTTGCAATCCTCATACACCCAGGCTGGGCGTGTTACACGCCCTGACTGCATGGGAGGCGACAGCAGCTTTGCGTGTGGAGGCCCCCACACTTTGCCCTCCGCACTTCTTCCCTTAGCTGGCTTCATCAGGAACCACAGCCACGGGGAGTGCCTCTGTGAGTTCTGGGAGGCCTTCCAGAGAATTATCAAAAGTGATGGTGGTTTGGGAGCCCCCAGTTTTGTTTAATGTTTATTTGTTTATTTTCTGAGAAAGAGAGAGAAAGAAAGAGAGCAAACCATGGAGGGGCAGAGAGAGAGGGAGAGAGAGAGAGAGGAGACTCCCCAAGAGTCAGATGCTCAACTGAGCCATGCAGGCGCCCCTGTTTTTTTTATTTTTAATTTGTTTATATTTGGGGGGGAACCCCCAAATTTGTAATTGGGGTCAGAAGTCCTGGGGCCTGTGCCCTCAAACCTTGCAATTTGCCTAACTCGGGACAACACAATTAAGAGGAAAAAGTAAGATCAGTTCCTTTGCTCCTGAGCTCCTTCTTTCTTTTTTTAATGTTTGTTTATTTTGAGAGAGGGAGAGAGAGGGGTTAGGCAGGGAAAGAAAAGAGAGAGAGAGAACCCCAAGCAGGCTTCACACTGTCAGCACAGAGCCAGACTTGGGGCTCGATCCCACGATCCGTGAGATCACGATCTGAGCCGAGATGAAGAGTTGGAGGCTTAACCGACTGAGCCTCACAGGCGCCCGTCCTTCGTATTTCTAAAAACAACAGAAAGGAAAAGCAAGCAAGCAAACAAAAATATATACCTTATGCAAATCAAAACCACGATGAAATATCACACCCACTAGAAAGGTTATCGTTAAAAAGATAGATGATAACAAGTGTTGGTGAGGATATGGAGAAATTGGAACCCTCATATATTGTTGGTGGGAATATAAAATGGTGTGGCTGCTTTGGAAAACATCTGGCAGTTCAGGTTAAACATGATCCAGCAATTCTATTCCTGGGTATATACCCAGGAGAAATGAAAGCATATATCCACACAAAATCTTGTACCCGAATGTTCACCGCAGTATTATTCATAATAGCCCCCAAATGGAAACAACCCATATGTCCATCAGGTGATGATGGGATAAATGAAAAGTGGTATATTTATTCAATGGAATACAAGTTGGTGATAGAAAGAATGAAGTACCGATACATGTATAACATGGATGAACGTCGAAAACGTAAAGTGAAATAAGCCCGACAGAAAAGGCTGCATATCATAGAATTCCATTTATATGAGATATCCAGGTTAGGCAGATCTATAGAGACAGAAAGATGGGTGAGAGCCAACGGCTGGGCGCGGTTCGGGAGGAACCCGGCGTGGCTGTTGATGGGTACCAAGCAATTTTGTGTAACCAAATGTCCTAAAATTGATCCTGGTGGTGGTTGCACAGGTCTGTGACTATACTAAAACCCACTTGCTATGCACTTTAAATCGGTGAATCGTATGGGATGTGAATTAGACCTCCATAAAGCTGTTTTTGTTTTGTTTTGTTTTGTTTTGGAACCCAGCCTTGGGAAAGGAAATGCGACCTGAGTGGTGCGTTAAACTCCACGGTAAAGCTTTCCCGGTCCAGTGAAACGCGACGGTGGGCTGCGACCAAGTTCGGAGCACGCCGAGAAAGCTTGACATGGGGCCGGATGTCAGCTGGCTCCCGGGGCTCCCACGCTGCGACGGGGGCCGCCGATCCCCGCGCGGGCGTTCCGAGCGCCCGGGATCGCGTCGCCCCCGCGCCTCCCGCGGCCTCCCCGCGCGAGGGCGGAACCCGGCCCCGAGCGGCTCCCACCGCCCCCGCCCCCCACCCCCGACGCGGCTCTGGGAGGCCTGGAAACCGGCCTCCGCGGTCCTAAGACGCACCCCGCCCCGGAGCGTCACCCGGCCCTTCGGGAGGCGCTCGCAGGTGGCGCCGCCAGGGCCCTCAGCCGAGCGCTCGGGGCCAGCCCCTCCCCCGGGAGGTCGCGGGCCGCGTCCGACCCTCGGGGACAGGCCCCGGCCCCCCGCCTCCGGGAAGCGCCGCCCCGCCGCGGTCGCGCCCTCTGCCGGCTCCGCCTCTTCCCCTCCGGCCGCCGCCCCGCCCCGCGCCGGCCGCGAACCCAAACAGCGGCTCTCGCTGCGCGCGGCCGCGCGTGATCGCCGCGCCGCCGAGCCCCGCGCGCCCGCCCGCCCGGCCCGGCCCGGCCCGGCCCCGCCGAGCGATGCTGCTGCTGGCGGCCGCCTTCCTCGTGGCGTTCGTGCTGCTGCTCTACATGGTGTCTCCGCTCATCAGCCCCAAGCCCCTCGCCCTGCCCGGGGCGCATGTGGTGGTGAGTGGCCTCCTGTTGCTGCGCCGCCGCCGCCCGGCCCGCTCGGCCGCCCCGAGCCCGCCCCGAGCCCGCCCCCTGGCGCGCCGGCCCGTGCCCGAGGCCCGGCCGCCCGCGTCCCTTTCTCCGCGGAGGGCCACCTGCCGCCGCGCAGCCCGGCCGGGTCCCTGCCGGGGGGGGGGGGGGGGGGGGGGCGCGAGGACCCGCCCTCCGCCGCATCTGGCCCTCGCGGGGCCGGAGGGCGGGGTGCCGGGGCGCCGGGGGCTCGGGGACCGCTCGTTAATCCCCGGGGCACCCGTGGGTTGTGGATATTTTTGTCCTCGGTTTTCCCGATGAGTCAACTGAGGAACAGAGAGGCTGAGAAACTTTGCCAAGGACACCGCGGTCGGCGGCCGCGCGGGGCGAGGCGCGCGGTCCCGGCCGGGTCGCGGGGAGGCGGGCGGCGGGGAAGGGGTCCCGGCCGCCGGGACCCGCCGGGGCAGCTCGGACCGGGAAGACGGCCTGTGCCCGTGACAGAAAGAGCAGTTGCCGGAGGAATCCAGGAAGTGACTCACCTGGGGGGAAAACCGCTCCGAACCCAGTAGGCTGGCAGTCCTAGCTGGGCGGTGTTGGGACGCTTCTGTCGTGTCTGCACCGCCTGGCTCTCGGAGCTCAGCCCGGGGTCGGCTGATCGCCGTTTCAGTGCAGCCCTCTGCCATCATTTCAGAGCCCGAGGGATGAGCTGACCGAGCTGCCGGTGCTCTAGGAATTGAGGGACTGTGCATGGGTTTGGTTTGTTTCTTACCGGAAGCTCGTGGCTTCAGAGATCCCTTTTCTGCAGGTGTGGGAGCCTTCCTCACCTGCGCCCAGCACTTGGCCGCTTGCCGTGGCTTTCTCTTCCGTTTTCGTATTTTGATCTCACCGCACCGAGGTGGCAGGTTATTGAATAAGGAGAGTTAGTTACTAAGCTGGCCGCACAAATCCTTCTGGTCCCCGAGGTGACACATGCGTGTGTCCGCTGAGATGGAGCCTCCCCACTGAGCTGTCCTAGGATGGGATGGCCTTTCATTTTAATGTGCTTTAAATCTGGACAAGCATCTGTGAGTTAGAAAACGTATTTTTCTTTAGATTGTCCTTTGCAAAACTACTAGTGAATTAACAACTCCTGCTCTTCCTGATGTAGAAGACAGATGAGGTTAGTGTACATTCGTTTAAAAAGAGAAGGAAAACTTTACACTTATGCCAGATTCTGAAAGTGTCAGATCCACAAGAGAACTTCTGCCTCAGAAGCATGGCTTTAAAAGTTGGAATCTTTTAGAGCGTATGTTTGCAGAGCGTAACTTGGAAAAAAGGTAAAGCCAAAAGCAAGCATGAACAGTGTGATTCAGTATTTCTAAGGGAGCTTCACTTGACCTTGACTCTAGTCCTTCTAGCCTCATGGCGCTGCAGGCCATTAGTGAGGTAACGAGTCCGTTGGGGTAAACGAAGAAGAATTTATTTTCGCCATCCTGTTTTGATATGCCACAATAAATAATGTGAGGACGACATGAATAATTCACATGATGTCACCATCTGTCTTCTTTTCTAATGTCACAAGATGAGGGAAAGCACAATTCTTTCTCTTGAGATTTGTTAGGACCGGACCAGGTGGTGTTAGGAGAGGGAGCTAACATTTAGAGTGTCTGCTTATGTGAAAAAAGGAGCGGACTTAGGTCTTAATTATTTATTGTTGTTCTTTTTAGAACTATTCTTATATGCTAGTGTTATCTCCCTAACGATAGCGGTAAAACTGCAGAAGTGTTACAGGGTCTGTACTTCCTTTTTAAAAACTGTTTCATCGACTTGGTGAGAACTGGAAAATCAGGTCCTCCCATTTTGGGGGATGGCTGGGAGCGGTTCTTGCCCTCAGTAAGAGTTGCAGGATGTGATTAAAGAGATAGTAATATTTATTTTTTTTTTAAAGTTTATTTATTTTTGACAGAGAGAGAGGCAGAGAATGAGCAGGGGAGAGGCAGAGAGAGATGGAGACACAGACTCGGAAGCAGGCTTCAGGCTCTGAATTGTCAGCACAGAGCCTGACGCGGGGCTCGAACTCACAAACTGCGAGATCATGACCTGAGCTGAAGTCAGATGCTCAACCAACTGAGCCACCCAGGCGCCCCAAGAGATAGTAATATTTAAACAATATTTTGCATTGAACAGTAAGAGGCAGTGCTAAGGAAAGGAAATTAAACTATTATCTTTAGTGACCCACATCTGGACTCAGTTTACCAATTGTCAGGCAACTCGATCCGTATGTCCCACTTTTCTCAGCCCATAGGAAAATCTCTTCTATTTTCTTGTACCACTCAGCATAACATAGCCTAGACTTGGTTTATGTCTATTCTTAGATGCCTTTGAAGAATTAGCTTGATTAGAAGGTTCGTTTCCCATGAGCTCTGACCCAAGGATTGTGTCTTAACCTTGCTGTTACGGAAAAAACTTACAAGTGATCACGCTGAGCCGTTCTTGGCTATGCAGTAAATGTGCACAGCTAGCTTACCTCTCGCAGTCTAGAAGAAGGACGGCAATAACAATAGCACTTTAGAGTATATAAATTTTCTCATCAACCTCCTAACTTCAACTTCCGTTAATTTATTGAATAACAAACAGGGACACTTTACTTACCACTTTTTGGGGCATTGTATTTTTCAGAGAAATGGTACCGTGCACCATTTTGCAAATTAACGTAGGCCGAGTGCTAATTTAGCAACTGTTTATGCCAGGTTCTGTGCTCACAGTGAGGGAGATAAATTGGACTCGGTGCTCGTCCTCAAGGAGCTTATAGTCAGGTGAGGGAGCTAAGACACGTGCACAAAGTAGAAAGTGACAGGTAAAGGAAGGACAGGACTGGGTGGCAGGAAAGCTTCTTGGAGGAGAGGACATTGGAACTGGCCTCTGCAGGGTGGGTAGGATTTGGATCGGTAGGTATGTGGGGGTTGTAGGGTGGAGGGACATCGAGGTGGCAGCAGTCCCATCATACGGCAGCTGGGATCCTGTCAATTGCTACGGAAATGGAATGTCTGGTGGAAATTAAGGCAAAGCCATCGTGAGATATCTCAGCAGCCAAGAGCTCCTCAGAGGCCACTGTTAGTTGGGGCAACAGGTAGATTTTTACAGTAGCCTTCTGTAGATAATTAGTTAATTATCTGCCAAGGAAATCTCTTCCATAGTGAGGACTTGAGGCTAAAGAGAAGTTGGGGAGCCTAAGCCCCCAAGAGATTGGTACATTGTGTAGGAGTGGCTTCACGATGGTTTTAAAGTCATTGAGATGGGGCCAAAGATGTTCATTACAGCATGATAGATAGCTGGCAGTAAAATATTTGAAATAATCCAAATGTCCGGTAGAGGGAAATGGTCAATTAAGTTTTAATACAGCTCCTTAATGTAATATTATGAAGCCTTTTAGTTTTTTGGACATAGGATATCTATCTATATATAGATATATGTTATAAGATATATCTCTGTATATAGATATGTATCTTAGGATGTGATACCATGTAAGGACAGGTGCCCCTCTGATACTTCTCCACTTGCTTCACCAGACAACCCTGGGCCCCCCGCTCTCTTGACCATGTTGTATGATTTGTGTAGTAAAAATGACTAGGACGATAGTGTTGCATTTGTCTTACTGAGCTAAATGTATATTGAGTCCTTCCTATAGGCGGGGCACTGTGCTAAGTGCTAGGAATATAGTGGGGAGCAGAACTAGAGTTGGTATTTTTGTGGCGTTTAGGAGGCTGTGATAGGAGAGATGATTGTGAATCAAATAATCGCACAAATACACGCATGGCTGTTTGATTATGTGAGCGCCATTGAGTAAAGGACAAAGAATGTAGTGCTGAAAAGTGGATTGAGGTTGGGGAAGGGGCAGTGAGTGAAGGTTTTGCTGAGGAAGTGATGTGTGAGCTGAGATTTAATGGGTGAGTGGGGTGCCAGCTAGATGAAAAGGCGGGGAAGAACGTTCCTGGCTGGGAAATAGAACGTGCAAAGATCCTGGGGTTGGAGGGAGCATGGAACTCAAAACAGTCAGTAGGGCTGAGCTATAGAATGTGAGGGGCAGAATAGCCCAAGAAGAAAAACTTTACTTTTCAATATTTCCATGTGATCATATATTACTTTTATAGTAAACAGTCTCATAAAATCTCAGAAGAGCTAAGTTGGTGGCTATTCTTTTTGTCTCTTGTGGAGATTGTCATATAGAAGATATGTAAGTAAGGAAATAAGATTCATTTGGATTTGGACCCAGAGGTAGATTAATGTATTATTTATTAGCTCGATGTATAGGGCACTTGCCCTCCAGTGAACTCAGAAAAATATGGGTGGGCAATTTATAATTCAGTACCAAAAAACAGTCAAAGCAGCAGGACCCGTGGACAGCAAAATCTTTCATGTTTGTACTTAACTTCATTCATTCACCCCAGGATGTAGAAACTACAGTAGCTGAAAATCTGGTTCACTCGCACTCTCTCTCTCTGTCTCTCAAAAATACATAAACGTTGGAAAAATTTTAAGAATCTCGTTCTTGTAGAGATTCTTGTAGATTGGGTTTTAGAGCCCATCGTAGTTGTTTTGTTTGTTTTTTAATTTTTTTAATGTTTTATTTATTTATTTATTTTTTTTGAGAGAGAGAGAGAGAGACAGAGTGTGAATAGGGGAGGGACAGAGAGAAAGGGCGACATAGAATCTAAAGCAGGCCCCCAGCCCCAAGCTGTCAGAGCCCGACGCAGGGCTTGAACCCATACACTGTGAGATCGTGACCTGAGCCAAAGTCAGACGCCCAACCGACTGAGCCACCCAGGCACCCCTGTTTGTTTTGTTTTTTAATGTTTATTTATTTTGAGAGAGAGAGAGCGTGTGCGCGCGTGTGCAAGTGGGGAAGGGACACAGAATGAGAGAAAGAGAGAATCCCAAGCAGGATCTGCACGTCAGCACAGAGCCACGTGTGGGGCTTGAACTCACCAACTGTGAGATCATGACCTGAGCCAATAGCAAGAGTCGGACGCTTAACCAGCCGAGCCACCCAAGTGCCCCCCCAGTGTAAACAAACCTCCCACGGAAGGGAAATTTCAAGAGCCAAGAAGATTTTATTATTTTTGCTTTTAGGTTACAGGAGGCTCCAGCGGCATCGGGAAGTGTATTGCTATCGAGTGCTATAAACAAGGAGCGTTTATAACTCTGGTGGCACGAAATGAGGTAAGTCTCCTGGGTGTGTTGTTCCTAACTTACTTCTTCGGCTTTAGGTTAGTCAGGGGCTGTGCAGATGTCCCAGCGTTCACACCTGTGCTAGGAATCGCTCCTCTCCCTGGATCAACGTGTGACTTTTGAACCATTGGTTATTTCTCACATTCAGGGCAAAAAGATTTTTTGGTTGAAGTCGGGTCAGTTCCGCAAATAATTTATTTAGTTTCAACAACTGTTAGGCAACATCAGAGGCAATGCACATTGAGATGGGAGAGGCCACAGACCGTCCGGGGCATACGTCCCTGGCCGTGGGGAGCCGGGCTGGGCCCCCATCTGCCCTCGGGTGGCGGCCCAGCCGGTCGCGGAGCTGATACCCGGGTCCGGGAGGACGTGTAGGTGTTTCTGCGTAATTTGCTTATGACATGACGCACGTCTCTGGTGAAATCCAGGCTCCTCGGGGGCCTCTTGTTCCTCCCCAGCAGTTTAGCAAAATGTGTGTTTTTTCTGTGTCAAGTCAACACGAAGTCTGTTTTTTCTTTTCTTTTCTTTTCTTTTCTTTTCTTTTCTTTTCTTTTCTTTTCTCTTTTCTTTTCTCTCTTCTCTTCTCTTCTCTTCTCTTCTCTTCTCTTCTCTTCTCTTCTCTTCTCTTCTCTTCTCTTCTCTTCTCTTCCCCCCAGGGTCTGTTATTCTTGCCAAAGCTGTTTCCGCAGCCAAAGCAGTCACACTGTATTCACACGAACAGTTGTGGGGTCCTCTTGCTCCAGGGAGAGCGGGGGGAGGTGACCATGACCGCATTGTGCCCCGCCGTTATTCTGTGCTGGGCATCATGCTTGGCTCGTGGTTGTGGAAAGAAGAAACAAGGCAGGAATGGGCTTCCTGGGGGTGTTGGCTTCACATAGGCCACAGCAGGGTGACTGCTCGGGTGGGGGTGCACAGCTGCCAGGGAGGGCCTCTGGGGGAACTGTTTAAACAACGGCACAGAAGTAGGCTTCGATGTTCGTAATTTCTTCTTAAACTCAAGAAGGGCAGAATTGCTACCTTTCGTGGGTATCCTGACGTCCCTAACCATGCATTTGTTTTGGCGTTGAAGTCACTTTGCGGGAGTGAAAACATAACTTCAGTAAAGTGGCATTATCTGAGATTCAAGCAATGCTGATATTTGACACGAGACAGATAAGAAGGAGACAGAGGAGGGCCCGGGTTTCAGGTGCTCGCAAGCTCTTTCTGTGGTCCTCACATTGCAAGGCATGAATGAGCAGACGAGCCTCCTGGGATCCAGAAATTCTTTATTTTCTAACGTCATTCTTTATTCCAATTTGGACAAAGGCAAGTTGTGTGTATCTTTATTAATAGAACAGCACTGTTTCATTATAGACACGTTCATGTTTAGGAATCGCATGTGTCTTTCCAAAGGATTCCTCTGCCGTTTTGTTCTTCTCAAGCTGTCCTGGTGTATTCAAGTGACAACTTTTATAGCACATTAAGACACTGTAAACTGATATATCTGTCTTCTTGGAAATGAGTAAAATAAGCAAAATGGAGACCTTGGAAGAATTACTCAACTGGGGGGGACCTTTGCTTCTTTTCAGATTATTTTTGAAAGTAGCCAGGATTAGATTTTCTCAGTCTGTCTCAAAAGTGACTTTTCCTATCTATATTTGCTTTTATAGTAGGGGAGGGAGATAGTGGACAGTCGCTTATGAAAGTACTCTTGACATGGAATCACATGTTCCCTTAAGTTTGGGAAGCATTGCGTGGCCATGTGGTTGTTCCCGTTTTATATCACGACTAAATAATGTCAGATCAAAACATTTATTAGAATTGATATGGTGCCCATCAGCAATTAAGTTGTTAATTGGGATTTTGCGGTTCATTTATTTTTCTGTCATCTTTCTCTGCAGTGAATTAAAACCCTCTCTATCACTTGGTCGTAGTTTTATAGCTTCTGTCTTTCGTAGACTGTGGCCCATAGCTATGCAATATAGGTGCCGTCTCGTGTGTTTTCTAGAATTTAATAAACACACAAATAATTGCGTTTTCACTCCATTTAAACAAGCAAGCAGGCAAATAGACAATCAGCAGAACTAATTGTTCTTTTTTGCTTTTAGGACAAGCTGCTGCAGGCAAAGAAAGAAATTGAAAAGCACTCTATTAACGATAAACAGGTATGATCAGTCTTCATGATACATTTTCTGTACTAATCGACACAGTTGTATAGAGGGAAAAAAGGGTTATTTCAACTGAGAATAGTTCATTGAAAGCATGTAGGATTTTTTTTTTTTTTCATTAAAATACCTGTCAGACTGTTTTTTAAACAGGCCAAATTGTTTGAATTGTCTTCAGGTTATCACAAAAAAAGTTATAGACTTTGACATATACTCACAAATGACCAAATAACGTTTTTCTAGAAAATGATTTTATTTCAATTATTTATTTATTTATTTATTTATTTATTTTTTTTTTTTTTAATGTTTATTTATTTTTGAGACAGAGACAGAGCATGAATGGGGGAAGGGCAGAGAGAGAGGGAGACACAGAATCGGAAGCAGGCTCCAGGCTCTGAGCCATCAGCCCAGAGCCTGACGCGGGGCTCGAACTCCCGAACCGTGAGATCGTGACCTGAGCTGAAGTCGGACGCTCAACCGACTGAGCCACCCAGGCGCCCCTCAATTATTTATTTAAGTTAACTTCATACAAACACTTAAGAGGAAAGGAGTATTAAAATTTTTTTGGCTATAGAATTTTTGGATAAATAAAAATGGTATGTGTGTGTGTATCTTTCAGTATAAAACATGACATTAAGTTATATTACACTCATCACCCAGCTTAAGTAATGAGATTTATCGGGGCCCCTGAGCCCCGCTTTAGTGAGCCCATATAAGCTGAATCCTCTGGTCTCATTCCTAGAGGCAGCCTCCAACCTGACTTTTGTGTTGATGAGTCCTTTGCTTTTCTTCCTAATTTGACTGGATGTGCACGTGACCCTAAATAGTGTACCGTTTACTTCTCTTCGTTTTGAACTTTATGGCATCACTCTTATTTTTTTGTCAGCCTTATTAAAGCACAATTCACTTGCCATTCAATTCACCGATTTAAAATGTACAATTCAGTGGTGTTTAGCGTATCCACAGAGTTGCACAAACGTCACGAGAGTCAACTTTAGAACTTTCTCATCATCCCGTGAAGTCCGCACCTAGTCACTCCCCACTTCTCCCAGCCCGCTCTCCCCACCCCTGCCCTGGGCAATCACTGGTCTACTTTCTGTCTCTGTTAGATTTGGAGGACATCATTCTGTATGCATTTTTGTGCAACTTGATTTCTTCACTAGATACTGTTTTTTCAAATTTCCTCCGTGTGGCCACATAAAGCAGTAGTCCGCTCATTTTTTTTTTTTTACCGCTCTGCAGCATTTTCCTACAAATATGTACACTGCCTTTTGTTCATCAGTTCTGCTGGTGGTAGCTATTTCATTTCCAGTTTTTTGGTTAGTTTTATTTCTTGCCATTACTAAAGTTTTTCTCCATGTCTCTGTGTGCTTGCCCAAGAGTGGACCGTGCCGGGAAATGGCATCGTGGACTAACGGCGTGTGTGTGCATTTCAGCAGCTTCGCCCACCAGCAATGCCCGGTGGTTCTCGTTGTTCGCATCCTTGCCAGCCCTTGGTACTGGCACGCTCTCTAATTTTTGCCTTTCAGATGGGTATTAGATGGTATTTCACTGTAGTTTTGACTGCCTCTTTTTCCCCCTCCAAAATATGTTAGAGACCTTTCCATGTCAATAAAAATAAATCAGCCTCATTGTTTTCACAGCCGTGGCGCAGTCTCGGGCGCCCCACGGTGTGTTTAGTTCCTTGTACAGGGTTGCATGTCTTTGGCTCTGGTACTCTGTGCTGCAGGTGGAAATTGTCACGCACGCCTCCTTGCGCACATATGTGAGATTTTCTCTACTCCTGTGGCCTCCGATCGTGCCTGTGAACATGGAAAGCAGGCAGCTTCGCAAAGCTTCCTGTTTTTGTTTTGTTTTGTTTTCGTATTCGTGTAAATTCTGATAGAGGAAGAAATATCCTCTAAAACCAAGGAGCTTGAATGCTCCCGGCTAAAGGCCAGGCCCGCGGTCAGCACCGTCTCTGTGCCCCGGACTTCTTCTCCGTGGCTCCTGCCCCCACTTCGTCTGTCAGAAGGCTTTAGGGCATGTGACAGGTTCCTGACATCTACATCAGGGAAGGGAAGATCGTCAGGGCCGGGGTGGCACGAGGGAGCTCCGTCCTGCTGGCACAGAGTGGGTTTGTTGTATGGCTTAGCGTAAGCAGTACCCGTGGAGTGGATGCTCTTTTCCTGGTGATTTGTTGACCCTTTTTTTCCCTGAAATTTTGCTGGCCTGTGGCATAGCTTCTATTTATAGTAAATGATCTAATACTATATAAAAAGACTTGTGTAAAAATCCCGTGATTATAGGGATATAAAACCCAAGGGCAACTCTTCTGGAGTATTCTCGGTTACATTTGTGTTTCCTTTTCTTAGGAATTTAGATCATCTGGATAGGGTTCCTTCCTGCATCAAATAGGACTTGCCGCCTGGTGCAGCAGATTCTAAGGTGGTGTCCTTTCATGTCGTGGCTTTATTCTTCACGTTGTGTCTTCCTAGAGCTAGAAGGGATCTTTGGCGTCACCAGCTTCTGATCCCTTTGCTTGAAGGTGAGGCCACTGCAGGCTCCCCAGGTTCTGCTCAGCCAGTGAACGAACGGGCCGCCCGCCTTGGGCCCGCAGCTACATGTGGGTGCACGTGTTGACGCGTCTGTGCCCTCGTTCTGTCTGCCCCGTGGCGTGGCGGCCAGTGTCAACAGAGAAGAACTCATGGAAATACCGAGAAGAAATGCCTTTCTGCTTCTCTCGGTGACCCCCCTTGGAACGTAGAACATTCCTATGTCAGAGGCTAAGCTCTGGCTTTGAAAACATTATCCAAAAAAGGAAACTAAAACAATAGCTCATTGTCGGTACCCATTAGTATTCTTAACTGCTGTTTTACAAATTTCTATCAAAGTAAGTAAGCACTGAAATATGTGCTTTTTTCCCCCCCTTTCCTTCTTCCCTTCCTTCCCTCCTTCCTTTCCAAAGACTAATTGTTTTCCATGGTAAGCACGGGCTGGCCTCTTCCTGCCGTCTCTCTGGGCTGTGAACCTCTGGGCATGGCCAGGTTTGTCCTGGGCTCTTGGTGGGTTTCCCTTGGTGACCCCTTGTCTAGAGAATCTGTGAGTGGCGGGTCACAAGCTCCCACAGGCCCAGAGCGACCCTTGGCCTTGAAGGATAAAGTCACCTGGCTCAGCCTCTGAGGAGGGACCCGAACTGAGGTCCCAGGCCTTGGTGAGTAGGTATGGTATGCGTATCTCTGTATTCTGCCCGCCGATAGGGAACCCCAGGAGGGCAGTCACAGCTCTGGTATGGCTCCAACAGGAGTCTTTGTGTAAGCTTATTTATTAGATGTATTGTTTTTATTTTTAACAACCTAAGGTGTTAACTTGAGATACGATTTATGTACAGTTTATTTTTCACGTGAATTATGTTTTCTTTTCAACGACCTGAGATGTAATTGATGTACCGTAAACCACACCCACCGAAGGGGTACAGGGCGCGCTTGGGTGGCTTAGTCGGCTCTCAGCTCAGGGCTTGATCTCAGGGGCGTGAGTTTTAAGCCCTGCATCAGGCTCCAATGCTGCATGTGAAGCCTACTCAAGAAAACAAAAAACTAAAAATAAATAAAAAAGAGTACAGTTTGATGGCTTTTGACAGATATATACGCATGTGAAACCACCAGTGAAATGGACACAGAACGTGTCCATATCTCTAGGGTTCCCTTTGCCTCTTTGCTGTCCGGGCCTCTCTCCACATCTGGCTGCAGGTGATCTCAGACCTGCTTTCTGTCACTATAGATCAGTGGCATTCCAAGAGGAGCTTTTTACATTTCGTTTCCTTTCTGTTTCCGGCTTTACTGAGGTATAATAGACAAAAACTGAATGTATTTGAGGTGTATCACGTGATGATTTGATACACATTTACACTGTGAAATGTTTACCGCCTCAAGCTGGCTCACACATCCATCACCTCACATAGTTATTGTGTGTGTGTGACTATGTGAGTTGAGAACACAGAAGGTCCACTCTCTTAGCCGGTTTCAAGCAGACAATGCAGTGTTCGGAACGGGGGTCACCACACCGTACGTGAGATTCCCAGAACTTACTTATTTTATGCCTAAAAATCTGTAGTTTGGCCAACATTTCTTAACACATGTTTTTGAGTTTGTGCAAGAGTTTTTTGTGAAAATGGCCAAGAAAATTAAGCTCTCCTGTTGCACCATCAGATTTCTGACACTACTCTCTGTGCATAGAAAACTAGACTCCCTAGTTATTGGAAACAATTGCCTTTACTTTAAAAAAATTCTTTAAAAAATAGTTTTAGACACCTGCATGGCTTTGATCATTTTTGTGTCCTCTTTCTAACAGGTGGTGCTGTGTATATCAGTTGACGTATCTCAAGACTACAGCCAAGTAGAAAATGTCATAAAACAAGTAAGGGGCCGGGTTAACCGGAAAGAATTCACTTGCCTTTCGATTGGTTCTTACTGTTTTAGCGTGCAGTGTGGAGCTGTTAAATCATCTCTGTAGGTTTAATGGTTTTATAGATTGTATTTATTGGCACTGATCTGCTACGACCCGATTCTTCTCTTTCTTATTGCCTGCTCTCATAAATTTTTCCAGGCACAGGAAAAACTGGGCCCAGTAGACATGCTTGTGAACTGTGCAGGAATGTCGCTTTCGGGAAAATTTGAAGACCTTGAAGTTAGCACTTTTGAAGTAAGTAGACATTTGTGTTTTTCGCTGGTCGAGTAGGCCATATGCTAGAAGTAGAACGGGGCCACAGGCGAAGGCTTTACCAAAGGCATAGATAAAATGCATTCAGGATTAATAGAAGTTTTAGAAGGCGAGGGGAGGGTTCGACAAGGTTTTGGTTCCAGCGCCGTGACCATCCAGCGTTAAGAATTCAGACGGGTCTCTGGACCGTGGCTTCCCAAGCTGTAACACGGGGGTGACCCCTCCAAGCGGACACACATCGCTGTGACGACTCACCGAGCTACTCCCTTTAAGAGAGGTCTCTGCAAGCCAAGGGCTGCTGGGTTTTCATCTCAAGCGTCAGGGTTTGGGAAGCCAAAAAAGCTCATGAGCAGACCCTTTTGAGTTCTGAAATCAAGACGAAAAGACCATGCATCATGTTTCTGTTTATACTTTTAAACAAGTTTTCCAGGGAACTTCTCTTAGTAATCTATGTCAGCTCTAAATAAATGGACATCAGTTTTGAAATCTTTCTTAAGTACAAGACAGTCTTTTAGGGGCGCCTGGGTGGCTGAGTCAGTTAATTGTCTGACTTCGGCTCAGCTTGTGATCTCCCGGTTTGTGGGTTCGAACCCTGAGTCCGGCTTTGTGCTGACAGCTCAGAGCCCGGAGTCTGCTTCGGATTCTGTGTCTCCCTCTCTCTCTGTCCCTCCCCTCCCCCTCAAAAATAAATAAACATTAAAAAAAATTTTAAAACAGGTTTTTAGTTGACGTCCTATCAACTGTCTTTTTCTTCACATTCCATTAGCCTTTACTGCTGTAGTGGATTTTTTTTTTTTTTTAACGTTTATTTATTTTTGAGACAGGGAGTAACAGAGCATGAACGGGGGAGGGTCAGAGAGAGAGGGAGACACAGAATCTGAAACAGGCTCCAGGCTCTGAACAGTTGGCACAGAGCCCGACGCGGGGCTCGAACTCCCATACCGCGAGATCGTGACCTGAGCCGAAGTCGGACGCTCAACCGACTGAGCCACCCAGGTGCCCGCCCCTGTAGTGGATTTTGAACGCTTTACCCCGCGAAGGTAAATGCCATCCCCCTTTTGTGGAGAAGGAGACTGCGGGCCTAGTAGTTGAGATGCCTTGCTTCTGGCGGCCTGTGGGAAGGCGTGTGGCCTGTGTGATACAAAGTCCAGTCAGAGGAGAGTCCAGACGTAGCTGTAAGCAGAGGGCACCTGATCTGGGGCTGGAGTGTGTTAAGGCTCCTTTATCCGCTCGGCCTAAAATAAGGCAGTTGTCTTGACCTGCACGCCTTTACTGTAAGTAATCGAAGGGGGACTTTGAAGATGATTTCAACAGCTGGATAAAGAATCAGTTGGGGAAGCTCGTGGTCGTATTCGTCTCGGTGTGACGTGCTGAGGGGGCCAGCAGGAAAGGGGTCGGGTGTGTGTGAGCGTGAGCGAATGTATGAGAATGTGTGAGTGTGTGTGTGAGAGAGAGAGATTGAGAGAGAGAGAGGCTAACGGAGGGGGAATCCACAGACCCACCCTGACTGAGCACGGAGGGCGAACTCAAGGAACTGACCAGGAGCCTTTACAGGCCAGAGGGGTGGGGAGTCAGCTCTTGGAGCGATGTGGAGTGGAGCAGGGGCCAGAACCGCTGGGGCCTAATGGCCACCACGGGGAGTTTGGGTTTTAGTCCAAAACCTTTTGAAGGGGCTTAAGGTCAGCTGGGTGGTGGTGTGATCTGCGTTTCGGTTGTTAGAGGTGCTTTCTGCCTGCTGCATCAGGAGGGAAGGTAGTCGAGGCAGGGGGCAGTGATGGGGAACCTCGGAGTGAGGGGTGGGGGACGGAGGTCAGCACGCGGTTGGCGGGGGGAGGAGTGGGCAGCTGATAGCGGGTGTCGGAAGCGGTCTCAGCCCAGTGAGAACCAGACTTTTTTTTATTTATTTATTTACTTTTAACGTTTTATTTATTTTTGACACAGAGGGAGACAGAGCATGAGCAGGGGAGGGACAGAAAGAGAGGGAGACACAGAATCCGAAGCAGGCTCCAGGCTCCGAGCTGTCAGCACAGAGCCCGACACGGGGCTCGAACTCACGAACCGCGAGATCATGACCTGAGCCGAAGTCGGACGCTCAACCGACTGAGCCGCTCAGGCGCCCCGAGAACCAGATTTTTAAAAAGAGAGGACTGTTAACCCAAAGCCTGTTGCCTCTATCGGTGACCGGGCCTCCCCCCCCCCCCCCCCCCCCCCCCCCGTGTTCATGGCCCGCTCTAGAAGGGCCCTCTTCCCGGCTGAGGCCGGTATCTGCCCCTCGGCTGTCCCCCTCCTCCGTCTCCGTCCCTTGCCGTGTCGTGGTCACATCTGGATGTGTGCTCATCGTGGGTAAGTCCTGTTGGAACGCCCACTGCCAGGCTTGATGCATTTTCTAAAGATAAGAGTTCATTTCTATTTAAAATCAATTCGCTTTCATTTTTTTTTTTTATTTGATTGTTTTGTTTTGTTTTGATGATTTGTTTGTTTGCTTGGTTGGTTTTAGCTTTACTGAGGCCCACAGGGTTCTCATGCACAGAAGTTGCCTGCACGGGATACTTGTTAGAACTCATCGCTGGGGGGGTCTCAGCACGTGCTGTATGATTCCCCGGGGAGAGGACTTTGGGAAATTTGCCTGGTTCCTCTGGACTTTGGCCCAGGTGCCTTTTGCCCTTGCTGATTTTGTTTTGTGCCTTTTCACTGTCATAAATCTTAGTCACGGGTATGATCGGGGCAGAGTTCCGTGAGGTTGTCCGTGAATCACCGAAACTGGTGGTGGTCCCGGGGAACTTCTCTTAATTTTCCTTTTTAATGGTTTTCTTTGTGGATCCTTGGAACTATATTTTGTTTTATCTACCTGTGGATTTTAAGGATAATTATTGTCAGCTTTTGATTGGGGTTACATTGAGTCTGTAGATCCACATGGGGATAATTGACATTGTAACAATAACCGAGTCTTCTAACCTGTGAACGTAGTGTATATCTCCCATTTATTTACATTTTCTTTTGCGTCTCAGCAGTGTTTTGTAGGTTTCAATGTATGGGTCTTACACATCGTTTTTCAGCATTTCCTGTTTTTTGATGCTAGTGTAAATGGCATTTTTCATGTCAGTTTCTGAGTGTTCATTGCGAACGAACGTAGAGAAATCCAATTGATATTTATGTATTGATCTTGCAGTCTTGCTAAAGTCAGTTATTGATTCTAGTGCTCACTGGCTTTTCTTCATTCAAGATCATGTCATCTGCAACAATTTTACTTTTTCTGTTCCCATCTGGATACCCTTATTGTAAGGCTAGAACATCCAGTACAGAATAGAAGTTGTGAGAGCAGACATACTTGTGGTGTTCCTGATCTTGGGAGAAAACTTTTGTTTTGTTTTGTTTTTTAATCATTAAGTATGATGTTTTCTGTAGTTCTGTTTTGCTTTGTTTTGGTAGATGTCTTTTATCAAGTTGAGAAAGTTCTTTTCTATTCCTAGCTTGCTGAGAGTGTTTATAAGGAATGGAGGTTGAATTTTGGCAGGTGTTTTTTCTGCATCTATTGGGAGGATCACAGAATTCTGTTTTTAGTTTGTTAATATGGTGAATTACACTGATTAATTTCCCATGTTAAACCAGCTTGCATTCCTGGGATAGACCCAGTTGTAGTTTTTTTCTGATTTTTTTGTAAAAGTATTGCTGACCTCTTAGCATAAGTGGGGGAGTATTCCTGCCTATTCACTTTTCTGGAAGAATTTGTGTAGGATTGATATTAACCTTCTTTAAATGTTTGGTAGAATTTACCACGGAAGCCTAAGGTTTTCTTTGTGGGAAGATTTCTAACTTTAATTCAATTTCTTTAATAAATGTAGGGCTACATCTATATCTTCTTATCTATTTCTTTTGAGTGACTTTGGTAGCTTGTGTCTTTCAAGGAATTGGTCCATTTCATCTAAGTCATTGAATTGATTGGCAGAGTTATTCATCATATTCCATTATTGTCCTTTTAATATCTATAGATAAACACCTGACTTTTCATTTCAGCTCAGGTCATGATCTTGTGGTTCATGGGTTTGAGCCCCACATTGGGCTCTGTGCTGGTAGTACAGAGCCTACTTGGGGTTCTCTCTCTCCCTCTGTCTGCCCCTCCCTGGCCTCTCAAAATAGATAAATAAACTTAGAGTTTGTAGTGATGTCATCCCCCTCATTCTTGAGATTGATAATTTGTGTCCTTTATCTTTCTTGACCAGCATGGCTAGAGATTTTTCAGTTTTATTGATCTTCTTAATAACCAGCTTTCGGTTTTGTTAATTTTCTGTTTTCTATTTCATTTATTTTTTCTGTTTTCTATTTCATTTATTTCCTTCTTTTATTTTTAATATTTTTTTCTGCATGCTTTTGGTTTAATTTGTTCTTATATGTATGTATATATGTATATATATATATATGTATATATATATATATATTTTTTTTAATTTTTGAGAGAAAGAGACAGAGCACAAAGTGGGAGGGGCAGAGAGAGAGGGAGACACAGAATCCAAAGCGGGCCCCAGGCTCTGAGCTATCAGTACAGAGCCCGACGTGGGACTTGAACTCACAAGCTGCGAGATCATGACCTGAGCCAAAGTCAGATGCTTAACCAACTGAGTCACCCAGGCGCCCCCAGTTTCTCTGCTCCTTGCTTCTAGCATTCAGCTTTCCACTAAGTTTGTTATCACTCGCCATGCTGATTTTCAGCTTCCAAAATGTTATTTTCTTTCCTGTTGTCTGTGCTCTCTGGGTTCTTGCCTTTACAAAAATTTATCTTTTTTTTTTTTTTTAAACGTTTTATTTATTTTTGAGACAGAGAGAGACAGAGCATGAACGGGGGAGGGGCAGAGAGAGAGGGAGACTCAGAATCGGAAGCAGGCTCCAGGCTCTGAGCCATCAGCCCAGAGCCCGACACGGGGCTCGAACTCACGGACCGCGAGATCGTGACCTGAGCTGAAGTCGGACGCTTAACCGACGACTGAGCCACCCAGGCGCCCCAAAAATGTATCTTTTTATTGAGATTTTAGTTAGGTCTCTAGAAGGGAGCTGAAGTGAACACTTGGGTTTAGTGTGCTATCTTTTCGGGGTACTTTTTAAGAGCATTTTTGTTATCAAGACAATATAATGATATTAAAAGACATTTTGGGAAAAGTGGGAATCCCAACATCCTAACACAATCATTTACAGTGTTCTGGAGTTCCTTGGTTTTGCACCTATGCACGTGTACTTTTGTGTAATATTTGAATTAGTTACAGTCACTGTAAATATAGTATGCAATGAAGTGTTTGGTTTCACATGGTGATAGATGTAGTATTTTTACAGGACTTTAAATATAGAAACATTTCTTAATATTTTATTTATCTTGAGAGAGAGAGAGAGAGAGCACACCCATGCACGAGCAGGGGTGGGGCAGAGAGAGAGGGAGAGAGAAAATCCCAAGCAGGCTCCACTCTGTCATCACAGAGTCTGACACGGGGCTCGATCTCATGAAATGAGACCATGACCTGAGCCGAAATCAAGGGTCAGCCTCTTAACCAACTGAGCCACCCAGGTGCCCCTTAATATAGAAACAATTTAATGCCAGTACTCTTAGATTTCCAAGTTAAAATGTAAGGTTTTTGAGAGTTGCCAGGATGAAAGGAAGATACACTCTTGGTACCTACGTAAGTTCTTACCCATCATGATGTAAGAGCCAACACTGACCGAGCAGGTGACGGTGGGTCAGAGGCTATGCCTTGACTTGTGTTTCCTCTTTCAATGCTTGCAACAACCCTGTGGCTACTACCTGCACTAGCCCTGTGTGCAGCTGCCGAAATAAGTAGTGCCTGACTCTCTTGTTGATCATCCAATAGGTAGTAACCACAGTCCATGCCGTTAACCACGTCCTAGTCTCTTTGTGATGTTTCCGAAGCTTGGAACTAACAGGGCCAGAGATCTTTGGGGGGCTTTTTCCTAAAACTGTTTTTCAGAAAGTATTGCTTGCAGTACACAGCATACTTTGGATCAGGAGAAGACTAATCCTGACCGGTTTTCAGCGATGACATCACTGCCGTCACAAGGAGAATAAGAGACTAGACTGAAGTAGGCTTGAGAGGGCAGGTCATGGGCACCGGGGCGCATTTACAGCATCACTGCATCGTTCATTCCCTCGACACATCCCTTGGGCTCCCAGTCACTTGGGCTCCACTGGCCCTCAGATCCGGAGAGCAGACAACTGCCGTGGAGCGCAGCCCTGAGGCTTTGACCTTGCTCACTCCTCACGTGGCCCTTTGTTCCCGGCAGAGACTAATGAGCGTCAACTACCTGGGCAGCGTGTACCCCAGCCGAGCAGTGATCACCACCATGAAGGAGCGTCGTGTCGGCCGGATAGTCTTTGTCTCGTCCCAGGCAGGACAGCTGGGATTATTCGGTTTTACAGCCTACTCTTCATCCAAGTTTGCCATCAGGGGACTGGCTGAAGCTTTGCAGATGGAGGTAAACGCTGTATTCAGTTTCACAGTTTTTATCTTCCAGCTCGGCAGTGGATGTTCCCCTTTGGTTTGCAGCTACTTGCCACGTGTTGTCGTATCACGTTAGACATTTGTAGACGTGACGTTAGCGAAAGGGCATCGGCTCAGCCCTTGAATTCTGCAGGTAACATTTTTCATCGCATAAAGACTCTACTGGGGATAGAAGCAAAAGGGCTAGGAGGTGTTTCGCTGGCTTAATTTAATACACAAAGTACTACTTTATATTTACTCTGTATTTTTCAGTCTAATACCATGTGAGCCTGCGATTCTCTAGAGGTGTTTCTTTAACGAAAAGATCTCTGGTTTAAGACCGAGTGATGAAATTAGCACGTGTTTGAGGGAAAAGCTTGAATCAGCTCCCGTCTAGCTCTCAGCTGTGAGACAAATCATTTAACTGGGTCTGTTTCCTTTTCTGTAAAACAAGAGGGTTGGATTAAAAATATCGTTTGACTCTCCTGAGACTTATACTTTAGTATCTTAAAGAAATCTTGATGACAGCGAATGCTTTTTATTTTCACAGTTAAGAGAACGTGTTGTGAAAGGGTGTGGTTAGCATTAGCATCGAAATAAATGCTTGTCATGATGTGACAACCTTCACACAACCTCAGCTGTGGGAAGCTGACTGCTGCATTGTTGTCCAATGGGGACGCTTAGAAAGTACCACACATATCTATCCCAAATCACACACTGAAAAGGCAAGGTAAAATTCTTTCTATTGTAACTTGCACTGAAATGTAACACTACATCGTGATGTTAAAAGCCCGGAAGAAAATTCATTTTGGCCAACCTTCTCATGGTAGGAGTGTGTGTGACCTGGGGATCCTGTTTAATAATTTAGGTTAGGGGTTGGCAACTTTTTTCTGTAAAGGGCCAGATTGTAGGCATTTTAGCCTTCAAGGGCTGGATGGTGTCTGTCGCGACTACTCAAGTCTACTGTGAGAGCAGGAAAACAACCATGTGCAATAGGTAAATGAACAGAGATAGCTGTGTTCCGATAAAACTTTATTTGCAAAAAGAGGTAGAGGGCCAGATTTGTCCATAGGGCCATAGTTGGCTGATCGCCGATTTATAAAATCCCCAGAAGAGCCCTTGATGGTGTGTGACAGAGCACCACATTGCCCAGCATCACAGTGCAGATGAGTTGTCCAATCAATGACAGAATCCTCATGCGCCACTTAGAGACTGGTAGACTGTGCCATTCTCATCGAAAAGGAACCAGCCCCAAATTTCATTTTCGTCAACTTTCTTAATACTCATAATCAATAAGGGGCACCTGAGTGGCTCAGTCGGTTAAGCCTCCGACTTTGGTTCAGGTCATGATCTCACAGTTTATGTGAGTTCGAGCCCCACATCGGGCTCTGTGCCGACAGCTCAGGGCCTGGAGCCTGCTTCAGATTCTCCGTCTCCCTCTCTCTCTGCCCCTCCCCTGCTCATGCTCTGTCTCTCTCTCTCTCTCTCTCTCTTTCTCTCTCAAAAATAAATAAAGATTTAAAAAAATACTCATAATCAATAATAGCTCTTTATAATATGTTTAGCCAATAGGACACGTAAGGCTGTGAAATTTCAAACAAGAATGCCAGCATTTCTTTTGAAATTTTTACTTGGAAAGTCCCTTTGCAAATAACCATTTATTTATGTTTTTATTAAAATGTTTATTTATTTTGAAAGAGAGCAAGAGTGAGCACGCACATCCGTGCACATGAGCAGGGGAGGGGCAGAGAGAAGGAGAATCCCAAGCAGGCTCTGCATTGTTGGCACAGAGCCCAGTACGGGACTCGGTCTCACCAACCATGAGATCACGACCTAAGCTGAAATCGAGAGTCAGGTGCTTTGCCAACTGAGCCACCCAGGCACGCTTATAAAAGTTTTGGGAAATCTGTGAGGCAGATGTCGTTTTTCCACCTTATAGAAAGGAACGCTGAGTTTTGGTAGTTCATGGAGTTGCTTAAAGCTGCTTTGTTACTTTGTAACAAACGCAGTAACAACGTCTTGGCTTTCTGGTTCCCTGGGCAGATGATGTGTCTATAATTCAGGTCAGAAGTTACCTGATTGATCCGGCCTTAGACATCTGGTAAGTGAAGGGCTGTTTTGGAAATGAAAAATCTGCTTATTAGGGCTTTTTGTCCCTAAGCCTTGTACATGGTAGAACAGACATGTTACTGAAGAGGAGGAAAAGGAAAGTGAGTTGCTAATACAGACAGAGTCCCCAAAGCCTCTTTGTGACAAATGTGATTCACACGCTGCAGGAAGCTTGCCTGGACTTGAAAGTCAGCTTGACTCCTGTCCATATTCAGACTCCATGAAAAATGTCCCCACAGAAACACGGAATAAGATAAACACGTGAAAAGTAGGCTTAGAGGAGAATAAATTCAATAATCAAAATCCAGTTTGTTCATAGTAGACCTACGTCAGAACAGTTGTTTCCCTGCAAACTTACAGTGTTGTGTTTTGGAACCTGGATACTTCAGTCTGTTTTGCCATCGTGGTTGTGTTTTCTGTGAATGAAACAGACCTCATAGAATTGCTCAGACTTGAAGTACTTTGTGATGATCTTATTCGGATTAATTAAAAAAAAATTTTTTTTTTTAACGTTTATTTATTTTTGAGACAGAGAGTCAGAGCACGAACAGGGGAGGGTCAGAGAGAGAGGGAGACACAGAATCTGACACAGGCTCCAGGCTCTGAGCTGCCAGCACAGAGCCCGATGCGGGGCTTGAACTCATGAGCTGTGAGATCATGACCTGAGCCGAAGTCGGACGCTCAACCGACTGAGCCACCCAGGTGCCCCGGTTTAACTAACTCTTAAGTCTTCCTGTCCACCCCACCCTTTGCCCGCCAAACTGAAGTAGGACCCTAGCCATGCTTTGTGCATAATAAAACATTTGTTGCACCTTTTGGTGTTCCTTTTTTTTTTTTTAAACTCTGTTTTTTTAGGTACAAGTATATGATTTAAAGATTCTAAAAGTTAATCTTTTTGGAAAGCCAACTTCTGCTGGGTTACGGCCAAAGATGTGGGTAGCAGAGACCAAGTCAAAGAAAAATAGCCTTTGTGCTTCCCTCCTTCCCATCATGCTCCCCTCCCCCTAAGGCCATCTTGTCCCACAGCCTTGAAAAGTAAGCTTAGCTGAAATTCTGGAGCTTCTCAGACACAGCTCTGCTCCTCCCTCCAGGACCCCCGCCCCCCTCGCCCCGTCTTCGTTTCGATGGAATTAGGAACCACACATTGTAGGCAGGATGATTTTGGTAGTCAGTTCTTGAGCAGACGGTTGTCTTTCTGATTGAAATGGAGACCAGGGGAAGGAAGAACATGACGAAAAGCATGGAGGTGGGCAGAGCAGGAGAAAAGAGGATGGTCAGTCAGCAGGGACAAGGAGAAACACACGGCCACAAGGTGAGCAGAGGAGTCAGCTAGTGAAGTCTGGGCTTGTAAATTCCTAGAGACAGGGGTGATCTCTAGGAGTCGGCATCGTCTGAGAAGAGCAAGTGAAGCCACATCAACCCCTTTCGTTTTCTGCCGGGGCTGTGGGACTAGTTGATTAAAGGAAAGTGTAGATGGAGTATAGCGTATGTAGATGTTACCGGTTATTTGACCAAGAGTTTCAAGAGATGGGCCGCGCCACGAGGGCAGGGGCTCTCTCGCGTTGTTGACGTCCACGTCTTCATTCACAGAACAATACGGGACTCATTCAGTAAGTATCCCTTGGATGAGTAAATACAACAACGAAGGGATTAGCCGCCGGAGGAACCCAACCACAGACTGAGAGGGTCATGTGACTTCAAGACTACCAGCACCCCAAACTGCTTCTTCTGGGACCGGCTTCTTCCAACCCCGACGATCTGTGTCTACGCCAGGAGAAAGCTGTTCTGAAAAGCTGTTTCAGGCGTTTGGTAGCTCAGCCATAACCTTGAACTTGAGAAACACTGCTCTGACACACTGTCTTACATTCGCTTGTGCGCCAAGGTCCTAACGCATTTCAGGGGGAAGGGGCACAGGAGCGTTAGAGAAACGTCTGAGTCGAGTCTGCTTCAGGCCTTCTGTGGGCCAGTTACCACTCACCGGCTTTTTTGGTGGTGTTTTTGTCTGGTCTGTGCACAACAGAGGGCAAGGCCGTGGGAGACGGTTTTTGAAGTCACTATCTCAAAAACAAGTGGAAGAGAAATTGCTTGCTCATCAACCTCACTGGCTGGCCCGAATCCAGAGCTATTTCTGAGCATGGCTGGGCCTTGAAGCTGCATGCCCCGTGGAGGCCGAGTGAACGGGCTCTCTCACGCCCTGAGTGCAGTGGCTCTGAACCAACAAAGACATCACCCTTTGCTATTGTGCTGTTCAGCATGGCTGGCCAGGATCTAATGCTTCTCCCGACCCCGACAGCTCCTCCCACAGGCTTCAGAACTGTGCCCGGCAGAGGGACCCAGGGAGAATAAGGGCTGTGTGAACAGACAGGACCCTGGGGTGCTCTCTGAGGGCACCTGGGGTGCCTGAGGGTCCTCTGGGTTGCCTGAGGACTCGCTATTAGCACTTTTCAACCTCCTTGAGATGCACAGTGGCCTACCTACCCCCAGCTGTGTGTCCGCTTTTAACTCCCCGAGGTAGCAAGGTAGCGTCCTGGGGCTAAGCAGCGAGCCAGGAGCAAATAAAAATCGGGACAGAAATTTGGATGGTGTGAACTATCACCCTTAGAGCCACTAAGAATCAGGGCCAGATGAGAGTGTGGAGCAGGGCCACTGAAGTGCAGGATCTTTGGGAAGGGTATGTCCTGGCCGACTCGCTCTCGGGAGAATCTTCTGGAATTGCTGGGGGTGTATTTCTGAGTGGAGGCGTGGAGGCCTTGTAGTGAGGCAAAGAAGCCTGGGAACCTGTTTGAAGCTGGGAAGGGGTTTCTGCATATAAATAAGGGTGAGGTCGTCTTTCCTGGAGTTGCTTGGCTGGTCTGACCTGGCGGCTCCACTGGGGGTGGGGGTGGGGGGAATCCTGTTGGTTTCTTCTGTGGGGGAGGGTACAAGTGACTCCTGACTCCCTATTGGGCAGGGGCTGGTGGCTTAGGGAGTTCCCGACCAGGCAGACTTCTCAGGGGATCCGTGTAGTTCTAGGCCTGGCTCTGAAGAGCATAGGAAAAGGGTTTTGACTGATGTTGACGTATTCTGTAGACGAAATCAACAAGAGCTTCAGAAGCGGCTGTGAAGGAAGCCAGGTTTGCAGTCGCAGAGACCGGTCCCATGGTCCTGCACACAGTGCTGAGTGGTGTCCAGGGGGTGGGGGCAGGCGGGAAAGGAGACCTCCCTTTAGCTGTCCACCTTCCTCCTGGACAGCTCCTAGGGCCTTGCCGGCCCAGTGGGGGTGGGCAGCACTCAGAAGGAGGTGAATCTCCGCCAGCTGTTTTCGGGAGTAGAGGTTGTTGGGGTGAACCCTGTGCCTTTATTTCCAAATGATCTTCATGGAGAGGAGTTTTCCTGACCCAGTCGGTGCTGGTTCTCCACCCAGAGCCACATCCTGCCTTGGGAAAATCAGGGCAGGATTCACGACGTTTGCCTGGTGGCCGGTGCAGGTGGCTAAGGGTCGTTGCAGAATTGGACCTTGTTTACTGAAGGGGCATATGTTGTTTCCGAAATGCAGGTGAAGCCATATAACGTCTACGTCACAGTGGCCTACCCGCCCGACACAGATACCCCTGGGTTTGCGGAAGAAAACAAAACAAAGGTAAGTATTCCTCTGTTTCGAGCCTTTAATGTTGTAAATCTTCCTTTTTCAATTTTCTGACTTTCCACCCCTCAGCCTGGAGTCATTTTCATCATACAGAAAACTGCGTTCTTTACAATTGATGTGCAAGGTAGAGGCCTCTGAACTTTCCAGAACTCTCATGTGGAGTCTTAGAGAACACAGCCCATATTTTCCAAGGCCATGAGTTTTGCTAATAATCTTCAAAGGCTTACTTAATTAATAAGGTATTATCTTCACGAATACAGCCTGCATTTTTAGCAAATGAGAGGATACTCTTTAGAAATAATATCCTCTCCTCTGGACTTAAACACCTGGTTGCCGGGGCACCTCAGACTTAGCGTTTCAAAAACAGAATGTTTGATTCCCTCTCATTGCCCCTCATTGCTTTTCATCTCCTTGGTAACCGAGAAGCCAGCCTTGGTTCTTCCTCCCACACCACACGTCTTGACCCGAGCACTTCCTCCTGGCTCTACTCTCAGAACTTGTCCTGAATTGGCCCGTTTTTTTTCAGACCGCAGCTGTCAGTACCATCCTCGTAATGGTAGCTGCTGGTATTTTTGCCGGAACTGCTCTTCATAATCTTCAAACTGGTGTGCTGCTTCTGCCCCTCTTCCTGACCCCCTGTCTGTTCCTCATATAGTGACCAGTGATCCTTTTATACTGTAAGTCAGGTCTTGTCACTCCCCTGTTCAAACACGTCTTCTGCAAGGAAGAAAAAAAAAAGCCAAAAACAAAACCAGAAAAACCCTTCTTAAACAGCACGGTTTAATAGAATGCTCTAGAATGGAAATGTTCTGTGTCTGCCTTCTCCAATCTGGTAGTCACATTGTGGCTGTTGAACACTTGAATGCAGCTAGTGGGACCCCCCCCCCCCCCCCGCCATCATAAAACTGAATTTTTAATTTTCACTCCTTTAAAGTTAGTATTAAAACGCACATGTTGGTCTTGTCATGTGTTAGTATGGCCCCAGTGGCTCCCATTATGCCTAGAGTAGAATCTAAAGGTCTTTTCTTTTAAAAAAATTTTTTTTAACATTTATTTATTTTTGAGAGACAGAGAGAGAACACGAGTGGGGGAAGGGCAGAGAGAGAGAGGGAGATACAGAATCCGAAGCAGGCTCCAGGCTCTGAGCTGTCAGCACAGAGCCCTATGTGAGATCGTGACCTGAGCCAAAGTCAGCAGCTTCACTGACTGAGCCACCCGGGTGCCCCGAATCCAAAGGTGTTGCAGCTCATTGGGTTTTGCACTATGTGGACCTTGGCCACCTGTCCACAGTGGTGTCTCCTGTTGCCCTCAGCCCTACCAGAGCCCCCCATCTGTTCTTTGAGCTTGCCCAGGCTGTCCTCACCTGTGGGCTTTGTTTACGCTTGCTGCCCTCTCTCTCTGGATGTTCAAATGGCTTCATCCCTTGTTTCTTTCTATCTCTGTACAGACATCACCCTGAGAGGACTTCCCTGACCCTCTGTCTCTCAAATGTCAGTCCCTTGGAACACTCACCATCCTTTCCTCTGGCTTTGCTTTTCTCTATGATGCTTATCCGCACTGGACAGGTACATCACACACAATGACAGACTGAGCTGAATGCAAGCTTTGCACGTTGTTCAAAGGAACTTCTTTCTTCCTTGCCTTGATGCGTTGTAGGCATCCTCCGAGCACATGAATCAAGTGGAGAAGAAAGGAATCGGCCAGAACTTAACTACCTTGAATGGGCGTTGATTGGTTTTCTTTTCCTTCGTAGTAATGCTTTAGTAAGTGCGAGTTTCTGCAGCATAAAAATTGGCACTTATGCTCCATAGACTGTGTATTTGCAAAAAGATGTGTATGATTTAGAACGTTTTTTTCCCTATTCACTTCTTTTTGAGTCTGCCTCTTAAAATTACAACTATTTCAAAGAAGTAAATGTAAGCCAAACGCCCTGTCTTAGAATGAGCAGGGGCCCGCTAAGCGGATTTGTAACATTTGGTAAGCAGTCTTTTCTGTTTGAAGCCAAAGCTGACAAAAAGTGGTGATTTCCCTGGGAAGATCTGATTTTGATCTTAAGTTGGTTTTTTTTCCCTCTGGTGTAGTGTTGAGCCAACTTTGGATAAATGAAATTCTATGTCGATGTGTGAGCCCTGCAGGGGGCGCCATAGTGCTTTTCAGTCTACTGTGTGTGTGGCCTGGTGGTCTGGAAGAAGGAGCAAGGCACTTTCAGAAGAACCCTTCTCTTAATTCAGGTTCATCAAGAAGTACTTGACTTTTATGAAGTGCTATGCTTTTCCAATTTAAGAAAATACATTCTGTTCTTTATTTTAATTTTCTCAATCCTACGTGGTAAAAAAATATGTATAGTTTCATGCAGTTTAAGGCGTTAAGTTTTAAAACTTCAAACTGAAACTCCCTTTTAAAGAATTTCTGAGCACGTGTTTATGTCACCTTAAGGAAGATAAAAAAAAGTGTGGGGGGGAGCCCTTTCCCACAAAGAACTTAGGAGGTAAAATACAAATATACAAGTAGCTATAATATATATTAAGGCAGCAACATGCAAAGATGAAAAGAGAAAGGACTTCCAGTTAAGAATTCAGGAAAGGAGGGGCGCCTGGGTAGCTCAGTCGGTTAAGCATCCGACTTCGGCTCGGGTCGCGATCTTGTGGTCCGTGAGTTCAAGCCCCACGTCGGGCTCTGTGCTGACCGCTCAGAGCCTGGAGCCTGTTTCAGATTCTATGTCTCCCTCTCTCTCTGACCCTCCCCCGTTCATGCTCTGTCTCTCTCTCTCTCAAAAATAAATAAACGTTAAAAAAAATTTTTTTTAAAAATTCAGGAAAGGAGACAACTGAGGTGGACCTTTAACCACCTTTGATTTGGGGTGCTGATGCCCCAGCCTGGTAATGAGAGCACAGCCTGTCCAGGGGCCCCTCGGTGTTTTCTGTCCCAGTTTCCTCCTTCCCGCCTCCTCCTCAGGTCCTTTAAGAAGCAGCGGCATTGTTGAACAGGGACTGGGCTGGGGCTGTCTCGACCCAGGGCCTCAGCTCTGTCCGTCCGCGTGTCAGTCTTTTGCTAGCCTGGGAGTATGGTCAGAACGGAGACGCTGGTCATCTTGCTCAGGACACACGGTCGAGGCTCTGCATAAACACTGCCGGTCAGGTGTCTGGCCAGCAGTGAGGCGTCTACCGGGATGGTCCCAGTGGCGTTTTCTTATTCCAGCTCTGGTGGTCCCCACTGGAGCCGAGACCACATGTGTCCAACGGAGAGTGGCAAGGGCCGCCTGATCTTGCTTCAGCTACTGCACTAAATTTTATACAGTAACCAGGTAGAAACCGAGTTAGAATCCAGATGGACCGGATTCTAAAAGTAGGAATCTGCTCAAAGGTGGAAAACTGGAATTATTTACAAAGAAGGGGAAGGAGGGTTGTAAGAATTATTTGTTCTTGGGGTACCTGGGTGGCTCAGTCGGTCGAGCGTCCGACTTCGGCTCAGGTCACGATCTCGCGGTCCGTGAGTTCGAGCCCCGCGTCAGGCTCTGTGCTGACAGCTCGGAGCCCGGAGCCTGCTTCCGGTTCTGTGTCTCCTTCTCTCTCTGCCCCAGCCCCGCTTGTGCTCTGTCTCTCTCTGTCTCTCAAAAATAAATAAATGTAAAAAAAAAAAGAAAAAAAAAAAAGAACTATTTGTTCTTTAACTTAATGGGCAATAATGGTGCTGATGCATCCATTTTTTTTCCCACCTTCAGCCTCTGGAGACTCGTCTGATTTCAGAGACCGTATCTGTTTGCAAACCAGAGCAAGTGGCCAAACAAATTGTTAAGGATGCCATAGTAAGTACAGTCCTTGTTTTCTTCATTAATAGTTGTGATGCTGGATTTCTGAAAAGAGATACGATGTTTGTCCCAGGGCTTATTTTAAAGCGTAAGTCATTGTTGCTTCTGGGTCACATTCATGTCGCATGTGGGACGCCACTCTTCTCCCTTAGATGCTTTATTGATTCCAGGTAAAGTAGTAGGCTTCTGGAAACTAAGTACGTATCTTAACCTTAGGAACAGATTGATGAGTAAGGATGTCTGGGAACTTTGGTTCTTTAAAAAGAACGTGAGACCTTCGAGCCGTGTGTCAGTAGTGGGGACCACGTTCCATGTCTGGCCCTGCTGCCTTTTGCTGCTTGCCCACAGCACTCGCACTTGTAGGCGATGTTAGGTACTTGATTAACTGCCTGACTCCTTGACGAAGGACTTTTCCTTCCACCTCCCTGCTCCCCAGTGCCATTTTTCCCAAATGCTCACTAACAAGGAAGTGTGTCCAACCCCACCGGGCCACCATCCTGTCCACCCAGATAATGTGCCTCCAGGCTGCTGAGTCTATTTGGAGCCTGCCATCTTCTAAAACAACGTATGTGCCACAGACTTTTTTCTTTTTCAGGTGTTGGTTTGTTTTGAGAGAGAGAGCGAGAGCAGGGGAGGGGCACAGAGAGAAAGGGAGGGCGAGAATCCTAAGCAGGCTCCTCTCTGTCAGCACAGAGCCCGCTGCGGGGCTGGAACTCCGGAACTGTGAGATCACGACCCGAGCCAAAACCAAGAGTCGGACGCTTAACCACCCGAGCCACGCAGGCGCCCCGACTGCCACACACTTTTGACAACATCCTGTCAGCCCACGTGCAGAAGAACACACACCAACGGGGGATGTCTGTAAACTTCAGGCCTACGCCGCACGTGGGAGATTTGAGGACCCATGCAATGAGGTGTCGGCGGGCCGCTCAGCCTCCCTGAAGGGCCGCATGCACTGTTGCACGAGCACCGGCTGAGCAGGATACGAGAAGTATCGAACTCCATTAAGATACAGCCAGTTGGGAGACCCGTGCCCTGTGCTCAAAGGCACAGAAGTGGGGCGCCTGGGTGGCTCAGTTGGCCAAGCGTCCGACTTTGGCTCAGGTCGGGGTCTCATAGTCCGTGAGTTGAAGCCCCACGTGGGGCTCACTGCTGTCCGTGCAGAGCTCGCTCCAGACCCTCCGTCCCCTTCTCTCTCTGCCCCTCCCCCACTTGCACTTTCTCTCTCAGAAATAAACATTAAAAAAAAACAAAGGGCACAGAAAGATGGCAGGAGTGGATGGAGCGGACTTAGCTTTTCCTGCTCCCCTCAGATCAAAGCGGACACAGCCCGTGCCTTGAACGATCTGAAATAGCTCTTTGTATGTTGGCAGGGCTCCTTGAGTCAGGTGGTCTTGAAACTTCATTTTTTGGCCACTTTCCACGGGAAACTATTGACCATCCCAGTGATTTCTTTACAGGTTTATATTTATCAATGCTTGCCGTATTAGAAACTGCAAATGCATATCTAAAAAGTATTTATTAATCCGCTTAAAATAACCACAATTTAACCCATTACATCTTAATGCAATTTTCCTACAATAATAGTTTTCCAAAACACAGCTTCAGCGAGACAAGTGCCATTGTTTTACGTTTCACCAACGTCTTTAATGTTTCTGTGAAGAGAAGACAGCTGGACTCTTATCACTGCCTCCGCATTCCGCCTGCCCTAAAATGTTGTTTGGAGTGAAGGATATAAAAAAAAATCTGCCCTTATACAGATATGTAGTTAGGAAACGGAGGAATATTAAATAGGCTTTTCAGAGAATTGCAGACATTCTTCTTTGATATTAAACCCAAACCGGATGAATAGTAGTTTCTTAAAGGTTAATTACAGTGTGGAATTGGAAACCACATTAATGAACTTTTTGTTCTCTGTTACATTAAAACCCGTTGGTCTTTGCACTTTGCATGTTTTGTACCCATTCATGATTTTGTAATGTTATGCATCCGTCATGTGGAAAATATGGGTTCATTGAGTTACCAAAAAAAAAAAAAAAAAAAAAAAAAACCAAATTTCATCCATTCGTATCACTGCTGGTCTTATCATAAAAGTCTTTACATATTGGGCAGCTGACAGTCTCACAATGGCGGACAGGTTTTCACAAATCGTAATTTTTCCTTGAAAGCTCGGATGTTAACATTGACCATAAAAGCTGCCAGCTTTCCTTGAAGTCACAGGCTCCTGTCATTCTTGTTCCACAAAATGTCTTCCAAATACCCAAGTCTGAATAACCACAGATTAATTTTCATGACTTAAACAGTCAGAGGAGGGCCTTTCTGCTGGGCAGCCGTCCCCCTTGGGTACGGAACACAGCAGAAGGCGCTGGGTGTGCCCTCTCTTTTTGTGACGTAGGCTCTTAAGACTTGCCCTTAAGGGTTGAGATTTAATAAAATGAGTAATTTTAGGGGTGCCTGGGTGGCTCAGTCGGTTTAGCGTCCGACTTCGGCTCAGGTCATGATCTCGCGGTCCGTGGGTTCGAGCCCCGCGTCGGGCTCTGTGCTGACAGCTCAGAGCCTGGATCCTGTTTTGGATTCTGTGTCTCCCTCTCTCTCTGACCCTCCCCCATTCATGCTCTGTCTCTCTCTGTCTCAAAAATAAATAAATGTTAAAAAAAAAAAATTTTAAAAAAATGAGTAATTTTATTGCTTTATCAAAGGCATTTTATTTTATTTTTAAATTTTTCTAAGTTTATATATTTTGAGAGAGAGCGAGCGAGCAGGGGAGGGGCAGAGAGAGAGAGGCAGAGAGAGAAGCCCAAGCAGGCTCCACACTGTCAGTGCAGAGCCTTGTGTGGGGCTCATACTCACAAACCGTGAGATCATGACCTGAGCCAAAGTCAAGAGTCGGACACTCAACCCACTGAGCTACCCAGGCACCCCTATCAAGGGCATTTTAAAGCACAACTGACATTTAAAAATTATTTTAAGATTTTTTTTTAATGTTTGTTTATTTTTGAGAGAGAGAGAGAGAGAGAGAGAGAGTGGGGGAGGGGCAGAAGAAAGGGGGACAGAGGATCCGAGGCAGGCTCTTCGCTGACAGCAAGGAGTTTGAACGGAGGCTTGAACTCACGAGCCATGAGATCATGACCCGGGCCGAAGTCAGACGCTCAACCCACTGAGCCACCCAGGCACCTCTTTAAAGACTTTTTAAATTTCTGTACATTTATTACTGCAAGTGCATGTGGCAGTGGGGAGGTGCTGCTACTGTGGTTTGTGCTAACGAGCTAGCAGTTTCGCCCGTCGGTGCAGATGTCACTCAGCGACGAGGCGATTAAGGTCTTCGTATTGCTAAGACCATCTTTTTGTCCTCCTGGATCCCCTGAAAGGGTCTCAGGAGCCCCAGCGTCCACGGACGTACATTTTGGGAACCACCTGTGTCACTATTCCAGCCCATCTGCCAAGGTCACGTTCATCTGTGAGCTCCAACGTAGGCTCTGTCACCCTGGTATGCCACCTAGAGTGGCCCGCTTCGTTGTTTCTGCCGTGCTGTTTCCTTTCCTGGTTACTACCGTTGCCTCTTTTCCTTTTCTTTTAGCAAGGAAATTTTAACAGTTCCATTGGCTCAGATGGGTACATGCTCTCATCCCTGACCTGTGGAATGGCTCCTGTGACTTCTATTACTGAAGGGCTCCAGCAGGTGAGCTATGCCTACGTCAACGGACAGACGGACAGACAGACAGTGCCTTTCATTGAACCCCAATGAGAAAAGGCTAAAGGAAGACTCGGTGACTTCATCTGAGGATGGGGCCGTATCCGTTGTCTCCCTCCCTGTGTCAGGGACACGAAACTCAGACATAGGTTAAAGACACCACCGGAGGGCTTCCGACAGGGGAGAGGTCTTCTGTGTTCTGGGCGCTGTGGACACAGAGAGGGAAGGCCGCTTCCGCCCTCGGGGTGTTCGTCCGGGTTCTCGTCTGAGAACCACCGATCCGAGTGTTTGCGGTAGAGTGATGGAGGGTACTGGGTATCGGAACAGAACACCTTTCCTAGGCGAGTCAGGTCACGGGCAACTAAGCCTAGGGAGGTAACGAGTCAAGGATTCAACGCAGAGCCTACTCTTCCACAAATTCTGGTCCATCCAGGCCACACGGAAGCTAACCGCTTGTGGATGTGCCGCGTGCAGAATCAGAAGGGAGCAATGTCTCCAGCCCCAGGGGCTTACGGGCTAGGGGGAGACACAGACAAAAAAGTGCTACCCGTGCCATGTCATATAACAAGTGTCCTAACGGAGGGCTGGCTCTGCACAGACCCGATGGCGGATGGTGGAGTGTAGACGGAGAGAAGGCTGCCCGCGAAGGGGCCTGTCTCCGCCGATGGGTAGTTTATAACCAGGTACGAAGTTACGTGCCGCCGACCGTGTCTAGGCTGAAAACCCAAATGGCTCGGGTGTGGGTTTCCCTCACTCTTCTCTTCCACGACTCTGTGACTTTCTCTTAGAGACGGAGGCTGTACTACGTGACGCCCCTCTCGGCCCGCGCCTGGCACATGCTGGGAGCTTCGGAGGCTGGCTGGAGCCGCCGCCCGCGTTGCTCACGTGCTGTGTGGTCACCTCGTCCTTCTGCTTCCGTGACGCCAAACCTAAAACTTGAGCACGGAGCTGCTTCCTCCACTCCGGTGCCGAATACGCTTCTTTGAGGCGTTTCCCCGGGCTGTGACCGCACTGCCCACAGTAGAGCCCTGTTTCCCAGCATCCCGGCCCCGATTCCGTGTTGGCGCTGTGATCAGGATCAGCGTTCGTGTTCACTCAGGAGCCCGACGAGGCGGTGGGTGGCGTCCCTGGCCCCCCTCGTTCTGCCCCGCGCGTGAGGGGTCAGGTCCATCCCTCCCTCCCTCCAGTCCCTGGTCCGCTCCTTTCCCCAGCGGCCGCTGCTCTCGCGGTTCGGGCCTGGGACGCCGCGGTCGGCTCCCCGCCTGGGTCTCACGCTCTGCGAGCCAGAGGTCGCCACTGGGGGCCCGAGGGCCTATAAAATGTTTGGTTCATCTGGTACGAGTGTGCTTGTTGAGATAAAAATTTTTTAATTAGATTTTCCACACAAAGTGCAGATTTCGGACTTCTCTTGGGAAATCAGAAGGCCCCACGGCACCTGGCAGTAACCAGCTGGGGCAGGTGGCGGCCCCTCCGGTGACACGGGGCGCGGTCCCCCCATCCCGGGGGTCTCACGGCACCCGTCCCAGGCCCGGTGCACCAGAGCGCCATCACTGTTCCACGCTGGTTTTTCTGAACTGCAGACCCACCTGGCATGGCAACCCTCAGTGGCTCCCCAGTACCACTGAGGTAAACAGCTTCCGTGACGGCACGTGGGGTAACCCTCTGACCTTTGACCCGCTCACCCTCTGCCTTTCTTCCCCCTCTTTCCAAGACTTTGTCTCTGCCCCTCTATCCCCACGCTTCCTTTTCTGACCAACTGTTACAACCAACCCACCAACTGCAAGTCTCCCCTTTTATGTTGCTTTTTTGCAGAAAACTCCCAAGACAGTAAAATTCCTTGGACTTAAGTATTTTGGTGTTTTGGCAGGCGGTGTTACAGTTGCTTTTTCTTGATGTGTTTTTCTTTCCGTTAGGTGTTTTTTTCTTTTCAAGTAATAAACTGTATTTTTTAGGACAGTTTTATGTTGATAGAAGATTTGAGTTGAGGGGCCCCTGGGTGGCTCAGTTGGTTGGGCTGAGTTGCCTGGGTGGACCTCCCCTCAGGTCACGACCCCAGGGTTCCCCGAGCCCCACATCCGGCTCCCTGAGGTCAGGGCAGAGCCCACTTCGGATCCTCTGCCCCCCTCTCTGTCTGCCCCTCCCCCACTCATGCTCACTCGCCCCAAAATAAATAAAACGTTTCAAAAAAATTTGAGTTGAAATTAGGGAGCTCTCTTCCTGTCCCCACCCGGCTCCCCCATTCTTAGCATCTTGCATCAATTAGCACGGTCTGTTGTCGCCGTTGATGAGCCACTCTGCAGACGTCATTGGTTTGCATTAGGGTTCAGTCTTGGGGTCACACCTCTTTTGACAGGTGTATAGCTGCCACGTGACCATCGTTGGACTGTCACGTGGGATAGTTCCCCAGCCCGAACATTCTCCTGTGCTTCGCCTGCTCATCCCTCCCTCCCTCCTCCTGAACCCCGGGCAACCACTGACCTCATTGCTGGCCCTGTCGCCTTGCCTTTTTCCAGCCTCCCTTTGGTTCTTAGTTTTTTCAGCGTTGTCCTGACACGCCCTTCCGAGAACCAGTGTTCTCAGGGCTCCCTCGGAGCAACAGCGGCCCCTGTGCCACATGCCCCTCTTTGCCCGCCCCCCGCGCAGCCATGCTGTCCTGTGGGCGGGGCCTCCTGAGATTCGCCTCCACATCTCCATCGAGGGTGCATCCAGAGTCTAGACTGCCGTGGCCCCCTCCGCTGATTTCTACCCAGACAGATGAGGAGTTAGCTCGTCTTCACACCCTCCTCCTGCTTACAGCCATCTCCCCTCCATTCGCACCCCCCCCTTTTTACTTCTGTTGCGATTTGGGTTAGATCTGTATTTGAGGTCATCATTATTTTGGCTATTTAAATGCTATTCGCAGCCGAACTCTGTATTACACATTATCAATTTTCCTTTCTTGTGCAACCTTTTGTTTTCCCCGGAACCATTATTGGCCTTTTTCTATGTATGATTAACAATGACCGTCTTCATTTCCTCTCTGGCATATCAGGCACTCTGTCACTTTCCCCTTCTGGAAGGAATCCTTCCTGGAGCCTCTGAGCCACCCGTCAGGACTGACTGCCGCAAGTCCGGGAGTCTCCTCTGCCTCTCATCTGGGCCGGGTCCCCCGCCTCCTGGGTCACATGACATTGTTTTTCTTTGTTGACCGCTTAATGTGCCTTTTTAACTCTTCTAATACTTTTCTGGAAAAGGGCACGTGGGAGGCAAGGTTTTTGAGAACGGGTGTATTTGAAAATGCCTCTCCTTGTGTTTCTAGGAATTTAAAAAATTCCTAGGGAGAGCGCAGTGGCAGAAAGAGTGACAGTTAATGGACATCCGCTGTCTCAACTGGACGCAGTAATTACCTCCTCCAGCTGGTTGTCTTTCCAATTATCTAATAAGCTCGTGGAGGGCAAGCACGGTGTCTTTCTCCCCACAGTGTTAGCGCTGAGCATGCGGTCTGACTTTTGCGATCAGAACGTAAGTCTTGCACCACAAAGCGTTAATGGTAGTTTGGATATTTGGGATGCTGGAGTGGCTCTTCCCTAGCTGGTAGAACCCTAGGACTAGTGGGAATACCTATTTTTGTTGTTTGTATAATTTGAGTTTATTAATTGGACAAATATTTCGCTGTGACACCTCTGACGGACACGTGCCGTCCAGGGGTGCAGAGCGGACAGCTCCTGTCCTCTGTGTTCTCCTGACACTTCCGGGGTTTTCATCGTGCCTATCCTTGGAGCAGATTGGAAGATGTGTCTTAGAAACCGTTTATCAGGGGCACCCGGGTGGCTCAGTTGGTTAAGCGTCGGACTTCGGCTCAGGTCACAATCTCCCGGTTCGTGAGTTCAAGCCCCACATTGGGCCCTGCATGCTTGGGATTCTCTCTCTCCCTCTCTCTCTGCCCTTCTTCCGCTCATGTTCCATCTCTCTCTCTTTCTCTCTCAAAAGAAACAAAACTTAAAACAAACCCTTGAAGAGAGCTGTTGTTTTGTGCTGTCGGACGAGCTCAGGGGTCTGTCTCTGTCTTGCAGGTGGTTACCATGGGCCTGTTCCGCACCATTGCTCTGTTTTACCTGGGAAGTTTCGACAGCATAGTCCGTCGCTGCATGATGCAGAGAGCGAAATCTGAAGTTGCAGACAAAACTGCCTAATTCTTACCCTGGGAGAAAAGACTGTTTCTAAATAATCTGAACAGCCTGCTGCTTAAAGGGACCCAGATTGTGGCCTACAGCCACTTAAATGTGTTGCTTTTGAATCTGTGAGATAGGACCGGCGCTCTTCAGATACCTGGCTCAGGCGAGGGGATAGATGTTCAGCGCCCGGTGATATTATTAATACTATGCAAATATGGAACGGGAGGCCCCTGATCGTCTGAGGCGGAGACATGAGGATCGTATGGGACCAGAGGGCCCGTGAGCAGGGGAAAGAACGTCATTCCAGAGTGATCATTTACATTTTTCTATTTATTCTCTTTTTCTTCCTCCACTGAGATTAAGCCCAGAAATGTACCTTATGATACATAGGACGACGTCTCGAGGACATTCTTAACCTTCCACGAAAGGCAGTCTGTGGGTTTGGGGAGCCTTTTTTTTTTCCCCCTTCTTTTTAACATGGTGTATTTGATTCAAGAGGAGTTTCACACATTGCTGGAGACTCTGAATGCACGAGAGAGCCCCTGACTCCCTGTGCTTCTGGTGGAAACTCGTGGCTTCTCTCTCTCTTTGATCCCGTAAAACTACAGGGGGATGAGAGAGGGCAGTGCAGTGGAAGGGAAGGAGAGAAGTATCCTCCAGTAGGAAAAATCACGCTTTCCTGCCTTCTTTAGATAGACGCGAATGCTTAGAGCACTTCTCATTTTTCATTCACGGGGAAAGGCAGCCTCCCCCAATTTTTTCTGAAGAGAAATAAAATCTTAGAAGCTTAAAAGTTTACAATTTCTTCAATAGCCATGGTGACGTGGAGCCCGCCCATTCCGTTAGAGGGCTCTTTCCATTCTTCCCATCCCTTCCTTTCCAGTTTTGCTGATACTGCTATACTATTTTTGTAAAAAAACAAAAACAAAACCAAAAAATGGCCAGTGAAAATTTTTTGACTTGACTTTTTAAATTAACTCATGAATTAATTAAAACACGAAAAAACTTAGAAAAGCGTGACATTCTTCTCGTAGCATACATGTAGCTTTTAGGAAAGGCTGATGAGCGTCCATGTACGGTTTCCTCATTAAGAAAAAGAAGATAGGACAGGGCCGAGCTCGCAGATCCTCATCTTGGCAAGAAAATGATCACCCATCGTTTCTGTGATTCCTGCGGACCCAGAGAACCTTCTCTCCATGCCCCATGGTAAGGAAGCCCAGTTATCACTCCTGTCACATAGCCCTGGAGCCCTCTCGGCCCCGTGACTGCCGTTTTTAGATCCCAAGCTCCGTTGCTCAGTTTAGTGGATTTCTACAATAAAGTGCCTCTGATGAGTTTGGCCGATGTTCCCTGCTTCACGCCATCACTGTACTTGCTACCCTGCTGAAGGCAAGTCACCTTCCTCATAATGCTACCCCCCCCTCCTCCTTGCATACACAAGTATGCATATACTATGCATACAAAAGATTAAAGACTTAAAAATTATAGCCAACCTTTTTTGCTCTCGAGTTTTTGGCTCTCTTGACTTCAAAATGACTTCTTCTTCTTTTTTTTTTTTTTTAAGTAAGATGTTTCATGGCTTTATTTCCTGGTGTTCTTTTAATGAGGATCTGGGAATGGCATACTTTAACACTGACAAAGTTAGAAGAAATTATTATCGAATATATACGTTGCTTGGAATGACTTCATTGCAGTTTGTGGGGGTGGGTTGAGCCACAGTACTTTCATGATTCAGTCTCCTACAGCCACTGTTTATTGTTTGCAAACTATGTTAGGTCGTATTTCACAGCCTCTGAGAGAGAGTAATGACTGTGTCTCCTTAATGTACGGAAAACATTTATGTTAATATCGGGATGTTTCTCACTTGTATTTGTTTCTCCCCTAAATGTTCCTTGAATATCAGCACTTTCTACTGCTGGTCTATATGAAAATCTAGTCCAAGATGGTGTCTCATTTAATACAGTTAACTATTTAACCACAGTTATTTCAATATACACTCCTCAAGTTATCCTCATAGACTGTACTGTTATTACCTCCAGGGAATCTGCTACCTGAACAAACTGAAGAGCCCCTGTTCCATGGTGGGAACTATTATCCCCAGCCCACTGGAAGCTCTCTCACGAGAGCAGATTTTGTTTAGACCAAAATGTCAGGGAATGGGCTTTTTTTGTCAGAGATGTCAAAGGGCCAAAGCTCTGTATCCAGAAAGCTTTGAAAACTAAGGTGGGTTTGTTTTTTTTTTTCCTCTTTCTAAATTTAGTGCCATTATTCACTTGATAGCCAAATCTGATGTATTATAGTTTTGATTTATCCATTTCATCTACTACTCATTTTTCCTGAAGAGACACTAGTGGGTTTAATTGCAGGTATTGCCCCGGATTCTGTGGAGATGTTCCATAATATCCAGTGTATGTCCCATATACCTTTTCCAAATCTAACAAATTAAGAAATCTGAAACACATCTGGCCCTAAGGGTTTGGTAAAGGATTATAGAAATTCAGCAGCATCACGCAAAGATCTGACTTCATCCGAAACATGAAAGTATGACAAAGGCAAATTCTGTTTTTTATCTTCTTTGGCTCAATTTTTATTCTTTTTTTTTTTTTTTTTTTTTTTTTACGTAGACTTGTGTTTTTGCTCAGGGGAAGGAAAACAAAAAACCATGAGTCAGATTGTTCAGGAAGCTATTGGCTTTTTTTTTTTTTTTTTTTTTTTTAAAGGGGTCATTGATTCAACAGAAGTGTCTATGCCTTACCTGTGGCAGAAAGAGTTTAATTACAATTCTGATGAAATGTTGGCTTTCTGTTTGTAGCCAACAACAGTTTATTATGTGAGTGTTGGTTCTAAATCTTGTCTCTGCCGGCTTTGGTTTTATTGTTTTGTTATAGCGTATTTGCGAGTATATTTATTTAAAAATGCCTGATGTCATTCATCCATAGAAATACCAAAATATATTCAAGGACCCTTCATTACTGAAAAAGGTTTAAAAAGGTTTTTTTTGTTTTTTTTGTTTTTTTTTACAAAAAAACCAAGTCAAGGTAATTGTTCTTTTCTGTATTTTTTAATATTTAATTTTCAAAGCTGAGAGAGAGAGAATTAAAAATGCTGCCCATAATGGCCTCTTTACGTTAATACGTATATACGTTTAGTTATAAATCTGTTTGTTAAACCGTATATTGTCGATTCTTGGAAGTGAAACATTGAGAGACCGTTTCTAATATTTAGATGACAAAAACATTTAGGAAATAGTTGCTTCAATTCAAAGAATTGTATGTGTTTGTCTTTCTAGAAGAAGGCAATACCATGATAATTTTTTTTACTGAATTATATCATCAACAGATTTAATTTTATTATGTCATGTTCTAATTTAAACATGTCTTACTCACATGAGGACACTTTTAAATATTCATAGTTTTTGACATACGATGCTTTGTATCTTTCTCATGTCCTTAGTTCTTATTAGTAACTCAGTTTTAAAAAGTACATACTAAACATAACCTTCCATATCCTGGACTAAATCTTGCTTAGTTCGCTGCAGTGATGGCAGATTTGATATTTTGAAGAGGAGTTCATAGCTATTATATTTTACACTTGCTTGATGGGCAACTTTAAAGACATTTTTAAAGTGTAAGAATGCACATGGCTATTTTGATATATATTAGAACTTGTGTTTGCTACTTTGGAAGCTTTTGTGGCAGAATTGTAACCTAATTTTCATATCTTGTATTTCTGAATCACAACAAAAAAATAAAGGGGGAACAAGCTTTACAGATTTGAGAACTTATTTTTCTAGAAATTTGCATTTTTAAGAGACAGTGAATTAAGCAAAACACAGATCTTTTTCGTGATGTTATCCTCACCTTGCATCCTAAACATTGGCAAGGCTTGGTTTCGATCATTTTCTAGGAAGTAATATTTTCAGAGTAAGTACTTGGTATTGTGAGCCCTCATTTCAAATACATTCTGTGTTTGTGTTACTCAGATGGGCGGGGGGGCAGATACCTGAGTAAAAGGATAAGAAATGTGGAATTTAGTAAAGTTTCCTAATGTCATTATGTTTCATATAAAAACAAATAGATTTCCCATACTTTCTTTTTAAAAATTTGTAAATGTTCATTTATATTTGAGAGAGAGAGAGAGAGAGACTGTGTGTGAGTGGGGAAGGGGCAGAGAGAGGGAGACACAGAATCCGAAGCAGGCTCCAGGCTCTGAGCTGTCAGCACAGAGCCTGATGCAGGGCTCGAACTCACGAACCACGAGATCATGACATGAGCTAAAGTCAGACGCTTAACCGACTGAGCCACCCAGGCGCCCCGATTTCCCATACTTTAACCCTGCATATATTAACAATGAAATATCTCTTAGATGCTGAGGGGCACAGAAGACTGATATATAAAATAACATGCCTTAATATTTCTCAGTCCTCAGGTGGGAAAATTTGGTTTACATTGTGAAGAGATTCTTTGGACATCTTGGTTTGCAAGCTTAAGCTTTCTTTAAATTTGAGCAACGTCTGTACGTTAATGGCACACGACATCCCTTCTATGATTTTCACACGGAGGTGTTTAAAAAGGAAAAAAAAATATTTCTTTTGTTCCACTCCTGTTGTATACCCCCGATTTCCCCTCTTTGAACATATTTATTGAGTGCCCGTGATGAGCTCGGCATCTAGGCACCCAGGGATACCATCTGCGTAAAGAGTTTGTCCCTCCGTGGTGGTGATTACATTTCTCGTTTCTTGCGTCCCTGTGCCTTCATCCCTCTGAAGGCTCTACAAGTCTTCCTGGAGAAAGAGGAACCACTCCCCCATGCCTTTCTTCAGCTTGGGGCCTCTGCATTTTACGCCACAAATGTTTGAATGTCAGAGACTATTCTAGGCTGGGAATGCACAAAGGAAAAATATAGTCCTTGTCCTCAAATAGTTTGTAATCTACAGAGGAAAACATATGCCAGAAATTACACTGTGTATCTGACAATAGCTATGATTCACAGATCGTAATTAACATTGAAACACGTAGCCCGTGCCAGTCACTGTTGTGAGCGTATCACATTTAATTCATTTCAATCATACACTAACCCTCAAGTGGTACTACTTATACCCCCCTGTTATACGGAGGGGCACAGGCAGAGAGAGGTTAGGTAACTATCCCAAGGTTATAGCTGCCAAGTGACGGAGCCCAGACCCAAACCCCTGTTTTCTGACTTTTAAGTTTCTCTCCTCAGTACCGACCCTCTTGTGGGCTCGTAGGACTGCCCAGGGAGGTGAGGCATGGTCTCACAGGGGAGGAAGTTCTGGAGACGAGACGTGAGGAATGAGTAAAAATTTGTTACGAGAAGACTGGGTGCATTTCAGCGAGACAAGCAGACGTACAGGGCAGAAGACACGGGGGATTTCGGCGGATTCCAGAAAACACACAGTTCATATAGCTGCAAGAAGGGGAGACGTAAGGAAAGGGTGGTACCCAGGTGGGAGACCTGCACCAGATCATTCCATGCAGAGGAGTTGAGATTTTAACCTATGAAGAACTTCAAGCGGAAATACGAAATGGCCAGATTTGAGCTTTAAGAAGATCATGGTTTTGGGGAGCCTGCGTGGCATAGTCGGTTAAGCGTCTGACTTTTGGTTCAGGTCATGAGCTCACCGTTTGTGCGTTCAAGCCCTGTGTTGGGCTCTGTGCTGACAACTTGGAGCCTGGCGTCTGCTTCGGAGTCTGTGCCTCCTCTCTCTCTCTCTCTCTCTCTCTGCCCCTTACCTACTTGTGCTCTCTCAAAAACAAGTAACAAACATGTAAAAAGATCATGGTTCCCCATGAACCATAGGGAACCATGGGGTTGCTGGGCCCTTGAGTCTTGGCGTAAACAATTCTCATTAGTTTGAAAGATCCCATATTGGATACATAGTTACTCATTGAGTTTTGTGCTCAAAAGATGTGGTCTTAACCTCCAGTATCTGTGAATGTGACCTTACTTGGAAATAGGGTCTTTGCAGATACAACCAAGTTACGATGAGGTTATTAGGTTCCTAATCCAATATGGCTGGTGCCCTTAACAAGAACAGAAAACAGACACAGAGAAGGCCAGGTGACAACAGAGGCAGAGATCAGAGTGACCCAGGTGCATACCAAGGAACACCAAGGGTTGCCAGCCATCACCAGAAGCTAGGGAGGGGCAAGGAAAGGTTTTTCCCTAGAGCCTTCAGAGAGAGCATGGTCCAGCTGACACCTTGATCTTGGACTTCAAGCCTCCTGACTTGTGGGAGAATAAATTTCTGGTTCAAGTCGCCTAGTCTGTGTGGTACTTTGTTACGGCATCCCTAGGAAACAAAAATATTAACCTTACTTTCTCTAAATGTGTTCATCAGTAAGTAATATCTGGGAGATACTGTGCTCTGTGCTAAAGTGCATAAGGGAATAAAAGTCATGGCACAGAAGAGTAAATTCTTTGCCAATTTCCCCTCTATGCTGTGGTGTTTTACCTTGTCTGGTTCCACTCCTGCAGTTTCAGTCCAATGAGAGTAGTAGCCATTTGAAAAATAGAATTTCCCTCTCTTATTTTACTTCACTCTAAATGCCAAGTCGTGAATTTCAAAGGGAAAAAATTTGCCATGAGTAAATTTCCTGCACTTGCCTTTGCAAACCGGAAGGAAACACTATTTGCCCACTATTACCCTCACACAACAGAAGGATTTATCTGTCTGCAGTTCGTTGCCTAGTTTCAAAGGTGGTTGCTCAATTATTCTAAACATTTTTTTGAGGTTTAGGGCCCACCATAAATTAGGTAGGTGTCTCAGTTAAAGCAAGGCTTGTTGGTTTAGATTTGGCAAAAGAGTTTTCTCGTGATGACAAGGGTGGTTTGAGAGCACATAGCTGATGAACTGGGTTCCAGAAGACAAGGCTCTGGAGCAGCAATGACTCGGGAGCAGTATTACTGTTAGCAACTAATGCTAATTGGGAATTAGTATAATAATAATAATAATAATAATAATAATATATAATAAATTACCAACAACTTAGGCAAACCATCTGAAGGCACATGACACTACTTAGCATCAGAGTTCATAATATATATGTCCATTGTATCTCGATAAAGCGGGAAACAACAACAGAGAAGACACCTGAAGTTGGAATTTAGCATTTTGGATTGCTTGTCTGGGCCTGGAAGATGTTTGGTTTTTTTCTAATTTTTTAAAAATTTAGTAGTAATATTTACAACACGCCTGCATTGAAAATTTGTATGTCCAGATCGGAATAATGTCCTTCTTGAATTTCATAAACTTTGGAAGTGTTTATACTGGCGATGGAGGAAGAGAACTTTCTGAATGATACTGATACTGTTAAACATCAACCAGTAGGTGGCGAAACCTGGCAATAAAAAGCTTTTTGTTTGGCAGACTGGTGAATAAAGAAGGAAAACACAGGCCTCTCAGACTCTTGATACAATCTCTATTCCCTGCATCTTGTTCTTTTCCCTTCCTGGTGCTACCCGACCAGAATCCAGCCAGGCGAAGCTGGCCGAAGGGTAGCCCATTGGCTCTTAAAAGTGGAAGACATCCTGCAAAGTCAAAAGCTTGTAGCGCATACAGGTGAAAGGTTGTTGGAAGGTGTCAGGCACAGATCTAGGATTCAAACCCAGGACTCCTGACTCAGGCCAGGGCTCTCGCCACTCCCTCGCCAGTACCCAGAGACACAGTTAATCCACACACTTCCTACAATACTTGCCCTCAGGCTTTAAGATGGAATCTAATAACCAAATCTGAATGCAGGAATGGTTTCGCTCTTTCTGTACAAAGAAAATTCAGGACAGTCCTGTGGAATATATAATCTTAGGCAAGGACTGTAATGCAGACCTGTCCTGAGAATGTCTGCTGATGGTCGAGATGCCACAGAAGGAGTAAGTCTTAGAGAAACCTGTAAAGTGAGGCTCTATGGGAGCAAAGGAGGGGAAAAAATAAGGAGACTTTTCTTCCTCTGGGAATGGGAGATCCATTTCCTTCTGGGAGGGGGGGGCTTCTTTGCAGAAGTACAATCTCTTCTCCAGCTCTGTCGTCACATTTCCTCACTCACATGCTGGGTCTCAGAAGCACTAAGGCTTTCAATTCCTCTTAAGTAATTTTGGGGGGGTTAAAGCAAGGTTCTGAGCTGATCCTTAAACTATAATGTTGTGGCATTGGTACAGGTTTCTACTATTTCCCTGAGAACATGTATCCCGGGTCAGTCTATGCCCAGTGTCTATCTCCAGGCCAGAACCTGTCCGCCACCCCCACCCCACCCCACCCCATTGCCATGTCACAGCCATTAGGAAGTAGGAAGGAGGACCTTCCTTCATTCCTTGCCTGGATAAGTTTGTACAAGGCACCCATTCCTACATGCAAGAGCTTGGCACATTGGTTGACTGGGTATGATAAATGAAATGAAAGTAATTTGTGCTTATTTTGCTTAAGAATACACGCTTTGATTTTAGACTAGGAATGAGACAAAATAAAGATGATGCCAGAACATGTTTGTACACATTGCAGTGCTCATTTGTCACGTTTCTATGAGCACCATAATCCAGCGTCCCTATATGCTTATGTTTGAGCCCTGTTAGGTAAGCCGCTGTGCTTTCAATAAACACTTTTTTTCTTGGCACTTTATTTGTCAAAGACTTTGAGAGACAGAAAATAGTTAAACATGCACAACTCGTTTGTCCTCTTGTGCCTTTTCTCCTAGGGGCTATTCATGCTGATGAATGAACGAGTGTGTGTGCTTGTGTGTACAATGTATCTGTAGGTAGTGTGTGTGTGTGTGTGTGTGTAGATAACTCGAGGAGGTGCAGCCATCTAGCATTGGCTGCGGGGCGACCCCAGAAGCCTTGGGAAACCGACCCACGCTGGTGTTAGACCGTGGGCCCGAAAGTCACCCTGGAGACCTCTGCAGCGTCCAGCCCCAACCGTCGGGGGCAGAGGAAAAACATTTGCTTAGCCATTTTAAAGCCCTTGATATCCTTGACTGGCCCCTCGCTGGCCCGCTGGGAGCCATGTCTGGCCTTGGTCACGGACGGGGTCTCCAGGGTGTGCGTCCTACCTGCACACCTAGGAAGCGGACTTGAAAGTAAACACTCCTCCTGGGGCTTCCCTTGCCTCTCTTCACGGCTGAGGGCCCATTGCTCGGGGGCAACAGGGGCCTGGGTCTTCTCCCTGGCAGCTGCCAAGAGCTGGTACCACGATGTGAACATACGTACGTACGTACACACACACACACACACCACCACACACACTCGGTTGAAAGGGTCAAAGCAGTTCCCGGCACTTACACACACCACACACGCACACACTAGGTTAAAAGGGTTGAAACGATTCCCGGCGCTTACACACAGCACGCGCGCGCGCGCGCGCACACACACACACACACACACACACACACACGATTAAAAGGGTCGAAGCGATCCCCGGCGCTGGCGTCCTCGGCGCAGCCGCCCGGCCGCCCGCGTGCGGTCCCCCGGGCGCCCCCGGCCCCTCGCGGGCCCCCGGGCGCTTGCCGGGCCCGCCGCAGGCCCGAGGAGGCCCCGCGCACACCCACCGCGCCGCCGCCGCGCGGGAGGCCTGCGCCGCCCGCGCCACCCACCGGCCGGGCCGGGCGGGCGGAGCGCAGCGGGCGGGGCGGGCGGGGGCATCGCGGGCGCGCCCTCCCCGGCCGCGGCCCTGCGCGCCATGTGTCCTCGGCGGGGCGCGCCGCTCCCGGCCCGGCCGCGGCTCCTTTAACCCGGGAAGGGGAGCGGGGCGGAGGGGCGGCGGGGCGGCTCCGCGGAGGGCGCTTTCTTTCTTCTTTTTTTGAATGAACCGTGTGACGTACGTACAGGAAACCGGTCGGTTAGAGAGAATGAAGTAAGAGGCCAGCCCGCCCCCCCCCCCGCCCCGCGCCCGCCCCCTTCCTCCCCGCCCCCTCCCCCGCCCGCCGCGCTCCCGCCCGCCGCTCTCGGTTTCCCCGCCGAGCCGCCGCCGCCGCCGCCAGCGAAGGTGCCGGGCGCCGGGCCCTCCCCGCCGGCGCGGCCGTCATCGCCCAGAGCGGGTGCGCGGCGGGAGCGCGGAGGGGGCGGCCGCCGCCAGCGCCGCCGCCGCGCAGGAGCAGGAGGAGGAGAAAGGGTGCGCAGCCCGGAGGCGGGGTGCGCCGGTGGGGTGCAGCGGAAGAGGGGGTCCAGGGGGGAGAACTTCGTAGCAGTCATCCTTTTTAGGAAAAGAGGGAAAAAATAAAACCCTCCCCCACCGCCGCCTTCTCCCCACCCCGCCGCCGCACCACACACAGCGCGGGCTTCTCGCGCTCGGCACCGGCGGGCCGGGCGCGTCCTGCCTTCATTTATCAAGCAGCTTTTCGGAAAATGCATTTGCTGGTCGGAGTTTAATCCGAAGAGGATTCCTGCCCCCGTGCCCGGCTCGTCCACCGGCCCCCCGTCCCTGTCCGTCTCCCGTGGAGGCGTGAAGTGGTCCCGCGGATAGAGATCCATGTCTGTGCCCGCGCGTGTGTGTGCGTGTGTAAATTGCCGAGAGGGGGAAAATCACAGGACTTCTGCCAGTACCGGACTGAAAATTGTAATTCATCTGCCGCCGCCGCTGCCTTTTTTTTCTCGTGCTCTTGAGCTCTCCGGTCGGGATTCCTGCGGATTGACATTTCTGTGAAGGAGAAGTCTGGGAATCAAACTGGAAATTCTCCTCATTTGTACCCACCGCACCCCACCCCCGACTCCTGATTCATTTGGAAGTTTCAGAGCAGCTATAACTGGAGAGTTCTGGAGATCGATGGAATCTTTGCCTTATGCATTTGTTTTGTTTTCACAAAAAAGGAAACTTGACAGAGGATCATGCTGTCCTTAAAAAATACAAGTAAGTTCTTTGCACAGGAAATGGGTTTAATGTAACTTTCAATGGAAAACCTTTGAGATTTTAACTTTAAGTGCGTTCGAGTGAGTTGAATTTCCAGGCAGTTTAATACATTCTTTTCAGCCGTGTAACTTGCAGTACATGCCCGGCTTCCACCCAGTGTTTAAAAGGAAAGTGCACCTGATTTTGACTTAGTTTTGTTTTGTTTTGTTTTGTTTTAACCTTTCAGCATCACAGAGGAAGTAGACTGATATTAACAATAATTAATAATAATGTGCCTCATGCAATAAAGATCCGAAAGGAATTTAAGTAAAAATTTCCTGCATCTCATGCCAAGAGGGAAACACCAGAATCAAGTGTTCCGCGTGACTGAAGACACCCCCTCATCCAAGAATGCGAAGCACATCCAATAAAATAGCTGGATTATAACTATTCTTTCTTTCGGGGCCGTGGGGCGGGAGCAGGGGCGAGAGGTGCTGTTGGTCCCCGGCTGCTTCTCCTCGGGGGCAGGATGGCGCACGCTGGGAGAACAGGGTATGATAACCGGGAGATAGTCATGAAGTACATCCACTATAAGCTGTCGCAGAGGGGCTACGAGTGGGATGCCGGGGACGCGGGCGCCGCGCCCCCGGGGGCCGCCCCCGCGCCGGGCATCTTCTCCTCCCAGCCCGGGCGCACCCCTGCGCCCGCCAGGACCTCCCCGCCGCCGCCCCCGGTCGCCCCCGCCGCCGCCGCCGCCGCCGCCGCGGGCCCTGCGCTCAGCCCCGTGCCACCTGTGGTCCACCTGACCCTGCGCCAGGCCGGCGATGACTTCTCCCGTCGCTACCGCCGCGACTTCGCGGAGATGTCCAGCCAGCTGCACCTGACACCCTTTACCGCAAGGGGACGCTTTGCCACGGTGGTGGAGGAGCTCTTCAGGGATGGAGTGAACTGGGGGAGGATTGTGGCCTTCTTTGAGTTCGGTGGGGTCATGTGTGTGGAGAGCGTCAACCGAGAGATGTCGCCCCTGGTGGACAACATCGCCCTGTGGATGACTGAGTACCTGAACCGGCACCTGCACACCTGGATCCAAGACAACGGAGGCTGGGTAGGTGCATGTCCGCTTGAATGTGGGCTGGATGTTACCGATCTGAGGCTGAGAATCCATGGTTGAGTGTGGGTGGGCTTTTGGGCCAAGGGCAGGCAGGCTGATGGGCCAGTGAAATAAAGTCAGATTGCCGCCCCTGCCCTGCCCGGTAAAGAGCTCTCTCCCTGCCAACCCTACTCTTGATGATTCCTTCTGGCCAAAAGTGGTTTTTCCTCGCTTGCCATCCGTTGAGGTTTAAAGACCCAGCATTTGCTATCCGGTGGGAGCTCGGGGTAAATGGTATGCCTTCAGGGTTTCTCAAACCGGGGGCCCAAGTATCCCCCCCCCCCCCGGAGACTACTCATGAACTAGACGTCAGGTTGGGTTGGCAGTCCGCATCCTGGCCAAGTTCCCCTGGGGGTTTGTGATTTGTACTAAAATTGGAGAACCACCCAATTAGAAGAACAGACCTCACCAGAGGACTAAGGGCATGCCTTTTCTGACTCACTTGGTAAAATCTGCCCAAAGAGGAAATCTGACGTAGCCCCCTTCCCTGGAAAACTTAGCTGTGTTTGTAAGGAGGTAAGCTGGCTTTCCAAAAGTCCGGGAACTTCATCCCGCGGCGTGTGTGCGGTCATTCCCAGTGGGCACGGCTGAGTGTCTTCAAGAACACTGGGCTAAGGAAACCTTACCTCGTCGGTGACACGATTTGTCCTGGCCACATGCTTTGTGTTCTGTTTCCATAACCGGTGTACGATTTTAAAGTTTACTGTAATTGTAGTATCTTTTACTTTTCCCCGGCTAGAGTCCGCATCCTTTGGTGGTCTCCTCTCCTGAAAAAACTTGTGTCTACGATATCCATATAAAGTGTAGAAGGTTTGTGTGTGTGATTCTCTGGCGGAGGGGTCCAGATCCTAAGACTGAAGAATTGTCGTTGAGATCTACATCTTCTATCTAAAATTACGAATTTAGGAAAAAAGCAAAAGGAGTGATTCTTGTCTAAAAATTGTTTCGGGCTTTTTGTTTTAACTTGAAGAACGATTTATGAGAAAGGATGCCACTCAGTGCTTCCTTGTATGTAGTCTCTAGGGAGAATTAGTGATATTATTTTATAGGACCTAACAGGAGCACGAAACCTAGAAATGACTGCAAGTGGATGCAGTTTCAAGGAGCACATTACATATTTTACTACAGTTTACAAGTGTGCTAACATTAAGGCCAAGAAAAAAGAGAAAAAGCCAAGAAAAGTCGATGGCTGGCATGAAAATCTGATCCTACTTGGTCAAAGTTGACCAGGTATTGGTGCCACTGTTGAGTGTTTAAAAGTAAAATATCCCCATTTAAATCTCTAAAATGTAAAATGCTCCTCATGAGTTGTTTTGTTGAGATCCCATGTTGTCAGATCTTTAGTAATTGTGGAAGAATTCACTAAAGGGCCAAAGAATATTTTCTTAAATGTTTGGTTGAGTAGGTGGTTTTATTTTTAACCACCATCACCAAAAAGGTACAGAGTTCCAGACTCCAAAAGGATGGTTTTAAGACCAAAGTAAAACTGATTTGACAATTCTACTCTTCTGTATTTTTAAGAAAAAATATTTCAAAAATTTCTTTCTGGCTGAAAGGAACCCAAGGTGGCAACTGTCATCTATTAAGTAATTTAATAAACAGAGAGAAAACAGAGCCATAGACATATGTTTATGATAGAGATTAAGACATGACCTGGTCTTTGTTTTGTTGCATTGTAGTATATTAACATCTCATACAACTGAGTTTTCATTTTAAGTGAAGGCTCACTTTTAACTCCTTTCAAAATAGAGTTTTCCTGGGAGAGCCTATCTTTGTGGTCAACAGGTATCTGAGATTGATAAACGTAGAGACTATATTTTATGATGCCAAACCACAATGACATACCGTAGAAAGTGATAAAAAATACTTTGACAAAACCTCTTCTAGTACAAATAAATCATATAGAGGCACAAATAGCTGTTGATAAAATGCGTCGTCTTCAGGACAACATGTAGATGGATGGCTCTTTAGGAAAACAAGGGAATTTGGCAAAAAAAGGGTATATGTCAGGCAATGTAATCATAAATGGACACTTTGGAATAAAAGTGCTAGCATTTGAGAGTTATAAATGATTTACGTATCCTTTCATATTAAAATACTCTGAATACCAATGGTCAAGTTTCAGAAGAGAGCTAGTACATTCTTCTGACCTTTGACAATGACTCGTGTGGTTTCTAGGCCTCAGTGGATCAGATCCTCTATTGCACATGTAATCATGGGGGCTTGAGATTTGAAGTCCCTTTTTCTCTTTGCTGCTCTTGACGCCAAATCAGTCTTCTGAGATTAAGGAAAACTGTGTGTGTTTCATGTTCCATAACTTGGAGAAAGCATCGTCTTGGAATGATAGGCGTCTGAGAGATAGTCCCAGAAGCCTACAAATCAAATAAAGACTAAAGAAGAAATTGAGTTAGAGTGGAGTGTGGTTTTATTCCTAAGTCCGAATAAGGCACCGTGTGGCAGCAGGACAGAGGGAGCACAAGACAGTATCGGTTCTGGGAAATGTCTGAGGCTCTGCTACTCCGGGTGTGGTTCACAGACCGACAGCAGGAGCATCACCTGGGAGACCGTCAGACGTGCAGAATCTCCATTCTCACCCCACAGCTAATGAGTCTGAATTGGTGGGTTCACGTGAGATAGATAGAGGCTTTCGGGTGCACGTGAAAATGACAGACGTTGACCATTACCTACCATTGGTTCCTGGGGACATCTTTTGGGAAAAATGAAAATCTGGGGTGGATCCTACAGCGTCCGATTCCAGTGGCCTCACAGGTTTCTAGTATTGCCTAGAATGCTGAGTATTTCCCAGATGTCCACTAGTGTGATCTGATCCTTGGAAGAAATAAGTTGGAACGAAAGAGAGGAGATAATTTACCGTAAGCTCAGTCTTCTCAAGAATGTTTTTCATGGTAGCTGTGCAGTTTGTATTGGCATTATTGGTCTCAATGAAGTGACATCGCTTTTCTATTCCAATCAAAGGCAGGCGATTTAGCTCTTTTGATATTATTTTAATAGCTCATTAGCTATTATTTCACCCCCTCGTATAACATAGTTTGAGTTCTACAGGTGCATTGAGTGGCCCTCAGATTGCTTCAAGGGGAGGGGGCTCTTACAGTCAAAGCGTTGAGATACAGGAAAGTTGATGGATGGTGAGTGAAACTGATATCTCCCTCCAGGCTGAGAAATGAGACAACATTTAGCTTCATGTCCCAGAAGAGAGTGAGGTGTGGTCTCCTAAAAGAAAGAGGGGGCTTCACAGGAGATTAGCTTCATTCTGTTGATGAGATGGTGGTGGTGTGACTTTTTCTTTTTTCTTTTTTTTTGTCTTTTGGTCTATGTGGTTTAGGACGACAGGAACTTACTTCTCCACATCCAGTAGAGGTTAGCTTCCTTTTTATTAGTTGGTCAGCAGACAGTTTCTGCCTTCTGTGTGCAGTCCAAATCTACCAAAACATTTGATTAATTGGAAAGCAATACCATGCTCATGCCAGTGTGCAAAATACGTGAAAAAGCATCATTTATCTAGCGGCTGAGTATCAGCTGCTTATGGCCAAGTTGGCAGCAGAATGATAGGGATTAAAAATAGTCTGAAGATGATCCAGCCTTAAATAATATTTTTAATGATGAACTTTCCTTGGGAAAGTGTGTTTCTGCCTGCGAAGAATCACATGCTTCCCGGCAATAATTTACTTTGTAGAAAAAACTACATTATCGCCCCTCGAGTTTGCAAGTCACGTGCTGTTGAGTGATTATGTTTCGGGACCTTTGTAAAATTTTATGGTTCACTTAGTTCCCTTTTCTGTTTTAGGGCTTTTGTTGCTATTTAATGTCTGTTAAAAAAACGTGGCTTTCTTTTGTGAATCTTGTTACTTTTCGCTGTGCTTTCTAGTGAGAACTGATTGATCTTTTGGCAATCCTTGATGGAGCTGATACATTTCAGATTGCTTAAATGTCATTGAGCCACACAGCACATCAGGTAACAGAAAGCCACAATTTTTTTTTTTTTTTTAAAGCAAACTCTTAAAGTCTTGCCTTACCTCTACTTCCAGTCCTAGTCAGCTTTTTGGAGGAAGGATAAAGTCACTCGTAAGGCAGGTGTGTGGGTGCTGTGTGTATTAACTAGCAGTCGCTCCCAATCAGTTCACCCCACACCCATTGCTGAGGTCACTCATCAGGTTTTAGCAATAGCTGATCAAGGCAGTATCTTAGCACAAGTGCATTTGTGCTGGAAAAACAACACTGTCTTTGTAGTGTACAAGTAGAAAGGTTTTCCCCCCAGAGATATATTGTATTTGAAGTTCAAAGGTTCCGTTAAACCTTTTTAAGGTAATCTAATATCACCTTATTCAGGTATAGCCATAACCTCGAAAGCTGGTCACCCTTTCCCCCAGCTACATACAGGAGACCACTCAGTGAATTTACTTCACTCCGAAGCTTTCCTTTCATTCTCCTTGGTTTGATTCAAACAATATTAGCGTTTGACATATAAACAGGATTAACACTGAAAATCATCCAAGGACTAAGACAATTGTTGGACAGACATGATTGCAAGGCTTTATGTGCCTGGCCCTGGGTTGGGTTGAGGACACAGGAAAGAGAGCTTTACCTCTGCCCTGGATGACCTCACAGGCTCGTGTTGCAGGTGTCTAAGTAAACTCATAGATACTCGCAGCCTTATAAACATGATCCCGGATTCTAGGACTTAGAAAAAGGAAAAAACAAACCAACATATATTATTCTGCATACACTTCAGTCATTGTCTAAAAAAGTTACTTCTAACCATATGGCTGTTCATGTGTACATTAGGATTTAAATAGGAGGAGAAATGTAGATAATTTAAAAAATACAACACAAACACTTAAGAATACTGAAAGGCGGGGGGTTCCCTTGTTAAATGTTTACCCATTAAGCACTCTTAGTACACATTAAGAAGACTTAATAAACACCTGTCTTCAGTTTTTAAAGTATTTCCTTAATTCTTTGTATGTAAAAGACAATCAAGTCTTTGATTAGGATGATTAGAATAATTTAACTTGAAGAACTGTCTTTTTCTTAAATCATCCTTGTATGCAGAAAAATACAGGTTGATTTTGAACAGAACAGGGGCTCTTCCTTGGGGAGAGATTTTTTTTTTAATAGGATTTATTGTTAAGTTAGCTAACATACCGTGTATACAGTGTGCTCTTGGCTTTGGGAGTAGATTCCCATGATTCATCACTTACGTACAACACTCAGTGCTCATCCCAACAAGTGCCCTCCTCAGTACCCATCCCCCATTTCCCCTGTCCCCCACCCTGCCATCAACCCTCAGTTTGTTCTCTGTATTTAAGAGTCTCTTATGGTTTGCCTCCCTCTCTGTTTGAAACTATTTTTTCCCCTTCTCTTCCCCCATGGTCTTCTGTTAACTTGGGGAGAGATTTTTTTTTTTTTTTTTTTAAAAGCTTTTGTTTTCTTTTGTTTTAGGTTATGGTACTGTTTCATTTACTGAGTGGCATCTCTTCCAAAACTGTTTATAGAAATTTCTAGTCCACGGTAGCATTTGTGTTCCTGAAGGGCAGGCGTCGTACTGTCTACCTGCTGGCACTCGCGGTCCTCCTTCTTTACAGGAGACGGTCAAACTTTGGAAATTACGACAAAGCCTTTTTTCATTTTAGAAAGTATTTCTGTAGGCTACAGCTTGGTCTGATATACGCTCAACTCTATGGTGCTGACATTTCTCTGCTTTTTACTTTAACCCAGCTGTCCTTCAGTGAGAATGATGATTGAATGATTGTTTCTATCTCTCCAAAACCATTTGGGCTTTCTCATGGGGACCCTACCCCCACCTGCCCATCATTCCACCACCAGGAGGCCCGGGTGTAGCTCTCTCTTCCCTCCCTAACGGTCGGCGTCGAATTCACCTGAAGAAAAGAGCATCATGCCTCAAGTACCAGCAAGAGGGAGCGGAAAAGGGCCCTTCAGGGCTAGAAAATCACCTCTCCTCCAGTCTTGCTGTAGCAGGACGAGGCAGAATTCTGTCAGCAGATCCGATGCTTTCCCTCCAGAGATCATGAATTCCAACCACGTGCGGAGGGAAAAGATAGCATCTGCTGGCGGAACTCTTACTTGCTCTGATCTCTGCAGTGTGAGATTAGAAGGCTTATCCTCCAGCCATAGATAAGTTTTGACTAACGAAAACAGCTCAAGTAATGTATTCGAGACTTCTTCCCCAACCACCTTCTCGAACCTGTTAGAAAGGGAATCTCCCTGCCATGCTGGGGTGACCCTTTGTAGCAACGTACGAAGCGCCGCTTGGGTGATTTTCTTGGGCGATTGACCGGATTCGCTGAGCCATTTCTCTGCGGAATGTGGACCTCTCTTACACATGACACATCGAACATGCACTTCGCTGGGAAACCGTTGGGAAAATTTGTGTTCTCGTTCTGTTCCCTGTTTTGCCTTCCGAATTTCAGGGATAAAGCCATATTCCATTTTTAGTTAATAATCAGCTCATTGGCTCTCTGGGGCTTTGGCATAATGAGTCAGAAGCTTATGACTGACCCCACTCTCCTCTTTACTCTGCCTCCTGAAAACAACCCGAGGACCCACTGTGTCAAGTGAAGCTTTAATATTTCAAAGGAGATTTTCCATTGAGACTAATACAGCTTTCTTGTGACACTTCCAATTACTATCTCTGTTTTTAACTGTCTCTTCTTAAGCTGTGGAAACATCGAGAGCCTGCGACTTTTAATGCTCAGAGGACCAAACAAGGGATCAGTGTCATAGGCCGTTTCTTTTTGACTTTTCCCATCACCTCGTAGCTGAGAATGAAGATTTCTCTGCCTGTACGACACCACGAAGGTTATATCTGTGGAGTCACTCTAGAATTGCGGCCAAATGTTCCATTCAGGTGCATTCGAATTTTCCAGGCGAATGTGGGGCAAATACTTAGTACTCTTAATTCACTGCCTAGTTGCTCTATATATTACCTTCTTACGATTAGAATAGGAATAAAATTAACTGCAAATTATAGCCTCAGCTTTGGAGATTGATTTTTTATCCTTTAAGGAAAGAAGAAAGGTCAGTCCATAAATGATGCCAGTTGGCACTTCTGAGTCTAAAGTTTCAGGACTCCCTCCTAGTCATTTCCGTTGTGAATTCCTGCCAGTATCTCTTTCTCTCCCTCCCTCCCTCCCTCCCTCCCTCTCTCTTTCTTTCGTTTTAGGACTGAAAACTTTTGGAGGTGGCTTTGAGTTTTTTTCATAACAAAATTATAAGGAAAGTGAGGCAGGGCCACTTACTAAATATTAAAGTGACAGTGCGAGAAGAAAATGGCGTGAGGAAGTCTTCTCAAGGAAAATGAGCAATTGTTTACAAAGCTGAACTCACAAAGGGCAGAGAGAGAAATGGAAAGCGTTATGAAGATCTCGTGATTTTGTGTATCAGGCACCTTAATACTCGCCTCCTAGGTGCGAGGTTCTATGCCAGGTGTTTTAGCTGAGTAAAAAAATGTGTCAGATCAACTTTGTCTTCAAGGAACTTACCAACCAGTAGTGGGACTAAAGAGATGTAAATTGCTATGATCTTTGCCACTGTTTAGTGGGCAGAGAGCTCTGGTCCAGCTGGAAGGGGAAATGGAAGACGTTCATGAAGGAGGTAGTAGGTAGGAGATCTGGAGAGAGGGCATGTTAGATAACTGGACTCGAGACGTCAAAGCAGACAGGAATGCGTGAGGCGTAATTGGGGAATAGTGGGAATAGTAAAGAATCTGGCTTGGTTGGGGCGTAGAGATCGTTCATGCGATATGACTGGGCCCCAAGCTGAGAGGGTTGTATTTAACTTGGTAGAAAGTTATATCGAAACGGTTATGGAAAGGATATCGAAACGGTTCTGAGGCAAGGCGGGATGTGTGGGCTTGTGGGAGATTGCTGGACATTGGGAGACCAGATAGGAGGTTTGAACCATGGTGGCAGAGTGGGGAATGGAAAAGATGGGGGGCAGATATGGGGGAAAGGCCTGACAACAGATTGGAGAAGCCAAGGACTCTGGTCTGAAACCCAGCTGGTTCAAAAAATGATATTGTCCTCAAGAGAGAGAGGACAGTCGCTGTTTGGTGGGATAAAGGGGATGAAGTTAATTTTGGACATTTTGAGTTTCCAACATGGGCGTCCAACCCACGTGGAAATGCCCAACAGCAGTTGGCCTTAACGATCTGGAGCTCAAGAAAGAATCTGGGGCAAGAATACAATATGCCTTTCCCCCCACACCATGTAGATTTCCCATTTCCTTCCTTCATTTCCAAAAGTGGTCCTAACTGCCCATGCTGAATGCATACCGCTTTTCTCCAGAAGTCCTCCATAGACCTCTGTGGAGTGGATGAAGGTGGTTAACTTGGGAGTTCTGCTGTTCAAAGCTTGGCTTCCCACTCCCAGTTTGCCTCCTGAAAAAGCAATTCAACTGGAGTCAAATTCGTGTTGTTCCAGTATCTTAATAATGACCACCATTTGTGGAGGTCTTCTAAAATCAAAGTGTTCTCCTCCACTTCCTCACTTAATGAAATATTTCTCTTATTATATTTATCCTCTACCCAGCAGAGTAGGTACCAGGCACACACAGTAATTGTGTATCGAATGAATGAATGAATGAATGAATGAATAAAAGATTATGTGAGAGGGACTTTGATCATCTAACTCATCCTAACCAACTAATGTTCTCCTACTCCCCTTGCTGTAGAGAGTGTGTGTGTGTGTGTGTGTGTGTGTGTGTGTTCCAAATGTCCCATTTCACAGACCTGTTAATACCTAATAGAAATGAAAAAAGAAAAACACCCATTAAGTGTTTTGATTTCATCCATGCCTCATCATGGAATTGAAAAAGGATGTCATTCATACCTGAAGAGAGGTTTAGATTTTGCTTTATATTAGATGTTCAACTTTCATAAAAGTCCCTAATGCTCATTCTAGACACTAGGCCATTGGTTGTCCCATTGTGTCTGTTTGTACAAAGAATGCACACAGTCTGTATAGATGTGCTTAGCTGCTCTCCGTCCCATGGCTCAAATCTCAAGCCCAGTGGAAGTCTTGATGCCTGATGATTCATGACCTTATCATTAAAGAAATCAGGGCTTGTCCAGGGTTCTCACAGTGGGAACAAGGTGGTTTTTCCCTTCCGATTAGTGGTGTAGCTCAAATATAAAAGAATTACAGCTTAAAAGTCATCGGGGTAAATGGTCCCCTAGTTCTCCCGCAAACACAAGCAGCCGATCGAGGGTGGAAGTCAGTAGGGTTCAGTGATCCCAGAGGTGGGACCACCTAAGATTTTATTTCTCCGGACGCTGACCTGCGAGGAGACCACCGGGGGGGGGGGGGGGGGGGGGGGGGGGTGGTGGTGTCCTGGAGAGAACCGCCCGGAGCTTTGGGCTGAATCCTCGGTACTGCCTGAAGCAAGAATCACAGCCCGTCTGTGGTCTTAAGAACTGGTGGAATTTGTATTTTAAGACGCCTCATCCCTTGGCATGAAGCAAACTCAAAATGTTATTGCCCATCATTTGTCATCTGTTTGAGAACGATCGTGTGATTTGTTTACTTGTAATGAAGCTTGACCATACTTCTCCAGGGGCTTTTTAAAAAGAGGGATGTGTCAGCTTGCAGATTTGTCCCCATGAATGAAACCACAAGCAAATTCTCTTCTCTCTCCCACCCTCCCTCTCATTTCTTCAGTGACCATCTGTGCGTTATGTTGCCATTGCCAGACCCTCTTCAAGTGGCTTATCTGTGAGTGAATTCAGAAACTTCAAATTATAAAGGACACCCAGATAATTGGCCTGTTCTCCAAAGTATCCGTCCCCTGTGTTGCTGCCAGATTCCTTCTTAATGAATACATCCAGTGACAGTGGGATTCTCGAGCCGGTCCGTATCCGTGAGAAAATGAGCTTCCCTGCTTTGTAACAGCTTGTGGCTCCAGGGGGAAAAAAAAATGGCAGCCATTGCACAAAGTTTCCTTTGAATGTAGTTTTCTTTCCCATAAATGATACTTTGAGAATACACTTAAGGGGTTATTAGTTTTCTATTTCATGCTTGGCCTGTGTGTGAGAATAACACAAGCTGTCGCTGCAAATCAGTAGCTAAACACGCTTTGTCTGGTTAATGTGAGCATTTAATATTTGGCTCAATTAAAAATTAACTGATGAAAGCGCATGTCAAATGGAAATTGAAAATACCTTTGTAAGGAATATTGAAAGGGCATGACCAATGGGGAAATTCGTGGTTTTAAAATGTGGAGACTCAACGGGCGCCTGGGTGGCTCAGTCGGTTAAGCATCTGACTTCAGCTCAGGTCGTGATCTCGTGGTTCGTGGGGTCGAGCCCCGCGTCGGGCTCTGTGCTGACCGCTCAGGGCCTGCGGCCTGCTTCGGATTCTGTGTCTCCCTCTCTCTCTGTCCCTTCCCCTTTTTGTTCTCTCTCTCTTTTCTCTCAGAAACGGGTAGATGAACATTGTTTTGAAAAAATGTGGAGACTTTGGGGAAATTTAATATGAGTTGAGACGCTAGACTCTTCCTTCAGGCCTCTCTACCTGTTGGGCTCGGCCTGATACTGAAGGATGTACTCCGTTTTGTTATGAAGGACCCAGCTGCGCCTCTGTGTTTTCTAGGGAATAACTGTGCCGTTTTGTTTTGTTTTGTGCTGGATCATATGATGAAAGCAGACAGAATAGGAGATCGGTTATTCATTAGTCCCACGCATTTTTGTTTTTTTTTTAATTGAGCACATGCTGTAGGCTAGGCCCTGGGGATGTGGGAGGTGGGCACCAGATAGACCCGGCTCACAGTCTGCGGGGTGGAGATCATTACACAGCAACTGCAGTGGAGCCTGGGTAGAGCGAGGAGAGAAGAAAGGCAACCACAGGAGGGGCATGTACTGGAGTCAGGGGAGTCTTCCCAGGAAAGGGGGCTGAAGCCTGAAGGATGAGTGAGACGTAACCTAGAGACGTGGGCAGGAGGAGCCACGTGTGGCCAGCAGACAGAAGGTGTAGAACAAAGGCCAGAGGCCTGAGAGCTGGTGAGCTGCGGGAACCGAGGAGTCCAGCCTGGCTGGAGAGAGGAGAGCAAGTGGACAGATCAGAAAGGTGACACGGGAGATGTGCCACCGTGGAGGGGTTTATTCTAGAAAGAGCCTGCCGTTAATGAGACTGGGGAGAGATTAGGGACAGGGAGGAGGCTAGCTCAGTAACTGGGCAAGAGACTGTGTGCCTGACCTAGAGGAGTGTAGTGGTGACAGCAAGAAATTGAGAGCGCTGAGCAATGGTCAGGACTTGAATGGAGAGATTTTTGGGAAGATGTAGTGATGGACTGAATGCTTCAGAACCTGGCTCATTTCTTCTTCAGGGACAGTGCTCTTTTTCCATAATCATTTCGAAAAGAGTACGGTCCTTTTTATAGTCATCATATATATATATATATATATATATATATATACACACACACATATAAATATATGTATACATATATACATAAAAATACATCTATATATGGTCTATAAAAAGGACCATACATATATACGTATTTTTTTTTCTTATTTCCCATTCTTTTAAATTAACACTGCCTGGTTGAAAATGTCATTTTGTTAGAATTCACGCGGTAATCATTAACAACCAACAGGCGTGTGCTTGAGGAAGGAATTCAGTCACACAAGGCAGTTCTCATAGAAATTTCCTCCACGTGAAAACATCGCAACAGTGGGACCTCACCCGGACAGAGGATGTTTGAAAGTTTCAAAGGAGCTCCGTGTCTGGTGGCCCACGTGGTCTTTTTGACAACCCCAGGCATGGCAGATACCATACTCCCTCTTGTCTTCTGCCTGGCTCTTCCCACACCCTGTTTGTCCCGTGTTTATTCCCGTGCAAAGAGAGAACTGCCGGGCAGAGCTGCTCGACAGCCAGCAAGCGCAGGGGAACTGGTATTTATCCCCAGACTCGGAGCCCAGCGAAGCTTCCTGGACCCCGGGCTGCTTCTCAGGGTCCGTTTTCGCACCGACACCAGACTCCTCCACAGAAACGTAACCAAGTATATCCAGTTTTGGTAAATTGTATCCTCTACTGCTTTTCATCTCAAAAACCATCAGGATAACTCACATGTGGTCTTTTAGGGTATTTTCTCTCCTTCGATTTAGCTTTTGAAGGGTGTTTCATGTTGATGGCGGGGAGGGGGGGGTGGGCATCGAACCTCTTGCCATGTGATGCCCGCACGTTTGCTCAAGACCCCACGGCTGTGCTTGTGAGCTGGGCGGGCTTGAGCGTGTAACTCCTCTAGGGAGACGGTAGCATGAGGGACGGGAGAGTTCTCTAAACTCCGCGAGGGTTCTGGAAGGCAGCAGGGCAGGTGGGATTATAGGTGCTCATTTTGACTGGCGTCTCAGTAGCAATCCACGTTTTTATTTACTTTTAAAAGTTTCTCTTCGGGTAAGCAACAGAAACTTGAGGACCCGGGTGCTTCTTGAATTTAAAAAATGGTGGAGGCTTCATCCGTAGGATTCCCATAGTGTCTAAAGGGCATGTGGCTGTGTTCGTTCAACCTCATTTATTCAACACCCATGTCGAAGAGCACGGAGGCTGTCACAGAAAGCGTGGCGGTCCAGAACCGTCTCTTATACCTCTCATGGACCCAACATGGTGGGGAAGTTAGAATAGTAAATCAGCAAATGATTAACAATATAAGGACTACAATGTAACAGAAATGGGACAAAATGATACAGCGGTGTCTATGGGGCTTACTGACTCTTGCATGCTCTTCTGAGGGTCGTCGAGTCATATTGCACATTACACAGAGGAGAGCAAATGGCTTTTGTTTTTAAAGCTTAACAGCTGAAAACATAATGCCCTACCTTAAAATTAATGTGTATATTAGTATAATACAGCCTGTATGTCAGTTTAAGACGGGTTACCATACACAATATAGAACTAAAGATGACTTCCATTTTTGGCTAAAATGTTTAGACCATTTTTCCCCCTTACCCCTTCTGATCTTTTCATTTTCCCCATTCCTTTTTAGTATCACCTTGGCCAATGACCCCAGTCACTGAAAGTCAGGAGGAAGCATGGAATTTAGTGAACCCCAACATGTGCCAGACTTACTGCTTCTATGAATAGGAGATGATCTAACCCTCACAACCTCTTCTCAGGGTAGGAAGTAGAATTACAGATTGAGGAATCAAAGGTTCTGTTTAATCAGGGAATTTTGCCTCTTAAGAGACAAAACCAGATTCTTTTTTAGGCACTCCAAGTGGTAATGGATGTCCTCTAAAACTTAAAGAATTTTTTTTAAATGTAAAACAGAGCCCTATTAAAAAGTAACAATTTGATGCATGTGACTTTTTCATTTCTTTTGTGTTTCCTTGGGAAGCCAATTAGTCATCTTTATTTTAGTAACTAGGAGGTGAAATCTTCCATAAAGGGGACTTTTAAAACTTCTTTCATAGCTGGAAAAAAAAAGAGAGAGAGAGAGAGAGAGAGAAACATTTTGTTTCTGCCTCTCTTCTCTTTGGCTCCAACAGTCTGTGTAAATAGCCTTTGAAAAACAAGTAGTAATCGCTGTTTCCTAGGAAGACCAGACACCTGATTCAGAAGCCGTCCCAGGGGTCTGCATGTGTTTGTTGGAATGACAGATCCATAGTGCTTTCCTGGTTCTAGAGAAATGACCTCACTGTCCAATTGTAACCTGCCTGATGCCGTAATCAAAAGGTGGGGAAAGTCTGCGGTTTTACCTCCAGTGTGATCCTCAGCCCTTCGCTGTCTTATTTTAGGCATGACCTTAGTGTTTTTTTCCAGAGTCCAGAGGTGAAATGACATGTTACTCAAGCTTACAAGACGATGATGTATCTTTTTTTATGTATATATTTAGCTGTAAATTTTATTCTACTCATAAACAAACCCACTTTCAGCAACCACGGTGTATCAGGGGAGAGTTATTTCCATCCCTTGGTTTAATTTGGATACATTTGACCTAGAACAGCACAGTGTTTCCACAATAACATTTGAACAGGATGCCGCTGTGCTGGTTTGCAGGGCTCAGGGAGTGTCAGCACGGGCCAGGAAACTACTTTCTTAAAAGAAACTTAAACACTAAGTTCTGACAAGATAGGAAACTCTTACTAGTCTCCTTAGTAAACCTATCTCTCTTTTTTTTCTTGCCTTTTCATTAATTTACATATCTCTTGGTGTTATTAAACAGTAAGATTGAATATTTAACGTAAGTTCATGTGCCGAATAAGTAAGTCTGATTCAGAAGGAAAAAAAAAACTGTCTTAAGGGGTTTGTTTACGAAAGCATATGTAAATAAAAAACTAGGGGCGCCTGGGTGCCTCAGTCGGTTGAGCGTCCGGCTTCGGCTCAGGTCATGATCTCACGGTTTGTGAGTTTGAGCCCCGCGTCGGGCTCTGTGCTGACAGCTCAGAGCCTGGAGCCTGTTTCAGATTCTGTGTCTCCCCCTCTCTCTGCCCCTCCCCTGCTCATTCTCTGTCGCGTTCTCTCAAGAATAAATAAATAAAAATTAAAAAACTAAATTAAACATTTTTCCCAGGCACAACATGTTACAATTTTTAGAGTAGAATTTCTTGGTATTTCATAAGGAAGCACAGAAAGGAAGGGAAATTATCATTCAGGCAGAGGGACAATAGTAACCTGTCATTAATTGAGACAGAGTTCAAAACCAGGCTTCCGAAACCCTGGGGTCTGTGTCAGTAGAACTGAACAAGCCACGGGCTCTTTCCTCTGTCTTCTGTGGACTAGACTGCTTTAAAAATGTGGGTCCAGGGGCTCCTTGGTGGCTCAGTCGGTTAGATGTTGGACTTCAGCTCAGGTCACGATCTCGTGGTTTGTGAGTTCGAGCCCTGTGTCGGATTCTGTGCTGACAGCTCAGAGCCTGGAGCCTGCTTCCGATTCTGTGCCTCCCTCTCTCTCTGTCCCTTCCCCACTCACTCTGTGTGTGTCTCTCTCAAAAATACATAAATATTAAAAAAAATGTTTTAAGTAAGAAATAAAAATGTGCTTCCAACAGAATCTAAAATGTTTAATTTATAAGCTACAACCCAACACTATAATATTTAAAAGCCTGCTTAATGTATCTTTACAAATCCTTAAAATCCCAATGACTTGAGATAATTAGATTCTTTGTTCTTTAATGGCTTTCTATGTGACCTCCTAGCGGTAGGGCCTGATCTCAGGACAAGGGAGGAGTAAATTTGGATTCCGTGCCCAGGACGGGCTCCCTAGTTTCCGGGGTGAAGAGAAGAAAACTCTGCCCTTTCTCTGCCTCCGTTTTCTACCCGGGATTATTTGTGATGTCTACGTGGAAATGTAGAGCATTCGTTTGTCCCCAGGATCGTGATTGGTGAATGAAAGGCCTTTATGACTGCAAAGTCCATTAACACCCTGTTTAGCAATTAGGATGATTCTAAACACAACTAAGAACTAGGAAGGAATTTCAGCCCCTGCTATGCAGAAGGGTAACACAAGGTTACACGCCAAAGGTCACACCCATTATTCATAAGAGCTTGGCCATCATTCTTAACAGATTTGTGTGTGTGTGTGTGTGTGTGTGTGTGTGTGTGTAGAAAAAGAGAGAGACAAATGTACATAACCTAAAGGGTACCATTGTAACCATTCCTTTAAGCGTAGTTAGTGGCATCCAGTACATTCACAGGGTGGTACAACCCTCCCCACAGTCTATCTCCAGAACCATCTATCTCCCAAACTGAAACTCTGTATCCATTAAGCACAAAGCCCCCGTTCCCTCCCCGCACTCCCTCACCGCAGCCCCTGCTAACTACTAGCCTGCTGTCTCTAGAATGTGACTACTCTAGGTACCATGTACGAGGGAATCATGCTGTATTTGTCCTTCTGCCCCTGGCACCTCTCGCTTAACGTCATGTTTTCAAGGTCCATCCGTGCTGGAGCGGGTGTCACAATCTCATTCCTAATTTTTAAGGCTAAATAATTTCCCTCTCCCATTTTCCTTTAAATACACGTCCTCACAAGATGGGTTCTCATTTTGTTTCCAGCCAATAGAAATGGCACCTGCGGCCGGTTAGTACTGAGTGGTCATCAGAGCCTGCAAGTTATTAGAGCAGTTATTCCAAGAGTCTGACGGTCAGGGAGAAGATAACCGTGCTGTGAAACCCGGCTCAGGAACCACAGACACAGCCTCGGTGCGGGGCAGGCGGTCGTGAAGATCTCAGCAGCCCTTGAAGTTATCTCTGGGCTGTGGCACAGGCTGACTTATTCCTAATGATGCTGCTGGGTCATCAAGACAGGGTCCCTTTCCATAGGGAGAGGCGAAGAGTTCAGGGGAAGCGGGTGGTCCCTATCTGAAATGACTCCATTCCAAATGGTTAAAATTTTTGAAAAGTGTAGGCTTCAGTCAGCTGAAAAATCCACCTCTGTGAAATGACTTATTCCAGAACGTGGCGAAAGAGAGGGGGCACGGCAGGGGCGGTGTGACAAAGATTACACAGGCTGAGCGCCCTCAAAGGGCATGTGCTTCTCTGCGTGTCCCTTGTCTCCCACCTCGCTTTTTAGAGCGGAGAATCGAGAGGAGCTTGACCTAAGTCGATACGGGGATTGGTAGTTCTGGGGGAGTTTCTGCCGTCCGGCTGTGTCTAAATGATCCTCGCTCTGCCTGAGTGACATTGTCCGCATATTAAGCGTCGCTGGCCACCCCGCTGCGAGACACGGAGGGGCTCGTGAGCGGAGCCTTCTCGCAACGCCTGAACCCTGAGCATCTGCCTGGTGACTTCAGTTTGGAGGCTCTGGCCCGTGACATGTGGTCATCTGTTCATTCACCATTCTCAGTGCCTTCGAGGTTTCTCCATGCCGTCTCTGACCTCGTGGAGGGCAGTCTCCCCTGGGGCATCTGACGCGCGAACAGAAAGATCTCTTCCCCTTGCGTTTTTCCTGAGAGAGTCAGGGAGGGCTTCCCAGAGGAGGTGCCATTTGGCCTGAATCTGGAAGGATAATTGAGAGCCTACCTTGTGGGGAATGGGAAAGGGCACTGCGTGCAAATAAACAGAGTGATGAGAAGGGTCTAACGAGCTCGGGGATGGTACAGAAGTGAGCATGACCGGAATAGACGGGTTGTGGGGGTAGAAGGCAAGGAGAGGAGGCTGGAGGTATAGCTGAGGCCAATTCACTAGGGCCTGAGTGTCCCCTGCACCCCGTGAGCAGTTTAGACTTCATCTTTCATGCAGTGGAGAGCCAGTGAAGGTTTCTAGCAGGATCATGAGTTGTGATGGTGGTGGAGGGAGAAGGAGGGAGGCCAGGTGGGAAGATGGGGCAGGTGTCCATCTTGCGATGCGGCCGAGCGCCTGCCCCTTCTTCCCCCTGGGATAGGACAACCGTGAAAGACATTTCAAAGGTAGCATCTGAGAATATGGATACAATTTGACCACCACGGAATACTCCGGGCTTAGCGCAGGGAAAGCACATAGTAGGTGCCCAGTAAACATTGGCCGAACTCAACGAATGGACAGCTGGCCGTGTGATGTCGCAGGCAGCGCTGGCCGCGTTAGGGGGACAGCCCAGCCATATCACGATGAAGCGCCCGTTTGTGGGGTGTCTACTCCGTGCCAGATACTTTCTAAATCCTATCTGCACGAATGCGTTTCTTTCTTAGGACAGTCCAGAGAGGTCGGTGCAGTTTTATCCCTGGAGATGAGGACACAGGGGCTTGGAGAGGCGACTAACTCGGCCACTTCTGGGGTTGAGCTGGGATTTGAACTCAGGCAGCCGCAGAGCACTCTGTGCCCTTAATCACAGCACTGTGGCCTCTCCTCTTCTGGAGTTTCCTGGAAGCTGCTTGTGTCAAGGCCCCAGGAGTGATGAGTGGGCAAACGTAAGCAGCGGCAGGATGTAGAGAAGCCTGTTTAGGAAACCATTTATCTCACGTAGACATACCATCTGAGATGACCTTAGTAGAAATAACAATGCAATAATAACAGCACCACAGTCTTCCCTGGCATAAGAAACCAGCTTTGTAATGAAAATGGAATTTCTCTGGGAAATAGTCCTAGAAAGAGATAGGCGGCTGAGAAAAAATAACAAAATGTAAACGCGTATCAAATTGCTTGCTGTGCGATTCCCCCTGGCACGTTCGCCCTCTCTGTTGTGTCCTTTACTTCGCTCACTTGCTGCCTGAAGATCTGTGGCCCCCTGCCCCTCGCGCCTGTCCCCCCCCCCCCGTGCCCCACCCCTCCCCTCCCTCCCTGACCCAAAGGAAGAGAAAGGAGACCGTGCACCCAAAGGCAGTCGCTCCCCACCTTGAGTTTACCCTCAACGTGCCTGGTGGAAAGGGGAAGGGGTCCTCTAGGGTAAACTCTGCTTTGGGGATGCAAGTCTGTGGCTTTCTGGAATGAAGGGTGGTGAGTTTGGTTTCCCAGGGGGCCCACGGGCAGGAATCTGAGCTCAAGGGCGCTCAGGTGTGCGCGCCGTCATGGATCGTTACAACCCCAACTGAAGCTGAGTTTTTCGTGCCGTAGGTCAGAGTCCCATAAAATAAACTCTTGTCATAACAAAGGATGCAGCGGCCAGATTACATCTCAGAGTTCCTTCACTCGTTTACCCCCCGAGGACACCGACTTTCATGGCAGTGTGGGGAAGGGATTCTATTTTAATGCTGATCCTAATGGGGGTCTGTCTCCCTTTACCACCCTTGTAAATGGTGATCAACAGTGATGGCCACAGCAGCGTGGAGAAAGAGCGTGGCCTGGAAGCCCAGCCAAGCTCTCTTGACTCCAGTTTTACGCAGATTTGTGGAACAGAATGCAAATGATTTCACAGTAATACGGGACCCAGGGGTAAGTGCTCCTCTGTTTTCAGCTGTCTCCCTGAGCTTCTGGCAGCAGCCACTGTGGACGAATGGACAGGTCTGCAATGACGCAGGTAAAAAGGTGGCTGGGAAGGAACGGCCCCCACCGTCAGCAGAGACCTCGCCTGGGATTCCACCAGGAGCGGTCTCTTTCCCTTGAGCGTCCTGCAAGCCAGGACTTCTGGGTTTCAAGAACAGGAGAAGATCAACACAGACTAATGCTTTTGGGAGTCCTTTATTCCTCCTTTTATCCCAAAGATGTTCCGTGGTCACAGTAGACATCTAGACGCTTCTGTATCTCACAGATATTGACTGGGTGTTTACTTGCTACGAGGCAGTGTGTTAGGCATCGAAAAAAGACTCGTGTGCAACCGTGAAAGCGTGAAACCGTAAGGTTGTGTCTAAAATCTCCTTCGCTGTCCAGTGTGGCAGCCACTGGGCGTGTGACATGTGGCTAGTGTGATGGAGCGTTAAAATACACACCAGATGGAAACCAATTCGACAGTAAATTTCATTAAAAAAATAATAATAATATAAATAAATAAATAAATAAATAAAATACACACCAGATGGAAACCAATTCGACAGTAAATTTCATTTAAAAAAATAATAATAACATAAAAATAAATAAATAAAATAAAATACACACCAGATTTTAAAGACGTAAAAAGATGAGCACAAAAAGACTTTATTAGTCATTTTCATGTTAATTGCATGTTGAAATAATATTTTGGATACATTGGTTTCAATAAAAATACATTAAATGTGACCACTAGAAAATTTAAAATTACATATGTGGCTCATATTATATTTCTATCGGACAGCACTGGTCCAGACTGCTAACCATTTATTACACAGTGTGGTCACCTTTTGACTCCCATCTTTGGTTACTATTACACAGGAGGGTAAAGGGAGCTTTCTGTTTTGCACAGATGGGGTGTAGTTTAGACAGTTCTGTGGCACTCTGTGCGACTTTTACCAAGTGCATCCACATCCGTGGTCTTGCTGAGCCCACTCCTGGTCCACTCAGGGAGGGTCTGGCTATGCTTTTATCGGTGAGTATGTGACAGTATGAGAGGGGGCTGGCCTACCCGCCTTGCGTTAGAATTAAGAGTACAACATCAGACTTTCAGCTTCTAGTCCAATGCCTGTGAGAGATAAACTAGAAATTACCTGTGGAAATATTTACTTGTGTTTCTGTACCAAAGATAATGGAACAGGGTCCTATTTAGAAGTAAATATGCCTGTGTTTGTGTATGTGAGTATACACGAGCATGTCCCGTGACGAATAGGACACATTAATCAAAGGTCGTAGCCAATGTTCAATGGAAAGGTTTGACTCATGTTGAATTTTTGGAGCCATGAGGTCGAGGTTAGGGGAGGGATCGTACATGTTGTCACGACAAGGGGATGTTTTGGTTTTTTTTTTCCGTTGGAAGTCCGCATGGTCATATCAAATTCCTGGCAGCACGTAGCAAGGCCTGTGGCTCTCACCTGTCCGAAAGGTCCGAGACCGAGTTGGGTCACCCATGGGATGGGAGGACCAAGCGGGTACCCCGCTCCAAAGAGGCAAGGGATCAGATGCCAGGAGGCACGTCTGAGTTATTTGACCCCCAGCATGTCTAACGCCAGATGGCTGGGGGTTTCTCTCACACCAACAACCAATTCTCTGCATCTCTGGACATCAGCTAGGTGTCCTACAACTTAATTCAATTTTGACACTGACTACCTAGAGTTAGCGTCAGATTCCACGGAGCGCCCCCACTTTAGACACCACATGAATGTCTGGGGCACCCGCACTTCTGACCGACTGGTTACCAATCAGAGGTTTTCACTATCCCTTCCTCACGTTTGATAATTTATTAGAACGGTTCCTATGACTCAGGGACACACTTCCTCTGACTGGTTTGTTATAAAGGATACACCTCAGGAACAACCACGGGGAAGACACGCATAGGGCAAGGGATGGGGAAGGGCTGTGGGGCTTCATGCCCTCTCTGGCTGTTCATCAACCTAGAAGCTCTCAGAACCCCATAGTCAAGGGGTTTTTTTTTTTTTTTTTTTTTTTTTTTTTTTTTTTAATTTATTTTTGGGACAGAGAGAGACAGAGCATGAACGGGGGAGGGGCAGAGAGAGAGGGAGACACAGAATCGGAAACAGGCTCCAGGCTCCGAGCCATCAGCCCAGAGCCTGACGCGGGGCTCGAACCCACGGACTGTGAGATCGTGACCTGGCTGAAGTCGGACGCTTAACCGACTGCGCCACCCAGGCGCCCCTGTCAAGGGGTTTTAATGAAGGTTCCATTACGCAGGCACGAGTGATCAGATCATTGGCCCTTGGTGATTGACTCAGTCTCCACAGAAGGTTGGGGGTGGGGCTGAAAGTTCCATCCCCCTGTAATCAAGCCTTGGACTTTCTGGTGGCAGGCTTCCCGCCATCCTGAGTAGATCCAAGGCCCCCCAGCCACTAGACATCTAATTAGCTTACAAAAGACACTCATCACTGGAGATTCCAAGGGTCTTAGACGCTCTTGTGTCCAGAACTGGGGACTAAGGCCCAGCATCATAACAAAAGATATTGCTGTCACCCCGGTCATTCAGGAAATTCCAAGAATTTTAGGAGCTCTGTGCTAGGAACAGGAGGTGAAGACCAAATACATACTTCTTGTTATATCACAATATCGGACACTCAGTACAGACAAAGACTGAGGGGAGGTACACTTCTAGGAAAGAAGCCATCAAGGGCAGGAATAGGTGGCCGATATGGCGGGTGAGATTATCACGGTACTGAGGGCCGGGAGGTGGGGTGGAGGGCAAGGGCCTTGGGTTAAATCCTGGCCCTCCCAGAAACCTGCTGTTGGGGAATGTCACATACTTCTCTGAGCTTCTTTAATCCAACGAGAGGGTTGGATGAAAGGATCTCACACTAAAATTTTGTGATTCTATGAGTTTTGAGGGCCAGAGAATCAACTAAAATAGTATTCACATGCATTCAGTGATAGCTTAGGGGGTTGGTTTTATGGCTGTTCTTTTGTCTAATATACTTGGGAGCCCTGCGATCCATGGTAAATACCATCACTGGCTTGCACTCTTCATATGGCCCTGAATGAGACAGGGGTTGGGTCAAGGACCACCTTGTAGCTGTAGCCAATAAACAGGTGTTGCACTAGAATATCTAAAAGCATTTGTACTCATTTGTCTTCCTTGGCTCTCTTTATCCCTATCTTTTCTGTGAATTATCATTATTTCTTCTGATATCTTGTAAGTCTGCTGCTGTGTGGGTAGGAACTCTCCCCACATCGATCACAGGCTTTAGTAAATCACTGCTTGTTCTCTGTCTCCAGCTAATCTTGCTGCCTCGTACCTCGTATGAATTAAAAAGCTCCCGGGCTCTCCGTGAAGACGTAAGAATTTCACCCTCTTTTCTTTTTAAAGACTAGATTTTAATTGCTTTCGGGAGGGATGGGGAGACAAAAGGCCTTGGATCTGGAGGTAGCTTTGTATTTGGTAGAGACTCACTCCAGGAGCACATTCCCCCACTGAGGGCACAGCCACCTTTTCTGCTTCATTATACTTTGCTGAGCGCTGAGAAGTCTGGCATCGTTTCTGGTGGAATGAAAAGATTGGCAGAGCGGCCCTAGACAGAAGCGCCACAAAACACTGTGGCAGAAGGTTTGGTCTACATACCAAGGCAGCCAGAGTATTAATTGCATTCTCTGTGATCACGTTAAAAAAAAAAAAAAAAAAAGGCGCTGAATTATTCTCTTCATGTTTTAAGAATGACAGGCTTTTGCTCTGCCAGCTCTAAGTGTAGTGAGATCACATGGCAAGGAGATGCTAGATTTGGAGGAAAAAAAAGCGTAGAAGTGAAGGTCTCTGGTAGGCAGCTAGTTCTTAAAAAAGATCTGAAGATGAATCGTTTCATGATCAGTACCTGTAGAAGATGGGGAGCGGGGCGAGGGAGTGTTTCCGCGCATTCACACGATCTCTTCTAGGTTCCCGTGCGGAGATCTTGCTTTAACTTTTGAAATGGGAAAATACACAAATAGAATAAATCTTGAAATGTGACTTTTGAAGATGCCTGCTGTAGTTCGTCTTTATTTTTGTGTGTGGATTAGCGGAGACGTGGTCCCGGACGAGCTTTATATGTACTTACCTGCCCCCCGACCCTGTGCGAGCGCGTTGGCGAAGATTCTGATTATCCGTGCTCACATCCCCTGAGCCTCCGTCGTGAACATACCCCTTTCCCAGCCCACGCTGACGCGGACACCAGCCCGACGCATGCCCGGCCCCTGCTGGGTCCCTGTCGTCTCTGAGCCCACGGAGGGTGTTTCGTCGAGACCTGTTTGTGATGATTTAACTTGGTTGGGGAGAATAGATAAAGCAGGTGTCAGCCTGCGTACTGGGGATTTTCCTATGCTGAAAATTGTTATTCTGTGCAGCACCCCACCCTCCCTCCACAACCCTGAAAAAGAGAAGTACGTGCGCTGCTGATGCTCAAGGTCTGAGTGTGTTTTGGCTTAAAATGTTCAGTGGATCAGAGAGCATTTCATTCTGGGTAGCGCAGTCTGGAGAAGTGTTTTGGTTTCATGTGATTAGACCTGTCTCACCAACCCTGCTGCTTCTGGTCTCTGTGGGTGGGGGGGAGGGGAGGGGAGGGCGGAGTGCAGGGGGAGCAACCACGAGAGCCTGGCTGGGCCCTGGTGGGAGGAGACCAGGGGCTGGGGCCGGGTAGGTACACATGTCGCCTGTTCACGGGAGGCTTAGAGCCCAGCTCGCCTCTTCTGAATGTGCCCGCACCTGCTCGGTGCCATGCACGAACCCTTCTTCTGTGTGCGAGCCCCACTCGGTGATCAGAATGTCACTGCCCACCCAGAATTGTGAATGTAAGTGCAGTATGTAAAGCCTGGATTATTACTTAAATATGTTCCTTAGTTCAGAAGGAAAGCCCTTCTGAAATTTTGTATTTAATTTTAATGTTCTCCTTAATCTATTAGATTGCCAACCATTCAGATCTAGTATGACCATAAAGTTTGTTGTCCACGCTGGGACCCTTACAAGGGTGAAAGGAGGTGTTATTAATTACTACACTGGGACATCAGAATAAACTAGGATGGTCCCAGGTGCTGGCATCTATAGTAATAAACCTCAGTGTATCCATCTTTTTAAGGATTAGGCATGATTCTTTTAGTTTTTATATTTTTATTAAAAATTTTTCTTAATGTTTATTTTTGAGAGAGAGAGAGAGAGAGAATGAGCGAGGGAGGGGCAGAGAGAGGGAGACACAGAATCTGAAGCAGGCTCCAGGCTCTGAGCTGTCAGCACAGACCTGACGCGGGGCTCGAACCCACAAGCCATGAGATCAAGATCTGAGCCGAAGTCGGACCCTCAACCAACTGAGCCACCCAGGCGCCCTGGTGGGGCATGATTTTTTAAAAAAAAAATTATGCTGAATCCTTTGAACATTTTTCTGAAAACCAAATGGACCGTTTTACAGGTTTCCATGTCATAATAAACCACCATCCAGATGTATTCATGAGAACCGCTCTAGCTGACCTGTTAAATCTTTCACTGGGTCTTGTCTGGACTCCGCATTTCCACGCAGAGGATGCGGCTGCATTAGGTTTTCCTATTGCCTCACGGTCCCGTGAGCCTCAACCCTGTTTGAAAGTGGCTTCCAGCCTTTGTGGACTCTGGCCGAACTTTCTTCCTACGACGTTCTTCTCTTTTACAAACACATTTCTTTGTTTAGGGGCCTAAGAATAGGAAGAAGAGTCATAAGCAAGGCTCGGTGTCTGTTTCAGAAAGGCTGTCCTCCACCCTTCGTGAGAAAGGAACGCATCTAAAACATCCTTTTAGCGGGTTTCCCTCTATGGCCACTGGCTCGCCTTTGTGCTGTCGAACGTGCTCTTGTGTGCACTTTTACAGGTCGGGAGAGGATACCTTGGTTTAAACTGCAAACCCCAAGAGAGTGTTTGCTCTGTTTGTGTCACTTTCTGTGACTGATGCCCCGACGCAGGCTTGTGGATCCTTGACACTCGATGAGTATTGGTTTCCAGAGCCGACGAGGACCTGTTGAGCATCAGGTGCGTGTGACAGGAGCTGTCCAGCTAGGTGATGTTCCCCTCGACACGGTCTTCCGAGTCCTTGATAAGAAGGGTGATGACTTTTTGAAAACTGTAGACTATTTTTCTGATGACCGTGAACTTCCATCTCCTCGGTCACAATAATAACACGTTGCGGGGGAACAATTTAGAGGGGCTTTCAACAAACAAAGAATGTACACCAGGACTATGTGCCTCAAGAATGCGACATGGGAAGCAATTCTGCTTCATTGTACTATGTAACTCTTGTGAAAACCTCATCCACTTTTTTTGTTTTTTGGGTTTCTTTTGCACTTTTCAATCTGCAGCTAAATTAGGCCACAGGAAAAGGATATCGTACCTTCAAAGAGCCAGTTGGGTTGGCTGGGTTCTTTCTATTCGTGGAAAACAGCTGTGGGTGCCGAGCATAGAAGTCAGGCTCTTGTTCCCTGCAAAGGTGGGAAGGTTCGCTCTTGAGACGCATCGCCCCTTCTGTGGAGGAGTGCGCAGATGTGAAGCTGCTTTATCAACATCTTCGAGGCGTTTGAAATGTGTTGATAATGACCTGGGAAAGAGAGACGGGCGGGACGAGGGTGGGAGTAGGAAAGAACATTCCTCCTACACAGTGAGCACATCTTCTCTTGTTTTTCTATCTGTGTTGACTGCAGATTAAGTGAATTGGGTTATTCATTTCCCTTGCCTTCCACCAGATAGAAGTGCTTCTGTAAGCCCGTGGTGATTGTTGCCTGCTGCATGCACATGAAGGAAGTCTCTGGAAGGAGAGCCGGCCCGAGCAGTGGGCGACATTCCCCTCCTCCCAGCAGGCTCCCTCGCTCAAGCGGAAGGCCAGCAATGGGGTTTAGCTTGGGTTTTGTTGAACAGGATTGCTGCCATGGCCCTTATTGTGAGTGAGGTGCGGTGGCTTCAAGTTAAAAACCAGGCTCTGGAGTTCTCTTTTGCTTTGAAAAACATGTTCTGAGGGGGCGTGCTGAGTAAATGTTTTGGAAAATCCTTGGATACTGTTTCTTGGGGCCCCCCAGGTGGCTCGGTCAGTTGAGCCTCTGGCTCAGGTCATGATCTCGTGGTTCGTGGGTTCCAGCCCTGTGTCGGACTCTATACTGATAGCTGGGAGCCTGGAGCCTGCTTTGGATTCTGTGTCTCCCTCTCTCGCTGCCCGTCCCCCGCTCACACTCTGTCTCTCTGTCTCTCTCTCTCTCATTAAAAAAAAAAAAAAAAAAAATTATACTGTTTCTTTCTCTCCCTCTCTCTTCCTGACTCTCTTTCCAGTGACTTCTCCAGCCCCACAGCCTCAGGATCGCCTGTATGTGGCTGATTCTCAAATGGGTTTCTCTGCACAGTCCAGTTCTGCCTGTATACTCCTGCCTCGTGAGCCTGTCCACCCAGATGTCCTGTTGATGGCTCCAACCTACCATATCATCAGAATGCTTAATTCAGGACTAAACTCATGATCCTGCTTCCAAAACCTTTCTTGGACTCCACGATTTCTCTCCACATCAGCACCTTCATCCTGATCACCCAGGCGCAGAACTCAGGATGCCTCATTCGCGCTTCTGCTCAGCACCCACGCAGGGAGCCACAGGCCCTGTCATCCCCAGCCACTTCCCAGTCTTGCTGCCACTGCCCTTCCTAACTCTTGTCTAGGAGATCCTATGAACCTGCTCAAGTTTCTCCTCACCCCAGTTGATCTGCCTTGTCACAGACTTGCTGAGAACTCTCCCCTGCTTAAAACAAGGCTCCTCCTCTTCTACAAGAAAAAGTTGCCTCCTGCCAAGCTCCTCCCTTACTGTGAATCCTCCCCCCTCGTCCCTGCTGCTCTTCAGCAAGATATGCTTTTCCTCAAACCCCTCCAGCCTCCTCTGCTCGGGGCATATTTCTTTCCTGTTATTTTTTTTTAAACAATTTTTTTTAACATTTATTTATTTCTTGAGAGACAGAGACAGACAGAGCACGAGCAGGGGAGGGGCAGAGAGAGAGGGAGACACAGAATCCGAAGCAGGCTCCAGGCTCTGAGCCATCAGCACAGAGCCCGACGTGGGGCTCGAACTCACCAGCCATGAGATGGTGACCTGAGCTGAAGTCGGAGGCTTAACTGACTGAGCCACCCAGGCGCCCCTCTTTCCTGTTATTTTTAAATCCCATGGTGCTCTGCATCCATCCAACTTTTCCACGATTCTGCATCCCTTTAAGGTTCGGATGCCCCGGATGAAGGGGTCCCCATTAACAGTGACTCCTCCCACCTCTACGTCTCTACCAGGCTTCCAGCCTTTCTTGTGCCTCCCTTCTAAGCTCTGTCACATGCTCTGATACACAGATGTTTGCCATCCTTTTCTTTCTTCCTCTTCTGGGTTATAAATGTGTTGGGGCCCAGTGCTGTATCTTCTGCATTTGAATATCCACCACCATGCCTACAAATGGTCTGGTGCCCAATGACATTTGCTGAATGGATGAATCAGCCAAGGAAGTATAAGTGGCCTTTGCCTTCTCTTACTTCTAAGATCTGTTCACTTCTCTCCTAGCTTCATTCATTCATTCACTCATTCATTTGGCCCTTATACACTAGGAGCCTGCTGTGGTGCCAGGCACATGGATATATCAGCAAGCAAAACCAAGGTCTCTACCGGAAGGTGCCAACATTCTACCTTCTTCTTCAGACTCCCCATCTTTGCAGTCCCCCTGCTCAGCTCTGGAAGAAACAGAGAGCTGTTGTTTTCTATATTATGAACTTTGTATTTTGTTATTCTGCCATCCAACCTTGCTGCAAAGAAGTTAGGCCTTCTTGGTGGTTTGCAACTGTGGGGCTCTTGGTCTTAAAATGGGTTCCGTATCCCAGGGGCTGTGAGGGTGTTGGAAACGCTGCTTCTTTTCGCTGCCTGGCTATTAAGCCAAGGCATTTTGCAAACTGCTCTGAAATCGTGACGAAAGTCTCCTTGGTTTGAGGTTTTTATCTGCAGCGTTGCGACTTTTGCGAGGTTACCGCTGATGGTGTAGAACAACTCCACGCTCACGTTCCTTGGTTATTTGCTACACATTGTATAACAAAAGCAAAAACAAAACAGCAGCGAATTACCTCCTGGCATCGGCATCAATAAGAATGGAAAACAACTGTTTCAAAGTTTGATCTGGAGGAAATTTATATGTCGTTGTATAGACCCTTGACAATATGGTAGTGTTAATGGCAAACACCTTGATGGAGAATGTCCCTAAAATCTTTACTGGGTCAATGTCCTTCTCTCCTTGTGATTTTGAACGACTGTTGGCCACAACACACAAAGTCAACATACCGTCTTCGAGTAGGACTCTATCGCCACGAGTTCTTTCTTATTGTAGCTGCAGTGAAACAGTACTTGTGGCAAGATACTGCTCTCAATGCCAAAACCCAACAATTTTGTTTTCAAATTCCTGAAAACTAAAAAAAGAAGTCCTGGTGACATAAATGTTCCAAATTCAAAATATCCAAAAGTGAACTCATCCACTTCCTCCTTGAGCCTGGCCGTTCCGTGTCTGTTCTGTCTGGGTAATGATATCACCAGCCACCCAGACAAAGCCCAAACCCTTAGATCGTTTTCAGCTCAGTTTTCTGGTATGTGAGGTAGAACTTTTTTCCTCCCTGAATGATCTCTTAAGATCTCTTGCAAAATGTCTAGAAATCTATGGCCCACGGTTCTCTGGTTCCTTCTTCACATGGATTCCAGGCATATCTCAGTCCCGCCTTTGAATTCTCTCACCTAGAGCCCCACCCCTGCTTTTTATGCTACTCCTGATGTAGCTCAGCATCCCTGTCACTTCTTGACAACTCGGTCATCTCTCTGCTGGTCTGCCAGTTGTTTTAAATTCTTGGTTTTAAATTGACATACGGTAAAATTCGCTGTTATTGCATACGGTTTTGAGTTTTGGCGGGTGTATAGAGACATAACCACCACCAGAATCAGGACACAGAGTCAGCTCTTTCATTCCTAAGATAATTTCCTCGTGTTGCCCCCTTGGTGGTCGAACTCTTCTCTACCTTTAGCCCCCGGGCAACCGCCGACTCTTCCCTGTCCCTTGAGTTCCGCCTTCTTCAAAATGTGATCGGAATTGGCCTCGCGCTCTCTGAGCACCTGCTCCCAGTCTGTTCATTCTCTTTTCCATAATATCTTCCTAAAACACCTGTCCTAGCCCTTGAGAAATTCCTAATTCCTCGGAGCTTCTGTTTCCTTGTTAGTTTGTGACTGGCCAAGACTATAAAATTATTAGCCTAGAGAATTCTAATACTTTCTAAGAAGGTTGGCTCCTTTTGTCTTGCTAATTCAGGGGACTGGTGGGAAGGACCAGGAAAGCAGTAAGTTGGTCTGAGTATGAAACGGCCCCTGGAGCAATTGGGACGGGAGAGAAAGGAGAGGGAGGGAGCGAAGGGTGGTGTGCAGAGAAGTTTCAGGGCGAGCATTGTGTGAAATGTGCCAGTTTTCTCCACAGTGTCCTGCATGAGAGACCTGCATTCCTTCAAGGCCCTCAGGGCTGTCTGGGGCACCTTTTGGATGGGTCTTCATATTGGCAAGGGAGTCGGGAGACCCAGATCTACAACGGGGGCAATCACATCTACCCCATGGCGTTCTTATGGCGGTATCATGAGGCAGCAAGCTGGCGCTGTGCCCGGCCGAGTTGGGATACTAAGGAAATGTTGACCTTCCTCCCATGATTCTGCGCCATATCCAACCTCTCTTGTCACATCTACCCCTCACCCCGAAACTGCCCCCAATTCTCACGATTTAGCTCGTTATTCAGGCACCTTCTGGGCTGGTACCCGTCCTCCTCATTCCCACTTACCTCTTATGAACCCTCGGTCTCCTCTCCACTTCCTGCTCTCCGCCCCCTGCCCCTGCCCGCAGCCCCAGTCTCTTTGTTGAATTTCTCCTTCAATCAGAGTTAACCTTCCCTTTGTCTGTGTTCTCTTTGTATTTCTATAAAGTGCAGTAGGTTCTTTGGGGCGCCTGGGTGGCTCAGTCAGTTAAGCGTCTGACTTCGGCTCAGGTCATGATCTCGCGGTTCATGGGTTCGAGCCCCGTGTCAGGCTCTGTGCTGACCGCTCAGAGCCTGGAGCCTGCTTTGGATTCTGTGTCTCCCTCTCTCTCTGTTCCTCCCCCGCTCAGGCTATATGTCTCTCTCTGTCTCAAAAATAAATAAAAACATTACAAAGAAGATTTTTAAGTGCAGTAGGTTCGTATCATAATCATTCATGTGTGTCCCCGCCCCTCCCCCAACTGTGTAAAAGCTTCTCTAATCATATTTGACGGCACAAAATCAATTCCCAAATAATTACTGCAACTTTAAGAATAGTACAGGGAACCGTCGGGCATCTTGCCTGTCAGGGGGCAGATTTTATCCCACCGATGTCCCGAAGCTGTGAGTACATCATGGTGTCTGTGGTCTGTTTTCAAACAGCTGTCATAGGGGCAGAGCCCCTCAGGAGACCCTTCTAGGACAAAGTCCAGATATACCCAGAGCAGGATGGGCCTCCCGACCCCAGAGAGTGGGGGACAGAATGCCCCCTTACAGCAGCAGGGGACCTACACCACCTCCCATCTCCCACATCCCCATCGGATAGTTTGTATGTTGCCAAGTTTGAGTCACCCGCGGAAGGCAGGGAATACAAAGACCTGTTTGCTAAATGAAAGTGAGTGAGGGCACTTCCGGTCCCTTCCAGGCCGGGCTGATGTGGTGCGGGCGCCCCCCCTCCCCCTGCATAGCTGCCACCACCCTGATATCACTGTCTCCCCCTTGCACGGTGAGCCTGTTTGTGAAATCCAAGCACAGCGTTCCGCTCCCGGGGAAGAGCCGTGGCACATGGCTGACATATGTTCAATGTGTGGCCCGTGCAAGCCTCTAGAACATTTCTGCCATCCAGCACCTCACCAGCCATCACCCGTCTTGTATTTGCATCCGCTGTCCTTTCACGAGGCCGTGGGGAGGGGGCACCGTGTAGCTGCCTCCCTGCCCAGGTACAGCTCCAGGTAAGGCCAGGCATCCTCAGGGGGGATGGCAGGAGGATGGCCAGGGCCCCTTCCACCTCCTGGGGCTCAGTTCCAGAGGTCAGCCAGCGAGGGAACGCAGCAAGGACAGAGCCCCCACTGACATTTTTCTTCCCACCCAGCCCATCTCCAGGGCAATGGTCTTCAGCGGGGAACAACAATCCCTCATTCCTTGCCAGGGGAGCTGAGTACAACAGACTCTTGGGCGAGTGAGAAGTTCCCCCAATGACCTTTGTTTTTCCATTAAGAAATTAGAACTCTTGTTCCAGCCCCCTTTCCCCCAGCTGCTGCATAGACGCACTTCTTGGGCCCTTGGATGGTGTGGCCGTAGGTAAGCAGCCGTCATGGACCCTGAAAGACAGAGCGAGGCGGGGAGCCTGGGCTTGCGAGACCTCGGTGCCTCGGGGGTGCTCTGCAACCCGCTGCCAGGAACTCCTTTCCCTTTTTCCCCGGCGTCTACACTCTGGAGTGGAGCCTGAGAGGATCCAGCCCCCGTGAACTTCCAGGATTCTCAGAGTCTGGATCCAGAGCTGTGTGTGCCTGTCTCGGGCCTGGGGGAGGAAAACCCCACACTTCTCACCCGCTCGACCCCGAATGCACCGCAACCAAAAACTTAGGATGCCCCGATGCTGTTTTAAAGTAAGATGCTCCAGCTGTTAGGGCGGCACAGTTCTCTGCTTTGAGACTTTCTGCTCTTGAGGCCTGGATTTGAGGGTTCCTTTTTTGGATCTGAAATTTCAAGGGGCGCCTGGGTGGCTCAGGCAGTTAAGCATCCGTCTTCGGCTCCGGTCACCATCTCACGGTTAGGGAGTTCGAGCCCCAGGTCAGACTCCGCGGTGACAGTGCGGAGCCTGCCTGGGATTCTCCCTCTCTGCCTCTGTCTCTCCCCCCTCCCCCCCAGACAAACTGGAGAAAGTAAGATAAAATCAAATGTCAAAGCAACCAGCTCGTTTTCAATTCCCCGTGGAGCGTGAGGGGCAGTCCTGCCACCACGTATTGCAGAGGCCGCGTGGTACGGACATGTGGGGCCTCGTGTCGAGGCCGTGGGCTCAGGGCCCAGCCCTGCGTGACCGCCTTGTGGTGAATGACCCTTGTGACGACTCGGAGTGCCTTTGGCACAACTCAGATCGTGGAAGTGTCTCTTTCTGGGGCCCCCAAGTAGGGGAGGCTGTGCTCAGGCCCGCATCTGGGTCCTTGCATGAGAGCCCTGCAGAATTATGTGTGACCCTCCCCCTCTGCACCCCGCCCCGGTGTGGGGAATCCTTCTGCTTCTTAGCGAGGAAGCAGCTGTGGCTGTCGGATCGTGGGGCCCCTACCGGCACCTGTACCCTCAGCCCACCCCTGGCTTCACTTACCTTACAGGGCTTCTCTGAGCTCTGTGCCCACAGGGAGCCCCACCTGCACCTCCCTTGGCATGGGGGCCTCTTGACCAAATTTTTGCTGTATACTCAATACTTGTGTCCCTTTCCCAAACTTCTAACGTTTGGGAGGTGATTAGGTCGTAAGGCGGGTGGAGGTGAATCCGATCAGTGCCCTTGTGGAAGAGACCCCAGAGAGCTTCCTCCCCTCTTCTGGCTTGGGAGGACACGGAAGATGCCTGTCTCTGAACCGGGGGGGGGGGGGGGGGGGGGGGGTGGGCTCTCCTGAGACATCGAATCTGCCAGCTTCTCGATCGTGGACTTCCCAGTATTTAGAACTAGGAGAAAAATAGGTTTCTGTTGTTTATAGGCCACCCAGTCTGTGCTCTTATTTCATCGCAGCCCGGACGGACTAAGAAGATACCGGGGTCTCACCCTTGGCCGCGCATTCAAATCACCCAGGGAACACTGAAAACTCCCAGGCCACACGGCGGACCAATTGAATCGTGACATGTCGGTGTAGAGGGTGGGACCCAGGAATCACTAGGTTTTAAAGCTCCCCAGATGGTCCCCCAGGCGAAGACTGCCACCAGACTTACTAACATTCAGCGGCCCACGGGCACCTCTTTTGTTGACCTGCTTACGGTTAAGGTGACAAAAGCTTGATTCTGGTTGCGCGCGGGAAAGGCAAGCTGCTTTTGTGTCGCTAAAGAATCTGAAGTCAGATTTTCCATGGGAATAAGACAGGAACTCCAAGTTTATTTTAAAAGTGCTCTTGATCTACCTAAAACTAGGAAGTATAAAGAATCCTGGGGGAGCCATTTATTCTCACATTTGAATGCGTTTTTGCTTCCTCTGCACGAAGCCTTATGGTTTTATCCGTTACCAGAGGGGCCCTGTGGCTTACTAGGAATATAATTGAACTGAAAATTCTGGGGTTGTGCACTGGGCGACTGGGAAAAGGATTGAAACGGTTTTTCCCTACACAGTGCAAAGGAACGTGGAGAGGATACGCGTCTCTATAAACTGCCCACTTTTCTGTCCTGTTTCTGGGTTGGGACGTGTATCTTACAAGCAGAGGGTCATTCCCGGCTGAATATGTCAGGGGATGATTTGTCTAAAACTTTTAAAAGAAGAGCAGACACGGTACATTTGCATTCCGTTAACCACGCAAACATTTTTAGGCTAACAAAATAAACAACTGAATTGGCGGTTTGTTTTATTACCAAACTAGTCAGGTTGCCCAAGGCGGGCAAGAGTCTACCTCCCCGATTGGAAAAGGTTAAGCATCTTGTCAAGGAAGACTAAAAACTTGAAAAGCGTTACCATTTGGTTGGATCTCACCGAAATCAGAAAGTGATCCATTTGAGAGCTAGCAGCCCAAGACCTTTGGTGGAGACACAGAATGTTTTTAATTCTGAGAGATGGGCTTTTCAGAACTCTGCAAATGACATTTGTTTGGCATTTGGTGTTTTTGTTGCCATATTTATTGTCTTTACTTCCTAGTGGGAGTAGTTTTCTGCTCTTAATTACCCAAAAGGCCAGGAAAAAAAATAACTAGAATGAAAGGAGGGGGAAGGGGAAATATATCTTGAAAGTTTCATTAATTGCAAAATGAAGTTAAATGGTGCGTTCGATAAAAGTACTTCTCAGAACCGATGGAGGATTTCTCAGAAAGAGCCCATTAAAGCTGGATCCTCTAAAGCAGTGGAAATCCCAGGAACAAAAGCCAAATGCCTAGGAATTGAGTTTCAGAAGAAATTTTGAATTGGTGCAGCTTGGTAATTTACAAACTGCAATGGAATCACTGATTGTTCTCACATCCGTTCGGCGAAAATGGGATAATACATTCACCTTACAGGCACGTTCAATTCTTGCTATTATTATATTATTTGCTGCCATTTATTAAGCATTTTTTTTCTGGGAGTCAGGGCCAGTGTTTTGGCATTCGTGATTTTACTTTTGATGATTACAAAGATTCAGTGATTTTCGTAGAAGTCATCAGTAGATTATACAGGGGTCCTAATGCCAACTCTTCTGGTGTGTCAAGTAAGTGAAATCTGTGGTGGCGTTTGAAATGTGATTTAGCTGTGCGTTGAAGCTGACCTTGAAAATGAGATTTGCATTTCACTGACATGCTTTATAAATTGGACCTCTGCTCAGGAGGAGAAAAGAAAAATAAGTGAAATCAACTTGCTCGATTTCTTGCTAGAACCCTGGGTTAACCTGGGTATTTGGGCAGATCTTGTTCAAGGCAAACTATAGGCTGTTGCACGCAGATCTGGGTTTTTGAAGATGGGAAGCAGTTCTGATAAACTTCCAGGGTAAATTCTGACCCTTGGGCACGTGAGAGAAATAACAAGTAGTTACAGCTCATGGATTGGAAGTGCAGTTTCAAGATAATCAGAATGGCAGGTAAATATCATCAAAGGGTAACCCGTAGCTTAACTTCCTTAATTACGTAAGCTGAGAACTTGGGATAACAGCACTAACTGAATTGAGTTATTAAGTCGAGTAATATTAGTGCCCTTTGAATCAACTCTGATCTTTAATTTAGCGAGCAGCATTAAGTTCACCTTACCTGATGATCGCTATGGGCTACAGTCACGCTGCAAATAGAGTAACTTGGTAATATTAGTTACTGCTATGGACTTCTTTTAGTTCACTCCCTACCATTAGAAATTCCTGTTGGTATTTATGTTGAAAAATGAAATAGCTTATGGAAATCGTTAATTGAGTGTTGGATGGGGTAATAAACAACAGCAACTACCAACCGACACATAAACCGTGAGCCTCTATGGATGTCTTCTTTCTGTTGTGAACATGTTAACTTCCCTTGTTTGTGGAGGTACCTTACAATAACTGTTGCTACTGCCTCTTTTTTTTTTTAATTTTAAAAGGAGTTTTAAAAACTGTGGTAGAGGCACCTGGGTGGCTCAGTCAGTTGAGCGTCTGACTTCGGCTGAGGTCAGCGTGATCTCACGGTTGGGGAGTTCAGACTCGCGTCGGGCTCTTTACTGTCAGCACAGAGCCTGCTTTGGATCCTCTGTCCCCCCACCTCTGCCCCTCCCCCACTCATGCTATCTCTCTCCGTCTCTCTCAAAAATAAACATTTAAAAAAATTTTTTTTAATAATAGAAGAAAAGAATATAATATAAAATAAAAATTGTGGTAAAATAGCGGTGCCTGGGTGGCTCACTCGGTTAAGCGTCCAACTCTTGATTTCGGCCCAGGCCCCGTGATCGGGGTTCATGAGTTCGAACCCCGAGTTGGGCTCTGTGCTGACATCTCAGAACCTGGATCCCTCTTTGTATTCTGTGTCTCCCTCTTTGCCTCTCTCTCTCTCTCTCTCTCTCTCTCAAAAATAAACGTTAAATTTTTTTAAAAAAATTGTCCAGTCTTTTTATTTTGGCTATTCTAGTGTATTTGTAGTGCTATCACATTGTGGGATTTCAGTACTAGGTATTGAGAGCTAGGTATTGAGCACTAATTGTTTTTCATGTATATTGGTCATCCTTTTTGTGAGGTGCTTGTTCAAGTCTCTTGCCCATTTTTCACCTGTGTTGCCTGTCTTTTGTTTTGTTAGGTTTATTTATTTAGAGAGAGGAGGAGGGGCAGAGAGAGAGAATCCCAAGCAGGCTCCACAGTCAGCGCAGAGCCCTACTCGGGGCTCGAACTCACCAACCATGAGATGGTGACCTGAGTGGAAACCAAGAGTCAGATGCTTAACCGACTGAGCCACCCGGGATCCCTGCCTGTCTTTTTTGTTATGTATTTATAGGAGTTCTTCACATTTTTTGGATTGAGCCCTTCGTCAGTCGTTTGTGTTGCTAACTATCTTCTCCCACCTTTGTACTCTCTTAGCAGAATCTTTTGACGGAAAGAAGTTTTAATTTGAATGTAGCCTGATTTATTGCTCTTTTCCTTCACGGTTAGCGTTTATTATGTCTGGCTTGGAAATCTCTCCCATCCCAAGGTCATGAAGATTTCTCTAATGTTAACTTCTAAAAGTGGTATTGTTTTGCTGTCCACGTTGACATTTATATGATGCCCCTGGAACTAAGTTATGTGAAGGTTTTCAGCTGGGAGGGCAAAGGGTTTTTTTGTTTTGTTTTGGTTTTTTTGTTTTGTTTTGTTTTGTTTGCCCCGCATGGATATCCAGTCAACTCAACCCCATTTATTGGGTGGGGGGCGGGGGGGACTCCAACGTGTGTTTCTCTGTGGTGAGTAGAGAGGGTGGACAGGACACATCGAGGATTAGGCTCAGTGCCGTGTTGGAGTCTGTGCCACACGGTTGTCCTGAAAAGATGATTATTTAAAATTTTTTTTTAGTGTTTATTCCTGAGAGAGAGAGACAGAGCATGAGTGGGGGAAGGGCAGGGGGAGAGAGAGAGAGAGAAGGAGACACAGAATCTGAAACAGGCAGGCTCCTCCAGGCTCTGAGCTGTCAGCACAGGGCCCGACATGGGGCTCGAACCCACGAACTGCGAGATCGTGACCTGAGCCGAAGTCAGACGCTTAACCGACTGAGCCACCCAGGCGCCCCCAAAAGATGATTATTTTTAAAAAATTTGCCCTGCTCCTTTTTTCTGGCTTCTTTCCCTTTTATGCTCTTTAATGGGGCAAAGGGTGCAGCCTGGACAACACGGCCAGTGGAAGGAAGAGCACGTTTTGCAGCGGCTCTGGGAGGGTTTGCTGGTTCGCAGGGAACTGGAGCCTGTTTGCAGGACCGAACTTCAGTTTATCTGCTGGTTTGTTTGTCCTGTTTGTCCGCAAATGTTAACAGGTACCTGTTCCTGGTGCTTGAGAATAAGATAGCCAGCCCTTGGTGTCATAGAACTTCATTCTAGCAGCAGAGAAAGTCAATATACAATTCAGTTCAAAATTTAGTGTTGGGCATTGATAAATTCTATAGAAAGAAAAAGGAGGGTAAGGGGACAGTGAGGGGGTGGAGGCAGGTAGCCTTGTAGGTGTCTGAGAGACACATATACGGGCTGGCCATGTTCAAGGGGGCAGCTCAGAGTGAGAGGGGGAGGGGGTGGGAAGTAAGGTGGAGGGAGGTGGCCCTTGGCCAGACCCAGATCTTGCTTTTTACAGCAGATATTAAGTGACACTCCTTTTACTTTCCTGCAATGAAATTTGCAGGAGACAAATGTGCAAAGACAACCTACCTACCCACGTGATTGCAGATCGTCAATATAATGCCATAACCGTACTGTAAAGGAAATACAAAAAAAAGAGCCATTTGCAATGAAATGAGTATTTCAGCATGTCAGGGTAGGCGTGACCATGCTGGAAGTCAGAGCAGTGTGGTCACGCGCTCGCCATCCCCTTGTAGGGTCACCGGGAACGTGGCAGCAATAAAGGTAGGTGGGGCAGAGGTGTTATGTTGGCAGCTCGGTGACAATCGGTGTCGCCTTTAATGACGTGAGATTTCTGACAAGTTCTGGGTGAAGTTCTAACTGACACAAAATACATCATTCCCTGTCGCATTCTCGGAGATTCTGTGTTTATGCCGATCTCGGAGAAAACGCTTTGGCTTGACGTGTAAAACGGAGTCAGGGTTTTTCACTGGAAGGGGCGTCCGTTTCTTGATCGGGCTGGATCATCGACACATTTCAGGTTGTCTGCCGTCTAAACACCACCAGCGACCCCCACGTAGCCCGTGGCTATCAGGACAATCCAGATTTCCTGAATGCCCCTGGGGCAGTCTGTTGCCATCAAGAATTACCGCAGGGCCTGAAGGACTCTCACGAGGATTTCGGATTTTGTTTTGTGTGAGCTGGGCAGCCAGGGGACGGTTTTGAGCAGAGAAGTGAAGCGATCTGATTTAGGTTTTAGAGCCATCTCCTGCTCATCAATGAAATGGAGACCGAGGTTCGAGTGTCGCTCAGTGAGAACTTGTTCCCTGAGAGATAGCTGCAGAGGCACTGAGCTCAGACCTCAGTCTTTCCCACCTGGAAGTCTGTCTGTCTGTCCCCAGAGCTTCCCCAATCCCCCATTGGAGGAGGGCCTCTGTAAGCAGCTCAGCAGAACTTGCTGTCCATTTCGGCATGCCGCCCCCATGCTTCTGTGTCCCAGACCCCCTCTGAGCGCGCGTGCTGGCCTTCACCTCAAGCAGGACTCAAGGACGTCACTCCCCCCACCCCCACCCGTCTCCATACTCTCCCCTAATCGGTTTTTACTCCCCTTCCTACAGCAAATAACAGATCCATGCAAAGCGGTTGGAAGTAGCTTTGTAGTTGAACTTCACACTTGGGTTATTTTGCTGGGCGGCCTCCCCCTCCACGCCTCCCCCCCTCCAGCGCGTACACACCCCTGTTGGATATGCAGGGCTTGCTCTGGGCCTGCAGTCACAGAAGCATTTCCTGTAACTGGAACCCCCCGTGCCAGGCCTGCCAGACAATAGACAGATAATTGGATAAATCCTAAACTAGAAACTGCAAACAATAAAAAAGAACACCCCACGTAAAGTAGTGTGCACACCACCCCCCACCCCCCACCCCACCAGCCCAGCTGTTTACATACGAAACTACTTAAGCAAGTCCTTTATTTTTCAACAACAATGAAACTCATTTAGTCATGAAGCTCAGGGGCCCTCTCAAAGTGTGTTTAAGAAAAGAGTCAGGGCTGTATCATGTTTAGCACCAGAGTGGCAGGGCACATCCCAAGGTCTCTTCCCTCCTGTGTCCCTGGGGGTGTGTGGGGTTTGTTGAGGAGGACAGTGAGGGTGGGGCTGCTTGTGACTTGCCCTGCTTGGGTGCAGGTGCAGCAGGAGCGTTCTGGGTGTGTTTCCGTGAAATCTCACATTGTTTAACGTGGCCTCCGTAACAACGTGGTCTTTAGGTCACCCAGACTTTGGCTCTCGAAAATGACTTCCAGGTTTGTTTTTTTAAAATATATATTTTTTAATGTTTTTCTTTATTTTTGAGAAAGAGAGACAGAGCACAAGCAGGGGAGGAGCAGAGAGAGAGAGGGAGACACAGAATCTGAAGCGGGCTCCAGGCTCCCAGCTGTCAGCACAGAGCCCGGCGTGGGGCTTGAACTCACGACCCACGGGATCATGACCCGAGCCGGAATCAGACGCTTAACCGACTGAGCCACCCAGGCACCTGCAGATATTTTTGATAGTAAAGGACATTGGAGCAGAAGAGTGAACGTGTATGCCATAGTAGCTGACTAAATACTTCCTCAGGGACCACACACAGACTTATGAAGGCAGAATCTATTTCTGTTCTTAAGTGTGTTGGTGAACCAATGTTTGGGTTCTAGAATGTAATGGTAGCAGCACTACACTCTTCACAGCTTGAGCATAGCTGGACTTCAAACTTTCTATTTAAAAAAATTACACTTTTATTTAGATTTACCGGTTAGACTGACAAACACCTGGCTTCAGCCAAGCGCCTGGAAGTTTCTTCCTTTGGGTGAAGTGGGGCTCTAGGCAGAAATCACTGCCCCCCACCCGGTGCCTTCACTCATATGTGGCAGGTTGAAGAAAATTTTACTGCTTCAAAAATAAAAGTGGGAAGAATTCAAATATTGACCTTTGTGGGTATCCAGGGTGGGAAAAGTGTTATTTAAAATACCTTCACAAAAGGTCAACTCCCGTGGTAGTTGGGCCTAATCAAAGTTTAGCAGGAAGTTCAGAAATCAGTGTATGAAATTATAGGAATGATCCAAATTTGGCCACATCAGAAGAGAGTGAGGAAAAAAAGACCTTTCTCACCTTTTTGATTTTGAGGGCGGTCGGAAATAAGAAGAATCAGGGCCGCAAGAAGGGGACTGAGGAAGGAGAATATGAACATGGTTTCCTAGAGCCTTTGTTGGGGGGGAAAAAAAAAGTCCAGCATTTCCAAAAATGACCTTTTCCTCTTCACAGAGGTGTTTTTCTTCCTTACGGAGAAATATCATCTCCATGATCTTAGTTCATCCTTTTTATTCTCTCCTTACTATTCATTTGATCTGAGATGCTTATGACACAGGAAGCAGAGAGCATCTTGATCAGGAAAGTCTGAGAAAGATCTCGGCTTTGTCTGCTACCGTCGCTTGCCGGGACCAGAGTCAGGGAGTAGCCACGGCCTTTGATCATAAACCGTGGACGCTTAGAGCTGGAAGGAACCTCAGAATCACCTTGTTAACTCCCTCATTTCATAGGTAAGAAAAATAAGGTCTAAAGAGTTAAAGAGACTGTCAGAGCCTGAACAGCTAATTGGTGGCTCTGCTATCAATCTAGGGGTAGATTTTTGATGAGGAACTTTCTGAAAGTTCTTCAGATAAGCTCACCTGACTGACACGGAGAGTAGGAGGGACTTGGAAGAGTCTTTTTTTTTGTTCTTTTTCTTTTTTTTCAACCGTAGGCTGTTTTAATTCTTTATCAGTGTCAATTTACTTTGGTTTGCCTTTGACCTTCACCGCCCCCGCTGAAAGCGTAAATTGTGGTTGTTAATTTGCTTTCTTTGACATGTCTGTGAAGGACTCTCTTTTTAAGGAGTTAGTGGGGCTTAGAAGGGAGAGTGTTTGTTGTAAGCCAATCCAGAATGGCCTTGAAAGGTCTTAGTAGGCGGGCACAGTGGAAATCTGGGCGCTGCTCTGCAAAAGTTTGCACGGTGCAGTGTTCGCATGCGTCGGTCGATGGGTCTTGTGGGAAAATCTAACCAAGAGAAAGAATTCACCGGCACGGGCTTTGTTCTTCGTGTGTCCGATTTATACTCTCTGGGTTTTGTCTATAACATTTGCCACTTAGAAAGAACTATCCTTTCATAGACAATGGACTTGGTTTTTAAAATACGTATAGCATTATGGAAATGTTGCTGCATTACCAAACCCTCCCCAGAGGTTGGGAGGCTTATTTTGATTTGATCCCGTCTTTTCCTGTGATTTGAGACTAGGTTGTAAAAAAGCCGTAATGCAAAGGGACTACCATAAGATGTACAGCAGAAGCAGGCTCAGAAATAGAAATTGAATTTATAGGCAGTGAGATAGGATAATTAGTTTTTATATTTAAAAATATCCTCAAACCAGAAGAGTCTGTTGTCTCAGATAGGAAATGGAATTGAGTTTGAATTCCCAGTACCTCAATAATAATTTAGTGGAAACTGTCTGCTTTGTGTAAAATAAGTCTGCTGTGTATATGTGTATATATGTATATGTGTATATATATAGATGATGCGTATATTCCTCTCAAACACATGAATTAAAGTGTCCGTTTAAAAATTCAGATGGCACAAATTGCACTTATAATTCTTAGCCTTAAATGTTGATAATAGCTAAAGATAATCCGATTAGCCCACTGTCTGCCTTCTTTTTTTTTTTTTTACCCCTTTGAGTAGTTATCTGGAGTTCCCAAATCAGACAAACAAAAACCTTTTCTGCTTTTTGCCAGGAGAGCAAGAACTGTATCTGATGTTTGCTCAAAGTTTTGTGTTTGCTGTTTCGCATCCAACGGTCGATCACTACAGAATATACATTCAAAACAGCGTATGTAGGTAAATGATGAAAGACACAGGAATATGCAGTGTCTCCTGGTGTTAAATGTGTGTCAGTTCAACAGACCTCCTGTAATGACGGTGTCTTACGGCAGAAACCAGATCCTGGTTTTGGATCTCGAACAGATTTTTTTTTTCAAGGGTTGCATCATGACTTAGGGCATCCTGTCTGCCGTGTGCTGTCTCCCCGGGCTGGGTCAGCGGGGACAGAGAGAAATCGCATCTGCTACTGTGCTGGAGTAGCCCACGCGTGGGGTCAGTCTCTGCTTCTTTGCTGAGGGTTCAGCCAGTGAAACCGCCCTTGCTTGTGGCACCTCTGTGTCCGTGGAGAGAGGTCTGATCACGGGATGAACTTGGAAACCGGAAGAAACCTGTCTTCCTCCTCACTGGTGTTCTCTGATCTGCCTCTGAGCAAAGACAAGTCAGAGGCATGTACCCCTGGGACCCTGCCCTCTGGATCATGGAAGCCTTCGCCAACCCTATGAGCTCTCTCTCTCTGCCTCTCCGCCTCCTGTCCTAATAAATCTCTGTTTCAAAGGAGGAGAAAGGAGATGGTGTTAAGGCATAAACCTCCAGGTCGGCTGCTGTAGCATCGACCTCCAAGATGCTGTCCAAAAGCTTTTGTTGAGCTGAAATGCTAGGTTAGGTGACTGAGCCATTCATTGCCTGGGGATAGGAAATCTTTCTGTTGCGGAAAGGTGGCTGCTTGGTTGGCGCGTGGGTGTGTTTGCGCCTCTAGAAAGTGGGATGGGTTTTGCAATACCGTTTGCCTTACTGTTTGCCTTGTGGGGACTGAACACGGAAAACGGCAAGGCTCGGTGCACCTAAAAACTAGAGGAGGTTGGCTAGGGGGGATCACCCGTATTTCCAGAGCAGTTTTTGTTCAGGTACAGATTCTTGCAGCCGCTCGAAGTTTTCAGTGTCAGCTCAAGTTTTCTGTCGCGTGCCACCAGCACCTCATATGCTTGTCTGCCATCTGTTCATTTCCATTGCAAACTGCTCTTTACACAGTGTCACTGGGTGCTAATTAGAACACGTGTCTCTTTGTCACTCATCTGGGGAAGGGGTTAATGATGACTTATGTCCCTCTAATTGGTTTTCCTCCAAACTGTTATATGTCACTTACTATTTCATAAGAACCCCAAGAGAATGGAAGGAGAATGAGCACCTAATTTTTATTCCCCATATTCTTTGTTTAAGAAATGTGGTCGTCCAGGGGCGCCTGGGTGGCTCAGTCAGTTAAGTGTCCAAGTCTTGATTTCAGCTCAGGTCATGATCTCGTGGTTCGTGGGTTTGAGCCCAGAGTCAGGGGTGGGACTCATGGGGCACTCAGAGTGTGGAGCCTGCTTGGGATTCTCTCTCTCCCCCAATCTCTCTACCCCTCCTTGCCTTGTTCTTTCTCTCACTCAATAAATAAATAAACTTAAAAAGAAACAAAGAAATGAGGTCCTCCAAGTTCTTAGTAAGTACTGATACATATAAGTGTGAATTTACTGCTTATCAGTGGATAATTTACTGTTATTCATATTTGCTAATTGATATTATTCTTTTTTAATGTTTTCTTTGTAATTTATTTATTTGAGAGAGAGAGAGAGAGAGCACGAGCAGGGGAGGGGCAGAGAGAGAGGGAGAGAGAGAATCCCAAACAGGCTCCATGTTGTCAGCACCAAGCCCAATGGAAGGCTCGATCCCATGAACCATGAGATCAGGACCTGAGCCGAAATCAAGAGACAGACGCTTAACCGAATGAGCCAGCTAGGCGCCCCATTAATTTATTCTTAAATAGGTAACATGGTCACATGATTCAAAGTTCAGAAGATCCCCAAGAAGTATTCAGGGGAGAATCTTCTTCCTATTATTATCCCCAGATAACAGGTTTCCTTTCCCAGAATCTGTGTTATCAGGGTCGTGTGTGTGTGTGTGTGTGTGTGTGTGTGTGTGTGTGTGTGTGTTTAGACTTCTGTAATTCACATATGTATAGATCTATATATGGGTATATGCAGATGTACATGTATGAGAATGTATATGTATATACTTATTTTCCCCTTTTTTATACAGAGTGTGGCAGACATCCATGCTTTTCTGCATGGGGTTTTCACTTAAATTTTTTTGGAATTCAGAGTGTGAGTTAGGAGCACGCGTCCTCTTTCTTTGTTAAAGCTACATCATATTGACGTACTCTCACTCGTTAACTCGTCCCTTCCTGACAGACATTTAGGCTGCTTCCAGTTTTTTTTTTCTGAGACAGACAATGATGTGGTTAATAGCCTTGTATTACATTATTTGCTGTATCTATAGGAAGGAAATCCGAGAAATGGAATTGCTGCAACGCAAAGTCAAGCTCGTTTGTCATTTTGATTGATTCTGTCAAATGTCCCCTCCTAGAAGCAAGCGCTTTTGTGTTACTGAGAGCATATATGCCATAAATATTGGAAGATACCTCATATTGCCCTTTATATGATTACCAAAAGCATATTGCTGAAATCCGATTTCAACGGAAATTATTCTTCTAAATAATGCATTTCTAGCTAATCTAATCAGACTTTGATTTGTAAGGGTGCCTTACCTGATCTCTTTTAAGATGCAGTATTTTAGGTCAATTAAACTCTGGCGTATGTTGCTTTTTACGAAAAGTACATGGATTCTAGAGAAATCACATTTGGACAGATACAATGGAAAAAAATGTTTTAGATGGAAAAATGGCCACCTCCTCCTTGATATTTTTCTTTGTATTGAGCTTCAGATGAAAATCCGTCGTGGATATATTTTTTAAAATATAATTCATTGTCAAATTGGCTAACGTCCAGCGTGTAAAGTGTGCTCTTGGGTTTGGGGGTAGATTCCCATGGTTCATCGCTTACATACAACACCCAGTGCTCATCCCAACAGGTGCCCTTGTGGATATTTGTAGTGACTGTTGCCTTGCTATACTAGCTGAAGCCATCTAGATGGTCCCATGACCCTTACTGGAGAGAGAAGCCAGAAAGTCTTTTATTTGGGTTAGTTGTCCTGGCCCATATTCCTTACAAGTTACACAAGTCTCTAGAAAAGTTTTGTAACTCTCAAAAGTTGCAGCAGTCTCTACAAATGGGAAAATACATTGTCCGTTTCCTGATAAGACCAAACTTTCTATCATATTTTTAAGAGGTAAGCTAATTATTTACATAGTTAGAGATGAATACTTTCCATGGCATGGGTGCTCTATTCTTCCCCCCGGGAGTCCCCACCTGTGGATGCTTCAGGCCACGAAAAGAGATAGCTTCTTTGGCAAGTAAGAAATTTGAAAACTGGGCGCCTGATGTGTTATAAATAGTAGGACTTTCCCTTTGGGACCAATATACTCAACACAGACTTGCAAATATTGCAGCAAACTCTGTGAATGATAAAGTAGGAATATTTCTATTGCCCAGTCAGGAAATCAACCAATCTCCAAAAATGGAGTTGGTTGAATGCTTAATGGCAGTGTTGAATTGTTGAAATATTCCACCCCGTCACGAAACCAATTGTTAATCCTCCCTCGCATCTAGACTCACATGCTTTTAGAGCCGGAGGAGATTTGGAGACGGTCCAGCAGTTAATCTCAGTTTTGTAGGTGAGAATAGTGAACACGAGAGAAGGTCAGCATCATTTTGGTGAACGTCAGAGCTGGCACTCTCGAATCCTGGCCCCAGACCTCACCTGGCTGAATTGTTCCAGAAATCTTGCTTAAGCATGATTTTTTTTAAACTAGAAAAACGTGTGCTTTTTTTCAAAATCAGTTCTAAGCCTCTTAGTGAATCCCTTTGGGGGGTGGACTTTAAGAGGGGTTGGTTTTTGCCGAGAACCCTCATCAGGAGAAGACCACAGAATGCTCTTCCTAAGAAACAGCTGGACAGTGCACCTGTTGAGACAGGCACACGGGAGAATAAGGTCTTCAAAGATGCTCCCCACGGAGATACACCTGTGGCACAGTGACAACTTTCTAGTGACTTAGCTATGTGTGAAGAGAGAATTAAAAGGAGAATAGGAATGTTGGGAAAAGTAAAGTCATCACCACTGATTAGCTGGGATTGGTTAGAGATGGGCTGCTTTGTGCAAAACTTTACAGAAACCTCGTGTGAGGACTTTTATTCTGTTTTTAGGAAAGAAGGAAGACAGAAAAGACAGAAAGAGAAAAGGAAGGAGGGAGAGAGGGGAGCAGAGAGGGGGCACGGGCCTTGCCTGTATCACAGGTCATATACCTTCTCAAAAGTCTCTTCCTTGGACCAAAGGGACCATTGCTATTTGCTGGCAGCTGCCCTAACCATAAGCCAGAGCTTTTAAGAATTCAGAAATTTTCCTCTACCTCCCAGAGCTGTATTTCCTTCCCGAGCCCCTCAACAGGGGTTTAGACACCGGTAGCCAAACACGGATTACCTGGGAGACACTTGAATGTCGACGCACCTGGGGCCTAACTGGCCGTCTTCCATCCATCCTGAGCCAGTTCCTTGCCTGCACTCCTTCTCAGCGGGTCCCATCGCAGTCCTCCAAATAAGCCAGGTCAGAACTCGGGGATGGTCCCGGCCCTATCGACCCTTCCTCTGGTCCTCCCCTCCGCCACCGTCTTAGCTCACAACAGCCTCGTTTCTTCTTGAGTTGCTGCGACAGTCTCCAGGAACCCTTTGCCACCCCCCAGGTTCTGCCTCTGTCTGACTTGTCTTCTAGATTGTTGCCAGAGAATGCTTTCTAGGAAAGCCCGTCCAACTGTGGGATTCCCCTGCCTGAAATGCTCCGTTTGCTTCCCATCCCACACGGGGAATCATGGCCTGATGGGCCCACACTCACTCCTTTACCCGTGCCTCTTGCCCAGGCTACACTCTGGGCACTGCCCCTCCTCATCCACCTCGAGTGCACTGGTACGTTTTCCTACCCCCTGACCTTTGCACATGCCGCTCCTTCTGAGCAATACCTTCTGCTTCCCCCTTGCCCCCCCCCCGCCCCTCTAATTCTTACTGATATTTCCGATCTCAGCTTAGGTGGGACTCATTTAACAAACTCCTACACACATTTACGGTTGGCGCTAGGAGGTGGTCTAAGGGTTTTATGTATATTTATTCATTTACTCCTCAAAACCTCAGGAGAGACAAAGGATTATTATCCCCATTTTACGGGTGAGGAAGCTGAGGCTTTGAGCGATCAAGTACCTTCTCTCGCTAGCCCACTTGTTGCAAGACTGGGCCAGGAGCTAGCTTTGGCCAAACGTTTAGTGCTTGATATTGATTTGTGGGGGTTGTGTATCTATATCTAGATATGTATGTGTGTATCCATACGTATGTGTGTATGTGTATGTATGTAATACTTTGAATAGGTAATATAAACACATAGTATTAAATTTAAAGCATGCAAAACATACAGTGACAAGGATGTCTCCATCCTAACCTTATCCCACCCATTTCTCTCTGGAAAGAACTATTGCCTGTGTGTCTTTCTAGGGAGTGCATTTAAATATATGTGCATGCAGTATATAATTTTGTTCCTCCATGTGTGATAGCATATTCTGCTTGCCATTTTTAATTTGCTATGTTTACTTAGCAATATTCCTTGGGGCTTGTTCCATAACAATACATTAAGAGCTTCCTCTTCTCTTTTATGGCTAAATAATAGGTCATTATAGGGCTATGCCATAATTTATTTAATCGGTCTGCTTTTGTTGGCTATTTAGATTGTTCTCAGACTTTCGCCAGTACGAACCTTGCTGCAAAGGTTGGCTTTCTACAGGCATCATTTTGCACACACGTGGGTTTTATCTGCAGGATAAGATCCTGGAATTGGAATTTGGGGTCAGAGGGTAAGCGCATTTATAAATTTTGGTTTATAAACCAGATTGTGTTTATAGCGATGTGCCTACTTTATTCTTTCGTTAGTAACCCTCACCAAAGGGTGTGTAATAAAATGTCCTGTTGTTCAGCAAGCCTAACACATTCAGTGTGCATTCTCTTATTATGAGTAAAGTTTAATATCTTTTAATGTGGTCGTGAGCTATTTGATTTTCTTTTTCTATTAGCTGACTGTTTATTTGGCTTTGTTGGGTCTTTTCTTATTGATTTATAGGCATTCCTTATATATTGATGAAATTAGCCTTTTCTCTATGATTTATGTTCCAAATAGTTCCCTGGTTTGTCATTTGTCTTTGTTTATGGTTTCTTTTTTCCCCAGGCAGAAAATTTTTGTTTTCATGTAATCAGATTTATCAGGGTTTTTTTTTTTTTTTTTAGCGACAGGAGTTTGAGTCACAGTGAGACTGACCTGCCCATGCCTAGATTATAAAGTTCTCTTCCTGTTTTAAAGAAAATTTTTAATGTTTATTTATTTTTGAGAGAGAGAGAGAGAGACAGAGACAGAGCATGAGCAGGGGAGGGGCAGAGAGAAAGGGAGAGAGAATCCGAAGCAGGCTCCCAGCTCTGAGCTGTTAGCACAGAGCCCCATGTGGGGCTCGAACTCATGAACCGCGAGATCATGACCTGAGCTGAAGCCAGACGCTCAACCGACCGAGTCACCCAGGCGCCCCGATAAAGTTCTCTTCCATGTGCTCAGTAGAGTAGAAAAGCTTGGCAAACAGATCCTGGAGTCCAACTGACCTCACTCTTAGCCCTGGCTTCACCTCTAACTCGTTCCACCATCTTGGACAAAATGTTTCAACGGGTCATAAGTACCTGTGCCATAGGGTTACTGAGAAGATCGAATGGGACAATAGGAAAGTGCCTTGTGTTCAATTACTGAGAGCCGCCCTTGCGGTGTTGTTATTTCTCTCCGAATGCAACGACAGTGGCCGGAGGACAGAAGGCCTTTCTTCTCTTCCTTTGCGTTCCTCCTGCCATCCGGCCCCCGCTCCCAGCCTCAGCCGGGTGCTCTGTTGGAAGGACACGAGTGCTCGTTTGGATTGCTTCGCTGTTTATTTTGATTTGAGAGGGAGAGGCCTGGAGCCCTTGCTGGAGCCACCTCCCTGCTCCTCCAGAGTCCTCGCTTGCGTCTGTCCTCCCAGGCACCTCGAGGACCCTGGCGCCTTGCCGGATCTTGAAGTTGTGTTTCTTTTCATGGGTCACCGGTGAGTGCCTGTTCCCGCAGCCCCTGCTCTGTCGTCCCCTTGCACCTGTGACGTCCATCTGTAGACACGCAGCAGGCACGTCACCTCCCATCCCTGCATCTTTGTGGGTGGGCCGGTGCCTTCCTTGTCCCACTCACATTCCGAGGGGACTTGGTACAGTGTGCTCCACAGGGTAGGTGCCCAAGAAGCCCTGTGACCAGATGGCCAAGAAGGAGGAGGTTGGGCGTTGGCACTGACTGGAAGAACCACGCACCCGTGGGCTACGTCTTCTGTGCCCGTCGACCATACGGGAAGGGATAATCCAAAGTAGTAGGTTTGTTAGTGGACGATCGCCCTCAACATTTGTATCCTGTCAGCTTCTGTTAATGTCTACTAAGGTTGTCGTTCTCGTAGGGTTCGACTCCTTAAAAATATCTTCTGTTGTGCAGGCCGTCCAAAGACACCCGGAACTTGGAGGCAGAGCTGAAAGCTAGGCCTTAACTTCTTGGCTTTTATCTCTGTTGGTCCCCTTAATTCTCCTTGGCCTCTTTCGGTATTTCCTTTGCTTAATTTCCACAGTGGCCCCTCGCCATTCCAGCGGTAGGAAGTGCAGTGGAGCCACAGAGCAGGTCGCCTCATAGTTAATTTTGCCACGATCTTCGCCGTCAGTGCGATCGTGCTCGGAGCCCAAGTGGCGAGTCTCACAGCGGGGTGGGACAGAGGTTGGTCAGGACTGATCTGAAGCGTGCCAGTACAGCGCCAGAGAGCGAGCTTCAGGGCAAAGGCAAAGGACAAACGATGAGGAAAAGAAGCAACAGAGGAAGTAAGGCATCTGACTCTTTGGTTTAATTTAATGGGAGCCCGAAGTGCCCCGCGGGATGCGAAACTGAGGACGTCACAGCCCCCGAACCAAAGGCAGGACCTACTGGGTGCCAGGCACTTTCCTTACAGTTTTACCCTGGAGATTGGCAAGAATCCTTAATGATGGGAAGCATTATCCCAAGTTTTACAGGTAAGGGATTTGTGCTGACGAGCCGTTGTGTAACTTGGGATCCCATGGCGATCACAGAGCCGGCATTATAATGGGTGAAGCCCGGGGTGTTCTGCGGTCTTGCCTTCCAGGACCTTAGGGTCCGGGAGAAGGCAGCGGGTCATACACCGTGATGTGACTGTTTTCACTGGAAAAGTCAAAATCATGACCTAAAAATAAGAGGAAGGTTCTGACGCCCTCGCATCTGCTTTGTGGTTGGAGCTCTCAGCTCTGAGTTCTGTAGCGCACTTCAGGACGGCGAGCGTTCTGGAGAGAAAGGTCACTCCTCAGCCGTCCCGCTCCCCCAGCTCCCACCTTGGTCAAAGGAGTCTGCTTGCCACCTGACTCACCTGCAGGTAACAAAACAGGTTTTTAAAATCTGTAATAAAGGAGCGCTCACTGCTTGTTCCTCCCTGGCCGCGATCCCGGAGGAAGTTAGACTATACTGGTGCTGCCTAGAACCCCGGACCCAGGGGGTTAATTTAAAAAAAAAAAAAAAAAAAAAAAAAAAAGCTTGAGGTTCCTGAGTTCCCATGGGATGTTACTAGAACGTTCTATAGCTTTCACTCTCAGCGCTCACTTCCCGCCACCCACACCTATTCTGCATGTTTGGGGACAAGTCGTTCCACCATCCACGTCAGACGCCCCTAAATGTTGCCGTGCACCCAGAGCGTAGAGTTTCCTTGGCAGGATTTCAGCCCCTGTGTGAAAGACTCCGGTTATCTCTGTTCCTTCCAGAAGTAGCTTCTCTACCCCAACTTGAAATCTTGCTGTCTTCCTGAGTGTTTTGGAAACAAAATGTGCAGTAGGAGAATTCCTGCTTTGTGAATATTGGATCACTTTGTTCCCTGGCACAACAATCTCTCCTTTGTATTACACATCTGAGGACAGAAGTCCTAAATAACATTTTTATATTCCCTGTCGATACGGGTTCTTTATTTGGGGGCAGCAGTTTGGTGCTTGTTTCTTTGTCAAATTCTGATGTCCTTTCCCTTTCTCGAACGACGAGGATGCCGCCGTCCCACAGCCTGGAATGACGCTGGTGTAGGGGTGACGAGCGGTTAGCTTCTTTCTGGGACTTTCTTGTCGGGTCTCTCTTGTCTCCAGTGAGTGGCCCGTGTCATGATGGGATGGCCAACTGGTCAGAGCCCAGGCCACTAACCGAGTGCTGGCCCGACCATGAGCCGAGTGGCTGAGCCAGGCAGCTACAAAGAGACCAGATGGGCAGACAGACCAAAATAGTCACTTACCCACCTCCTTCCTGGAAATACAGAAGGCCTGTCCCGGAGGTCCACGGAGGCCTAATTTGGTCAAAAAAACCCTCACTTACTCTGAACCGGAGGTTGAGTGGTGACCCTGATGTGAGTTCCCTACTTCCAATGTTTGATTTTCCCCAAACCCACGTGTACCTCCTCAGGTTGGCCAGCCAGGTCAGCAACAACTAATTGGTAACAAATACCCTGACATTAAAGAACTTCTGATTATTTTCCTTTTGGTACTTGTACAGCGTGCCCGTACTTTTACTCCAAAGAAAACAAATAGATGTGCTTTCTTCTTTAGGCAAACCCAATATTATAAAAATTCAGTTGTGTGAGCCAAAGTAGGACATTTTTCCCCCCAGAAAATGGATCACCGCGTTCCTTAAATGACATAGGCAGGATAATAAAAATATGATCTATTCCCCCCAAAATGTTTCTATTTCTGGGTAAGGTTCAGAGCCTGTGGGCTCCTCGTGTGTTATCCCTCTGGGTCGGAGATGCGTTTCTTCCTCCTCATTTCTGCAGGGAGTATTTATTTTATGCATCCTGTGGGGCAAGCATCGTGCCGGTGTTCTCCACGCCTTGTTCCTGGTGGGGGCGGTTGGACATAGCGGGTACTGTCCTCGGGAGGTTCGGCCTCCCTCACAACCCAGCAGCTGGTCCTCGGTACGGCCAGGAGGCCTCCTCGGAAGCAGGTGTCCCACGAGAGGCCCCACGAGCCTGGGCCACGGGGATGGATTGGATTATTTTCTAAGTAGAAGAATATTCTGCTTCTTCTGTGGAACCTTTCCTTACAAACTCAAGTGGGGAAATCACTCTCCAAACAGACAAGCTCAAGGGAGGATAAGAAAATACCCTCCACGAGGCCTCCTGATGGTACCTGCGTTAGCCAGTGTTTGGATAAGACCAAACCCCTCGAGGAGGAAGGGGACCCTTCTCCGGGCCTTAATTGATTTTTGTGTTCATTCTGCCTCTTGTGATTCTTCGCGGAAAAGTGATTTGCAGAGCAAAGTGGCTTTCCGTGTTGTAGGTGCTAGATTATGTAATACCGTTCTTATCAAAAGATCATTTCTGCTTGTTTTGACTTTTTTTTTTTAATTTCTGATTCAGCCCATGCTGATTTTTCTTGTTTCACTTTATTTCTTCTTGTTTATACAGTTAATGTTCCTCTTATTTCTCCCATCATCTGCCAGAGAAATGGGAAGAGATGGGGGCATTTGGTTTATTCTTTTTTTTTTAAACGTTTATTTATTTTTGAGAGATAGAGAGAGACAGAGCATGAGCGAGGGAGGAGCAGAGAGAGAGGGAGACAGACTCGGAAGCAGGCTCCAGGCTCTGAGCTGTCTACACAGAGCCCGACGTGGGACTTGAACTCACAAACGTGAGATCGTGACCTGAGCCGAAATCGATGCTTAACTAACTGAGCCCCCCAGGCACCCCTGGTTTATTCTTTTTTTAATTGTCGAAACCCATCGGCTGGACATCTTCAGAGATAGTCCTCTTTTTCCCTAGTGAGTCCGTGAGATGATGCGGAGTCTCATTAGTCATAAATGTGACCCCTGAGAAGTTGTGTGATGCTCATCCCCAAGGATTAAGGCCGTCCCAGCCTGGCTGTCCCTCCGGGGTCCATGCCGTCATCCACGCCTGGTGACCCAGGTGAGCCTGGCTCACGAAGAAGGCCGCCCCTTCCGGAGGCACCCTGTCGTGTTCTCTAGATCAGTGGCGACCAAAATCTCTTTTGGTAAAATGAGGTTGTAAAGCCTCCGCCATGTGCCTGCGAAACAATTTACATAATAAATCCAGAACTTGGAGATCCAAAGGGTATTGGCCTGTCTTGGGTTATGTTGCTAGGGAACCCTGCCTGTGTCCTCCCGTGATCCGTTGCTCTGTGTGTGCGTGCACGTGCGTACATGTGTGTGTACGTACGGAAGGGGAAAAAATGAGATAATCCATCGTCAGGTGCCATAGGGAGAGACGCGCTAGACTTTACGCCACGCCTAAAAGGACAGAATTTGTTTACGGCACTGGTAATGTGGCCAAGAACAAAGCAGAAGAGAAGTAGCCAGGCGTGATCAAAGCACAATCTAATATATCAGGTTTCTGGAACATCTGAGTCTGAGCGTTTGGTTTTCATCACGATATGTTGAGAGGTGATGCTTTTAAAGCGAGAAAGGAGAAAAGGGCAGCCGCAGAGAATGGGAACGGAGACAATTAGAAGGCAGATGTGTGCCCTTGAACGCCGTCAGCGACGTTCACAGAATCCACGCTCTCTCCGGTCCGTGGGGCCGGAGGGAGAGTTCCGGGAAAGGTCACATAAAAAGGGAGCCCCACGCTATGCTATGTGTTCGATATAGAGCCCTATGTTCGACGGCTTCGCGAGTTGTGACTTGCTTTCTCGTGGGCACAGTTCACACCTGTCTTTGGGAGTCCATTCTGGGTGATCTGGCCCCCTGGAGCACAGAAGGGCAAGCCCTTGCTGAGTCTGGATGTCGGATATCCCAGCAGGTAGGGCGGGCGACCCCCCCCCGCCCCCGGGCGGCTGGTGAGGTGTCACCCCCGGAAACCGAAGTCTGGTTCGGAACTAAAAGCAAACCGTCTCCCCTCGGGCCGTTGCATCGACTGCGGTCGGGATTCTCCTCCTGATGAAATGCTGCGCCTTTGTCCTGTTCCCTGCGTGTTCCCCCATGTGCTCGCGGTTAGTTCATTCACTCTCCGTCCACCCGGCGTCAGCGCCGACGAGCTCCAGGTGCTTCCCAGCGGCGCGGGGAACCGGGTGCACACAGAGCTGAGCCGAGGCCCTCCGTGCACACGCCCCGTGTTTGTCTGCGGCGTCCCGTGTCTCCGTCCTGGGGCATGCTGGGAACACCAACACGCGGTCCTGCTCCCTCCGTGGTGGGGGCTGGTGCCCTCGTACCAGATCCCCCACAGTCATCAATAGGCCTGTTCATGGGGGAGGTGACAACACATTTTGCCGCAACATTACGGGCCTCTGGGCTCAGCGTGAGCATTGTTCTTTAGGCTGAACAGAGGGCATGGGACTTCTCGTGGCCGGGAAAGTCACAGCCCACAGCACAGATCGGAGATACTCGATCCGGGCCCCGGAGGGAACACATAGCTTTCCTTTCTGTGGGTTAAATAAAATGTGATGAGCAAACGTTTGTGATTAAGCTCTATTGTGAGGTTTTCTGACAATGCATAACCTAATCACTGAAATCTTTGTCGGGCAATTGTTTTGCATTTTGATCTATAAAAGACGCCAGTGACAAGCTCTGTGACATCCTCTGTTTTCACTGTGGATGATTCTTCATCATCTGAATCCATAGGGAAAATTACCATCATCGATGACACAAACCCACCAAAGTCCGAAAATACTTTGTGTTTGACTTCGGGATGCAGACAGCGGGTGTGTGAGCAGACATTCGGCCTCCGTGCGTGGGCAGCTCGCTCCCTCCCCGCTTGGCTTCAGCTGTCCCCGAGATGGGGCCAGTGCCCGGGGAGCGTCCCCTGGAGGGGAGGAGGTGGGACCGGGGGTATGGGTGGAGAAGGTGGTCATCAGTCCTCAGGGTAGAGCATCGGCTCTGGAGAAGGCTGACTAGGTTGCTCTGATGACATCACGTGGATATTTTATTTATGCTTTTTAAAGATCAGAGTAACACATGTGTATGGCTAGAAGCCAAATAGTCCGGAAGGCGTTTAATAAAATATAACAGCCCTCGTGTTACTCCTTTTTTCCCTCAGGCCCACTTCGCAGAGGCAACATCTAACCCTCCCACCTTTAAGAAAAGATTTTTTTTTTTAATGTTTATTTCTTTTTGAGGGAGAGAGAGAGAGAGAGCAAGCACAAGTGGGGCAGGGGCAGAGAGAGAGGGAGAAGCAGAATCCAAGGCAGGTTCCAGGCTCCGAGCCGTCAGCACAGAGCCCGACGCGGGGCTCGAACCCACAAACCGTGAGATCACCACCTGAGCCGAAGCCGGATGCTTGATGGAATGAGCCACCCAGGTGCCGCCCCCCCCCACCCTTGTTAAAAGTTCTTCTGGTGATTGGCTTCACAGCTTTAAATAATACATGTCTCTTGGGGTTGCTGTGACAAAGTACCGCTAAGAGTGAAGCAATAGAAATGTCTTCTCTCACAGAGAAGGCTCCCTCTGAAGGCTCTGGGGGAGAACTCACCTCTCCCCTCCCTGGCTCGTGGCTGTGGCTCTGATCCCTGGCGTTCCTTGGCCTGTAGGTCATCAGCCCGGTCCCTACCTCGTCACCTTGTCGCCTGCCACTCTCCCAGCGTGTTTCCGCCTTCGCGTAGCGTTTCCCTTCTCTTTTGAGGACTCCAGGCATACTGGATCACAGCCCATCCCAGGGACCTCACCTCCACTTGATGGCTCTACGGAGACCCTGTTTCCCACAAAGGTCACGTTCGCAGGGACCAGGGTTAGGGCTGGAGCGTATCTTTCGGGGGGACAGCCCCACCCATCACACCACTGTTTCTCGGTTCATAAACCCTTGGCTCTGCTGACTTTGTTCTAGGGCAGATGAGGTTTCTGTCCCTCATTCAACCCCAACTTCTTCCCTGTGGTGATGTTGGCGTCCCAGCCTCTCCCCGTAAAGGACCCCACATGAATTTCAGACAAATAATTTTTTTGTTTTATTTATTTAATTTTATTTTTTATTTTTTTAAATTTACATCCACATTAGTTAGCATCTAGTGCAACAATGATTTCAGCAGTAGATTCCTTAGTGCCCCTTCCCCATTTAGCCCATCCCGCCTCCCACAACCCCTCCAGCAACCCTCAGTTTGTTCTCCATTTTTATGAGTCTCTTGTGTTTTGTCCCCCTCCCTGTTTTTATATTCTTTTTGCTTCCCTTCCCTTATGGTCATCTGTTTTGTCTCTTAAAGTCCTCATATGAGTGAAGACATATGATTTTTCTCTTTCTCTGACTAATTTCACTTAGCATAATACCCTCCAGTTCCATCCACGTAGTTGCAAATGGCATTCATTCTTTTTGATTGCCGAGTAATACTCCATTGTATATATATACACCACATCTTCTTTATCCATTCATCCATTGATGGACATTTGGGCTCTTTCCATACTTTGGCTGTTGTTGATAGGGCTGCTATAAACATGGGGGTGCATGTGTCCCTTCAAAACAGCACACCTGTATCTCGTGGATAAATACCTAGTAGTGCAATTGCTGGGTCATAGGGTAGTTCTATTTTTAGTTTTTTGAGGAGCCTCCATACTGTTTTCCAGAGTGGCTGCACCAGCTTGCATCCCCACCAACAATGCCAAAGAGATCCTCTTTCTCCGCATCCCCGCCAACATCTGTTGTTGCCTGAGTTGTTAATGTTAGCCATTCTGACAGGTGGGAGGTGGTATCATGGTGGTTTTGATTTGTATTTCCCTGATGATGAGTGAAGTTGAGCATTTTTTCACGTGTCGGTCGGCCATCTGCATGTCAGACAAATTCTTGCAACATCATTTCTTATTTTGTTAACCTTAGAGAGCATCGCTTAATTATCTATTAAAAACAAGAACATTAGCTCTTCCGGCCCCTCTCCTCTCTTCCGTCTCCCAGCCTCTGTCACCTGCTTCCAGGGCTGAGAACACCTGGGTTCTTCTTGGTTAACTGAATGGCTAAAGCCTCTGTTGTCTGTCCTCAGTTGCAGAATCGGTATTTGTGTATAACTTCTATAGACAGGATCTAGGAGTAGCAAACCAGTAAACAGTGTTTTCATTCTTTATTACTATGCTGATGTCGGTTGGGTTATATTGCCTTGTATGCCCTCTGGGTTTTAATTAAAATGCTTTCTACCATTTGAAGAATGACAATGTAATGTATGTTTGTAGAGTACTTTAGAATCTACATTGCATTTAACTTTAGATGGCAGCATACTTTTGTAGCACAGTTTGGAAACTTGGTTTATTCGTACAACTTCAAATCCGTTTCTATTCCATATTGAAATGAAACTTTGTGTCTTATTAGGAAATGTTCCATCACATGAAATAATACCCATGCGGGTCTCTACTCTTTATGAGTATGTTTTTTAAGTTTATTTACTTTGAGAGAGAACACGCACAAGCAAGGGAGGGGGAGAGAGAGGGGCGGGGGGAGGAACCCAAGCAGGCTCTACGCTGTCAGCTCAGAGCCCAACTCAGGACTCTTATCTCATGAACTGTGAAATCATGACCTGAATGAACCAAGGTCAAAAGTTGGACGCTTAACTGACTGAACAACTCAGGTGCCCCCTCTTTATGAGGTTTTAACAGCAGGTAATTTCTTCTGAGGCAGTGCTAGTCAAACTTCTGGATTTCAAAAATTTGTTTGCTCTCTCCCTCTCTTTCTCTTTCTGTTAATTTTTTTTAAGTATTTATTTTTGAGAGAGAGTGACAGCATGAGTGGAAGAGGGGCAGAGAGAGAGGGAGACACAGAATCCGAAGCAGGCTCCAGGCTCTGAGCTGTCAGCACAGAGCCCGACGTGGGGCTGGAACTCACGAGCCGTGAGATCATGACCTGGGCTGAAGTCGGATGCTTAACTGACTGAGCCACCCGGGTGGCCCTCTCTCTTTTAAAATTTAAGGACCGAGGTGCCTGGGTGACTCAGTTGGTTGAGTGTCCCACTCTTGCTTTTGGCTCAGGTCATGATCTCAGCGTTGTGGGATCTAAAGATTCTCTCCCTCTGCCCCTCTCCCCAGCTTGCTCTCTCTCTCTAAAAAATACATTAAAAAAATAAAATTTAAGGACCAATAGAGAGATGCTAATGTCTTACTTTGCCAAGTTGGGATATTAAAAAATTAGCTACCACTTACTCTCACAGACAACTAAAATCATTTAACACCCAAAAAAGCAGAAAAAAACCATAATCTCAGATTAAATTATACTATTTTTAAATGGAATGAATTTAACTTAAAAAAAAAAGTACCTCCCCTAATTTTCCCTATTTTGTATAGACTGGCAAACACAGTCTGGGTAGAGTTTTCTCGGGCAATCTTGTTTAGTGGACACGTTTTTTGGTTTCAGTGGGTGTTGAGTATAACTGTTAATTCCTCCACTTACTCTGCAAACCTAAGCATTCCACAGGTTTTTATAGTATTTTATAGTATAGGGTAGTATAGTATAGCAACGTTTTTATAGTATTCCCAAACTAAACTAAATCTCAAACAGAATGAGGTTACTGATTATATTGGTCCCATCAAATATATTTGATTAATTAGCCATCTGCTCAAGCTCTTCTCTGCCTAAAGGACTTGTAGATTAGAATATCACCATTCCTCAGTTTTAGTGCATTCCCTTGCCATCGAATTCACTTTTCAGAATGTTTTTCATATGATGTTTTGTGAGATCTCCCAAATAAGAAGAGAATTCTTTCCTTCCTTCCTTCCTTCCTTCCTTCCTTCCTTCCTTCCTTCCTCTCTCTTGTTCCCCTTTCTCCTCTTCCTCCCCTTCCTCCCCTCCTCCTCCTCTTCCTTTCCTCCTCCTTCTTCATTAAGAAATGTGTGTATGCCCAGGCACCAGGGTGGCTCAGTCGGTTAAGCGTCTGACTTCGGCTCAGGTCATAATCTCGTGATTCATGAGTTCAAGCCCCACATCAGGCTCTGTGCTGACAGCTCGGAGCCTGGAGCCTGCTTCAGATTCTGTGTCTCCCCCTCTCTCTGCCCCTCCCATCCTCACGCTCTGTCTCTCTGTCTCTTGGTAATAAATAAACTTTAAATTTTTTTTTTTTAATTAAAAAGAAGTGTATGTGTGCCTTTAACCTGGTATGGATGATTTTAGCGATGACAATGTATAGCCTACGGTGCTGTCCTAACACTGTGTGGTTTTTCAAACATTAGTTAGGTAATTTTCACAACATTCCTGAGAGGTAGTTAGACATGGTCTTCCCGTGGTTTTTACACAAGGGAAATCCAAAGTTAAGCAAGTAGCCCAAGTTTACTCACCAACTCAGTCGCCGAGTGAGAAACAGAAGTCCGGTCTCGTAGAGCCTCATCGCCTGTCCTGGCTAGTAAGTGGCATCTCCGTGTGTCCTTATTCTCGACTGTCGGGATTCACACCAAGCCACTTGGGCTTTTGAAGAACTCGACAGTCCAAGGGATCCCACGTGGCTGTCCAGTTCCAAGTGCAGAGGGTCCTGTCCCTCGAGGGTTTGGTGCTGTCGTCGTCCTGGGGCCCGGTCCCGTTCTGGTAGAGCAGGAAGGGGACTCTGCCCCCTCAGCATGGCGGAGTGTGGTCTGTTTGTGAGAAGTGTTGCTCTGGATACCGCTGGCCACACTGCCATTCTGTCTCATCTGTGACAGCGATGCACACTGCAGAAAAGAGTCACCCACGACTTAGGGAGCTGGAAAAGGTGACGGTGCTGGCCCGCACTGCTCCCTGCCACTCAGCTTCCTTGGACCTTCGCTGTGTCACCGGGAAAGTGGGGGGGATGCTGTTAACTGCCTGAAGGCAGGGATCGGAGGAGACCTTCCGTTGTATGTAACTCGATTCTTCTAAATGCCCACGAGGGGAATCGGACTTGGAACCACATGCTCTTCAGGTCCACACGCCCAACAGTGGGGTCCCCAGCCAGATCCAGGTACAGGCCAGGCCCGTGTTTATGGCTTTGCGTTCTGCCCTCCACCTCTCACCTCCGCATTCCCCGTGACCTTCGGAAGCCCTCATGCCTCCCTGTGTGTTTGTTCCCGTCCGATGGCTTTTGCTGAGGTCCAGGGAATGTGCCCCACGGGCCCTGTCAGGGTGGCGCCCTGTGGTCCCCGGCTTGAAGAGGTGTTCTTCCTTCGCGCTGAAACCTCACACTCAGTGTGAAGAGGGAGGACAGCGCACCTCAAAGGTTTGGATCACTACATACGGCATCTCTTCTGTAACCCGCATTTGGAATGTATCTCAGCTTATGATACAAGCACGTGGAAGTTTTAAATGACACTGGACTATATATATTAAAAAAAACAAACAAACTGGCATCTCTTATCGCGATCCCAACAATGAGGAGTCCTAGCCAGAGGAAGGTGGAATTCTGTTTGAGGACATTTTAGTTTTTGCCTGGTCATGTTGTACGTGGTAATTGTTATAAAGCAGAAAAACCACCAGGCATCCCTTTATCTCCCAAACAAACATTCTAAACAGTCAAGGAGTTTTCTGTACATAAAAGGAAGCTTTCTCTTATGCCAAAGCTTGCCAGACGAATTGTGATCCCCAAAGTAAAGCTTAAACAAGTTTTCAGTGGGTGGAAAATAAACACTAACTTGATATGTATTTCAAGAACGTAGAAGACACAGGTGGGAAATGAAGCCTCCTCGATAAGAAAGAAATGCTTAGTTGGGTGGAAAAAAAAAAAAAAACATTCAGCAGTTTTTGGAACTGTGCAAGTCCGGACAGTTTCTTTCTTTCCCTTTTTTTTTTTTTTTTTTTTTTCTGGTTAGCTGCTCATAGCCACAAATATGTGTATTATTTCCTTCTTGCCCACAATTATACTAAGAATCATTTTCTAATATACTGGGGAATCCCAAATAAAAATCTCATTTTCCTAAAAACAGACAAGCCTTTAACTCCAGCAGTGAGATTATTCATATCGAGAACGTAAAGGAAGTGATCGAGTTGTCGTAGAAGTCTCTAATGGCCGCCTCAAATACTTTTCTCCCCAAATTTATACCGTGAACAGCTGACAGTCTTCAGGAGGGCTTTGCCCCGGTCACTGCTGTCTTGAACTAGCACTCAGAAACCACCTTCCCGAGGTCCGTCTAGTGACCAGGTTGCCCCAGTTACGTGACGGAGTGGTAGGACCACAGAATGTCTTAACCCTTTTTTGAATATTGGAATATATTCTTATATGGGACGTGATTATTGGCTACTTTGAATTTGCATCTTATCCAAGCTTGTCGAGATAATCAACCCCGCTGACTTCATAATTGGTCATAAAGTGTCAGGTCTTAGCCACGTGGGCCTGAGAGGCCTGCCCAGATTCTAACCTCAGCTCTGCCCTTTGCTACCTGGTTTTTGATGCTCCCTTTTCCTTATCTGCAAAGTGCCAATTATAACAGCTCCTTCCTTTCTAAGTGCTGTTGTGTGTTAATATGAGTCAAATGCTTACGACAATGCACGGCATATGCTGAACACTTTGTAAGTGGCGGTTCTGTTTTCTGTTTTCTTTTTTCACAGTGAGGGAAACGAGGAACAAATCCAAACTGTGCTCAGCCCAGGAATAATTCTGTTTACCATTAAAATATGATTTTGTTTACAGAATTGGTATCTGCTGTCTATGCATTCATTAACAAAAATCAGATCTGAAATAGCAGATGCTAGGAAGCTATTTATTTTGCCTATTGTTTTCTTCTTAATTTCTGCCGGCTCCCTCTTCTATTGTAGGTCAAGGTCTGATAGATTTCTCTGTGCAGAATTTCTCCATGCAGAGCCTCTGCAGAACTGACTCTGTCCTATTTACTTGGATACGGGAGGAGGGACAATAGTGACTCTGATAAGAGCTGTCCCACCAGGACATGAGGACATGTGTGGAAACCTGAATCCATAAAGGGAGTTTGGAATGTTAATGAAGCGAATGATAGAGTCAAGTAGGTTTTGCCAGTTCACTTGAAAGTAATTTTTCTGTCCATAAGCTGTGACAGGAACAGTCAAGAATTTACAATTCTGTTTGCTTGGAAATTTTCGCTTCTTTGTTACGTCTCATAACCTCAGTGAATGACAATCTCACCGATGTCTTTTTTGAGGTATCAGGAAAATTAGCATTCCTCATATTTGAGGAATAGAAGAGTGGTAGAGACATAAATTGTTTATTTTTAACTTGGCCTTATTTTAATTTCCAGATGACAAACCTAATGCTAAAGTTCACTACCTCATACTGACAGAAAAGTTTGTCTTGGCAGTCAAATATGAAATATTTTTCTTAGTAATTTTTTTCCTAAGTCTACACGGTCATGATTGACTTAAATACTAAAATTAAAATTTTTCTCCTTCTACCAATATTGAAACTTCATGTTATCCATAAGCTGAGTTGCACATTAAGTATTATAAAGAACGATATAAATTCTCCCAGACCAGTATTTTTTTAAACTTGATTACTCATGGGTTTGTGACGATTATTATTTGTTGTTAGTTTATTGGTGTCATCTTTAATATTTTACCTGGACTTAGGAACTATGAGTTGCTTCGGAAATTCTCCAAAAGGCAGTAATTCCACTAATAAGTAGGAAAAAAATGACTTACCGGTATTCAAAATACCTCAAAAATGCACATAAAGAAGTTTAAATTTTTGAGTTTGGATTAGTGACAGATGAATATGAAAAAGAACACTCTTATGGTTTACCAGTTGATTTTATCTGGAGAAAGTTTCCTTTCCCCACGAGCACTACAGCAGTTTTTTTGTTTGTTTCTTTCAGAAGGGGAGAGAGAGAGAGAGCACGCGTGTGAGCACACACACACACAGACACACACACACTCACGCAAACGTGGTGGGGGAGGGGCAGAGAGAGAGGAAGACAGAGAATCCCAAGCTGACAGCACAGAGCCCAATGTGGGGCTCGATCTCACAAACTGTGAGATCGTGACCTGAACTGAAACCAAGAGTCGAACACTTAACCGACTGAGCCACCCAGGCGCCCCCCGTGGTTTTGAGTAGTATATGTTTGGGTATATAAAATGAAGATATACCACCACCACCACCATATTAACTGGACTTGCACCCACCCCAGATTTCACGAGTTGTAACCAAAATGAGTCAGCATTTGACAGGAGAAGCCAATCAATGCTAATATTCAACGGTCGTGCGAAACTTTGCAAATATATTATTTTTGGCGTTCCATGGTACTAGAATTTAGCCCTTGTTATTTGATTAACTTGATTCCGTTTTTGCCAGTTAAGAGGTTTTTTTATTTCATTAATAGTGAATTCAAAAATTTGCTCTCTTCTTCACATTCACAAATGATGGACTATTTTGATGGGAAGCAAAGGCTAACTTTGTCTTCTTCCTTGCAGGAGTGGCCATAGTCTCCGCCCTCGATGTCAGATATGCAAATTCCTGGCTTAATATATAATTCAACATGCTCCTATTGTGGGCCTCTTTGTTAAGGGAATAGAATGCACTAGCAGGAGTATGTGTTTTGGGGTCAGACTGTTCTTGGCTCAAATCCTGACACAGCGACCTGCGCTCTGGGCGGCTTTGAGCTTCCTCGTCACGCAAATACCTGACCCGCGGAGCTGCTTGAGAGTTACGAGAGGGGATGGAGGTGCACGTGGGTGGCTTGTGGTGGGTGCTCTAGTGGCTTCCCTGGGCATCTCTTCCCTTCTCCTTCCCACTGGGGGCCCACTGTTGTATTCCTGTCCACAGCGTGGATGGCAAAGCAGAGGCTAAACTGCCTGACATCACCCTTGCCTTTTAGGGAGCCAAACGTATTGTATGGTGACATCCTAAGCCAGTACCCTTCACCACGGAGGCGTTCGTTAACAACTCTGTTAAATTCAGGGGTTGACCTTTACTTTACGATTATTTCTAAGAGCCCTTCCAGACCTGACCTTCTGTGAGTCTCTTGCTGTTACGAAGCAATAGGTTAAAGAATAGGAAACTTAACAATAGGGCGTTCAACGGGCGGTATCGACCACAATAACATATCGTGAAGAAAGGATCCATCAGACTTAATGACAGGTTAGAGATTAGCCAATGAATCAGAAGTTAAGGTAGCGTTCCCCAGTGTGTCCCCTGTGAAACACTAGTTCCTCAGGATGGTTATGGGTGTTCATTGAGAATAAGTTTCTGAACATCATTTGGGAAATGCTGACTTAAACAGGTTTCTTTGCTGACGGACTTCTCAGAATCTTTAATATGCACGTGTGCATTATGATTCTGAAATGGGGGAACGTAGTGGTTGTGGAAACATTTCCAAAATGCATCTCATCATGGAATCAGAATTGTTTTGCACCCAAGTGAAATCTTGCCAGACTAGTATTTTGTGGGACGTATTTTGTAAAACGCTGCTTTATGGGTTTAAACCAGGAATGGTGTAGACTATGGATACCATTGACTTAAGGCACTGACTATGCTCAACGTTGACCACTTACAAGGCCGCACGGAAGCCAGAGGTGAATGAGATCCGCTCTTTGCAACAGGTTTGGCGATAAGGCTTTAAGTGCAGTGTTGTCCACAAGGCTAAGAGCAGGGATGCCCTGGCGAGACAGTACCCCAGCAAGTTACTGACCAGAATCAATGGAGGCAGTATCCTGAGGGCGAAGGGTCTTGACTTCTGCCTTGGGCGTCTTTCTCTCTCAAGCTCTCATAAGGGTATTTGCACTCTGTTCACCTCAGAGAAGTTCTGAAGATAACATGAACGTATGTGCCCAAATTCAGGTGGTTGGAGTGAAACCGGTTTCATTCAGGAGGGGATTTAGCCAAATTTAGGGGGGGCTTTGCTTTTGAGTCAAAGCGTAGTGGTTCGACCACCACTTCGACACCTGGCTCCAGAGTCGAAACATAATCTCAGGAGAGGAACCTGCAAAAACAAACCTACTACACACGTAGGCAACCTACTTCTTTATGAGGGACGTGGAATTTAAGTGTTGGTTGGACCCTGATGGCTCATCTATTTTTTATTTCTCACTGACGAGACATGAGCTAGAGGCCCGATGGCAAATTTTACAGAGACGAACCTTCCCTTCTCTCCAGGCGCGTCTGTGGACTCGTTCACCACTGGATTTTTCTGCCTGTTAGGCCTTAGGAAACATTTTGGCAGGTTGCACCGTTATTTTGCTCATGTTGTGAGTAGCATTTCTCTGACCTTTTGTTATTTACTGAAACAGTCCGGCCTGTTTTCTCTTAAGAGGAGCGTGAAATGAAGGGGAGTCCGTCAGCATAGGCTGACTTGGTATCAGAAGACTAACTTCAGGCTGTTCGGCTCCAAGGACACTTTTAAAGTTGAGGGGTCATTGGCCTCCTTGCTTCTTATTCCCATGATGTTAAGGGGTCTTCTGGAGGAGTTTTTTTTCTTCTGCACCAAGGCAGACCATTTATTTAAAACATTTCACCACATCTAAGAACACAGCCCTCGAAGAGTTTTCTTCTGACGTCTTGAGCCTGGTGGGTTGTCCAGAGCCTTTCCTGCTTTGATGTGACGTATTCCAGGAGAAGACAGCTCCAGACTGATGATTTGGTGACAGGGGAACCTTTAACTCCTGAGCTCTCACGATCCTTATGAGTCCACGCAGTGGAGGTGATGACATTATTCAGGACACTCTCAGTGTCTCACGGGGGCTCCTTCTGCATTCCTTTTACCTGCCCGTGCCCGCCATACGTATCTCCCTGGTGCTCTTCTGTCCTCTGTCAGGGGACTCCCCATTCATTGCAGGCTGGCTTACAAGGGTAAGGGAAGCATCAAGATCCCATGACATCTTTGGAGATGCGAAAGTGTGTGTGTGTGTGTGTGTGTGTGTGTGTGTGTGTGTGTATTCAGATGTCCACTTGTTCCTGTCTCCCCATCAATCTACTCCCCCGCTCCTGATCTCTTTCTACCTGAGACAGAAAATTCAACAGGAATCCTGTCTTTTCATTGGGATTCCCATTGAGCTCTTGAACTCAGCTGCTAGCCTTAAAAACCCCCAGTCAAATTTTTGTCATGTTTATTCCCTTAGCCAAACATAAAATGACCTTGGCATACGTGAACCAGCCTGAATGATTGCTAACGAAGGCTCTGTGTCATTTAATGATGATCTGTGTGTTTGCGAATTGCCACGGTCGAATGGCCCTCGTTTTAGAGATGTTATTCATTTCTTCGGGCATGCAGTCAATAAATAGTTACTGCCCTGTCCTCAGGGTCGGGGACCTGCTGGTGAGCAGAAGAGACAGGTGTTCTGGAGGTCATATGTGAATGCAGAGATACAGGTGATAAATAAGTAAAGTGAAAGGTCAGGTGCTGATAGACAACAAAAAGAACAATGTTGGGTAGCTGGGGAGGGGCGGGCTGGTTTAGATGGAGTGTCACAGGGGATCTTGCGTTTGCCACAGACCTGTAATGTGAGGCAGAACCATGAGAAGTCCTGGGAGAAGCTTGTGGAGACAGAAAAAAGAGCCAAGTCTTGGCCTGAGTTACACCCCTCTCTCCTCCCTGTTCCTTAGCTAATGGCCTCATCTCTGTGTTTGCCAGTTGGGGACTAGGACCGGATTGTTCTTTAAACCTCTGTGTCATTGGGAAAACCCGTGAAACAACTGAAAGATGCCGTCTTATCAGAAGGCTGGTTGGGATGCCGGATGCCGGCCGGCCCGGCGTGAGCCACTCAGAATCCATCATCCCTGCTCATCCCCTCTCCACGGCCCTCCTATTCAGAGAGGCCACGTGGTGCAGACGAGAAGATAAGTCGACTTCATTTCATAGAGAAAGGTCGTAGGAAATACTTCAAAATACTGTGAGTAGACAAAGAAGCAGCCGAGATCTTCGGATACAACGAGGCTACGATGGGCAAGGCTACGATGCCAGACAAGCGCTAACTTTCTCATGCCACTCTTTAAACTTTTTATCTTGCAGTAACTATAGATCCACAGGAAGTTGCAAAAATAGCAGAGAGGGGTCCTATGTACTCTTCATCTGGCTGCCCCCGATGGTAACATCCTGCACAGCTAGCTCAGAGTATGGTGTATATAGCATACCCGTTATCAACGCCAGGAGATTGACGTTAGTATAACCTCCGGACCGTATTCAGATTTCACTAGTTTTTCCCCGCCCCCGTCTGTGGTCATGCCTGTGTGCGTACTTCACCCCACATCCAGATTCCTGTGACCACCATTTCCATCAGGTTACAGAACTGTTCCATCACCACGAAGAAGCTCCCGTGTTTCATGGCACTTTTGTGTACGAGAAGCCGTCGCAGACGTTATCCTTTATCTCCAGTGGGTCGTATTCCGCGTGAGTCTGTAGTGAGGTTGGATAAGTCTCTGAAATCTATCGCTTGCTTTGGCTGCCGTGGGATCTGTGTAATCGACTTACAAATGGAGATCCTCGGTCTGACTTGTATCAAGAGCATCTTCAAGGCCGGAACAACAACAACAACAAAACCCACAGGGTTGAATAAACGGGTGCCCGTCACTTGATACCCAGTTGGTTTAAGAGGCCGGTACCAGTCACGTGACCTCAGTAGTCGACTTCTAAGAAAAGCAAAACCCTTTCTGATGCCACACAGCTTTGGGGACGTCATGTCTACGTGGGGCTTTTACTACGGCATTTCTTGGAGATGGCTGAGGAACTCCCCAGTAATGGGTTAACCGGATACCTGATGAGTGGACGCATTCCTTATAGAAGAGAGAACAAATTACTGCAAAATGCCCCTTTGTGTGTGGCGGGAAGCTGCCTTTAGGACGTGCAGTGAGTGAGGACTGGAGGTGCGGGCTGACAGGGAGGCAGCTATAAACAGATTGAAGGAGAGACAACGGACTTAAGGGAAAACATCTGCCAGCTGCATCTGACATCCAAAAGCCTCATCTGTGGCCCAGGATCAGTCTCGTAATGCTTAAAAAAAGGAATGTGAAGGGGCCCGACTCGGGTTCTGAAAGTTTCTTTTTTTTTCCTCGAGATTTTTCTGTTTGCTTTGCCCAGAATGCTGCCAGGGAGTGATGGAAGGATCACATCTGGTCCCGCTTCCTGAGGCCAAAGCGGCATTCCTTAGAAGCGAACTCTTGCATCATTGATTTGAAAGACGTTTTTACCTGTATCGTTCTAGGCACACCAATCAGAGAGCCCACTTATTTGGCGTAAGTGAAGCCTCTGGAAATCTCGAGATGGACTCTTCAAAGATCTCGCATTTCAAGGAGAAGGTTTGGTATTCATGAAGCTGGAAACCAGAAGAGAGAAGCAGATAATGTTCTCATGGGGCCTCAGCAGAGATTAAGAGCATCTCTCTCAATGATAGATTGAACTTAACATTTGTCAAATAAGTCCCTTGACTTACGTGTTATGTTTTCTCTTCAGCCGTTAGTTTGCGTCCTGTGGGCACAGCCCGGGAGGCTGAGTCAAAGGAAATGAAGATCGGGTGTTCTGCCTCCATACGGCAGCATTCGGTGTCTTGAGATGGAAGAAAAAGGGGATCCTGAGTAATGAGATCTACTCTTGGCTCGCGGATCGCGTCCCTGCTGCGCACAGCACCCTCACGGCGGGTTGCCGATTCCTTTACTCTGCACGTTCAGTGATTTTTGCCGTGGGGCATGTCACCTGGACTGTTGTAATGGAGACGGAGGAAGTTGTCCTAAATATTGTAAACAGCCTTATTGGACATTTCACAGTCCTCCGTAGCGTCCTCCTTGCCTTCCATTATCTACTTCACACGATCCCTCTTTATTTTTATACATCTAACCCCCGACCAAGATGGCCAGGGGCCTCCCATGTGCCATTGCCACATGGGATATGAGCACTTCAGAATTCCTCGCAATGTGAATTCAGTCCGTGTAAATAATCACTTCAGGTGCATGATGCTCTTGGCCAGAGCTCTGTTCGGAACACGGTGAGAACGGCTCCACATCCGGTAGCAGGGGAGAGCAATGAGAAGTGACTGATAATAAGGCCCTGTGGTGACACTAGAAGGGTAGGAGATGGGATAAACAGAGGAGAGGAATGGGGGATGGTGACGCACAAGTGTTGCAAAAGGAGCAGTGACAGTCACTTGCGCTTTGTGCCCGGAATCTATGGCATCCTCATTGTCTCCTCTCCAACACAGGCATGCGATAGATTCTCAGCATTTGTTGAAATAAATTGGGCCATACACCGTATTGCCCCTCAGTAACGTGCGTACCTTAGCCCTATGGTACAAAAGGGCAAGTTTCGTTAACGTCGGATAACTTGCCTCAAGTCACATAGGTCGAATGTGGTAGATTTGCAGTCGGGTCTTTTGAGCCCCCGGTGGTACCTTCTATCTGCAAGCCAGTGGTTTCTTGTTTCCTTAAGGCACAGAGTCCTTCTGAGTATCTATCTGAACGTGGTCCAGGTGCTGAGAAGCTTGGAAAGGCTCAAACTGCATTTTTTCTTTCTTACAAGAAACCTCTAGAACTGTTTCCTGGTACCCTAGGGATGACGGGCACAGTTTCAAGAGCCACACCTTGGAGAAGCGCATCTCAAAAAATGTCTGTGGGTGCGTGTCTGTGCGTCGTTTGCTGCGCATTTATTTCCTCATACCTCGGGAACACCTGGTTGAATTTTTCCAAACCGAGCAATTGACCTTACGACTTTGTATCCTTTGAGTTCCCACCACAGTTCAGATCCAGCTCCTTTTTTAAAAATTTCATTTCACACCAAGATAGCTGGGCGGTGAGGGATAGAGTAAGGGTGGGTGGGGCATTCGCAAACCAGGTCAGGGCGACAGGCTGGGACATCTTGTTTTCATCAAGTCCTCGTAGTTACCCTTTACTTCTCTGTGTGTTTGCTGGGCTTTCGAGATTCTGTTGTGCTCTTTGGAGCTGGATGTTTTCCAGAAGGTCATCAAGAAAAAGGAGGATGTATCTTCTGCATTAATAACCTTTGGCAGTAAAATCAGACCAAATGATCTGGTAGAGAGCAGGAACGAAGTGGGGGGGTGCATTTACTCCCCCTTTCCAGGAAAGTGTCAAGTTCACTGTGCCCCAGCACCAGACTCCTCACCCAGTAACTCTGAGATCTTATATCAAGTTTACTCAATAATGGTGATGTCAATGGCAAAACTGCTATCCCATTTTTGAGGGATAAGAATTGTTCCTTTTAAAGGCATACGGTAAACAAAGTAAGTGACCATGAAATACACTTGGAGTAATGGCTAATTTCTGTATGTGCTTTCCTGGTTGTTTTTTTTTTTTTTTAATATTTATTTATTTTGTGAGAGAGAGAGAGAGAGAGAGAGAGAGAGAGGCAGAGATTGGGGGAGAGAGAATCCCAAGCAGACTCCATGCTGTCAGTGCAGAGCCTGATTTGGGGCTCGAACTCACGAACCGTGAGATCGCAACCTGAGCCAAAATCAAAAGTCAGTTGCTTAACAGACTGAGCCACCTAGGTGTCTCTGGATTTTTTTTTTTTAAGTGGATTCATTAATGTGGAGTTTCAAAACAGCTCTTACATATTTATATTTTTGGCACTTTATGTAATTATTGATATTCACAGGGAATATATGAAAATTCAAAGAATATACTAAGGTTTATGGCAGCGATAGACACCATCGATCAAGGGTCAAACGTCTATGGCCTGTGGGCCAAATCTAGCTTGCCATTTATTTTTATAAATAAAGTTTTATTGGAACACAGCCATGCCCATTTGTATATGGATTGCCTGTACCTGTTCTCCTATAATAACAGCAGAGTTGAATAGTTATGATAGAGACCATATATCTTAAAATATTTACAAGGGCCCTTTACTGAAAAAGTTTTCCAACCCTTGCCATAGACATCTCCGTGACATTTATTTACTCATTCATTTTGTGAACACCAAGTATGTTATAGATACTCTGGGGGAATATAAAGATGAATAAAACAGTCCCTGATACGCAAGAACTTCTAATGTAACGGAGACATGTTCTCTAAGAGCCACCTGACCAGGTGGATGGCAACATGTAGTACAGACAAGAAATAATTGAGTTGGTCTGTGGTTCAGAGCTGGTGAAGGTCGTCTGACAAAGGGAAAGAATTGGGACCAGTGAGAGGATATCGCTTTCATAACTGTGGCTCGCAGCGATTTCCCAGTGGGAACTTCATGAGAAGTAAGAGTCATTTCCTTCATGGAATTTTATAAATTGTGGTATCCAAAAGGTGGAAGTGATTTAGGATATTACTTAGCGTCCAAATTTCTTTATCTGGAAGCCTGTTTCCCCTGTAACTATGGGAAATCATATTTCTAAAAAATGTTTAAAGATTTGAAGAAAGGCTTCCTTATTCAAGGACAGAAGAAACTCTTTTTCTTTTTCTTTCTTTCTTTTTTCTTTTTTGTTTCCTAACTGTTCACTGAACAGAGTAATATTAAATGGTATGGGTCTTGAAGAAGGGATCTTGACAGCAAATCTCTCAAATGTCAGATGAATTAAAAACAAGGTGAAATTACAGAGCCCAGCCATGAATAAGCATGACTCAGTGACAGTTACATTTCTTTCCTCTCCAGAATGCCACAGTGTACAAGTGGGCATGGGGCTTTTGGTAAAGGTTCAGGTCAAATGCCACCACACCCTGGAAACACTGCATGCAGGGAGCTTCCTGAACCCTCCCAGTTGGGATTAATGTCTGCCTCCTCATTTCTGACTTGCTAGGGCCGGGTTTGTGCCTTTTTTTTTAAAAGTTTTTTAGGGGTGCCTGGGTGGCTCAGTCGGTTAAGCGTCCGACTTCAGCTCAGGTCACGATCTCACGGTCCGTGAGTTCGAGCCCCGCGTCGGGCTCTGGGCTGATGGCTCAGAGCCTGGAGCTTGCTTCCGATTCTGTGTCTCCCTCTCTCTCTGCCCCTCCCCCGTTCATGCTCTGTCTCTCTCTGTCTCAAAAATAAATAAACGTTAAAAAAAATTTTTTTTAAGTTTTTTAAATGTTTATTTATTTATTTTGGGGGTGCAGAGAGAGAAAGAGAGAGAGAGAGAGGGTCCCAGAAAGGCTCCACACTCAGCTCAGAGCCCAACACGAGGCCTGATCTCACAACCTTGCGATCGTGACCTAAGGCGAAATCAAGAGTCAGACGCTTGACTGACTGAGCCACCCAGGTGCCCCAGGTTTTGTGCCTTTTTGATTTGTGTATCACCAGTTGTGCCTACTCCGTGATTTGTGTTTTCCAAATATTTAGTGGGTTAACATGAATTGAACTCAGACCTATGCTGTGCATTCACAGTCTAAGTGGCTGATTTTGGTAAAGGACCAAGAACTGCAGGTTAGTCTAAATACGAAACAGGTGAGACTCTTTCCGTTCCGCATCCACCAGAGGATCAAAATCGTTGGCTAAATTCTGGCCACCCATTGTCTGTATTCGTGACGATAGAGATATCCGAGAAAATGCAGCCCAGTTGTGTTTGAGGATAGGACCCTGTCAAGTTTTACCCCCTGAAAGCGTAGGATTTTGATAAAGTCTGTTTAGTGAGAAAGCTACTGAAAGAAAACATCGGACCCGTAACAGGTAGTTTCAATCTTAGGAGGCACCAAGACGGAATATTTTCTATTTCCTCTAAGTAGGAGAGCCCCCTGAGCCAGCCGCCCGACCACATTGTCCCCTGGGACTCTGGCCTCCCCTTACCAAGAAGCCCAAACCACCCTGTCTCCCTCTCCACTGCCATCTTTTACAACAGCCCGGGTGCCAGCAGCCAGGCGTATGCCCCAGATGGAGATGACGAGAGGGAGACACGGTTGGGAAGGTCACCCGGCCTCCCTCCTTCCCCTCCGTCAGCCTGAAGGAGGACATCCAGCTTTTGTGGATGGGGAACGCACTTTGGGGCACTTACTGGCAAAAGAAACAGAGTGACTGCATGTGCACTCGAGGGCCGTATTCTGTCAAAACTGTCTAAATAAACAGACTCGGCCATCTCCTTCGAGCCCCACCGTGTATTTATGAATGGGATTGCCTCATCACTTTCTTTTCATGTTGGTAGCCGGGAAGTCAGAAAGCATTACCTCTAAAATGGGGAGAAAACATTGCGAATGCATGCATTTCCAGCCAGCTGCGGCCGTAACCAGCAAACAGAATTACTTCACCCCGTCGTCATGGGCCCCCTCCCTGTGGGATTTTTCCTGAGTTTCTGATTTACAACGCTCACTTTTGAAGGCCTAGAGATGCGTAGGTGAGATTAAATTACTGATGATCCCCAAGTCCTGTTTTCACTGGAGCCTCTCTGGATGGCTGCTGATTCCGTCCTGATTCAAGCATTCGGTGGCATGAATCCCCTGGGTTTCTGCCCACATCACTGCATTCCTGGGATGCCTTCACAGGCCTTCGCAAGATCATCTGACAGCCGCCTGTGGGGTCAATGAACTTTATACATAATTAAACATTCGCAGTTAGGAGAATTAACTTTTTTTTCCCCTCCCTGAGAAGCAGAGAAAGTACACGCTCTGTGGCCCTCCATTTAGCGAATACGAGTTCTGGGGAGCGATCGGGCTAGTTTCTCATGATTTAATGCTGAACCGAGCAAGAAAGTGATTGCATCCTCCACCGGGCCTCACAGAACCGTCACCACCCACACTGTTTATTCAGACTCGGATCTTGGCCATTTGGGGTTTAAGCCAGAAGAAGGGGAAAAAAAAATCCAACCCTGGAATGAACGCTTTGGAAACTCTGTATTCTTCGTGAAATACAGCCAGCGATTCTTTTAAAAATCTATTTAAAATCAATTACTAGGATCATATTTTCATTTATGACGGATTGTGAGCAACAGCTAATTTTCTCTGTTTCCGTCCAGCTTTGGAGTCGAGGCTGGGATTGGAATCGTCCCCCTGTTTTGCCTGGGCATCTGATGCGACCGCCAAACTATGTGTGGGTAGTTGGGCAACTCTGACCTTTGACCAGCTTTCCATAAAATAACAAGGAAAGGTGCGAGGAGGCGAGGAACCGAATGAAAACAAGCCCGAGGGCTGACACTAAGTGTGCATGAGGGGGAAGGAAATCACACAGGAGGCATATACACTAATGAGAAGCACAGGGGAACACAAGAGGCAGGACCGCGTGCCTGAGAGGAGGGCCGATTGGGCACCAGGTCCTTCTGTCTCCAGGCAGGATTGCAAAAAGTCGTCTCAGATATGTGAGGTTGTATCGAGTTTCTAAAGATCTCTAGAGGAGATTCTGGAACCTCCCTTGGTTACCCACCCTACTATTTGGCAGTTCCTACAGCCAGGAAATTCTTTCTTATTTCCAGCCTAAAATGTGCATGTAGTGCTGCTTTAGGGGCTAAGCTGTTGGTGGGGACCCTCCTCCCCCCCTTCCCGTGGCGTGTATTTACTGCAGGGGCGGAATGCGCGGTTAAAGCTACAGTCATGAGGCCTCCATGCCTAGCAGCTCACAGACAAGCAGGATAGAGACGGTGCTGGGGAGCCGGCCGGAGGAGGGGCCTTATTGACTTCCAGACACCAAGTACTATTACTGGGCATTTCGTGGCTGTCACCGAGGGGAAAGAACATAGCTGGGACACGTCCAGGACTCAGCCTCAAAATCATGTGCAGATATTAAACGCAGAAGCTCTCTTTCGGATTTTAGAAGAAAAGGGAAAACAAATCCTGAAAGACAGGGGAGGTGGATTCTAGAATTTCACTGGCCTCGAGATGGCAGTCCACCTTTTCAGCTGGAAATAAGAGGGGCTGGAAGCCAGAGCCCGTAAGGGACCAATCCAGGACGGGATCTCAAGGCTCGCGTCCCCGGTGTAGCGTCCCATTTGCACGGGGCGCTGGGCTCTGAAGGCGAAGTGACCAGAACCGAGGTCACTTTTCTCACTTCCTCCTCCTCGGCAGGTGCACAGGGAATGGTCGGCCTCTCCGCGAATGAATTACGGATTCCCTGAAAAAGCTGTCAGATGACCCGGGCAGCCTGTCTTCTTCCCCTTTTTTATCAAGTTATGTCATTGCCCTTCCTCAGGCTGCGGTTTGTTCCAGAAGGGAAGAGGTTGTCTTCTCCTTCACCCGCCTACCCTACCCTAAGTTGTGCCAGTTTCTGGTTCCCTGTGTTATGTAAATTATTGAATGAGCGGAGTGACTCGTCCTCGGAGTGAGTGGTCCTTGCGCTGTGATGCTGAGGGCTCTGAGCCTGTGATGCTAAATCATGTGCCTTCCTGCCCACTCCTCCCTCACCTGCATCATCTGTCAAGGGATAATAGTGACACTTGTCGCGCCCGCCTCCAGGCCTCCTAGGAACAAGTGATGATCTCTACTGATATCTTGAAAATGTGCAAAACACAGTACTTTTTTTTTTTTTAATTATGAACAACTCCAGGCCAACAGGAAATATGGAAAATAAGATAGCAAATGCCTGTGTGTTATTAGTTTTGTCATATCTTGATGCCATATGTGCTTTAGATCTTCCCACCCACCTGGAGAGAGAGAGAGAGAAAGATAAAGCACTTTTCGCTCCCGTGCCTCTCCTCCCTTCTGAGAGCCTCCCAGCTTGGATTTAAATTTGATGCTTATTATTACCATGTGTGAGTGCATCTTTTACACATATGTATCCATGGACAGTGGGTATATTTTTCAATGTTTGTAAACTTTATCGAAAGAGATGTCATTGGGTTTGTGTTCTGCATCCTATCTATAAGATTAATCTGTTGAGAAAGATAGACCTCTACCTCATCCATGTTCCATGACGTATAGTATTCAAAGGAGGGACATTAAAGTTGTTTCTAACTTTTTAAATGCCCCTTTGAAGGATATTACAGTTGTTTCTAACTTCGTGACCTTACAGATGATGCTACAACATGCACATGTTCTTTGCACACATGTGGAACAGTTTCTCTTAGGGATGTGTGTGTGTGTGTGTGTGTGTGTGTGTGTGTGTGTGCGCGCGCGCGTGTGCATGTGTACCACATTTTTAAAAAGATTTTTTGCAGGTGTGCCTGGCTGGCTGCGTTGCAGAGCCCACAACTCTTAATCTCTGGGTTGTGAGTTAGAGCCTCATGTTGGGCATAGAGATTACTTAAAAGTAAAATCTTTAAAAATTAAAAAAAAATGTTTATTCATTTTTGAGAGAGAGAGAGAGAGAGAACAGGGGAGGGGCAGAGAGAGGGAGACACAGAATCCGAAGCAGGCTGCAGGCTCTGAGCCGTCAGCACAGAGCCCCGTGCAGGGCTCACACTCATGAACTACAAGATCATGACCTGAGCCGAAGTCGGACACTTAACGGACTGAGCCACCCAGGCACCCCCAAAATAAAATCTTTATTTTAAAAGAAGATTATTTACAGAAAATGTTACAGTTAGTCTGTTTTCCGCTACACCCTGATGTCTTCCCTTATCAAACGTATAGATGCAAATGTGCAATTTCTGGGTCTGGGGGCAGAAACCTCAACCTTGGTAGATGTCGCCAGACTGCTCTCCCAACAATGTGAGTGGGTTTTCCTCACCCTGTGTCTTCTCCAACTTGGCATCATCAGGCTTTTATATGTTGCTTCTCTGATAGATTGTAAAAGTATCTCACTGTGGTATTGGTTTATATTTCTGATTTCCAGTGAGCTTATACTTTTCTTTCTCATGAACGTTGGTGATTGGGGTTTCTTTGTCTACCTATTGCCAGTTTATGGAATTTGATCATTTTTTTGGTAGCGGGTTGTTTTCTTCCTTATAGATTAAAAAAATCCTGAATTTAAAAAAATTCCAATACAGTTAACCTCTAGTGTTATATTAGTTTTCAGCTATGTAGTATAGCGATTCAACAATTCTATACATTAGTCAGTGCTCATCATGATAAGTGTACTCTTTAATCTCTGTCACCCATTTCACCCATCCCTCCACCCAGCTCACCTCCAGTAAACCATCAGTTTGTTCTCTGTAGTTAAGAGTCTCTTTTTCAGTTTGTCTCTTTTTTTCTCCTTTGTTCATTTGTTTTGTTTCTTAAATTCCACATAAGAGTGACGTCATATGGTATTTGTTTTCCTCTGATGGACTTATTTCATTTAACATTATGCTCTCTAGATCCATCCATGTTGTTGCAAATGGCAAGATTTCATTCTTTTTTTATGGCTGAGTAATAGTCCATTGTGTGAAATTTTTTACACACACACCACATCTGCTTTATCCATTCATCCATCTATGGACACTCGGGCTGTTTTCCTAATTTGGCTATTGTAAATAACTCTGCACCGAACATAAGGGTGCATATATCTTCTCAAATTAGTGTTTTCATATTCTGTGGGCAAATAACTACCCATTGGTGGAATCATGGGATCATATGGTAATTCTCTTTTTTAAGTTTTTGAGGAACCTCCATATGTTTTCCACAGTGGCTGCACCAGTTTGCATTCCCACCAGTAGTGCAGAAGGGTTCCTTTCTCTCCACATCCTTGCCAACACTTGTTTCTTGTGTTTTTGATGTTGGTCATTCTGACAGGTATGAGGGGATATCTCATTGTGGTTTTGACTTGCATTTCCTTGGTGAGTGATGTTGAGCATCAGGTGTCTGTTTGGCCGTCTTTATGTCTTCCTTGAAAAAATGTCTGTTCATGTCTTCTGCCCATTTTTAAGTCGGATTGTTTGTTGTTGTTTTTTTTTTTTTTTTTTTTTTTTGGTGTTGAGTTGTATAAGTTCTTTACATATTTTGGATGCTAAGCCTTTATTAGGTATATCATTTGTGAATATTTTATCCCATTCTGTAGGTTGCCTTTTAGTTTTGTTGATTGTTTTCTTTGCTGTGTAGAAGCCTTTTATTTTGATGTAGTCCCAACTGGATTTAAAAAAAAAAAACTTTTATCTTTCAGTATATTTCTTGCCTTTAAGCTTTGTCTTCTAGTGTCTTTTGTCACAAGAGTTTTAAAATCAAATTTATTACCACTTTTTCTCTCTTTTTTTACTATTGTGTCATTCCCCAACCTAAGATTATAAAAATAGTGACTGTATTTTGTTCTAAATATTTTAAAGTTAACTATAATTCTCTTGGAACCCATTTTGTGGATGAAGTGAGAGTTTGAGATCAATTTTTTTCCCCTGTGAATAACCAATTGTCCCGGAACCATCTATGAAATAGTTCAGTCCTTAACCACGGTTTTCTAATGCTACCTCTGTCTCATCCCAAATTCTGATACATGGAGGGGCTCTCTCTATTGAATTGGTTAAGTTATCTATATCTGCCCCAATCCTAATGTGCCTGAATTATAAGGCTTTAATTAATGTCTTAATATCAGGACAAGTGCCCACTTTATATGTTTTCAATATTATCTTGGCTGTTCATTGACCTTAATTCTTCTGTGTGAATTTTTAAACCAGGTAAAAATGTTTATGAAAAAGATTTCTGGGATTTTATTATGAATTACATTAGATTTATATATTAACTTAAAAGGAAGGTATTGATGTTAAATTTCCAAATCTCTGAGCATGATACAAATCACTGTTTATTTAGTTCTTATGACTTCTAGTGAAGTTTAATAATTTGCTTTAGATTTATTCCTAGGTTTGTCATAGTTTATTGCTGTTGCTAATGGGATCTTTTAAAAACTACATTTTCTAGTTGATTGTTGCTGATAAGAATGTCATGAGTGTTTGTATGTTAACCTTGTCTCCGGGTGTTCGTGCCAGACTCTCTTATTACTTGTAATTGTTTGTAGTTTCTTTTGGATTCTCTATGTAGACAGTCTTATCATCTGCAAATAATGCTTCTTTTGTTTCTCCATTTCTAATCCTTATTTCTGTTACTCCTTTCCCTTGTTTTATTGCATCAGCTCTGTATCTCACACAATGATGAATGGGGGGAGAGGGTGATGGAAAAAGCATATTTGTCTAGTTCCTGACTTTAAAGGAGATGTGTTCCTAAAGTTTATTGTAGGTTCTTCATAGAAACTACTTCTTAGTTAAAACTTCCTTCTGTTCTTGGTTGGCTAGGTATTTTATTGCATTTTAAAATTGTGAATGGGTGGTCAATTTCATTAAATACTTTTTCTGCATCTATTGGTATGATTATATAGTTTTTCCTTTTGTAATCTGTCAATGTGCCGAATTACATTAGCTAATGTTAAATCTTCATTGAGCTTCTAGGATAAACCCTACCGGATCATCACAAATACACACATAGACTCACAGCACATATTAAGCATGTGATAAATATATGTGATACATGATATATATCAGATTGAAAACATATTTTTAGAGAAATATTATATATTTATGCACACACTACACTCATGAATATGTTTGTTGATATTTTACTTTGGATTTTTGCTTTGATATTTTGAACTGAGATTGACTGATTGCTTTCCTGTTTTGTACTGTCAGTCTATTTCTAAAGTCCAGACTGAACTTTTATAAAAATACATCCAGGAGCTTTTGTTGTTTGTCTGTTTTTTTCTGTCAATTTTGGTAACATATTTTTCTAGGAGATTTTTTTATTTCATCTGTTTTTAGATTTATTGCTTTAAAGCAGAGAATAGAATTCTCATACTTAAAAAAATAATTGCTGTATTATAGTTATGGGGTTTTTATGCCTAATAGCATTTATTTGTGCCTTCTTTTATTTCTCTTAGTCATGCTTGTTGTGTTTCTACCAATTTTATTAGTCTTTTTAAAGAATCAACCTTTGTTTTCTTCCTGCTCTATATTGTTTCTTGGTTTTTACTTTATTGATTTGTTGTCGTTATTATTGCCTTCCTACTGCCTTATCCATTTGTGGAAAAAAGAAGTTTCTTCTATTGTCTTTATTTTATTGCTCCCTACCTTCTTAATTTTGAATTTTTCTTGTTTTTTGATATTGCACTTAATGCTAAACATTCTTTCTACTAAAATCTAAGGTTTCAACTATTGTTGTGCAATTCTAAATGTTTTGTTACTTTCATTTCTATTTCATATTAATAACTCAGTAGTGTGTTTTTGAAATTTCAAATGTACTGGGGCTTGGTGGCTGTGGTTTTGTTATTGATTTCAAGTTTTATTGTATTTTGGTTGATGATTGTGGTCTGAATGTTAGCAGTTCTTTGAAATTTGTTGGGACTTGCTCTGTGGCTTAGAACTTGGTCAATTTTTGTAAACATTTCATGTGTATTCTTTATTGGGTGGAGTATTCTCTTTCTGTATACATTAGATGAAGTTTATGAGATGCATTTTATAAATCTGTATTTTTTTTCTCTTCTTTAGTTTGATCTATTTATTTCATGAGATGTGTGCTAAAATCTCTCACTATAATTTTGAATTGTTACATTCATATGATTAACTCAGTTCTTGCTATATATGCTTGACAGAGTACTGTTAGGTACACAGAAGGATTCCTGGTGAATGCATCCTTTTATCATTAGGCAGTGACCCTCTTTATCACCCCAAATGCTTTTGGCTTTGAAGTCTCTTTTAGTAGATTCGTTTATTCATTCAATTAAAAGAAATATTTATTGCATATTTATTATTTGTAGGGACACTTATATTTGAACACATTATTTTATGTGTATCCCTGCTGTGACATTATGTTTTAGGTTTCTGTCTTGTAAACAGCTGGAGTTTTACAAAATTCAGTCTGACGATTTCTGCCTTTTAAGGGATTTGTTTTAAGCCATTTACATTTATTTGATAAGTCATATATTTGGAGTTCACTAGGAATCCAAATGTCTTCTATACGCCATGCTTCTTCTTCACTTGTTTTTTCTTCCTATTCTGTCTTCTGTTAGATGACTTGAGTCTTCCTTGTTGGTTTTGCTTTCCCTTTCCTGTGCTCACTCCTTGCTCCCCATGTGGCATTAGGCCTCCCGGCCATGGCCACGCTCAAGGTCCAGCCTGGACCCCAAGTGCAGGAGGCTATGTTCCATGAGGACAGAGGACCTACTCAGGAACTATTTCCCCAAGAAGACTTCTGAGCTGGAAGCATTTTTAAAGGATCCAGCTCTCCATGAAGCTAACCTGAGCAATCTGAGGGCCCCATTGGATGTCCTGGTGCCTAATCCTGTCAAGGGGAAAGAGAAGGAAGAGCAGAAGAAACTGCAAGAGAAGGAAGATGAGGATTAAAAGATGAGAGGGCAAGCTGAGAGCCGAGGTTCTCCCAGGAGTCCAGTAAATGGCAAGAAAATCGTGATCCTCTTGCAGCACCTGCCGCCTGAGACCGAGGATGTCACTGGGCAGTCAGCCTGGCCCCCACCTGGCTGCAGCTGGAGATACCTCGGATTGAGGACAGCGTCAGTTTTGAAGTGGCTGTCCGGCAGGAGGTGTGTGAGCTGAAGAGACCACCCTTCACGCCTAGTTGGAAGCCTCCCACGCTCCCTCCAGTCTCCAAGGATTCCTTGGAAGGGGGCAGGGTGGCCGAGTAGCCCCACGGGTGGGATTATCCACAGCTGGTGCAAGAGCTGAATGAGGTAGAGTGCTAGGACTTTGGCTGGTGGTCATGGAGATCCGCAGTGCTTGTGTGGTGCTGTATGACATCATCCCGAAGGACTTCAAGGAGCTCAAGAAACCCAGGGGAGAAACAAAGGCAATGGTGTATCGAGAGCCCTCCCTCTTGTTATGTGCTGAGCCCAGCAGATACATCCCCACCTCTAACTGGGGCTCCAGACTTTCCCTACCTTCCTCCTTTTGGGGTTTCTTCCTCACTTTGGATCCCAGGTACAAGAAATACACATCTACCATTTTTAAAAAATGCTGTTTTCCTCTTGTAACGTATGTGTTTTGTTCTGTTATTTTAGCTGTTACTCTTGAACCTTAAAAATTGTATTTGAGTCAACAAAGTCTAAAGCTAAAGTTTATATGGGGGCGCCTGGGTGGCTCAGTCGGTTGAGCATCTGACTTTGGCTCAGGTCATGATCTCGCAGTTCATGAGTTCGAGCCCCGCACCGGGCTCTGTGCTGACAGCTCAGAGCCTGGAGTCCGCTTCGGATTCTGTGTCTCCCTCTCCTGCTTGTGCTCTGTTGCTCTGTCTCTCCAAAATAAATCAAAAGAACATTTAAAAAAAGTTTATCTGTATCTCTGTTTTCTTCTCAAATAACATAACAGACCCCTTAGAACACTTTAATGACGCTTTTATCTCTCGAATTCTGATATGACACTGTTGAATATTTTATCATCTATCATTTTGGTTTTTTGTTCCCAACTAGTTTTTTTGTTTTGTTTTGTTTTGTTTTTTTACAAATCTACTTTTTAAAATATGTCAACACAGGGGCACCTGGGTGGCTCAGTCGGTTGAGTGTCCGACTTCGGCTCAGGCCACGATCTCACAGTTCGTGAGTTTGAGTCCCGCATCGGGCTCTGTGCTGACAGCTCAGAGCCTGGCCTGCTTCTGATTCTGTGTCTCCCTCTCTCTCTGCTCCTCCCCCACTCATGCTCTGTCTCTCTCTCAAAAATAAATAAACATTTAAAAAAATTTAAAATATGTCAACTCATGTACCATTTTATTTACACTGTGGTTAAGAGTATGAAAACCAGAAGCAAACTGCTCTAATTTGAATTTCAATTTTATGGTAAATCGCTTAGAATTGGTGCCTGGTATGCAGTAAAGTACAGAGTTAACCCTCAGGAAATGTTCCTCATGTTGCTTTTTGGATTCTGTTCATCCTTTCTCAGTTCAGATTCCTTTTTACTGAAGTACATCCTTGGGTAGTTATTTCATGAAAGGTTTAGGAAGATTAAACAATCTCTCTCAGTCTGTCTGCCAGTATCTTTAATTTTTACCCTCAGTCTTGAATAATAACTTTCTAGGGATAGAATTCTATGTAGCTCTTTTCCCTCAGCATTTGAAATTATTGTTTCACTGCCTTCCAACACCTACCATTGATAAGGTGTAGTTACGCTAATCTGTCATTCGTTTACAGGTGTCTATTTTTTCCTCTCTAATGGCTTTACAGGGGGTGTTTTTGTTATTGTCGTTATTTTTCCTTTTGTTCTTGTCTGATTATCTGCAGTTTCAACACAGTCCTGTCTGGGATTCAATATGCTTCTTGAATCTAAGGGTTCCTAATACTCAGCAATTTGGAGAAATTCTCAATCATAATCTCTGAATGTTGTCTCTCTCCAGTTGTCTTTGTTATGTCTTCCTTATCTCTCGGTTACATTTACGTTAGACCTTGGTATTCTCTTCTTCATGTCTCTTACCGGTGTTTTCTATTTCCCGCATTGCTATTTAACTGTGGTTGATTTTCTTCTCAATCTTCCCTTACCCTTTCCATTCCTGTCCTAAGGTAAAGAGCGTTAACATCTGGCATGCATCCTTCCACACATTTATTGAAGCTCATATAACCACACGGCACGTATACATCCATATAAATTAAACAACAGTGTTTTGTTTCTGTTTACAAAAACTCCAGTCATACGTATGCATCACTTTACAGCCTGTCTTTCTTAGTAAATTAAGAATATCCCTCCAGATAAGTACACACACATTTAACCATTTAAAAAACATTTTTTATTGTTTACTTATTTTGAAGGAGAGCTAGAGAGACAGAGCGTGAGTGGGGGAGGGGCAGAGAGAGAGGGAGACGCAGAATCCCAAGAAGGTTCCAGGCTGTGAGCTGTCAGCACAGAGCCCCACGCGGGGCTTGAACTCACAGACCGCGAGACCATGACCTGAGCCGAGGTCAGATGCCTAACCGACTGAGCCGCCCTGGTGCCCCTAAATTTAACTATTTTTTAAAAGTAGCTAAGTAGGGGCGCCTGGGCGGCTCAGTCGGTTAAGTGTCTGACTTCTGCTTTCGGCTCAGGTCATGACCTCGTGGTTTGTGAGTTCGGTCGGGCTCCACGCTGACAGCGTGGGGCCTGCTTGGGATTCTCTGTCCCTCTCTCTCTCTCCCTCTCTTTCTGCCCCTCCCCTGCTTGCGTGCTCTCTCTCTCTCAAAATAAATAAATGCACTTTAAATAAATAAGTAAATAAATAAGTAAATAAATAAATAAATAAATAAAAGTTAAGTAAATCCTGTGCTGTGGCCAGTGTACAGTTCATTCAGCTGTTCCACTATTGGTGAACCCGGAAGTTATTTTCGGTGTTGTGTCTCCACAAGCATCGTAGACAACAACATCCCGGTACATATTTACCTATGTGCTATTTCCTTAGTTTCTACGGGAACAAATTCGACCCTACCCTGCTACCCCCGGGCCCCTCCTGAAGGACATCACTTTCTATCGTTTGGCCTTTTCTTCTGGCGTGTGTACACGTCCACATCTAAATCGTGTCTATACCGTTTGGTGTTATCAACTTTCTTCGCGATGCCGTAACTTGATTCGCACTCTCTTATGTAACTGTATCCGCTGCTCACCCTGCACTTTCTCCCAGTAGAATTGTGTTTGCAGTTGTGGGTTAAATCGGTTGTGAGGGTTTTCGCTACGTCGCCTGTGTAAATCACATTATCAGCTGAGCTGTTTATTTTCATCAAGTTAAAATCTGTGTTGTTTTTTTTTCATTTCCTTAGCAAGTGCTTCATACCTATTGCACATTTCCCCTAGCTCTTGCATACCCCACGAGTACATTTTTTCCACAAGGCTGATCACATCAGTAACCTGTTGGTTCCACTTATTTTCTTGGTGACATCCTTTCTGCCGACTTCCATTTTCCTTTTATCTGGACTTTTCTCTAGGCCTGCTCTACACCTGTCATGCTGGGATATGTCGTCTTATTCTAGTACTTGCCATTGTCCTTCTTCTGAGTTGAATCCACTCTCGTGATTTACTCCATTGTTTGAGGTAACATAGCCTCCCTCCCCCGCCCAGCAAATTATGAGAATTAAAACCCAGTAGAGTAGTGGTAGCCCCCAGGACGTCTTTCTCTTGATCCACTGGCCCAGTCTGGATGGACTGCTCTCTATGCCCGGGGCCCAGTTGTCTGCTCCCTTCACCACATCATCCCTCTGCCTTAGTCTTATGTGGGATTGCATAAAATTCCCTCTCTTTTCCACTCACTCATTTTTGTGGTTCCCAGCCTGCATCGCCTATCAAAAATGGACCCACAAGAGATACAGCCGCACTTTGAATGTCTCAGAAGGTCTTTATTGTCTCATCTCACTTGATGGTTTTTCTGTCTTACACAAGGAACTCTAAGTCAAAAATACATCTTCTTCTGAAGTTTGAAGACATTGCTTCTTAGGTATGCTAACTCCCAGTGCTGTGGTCGGAAGGCTAAACCCGTTCTGACTCTTGATGCTTTGTACCTGATCTTTCTCTTCTTCCTCCCTACAACTTGTAGACTCTTGCCTTTGCCCCAGGATTCTAAATTTCACAATACTTGTCCTCTGTGTGAATCTGTTTTCATCTATTGTACTTAGCACTCAATGTGTTCTTTCAGTGTGCTGGGATTTTCTTCTACGAGCTCCAGCTTTCCTTTCCAGAGCTCCTATTATTTGGGTGTTGTACTTTCTAGACCAGTCCTCCAGTTTTCTCACATTTTATCTCCTGTTTTCTGTCTCTCTATTGTTTTGCTCTTCTTGGGGGCCGTTTCTTAAACTTCAATTTCCAACCTGTCTATTGGGTTTTCATTTCTGTTATTATTTTAAATTTCCTCTTTTCATCTATAAATAGTTGGGTGTTTTTTTTTAAAGCATTGTGTTCTGTTTTCATGTGTGTAAGTAACATTCTCATAGCTTTCTGAGAGACATTTTTTTATCTCTTTTGAAATTTTCTTCTTCTTTCATGATCTCTATTTCCCCCCATTACCTTTTCCTCTTTTCTGATTTGAACTCTGTTTTTCATGTCGAGGCTCTCCTTGCGTGTCTGGTAATCCTTGGTTGTCTGCCTTTTTTCAAGACTGAAGAACTCATAAGCTTAGAAGCTCTGAGGTTATGTGAGGGGCTCGCTAACTCTGAACATCACCATGGAATAATGTGTTTATGCCATTTGTTGGGGGAACTCCTATAGTCAGCCCCTACACATGAGGAGTCTTGGGGAGAGAACACTCCTCCAGACTCTCACGTGGAAGGGAAGGATCTGCCTGTGAGAGCTGAGAGCTGTGGGGAGGAATAAGACTGGAGGGGTCAGCATTCAGAATGCAACTTTCTCTTTTGTTTGATGGATGATGTCTCCTGATCCAGGAATCTTCTCTCCAAAGACTAAACATCGAGTTGTACCCACTGGGATAGAGGCTGCTGCCCAGCAGGATGGAGTTGACGAGAGGACCTGGGATCTGGAAATATAATTCATTCTTACAAATCTTTCTCTTCATTCTCCTTATTTTATCACCCTTTCTCTCTTTTTCCTCCTCCATTCCGGACGTAACTAACAGTATCTGTTCCTGGGCCTTTGGAGCAACTGCTGGTTGGCTCCTAACATTCTTTCTTCCTAGTTTAGAACTCAGCTTCCTTTGATCTTCTAGTTCTGTTCCTGCTCGTCCATCTCTTTTCCATCTTCCAGAATCTTGTTACTATTATCTCTTCACCTGTTCTCCTTGTCCTTGTGGGTTAAATGGTCGTTTTCTCTAGTTTCCCTAGCAAGGAAATGTTAGTATCCCTAGCAAGTGAAACCATGGTGTGTTCGATTCTCCATTTTTACTTGGAAGTCCTTGGTTACATTTTGGTTGATTTCCTCAAATCTCTTCTTCCGTGTCACTAGATCTATGTTTGTGTTGTTCCACTGCCTAACTTTTCCATTGAGTTATTTTTAAGGGTTCTGTTTTGTTTTTCTTTTCACATCTGCCTATTGCCTTTATTTACTCCTATTGGTTCCTTATGGTTTTTAGTCTTTCTTATATTACTTCAATAATTTTAAGCAATCTTATTTTGTAGCCATTTCAGATTTTAGTATTTTTCCAGTTCTTAGGATTTGAGTTGTTCAGAATTTCCCTTTATGACAGTTCCTCATGGCAGTTTATTTCCCCGTGCGTGCGTTTGTGTGTGCGTGTTCTTGCAGGCTCATCTCACAGATTTCTTTTCTATGGGAACCTTGTGAGTCCTGAGGTGTGACAGTGTCCTGCATGGTGGCCACATATTTGTTTTTTCTGGAGATTAAGGAATTTCAACGGTCCTGGAATTTTGTTTACATTCATTTCTTGTCATGGGACTCCTACGCCTAGATGTATAGATAGTGTAAATTCTGATCCTTCCATTGAATGCGGGCCATGTTTAGGGTTTTTGTTTTGCAAGGTGTCCTGAACCGTGGATATAGGGCAATTTTCTGCCCTTCATTTTTGGCTCTGCGGGCAGAGTGCTTTTCATTTCTTTTTCACGGGTAAGGTGGCTTTTTAAGGCTTTCACATTTATGAAGGGGGCTCAATTCTGGCCCCCTGCCTCATACAGGACCAAGGCCATACCCCTTCATGGGCCTTAGAATCTTATCACTATTCCCAGATCTCTAGGGACATTTGTGTAAGTCTGAAACCCACTTTGGGCACTGTGGAGTCCAGTTTTGGTTAAAGCTCTGGTTTCGGTTTTTGTCTTCATTCCTATAGGCTGTGCTTTTTTCCCCTCCTTCCTTTGTCCCTAGCTTAGCTCTCGGATGTTTTCTTGAGAATTGCACATCTTAGTAGTGGGAAGGGACCCATAGCATCAGCCCCATGTTTGCTGTTTTCTGGAAATTAACACTCACATCCACTATTGAGCTAAACCTAGAACATACTAAACAAAAGCTCAAGTTGAACGTAGAGGCCCATGGATTGCCGGAGATGGAAGGGTTCTTAGAGACCATTTCATCTAGCCCTAGCATTTTATTTGAGGAAACGAAGGCTCAAAACTGATGAAACCGCTTGCCCACAGACACTTGGCCAGTTAGTGAAAAGGCTGGGGATAGAACTCAAAGGTTGGCCACTTTCTTTCTCACCACATCACAGGGAAGAGCACTGTCATCTAGCAGCTAGCACTTGTCTGGTTCCAGGACACCTCGATCTGATGACTGTGATTTAAATCACTGCAAGATTTTGGGAAAGCCACTTAGACCATTGTGTTTCTTTTATCTTGTTTTTACCTTCTGGAATAAAAAGTAGTAATGCTTGTCGGATCACTTACGTGGCTTATTCCCGTCCCGATTTTGATTGTTTTCTGCTTTTATTTTTCTCGAAGAAAAATGCCTGTTTCTCTCCTTTCTTCTTCTTTCCTTCTTTTGTAGCCCAGTTAAGGTTTTGTCTTCCAGAACCCTCCCCTGAAGTCTGAAGCCCAGGGAGGGTTTTTTCTCTTCTCCGACTCCTTTTAAAATTATCGTTTGAACATCACAGTTGGCACCATACTTATGAATATTTCTGACCCTGTTTAATGATTGAACATACATGTACTTTATTTCCTCAACTAAATTGTAATGGCTAGTTCGTAGAAATCATACTTACGCATCTTTACCATTTCTCGGAGTGGTTTTCTTGATTAATTCTTGAGGAAACAACTTAGAGGAAATATGGTCTCTGAGATAGAGCCTTCGCTTCGTGTCAGGAAGCCTGGATTTTGCCCCTTTTCTCAGCCTCAGCTCACTCGTAATAGAGTGGTCATGTAATTTATCAAACTGGGACACTTATGAGAGTAAAGGGGGCCCTATTAATAATTTTGCAGGGAAAACAGGTGTAAACCAGGACGCTCCCTGACAAGCTGGCACATATGGTCACCTTATGTCATAGATCACCTTGGGCTCTTTAGAAAAATTTGCACAGCTGCCACCAAGATACCGGTCTTCAAACAAAAAATTACCATCTCTTAAAAAAGTTCTCATCTACTAGCAGAACTTCCTAGGTAATAAAATTTTTAGTTTTCTCAGCTACTTTCATGGCTTTAAATGCTCGTCGTAACTGAAGTTAACATAAATTATGGGGTCTGAGAGTCAGGACTGCTAAGAGATGAATGCCTTTATTTTCCATATCAACCCACTCTCTGCCCTGAAAGGAAAGAACACTCCCGATTTCTAGAGTTGTGAGCCTTCTTTTCTTGGTGCTTCTTGAAACATAGGCATCTTACCTCTGCTACATGCAGTGATGGAGGGAAGTTCTGTGAGTGATTGCCGATCCGCAAGAGGGGATACATCTTCAAATAATGGTGTATTTGGTGGCTTAGCCTAGTAAGGTGAGTAGGTCCTTAAAAGATGCACTGTAAAAGCACTGTGGCTCACTAATCGGCTTGCTTCTACAGCTCCTGCCATAGTGCTGTGTACATAGTAGGTACTTGATAAACGTTTGTTAGCTTGAAATTCTGAGGAGCACTTGGAAGACCGTGGTAGCTCATAACCTCCCTTACCAGTGCTAGTAACTTCATTTCTGCTTATGCTTGGGGAGTACCGGCGTGGTTGGGGCATGGTGTTGGAATGCTAAGAAAAACAGATACTATCTCTACCCTGCAGTATTTTATGATCTAGAGGCAGCTTCAGAGCATAAACAACTAAGGCTGGGAAAGTTCAGGAGAAAGAACAATCAATTTTGACCTGGGGGAGTTAAGTGGCATTTGAGCTAAGTTTAAGAACTAAGATTTTATTCTAGGACAGAGGTGGGAGAAGGTCGTTTCACACAATGGGAACAGCATGAACAAAAACCCACTGGAGTACAACTGCTTGGTACGTTTGGGGAATCAGAAGACACTCTACATGTTTGGAAGATAAGCTTTCATAGGCGGTGGGATGTGAAAGACAACAATCTTTTAACGTCAACCTTGGGAACTCAGCTTATATTATGTAGACAATGGGAATCACAGTTTTGAATGAGTGCAGGGATATCAACCAACTCACGGGAAGAATGATAACCTGGCTGCAGGGAGACCAGTTGTGAAGAGGCTCTTGTGTCTAGCAGAGATAGCAGGGCAAGGGGGGATAAAAAGAAGGAGCCAGATATGAGATACAGAACTGACAGTTTGTTGGATGTTGGGCTGAGGAGAAGGCAAGAGCCAAACGCAGCACCAAGGGACTGAGTAGGTGATGACACTGTGAAAAGACGCTGGAAAGGCAGAGAGGAGCAGAGTTGGACTGGTAGATATTTCTAGAGAGGTCTGTGAGGAGACTAAGTGAGGTAGTGCATGAAAAAACCTTGAACAGTGCTTTCCATAAAGTAGGGGTCTAATAAACACTAAATTAAAAGAAGGAGGGGAGGAAGGAAAGAAAGGAAGGAGGGAACTTCTCCTGTCTCTCCGCATGGTACCACAACAAGGAACACATTTATTTAGGGTGTTAGGAGATCCATTGGGAATCATTCATTGGGGCTGTTCCTGTCAATACACTTGCTAATTATTTCGCGTTAGTTGCACGTACAGGACATGAGGGAGCTCAGAAAAAAACCAAGACCAGAATTTGCTGGGGTCAGACAGAGGAGAGGTGAGCTTCAAGCCAAACTTGGCAGGAAGACAGAGAATTGGAGTGATGAACAGGCCCTCCGGAGACAGAGGGAGGCAAGAAGGCAGACGTGAACGCACCAGCCATATAGGGAGCGAGAAGGATGCTGGTTGACCTTGCAGGGAGTCTCCACGCGTGGAGAGATGTCATTGGGTGAGCTGTGGGGCAGTCCTCCCAAGGAGGATGTTGCTTACTTTCTGATGAGCCTAGCCTCAAATTCTGTCAGGTGAACCCTGTCCTCCATGATAACCAGCCCTATTCCTCTTAAATTTGTCCTGTTTGGAATAATAACAAGCAACCAAGACGCCAAGTCACATTGACTTTTTCTGGAGAGCCATTTCAGGATAACTCGATAAATCCTTTTATTGGAAGTCCTGGCCAATACTTTGCCTCATGAAATGACTTTGGGTTTCTTTGCCTCAGTCTTCAATTACTGCGTAAACATTGTAGTCTCGTGATTACGTGGTGTTTAGAGGGCAGTGCGTCAAGTGCATTGCTAAAACTGTTCGCCTGCAGCGAGATCACATCTGCTTCAGGAAAACCAGAAAGCAGAAACACAGCTTATTTGGTAAACAGCCTCAATTAGAGCATCAGAGAGAGAGAAGGTGTAAAATCTGGCCGTGGGCGTGATGTCTCCTCTTAAATCAGAGAATCTTGAAGCTGGGGAAGTTCTGTGGAAGCCTTCCACGGCCACTTTATGCAGCTGGTGCCACTCATACCCCTCCTGAATGCTTCTATGGAAGGGGAGTTCTCAGAATGTGCCAACTTGTACAAAAAGGCAAAACCACAGTTGAATGAAAACTTTCAAGTTAACCTCTCCTAACGCTGGTTGCAAACTCATTGTGTTGGCCACAGTATAAAATGAATGCCACCCAGAGGTTACCTGGTTATATTTTTATTCAATCTACAGAATCCCAGTGTTGGTCAATGATGCATCTCTTTTCTGTATGGAGAAAATCTTCTTACATCATCTTCTCCTGTAATTTCTCTTCATCTTCATCACCATAGACTTATTTTGTCTTTTCCCCGGGGGTACCATGCCTTCCCTTGCTATGGGTTCCAAGAAGTGGCTGCACTCAGAGGTTTGATAATAAAAATGGGCCGGTCTCAAAAACAACGACAGTTCTCCGTAAATGTTGGATCACGTCAACGGACTTCGACATTTGGCTGCGCTGTTGTAGACATTCACATAAATCTTTACAAAGTGCCACTGCAACTTAGCATTTCTTCGTCCCTGTTTCCACTCTTTCCTCTTTATTTGAGGCCATTATCAACCCACGCTGACACGGCTGCTTTGTAAATGGGTTTTAATCTCTGCCTCTGGGGGCCACTGCATAGTGTCCTAAAACCTCACTTTGATGATTACCCCGTCTCACTTAACAACCTTGATGGCAACATTTTAAAAATAATATATTGTCCTGACCACAAATGCAAGATATGGTTTATTTGCAGAAAAGTGGGAAAATAGGGAAAAGCAAAAAGAAGGGGAAAAAATCACTCATAATCCACCACCACCAAAAGAACCCTAGCCCATTGTTAATAGGTTGATGCACATCCTAGAAGTGTTCCCCTGTCCCTGCCTGGCACTGAGGACCTTCCCAGCATGGTCCCAGCTGGACTTTACAGCCTTACCTCTCTGCTTGCTTTTGCTCTGGGGGCCCATACTGCCTTGCATAGGACTTTTCCTTTGTCCCCGTCAATGATTTTTTTTTCTGATTATGTAAATAATACATGTTGGTTGTAAATATTTTTTTTAAATACATAAAAGGAATAAAGTAAGACTTATCTTTCAAAACATCTCAACACCCTGAAATAAAAAAATATTGACGTTCTGCAGACCATCTCATGATCATCAGTTCACCTATGTGTACCTCAGCACACACACATGATTTCCTATAAATGAGATCATAGCATCCATGTGGTTTTTATGGTTGACATCTTTCATTTTCACTTACTTCTTTTCCTCCCACTGCCTTTCTTCCCTCCACCCCTCATCCCTCTCCCCCGGGTTGTCAGAGTCATCAACCTTGTGTATATCCAGCCACGATTTACTCCACACCTACGTAATTAGACCAAACAGTAGATAGATAGGTATATTCCCACATACATGTTGTGATTCTTGCCCTTGCTTTATAAAAATCAGATCATATCCAATGTCCTCTCTGCATCTTGCTTTTTCACTCGCTTCACAATGATACCTTGTTGAAATTCTTCCATTCTTTCTTTTTCATGAGTGCATACTACTCTTTGGTTGTCTGTAGCGGGACTTAGTGAATGATTCTTTTATGAACAACAAGGTAGCAAACATCCCTCTGCTCATATAGGCATGAGATGGCTTGATCAGTGGCAGTATTTGTAAATTTGGATAGGCATTCACAGATGGCTTTCTGAATGGCACAGCAATATCTATTTCCACCAGCAGTGTATCAAAGTACTTCTTTCTACATCCTTCGTGTGGCTATGACATCATCACCACCAAGGGGCAGTGCCTCTATGTTTCAGGAGAGGATGGGGGGCGGGGGGCGGCATCCCTTTGAAGTCTCAAACTGCAATACAAATATGGGCCCATAATAAAACCATCACAGTAACATATATGTGTGTATATTCTCATATATATATGTATATTCTTATGTGTATGTGTATTTTTGTATGTATATGTGTATATACATGTATGTGTGTGTATGCACATATATACATATACACATATATAAGAATTCATTAAGAGGAGATCATAGATCATAGTTTACTAGAGTTTGGTTCTAGGGAACTAATATTTATAGAAATGAACCCTATGTCCTGAAGTGTTATTTTATTTTTAGAATGATTTTTTTTTTTTAACTTAGCATGGCAGCTCGAAATTTCCCTCTTGGCTTTAATTTGCTTCTTTGCAGTTTTTGTCAGAACTCAAACGGTAAAACACATCACACTCAACTTATGAACTTTGAGTCAACCTTGAAACCATGCAGATGGATGTATGTCAAGGGGAGAGCTGACAAAAGTTTCCATGAACATGGTTTATATTTTAAATGCTTTTAAAATAACTGTTGACGTGGCATTAGAAGCCAGTGGGAGGGCTGGATTTCACAGCCATCTCCTGAGCTGTGCAGGGATGTTTGTCTCCCTCCTTTCCTCCAAGATGGCAGCATGGCCCCATTCTCCCACTCCCATGGTCTGTCTGCCTCTAAGTCATGGACTGTGTGGTGCTTTCTGCTCTCATCCTGGCTGCAAGACCTGCCACCACTTCTCTTGTTCTTCTCCTTTGTCCCTTCTGCCCCTCTCCCTTCCATTTCTCCCGTATTTCTCCGCTTTCCCACAGAGAGGCTTGGCCTTTGCAGAGTCGTTGCCAGCCATTGAGATTGCCTTTTTTGACCAGCAAGCCTGCCCTCCCGTATCATTTTGGATGCAGCCTCAAGGTCGCTGGCCCCTCTTAGCTGTTTTCGTCCCTAATTTTCCTCTTGATGGGCTCTCCACCTGACATAAATGCTTCTCCCAGCCCCCTTTAATTTTTTTTATATGACATCATTTGGGGACCTTGAATCTCTGTGGGCTGGAGGCTTCCCTTTAGTTTGAGGTAGAAATAGATTTTATCTCCAGGAAACCTCTGACCAGCCTGTTCTGTGGAAGAATGTTGGCTGTTGGTACCCTACCAAGTAAAGAACCTTTGGATTATGATGGATGGTTAAAGCTGATGGAAGAGGAAAGGTAATCTAGAATGTCGTTCTATTACTCTCCCATGTGTTTTCAGTGTCAGGGCAAGTCATGAGTGGGATTCTGGTCTTAACTCCTTAATGCAAAATCTGCTTACAATTGTAGATTAGACAAAGCCTAAACATTATTTTGATATAGTGTGTGTGTGGTTTAATATGTACAACTTGTCTGAACACAGTCGCTTTGTGGTTTATCTTTTACCGAGAACTGCTTTTTTTTTCTTCCTTTTCTAAGAAAATGCAAGTTTTCTAAACTAAAGTCTTTCTTGTGAGTTCATCAGCGGTGAGGGATGTTGTGTGAGGACGTGTTGGTGATAATAAGATCAAACAATTGCCCGATTCAGGTGACTTCAACACGAATCATATTGACTAAAATAGTATTAAGCATGTGATGCTGGCATGTGACGTTTGAATATTTGCCAAGAAAAGCACTCAGGTCACTACGACTGGCTGCAAGAGTGAGAGATTTTCCTCGTTTACTGTTTTTGCATACGTTTTTGTTTGAGAATCTGAAACGAGCCTTTATAATTTGTGGAGGGAAAGTGACGTGTACAGTCAGCATGAATCTGTTTGCCTTTTCCCTGAAAGGCTTATAAGAACCTGGATCACTTAGTCCTCATCCAGAGCAATGTACGAGTTAGGGGACATGCACCTTAACAAATTTGAAATTTCTAGATGTTCTTTCTCTCTCACGCCTCCTGCCTACAATTTCTTTCCATACTTTTTCATCCTAGGTGTACAGGTGGCAAGGATACTGTGAAGTGGCTTGGGATTCACACCTAAGATACCTGGGTCCCACTTGTGCCTTATGGCCACTTACTACTGTGAGAGTCACTCTAGCCTTGGTTTTGTTTTTTTGTATATATAATTTTTTTCAATGTTTATTTTTGAAGGAGAGAGAGAGAGACAGAGTGTGAGCGGGGGAGGGGCAGAGAGAGAGGGAGACACAGAATCTGAAGCAAGTTCTGGGCTCTGAGCTGTCAGCCAGAGCCCGAAGTGGGGCTTGAACCCCACCGACCGCGAGATCATGACCTGAGCCGAAGTCGGACGCTTAACCTACGGAGCCACCCAGGCGCCCCTCTGATCTTGGTTCTCTAATCTCTAAAATGGGACATCCTACCTCAGGTGGCTGTTGAAAAGCACCATAACTTCCTTCCTTTCCTTCTTTCTTTTGGAGAAACTCAGAATTTTCAAAATATTAAATGCAGTATTTTTAGGGTCATTTAGAAGTTGCTCCTAACAATAGAGAACAACAGGAAATGCCATATTCTATTATTGTATTTGTCACAATGATATCGCATAATCTGACCTCCATGGAGCAAGCCAGTGACATTTCTGATAAAACCTGATTGCATCCTAATAAAGCCTGTTCACGGAGCAGGACAGTCATAGATGGTAGGTCCCTGTCCTTCCCTGATTTAAGACCTTGGCCTTGGTGCCTCCGGAGAAGGGCCTTTGCGTAGTGTGGCTCTGCTGTGTTGGCGAACGTGTTGCTAGCCGTGTATAGACAGAGATCGCAGCCAAGTTCGACAAATACCAAACGCTGTAATATGTTACATGCAGAAGAAAACGAACTGCATGTCAGCAACGTATTACGGTCGAGCACCTGTTTCCCTACACATGTCTGAAAGACTAAAATGAGGCCAGACTCCCTAAAATAAAATGTAGAAAGTCAGGGGCTTCCAAAACGACAGAGCTCTGCCAAAGGGAATTAGCTAAGGATTAGCGGTGGCCACTTTAAGAGTAGAGATGGCTTCAAACTGGAAATAAAGGGCGCCACACAGAAATTCCTGTGGACTCAGAAAATCAGAGGATGGAGGCTTGAGTCCAGGGGAAACAAACGTAGCCACCCTGAAACGGCAAGTTTTCTGAAGGCTTTGGAGAAGGGTGAAGAAACAGAGGCCGTGGATGCCGAGTGGAGAGAACAGAGCAGCCTGGGAGGGAAGATTCGATGTTCAGGGGGACGTGGATTGCAGTAGAGAGAAGGGCAGGAGATTTGGAACTGAGTCAGAGGACAATTAGATCACGAGTGAGGCTCCGGCTTGTGGGTCACACGGACCGGCAGGAGGGGCCAGATGTTCACGGTCGGGCTGAGCGAGAAGCCATCGGATTTATTTAACGGAGTCCTGCAGGAGGGAATGGTAAGAAAAGAACATTCAAAACAAAACAAAATGAAAGAAAACCTACAGCCCTGTAGGAACAGCAGGCGGGTGCTGAACTGACAGGAAAGCAGGAAGCTCGTGGACAAGATAGGCTCCTTCTGAGACACGACCGAACTGAAATCAGAGAGGAGAGTCGCCTAGTCCGGCGTCTTTCATTACTTACAAGTTCAGCTTCTTTGTATTTCATTCACAAAAGTGCCAAATGTGCGTAAATGTCTGTACTTGCTCGTAGAATAGCGCTTAGAAACTCGCTGCTGATGGGAATGGTAAGAATTAGGGGAGTCGAACCGGATAACATGGGAACAGTATAACGTGGGAACGCCGTTGGGAGCTGTCGATGAGGGAATTAAACCCTCGGTGCAGGGGCGCCTGGGTGGCTCAGTGGGTTGAGCGCCCAGCTCTTGAATTCAGCTCGGGTCACGATCTCCCAGTTTGTGGGATCGAGCCCCCCCTGGGGCTCCACACTGACAGCACTGAGCCTGCCTGGGATTCTCTCTCTCCCTCTCTGTCTGCACACCCTCTCTCCTGCTCACACACACATACACACTCTCACTCTCAAAATAAGTAAATAAACTAAAACAAGCAAACAAATAAACAGTGTTACCTTACATTCACTATTTTGTAAAAATCAAAGATTCAGCCCGCTGGGGATTGCCTCCTGGGCATTCTTTCTGAACCCTCCACCCCTGTCCTCCCTTCGAGGGACTAGTCCAGGCCCTCCCAGGGGTCCCCGGCCGTCCCTCACCTTCCAAAACCTCCCCCTCATCACCTCCGCGTGTGCTCAGGGCCCCCAGTCCTGCAAACAGTTGCCTTGAATCCAGCTGCTCCTTTGGACCGTTGCCATCTTCCTCCCAGGGTCTTAAGCTGCTTCAAAGCTGCATCGTCTCTGAGTGCTCTGCCCCACTGCCCTTCCCCTCCCACCCCCTCCAGCAGGGCCGTGTTTCTGTCGCTCTAACAAAACAGCCGTCTCCTAAGTGGGTTACGTAGCAATTTCTGACGACATCCAGAGCCGTGATGGTTTCCTTTGCTGCAGCAACTGGGAAGCGGGGGAAATGCCTCTCTTTGAACACTCGACCTTCTTGCGTCTATTCCACCAGCCTGGTTCTTCCTTGGATCTCGCTGCCAGCGCATCTCTGTCCAGGACACCAGGTTCTCTTTCTTCTCCCACCTGGCAGGTGCAGACGTTGCCCCAGTGTAAACTGGGTTTCTCCCCTCTGGGTTCTTTCTCTTCGAGATCTCGTGGACTCCCGCGAAACCTTTCAACTTGGATGCACTGTGTTCCAAAACCCCCACCTCCGGACCTGACAGGTCGCCCGTTTCCATCCCAAATTGCCAGCTCTCTGCTGGTCACAGCAACTTGGACAACCCACCGTCGTTGAGAACCCAGCTCTGCCTCTCCCTCCCCCAAACCAAGCCCGCCCTGTGGCATTGCTGGTCTCTGTTATGGGGACATCTCGCCCTGGTCCCCATCCCTCAAGTTTGGTTCCATTTGACTTTCCTTTCTATCCGTAGTCTCACTGATGCTCATTTCCTCTATCTCAAACTCTGTCCTTATGGTGTTCCTAGAGGTGAAACGGATGGCAGTCTACTCCATCCTGACTCGATCTGTGTAACCAGAAGAGTTCTAGATCAAGGGAATGTAAGTCTAACTCGAATCGTGAAAACAGAGAGTCATGGCCTCTCCGTCAACTCCCAGACTTGAGTCAGTTTACAGACCCAGAACCCTCGGCTGGGGGGAAGGAAGGCTAGGTCCCCTGCTACACTGCCAAAAATTTACATCGCTGATCTTTCCCCAGTCTTCCTCAAAGGGTTCGGCAGCCTTTTCCCAGGGTAACTGTGCACTGGGGAAAAGAAAACAATCAGACCTTCCTAGGATTTCTGGACACTGGCTCTGAACTGATAATTCCAAGAGACCCAAAGCATGTGTGGGCCACCCGTCAGAGGTCAGGTGATCCCTGCGGTTTTAGCTCTGTCGGATGGGTCCCTACAGCACTTTGTGCGGATGGAGGGGGCTGGCTGCATGTGCTGGAGGGGCTTCCTGTGGGTTCGCCGTCCTCCCTGTCCTGGGCTCTGCCAAAGCGCCTCGGTGCCCAAATCTGGGAAAGAGGCAGTCTTTAGCCTGGTTGTTAAAACCCTCCACAAAGAATTCTTCCTTCGCTGCAGCCTCCATGGCTGCAAGTCCTCAACCCAAACCTCTGCCCTGCACCCGCCCCACCCCCATATACAGTCTCCCAAACGGGGCACACGTTGCTTCCTCTCGCTTTTGCCTTCACTCACTCTGTTCCCTGCGTCTGGCATTTCTTTCTGGCTCGCTTCTCCGGATTTGTGTGGTGCCTGTTTTTAGCACAAATATACCATGTTCCCTTGTAAAACTGTTTTCTCCATTTCAGTCTGTAACAGCCAGGGAAATGAGCAAGAAAGCGTGGATGGATTAATTCACCAGTCTCAGGGGAATAGAGGGGTCCTTCTAGGTGTGGGTCGTTACCAAACTTCATAAACAAAAGATCGCCTTGTTTATACCTCTTCTGCATAGTCAGCATTTCTGAAATCTGCTTCAGGTGAAAGTGAGTTGTTTGTGTTTGAAAAAAAAAATCATATGGGAAGCACAGAAATAAGAAATGTTCATTTTGTGTAATGCGTGAGTATATTCCACGACAGGTGGCCTCTCGACTTGCGCAAATAAAGCAGAATTGGTTGGCTGAAACCTACCAGCGGAGCAGAAGGGGTAGTGGCCAGGTGGCGGGACCAGGGGCAGATGGGAAATATTTACTTAGATCTTCAATTCGTCTTGTTAAGAGTCCCTGTAATCAAGCACCTTCCCTCAGATGTGAAATACACGTCCAGTAACTTTGAGCAGTCTTTTGTTTGAAAGGGTAATGTCTGTGCCGCCTTCTCCTTTTTCCAAAGTCAGAGTTACGATGATCAGACAGTGAGCAGTGGAGTCCCTACACGCTTGAATACTCCACGTTTCATTTAAAAAGTTTCCGGGTCTCTCAGTCAAAATTAAAGCAGCCCGAAAGTCTTACAAAGTTTTATTTTTTTATTTCTGAGAGAGACACTGACCGCGTGAGCAGGGGAGGGTCAGAGAGAAAACGGGAGCGAGAGAATCCCCAGCAGGCTCTGCGGTGTCAGCACAGAGCCCAGTGTGGGGCTTGAACTCCCCGAACCGTGAGATCACGACCTGCGCTGAAACCAAGAGTGGATGCTTAACCGACGGAGCCACCCCGGCCCCCCAAAACGGCACAAAAGTTAAATTGAAAATGGGATAAATCTTGGGATTTTTTCTTTCATACCAAATAAGGCAAGGTCACCATGGGGGTCTGTGCAGGCTCTGCTGCTGAGGGAGAGCTTCCTCATGACTGGCTCACCCACCCGAGCACTGTAGACCCAGGCAGCCTGGAACCCTACGTGCTAGACCCCTCGGTGTCCCTCCTGGTCTTCGGGAAATCTTGTCATTCTCAATGCAGCGTTAGCCCTTAAACAGCTTTGGATTCTTCTCTGCCTGTGACGTATGCGACAGGGCTCTGTTGCTGGTTTTCGGCCCACTTGGCTGACTGCTGCACTTCCGTTTGCCTCTGCAAACATTTGTGAAGCATTTATGTGGCGCCTGCTGGTAACAGCCACGTGCAGCTGCGTGGATCTATATACAAAGAGGGACAGGACGTGCCCCTGCTCGTTAGGGGGCTCGGGGCTCACTCCACCGCCTCCCCACTCTTCTTCCTCCTCCTCTATCTGGAACTCTGAGCACTCAGAGTGCTCCCCAAAACCCTTCCCTTCTTCTGCTCTCCCCTGTGCACCCACCCCTTCCAAAAGGCTTTCTCTCTCTCTCTCTCTCTCTCTCATAGCTTCAACCATAAAACTATATTCCCACTTTTCTTTTCTCATCTGTAATACTACATTTTTTCTTGTTTCCCCCCCAAATCGGTATGTCCCGGGCCAACCAGCTCCCCACAAGTGCTCTCTGTCTCTATCAGGATTGGCACAGGGTTCCTTTTTTTCCCCAGCCCCCCCCCCAAACCTGGAAACCATCGTAGGCCATCCTCCCCTTTTTTTCTCTGGGTCCAGGGATCGGCGTTCAGGCTTCGTCCCACCGGCTCGTTGATCCCTGTTCACCACCCACACTGCATCCATTCCCGTCTGGTCCTGATGGCCACACGTTTGCCCCAGCCCTTCGAGTGACCTCTGTGTCTCCAAGCCAGCGTCCTCTTCTCTCAATCCCGTCTCATGGACGCCCCTCTCCTGAAGGGGCAGAGATGACGCCTTACTCGTGTAGCTCTCTGTCTGACAGCCTCTGACCCGGCTCCTTGCACACGGTAGGCGCATAACCAGCGTTTATTGATCTGTTGCGGCCCACGCCTACCTGGATGTTGTCCACCTCCGCTTTCCTACTATCTTTACCTTGCAGCGCCTCCCGGCGGTAATCCCCGCAGTGACCGGCCCTTCTGTTGTAGCCCTGGGGCGAGCGCAGCGTGGCAGAGAGAGGCGCTGTAATCCCCGCAGTGACCGGCCCTTCTGTTGTAGCCCTGGGGCGAGCGCAGCGTGGCAGAGAGAGGCGCTGTAATCCCCGCAGTGACCGGCCCTTCTGTTGTAGCCCTGGGGCGAGCGCAGCGTGGCAGAGAGAGGCGCTGTAATCCCCGCAGTGACCGGCCCTACTGTTGTAGCCCTGGGGCGAGCGCAGCGTGGCAGAGAGAGGCGCTGTAATCCCCGCAGTGACCGGCCCTACTGTTGTAGCCCTGGGGCGAGCGCAGCGTGGCAGAGAGCAGTGAAACAGACCAAAGAATTGAGCAATGAAATCCAAGAGGGAAGTTAGGGGTTTGGAATTATTTGACATGCGAGGAACCCAGATGGTGAGAGCTTATGGTAGGACACTGGGTAGGTGCTCTGCCTCTCTTGAGACAGTTGTATCCACAGCCTTAGTTTTTGCTCTTACTTATGCATGCCCTTTAATACTTAGTGCCTGCTGGTCTGCGTCATTATTGCCCATGGCTCTTTTTTTTTTTTTAATGTTTATTTATTTTTGGGAGAGAGACAGAGAGTGAGCAAGGGAGGGGCAGAGAGAGAGAGAGAGAGAGAGAGAGAGAGACAAAGAACCCGAAACAGGCTCCAGGCTCTGAGCTGTCAGCACAGAGCCCGACACGGGGCTCGAACCCCACGAACTGAGATCATGCCCTGAGCCGAAGTCAGACGCTTAACCGACTGAGCCACCTAGGCGCCCCTGCCCATGGCTCTTATTTTGTGTTGCGTTCATGGAGCACAGACATAGTGCCAAGGCCACGCGGTGCTGGTGGGTGGCACAGCCCAGGACGCACAAGGGTTGGGATGGCTCTGCCTGCCGACTGACCGAGCACATCCTGGAAGCAGAGATGTGGACACGGCCATGGAGGCGACCCAGATTCCTCCTCAAAGAGGTCAAGCTTTCCTAGGAGTCAGATGTGGAGACAGCAAGCTATAATAGAAGACGGAGAGCGTAAGGCACAGTAGGAAATGTACAGATTCAAAGTAAAGGAAGATCTCTAGCGAGAATTGGCAAACCCCAGTGGGTTACGGAGAAAGCTTGTGGCACCCTCTTTCCTAGAAATGCCGAAGTCGTAACAGACAAAGCGGCTGCAGTGGCCTGAACCCGTACTTCTCCGGAGGTTGGAGGGTAGGAAAGGAGGCCTCTGGCGCTCCATTCCCACAGCCCACTTATCTGGATTGTTCCGTTTGCTTTGCAGGGAGTTGGCTGCAGGCTGCTGCTTACTCAACCACAGAAGTGAAATTTGTTACTTGTGAGAAATAATAAAAGATCTTTCTTTTTCTAGACTTCCTCTAGTCAAACGGGTCTGTTTTTTCTTTCTAAATGGGGGAGCGTGTTTTGCTTTTTTTTTTTCCTTTCGTGGCATTCAAATTACCTCTTGTATATACTCTGCCCAGTAGTGCAGAGGATATTTACAAGAGAAGCGAAGCCTCAAATCATAATGAATGCTCACCACGTTCCTTAAAGATGGTGTGTGGAGCATGTGCACAGACAGAAGAAGTTAGGCCGTTGAAGATCTGACTGGAACTCACCGGCATTAACAGTGGACATTTTTAGTATTGTCAGAATGTGTTTACGTATTTCTTTGGCTCAACAACCATTTACTGAGCACTTACTCTGTGCCCTACGCCCTGCTTGCAAGTTGCAGAAGAAATAAAATGTGTAAGACATGGTCCCTGCTTTCAAGGCACCTGCAGTCTGGTAGGGAAGAAAAAATGTGTGTGCAGATAGCCGTATGTAGGACAAAGAAAGGATTACTCTGGTTCAAAGGAAGGCCATTATAGAGAATCATGGTAAAATTATAATAATCAATTTGAAATACTACTTTTGCAAGCTTTGTCCTTTCAATCGTCTGTTAGCCTGGTTTTTCACTTAAAAAATGATCTCTGACTAGGTAATAATTCACATGGTTTATATACTGAAATAATTTAGCAAGGGATTTATTGACAAGTTTCACTGCCACCTCTGTCCCCATCTACCAACTCACTACCCTCTGACTCGATTGAAACAGGTATCTATGTATGTTAATTCCCTGAGTATGTGTCCCTTCATGCCAGATAATTATATATATATTTAAATTTTCCCTCTTTCTTACACAAAAGGCAGCATACTTTTTGCCTTGTTCTTCACTTGACCTGTGAATTTAACAGTGTATCTTAGAGACCTTCATATATCAGTACATAGAGTGTATCCTTTTTTCTTTCTTCTTTGGTAGGATACTACCTTCATAGTTTTCCATCGTTTTGGAGATACCACAGCGTATCGGTTATGTGTCGCTGCATAACAGACTGCTCCATAGCTTAGTGGCTTAAAACAACAGTGGTTTTATTATTCACAACAAACAGGGGAGGCTGTTTGGAGTCAGCTGGGCGGTTTTTCTTCTGGTTTTGCATGGGTTTACTCAAACGGATGAGATCATCTGGCAACTCGACAGGGGCTAGGTGGCCCAAGATGGCTTCGCTCACGTGTTGCTGGTAGATTTTGACCGCCAGCTGGACGAGCTGGACTAGCCCAGGTTTCTAAACGTGGGGACTGGATTCGAAAAGCAGAGAGGCTTTATGCCCCCTGCAACAGGGGCTTGTTAAGCCTCTGCCTGTATCTCATACGCTAATGTTCCATTAGCAAAGCAGCTCATAGGGCCGACCCCAGAGCCAACATGGGAAGGACCTACACAAGGGAGGGAACACCTCGAGGAGGGATTCGTTGGAGGTCACCGTGTTTCTGTCACCTACGCACGTCTCATAACCACCCTATTGATGGGCACATGGTTATCTCCATTCTTGTGTTATCACAAATGCCCCAATTGACTACCGTGTCCATTTTTCAATTCATACACGAGTAGGATAAATTTCCAGAAGTGTGTTGCTGGGGCAAAGGGTAAATGCTTTTTCAGTGATCTACCTACTCTATTTCTGTGGTGCTATTTCTCTGGTTATTTTAAGCTTGTGCCCTTCCTTCCTTCACTTGTGCAAGAGCTTTGAAAATGTGAACAGACTTTGGATAGGAAATGCATATAAACTGAATTAATTAGAAACTCATTCCTAAAATAGCAAAAAAAGATGAAAGCTACACTAGAAATCAGATAGTTTTGAATAAAGTAACATGTATTTGAATTAATAGGTCTGTTTTGACAATGCTTTACATTGCTATTGTGTTTACGATACAGAGACGGTTTGTTTTTAGTATCTCACGATAATTCTATGAGTTAAGGGTATAATTGACCCCATTATGTATATATAAAATAGGTGTATTATATGAGTATTTTTTAATGTTTGTTTATTTTTGAGAGAGAGAGAGAGAGCAAACAGAGGAGGGGCAGAGAGCGAAGGGGACAGAAGATCTGAAGCAGACTCTGTGCTGACAGCACGGAGCCCCATGTAGGGCTTGAACTCGCAAATAGCAAGATCGTGACCTGAGCCGAAGTCAGACACTCAACCGACTAAGCCACCCGGGTGCCCCTGTGTGTGTATTTCTTAAGACTTAGCGAAGTTACATGACTTATCCCAACCAGTGGGTTATAGCCAGGATATATACCCAGCCCTGTGACAACAGACTTGACTTTTTCCCATCAAGTGCCTCTCATTCCGTAGGGACTTGTGTGTCATAGCTTAGCCTCACTTGACACTAAGTTGCTCTGGTTGCTAATTGCCATGGTAGTACATCACACTCACAAATGGTACCTTCTCGAGAGCCTCTTTTTTAAGACTTAGAAATAGTTTGTTTCTCATGTCTGAGTCCTTGGAGAGCATCCCTGAAGTGCTGTCCTCTTTTGCAGGTGAGATCTCTGTCCACGTTGAGAGCTCCGTTCCTGATCTTAGTCCCTAGTAAATCTTGAAAGATTTAAGCCCATATGCTAGCTTTCAGCCTTCAGGAAAGAGGAGTTATTTTTAAATAAAACCTTGTCTTGGCCCTCCTGCCGCGGACATGGAAAGTAGACTGTTTTCTTCTCTTCATTCACACTCAGACATTTTCATAGGGGCTCGGTCACGGCAAAGTGGGCCCCACGTACAAACCACCCACTTCCCTGAAGCATGATTGATAAGCAAAGCTGTTCTGCCCAAGGGCAGCCTGTTTGCCTGAGCCTGGATGTTGACAGGTTCGACATGCACAGATTTTAAAACAGGTCTCTCGTCCCCAGGCTGCGGGCTGTGGGCCAGGACGCTTGTTCTTGAGGGAGGAGAGAAGAGGAAGGATACACTTTGGGTAGCGGGGCAGGCTGCATGGACCAGGAACCACCTCACATTCTAGAATTCCTGAAACATGGCAGCTCAGGCCAAGGTCAGTACTAGGTTACAGCTCCCGATGGTGCAGGTGCCCTGAAAAGCAGGCTGCAGAAGAAATGTGAGGTACAGGTCAAGGGAGGGATGCTCAGGCCGAGCCTGGGGGGGGGACAGGAGCGGACCCCCTTTGACTGAGAATTGGTAAGCGTCAAAGGGAGGCATCCCTTTTCAAAAAGGTTGGAAATGTGATGCCTAGTCAACATAACTTACGCTGGACGTTTGGAAAGATAGCCAAGCAGTGACCCCGTAAACAGGAGGAGGTCGGGCCCCCGTGCCTTTGCACGTCTGTCTCCTTTGTAGCATCCAGCGGGGTGTCTTTCACAGAGCAGAAGCCACACCACTGTGTGCTCCCAAAGTGCTAAGGCTTAAGGTAGACGTAGGAAGCCATCTTGTCCAGGGGCACCTGGGTGGCTCAGTGGGTTAAGCGCCCGACTTCACCATAGGTCATGATCTCACAGCTTGTGAGTTCGAGCCCCACACCGGGCTCTGCGCTGACAGCTCGGAGCCTGGAGCCTGCTTCGGATTCTCTGTCTCCCTCTCTTTCTGCCCCTCCCCCACTCACGCTCTGTCTCCGTCTCTTTCTCAAAAATAAACAAACATTAAAAAAAATTGAAAAAAAAAGAAAGAAGCCATCTTGTCTAGGCCTCACCATTTTAGAGATTTGTAAACTGAGGCACAGGAAGGTTAGGTCAGTGGTCTCAGGTGGTTCTCCTGGTGAGCCAGGTGTTCTAAATATTAGTGATGTTACCTGTCACAGAACCGCGCTGCCGATATTCTAACGAATGTTGAGTGAATGAATGCACTGATTTCCTTTTTAAAGAAACTTATTTAAAAACCAGTCATTCAGTAAAGTTGCATGGAATCATCCCCTTAATTTACTTCTTATTAACCTTAGGCGATCACCCCAGGGACATTCTGTTGGGGGTGACAGGAAAAGGGGGGTCTATGAAGACAAATGGTTAGTGTCTTCTGAAAGACTTTCAGGAATCTGGGTTTTAAGACATTTGAGCCATCGCACAGAAGGTCTTAAGTGTCAGCCTCGGATGAAGAAATTGGACTTTCTTACTGTGATGCGTTAAACGCTCAAGGCGCGGATGGCCTGGTAGGGAAGCTTCAGCCCGAGGCTGAGAGTGGTCTTTCAGTGCACTTGGGTGACCTGGATGTCAGTGCGGCGGCAGGAGCAGAAGTCACTAGGGAGACGGGGCCCGATCTTACACCTGATTCCTCTTGAGGGTCACCTGCTCCCTGCCCACACCACGCAGAGGCACCTGACTTGCTCTCGACACCCCGCCTGACGGGCTTAGGGCTCGGCAGGTTCCGTTGCTCTGTGGGAATGCCACCCTTTCCTTCATGGCTCCGTTTGTCTCCTGTCACATGGTCCGCTGTCACTTCTATCTCATCTTTGGCTTATGACCGTCTCGCCACCCGGGACGGAGGGAAGAGACTTTTGCCAGCCCTTCCACAAATGCGTCTGATGGCGTCTGTTGTCATAACTAGATTCTGACACGTGACAGAAGAGCGTCTAGACTCTCACTCTCCTCTACAAGGTGTAAGGGATAAGTCATCGCTGCCTTTTTGGGTAGAAGTCAGTTCTTGTCCTGCCAGCCACTGAGAACGTTCGAGAAGCCCATTTATCAGTGTCTGCAACAGTGCCTCCTCTTTGGTTTCCTGTGTGGAGTGAAGAAAAACCTGCAAGTAACTAAAAGTAGGGATTCCAGCGAAATGTGGGTTCTACTTTGCTCTAGCTGGTGTGGGAGGCTGTGTAACTCTAAGAATACCGGCAGTGGTATCTACGTTCTAAGAATTTAGGGAGGTGAGGTTTGTACAGAATTAAATCACCCTGTCGTATCTGTGAGGCTTCCTGCAAAACGCAGGCAAGAATAAACCCAAACAAAACAGGAACATGTCTGCAAACAGTGAGATACATGCTTCTCGAACAGTAAAGATTTTGAAATGGTTCTTGAAAATTTCACTGGAGCCCACCTTGCTTGAGAAGATGATTCCTCTCTCTTTCTCTCTCTCTCTCTCTCTCTCTCTCTCTCTCTCTCAGTAGAGTTGTTTTGTTATTGTTTTGGTTTTGGTTCTTACTCTCATATTTCACCCATGCACGGTTGGAAATGTCAGGATTTTCTTGACAAAAAGTGGAGGGGAGGGAAGATTCTGCCACTCCCACCGCGGAAGAGGTCGGATGAGCCTAGCTGGGAAGTGCGTGTGCATGGGTGTGTGTCTTTGTGTGTCTAGTGTGCTTGTGTTGAGTCTCTATGTATGTGTGTCTGTGTGTGTGTGTGTGTAAGTGTGTGTGTGGGGGTACATAGCATTGTCAGGCAAAACCTCCTTCCTTCAGGATCCTGGTTCTCTTTTCCTCGTCCTGAAACTATTTTGCTTTGTTGTTAAAGCAAATACAACTACTTTCTTACAAAATAAAGACCAAATACCCTGAAGAGCTCAAATAAAATCCTCCTGGTGCCCCAATATTAAAAAACAGAGACATTTCCCATGGAGAAAATCCCACACCAGGCCGAGGAAGGCTGAACAAGTTAACCTGAGTCTCTTGCTTGTTTGTATTCCTTTTTTGCCCCCTACGAAGAAGGCTATCTCACAGGCTACGCATGGCGTTTCTCCACGTCTGCCTCCTAATGGTTTTCATTTGAACGTGAAATGTTTGGTGCTCCTTGGAGAAGGCTGAAGAAGCAAGGTTGAATATTGCATTACCTTATGAAAGCTTGCCTCTCCCCTTCCCCCTCCTGCTCCCCCCATCTTCCCCTCCAACCCCCCCTCCGCCCCCCCTCACCCCCGTTTGCCCTGCTTTACCAGATGTGAGCCAGCAAAAGGCCCACTCTGGGGGTGAGCTCCACCTGGCAGGCACTAGTCCTCTGAGGCAGCGCCCCTGCGGAACTTCGTGGAAAATGCGGGAACGCTTTGGCATTCGGTTGCATCCTGCACGCTTGGAACGGGACAGATTGCAGCAGCAGACGATGACAGAAATAGCCCCTAGAGAGTGGGTTCTCACCATGTGACAGACACTGTGTTAAACGCTTACCTTGCACCGTCTGAGTCCTGAAAACCACTAGCAGGTATGAGACTTGTTCCTCATTTTCGGACAAGAAAACCAAAGCTCAGAAACGTGAGCTACCTGTCAACAGTGACCCAGCTCTGAAGGCGCGGGGTGAGCCTTGAGCCAGGCCGTTCGTCGCTGCAGCATCCCCAGGAGAAGCTGAGCCCTTAAATACACCTTAAAATCTACTTCACATATGAACTTGGCAGCCACATGTCACCAAGCCATCGTATTCGTGGCTATTTTGGAAAAAAAATTACTTTTCCTCACCTGCATTTATAATCATCCTATTTTCTTTTTTTAAAGTTTATGTATTTTCATTTTTGTAATGTTTATTTATTTTTGAGAGAGAAAGACAGGGGGGGGGGACCGGGGGAGGGGCAGAGAAAGAGGGGGACACACACAATCTAAAGCAGGCTCCAGGCTCCGAGCTGTCATCACAGAGCCTGACACAGGGCTCGAACTCACAAACCATGAGATCATGACCTGAGTCGAAATCAAGAGTCAGATGCTTAGCGGACTGAGCCACCCAGGCTCCCCAAGAGTCATCCTATTTTCTATAGTAAGAAATAGCAACGCCTAAAGAAGATAGATTTGAGGGACGCCCGGGTGCCTCAGTCAGTTAAGCATCCACTTTCGGCTCAGGTTGTGATCTCACAGTTCTGTGGGTTCTAGCCCCACGCTGGGCTCTGTTTGACAGCTCAAGCCTGGAGCCTGCTTCAGATTCGGTGTCTCCCTCTCTCTCCCTGCTCCTCCCCCGCTCACACTCTGTCTCTCTGTCTCAAAAATAAAACAAACATTAAAAAAGTTTTTCTAAATAGACAAGATTTGAAAAAGAATTGCTTTTCGTTGTGAGGTGGAGGCTGATTTAGGTGCTAAAATTTGGGGATTTATATTAATGATGAAACACATATATTAATGAAGAGGAAAAGGAGGTTGCAAGGTGGAATTAAATCTGAGAAATGTAAGAAAGCCAAGCCCCAAGGAGCCCGTACCTATAATGCATCCAGGGTAGGAAGCATCAGGTTCATGTCTGGCCAGCTTTCTGGAAGGGCATTTGTGTTTTATCCTGTGCGTAAAGGCCTGCATAGTTCTTTCTTGCTGCCTGAGTTAACTAAGCATATTAACTGCGTGCAATGCTCATCTCTCATTAATTTTCCATGGGCTCACTTGGCTTTGATCTTTTCATTTCAAGACCCAAAAAAGACCATCTAGAGGGAGAAGTGATCACGTTATGTCTCCTCCAAAGTGTGTCATTCAATCCCTAATGATGCCTTTCAATCAGGGAAAAGGTTTTAGTAACCAAGTGACTAAATTATACCACTAAACTTCCCCCGCCTCCTTTATCAAAACTTAATTACTATTGATGCTTTTCTTGGTTAAATCCCATTGCAAAACCTGTGTAAATGACCTTTTTCCATAGCCGAACCTTTTAAAGTTAGATACCTGAAATATCTTTAAGCCTAAGAGAATAGCTTTTTAAACAAGTTACACATTGATTTCCTCTTCCCCTGAATTATTTCTTGCCTGATTTTCCTGAGGTTGTTCTTGAAACATTCTTTGTGGTTCATTGAACACAAAAAACAAACCACGTATCAGGTGGGGTGAGGCTACAGGGATAAGGGTAACACAGCATTTGTACTCAAGGAACGTGAAGTCTCGTCAAGGAAATGAGACACTTCAACAAATAGCCACGAGGTAAAATAGAAAATTGTCAAGTGCTATAATTTTAATGTTGATTACTACATACCTAAAAGCTGGTAAAATTACAGTTTTATTGAATGCTAACGAATTATTACTTCTCTCCTGCACAGAATTTTTAAAACTCTTTGCTTTCTCTGGCTTATAATTATGGTGACCACATTTTCCATACCCAAAATTAAGACCACGGTCTGACAAAGGATTCTTGTGCCACTTCTAGCTGTGAGACCACCCATAGTTAGATTTTTTTTTTTTTTTTAAGCAGGCTTTCTCACGGCAGGCTCTATAAAAATAGAAGTTTGTTAAATGGGCGTGTTTTTAGACTTTTCATTAAAAAGGACCATACAAACAGTTATTTTATTTTGTATCTGAATCACCATGTTATATCCTAAAGCACTACTTTACAGCCTAAGGGTATGTGTTAGCCTATTCATAAGAACACGCTGCTGCATAGAGTAATCATACCTGCCATTATCCAGGTGTAATAAAAAGGTCCCAAGTGGTCTGTTCCAGGTCTTTAATTTCCCTTTTGAAGATAAAGCCCCTTATTTCACTTTCAAGGTTCCACATTTTTGAAACTTGCAAATGATTACCATTGAGGCATGCCAGATGTGAGCAATTGTGAACCGTACTTCTTGAAAAGAGGGTAAAGGAGTGAATTTCTCTTCCTTGTTTTCTCCCGCGATTATCATGTGCGGTTTCCATACGTGTAATTTTTCACAACAGCAAGGCCGTGTGGATGGATAGTGGCCGGGGCTGCCGTAGCCCAGGCATGGGGCTTTTGAACTCTGAGAGATAAATGAGGTCAATGGCGATCATTTAAACGTGGTGAAAGCCAAGTGTGCGTAGGCAGATAGGAGACGTCTTTCCCCAAAGCCATACGGCTTGTCAGTGGCACAGCCGACTCCTGATTCCCTAGCTTTCGGACCAAGGTGGGTTCCTGTTCCCCAGCATGATGTTTTCTTCTGTTCTGGCGTAACTCTGGCCAATTCCCAACAACTCTGATGTTGGGGCAGCCCCAGCCCCGGAGGGGTGATGACTGAGAGGTGGCCTTGCAGGCATCAGGACCTCCTCGGGCTGACCCTCAGCGAGCCGAAGTTGAGTTCAAGGCCAAGTCTTAAGTTCCCGCTTTCCTGGGGACCATTGACCTCCTGCTGAGCCATAAGCCCTTGGGGCCAGGCTTTTCCCACTAATGCTTTATTTGAAGCTAAAGTACCAAAATGTATAGTTGAAGCCACTGCTGTCTTTAATAGATGATTTTGATCCTTTATTTTGTGTGATGGCTGCATGTCTAAGTTGATTATCTGAACGCATTCTGAATATATCTGTTCCCCCCAAAATGTGGGCAATTCAGCTATGAAGATTGACCTTCACATTCAGCCTCATGTCACTATAACCTCCGAGTCATCTATTCGATAATTACTTATTGAGCATGGACTCTGGAACAGGGACTTGTCAGGGTTCTGAAGCGTCAGCTGTGAACAGGCAAAAATTCCAATCCTTTTGTGGCATATAAAGCCATTGGATGGTGCTAAAAATGTATACAAAAAGGAAAACTCTTAGCTTGCTGTAAGTTTGGATTGCCGTGGGAGCAGAAAGCTACAGGAAAAGCGAACTGACATTTATTGGACGTCTCTGGCTTTGTCATGTGCTGTGTTGGATGCTTTATCTCCTACCTTCATCACAACAACCCTATGGAAGATGAATATGATTATCATTATTTTTTACAGATGAGGAGCCAAGGCTTAGGAATGTAATCTGTCTTGTTCAAGGTCATGCTAGTAAGGAAATAAATCTCCTCTGGTGTCTTCAGCACCATTCTAGATGTGATCATATGCTTTTAGAACCATGTCTTTGATGTATGGCCACGATGCCCTCAAAGAAAAATAGGTTGAGAAATCTTAGGGCACGTTTTTTTTGGTCAATGTTAATAATAAATATCAAGAAATGTCATTTCATTGGACTCATTGGAAATGTCATTTGAAATTTAGTTGTTAAGCCCGTGCTCTCTTTACCATTTGTATCAATTTATTTCTGTTTCTGAATAACAGAACTCACTCTAGTACTCTCTGCTTTCATAACAAGCATCTTCCATGGACACCTCACCCCAGATTAGCTATTTGATGACCACAGTACCATGTGCTTCTCAGATAACACATGACCTTTCATTTGGCTCAGAACTTAGTGGTTGACTTTGCTAAAAATAAGTCTTTAATGGTTGAGTGTGACATTCATCACGGGGTGCTGATATTTGGGAGTTTTGCTCTTGGTATCATGAAACGTACCCATGTATGGCTGCAGAATTGATTAACCTTGTTTCTTTGATGAAACACATTAAGCATGTCAAAGATAGTTCCCTGTATTTTTTGTCCCCAAAATTAGTTAACAGAGAAGTATGGAATCTGCCGGTGCTTGGGGACCCAAAGCCTTTGATGTCTCTAAACACAGAGAGTAGACCAGGATGGTGTTTCTGGGGAGGAGTAAGAGGCTGGATTAAGTGTGGAAGCTGGGGCACGGTCAAGGGAGAAGGCCTTCTGCTGACTTCTGTCTTGACCAAACAAGTGCTGATGTAATGGCGTGTGCTGTGGTTGTGGTGTCACATGCTGATGTCATTCCAAGAACCCAGCTGCCATCAGAGCTTCTCCGAGCCTCACTGAGGGCTGTCGGGAACTTCAGCTACCTCTTCCCCCCCACCGTCTTCGGTCATCTCTCTAGTTTGGGGTCTTTGCAGAAGACCGTGGTTCCGTCTACCTTATCACCCGAATTACTTCCCATCACGCTTCAGCCACGATCCACACTCCTTTCCAAAGTCCTTCCCGGCCTGATCCCTTCACAGCTCTCCAGCTCATCTGTTACCGCCTACCCATTGCTCGCCGGCCATGCGGGCTGGATTCCTGATCTTCATACACAGCAAGCTCCCCCGCTCTCGGGTCCTTCTGCTGCCTGTGACCTCTACCCGGATCGCACTCCTCCTGATTGTCCCAGGGCCCCTCCTTCCTGCCTTTCAAATATTTAAAGGTCACTCCCTCACAGAAGCTCCCCCAGTCTTTGCCTCTCCCGTCACCCCACTTTAGTTTGCCAGATATTTTCATCCTATGCATATTCATATTAACCAGAACACCTCACTCTTCTAGATAACTGTGCTTTGTGTGTGTATTCTTCGAGCTCCATGAAAGCGGGGACCATGCCTGGCTTATTTGCCACAACAGCCCCAGCCCCTGGAACACTGAGTGCAGAGTAGTTGAATACACATGCTGTCACGCAAAGGAAGGAGGCGCCCAAATTGTGGGTGATTTATGTGCCACACGTTATACTTTTAGGTTATTTTTTAATAATTCGAAAGAAAGAAAAGCCAGGTCTTTTTTTTTTTTCTTTTAATGTTTATTTATTTTTGAGCGAGAGGGAGCAAGAGAGAGTGGGGGAGGAGCAAAGAGAGAGGGGGACAGAGGACCCGAAGCAGGCTCTATGCTGAGAGCAGAGAGCCTGATGAGGGGCTAGAACTCACGAACCGTGAGATTATGACCTGAGCCAAAGTCAGACACTTAACCTACTGAGCCACCCAGGCGCCCCAGGGCTTGCTTTTTTTTTTTTTAATTTTTTCTTTTTTAATTTCCCATTTCACTTCAATATTTAGCAATTTCCGATTGGTCAGTGATTAATCACATACAACAGCCTGTCCTAAGGGGATCCCAGTGCACCGCCCTTACAACCTTTGCAAGCTAACTGTCTTACAGGCTTATTACTCTCTGGCACCGATTTCAGAATCTCCAGAAACCTTTAGGGCTTATCCTGAACTCCAAGGCTGGCTTCCTTTCTTCAGTAAGCAGCTGCTGCGCACGGATACCCACAGCAAGTGATTTCACAGAAACCTGCCTCAGATACCTAAATAGAGTTTGACGTATTTCACACACACAAAAAGCACTTTTTCATTTGAGTAGGTTAGTGACGCTATTGAATACAAATGACCTGTTTCTGAATATACTGGAATGTCACTAAAATTTTTCTGGCTAGAAAGTGGAATTCGGTGGAAGGTAGGCCTGTCAATAGACAGACCAAGGGGATTTATAGTTACTAAAATAAAGATTCTCAAAGTGGTTTCATTTTCTGGGGCAGCCCCCTGGCTTCTGGGGCCCAGAAACCATTACCGGGGACTTGACCTTCAGAAAGGGAGTCTGGAGAATCCCTCCTTCCCTCACAGGCAGCAGAGTGGGGGTGTGATGGTGGTGGGCCTGCTGTCTGAAAGGTGAGCTCTGCTAAGTCCCACAATGCTGTTGGTGCCCAGCTTCTGATACTTCATGGAGCATGTCTCCGAGCTTGGGGGAAGGGGGGAGTCTTGTTAATTTGAGGAGAAAATGTAGATTCATTTTCAAAAGCCTGATTTTTGAGGGGCGCTTGGGTGGCTCAGTCAGTTGAGCGTCCGACCTCGGCTCGGGTCATGATCTCGCGGTTTGTGGGTTCAAGCCCCGCGTCGGGCTCTGTGCTGAGATCTCAGAGCCTGGAGCCTGCTTCGGGTCCTGTGTCTCCCTTTCTCTCTGCCCCTCCCCCGCTCGTGCTGTGTCTCTCAAAAAATGAATAAATGTAAAAACGCAAAACAAAACAAAACTGATTTTTGGAAAACTTTCAGAAAAAAAGTTTTAAATGTATTAGAGAATATACTGGGGCCGTAAGTCCTTTAGTCAAGCTCTGCATTCCAAACCAATTACTTTTTGGGTCTAACCTCAGTGATGTGGCTGCTCCCTGGGAGATCATTTGTCAGTGTGTGTGTGTGTGACAGAGCCATGCTGGATTCTGACTAGGGAAATGGTCTTGCTCACATTTTTTTACCTTGGGAGGGGGCATCTATTCTTTTGCTCAGTTTGACAGCAGGAGTGAAATACTTGAGTACGGTGGAGTCCCCGGTTAGCTAGAAGAGTGAGGCGTTCTGGTTCGTTCGCCGTTCTGTTTTACCCGGAGGTTATCGAAAAGGCCACTTCTCCGTGACCAGGGTTCATAGGATTCAGATAGGACAGACTACACATAACACCCAAACTGCGTCAAACTCCTGTCCATCTCTTTCAATGATCAGAAGACACTTCAGCATCTCCCCAAGCTTCGGGTCAGCAAGAGGAACAGCAGTTATGGGGATTTGGGGCCAACAGATGGCCGGCCTATGCTGGCTCAAAGGGGTACCGCGTTTCCCTGGGGGAGAGTTGGGGGAGGGGGCTGGGCGAGTGGGAAATGGTGGGGGTGCGGGGCTTTGATATCTTCACGGCTGTCACCAGAGGTGAAGGACAGCCGTTTTCCCAGGTCTCATCGGGCAACCTGGGAGGCTTTTATTGGGCTCATAAGTGCCCGCAAATACATAGACCCTAAAGCGAGATCGTGTCTGTGAAATACCTAAGCGCTGAGCCTCACGCGGAGAAACCTTGAGTAAATGCAACCCTGGATGCATTTATCTGTGAATTGTCTTGGTTGATTGTTGTTTTAACTTGATTGTTGCTTTTTATTTTTGGGGGCTGGAGAGCTCTTCCTGGCCCCCTCCTTGACGGGAGGGACTTGATACACCTAAGCTAGGAGGAACAGAAACTTTTAGACCTCCAGTGTTGTTTACATTTCTAAAGGAAGCATTTCCAGATGAGACCTGCAAGAAACTGTCACGAATTAAGGGTAAATATCAAAGGGTAAATATTTAAATCAGTTACTATGATGACTTCAGGTTGTACCTTCTCGGGGTCATGTCTAGAAAGAGCGAGAGTTAGGGGAAGCAAGTGTAAAACAGTCAGGGGTTTTTCTGTTTTTGTTTTTTCACACGCCATTAAAGGAAGGTATATTTTGGTGAATTTTTTTGGAGGGCAGTTTGACCTCAGTTTTGAAAATACTGAGTTTGTGTGTGCTTTGACTCAGCAATCTCACTTCTAGGGGTTTTCCCATGTATATGGAAGGACATCCATCATAGCGTTATTTATTTTGTTTTTGCAGCAAAAGCATAAAACAAACAAACAAACTGAGGAAGAAAAAGAAATATCTGTGCGGGGGCCTGGCTAAATGATGGTAAATTGGTATTATGAAATTAAATATAGCTGTTAAAAACCGCGGTGGATGTTTATGAACTGACATAGAAAGATGCGTGAGATTAGTGTAGAGTGGAAAAGTTGAAGTCTGTATGGAGAGTGTGCTGTATAAGCATAGCATTTTTTGGAAGGATATAAAATATACTGTCCTGTTAATATAATATAATTTACTAATTATGGAGTATTATAAAGTAAATTAAAATTAAAAGTAATTAAAATTAGTAAAATAAAATTAATAATTATGACAAAGTAATACAAACTGAAATTAGTTAGGGGCACCTGGGTGGCTCAGTTGGTTAAGCGTCTGACTTTGGCTCAGGTCATGATCTCACGGTTCGCGGGTTCAAGCCCCACGTCGGGCTCTATGCTGACAGCTCAGAGCCTGGAACCTGCTTCGGATTCTGTGTCTCCCTCTCTCTGTCTGCCCCTCCCCAGCTTGCGCTCTCTCTCAAAAATAAGTAAATAAACATCAAAAAAAAATTTTTTTTAAAGATTAGCTTACATACCCATATTGTTTATAGTAAAACGGGTGTTATTAAAATGCTTGAAAGTTTGCTGTCTTCTGTTTGTCAGCTACTTTCTAGTTTGCATTCTGATTTGCTTATTCAGACCATTATGCATATCACATAAGCAACTAAACTTCAGTCCAGCCTAGGGTCGTTCATAATTTCCAAACTGATGTTTTTACTGTTTCTCCAATGGTGTTAAAGATAATGGCGATTGCAGTAGTCGTTATTATTGAACCAGGAGCTGAACACTTGTATTATATGTTCTGTAAACCTCACAAAACCCCGACAGACGATGAAGAAGTGGAGGCTGGACCAACTTAAGTAACTTGCCAAAGTTGTGTAGCCAAGGAAGTTTGGGAGCTAGCCCTCAAGCCCGGCCTAACGCCAAAGACCGTGCTATTTCCATATGTCGTTCTGCCTGAGACATGGCACTGGTGAATTAATTTCTGAGCGTCTGTTTTGCTGTTGAAACAGATAACTTTGGAAAAAGATATAACAGCAAACATGCTTTAATCGTTCGTTATCATCTTGCTTTCGAGCACATTTCACTCACCATTGTGATTATTTATTCCTTGCTTCACATTTGTCTGAGCTCTGACCCTATAGCTATGAAGCTAATGGAAACTTCCCAAGCTCATTTGGTTCTGCTGATATTTCCATCGGGTAAACGCCAGCCCTCCATGAGCAGGGCCAAGTGGGACATGCCACCTGCCATCTGAAAACCGCTCCAGCCTTCAGGGCCGGGCCTGATTCAGATTTGAACGCCATACCGTTGTTTATTTTCTTGAGATGAAGAACAAAGAAAAATAAAAAAGCAAGACCTGCTTTGGAAACATTCAAGTAATGTAATTTCTATTAGTTGAACTAATTTTAGGCTTGGCCTGGTTTTGATTTACAAGATTTCCACAGTTCCATAGGGTCCACCCAGGGTGGCTGTGTAGAAGTCACGGTAACAGTCCTAGACAGGCCCTTCCAAGCCCCCATCCCCATTCTTGCTTTCCTGCCACCCTCCACCCATTCTCCCACTCAACTCTTTCCTGGGACCTGGTCTTCAGGGGCTGCTGGCATTTTGCAACCTTGTAAGGTAAGTGGGATTGGCATAGCCGTGGGACCATGCCCCCGGAATAGGGAATCTGACCCAATTTTGGGAAAAGCTTTTTAGAGGAAATGGGAACAAAGTCCTGAAAGAAAAGGAATTGAAGTGCCCAGTTATCTGCGGCGAGAGAACAGAATGTGCTGATGTCCAGAGGTAAAAGAGAACTCGGTGCATGTGTGAAGTGCCTGGCCTTCTCTTGTGAATGAGGATCTTGACTACGGATTGGTTCCTGGACCTTGTTAAGGGCTCTCGACATCATGGCACAAAACCGCCCAGAATAAATGACTTTGTTTCTAAACATTCCTCCAACACCATCATTGATCCTGAGGGCATTTAGGAGTCATCTTCGTGTCTGGTCATACCTTCCCTTCTTCGTAAATTCACCCTGGCAGGTGACACGCCTGGGCAAGGTGGAAAACTTCAGGGGCTCCTGTGGAAGGAAGTAACTGCTGGTTCTTGGACAGGGACTGTGGCATAATATCCTTATTTTGAAGCCGGGAAATGCTTAAGGCTGGAGTTTCTGTTTTCAATAACAAGGACGGATATTCACACGAGGGGAGACAAAAGGAAACAGAATGCCCCCAGCCTTAGGCTAATACGCATTTGGGCTATTTTTATGTGTCACTGACAGAAACATCAGATGACAACCCTCGCTCCATTTCTCTTTATACATTCGGCACTAAGGCCTGCTTCTAAATCTTAAGTTCTGTTAACTGCTGACAACACACAAACCTGGTTTTCCAGTTTATGCACGCCAGAATTTGGGGCTCTCATCTGTCCTCCAGCTGGTCAAGGAAATCTTTCTCTGGGGTTCTTTTCCTTACTCCGTCTCATCATCTGAATTTATTTTTTGCCCATGAATACGAAAACCGAAAAGGTGAAGACCAAATTTGAAAATGCATCTGTGTCCCTGCCCTCATCCACCTGAAAAAATAAGACGTATGTATATATTGGACTTCAGAAAGTCAACTGAGGAAGAAAGGCAATTGTATTTGTAGTTTTAAAATAACACATCTAGGGGCACCCGTGTGGCTCAGTCGGTTAAGTGTCTGACTCTTGATTTCAGCTCAGGTCATGATCTCACAGTTCATGAGCTCGAGCTGCACATCGGGCTCTGGGCTGACAGGGTGGAGCCTGCTTGAGATTCTCTCTCTCTCTCTCTCTCTCTCTCTCTCTCTCTCTCTCCCTCTTTCTCTGCCCCTCCTTCGCCTCTCTCCCCCTCAAAATAAAAAAAAATTAACTTGAAAAAAAAAATAACAGATCTATTCCGATTCAAGGTCAGCCATAAATGGAATTGTAAAGGATAAAAAATAATACATGGTTACTATCCAGGGACAAGAATGATCGTATCATATACAAAATGAATTTAGTTACAAAAGAAACGGTAAAATGCTATTCTTCTAATTGTCAGCAAATTTCCACCAATTATAAATTAAATGCAGTCGGTAAATCCCTTAGATAAAAAAGCTAGTTGAAAACTGAGAGCCCTGTAGTGATATTAAGTGTTGTTGGGTACATTAGTCACATGTGTGTAATAGAGACAATAAATTGACAGAAGTGTAGCGGTGATGAAATGTGTATAAAGCACTGTGAATGCCACAGAAGTAAGCAAAATATAAATAGATAGCATGCTCGGGCAGAGAGAAAATCAAGTGCTATTTTAGCACTTGGGATGGTGATAATTTATTGTCCAGGCTCTCTGGTTGAGTCAGTGTTTATACGGTGCCGTATATTAACTGAGACAGAAATAGTCCGTACACATCACTGTCTTGGAGAGGTCACGGAGTGATCCACAGAGATCGCACCAAACAGCCACTCCCTACAAGCAAGGGATTTATAATATTTTCAATATTCATCCCAAATATCTAAGGCATTTTGACAATTCTGTCCAGTAATGAGTAGGACTCAAAGAGGTGTGTGTGGCGTATGTAACGAGAAAAGACTGGAAAGTGGTTAACGTCCCAGACTCGGGGCCCACATTGCCTGGATTCAAATCCCAGCTCTCACGTACGAGCTGTGTTGACCTTGGGCAAATTACTTAACTCCTCCGGGCCTTGCTTTGCTCATCAGTAAACGGAGTTAATAATGGTACCTACCTCGTAAGGTCGCTGCCACGTGAAATGAGCTAATGCGATAAGGCACTGAGAACAGTGCCTGATACAGAGTGAGCATAAAGTGTCCTCCCCTTTCCCCTGCTGCATGGAGATTTCTTAGCCACCGTTTCTCCAGCACCTCCCATGCGTCAGGCACTTTGTTCCCACCCTGCTGAGCCTCGCCTGTACCTTACGAAGTCACAAACAGGCGAGCGTTAGAATCCGGGTCCATTTGACTTCCAGACCCGTCCTTTTTATCATGACACTAAGCTGACTCCACTCAATTCTGGCTGATTCCTTTATCGGCTTGGGCTGTGTTTTTATTTGTGTCATTGACTATGCTTGATCGTTTCATGTATATATCTCCCCAACTAAATCCTTTGTTCTTTAAGAGCAGACATCTCTCACACTGGGCAACCTTTCTGACTGGAATTCAGTCTGACTATATTAGAATCAGGGGTGGCTGAAGGAATAAACAGATCAGAATTTATATCCGCTGTGAAATTTTCCACGTAGCTAGGGAGTGAAACCGATGCCCGCTGCTCCTTGCACCGTGGAAATCACACAAGGCGTCCACACCCTGCAAAACTCTGGTCATTTCTGAATCTACTCTTCACTTGAGGAAAGTGCATAAGTTCAAGAAGCAGCCATGGAAGGCTTTCAACAATTTGTTGGGCTACCGGCACGGGAAGCTGAAGAGGGTGACTCTAAGAGGCTTCTGAGGGTGACATTACCTGTTGGATTCACCGCGGCACAGGGTGTGAACCTCATGGCGGCTGCACAAAGACCTGATGTGTCCATTCCTCAAGGACAAATCCATCTCTTAGGGGCTGACTCCCACTAACAGCCCACTGGACAGGTGTTCAGCCCACAGTGCCAGCATATTCATTTGTAAGGAGATACAGACGCTTACCTGCCCCAGCCCATGGTCCCTCTGTGGGTAGATTTTCTTGGGAAGCCAGATGAGCTTAAGAGGTAGCTTAGTGAGCACAGAGTCTGAACACGAGAAGTTAGGAGACTGTGTTGGTGGTCAAGGTAATGGCACCACGATGGTGTCACATGCTTAATCCTAAGGAAAGGAGAAAGGTTGGCATGGGCGCTGCCAATGTTGGCCTTTCCATCTTACCAACGACCGACAAGTGTGTTCTGATTGGTGTCACCATCCCCTGAATACATCCATTGGGACGTAGTCAAACTCTCCAGGATCCGGTCCGTTCCATTTCTTCAGGGTGCCTTTTTCTTTTCTGCTCTGGCTGCCACATATTTGTGCCTGTGTGGTCCCCGGGGCAGTGCGTGTTTGAAGGGCAGGCCTCCTACGCCGTGGAGTGGAGGGTCAGCGCTCCGTGGCAAGCTGCCTTCCAAATAAGCTCCTAGTCAGGCCGTAAGAGGGGAGTACAGTTATTCCTGCTAAAATAAATCGCACTGTGTAAAGTACACAGGAGAGAGGAAAGAGAGAGCCGAGGAATCTCTCCAGCGAATGGTGACTGTTCCAACTGTGTGATTCCAGATATCTGTGTGGAGTTCTCAGACACGTTTTTCTGAGCTCCCCACACCCACACAGAGGATGATGGCCTGGTGTCCCCTCCCTCTGAACTCCTGCTGCACACGTAGCCATTCCGATGCGCCCTTTGTCTTCGGTGCCCTTTGTGGAGTTGGTTTCATTCTTGCCGCCTTTGCAAAGCCTCTCAATTCGCAGCTGCTTCAGCTCTCCCCGAGGTGCCGGCGGGCGCAGCCGAGCACGGGGCCTCGGGGGATCGGGGACATGGCCCAGGACACAGGCTCCCACGGAGGGCCCGCTTTCCTCACCTGGGGAGCTGGAGGAGCAGACACACCGCCTCTACTCTTCTTCTCCTCCTCGTTCCTGGCCCGCAGCCAAGGGGAGGGGCATCCCAGGGGGCCTTTTCCAGCCCTCCCTGGTGGCTGGCGCTCAGGACGTGCCCTGGCCCCTTCTGTGCTCCCATCCGCCAGCTGGGCACGCTCCGTGTGGGAAGCCCCGTGCTCGCTAGCCTTCCTCAGCAGTTCCTTGTCCGTGGCAAGTAGTGGGTTTCAACTCCACCTTCAACATGACATGCGTTTGCTCGCTCATTGGCGACCTGCGTGCACCAGGCTCTGTGCCAAGTGCGGGAGACAGAGCGCGCGCTTCCCGCCGCACTACCCTGACTTCCACGGTGTGCACAAGCCTCGGCTGTTTGGGTAATGCTCTGTTCCCAGCCTGCCCGTCCCTGAGGGGCTGCAGGCCGGGTCATCCCCAGAATCCATTGCAGGGAGTTGCCCTCGTCCTCAGACAAATGCCCAGGGCGGGAACACGAGGTTTTGTAACAGTCTGAACGACTTCCGTAAGGAGATTGGTGCAGAGCAGAGCTCCACGTAAAACTGTCCGTCCTGTGCCAGGCCTGTGTGTCTGTGTGTGCAATGACACCGGAGAGCTGCTTTGCAGAAGGGCCAGCTAGCTTTAAGGTCTGCTTTGTGGTGTGGGTCTCACCAGGAGAGCCGAGTTGGCCCCGGCGCCCCTCGTTTCGGGCTCTTTAAAATGCAGGGAAGGGCGCCTGGCTGGCTCAGTGGGTTAAGTGTCCGACTCTTCGTTTCGGCTCAGGTCATGATCTGGCGGTTCGTGAGTTGGAGCCCCATGTCGGGCTCTGTGCTCATGCAGAAGCTGCTTGGGATTCTGTCTCTCCCTTTCTCTCTGCCCTTCCCCTGCTCTCATGCTCTCTCTCTCTCTCTCTCAAAATAGATAAACAACCAAAACAAAAACTTTTTTAATAAAAAAGTAAAATGCAGGGAGGCTGTGCTAGCCACGTTCCTTGCTGTCACACAGCTTGCGGACAGCCGCTGGTCCCAAGGGAGACTCTGTTTTCTCAGAGTCCCTCTGCACAGACCCGCCAAGCCACACTTCGCCCATGGAGGTGTTTGGGCTTCTCGCTCCGGGAGGGCAGCCGGGACGGCCAGGTGTTCTCGGCTGACACGGCTAGAGCGTCATCGGGGCCACTTGCGTGCTTCTTCGTGGTGCTTTATTGAAAACAGCGGGACCGTAGGCAGCCACCTTGTCAGCCTGGCCGTGTCCAGGTGACCTTCCTGATCCTGCAGGCTGCGTCTGAACGACCTAAATAAAGCAGGTCTCCACACATCTTCGCTGCACGTTAGAGTCATTGCGGAGTGTTTAACGATCCTGACGCCCAGGCCACATCCCGAACCCAGTCCTCCAGACCCTCTGCATGTGGCACTTGGAGCTCCCGGAGTGATTTCGCTGTTAGGAAGACGAGAGTGACTTGTGTAAAGGGCAGGAGAAAAGGTGAAGGCAAAGCCAGATAAGGGAGAAGGACGGGGGCGCCTGGGTGGCTCAGTTGGCTAAGCATCCAACTTCGGCTCAGGTCATGATCTCACGGTTCGTGGGTTCGAGCCCCAAATCAGGCTCTGTGCTGACAATGCAAAGCCTGCTCGGGGTTCTTTTTCCCTCTCTCTCTCTGTCCCTCCCGCACTTGGTCACTCTCTCTATCTCTCAAAATAAATAAATAAGCTTTGAAAAAAAAAGTATTAGAAGGAATTTACATTTCTATTTCAATAAACCTTTACCAACTCTTCTCATCCTTATTTCTCTCCACTGTCCTGAAAGGCAGTGGTTCTGAAGTCTTGGTTTAGGACAGCTACCAAAGACTCCAGAGGCCTGGCCTCACAGAAGAGCCCACACAACTGTATTTTTGCCAAGCTCCTGGGCAATTCTGATACAGCCAATGCCAAGAGCGCCTCTGTAAGAGAAAGCCAAACCCTCACCCTCTCTGTAGGTGAGGACACGGAAGGGTCAAGTGGAAACACGGGACATACGCCGAACCTGAGCCTCACCGTCTTCCACTGCTTGTGTCCCACCTCCTAGTTTCCTGAACTTTCTAGTGATGTCAGCGAACTTCTGCCCCACCCCAGCATGGAAAACGGGTTGTGAGGCATGTTGGGGCCAGCAGCCACACAGCAGGGTAATTTTGGCTAGTTTCCACCTTTCATTTACAAGTCAAACTGAGATGAACTCTAAAACTGGCATCCTCGAAATTAGTAACCCCTGGCCAAACAAGGCAAAATCTCTTCATTTCTGACTAGACAGGCAACAATGAGTGTCCTCTGTCCCTTTTTTGCACTTGATTGCCCTGAAAGTGTCTCATTTGGAGCCTTCCATCACCAGCTAGGAAGAGTGCAAAATGAAACAGAGCGCCCTCGCAGCGTTAATGTTTATTTTTAAAGGCACGAGAAGCCCCTTGGACCGCAGTGAACCAGAGGGTCTGTGCATTGACAAGTTTCCACGGGCATTGTGAGGATGTTGATTAGTGGGAGCCCACGAGGACCCTCGGTGGATTTGCTGCTTATTGTCTTTGTTGTAACTATAATAGGAAAAAGGACGTGTCTGCCCATGGGGGCAGCTCCCGCAGGAGCCCTGCTCCAAAGCACCACCAGCAAAGCACTGGTGATGGGTCCCCACTGCAGGAAGCGGGTCTCCTGTATTGATGGAGATCCCTGTACTCCCCCCTGCAGCGTCAGCCCCCAGAAACAGAGTCTCAGCAGAGCAGCCTCCCCGCCACCGAGCTGGCTGGTAGCGATCATTCACATAGCTCTGCTTGGGCTGGGAGGGTGGAAAACACCCTGGAGACTGAGCCCGGATGGGGTGGGCAGACAGCCTGCCTCCACCTCCTCTCTCCAGGGACTGAACGCTGCACGAGGAGCCCTGTAGGACAGGGAGCTGGCAGATGATTCCGTTTCCATTTCACAAAGGGAGAGAGGGGACTCCTGCCGCAGTCTTTGCTCAAGGACGGGCATTCCTAGCAACGCAGAGGGCTTCTGCTTTATGGGGGGAGTTCGGTCTCTCTCGCCCCTGCTCTTCATGATTTGGCGAACGACTTTGTAAGTGACATTTATCTTCGTACTACTGAACCTCACCTTCCATAACCTGTCAGGGCTTAATAAAACGTCTGCGAGGAATCTTTAGAGGATTTGGAAGGGAGAAGAAAGGAGAAAGGGGAAATGAAGGAAGGGAACTTGTGGGAAAGGAAGGCTTTTTTAATCATGTCAAAACTTGTGCTTCCTTGACGGCATAGATTGCCTGCCGTATGCTTATTTGACTGGACCCCCTGGAGTTCTTTCGTGAATGAAGGGGGACGTTAAACGTTCATCAGAATACCTTTGTAATGGGTGTCAAAGTATAGAAAGTTCATCGAGCGAGAAAACGGAAGGCTGAGTGAATGAACAGAGAATAATGGCACCTGCAACAGTGATGAAATTTACTGTCTGCCCAGCACCCACGATGGGCCACACCATGTATGCCCACCCGTTCCGTTTTCGTAAGAACCCTAACCCGTGAGGTGGGCACAACTCCTGTCCCTCATCTTAGAAAGGAGGATGAGCCAACAATGACGTTAATCAAAAGATTTCTTTAATCAAAGAATATTTCTTCAATGTCAGTGTCTGTCCAAAGACCAGTGGTCATATTCAGGCCTGGAAACGATCAGGCCCCGGGCTGAGATGTGCTCCCTCCCTAAGGTGGAGCTGGGGGCCCTCTTCCCCACACCCCAACGGGTCGCTCTCTGGGAACCAAACCCACAGGATGAGAATGTCTTTGCGGTCACCCGTCTCCTCGCTTTACAAATGGAGTCAGGAGAGAATATGTGGAGGGGTTCCTATATAGCACTTCCGAAGATTTGGAGCCAGATGAGAGATTCAGGGGCTCTGGAAGGATCCAGGGCCTCCTTCTTAAAGGCGGAGTGTCCCGTGTCTGAGAATCTGGCAAGGCCGCCAAGCCAGGGAACTTTCCTACGGCCTCTTTCTCTCTAGTCTTTTCTGCCAATGCCTTGAGAACTCATATTCTTTTTCTTCCCCCCACCAACTCCAGCAGCTTTGCCGAGCACCTCCCTGGCCCTCAGGAAATGTTCAGCTGTGGGTGGACCATTTATCCTCCCTCTCGGCTGCCGAATCTTTGTGTGTCCAGGGCAGGAAAGGAGGTAAAAACAGCCGCTTGTGCGGCACCCATGCTGTGCCTCAGGAAGCCTACTCCGAGATTCCTAAGCAGGCTCAAGAATGGAGGCAGAGAACAAGCCAGAATATCCTTGCCGCTTTATTTTACTATTATCTTTAAATGGCAGACTTGTACTTTTCCATTAATTTCAGTTGAGTCAAGGCCCATGACTTTTGTGATCCCCAAATCCTCTGTAAATTCACTGCAATTGGTTTCCCCACCCCCCACCCCCCACCGCTGCCCAAACCCCTCTCCAGTCCCTGCCTGGGAACCTGCCCTTTAAATTTGACATGGCTAGGATTTTAATCTCTTCTCAAAGGCACAGTGACAATTTCACAACAAAGCAGAGAGGTTGGGTGGTGGGGGTGGGGGGTGGGGGGGTTGTTTTCTGCTCCCATTAAGAGAGCAACTGTTCTGTCTTTGTCCCGTGGGGCAGCTCTTGGCACAAGACCGGGGAGACCTCGAACTTGGTGTTGCAACATCCATCAGACCCAAGTGCGTCTGGGCTCCTTGAAGGTGAACTGCAGCTGTTTGGATAAAATTCTAAAATCTTGTTTGTGAGATTCTCAGGCCTTGTTTTACAATCGTTCTCCTTGGCAGAGAAACCAGGAAGCTTTACTTTCCCAGGATCCCAGGCAGGTAATTGTTTTCCCAAACTGCATTTTAATCTCTGATGGAAATGGACATTCTTCACTCTGAGAACCTTCGCCCACATCTATAAACCGTCTGTATTTGCCCTGTGCGTTGGAGAAGCCTGACAGCCCCGAGACTCGATTACAGAATGGCCCTCCCTGCCCCTAGATGCGTTTCCCTCTCTGGTTATAATTTAGGGCCATTTACATTTCTAAACAACAGTTAGGAGCCTTTTAGTCTCTTGGAATCTTGGAGCGCTTTCCTCTTCCTCGTAAGCGGCCGGTCACGTCCAGGTGGCGGATGATCTCCTAAGATTGAGAATTGGCAGACTGTGTTATCGGTGCAGTTTTTAAGCAAAGCAGCGTAAGCTCTAACTATCTGGTGGTTTATGCCACAGCCAGGCGCTTTCGTGGCCCCCAGTCTCCTACTGATTTATCCCTAGGCTCCTCAGGACTAGGGCCCCGGTTCTATTCCCATCCCTCCAGCTCACTGGGACTGTGGGACAGCTCAGAGAAGTGGCTGGTGACCAGATAGCACTGTTGAGAGGTGTGCACATACCTGTGAGGCTGGCTTGGTGCCGGGCTCTGGAGAGGGACGGGCGAGTTCATTTTCTACCGTCGTCTCTTCGTGGAGGTAGGGAGAGCGTGCTCCAGGGAGCACCTTACAGCCCTTCCCTGGTGAATTGTCAGTCTGCACACAGGTCGGCCTGGAAGCCCGACTTCTCAGGCACGTCCTGTGCCCCTTCTCTCCAGGTCTCTGAGAGCCAGTGCCACTTCTGAATCCAGAGTTCGAGGCCCTGTCTCCCTGGGGGTCATCCAAAACATAAAGGCCAAAACACTTGAAAAGCCTAACTTGCCATGATGTCTTTGTTATTCTTCAGCAGACATCCACCTGCCAAGCCTGGTGCTAGGTTCTCTGACACTGGAGGGGTCCAAATCCGGTTTGAAACACGAGCAGAGTTGCCAGTCCAAGGCAGTCTTCAGCAAACGCCTGGGGGTGGGAGGGGCGTGCGGTGGATGGTGAGAGGTGAGGTGAGGAGGGCCTGTCGGGCCACGTGGCTCTTGTCCATGGTCTCCTAAGGCGGGCTGTTTTAGGAGAGCGGGAAGGGAGAAGACAGGCCTTTCCGGGCTGAGTGGACAGCCTGCTGGTGAAGGGCTCAGGGTAGATATTCAGAGAAGGACGAGGGGACATTAGGTTTTCTGTGGTTATTTTTTAATGTTTATTTATTTATTTCGAAAGAGAGAGAAAGAGGGAGGGAGTGCGAGCAGGGGAGGGGCAGAGAGAGAGAAAGAGAATCCCGAGCAGGCTCCACGTTGTCAGCACAGAGCCCGATGCAGGGCTTGAACCCGCAAACTCAGATCGTGACCTGAGCTGAGATGAAGTCTTAACTGCCCGAGCCACCCAGGAGCCTTGGTTGTGGGGTTTTTTTGTCAGGTGTTCATTGTGCTCGTTGTGCGGAGAGGCAGGGTGGTGCAGGTGAATGAGGTGGGAAACGCAGAGGTGTGGCTGGATAGTTAACACTTCCCCTGCCCTTAGCAAAGGCATGTTCGGTACATTCTATCCGAGGGGTCCCAGCAATCCACCGAAGTCTGAGGATTCCGGCCCTTGGACATACCCACCACGAACTCATTCGTTCATTTTTTGTTTCACTTATTCGCTCACTCGTTCAATCAGCCAACATTTCCTGAGCAAGCACTGACTCGCATGGACGTGGCGAGGCAGCCGAGAGCAGGAAGGCTCTTGCACCGTGGTCCCCGGGTGCCTGACCACCCACATCAGTCCCCTAGGTCTCCCTCGCACCCCCAGTGGGTCTCTACCGTCAGAAGGGTGTGGAGAAAGGGTGAAAGACAGACCCATTTTTCTCTGGCTGGGTCTCGTCGTCATGGAAAACACTGATTAGCTGGCAAGCGATTTTATCAAAAGGGTTCTCTAAACACTCAATTCTGTTCCCGCCACTGCTCCCCGTCCTAATAAAGTAATATCCTGTGGGCGGACCATGCAGAATGCTGACAGGAACAAAGCAAACTCATCCGGGAAGGTACACAACCAAACGACCGTGGCGGGACTTTGAGCCGACACCGGTTTTTAGCTTTACCTTTGCTTCAAAGTGCCATCCACAGTTTTCACCTCCCTTCCCATCCTCCTAAGCCACATCTCTGGTGTGAGCGCTTCGCGTGTCTCAGGCTTCAAGGATCCTGGCGAGGCTGGTGCCACCGGCCAGCCAACCCCAGGTCACTCTGTTCTAAGAGGTGCAAGCCCCACAGAAAAGTCGAGAGCAGGGGTCACCTGTCCCGCCGGCTCTAAAGACGTGCCTAGGTAGGTAGACTGCTGACCGGTCCCAGTCAGCTTTGTTGTCCCCTGTGGCATAGGGTCCAGGCAAGGTGGGCTCCCCGAGAACATTTCTGGGCATGTGCAAAGTGGAAGGAGGGGAGAGAGGGGGTCAGAGAAGCGGCTTTGAATCTCATCTCCAGTGTTTTAGTAGGTAGTTAGTTCAGGCCACCTCTCAACTTCTCTGAGCTCGGTTTCTTCCCCTTTGAGTTTCTTCTTCAACCCATTGGTGAAACAGGTTTGGCACCATTAGGGACCTCAAATAAACTAACCGGGGCTGGAATTCACCTGGGATGGCCCAGCACAGCTATGCCAGCTGTTTACAGCCAGCTGAAATCCACCCTGATTGGCCTGGGTGCACGCCGTGCTGGTTGGTAAATACTCTGGCTGTGACTCCTGGAAATAATTTGTGTGAGAGAGTTTGCAGACAGAACAGCGCACTGTTAGCTAGTTTCACTGTGGCTTTTGGGTAGCTGCCTTTTCCAAGTCTAACTTAAAATGCATTCCCTATATACATTTTTTCCTCAGCTGACAAATTAATATTCTTCAAATTAGCGTATATCCTTTGAGGCTCAGCAGAGGAGAATTACTGCAACGTCGAAGCTTAAACATTCTTGCCCAGTGTTTTCCATGAGTGCTGATGACTTAGCTTCCCGAAGTTCCAGGGCATGAAACATACCTGAGCCTTGGAAAGTGACCAGAGGGTCACTCATGTCGGCCTTTTGAATGATGATTATATTCGAGGAAGGTGACTCAGGGCATAATATGACAGACTCCTATAGAATGTCAAGGTCTCCCTTAATTTTGATTTGGGGTTCCGTGTGACATCGTAGGTGAAATGCCAGACAATAAATGTTTTTGAAAGGGGAGTGTGCTCTGTGGTTCTTAATGGGATTCCACGAAATTAAATGTGTGTGTGTAATAAATATGTCTATATATCTTTGAGAATTAAATTAAAGCTACGTACCTTCTTTTCAGAAAAATTCACACAGGGCATTTAGCCTTATATTTTCAGGGAATTTATGGATGACTCAAGGCTGTAAGCATCCTAACAAAGGGTTCTGTTATCCAAAGGAGGAAACCCTGTGTCTAATGTCCCTTTCTTTGCTAAGATTCTCATTGTTTTTCTCACTTAAAAGGAAACTTCAAGAAGGGGCATCTGGGTGGTTTAGTCAGTTGAACGCCCAACTCCTGGTTTCGACTTTGGTCATGATCCCAGGGACATGGGTTGACCCCCATGTCGGACTCCATGCTGAGCGTGGAGCCTGCTTAAGATTCTCTCTCTCTCTCTGTCTCTCTCTCTCTCTCTCTCGACCCCTTGACCCCTCTCCTTCACTCACACGCTCTCTCTCTCTCAAATAAAAAAAAAGAGAAACTGCAAGTCAAATGTTATTAGAGTCAATATTATTCTACCATAAATATTTCTTAATAACCACTTCCTAAAATTTCTCAGCTCAGTCCTGTCAAGACTTTACCCAATGACAAAAAGTCTGGTACGAAAAAAGCAGTTTCATATAATTATAATAGTTCATAGTAACAGGACTTGATATCCAATAACAGGAAAAATTATTCTATGGACATGTATTTATTTTGAAGCTTAACTCAAATAGGAGTAATGTTTTTTCTTTCCTCGCTTGTACAGGGTGGAGATATACTTTTTTCTTTCAATTTGTTTTTCCACATCTATTTAGAGCAGTCAAAATAAGAAAACTACTACACAGGTCCTAACATTCACTTCCTCCATCCGTTTTTTGCAATCGGTCCCAGGTCTGATGAATATAACGTTTTAAACATGCCATTTATTTTTATTTTAGTCTAAATGTCCCTTCAGAAACACCAAGGGAAAATATTTTTAGACTCACTAAAAAAACAAACAAACATGTTTAAACAAATAACACCCAAAACGTCCAGGTGGAATTGGTGTTCTCAGAGTTTGCCTGTTTTAACAGTGAGCCCATAAGATACATACGCTGCAACAGAATTTCTCTTCGTCTTGGATATGCCAGTTTCTTTCAGGAATTAAAACAAAGAGAAGACTCGATCGTAACTTCTGCAGCGGAACTAAACCTGTTGTGTTGAAAGGTGTTTGCGAGCTAGACAATCAGCTGCCTTTTCCCCTCCGTTTTTAATCACTGTGCAGAGCCAGTGGAGAAAATGGAGAAAAAGAAGAGCTAGAAAAGGCCTAAATGCTGAGTTCAGCCCCATCTGGGCTCCATAAAGATCGCCTTTTCTGCCTTCGGGGTCTCACAGGAGACTTTTTACATTTTCGGATAGAATTAGTGGTTGAAAATTCTTCACTTCCTGTTTTGATCCTCACTCTGAGGACAGGATCCTCGATCCCCTGAAGATCCGAGGAGGGAAAATAATTATATTTTGATTAAAAAGCAAGATCCTTCTTACCAGTGCTTCAGGGTCGAACAGCCAGAGCATCTTTAACGTCTGTAATTGCTCTCGCTCCGTGAGCAGGTGAATGTGGAGTTAATACTCACGAATGAGTCAATACTATTCACCGAGTGATTACCTGGTGATGTGCTTCCTTCATTTTAGAAATTGTTCATAGAGATTGCATTCCCTCGTGGGGTTCTGAATGGCAAGCCTGTGGCTAAGCCCAGCGCTCTGCATTAAGGGGTCGGTTGGAATACTCTGTGTCTTTACATGTCCCCCCCAACTATAGGTCAGTCAGATTTTCGATTTTATTAATTACATTTATTACCTCTATCTCCTATAACTCGAAGCATGGTAACCATATATATTTCTGCCTAGCAGTTTTCTAGTTTCACTTAGCCCGTGGCGTCGGATAGATCTTTTGTGAGTGATCTTAACTAGACTTGTGCCAAAATAAATGACGTTATCTATCTGTCAGTTGAGGGTAGTAGCCCTTCTCATCTCGTGACTATAAGTGCTTTTCTCTTGCAAGCCTCCTGAACCCTGTTGGGACCTCAGTTGCTAAGCATTTTCATTGCCCTTTATCTGAATTTATCAGGATCTCCTAACCTCCCTCACCTCGGCAGTGAATCAGGCTTATTCACACCACACAAGAACAATCGCAGGCAGGCACTGTGAAATGTATCAGCAGGCTATTTAAATCCTTTTATTTCCTAAAAGTTTCAAAGGTCAGATCTTTGAAATTAAGGGGTTTGTCCTTTTCTTAAGACCTCATTAGGCTGGGGACTGAATCTTGAAAAGTGTATAAACTCTCACCATTGGCAGGGTGGTCATCTATATCACACATGCCTGTGAATACATCGGCAAAACAGGGTTTTTAGACTTCTGCACAAAAAGTTCACTCCGCATTCAGAAAGGAAGAAAACATTAGTTGTAACAGTGAGAAAACCCCACAGAAACTTAGCTTAAAATATTTTATGAACATCTGAAGGATCAATTGTTTTCCAATGTTCTCCCAAAAAGTCCCTTCACCAAAAATGTCTAATGAAAAGGTTGTCTTCTTTCTGATTCTAAGTTTTTAGGAGAAGGTGCCTGATTGGTTTAATTCTCTTTGTGCCAATGCCCAGCCAACTGCCAATAACGGCACAATGACCTTCTGTGACTAGTCTGATTGATTTCATCCCCCTTTTCACGTTTTCATTTGTACCTGTTTCCTTACGTGCAGAATAGAAATACAAGTGAATGAAGGTTTCCAGGGGTGCAGGTGGCTTCAAGATTTGAAGAGGACGGGAGGGAAACCTTGTAGAAGGATAGATAATGAAGCCGGGGAAAAATCTCCGGAAAGGGGCCTGCCTTATGGGTCATGTAAGCATTTTTGCCATGTTAGTGGAAGATTCTCTCTGATGTGGGGCTGGGGTCAGAGCCTTTTCTCCCTGAACGCCAAAGGTGGCAGAGAGGAAGCAAAATGTAATGTGGTCCACAGAGCTCTGCAAGGGTAAGTGAAGGTCATAAACAATAATTCAAAATAAGAGTAGCACCCAGGTGCCCAAGGTACTAATTGCTACCATCAAGTGCTTACTGTGCACAGGCACAGTTGAGCTCTTTGCTGTATTCTTGCAGCCATTTAGAATCCAGGGTCGAGGGCACCTGGGTGGCTTGTTGGTTAAGTGTCCAACTCTTGATCTCAGCTCAGGTCATGATCTCATGGTCATGAGACTTGAGCCCTGCATCAGGTTCTGTGTTGGATGTGGAACCTGCTTGGGATTCTCTCTCTCTCTCTCTCTCTCTCTCTCTCTCTCTCTCTCCCTCTCCCTCTTTCCCTTTGCCTCTCCCCACTCATGTTCGCCCTCTCTCAAAAGGAAAGAAGGAAGGAAGGAAGGAAGGAAGGAAGGAAGGAAAGAAGGAAGGGAAGGAGGGAGGGAGAAAGAAAAGGAAGGAAGGAAGGAAGGAAAGAAGGAAGGGAAGGAGGGAGGGAGAAAGAAAAGGAAGGAAGGAAGGAAGGAAAGAAGGAAGGGAAGGAGGGAGGGAGAAAGAAAAGGAAGGAAGGAAGGAAGGAAGGAAGGAAGGAAGGAAGGAAGGAAGATTAAAACAAATAAAATAAAACCCATGTTGCTAGATGCTGCCTCATCTGCTTGGTTTTGATTAGCTCTGTCATTTATTCATTCTTAATAATACTAATAACTAACATAGAGTACTTACCATGCTCCAGGTACTACTTTAAGCAGATTATGTGTAATAACTCATTTAATCCTAACAAGAACTGAATGAGATAGGTCCTGTCATTCTCCCCACTTGATAGATGAACAAACCAGGGCACAGAGATAGATTTAGCACCTTGCCCAAGTTCACACAGTAGTTTGTGGCTGAGCCAGGATTAGACCCGTGTTTGTGTTCTTAGCTACTGCGTTGGGCTTCCTCTCAGGTGCTGATCACTGATTACAATCGTAATATGGCTATTAGTTATATAAGTTTACATGGAAAAACGTAAAAAAATATAAAACAGGGGCACCTGGGTGGCTCAGTCAGTTAGGCATCCGACCTCGGCTCAGGTTATGATCCCACTGTTCATGAGTTCGAGCCCCACATCAGGCTCTGTGCTGACAGTTCAGAGCCTGGAGCCTTCTTCACATTCTGTGTCTCCGTCTTTCTGCCCCTCCCCCATTCACACTCTGTCTCTGTCTCTCTCAAAAATAAACATTGGGCCACTTGGGTGACTCAGTTGGTTAAACGTCCAATTCTTGATCTTGGCTCAGGTCAAGATCTCACAGTTCATGTGTTCGAGCCCTGCATCAGGCTCTGCGTGGATGATGCGGAGCCTGCCTGGGATTCTGCCTCTCCTGTTCTCTGCCCCTCCCCCGCTTGTGTGCATGCTCTCTCTCTCTCTCTAAATAAACTTACAAAAATTTAAAAATAAATAAACATATAAAAGTTAAAAAAAAAAAGAATATAAAACAGACCATCTCTGTTCTCCCCAAAGATAAAATTTAAAAAGAGGATTAAAATTACCTTGATGATGTCCCCTGGTGTCCATCTCTGAAAGAAAACGCAACTCTTTTGTCTGCATTTAATTTAGAAAACGAGGTCCTGTTGCTCCAGACAGCCCCCAAGAAGCCCTCCATGGAATCACTTAGGGAGTGAAGGTCGCTAGACGTTATTGGGCACCTGCCGCCTGCCTATGCTTGTAGATGTGCGAAGCCCTTGTCAGACTTTAAGAATCTGGGACGATAAACCAGGACCTCAGAATCAGGCCTATCGATTCAGCACTCTTAGGCCAATAAGCAGGTCTTATCAGAAACCGAAGACCCCAAAATAAAGACTCACGGCCGCCGAGCCTCCTCCGTGTGTGTGAAGCGGTGTTTGTGTTCACCTGTTTACTTTGGATTCCGGTAGAGAAAGTGCAGTAACCGTCCGTCCGCAGTGTTCTAGACACCGTCCTCGGATGACCCTTCCTCTTCTTACGGATACACAGACCACCTAGCAAACCCTGACGTTCCAGGAGGACATTTTACTTAGCAGAGCACGAGGGAGCCTCTGGAAATTCGTGCGACAGAGGCCCAATTTACCAGTGAACGGAGCTGTTTACATTTCCCTCCGATTGGAAGCATATCAAAAGCTTCAGGGCATCAGAAAATGCGAGCTACATAACAAAATTCCGAGTCCAAGCATGTCATGGGTTTTTGGCTCTTGATGTCAGTTATGGGGGATTATAACCCTGGTGAGATTCTCAGCGCAGCACTGGCAGTCTGTCTTAGAACGGCAGCCGGCTGCGACAATGACCTCTAAGACTGTGGAAATGTACCCTCCAGGGCTGCTGTTTCTCTCCTCAGCTTTTGGCCTGGGCAGCCAGTCCCAGTACTGACAGGGTAGCAGCTGCTCAGGGTCCAAAGGGACTTACAGGTTCTTGGCAGTGAAGGAAACAAGGATGTACGGGAGCCCTTGAAAAGCCCTCTGGTCGTCCCTGCTGCCTTTAGGCAGGACCACCCAACTGTCCCAGCCAGTTGAAACCAGTCCTATTTTAAGACCTCTGGAGAAGGAACTCCAAACTCCCTTTGTCAGCTTTGCCAAATGCTGGCAAAATGGTCTTTGGTAGCTAGGCTGTCCCATCAGCAGTAAGAGGAACCTGTCTTAGAAAGTGGTAGGATCGGGGCACCTGGGTGGCTGGGTCGGTTGGGCGTCTGACCCTTGATTTTGGCTCCGGTCGTGATGTCATGGCTGTGGGATCAGGCCTCATGTCAGGCTCTGTGCTGAGTGTGGAGCCTGCTTGGGATTCTCTCTCTTCCTCTCTCTATGCCCCTCCCCACCCCCTCTCTCAAAAATACATACATACATACATACACTTTTTTTTAAAAAGCAAGTTATATAATCTAAAATGTTCCAGAGATAGATGATAGATAGATAGATAGATAGATAGATAGATAGATAGATAGATGATGGAGAGAGGGAGGTAATAGATGAATAGAAGGGGGGGAGGAAGGGAACAAGGGAGAGAGAGAGGGAGACAGAGAGGAAAGCTAGTTGTGAAAGATAGCTAAACCCCAAGCAATGGGACATTTGAGAAATATTTATTACAGAATTATATGCCAGGGGAGTCCCCTAAACCCCATTGGAAACAGATGCCACCTTCTCTCACGCTCCTAGAGCATTCTCCACATACCTCTATTATAGCACCTTCTTGTGTTGCAACATGAGAATTTGCTAGCTCTTCATCTCCCTAGCTACAGTGTGAGCTTCATAAGGCAGGGATTGTATCTTATTCTCATGTGTAGCCTCAGCATCTAGCCCAGTGTCTAGCTCCATGGAAGGGAAGGAGGGAGGGAGGAAGGAAGGAATGGAGAGGGGAGGGAGGGAGGTACGTAGGTCACCCAATATGAGAAATAAATCCAGTTCCCTTAAGGAGTGCATCATTCCTAAATCTTCGATGTTTAACGTTTTCCCACCCAAACTAGACCTATCTGACGTCCCACTTCGCCTCGGTGAACTGTCACACTCAAAGTCAATACGATTATATAATCTGCCCGGTATTGGAAGGATTTGTTAACACTTATCTCTGTTTAACACCTTTCTAAGGAACACCCATTCATTGTAATGTTATTTGTCTCTGAAATGATTTCCCCCCAAGTATATTTCATGTGAGTTCATTGTTTACATAGATATGCATTTTCCACGGTCCGAGTACTATTGTGTGGTCTTGGCCAGTGAGAGCTGGTGTGGCACACCGGAGGGTAGCCTCTGGTTCTGTGACTACTCGTGTCCTTGTGCACTTATTCCCAGCCATAGCATCCTCCCCGTGTGTGCCATCATGGAGTATGTTCTGTCTCCTCTGACTCTCTTGCTACTGTTGACACACAGTGGCTGGGGAAGAGGCGTGGGAGTAAAAGCCCAGCTCCTAGTGCCATCGGGGGAAGTTTCGGGAAAAGGGCAAAGCCAGCTGGCAATTCAGGCTTGCCAGGAATTCCTGGGACCTGGAAACCGGTGTCACCGGTGTTCTAGCCTGGAGGGTCACTGTGTAAGGAATGGGGAGCAGTGGGACCTGCAGGCATGGCGTGATTTTGTGGGGATCTTAGGACCATGGGAGGTGACAGAGTGCGATGCTAGGAACGTCACTCCACGGGGACCCTCAGCGTCCGAGGTTGCGTCCCAGAGCCAGGCAGGATATGCGTGTATTAGCCCTGCTGTCCATGAGAGCTCCGGGAAGCTAATCTGTCTGGGGTAAACCCCCTCCCTTCCCAGATCCATATCCTCTCATCTTTCAAAGCCCAATCCAAGGTTTGGCCAAGTTTCTCCTCCTCCTCAGGATATTCTCCTCCCCTTGGAGCTCTCGCTCTCTCTCTCTCTCTCTCTCTCTCTACCTTAGCACCTGCTGGCATCCCTCTTGTCCTGTGAGCTGTCTCTCTCCGGGGCCCCGTGCCAGGCTGTGGATAAAGGCCTGAGTGCCTGCCATACTGCAGATTCTTTCTGCAGAGGGTGACCAGCCCCTCACACCGAGGGCCAGGCGTTGTGTCTTGTGGGCCTCCGACCGCAACCATATCCCATGTTGGATTAAAGCGCCCAGTTTAACAAAGGGGCAACGGACTTGCTCACGGGTAGACGGTACAGCCGGTGAGCTGATGTGGCACAAGGACTCGGCCCATTTGGGGCATTGGTTTTCGATGATAACTGTCTGGATCAATTAGACCCTTCCTGGGAGTCGTCACTGTATTTCACGTCATCATAGAGCTCATTTGTGCTTTCCCTTGGGCTGGGGTCTTTTTATTTAATGTTTTATTTATTTTTGAGAGACTGAGTGCAAGCGGGAGAGGGGCAGAGAGAGAGGGAGACACAGACTCTGAAGCAGGCTCCAGGCTCTGAGCTGTCGGCACAGAGCCCGACGTGGGGCTGGAACCCACGAACCATGAGATCATGACCTGAGCCGAAGTCAGACGCTTAACCCACTGAGCCACCCAGGGGCCCCAGGTCTTTTTTATTCCCTCTCTAGATCATCAGGTCCTGGAGGACAGTCTTACCTAATCCTTCTTTCCTCGCCCTCTGTCCCTGGGTTCTTGGCATTCAGGAAATAATTGAGCAGGTGAATATGAAACACGTTGGCCTGATGCCTTCACCCAAGGACTGGCCTACTCTTCTGGCTTCTTCTCAGGTTCTGCAGCCAACGATACAAGAGAGAAGGGATCAGAAAGGTCTCAGCATCCCTGAGCAGTGTGAATTGGGCCACTGGAGAGGGCAGTGGAGGCAACAGCAGCAGCTGGCCAAGGATGTGGTTGGAGGGATAAACACACAAGATGCCTGCGGGCCGCCCAGGCCAGAGAGGTCTGAGGCTTGGAGTCTGGGATGTGGGGACAAAACAGTCCTAAGACAATGAAGACAGAGCCAGAGACACGAAAAGCGGACAGGGGCAAGCCCGTGGAGAGGGATAGACACACAGACAGAAATACCAAATGATGTTCATCCAAACGGGAACACGTCTGCCCGTGCTAGCCAGCGTGAGCTCCTGCTTACCCCCAGCCCCGGGTGGTAAGAGCCTCAGAAGCAGGGGATCTTGTATTTTGTTCACCTCGCTACGCCCAGGGCCCCACAGGACCCACACAGGGCCTGGCACACTGTAGGCTCCCGGTCGTGGTTTTTAACCTGAGCCAAATTGATAAAAAAGGATTTCGCAGCCTGTCTTGACGCTATATCCAGAGGGCTACCAAGGTTTCAATCACCTTGAATGTTATGAAGTTCTCTCCCTTAAATCTAACTGCGCTTTCCTGACACAGCTTAAGTCCATTTCCTCTCCAGTGGCTTAAAATGCACGGGATGATTTTTCCGCCATTCAGGAAGAAGGAATGCTGTGTCTAAAGCCTGGATTCAATAAAGCCAGATTTTTAAAAAACAGCTCTTAGCATCTTCTACTACAGACACTGGTCTGGGCAGGGCTTTTTACTTTATTGAATCCAGCTGAATAGCTTGACTACATTAATAATGGGGCTTCATTTCCAACCACTGCCTCCCAGTCTTTTCCCCTAAAAGCCTTATGGTACTTAAGCAACTGCTAATACATGAATAATTGCTGGTGGCATCATTTCCTGCCATGATTTGACCACCAGGATGAGGTTTTTCTTCTTGTACCTAATCTGGAGTTCTCGAGCATGCCATGTGTGGGCTTGCAAGATCATATTTATAAAACACAGTAAACAAATCCAACTGTAGCTATGATTTGGGCTGCACTGAGGTTCTCTGTGCTGAGAAATTAGGGATTTGGGAAGATTCTGTCGGGCGTATAGTAACATTGGTCTGAAGGGGATCCTCCCTCAAGCTTGTTGAGACGTTTGAGCCGGTATCTCCACGGAGCGTGGGTAGTGCCGTTTTGAGGTCTCCCAGGATGGCACAGTTGCCTTCCTGCATTTCAAGGGGACGCTGTTTACTTAGTGCCCGTATCGCCCTACTTCCTTTTGAAGTCTCCCCGGAAGATGACATCACATCATTAGTTCTCTTTACGTTGGACTTGAGTGATGATGGTCTTTAGCATACATAAGCGGACGAGGTATCCGAGGTATTCCGAGGCCGCTGAAAACACACCGCTTCACTGCAACAGGAAAGTCGCTTAGCCCTTAGGAGCACACACGGGACCCACATGGCCTGTGTCTAAATCCAGCTCGGACACTCTCTGGCTATTAGTTACCTACTCTGCCTCAGTCTCCTCATACGTGATGTGGGGATAACACTACCTACCTCACTGCGTCCAGACGAGATCCCGGTGAATTGATATTTGTTAGATGCTTACGTCGATGCTTGTGCGTGGTGAGATGTAAGTGCCCGGCGTTGCCTGTATTTATTTGTCCTTGTGTTGAAGAACCAATGCATTTATTCCTCTCCACCCAGCCGCCGACTGGGATGAGCGGTAAAGTCTTTCAGCCGGCACGCAGTCAGATTTAACAGGGGGCTAGAGACTAGGCACGCCTTGCCGGTCACACCTTTTCGGCAAAAATAAATTATTAGTTCTTTTCATCTGGAAGTCCCATCTGCCCATTGCTGTGGGGCCGGGGACTGCGGGGATGTGCAGAGCGAAATTCCTCACCGCCCTCCTCAGAGAACCTGCAGTCGATGTGGAAAGCACGACTATCATCCGTCCAGTAGCAAACTGAGACCAGAGAGCTGACATGATGAAGTATCAAAGTGGAGGAGACGTACATGGTCAGAGAGCAGGCAAAAGAGTTTTTAGAGTTGGTTTAATAGAAAAAAGGAAGTGAGAAGGAGGTAGGAAACACTATCTAGAGCGTTCGGCAGCTGTATCACCCGACGTCCTTCCTCCAACAGTCCCCCGTCCCTGAGCTGGGCCCTGCACCTTCTGCAAGTGAGAGAAGAATAAAGACAAACTGGAGAAATAAAAACGTTTTCACGTATGTGAGTTATCAAGTCAGACCACAGCAGATCCCGGGAACGTTTTTCTGTTTTGGAAATGAAGCAGTGGTGGGCTGTGTGAGTGCATGCATGCCTGTGTGTGTGTGTGTGTGTGTGTGTGTGTGTGTGTGTGTGTATGAGGAGGGGGGAGAGAGGGAGCGCTCCTCTTCTTAGGTCTAAAATCGACTGGGACGAAAAGAAACAGAATTCGGATCAGTCTTTTGTTTATGTGGATCTTCATCGTGTGAGATTTTTATGGGTTTTTCTCAGAGCTTCTTGATAGTCTGCTAATACAAAATAAGTTTATGAGGTCGTTTGCCTGTCTCTTTCCTCCTCGGGACCTTTTATTTTTCTCTCGCTGGATGATGTGCTCTGCTTCCTCCGTGGGGCCCGTCCCAGGCCGGAGCCGGGAGCACGCAGTACCCAGCAGCTCATCTGTATCACGGTCGCTCAGCCCCCGTGAAGGGAAATAAACAGCACGTGGGAGGGGGGAAATCTGTGTTCTAAGAACTGCTTTGGTTTACACATCTATAGATACACTCAACCAGTACTGCGGGTCACATGTACCGGCTGGTGAAACTGAGCATGAGTCACTTTTAAATTACTCATAGAGCAAGAAATATGTTTCTTTAAAAGCCAGCGCCGTTGGCTTCCACACGGAGCGGGGGGGGGGGGGGGGGGTGGTGAGCAGGAGGCCTCATAAAGCACCCGGGCCTCCCGTGACAGCTGGCCTGCACAGGGCATCTGGCGGGAAGCTTCGAGGGGTCCCGGGCCCGAGGGCTCTTTGCCGTATGTTAGATTTGGAGGTGAGACCCTCCATCAGTGGAGACCCCTGTACCGAGGCAGCTGGTGCTTAGGATAAATTTGCGAGTTAGCCCATCTTTGTTTTACGGCCTCACTTTGTAATGGGTGCTAGAACTCTTGATGAAGGCCTTCAATTACTCGGTCTAGTGGTGGAGACCAAAGCCTGTGGGCCGGAAGTGTGGAATAGTATGTCCATTCGACAAGAGGTCGGGGAGGGGGAGGCTGAGGAGAGACAGATCCAACAGGGATCGTGTCGTGGAGTACGGGGACTTCAGCTGAGCCTTGAAGGGCTTAGTTTGCTGTGAAAGAGAAGGAATGACATCCCAAGCGACGTGGAAAAACCATCTGAGCCACAAAAAAAAAAAAAAAAACGCACAAATGACAAAAATGGCATGCTGGTTTTTTTCTGTTGGGAGCCTAAATTTTTTTGAAGTAAAAAATATACATATACAGGACGAGAACAATCACCAAGGGAGCCCAGGGCAATGCTTACTAAATTGGTCCAAAAGAGGGATTTCACCAAATGCAAATGAACAAAGAACAATACATGTGACTCAAAATATCCGTTATGCTCTTAGGCGAGAGGGTGTGAGGCAGGGAGGTGACCTTTGAAAGGTTTTAAAGTTGTAAACTTTTGCAACCACATTGTTTTGATTGCCGGGGGATTTAAGAAAGGATTACCTCAGGGTACCATTTTGGAAAAGTGATTTAAAAAAAAAAAAAACCTACTTCCTGCATAATATTTTAGGATGGTTTTGTTTTGTTTTGTTTTTTTCATTCTGTTTTTGCTTTGAAGACCGACAGTCCAAATATCCGTGAAGTGGGTCGGCCTTTCCTGAGACACTACCACCCAGAAGAGTGGAGGTGCCTGGCTTCCCCTCCGTCCGTCCACTCCCGGTCCCTCTGCCAGAATTGCGGTTCACTGGAACAAGGGTACCTCCTATTCCCACCCCAGAGGAAGTACATTCAGCCTTGATTTTCCTCTCGGCCCAGCCCCTCCCCCCTTCGACAGGCCAGGAGGGCCACCTCCCATCAAAGCACTGTCCCTTGCTCTGGGCCAGACTTTCCCTGTTGGTCTCTGAAATTTGGGAAACAGGAAATGTTAAGAAAATGTCTAATTTGCCTGGTCTTGCGAACTCCTCTTCCGATGTTGCAACAGAATTTTGGAAACGAGCTCAGCGCTCTGAGCCCTGCTCGCACCCTCCTAATTGGAGAGCGTTTGCTCCTTTGAGACTCTGGTACATTTGACTATCCAGCCTCAACTTCCCTCTTTCTAAACATGTAAACCCCAGCGCCTGAAGATCAAAACCAGAAAAACCCATGCAATCTGTTACATGATCAAGTGCCAGCGGGGTTGCAGAGCGGGGCCTGTGCGCCCGTCCCTGAAAAGCCCCTTGGCATTTAATAAAAGCACCGTCCCTGCGAACGTGTCTGTGCAGGTTCACGCACCATCTTCAGAACCTTCGCTACCTGTGTTTGTAGGAGATGATTGATGATTAGCCTCTCTTCCCACACATTTGGCTTTGATAATCTCCATGCACAAGAACATGCAGATGCAAATCGTTTAAAAACAAAGTGGCTTCCAGGGGTCTTTCTGGGAGGGTGGAAAAGCTCCCTATCTTGACGGAGAGGGGGCGGGGGTTCCAGGCGTGTATGCGTTTGTCAAAATTCGTGAAAATGTACACAGAAAACGTATTCATTTTGCTATACGTAAATTACAGCCTTGATGGGAATTTTTTAAATACTAAAGGGGCTTGAGGGTAGAAAAGCTGAAAAGTGGGCGTGATGTAAATAGCCCCATTTAAAGAGATGTAGAAACATAAGGGTTGGCCAGCAGAAATGAAGCAGGGAACATATGTGGGCAGTCCCCACTGTACGGGAAATCTTTGCAAGGTGAGCAGATTGAGCCCAGTTTATAGACACGACAGCTGGTTATGTGCACACGTCTGTGTTTTCACATGTGGGGGGGTTTTCTTTTCGTCTTTATGTCCATTCTTGTTTGGCTCATTTCCCTATTCAGTTGGATTTTGTCTTCGATTTCCTGAATATGACTCCTCCCCAGTACCTGATATCTCAGGCCTGTAAGAAGTGAATGCCCAATGAACGTCCCTCCCTCCAGAACACTCTACTGAAATTAGCCAGGGCATGTTGGCCTTAGATGCATAATGTCAAAACGGAAAGTGAAAGGAGAAACATCCATACTTGTGCTAGTTTTGAGAAAATTCCCAGGTCTCTCTGCTCCTAAAAAAAAAAACCCACTTCAGCACTTACTTTGGAAAAACTACTTTTGCCTAACCAGAAAAAGAAAACTTGGTACTCCGTGAGTAGTGATATTTATTTTAAAGCAAGGAAACACTTAATGATTATGTCTGCATGTGGGCGGGGGGCGGAGGGGGGGGGGTACCCTGGCTTTTCCTCCTGTTCCTGGGGAATTAGAACAGGTGTGGAAATTCCCCCAGGTTATACTGTGTCAGTTGACACGTTTGTATACAGAGTTTCATGTGTGTTTTTTTATTTTTCTGAAAGTTATTCTCTTGTCATCATCTCATCTTGAAACTAGAGAGGAAGGGAATGGAAAAGCAAATTGCTAATATCAGAGGCTTCTGGAAATTCCCCTTTTATGGTACACAAGTCTTTCTTAAGAACAGTTCTCTTTCGGTTGTGTTTTTGTGATTTGGGTGAAAACCACTCTGCTCGGCCCGACCTCTGGTTCACTTAAGCATGATCCCAGCTCTCCGGAGAGCAAGGGGCTGGCTCCGGACATGGCCAGGGGATGAAAAGTTGATGTGTACTGCTTGGGAGGAAAGAGACCCATGTAGAGACTTTGTTTTTAAAGTAGATAAACTGAGCATAAATCCACATTCACATGATTTAAAATCATTAACTTATCCAGTATCGCTTAGAAACCGATGAATCTCACATGAACTAGTGACTCACCCCTGCCCGCGTGGTGGGCAGGCAGGCAGCTGTCTAAATATCTATTGGCATTTTGTATTAACGAACTGTGATCAGTTCCAGTTACAGCCCGGCTTCAATGGAAGCTCACTGACCTGTTTTCGAGTCAGTGCAGTGCCGGCTTATTTTAGAGCAAAATGCTTTTTTTCCCCACCCAGCTTCAGAAGATGCGTGGTTAAAGACAGATGTAGGCCTTGGATTCTGGTGCTGGGACAGGCTTGTGTCCGATGTGCCCGCAGGTGGACAGGGCCAGCGTGGGGCCAGCGGGTGGAAGGAGCCCCTGGAGGAAAGGCCATCTTGCTGCTCCTGGGACTGGCTGGCAGGCTGCCTGGGGGCGGAGGGCCCACCACAGACTCATGCTTGGAATGTGGGAAGCATGTGCCAGCCAGTCCCAAAGCTGGGCTTTGAGGGACTATGCTAATTAGCAAAGCCCCTGCTAGGGTCAGGTCACTGGGTGGCCAGGTAAACAGTATCAGGTTATTTCTGCACCGGCAGACGGAGGCGGTGGGCTAGAGCCCTTCCCCGCGTAGAGTGGTTCTTGGCAGTTACTTATTAATTGTACCTCAAGGCACCGCTAGGTTCGACAAGAAGAATACTCCTCCAGCAGCTCTCTCTCTGACTTCCTCTCTCCCCCAACATCCTCACGCTCTACTCCTCCAGCGTGGGAAACTGAGGGCACCTCCTACCTGGGAACTCTGAGCACAGCCAGCCTCCCAGGCCCCTGGAACACACAGCCTGTTCCCTCCTCTAAGGAACTCTAGATCATTCTAGGCCAGGTGAGTGGAGACCCAGTCGGGGCTGTTCTTATGAAATGTCTTGACTTTTGGGTTTCTTTTTCCTGCTACGCTGAGCCCTCTATGTATTTGTTTTCTTTCTAATTTTGGCGTTAGAAATAAAAGAAAAGAATGTTTGGGTACAGTGTAAAAGTTTTCTCGTATCCACGTTGGAAACTCCCCAGTCCCCCTGAAACCGGACAGGTGCCTGTTTGTTTCTCTGTCAATCAACTGTGCGCACTCAGCAGGTCAAGTGCTGGTAACCGGGGTGGACACGGCCCCGTTTCAGTGTTCTAGAAGGACTCGGTGGCTCTGAGTTAGGAGCAAAGCCTGCCTCTCCTCTTCTTTTCTGATCTTCTGATAGAGACCACATCGTGTTCTCTTCACGGTATTTTGATGCCATATGGTGTATAAACACAGGTGTGACCTTTACACCGTGCACGGGGTTACAATATAATGGGCGAGAGAAGATAAAACCAGCTGGAGTTTAAGGTTAGAGCTGAAAACAGCTAATTCGAATTTTCATTGAAAACAACGTCACAGAGCCAGGCACGGGTGCCCTCTAAGGGACGCTCTTCAGTCCCTTCTAAACGAGCCCCGGGCGAAAGGTTTCCACGAAATAAGCCATCTCTTGAGGTGCAGACATGCCTGGTGACACCCACTCTGAGGACACCCTCCTCTGAGGTGCCCTGTGCCTCCTGCCCGGCTGCATGGAGGGGAGTGTTGGGAACTTTGTTTTGTGTCTGGTCCTGGCTTCTGTGCTGGCTGGCATTTCGCTTCTTTGGGACTCCGGTTCCTCACGTACAAAAATAGAGGGACTTGGAACCTGTTCCTTACGCTTCTTGCATTCTGGCTTTTCTGGACGGAGGCTCAGCCTGGAAGCCTAATACCATTTGGGTACTTAATTCTGAGGGGAAAAAAAAATATGTATATGTGCATATACATATGCATACATATATCAGACCCACAATTAACTTAATTGCTTATTTGTGCCAAGGCTTTCTTTCTTAACTCCGGGACTTGCTGTCTGAATTTGAAGGAGGGTGGCCCCAGGTTCATGTTCGCAGAAGTAGCCGCTGCGGCTTTTTCTTACTGAGCAGCCAGCTCAGAGGAGAGGAGACGGAGGAGAAGCTGGAGAGCGAAGTCTCCAAGGTTAACACCACCACCCCAGAGCTGCCTCTGGGCAGACACTTTTACCTGAGTCTCTGGTTGTCCGGGAAGTCAGGACTCTGGGCGCAGAGCTGCTTTGAGGTTATGAAATCCACTGGTTTGCAGTCGCTGAGCAGAGCAAGAGAGGGGCCCTCGGGTCAGGACGTGGGCCTCCGAAGGAAGCCTCTGTTTCTGTTTCTGTGAATGTCAAGTGGACGGGCAGGTGGACATATGTGGCATTCTTGTGGTGCTCAGGGGAGGAGGAGGGGAAGGAAGTACAGCTCTGGGCATTGGGGGAGGAGGGTCCTGCCGATTCTCTAAGGCTGGGGTCGTCAACAGGGGACTGTTGGCAAGGTCTGGAGACGTTATGGGTTGTTTCTGCCAGGCCGGGGTTTTTATTTGAATTTAGTGGGTAGAGGCCACAGAGGTTACTACATATCCTACGATGCCCTCCCCCAAGAGAGAAGTACCTGGCCCCAAGTGTCAACTGATCTAAGTCCTAAAGCTAGTTGTGTTTTCTAAGTTGAAAACACTGGGCTGGGGCGAATGGGAAAAGTTATTTGCAATTTTCCCCGCTCAAGGGACAATCTGCCTCATGGCTGTTGGGTGAGGCTTCGTGTTAACTATAGCTTCCTTCACTTCACTCCCTGTCTCTGTCTTCCAGCCCCTCAGCCCTTTATTTCCTTTTTCTTCCTTCCTTCCTTCCTTCCTTCCTTCCTTCCTTCCTTCCTTCCTTCCTCCCTCCCTCCCTCCTTCCCTCCCTCCCTCCCTTTCTTTCTTTCTTTCTTTCTTTCTTTCTTTCTTTCTTTCCTTTCGTTTTGCTTCTCCACAAACTTCATGCATATTAACTGGGTGTTCAGGGATGAAACAATTTCTGGCCTCGAGAAATGCCCTCAGGCAAGACACACAGTGAGAACAGAAGTCCCAAGAATGCTAAGTGCTCCTTCCCTTGGTCACACCTGTGGTCTACACCGGGAGACAGAGGGTGAGCCTCTGACCGGCAAGGAGAAAATGAGGGGAGGGTGCGGAAGAGAGAGGGTGTGACCGGCGCTCCAGGGAAAGAAAGGGGGCGAGGGCTGAAGGTGACCCTGACAGGCCCCCTCTCTTGCCCACCTCCACTCCCTGCCCCACTGGCTGTATTTCTTCCTCCCACCACCTTACTTGCTGGTCCATCCCTCTCCTCGCAGCCACCGTCCAGCTCTTCCCTCTACGCACCAACAGGGGGCAGCAGAGAGCAGCCAACAGAGCCTAAGGCGAGGAACCCAAGGTGGGAACCATGGCCTCACCTAGACTCCAGAGCACCCCTTGGCTTCCGTGCCGACACCTTGATGCCCTGCGACCCTCCTCTTCCGTCAGCCTGTCTCTGCACCCTCAACCCCTGGAGAGCGCTCCCCACCCAGCGCACAGCACATCCCACGCCAACCTGGCCACGGATCATGTTCAGGCTGGTGACTCATCTAGTGTTACTGACTTGCTGTGTGGTTTCTCAGCCTTTCAGACGAGGCTATTTTGCCTCGTCAAGCTGACTGTCCGTCCCCTGAGGCAGGAGCCGTGCTCTGCCCCCGATGTTTCCCCCAGGCCCCGGTCCAGCGCTGTTCCCAGAGTCTGTGCTCCATTCCGTGGATTGATGGGGAGGACCCTACCATCTGCCGCCTGCCTGCTGTCTCCCGGCAGACCCGCCTTTGCCCAGGCCCTCGCAGCCAATGCTATCACCCCCTCATCTTTATAGGTGAATAACTGAGACCCAGAGGCGTTAGACATCTTGGTCCAGGGCTTAACGCTACGAAGCAGTAGACTTGGAAACCCAACTCGACGTTTTAGACTCTGCCACGCACCGTGTTGCCATCCCAGTGCCATCCAGGCCTAAGAACCTCGTACCGCATCTTCCCTTGAGCACTTCCTTGAGTCTTTATGGATTGTGCTGTTCATTCATTTATTCGCTCCCCATACACACAGCTTCTGCCAGCTGTCAGGCATCGTTAGACCTCAAGAGGACAGAGATGAAGAAGGTCATTGCTGCCCGAGAGGGGAGGGACATGGACACATGGCAGTGAGCTTGGTGGGGAGCAGAGACGGGGGTGGTGGGGAGGGGACGGGCTTGGTCAAGAAGAGTTTCACAGAGGAGGTGCAGTAGAGCAGAGTGTGGAGAGGCACGAGGATGTGGTGTGGGCCAGGCTCAGCTGGAGTCCCGTGGAGTACGAGGCATGGGCTGGGTGTGGCTGGAGGCATGCGTCAGGGCCGGTTGACCCTGCAGATAATGGAGGGTCGCTCAGGGCCTTTGGATGAGAAAGAGGGACATGATCCTTTGTGGTTTAGAAGGAGCCCCCAGCAGCAGTGCTGAGGCGGGTGCCGCAGGGAGCAGGGGGGTGTAGGCAGGTTGGGAGCCGTGCAGTGGGGTAAGGGGATCTGGCATCGGAGGGCTGGAGAGAGGAGGCGTCAACAGAGAAGACAGTGACATGTGTGGGTGGGGAGGGAGGATGGAGACGTTGGGAATGACTTCAGGGTCTCCCACTAAGTTGCAGGCTACCGAGGGCTGACCAGAGGGTTAGAGGCCGATTTTAGGAAGGCTTGATGAGTTCCCTTAACGAGTGCATTGGGTTGGAGGTACCCGAAATATACGTGGATACGTTTGGTTCCGGGTTAGGGTTCCACGGCTCATTGGGAAGCCATCAGCGTAAAGGCCCCTTAGCAAAGTTGTAGCTAAAATCGAAGAAGAGTATGAAGTCTCTACTGCTTGGGGGCAGCCAGTTCCATTAGTCCATCCCTCTGTGTGGAATAGCACTGCATTTTCTTCGTTGCTAAGCTACCTACTCCAGGTCAACAGGAATGGCCCACAGTTGGAAGGTTCAGGGATGTGATAAATAAATGAGTTTCTTCTTTTCTGTACCACTGAGAGTTCACGAACATCCCCAGATTCCACATTCAGGCTTCCCCTTTCCAGGGCCACAGCTGATTTGTAAACATCATCGTCTTATGGAAGGTTCCTCACCTCTTGACTATGCTGTCTGTCTTCCTCTGGACCTGCCATTGGCTTTTTGAACTATCCAGGTCTGTATGGAGCATCCCAGGTGGGGACCTCATGGCTTGGTACAGTTACATGTCCTTTCTGTTGCCTGATGAGGACCAGGCTGGCCTTTGTGCACTGAGATCTGGAGAAACTAGCTTCCCTGACTCCAGATCTCTTCTCCTGGGCTTGTAGCTGACAGCCCAAAGGTATCAAGTCTAGTTTGAATCTTCGTGGTTGTTGTTTAAGAATGACCTTGCCTAGGGGCGCCTGGGTGGCGCAGTCGGTTAAGCGTCCGACTTCAGCCAGGTCACGATCTCGCGGTCTGTGAGTTCGAGCCCCGCGTCAGGCTCTGGGCTGATGGCTCAGAGCCTGGAGCCTGTTTCCGATTCTGTGTCTCCCTCTCTCTCTGCCCCTCCCCCGTTCATGCTCTGTCTCTCTCTGTCCCAAAAATAAATAAAAAAAAAAAACGTTGAAAAAAAAAAAAATTAAAAAAAAAAAGAATGACCTTGCCTAATGATATTAGGAAATAAGGTCCTAAAATCAAAACCACAAGCCCTGCAAACAGAACTTTACCGGCTTCCGACATTGCACACTGCTGTTTTCATATGTGTATTTCCTACCACTTCCTTATAAACAAAAGTCCCCAGGAAAGGGACACTGAGAGCTCCGACAGTTCAATGGAAAGACAAGAGAGGGCCAGAAGGGACTCACAATTACTGAGTGCCAGTCCCTGTGCTGAGCTCTTCACAGAAGTCACTTCTCCTGGTGATGACTCCAGCACCAGAGTCTTATTTTCCACATCTTATGAATTAAGAAATTGAGGCTCAGAGAGGTTGAAGAACTCATGTCACCCGAGTTAGATTTAAGCATTCCTGGGAAAGAAAGGACAGTTAACACATCCAACGCATTGACACAGCGAGTCATGTGCAGAGTCCCGGTTCAAGGCCAGATCTGCCTTATTCTAACACTTGTGTGCCCTCCTTTGCATCGACCTTCATCCTGGAGGGGTGGAAGGAGGAGGCCCAGGATCAGAGGCCAAGCGAGGTAGTTTCTTAGGTGAGAGGGCTGAAGCTGTATGGGTCCACGAGCCTCTTACATTGTCTGCTGAAAGAGCCGTTGTGAAACAGATGGAAAGTACCCAAATTGAAGACACAGTGAGGCATCATCACCCGACCAATCCACCATACAGCCATAATGGGTACTCTGTAATTTCACCCAAACCAAGTAATTACGTCTTCCAGTAAGAAAGGAAGGTGCTGGGACGCACGAGTGGCTCAGTCGGTTAAGCGTCTGACTTCGGCTCAGGTCATGATCTCAAGGTTTGTGGGTTTGAGCCCCACATTGAGCTCTCTGGATCCTCCTCTCTCTCTCTTTCTCTCTCCGTCAAAAATAAATAAATATTTACCAAAAAAGAAAAAAAAAAAAAAAGGAAGGAAGGTGCTGAGAACAGGCACATGATTTATTACATTTTTGCCTCCCGGGAATACTTCTCCTTTTATGATTTGGCAGTAAGAATATTTAGGAGTAGCGCTCTGTACATAGATTGGTTGGCTGTGCACGTGCGCTAGAAAATTAAGGACTAGATTTCATTGTCATCATCCCTCTCTGACCGCACTTCACAGCAAAATCTCAGGCGTGTGGATGAATTGGGGGGGGGAGGGGGGAAGGTTTCTACCAACTAATGAAAAAAAATCTTTAATTTTAGAATCTCTTGAAAGAGATTGTTTTTAAAATTTCAAGTACCCCGAGTCAGGCACACAGAGTGTTGTTTCCAAGTGGTGGCTCTGTTTAGCGAATAATGACCACATCAAAACGCCAGGCTCAGTATGGTGTGCTCCGTTTCTGGTCCCCCAACAGTCACATCAGTTTGGTGTCAGATGCGTGTTTCTAAAGAACTCGAACGTTGTTTTCTCTTAGTGAGATAAACAAACTCCTTGATGTCTATTTATAACCATTCGTTAGCGAGTCTCTTGTCAGCTCTACACGGCAGTTGGAACACACGAGAGATGTTTTGCAGGTTGGCCGTTGAGTCCAGACTGTCTGTTTCGACCAGGGTCTCGGTATCTCCTACCCAAGCCCCTGCTTGCGGCTCTGAATTCGTATTTTTCCGAATGGCGTCCAAAGCTGTTCTGCCAGCTGCCGTAGATTATATACGGAGAGAACAGCTACCAGGTTTCCTCTGTCCCGTGAAGGAGCCTGGCCTTGAGCATTAGCCAACGGGCCCATTTAACTCTGTTTCCCAGCTCATTTCTCCAAGGGCTCAGTGCACCACTGAAAACCTTCACCTAACAGAAAGCCAGTGTTTGGGGGGCATTTGGTTTCAACTTGCTTATGTTTGAACATTTATATTTATAATAGTGCTAATCTCTAAGGGACTCAAATCACATTAAGAGCTTTATCTAAGGCTGCCAAGGAAATTAGCATGTATCCACATGACTGGGAATGATGAGAAATGGGGTTGGGCCTACAGAAATTTAATAAGCTCCGACTTTCATTTCAATGATCTTTTCCATGAGATTGTCTTTTTCAGCCTGCGCAGTCAGGCCTGGGTACACATTTCCCCCTCCGCCCCCAGCTCGTGCCGTCACCTGCACCCCGGGCCCCTCACCGCCGTGGCCACCTTGCTGGGATGAACTGGCCTGCTTTATCCCCTCCTGCTCTGCACTCCCCCCCACCCCCCGGCCCGCGTATCTGTGACACTTACTCGTTCTTTGTTGTCTTTCTCCCTCCTGGCTTCTCACAGACTTGTCTCCTGCTAGAGGGAGAAGAACGTTTGTGACTTTCTCTTGAGTTCACCCCAGAGTTTAGGTCAGGCTAGCCTCGTAACTGTGCCCGGTAAGTAATGTGGGATAGATGGTCAGTCCGTCAGGGGGTGGACCCACCGGTGCACCGGTAGGAGTTAGATAGGCCGTGGGGAAAAGCAGCTGGGGGTCACAGCACACAGTCGGCGTGGGGAAGGGAATTTCGGGGGGAAATCTAGATAGATTGACTTGATCACTCTATCAGGCCAATTTATAGAAAAGGCACAAGAAGGGGAAAATTCCCTGTGAGCCGTTGGAGAGATGAAAGAGACGTAGGGAATGCCCCTTACTGCATTACAGAAGGGGAAACCAAGATGACTTACCGAGTAATTTTTTTGACGCTAAAATGAAAGCTCAGCATAGTCAGGACAAAAAGAGGCGCATTGGCCTTCTCGGTAGAGACACGGCTTGGTACTCTTTGAAGAATGTTGCCCGTCAAACTAGGAGAATATGACAGGAGTCCCCCAGGGGAGGGTGGAGAGTCAATCCCCACTCTCCCAACTGGGATAACTCCTTCGTAAGCATCAGACTTGGCGTTGCAGTCCGACATTCCTAGAACTGTTACTGCCAGAGCTCCGCACAATGACTTAGCTAAGCTTTGGCATTTCGTTAGGAATCCCTATGTAAATTTACTTCTTGATCCCGACACGGAGACTGTTGGTTTATCACTGAAACAGCTCACCAAAGGCCGAGCAGAATCTGGTTGTAGATTCGGCTCCAGGCTTTTGGGTACAGAGCAGCCTTTATAACGACAGTGTCACAGCCTGGGGAGGACGTAACTCGAGGGAAGATAGGAGCAAAGACAAATGCAAAGAGAAAGGGTGATGGCAAAGTAAGAGGGATAAGGGAAGGGGGAAGAAAGAGTAGATATACATAGCAATAAGAGGAGAAAAATCATTACAATGCCCCATGGACAAAAAAAGTGAGTTTTCTGTTTTTCTTCAGGCCCTACTGCACCCACCACTGTTGCTAGAAGGTGAGAGCAGGTGCGTTCTGTGGAACCCACTCTTGAAGTGGTGTCTCTGAAGCAAGAGGGGAGACACCATAGCAATCTTTCTACCAGATCTCTGCTTTTGTTTTGTTTCATTTTGGGGCTGACTCCAGCAAAGTGGGGAAAAATCCTAGGTGGACAAAGGCAACTTCCCTCCCTGAATCTAAAAACCTTGTGTCGAGAGAACCCTTTCTGGAGAGAGCCATCTAGTTAAGCGTTGTGCTTGATTCCACACAGAAACTAGAGAAAGGGTTATTCCTGGCATCTCTTTTCCTCACTGCTAATGCCTCTGCCAGGCCACTGTAGGGACAGTGGAAAGGAATATTGGAGATTCCATCAAGAAAAGGCTTTTAAGGGAAGGCTGTGTTCTTGCATTATTACATCGACTGTCTCTCTGAATACAGGACTGGTTCCAGTTTTTGTTCATATGGGTTGAGAGTGGCAGAATTAAATCTCACCGGGCTAGAATAGCAAATTCGGCAGAAAGAAGTCAAAGCCCTCTATTATCAACCGACACTTTCGATAGAAATTACCTTGGTTTTTTTCCCCCATAATTTAAAATTCTTCAAAGTGACAGAGATGTTATAAGGAAGGGAGCCCCTGTTGTATCCAAGCTCACAACATCATGACTCTGTGCAAGCCCGTGACTCTTTTTAGGGAGACCGTGTGATAGAGTAGAAGAGCCAGGTATTTGAGGGTAGAATTATGGGTTGGAGTCCTGGTTCCACTCTCGCTTAACCACCATGTATCCTTGGGAAAGTTACATATTTTTGATCGTCTGTAAGATGGGGGTGACAACAGTCACGACTTACCAGTGGTTTGTTGAGAGGCTCACTAGTTGGTAGGTATGGAAGCACTTTCTCAACTAGAGTACTCCGGGTGAATATTTGTTTTCATTCACAATAAGTACCTTTGTTGTGATGGGAAAGAGAATGCTTTTGTTTCATTTTCACTATACGTTCACTTTTTATTTAATAACCCTTTTGGTGTTCTGCTATGTTCCAGCCGGCAAACCAGAGACCAGGAGGACCCTCTGTCACTTCCTACTCTTATATTGAATTAGTGTGAGGTTTACTCCTTAGCCAGCACTGGATAATTTTTGGCCTTTGCAAAGAAGGATAGAAGTCCAAGAGCCAGAGAGATTAAGGATTAAATTAATTTTTAAAATAACAAGTCTTTTCATATATTCTCTTCTCATTTGTATGGTGCTGGTAATTTTTAAAATGAGATTTTCTTGAGGGCATTTCATACTAAAAATGATGGAGTTCCTTGTCCCTTGTAATTGCATTTCTTTTGATTTTCGTTTATTATGACTTGCATATCACTGACACTTTTTTCCTGGAATGTTCAAAGTATACATCATCCAACTAAAAGGAGAAAATACTGTCTTAATAAAAAAGGATAAGAGAGAAAGAGCGAGAGTGGATATCCCTCTCTTTTGGTTCCAAACAAGGCAAAGTCCTCATTCCTCATTCTTTGTACATGCCAAGGTTGATGTCATGGATCCAAACCAGTTTGGGGTTATCTGAAATGAAAAAAAAAAAAAAAGGCACTTCAACGGTCTTCTGAAGCTTGAAAAACAAATTTTCCACAGTCTGATAACCCAAAAATGACTGAATGGATTTTCTGTGTAATTAACAAAGCGGTGGGGGCCTGGAGGGGCATTGGGGAAAAGATTTAAAAATGGAAAGTTCCAGTTCAAAGGGGGTGCTCTGGGAGAGCCAAGAAACGCTGGAGGGGCTGAAAAGGAATTACATGGTTATCTGGAGTAACATGGGTCTTTTATCTGAGGAATAGGACTTAAAACCATAAAGTTCCTTTGGCTGATGTGTTAACTTACCACTAATGAATATTATTTATGAGTGATAAGTGGGACACATCCAGGGAAGGTGTCCGTTAATTTTTCATAAAACCATCTCTGCGTTACTGAAATACGGCTTTCATTCCATTTGGAACGTAGTCCTACGTAGCTGTTGTGTGGATTCCTAAGCAGGAATAGGTAGTTGAGACTTCAGGAACCATACCTGGGATTCTCGTTTTCTGGGGCCTTGATGGTTTGGGAAGTTGTTTCTTCTCTTCCTCCTCCTTCTCCTTCTTCTAATGTTTATTTATCTTTGAGAGAGAGAGAGAGAGACAGTGTGCAAGCCGGGGAGGGGCAGAGAGAGACAAAGACAGACTCCGAGGCGGGCTCCAGGCTCTGAGCTGCCAGCACAGAGCCCGAGGCAGGGCTCGAACCCATGAGCCCCGAGATCATGACCTGAGCCAAAGTCCGACGCTTAACTGACTGAGCCACCCAGGCGCCCCTGGGCAGTTGTTTCTTCTGCTGTCTAGAATATCAAGCAGCTTCCTAACTTCTCTCTCTATTAGGACAGTTACTTCCAGGGTTCTTCTTGTGAAGCCAGCTAGCTCTCGGCTTCATGCCGCCATTTGCACCTGAAACAGATAGAATGGCAACTCTGAGACTCTCAATGAGAATCAGAAAGCCCTAGTAGCCTGTGTGTCTCCCAGTCTCCCCATTACATCACCCTTTCCATCCTCTCTGCTTTGGACGCACAAACACAAAAGAATCCCGGAATCTACAAGTTATGTAAACTTAGATCCCGAGAAAGCCTTCAGAGGACTTGTGGGGGGAGCTTCCTCTTCCTGTCACTAATGAGACTCTTGAAACCTGGAAGGATGACTCCGTTGACAGAAAAGAGAGAGCCTGGGACACCCAGAGGCCACAGCTTGCCCACTGCATGGATTGTGATGTGACCAAGGATAGCGTGATGAGCTTCTGAGCCAGCACATGGCTCTGCTTGGGCTTTTTTGCCTTTGAAAGAGTGTCTTTCATTGTCAAACATTAAACCTAGGAATTCGTACTTTCTTATCAAAGGTCTTATAGATGTGGGGCGTCTGGGTGGCTCAGTGGGTTAAGCGTCTGACTCTTGATTTCAGCTCAGGTCGTGATCTCACGGTTCGTGGATTCTAGCCCTGCGTCCGGCTCTATGCTGACCGTGCAGAGCCTGCTTGGGATTCTCTCTCTTCCTCTCTGTCTGCCCCTCCCCTGCTTGTGCTCTGTCTCTCTCAAAATAAATAAATAAAACATGAAAAAAATCATCCTTAATACAACTATCTTCTCCAAGTGATGTACTAAGTTAGTAAAACTTACCGGTTTGAATCTATAACCCATCCACCATAAACTTATGCCCAGAGTCAGACATCTCTCAAAACCCTCCAGGTGTGAGTGTGTGTGAAATAACCCTCATTTTTTTTTTCAGTTTTTCAGGTTGTTTTAGTAGGTGAGGATTACCTCAAAAGGCATTTAAATGATGTTTCAAGTTTAAACGGAAATGAAAAGCATACAAAGTTGTAAGACTTAAGAATTTCAAGAATTTGGCAGAGGTGGAAACTCACAGGGAAAAAAAAAAAACAAAAACATGACATTTGGACATTTTTGTTCTGCTCTTTAATCCGCCGCATGTCCCCCTCCGGTCGTCCCGTCACTACCAAGCCAGTATTTAACCTCGCAAGGGTTAACTGAGCTTGTGGTTCAAGCACCTGGCTCAGACTCCAGCCGGGGCCACGGGCGTGGTGTCCAGTCAGACTGCCATGGTCAGGGGGCAGCGAGGACACCTGCATGACCTTGTACCATCTGCAGGGTTCAGTCCGGCCCAGATTCTCCCATAGCGTCCATGACCAGGGTCCCTTCAGCCACCAGGATGTGGGCTGGAAGGGCCCCGCGCAGCCAAGGCCAAGCCCTTCCCGTGAATGCAGAGGCCAGCGTGAAGTCTTCTTCCCATCCGAGCAGGTGGGGATTACCACCTTCCAAAAAACACAGAGCAGGCCTGTCCTGGAAGGGGACAGACAGGGGGAGACCCAGAACAACAACAACAAAAAAGTCAGAGCCTAGGAGTGAACTTTAGGAAGACAAGGAGGGAGTGGGGAAAGCGAAGCAGAACACAGACATTGGAGAAGAAGAGGGGTCTGGGGTGTGAGAGAAGCAGTCAGTGTTGGAGTCTGTCTGAGTCTGGAGCTGGCTTGTGAGGTGCCAGGGGACTGGCTCGGGCCAGTCTTCTCTGCACCTCACTGCCGAGTAAACCTCCCAGCAGGATGGAAAGGGTCCTGTGCCAGGGATGGAGCTGAGCTCAGAGCCCAGGGTACAAAAGTGACAGACCCGGGGATTTGGCCTCTGCTGGTCTGTCCTTAATTTGGAGAAATGGAGGCATTGAACACACGTCCTCTCCTACAACTCCTGACATTTTAAAGAAAGTGTTTTTGGGGGCGCCTGGATGGCGCAGTCGGTTAAGCATCCGACTTCACCTCGGGTCATGATCTCGCAGTTCGTGAGTTCGAGCCCCGCTTGGGCTCTGTGCTGACAGCTCGGAGCCTGGAGCCTGCTTCGGATTCTGTGTCTCCCTTGCTCTCTGCCCCTCCCTGGCTCATGCTCTGTCTCTCCCTGTCTCTCAAAAATGAATAAGCATGAAAAAAAAAATTTAAAGAACATGTTTCTGGCTTGCTTGGCCCGACTGCAGCAATAATCCCAAACTTGCCCCACAAACTAGCCTTCCAGATACAAACCGAAGCAAACATTAAAGGATTAAACACCCATCAAGCAGATGCGTTGTTGCAAAATGCTCTGTGGGCAGGTTGCTAGGAATTTAAAGGCCTCTGGCTTTGTTAAATTATGAAAAACTTCCAAATGGAAGTCAGCAGAGCAAACTGTTACAGTCATGAGACTTGTAGGTGATGCCTGTTGGCTTGGCCGGATGGCAGCCTGCTGAGCGGGGTCAGGTCGGTGTGGCCCCGGGGGCCCCCACGCGCCTCCCTCACCCCTCGCTCTGCTCGCCTGCCTGCCGGGGACACAGTTGCTTTGGTGGGAACCGCTGAACAGGACCCTGGGAAGGACTGAAATCCAGCCACCACTGTGGAGGCTCTCGGGCCACCTATTTTAATATCCTAAATAGGCTTCAAGTTGGATTTGCTTTTGCGTCTCCAGGAAATTTTGCCTCCTTCGCATTCCAGAATTCCCTTGTGAAGCAGCCTCGTGAATAGGAGGGCCTTTCCTGAATACCGTGGAAGGAATTTCTCCTTCGGGATGCCTGCCTCTGTCTTCACAGCATTTTTAAATGCTCTCGAGGTGGCGTGGGCAGCAGCAGGCCACCAGGGCCAAACCACAGACTGGGGAGTCACAGAGCGTCACCTGCGTTCCCGCGGGATCTGGCTCCGCAGAGCGCCCGGGGCAGGTGTTCAGGGGTCCGTCCTGGAGACGCGTGTGCTTTCTCCCTCATCCCGGGGCTTCTTTTCTGTTGCTGCGGCCCTGCTCGCTCTGACCTGCCCCTGGCCGCACCGCCAGGCCCACTTAGGACCTGCCACAGTAGGGCCACCAGCTCCCACCTTGATTCCGTGTCCCAAGATGCCATCCTCCTTCTCTTCCTTTATGCGGATTCCGGGTTCAGCTCCTGTCCCCTCCGGCCCATCTTCAAGGCCCCCCGATGCACTCATCGAGCCTTCCCCGTGACTCCTCAGGACTTGTTTTCTAACCTCTCCTACTTACCCCTCGTGTCCCCCAGGCCTCGATCTCCTTCTTGTCCGTCTCTCGGGGGAGAGGCAGAGCGTGGTTGAGAAAGCACATGCCTGGGAGTTGCAGAGGCCTCGATTCGAAGTGCACCTTTGCCACAGTGCGCTGTGTGACCTTGAGCAAGCGGTGTGACCTCTCTGGCCCCAGTCTGCTCTGTATAATGTCATTTGTAAGAGCCACCCCATGGGGTTTGGCACAACGGTTAGTTCTCTCTCCTCATCCCAGAAGTAGACGCTAAATAAACACTCCATCAGGGCTGTGACTGAGGTTGGATTGATTGATGCAGATATGTCCAAAAGAGAGATCAAAGCCAGAGGACCCAGGGCCACACTCGTGAAAGCAGACCCAGACAGGGCTAGCGAGAGCCATCCAAAGTTTGCACTAATTTTGTTATGAGAAGCATGTTGCATGGGGATCCAAGATTCATGCACTTGGCCAAGGGCTTCTTCCCTCAGTGGAAATAAAACTTTGCTAGACCCACAGTCCCCCCTGAAGGCTCCAGCAGCCCGAATCTGAGTTTCTCCTTCTGTCCTTAGCGGGCAACAGTATTTCCAGTGAGACGGTGCTGTCTCTCTGAGTCGTCCCACTGGAAGAGTGTTTGTTGGGTGTTTGATTTGGGCAAGGTGCTGTATTGGGTTTAAAGGAGCTCGTGGTCGTACAGACCTTCACCGTGGCCGCTCGCCTTCCCCCTGTGCACTGAGAGCAGTGCCGGGCATTAGAACAGGTGCTCGGTGCATATTTGCACCATGAAATCCCACTCGAGCCGACCTGCTCCAGGGTGTTGGCGATGACAGGAGCCGGCAAGGCCGTGCACGGCGACACAGGCGCTGACCGCTGACCTGCCAGCTCGGCCGGTGAAGTCCCGGCCCGACCCCTTGCCCGAGGAACGGTCGGTGGGCGTAAGGCCCAGGGGTTTGGCTCAGCTCCCATCCTGGGTCCAGCCAGCAAATACTTGGGCGCCTTCTGCGAGCAGGTCCCCCGGGCTCCTCGCTGCCAGCCAAAACGGTGTCCAAGCATGTGATGGGAAGTGACCAAGCTCCCCCGGGCCACAACTTCGGTCCTTGTACTCGCTACAGACTGAGAACATAGGACCCGCACCGTCAGGGGCAGGTCTGGTCCTAGACACATGTCTGAGCCTGTCAGCGAGACGAGGACCCTGGAGCCCGTGCAGCATGGGGCTTCCAGAAAAGATGCCCGCTGCTGACTTCTTAGCCAGTCCTGAAGCCAGACCGGGCCCGACTGGAGGCTGGCGGTGCCCCGCGGAGCTCCCGCGAACTCATTCTGCTTTGCTCTTTTCACTCCGACGTGCCCCTCAGGTCCAAGGCTACTTTCAGCAAGTTCCTATCAGGAAATGCGGGTTCTTTGTACTCCCCACCACCACCAACCTCAGTCAACACTTGCTGATTTAAACAAGTGAGCATCAGACATTCGGCCCTCAACTCCGGCCCTCCGCGTTTCATAAATGGACCCCCTGCCCCCCCAGCAGCAGTGTCTTGATGAGAGCAATTAGGCCGAGCTGCAGAACTCAACAAGCATCTGCTTTCGGTTCCCCTTTTTGACATATTTTCATGAATTAACTCTTGCAGGGGCAGGGAGAAGGGTCGGCACCTTGGCCATGCCTCGCGTCCACGGGCCACGTGGCAGGGGCTACATGCTTGGCCCAGACGTGACCTACAGGGAGCACACACTCACCTGCCACCAAGTGCGCGGTGATGAAGGTCATGAAGGTGACCCTCATCCCGGGGCTCTTTTCATTCGTTCGCCACGGCAGGTCCAGACTCTGGTGAGGGAGCAGGGAAGGGAGCCCCTGCCCGGTGGCTCCAGAACCTAAGGGGGAACAGTTGGTGGATATATTCCAAATGCTAGTCTGCCCAAGGAATCCCCAGCCCACGTCAGGCAACGGAGAGTCTTACACGGAGGAGAAGCAAAGCTTCCCAACCACTCCCCACTCTGACACGGCCAGTTCTAATTAAAATTGGCCTGAGAGAGTGGCGCCGGGGTGGCTCGGTTGATTAGGCGTCCGACTCTTGGTTTCGGCTCAGGTCATGATGCCGGGGTCGTGGGATCGAGCCCTGCGCCGGGCTCCTTGCTGAGCGTAGTCCCTGCTTGGGATTCTCTCTCTCCCTCTGCCCCTCTCCCTGCCCTTGCTCTCTCTCTCTCTCTCTCTCTCTCTCTCTCAAATAAAAATAAAAATAAAAATGGCGTGAGAGGCAGAGAGTTCTGTGGGACAAATACCTGGATGTTGGCTGTGGGGAACAGAGATAGGAAGCACACAGGCCATCAGACCCACAGCAGCTACCTACCGTGCTGGAGAAAGGAAGGCAGGGAAAGAGGAGGGAGCCGACAGCAGGAGGCTCCAAGGCCACAGGTGGATTTGGGAAAAAGGAGGGCTGTGGAGGCCAGAGTGTGGCACAGACCGTCCACACTGAAAGGAACCAGGCCAGGGGCTTATGGTAGTTGGGGTAACAGCTTCTGACATGTGTCAGGACATCCCAAGTCACATCCGAGGAGATGCAGGAGGAAAGACGGAGGAGATCATTAGCTGTGGAAGCCCAGGGGGATAGACTGCAGATGGCCTACCAGGAAATTTCCAGATAAGGGAAACCTAGGGCCCGGAGTCGCTCACCCAGATCAGCACCAACCATCCCGACATCTCATCCAGAACAGTTTTCACCGCCTCACTACCTCCCACGTGTATAAAAATTCATAAAAAGGAGGATAACAATTGTGCAGAGTTTTTAACCAAAGGAGCCCCACCTCCCACACACCTGTGAAGCCAGGGTTACCGAACAGTGAGTGTTTCTGTTGGATTCCATGTGGCATAAAAATAGTCCAGTCCCCTTCCTTGTGTAGTGTGGGAAATGTAATTAAGGTTTTTTTATATATATAATCGACATTTCATAGAATTCAACTTAAAGTGATTCACCTGTTGGTTCCTGGTATATTCACAAAGTTGTACAACTATCACCGTTATGCCACTCCAGAGATTTTTATCGCTCCAGGAAAAAAAACAAAAAGGCCTATACCCCTCAACAGCTGTTCTTCATTCTCCTCTATCCCCAGCCCCTGGCAACCACGAATCTGCTTCTGTCCCCATGGATTTGCCTACTGTGGACATTTCATATAAACGGCACCCTACGGCACCTGACCATTTATGCCTGGCTTCTTTCAAACTTTCTTTTAACGTTTATTTATTTTTGAGAGAGAGACAGAGAGACAGGGCACGAACCGGGGAGAGGCAGAGAGAGAGAGGGAGACACAGAATTCAAAGCAGGCTCCAGGCTCCGAGCTGTCAGCACCGAGCCCGACGCAGGGCTCAAACTCACAAACTGCGAGATCATGACCTGAGCTGAAGTCAGACGCTTAACCAGCTGACCCACCCAGGCGCCCCGATTTATGCCTGGCTTCTTTCGCAGAGCGTAATGTTTTCAAGGTTCATCCATGTTGTAGCTGAATCAATGATACGTTCCTCTTTGTGGCTGAATAATATTCTTTTGGACGATGTTCCACCTTTGGTTTATGTGTTCATCAGTTGGTAGACACTTGGGTTGTTTTCACTTGAGCTATCCTGCCTAATGCTGATGCAAGTATTTAGGTACGAGTTTTTGCGTGAACGTGTACTTTTAATTACCTTGGGTATACGTCTAGGAGTGGGATTGCCGGATCCCACGGTAACTGTTCAACTTCGGGAGGAACCACCGCTGTTTCTCCCAGTGGCTACACCACTTTCTGTTTCAGCAATGGGTGAGGCCCCAGTTTCTCTTCCTCCTCACCAACACTTGTTACTGTCCATTTTTTACATCATAGCCATGCTAATGGGTGTGAAGTGATATCTCATTTGTGGTTTTGATTTGCATTTCCCTGATGATTCAGGATATTGAACACCTTTTCTGGAGTCTGTCGGCCATCTGTAGATCTTCTTTAGTGAAATGTCTATTCACGTCTTTGCTGGTTTTCTAAATGGGCTATTTGTCTCTTTGCTGTTGAGTTGTAATAATCATACTTTTTTTTTGCTTGGCGTACTTTCATACCCCACACAATATGGTAAAGTGATATTTTCCCCCCGCAGTGAAAATAGTATAGGCCCAAAGCAAAAAAGGGGCCGGGCGCCAGAAAATGCAGGGCGCTCAGAGACTTCTAGCCAAAGAGGGCAGTGGAATGAGGAAGGTAAGGAAGAAAAATGAAGAACTTTCTTTTAAAGCCAAAATGCTGCAAGGCAGATTACTATGGCCTCTGCTCCGGTAGGGTCCTGCAGAAGGCACCCTTCTTGGGGACTAGGCGGGCTCGGCTAACAGTGAGGACAACAGCAAAGTGTCTCTTCTCTCTTCCCCGGAGCACTTCAGGATAAATGCGTCTACACACACACAAAGTGCTTTGGATGTATCGAGAAAACGCTCGTGCCCATTAAGGCTACTGTTAATGCAGGAGAATATATGTATGTATACACACACACACACACACACACACACACACACACAGAAGATCGAGTGAGACTTACAGGGCAGGGCCTGTGTCTTATTTGGCTTCTAGACCCCTCAGCACCTTACAAAAATGTTTGCTTTGTGAATGAATAAGCAGCCTGAAGATGAGATTTCCAGTTCTAGTGTAGACATGGCCTTTAATCTCCCCCCTTTTGGTGTACTATGCAAACACAATGAACCAACCGGCAGGATTATTAACATATATTTAGCGCATTTCGCTCTAGAGGCATTGCCTTGCCCGTCTCCACCTACAGTCTTCTGAAGTCCTGAGCTGTTTGCACCTCCTGGTAGGAGGGACCTAAGCCCACAGGTGGCTGGGTACCCTCTCCCTGCAGTATTTGCATAGCTGGTACCCCGGGGTTTGTCTGTGTGCCTCACTCCTGATAGCATCTCCTACCCCAGCCCGGATGGCAGGTAGGCGAGCGGAACCTGGGCGATCCGACGAACGGCGAGCTCCCGTCTCCTCCAGCAGGTGGACATACCAGGCATCCCGGAACCTGGCTCCGTGGCTACAGGATCCCCAGCACGTCAGACTCCTTTGCAAATTATTTTCATTCTGTGCCCTGCTCAGGAAACAAGGAACCTTTTGGGCTTCTCATTTTCTGCCCTCCCTAGTTCCTGAGGGCCCCTGCCTGATTTGCATCCTCAGCTCAATTTGCATCACAAAATACACCAAAACTGCCCTAGACCAACTTGGGGAGGCGGGCAAGTTTTGTTTTTTGTTTTGTTTGGGTTTTTCATCTCCTGCCATTTCTCTAGCAGGTTTCTAGTTACGTCCACATGACACTTAGATTAGGTTTCATTTTTATGTCGTTGGCCTGGGATTCAGCCGGCCCCTCTTCCCTGACACAGGGTCTCTCCAAGATCAAGCCCCACTCACTGCAGATGGCTTTGGGGGGCTGCAAGCCTGGGAGACGGAGTCACTGCATGAGTCGTGCTTGAGTTTCTCAAGCAGACAGCTGTGTGTCCTTCAGCTCTGTGCTCCATGGTGGTTGGGTGTTTTGTTCCCTTTCCTTTTCCCCCAAACCCGGAATGAATATTTTGGGAGTCAAGGCGGGTGAGGGAGGAAGAGCTATAGGGGACCGAAGCCGGCCACTGCCAAAGCAGCTCTGATCTGGAGACGGAACCCTCAAGACTCATTCAGCACAAAGTGGCTGCAGAGGAAATCCTGCCGAGCCCATGATAAGGGGGAAATGGAGTCACTTCCTCACCAGCTGCTTTATTCAGGTAGAAAAAGTCCTCACTTCCTCGCGTGTGCTCTGCGGGCCACCACTCACAGAACCCCGGGACAGCTTGCTTCCCCTTTTGATCTCAGCCAAAGTTGGAGTCCAGAGAATGACCGCCTCCTTGGCTTCAGGGAGAGCTCTCGTGTCTGCTGTGCTCCCCGCCCCCCCTCGCTTCCTTCTTTCTCTTTGTCCCACCATCTTCACTCTCGCCTCGCGATGGCTCTGCGGACTGAATCGGGAATCGGGAATCGGGAATGAGCTCATACCACTTAGTGGAATGCAAGCTTGTTACCACGGGGGGTTTCATGTTCTCCTAGATGTCCACCAACAGCTCGGGACCTTTGAGCATCCCCCCTCAATCCTGTACAACAGGCCCCAACCTGCCTCTCTTGCCAGCGTCCAGGATTATTGCTTCTTTACCTCCAGGCAGCATTTCCAAAGCGTGCCTTCGTAACACAGCAGGAATCTCCCTGACAGAGGAATCAATGGTCAAATGAGTTTGGAGAATGCTGCACACCTTATCCCTGTCTTGGAGACTCAAGGCACACAGCTAGAGATGTTATTCGAAATATTTAACGACCGATATGGAACAGACGCGGACCAGTCAGATCCAATGCTGACTTAGGGTCTGGTTGAACATCACCCCTCACAGGATGATGCCAGATACTGTTGTGGGGCCTGGGGGGGCGGGGGAAAGCACTGGATTTTGTTTCAGCCTGCCATTTGTTAGTTCTTTGAACACCGCCCTTTTAAAAATATCATCTATTAAGATACGTTTGGAAAACCTGCTCTACAGTGAAAGAAACCCATTACTTCAGTTCCAGAAACATTTGCTGAGCGCTTAATAGATGACAGACAGAGGCTCCAGGGATCCAAAGATAAAGAAGATGTGGTCCCTGCACCTCCAGGTGCTAATGGTTGAATGGGGGAAGACAGACATGTAAATAGATTGTCCTCAGGTTATCCAGTGAACCAGGAATAGTTGAGGATTATTTAGCTCAACCTAGGGGATTAGAGGAAATGATTGCACTGAATCCTTGAATGAACCAAAGGTAGTTTACAAGGCAGAAGTGGAGCAGGAGAGCTAGGCTGGGGTCAGAATATCGAGAGCCTCAGGTGCATGGTAAGGATTTTAGACCTAAGCATGAATGTGACAGGTTTGATTCTGAATAGATCATTCTGGGGGCAAAACAGAGAGGAGACAGAAGAGCAGAGCACAAGGCTGGCGGCCGAGAGACCAGATGGGAAATGATAACGGTAATCCTGGGGAGAGAAAGTAATGAGGATAGAGAAGTGTGTAGGTGGTCAAATTGGTGGTACGTATACTGGCCCTGTCTGATCCCCTGGACCTTACCACTAGTTTGGGGCTCCTAGCTTGGCCTCCAGCGATGAGATACGGCATGTACAGCTCTTCCTGCGAGGGCTTTCTCTGGCTTCTAGAACCCACCTGTCTGTGTACACAACTGGCCTAAAGTGCTGGGGTATTGACTTCTTCATTAGAGCAATCCTCAGCCAGTGAATGGAAGGAGACGGCGTACAAATACCCCAGCTCCCTCGCCCATTAGTGGGATATGTTCTGCCCCCAGTTTTCCCGGCAGGATTAAGCTTCCAGGGCCAATAGCAGTTACCTGCTTGATAAGGTAATTTCATGGCTGCTTTCCCACTCCCCTTCTAGTTTTCTGGGATCATCTCCCAGATAAACTGCCAACACTCAAATCTTCTTCTTGAGGAAGACTTCTTGGGAAGTCTGCTTCTTGGGGAACCCAGCCTCAGACTGTGGGCTTCACCAATGAATTGGTGAGGGGGTGAGAAGGAGGAAAACCTCTAGGGGACACTGAGAGGGTAGGTTTACTTGAAGCACAGGCATGCAGAAGGCAGGAAAAGAGACAGGCTTGCTTGAGGGGGCTGTGATAATTCCAGTTGGGGACAGGCTAGGTTGCATTGTTACTTCTAGTGGGGCATCACAGAACGCCACTGGAATAGGAATCTGCTAGGCCGAGGAGTAGGTGGGTCTGGGTATAAAGATTTCTGAGACAGCATCAGAGGGATGGTATTTAAGAGCATGACAGTGGGGACGCCTGTGTGGCTCAGTTGGTTAAGTGTCAGACTCCTGATCTCAGCTCAGGTCATGATCTCACCGTTTGTGGGTTCTGCACTGATGGCACAGAGTCTTCTTGGGATTCTGTCTGTCTGTCTGTCTCTCTCTCTGTCTGTCTCTCTCTCTCCCTCCCCGACTCGTGCTCTCTCTCTCTCTCAAAATAAATAAATAAACTTGAAAAAAAAAAAAAAAAAAAAAAGACCGTGAGAGTGAAGGAGATTAGTCAAAGAGAGAAGATAGTCCAGACCGAAGCCCAGGGAGCACTGAGTACCTATCAGGGTAGGCAGAGGAGGAGGTGCCCATGAAGAATCATGGCAGAGAGGAAATTCTCCAGGATGCAAAGATTTTCAGTGGTCTCTGTGTCCAGAGTGTGAAAGTACTCAGTAGATGCAACCTGAGAATCATCCAGTGGATTTAGCCACAGGGAGGGTATTGATGGACTCTGGAGGGTGTTTTCAGAGGCACAATGAGGGAAGCAGCCAGGCTGAGTGGATTAAAAATGTGGGCAAGAAGGCAGCAAATGAGGGTGGGTTTAGTTGCTTATCCAGGAAGGCCAGGAGAGAGAAGATTATGGTTAAAGTAGAACAGCGTCAGCCTGGGCATTTTGAGGAGATCTGAATGTTTATATGCCAAGGAAAAAGAGACAGAAGTAATGATGGGGGTGAAATTGTAGTTGAGAGCGTGGACAGTAGATGGAGAAAGGTTCCAAAAACCATGGGAAACATTGGAATCAGGGTGCAGCGTGGGAAAGCACAGGGAAGGACAGATAGGGTTGTAATCAGTGGGTGGGCCAGGACAGGAAGCCTTGGTAATTCTTGCCCAGCGGCCCCAATTTTCTAGGAGAAGAAGAGGTGAACATCAGTTGCTAAGAGGTAAGAACACTTAAGAAAAGTGGTAGCTATTCAGAATGGTCATGGAAAGGAACAGAGAAAAGATCTGACCCAGGGTAAAGGAGGGCTGAGTGGTTTCAAGAACTCACTGAGTCTGGGAGCACCTGAGTGGCTCAGTCGGTTAAGAGGCCGACTTCAGCTCAGTTCTTGATCTCATGGTTTGTGAGTTTGAGCCCTGAGTCAGGCTCTGTGCTGATAGCTCAGAGCCTGGAGCTTGCTTCGGATTCTGTATCTCCCTCTCTCTCTGCCCCTCCCCATATCACGTTCTGTCTTTCTCTCAAAAGTAAATCAATATTTTTAAAAATTAAAAAAAAAAAAAAAAAACTCACCGAGTCTGAAGACCGTGAATTTAGAGCAGCAGTGGTCTGCATTGTTGGGTAACTTACTTCAGGAACACTTGGAAGGGGTGAGGCTGCTGTGGAATGGAGTCAGGGTTGGACACAGAGGAAGGTCGGGGATGGGAGGAAGCATGTTGAAGGAGGCAGGGAAGAGGCGCTCCGGGAGGCAGATGAACCCACTGCTGGCCAATGTTCTGACCCGTTAAGCGCAGGAGATAATAAACCCAGCTTCTACCCTCCTCCACCGCCTCGTATCTGCTTACCAGTGCATACGGTAAGTAATCTACTGTATCTGTCTAGGTTTCATTTGCCTCATCTACAAACAAAAGGGCTGATGTCTTTACTTGGCATTGTTATACCAGTGCAGATCTGAACTTCCTTGGAGGTTCCTTTCAACTCAAGGTTTTGCCATTACTAGGGTTCACCTTTTTCTTTTCCTTTTCCTTCCCTAACTTGCGGGCTGTCATGAAGAAGGGTGTCCCCTGGAGACAACATTATAAAGCCATGAAAAATAGAAACTATCAAAGACATTCTATAGCAGTGTTCGATTTCCTGTCGGCACTATCTGATTTCCTTTTTACTTTCCTCTTACTGCTGACAGGACCGTCTGCTCTGTGCAGGATACAAAATGGCAGCATGCTTTGGTTTCATTGACTTCAGATGTGCACATAGAGACATCATCCCTCACTGGATTGGAAGCTTGTTGAGGGCAGGACGACTTTCCCCCTTAGGATCGCCCATGACCATAGAATGTCTATATCCACAGTCAGCTCAAAGACTGTGGGATGTAGCTGAATTTCTAATTTGTTCATATCCAACCAGGCCATATTAAATTTTCCCTGAGGCACCTGGCTGGCTCAGTCAGCAGAGCACGTGACTTTTGATCTCGGGGTCATGAGTTCGAGCCCCACGCTGCATGTGGAGATTACTTAAAAATAAAATCTTAAAAAAAAAAATTTTTCCAGTGTTTAAGGAGATCTGCAAACCACCACGAGTCAGGCCCGAACTTGCAGACGTTGGTTTAGCTGTTACTTGTTTCACTCCAAACTATGTTGGGAACATCTTTCCTTGCCAGTAAATACAGAGTTCAATTTTTAATGGCTGAACATTATTCCATTGTATGGATGTGCCATAAGTTTACCTAACCAATCATATTTTCAGACATTTCAGTTCTTTTTACGTTTTACCTGTCATAACCAACCTGTGCATTTTATTGTTTTTTTAAGATGAATAGCTAGGGGTGGGATTCATAACAAAAGGATCGTATTTTTAAAACTTCTGATATTCATTGCCAACCACAAATACAATTATCTTTACCTGGGGGGTCCATCAATCATGTAAGACTATCCGGGGCTCCCACCCCCAGCCCCCACCCCACCCTCTTCAGTAGAACTGTGTTTTTTTCGGTTTTTGCCAATCTGACTCCTCTGTATCTTAATATCATTTTATTTGGAATCAGATTTAAATGAAACTTCTTGAAGGGTACTGGAGGGACAAGGAAAATTTGGAGAGTTGCCTCAAGGGAAGGGTGGGTGTGAGAGAGACGGAGAGACAGAGAGATGGAGAGAGATAAAGAATCAGGTGGGAGAGGTCCCATGACCCCACGGCCAGTCAAAATGCAGGAGGGCTGAGGACACTTTTGCGGTCCCCTTGCTTGGAGTCTTGAGTATGATCTGCTCCTGCCCACACCCTCCTGGCTTACTTCCAACTGTGCAGCAAGGGTCTGGGGTCGGAAGTCTGGCCTTCCGCCCTGGTGGGCCAGCTCTGGGTGGAGCTCAGACTCAGACCATCTGTGGCCTCTGAATTTGAAGCTGGTGGAGAAGCGGTCTACAAAAGAGCACCCAGAGCTGGGACCCTGCTCGTGTCCTCTCTGAGGGGAGGGTCAACTGAAGGAGAAAGGCTACTCACCTCGGAACCTGCCACACACATCTCTGAAATCTGGCGGTGCCCCCGCCCCAGTCCAGACCTGAGCAACAGTTGTTGTGGTGACCCCTAAGTGCACAGACGGAGACTTTGTCCACATCACGTGACGATGCCTCAGGTTTTCTTTTTCCCTCTTTGTTGCTTTTAATACATAAAATGAGCATGTGTTTATTTAAAACAGCTTTCAACCTTAAACAAATAATGACAGACTGTTCAAACAGACTTCGGAAATCGCCCTAATCAGGATGTTTGAAAAAGCAAGAAGACTTTCTATAAAAGTAGCTTGTGGGACCTTCAGTCCTGAAAGCATGGGTCTGCTTTGCCCTTTGCAATCAGAGGTGGGCAAACCTTGGGGGCCGGATCCAGTCGTGGGGGTCAAATGATGCCCCCCAGCCCCACACCCTGACCTAATAATTTCTGAGGAAGTATAGAGGGCCAGCGTATTATCACCTCCCATCTTTGACCGGAACACGTCATGTGCCTATTTGTACATTTTAACTCCTTACTTCTATAGAGATGACCAAGCATCTCCGGAACCAAAAGCTGACTCCTTGGAGGGAGCTAGTAGATTGCTCCTGTGAAATGGTGGGCTCAGTAGACACTCTGAAGGGCAGAGCAGGTTTGCAAGAGGGCAGACTAGCAAACAAGTTAATACGGCCACTTGTTCACATTCGAGGCCATGTTTGCAAGTGGCTTTGAGTCGCCTGTGTTAATCTTCACAACAACCAACTTTATGGGTGAAATAAATGAGGCCCGGGGCTGGATAATTTGTTCAAGGTCATAAGCAATAAAATGTCAAAACCGGGATTTCACCCAGACCTTCTCCCCTAAGTTGAGAGCCATTCCCAGTCACCTGGGGCTGAGTCAGCGACTCAGTGTTTATTCTTTGGGTCAAGAGATGCTACTGTGGCTCATCCCACTCTAGAAATTATGCATTTCTTTATAATGCACATCAGAAATGGCCCCTTAGGTCCATTAGAAGCACGGTTATTTACACGAGGGGATGGTGGTCGGGAGAGGGAATCGTTCAGCCCCAGAGAGGTAGGGATATTTGGAGGGGCATTTCTTCTGCTCCCTGGTATCAGTAGCGTGCACCAGGCAAACAGGGAGAAGATGCCAGCCCCAGTTTGTCTCCGCTTCCCCCACATTCTCGGGATGGCTCTGCCGCCAGAAAGGTCAGAGAGCAAGGGGCTTAGTCCGTTTCATACTCTGCCAAGGAAAACCCCATTGGTAACTAGAGGAAGGCTGGACCCAACCATGGACCCTCTCGATGTCAAGCCACATTGTACACAGCCCAGGGCCGGGCCCTGAAGGCTGCCAGGCATCATCTGGGAGGTTCCAGCCTGCCCATCCCTCAGCGAGAGCAGCATGGAAGGGTGGGCTGTTAGGTGTTTGCAGCTGTGTCTGTGGGATCCTGGGATGCACTTTACAAGAAGCAGAGTTTCTCCTGCTCATAAATCTGTCCTGACCCCTTCCTGCCCCATTTATCCCTGATTATATACAGGGAAGGTATGTTCCTTAACAAGCATTCGTGATCGTTACTTCAGCTTTGTGCTAAGAACACTAAACACGTATTTCATTTATGTCTCTTGCCTTGCTTTTCTAAGGCTCCAATTTAGAAAATGCCAACAATAGAGCAGAAAAGAAGAAAACCCTTGCGCCCTCTCCTGGTAGCAGTTGATCTAGTGCACCTGAAAGTACAGTGCACCCACTTGCTGGGGACCAGTCACTTGTCTAAGGCTAACTAACTCATCTTGTGTTAATCTGACCCAAGCTGTTGACACGCTAAATGGACCATTAGGTTTTCTGTGGTCCGTGATCAGAGTTTCTCCTAACCCTTCACCCACGTGAAGAATGGGCGGATGATTCTTTATGGTGGGGACTGTCCTGTGCGTTATAAAATGGCGCAGTGTCCCTGGCTTCTCCCCACTAGGTGCCAGGAGCACCCCTACCAAAAATGTCTCCATACATTGCCTAATGTCCCCTGGGGAGCAAGATTACCCACTTGAGAACCACTGCCCTAAACCCTTCTCTGACTTCCGTGAATGGTGTTGCCGATCACAGGGCAACCAGGGAGGGAGTGGGAGTGCCTCATCACAAAACCTTTGTGCCTGTGGGGGCGATTTTGATGACGGATCAACTGGGTTCACTTCTAGGAATCTGTCCCCCAAAAGCAACTGAACAAGTAGACAGGAATTTATGTACAAAAATGTATCATAATATCGTTTACGACCGCAAAAGTTTCAAATAGATAACCGGTTAAATCAAGTACAGCATATATGCAAAGGAATACTATACAGTCATGAAGAATAACCATGGAAATCTATATTTAATAACATGGGAATTTCCCCCCAATGATGCCTTAAACTCTCACCTTCAGGACTACTCCTAAGATTCCCAAAGGTTGTTACGAACAGAGGGAGTAATTTCAAGTAGGCAGGGTAAGCATCTGGTGAAGCATTGGGCCAGAGACCAAACTCGAACCAGTGATTGAATTCAGAAAACTTTAAGTGCTAGTTGAACAAATACTCATAAACACCTACGTGTATCAAAACCATGAACGGCACTGGAGAGACAAAGCTGGTACCTGGTTCCTCCGTGCAGTACTTGCCCTTCACAGATAGAAACACTGAACATTGTCACAGGCACCTCCACCCGGCAAAGCCAGAAGCGTTCGCATGTTACCGTCTCACGTGATGAGATCGTGTGCTGTGATGCCACGTTATTGGGAGTAATGTGGAACTATGTCTTGTTCTCTTCATGTCTGAATAAATCACACCAAGCAAAAAGAATTTCTCTTACCGTTTTATACATTCAGATATATTAAGAGAGTTGTCCAGATACTTATTGGGTCCAACGAATGTCCCCCGACAAACCTGAGAAATGAGCATCGAGCGGTTGATCCAGTGTGAAACAATCCAGAGAATGTCGTTATGACGTACTGCAGACCCGACTTAGATGCAGCAATAGGAAGGGAAGATACGAGTCGTCTTCTTTTCTCAGGGACCTGGGTCTGCGGTGACGCGTAACGAACTGACCAGAAGTGACCACGCGCTTTGCAACGTGCACAACTCGAGTTAAACGCAGGGTGGTGGTCATCCAGCCCGGCCTCTCCCGGAAGAAACCCCGTGACAATTTTTTTACCCAGGGAGAACTCTGTTACTTTGGAGCCTAGGCATGCCACCAAGGGAGGCCACCCTGTGTGTGTCCACCGCACCAGCATCCGGACAGATGCTGTCCGGATGGCTGTGAGCCGTAAGAGGACATCAGCAGACCAAAGAGCACCAGTGCGCCTCTGGGTTGGAATCCAGTCGCTGCCATTGATTAGACAAACCCCTTAGCCTCTGTGTTTCCTCCCTCCTCCCCCAGTTTTTCCCCCCTCTTCAGAACAGAAGTAAAAGGACTCCATAATATTGGTATGAAGGATAAATCAAATGATGCATTTGAGACATTTATTACAAGTGCCTAGCATACAGCAAGCATTCAAGAAAGGAACAGACTCATACTCAGTGTTTCTCGTTATTTTTAGGATTGGCCATGCTAGCTAAAATTGCAAAGCCTCCGATATTTGCTAACAGCCTTTGCCATTTTATTTTTCTCCTTAGCACTTAGGAATCTCGAATACACTCTAGGATGCATTTATTTTGTTTACTGTCTGTGGCCCGCGACTAGATAAAAGCTCGGTGAAGTAGGAACCTTCAGTCTACATCACTCACTGCTGTGTCTCTGTGGTACCTGGCCCGTCAACAGGATCTCCACGACAACATCTCGAATGAAAGTAAAAAGAGCGGGTCTGAATCACCGCTCCGAAAGAGCGTTTTACTTTTCCCTACGCCCTTCTGAAGGTGCCCCGGTCCTCTGGCTGGATGCCACTCTCCCTGTAGGCTGGCACCCTGTGCTCTCTCTCTCTCTCTAATTCTGTTTCTTTTGTCTCCCCTTCTCTTCCCCGCAGGATGCCTTCGTGGAACTGTACGGCCCCAGCATGCAGCCTCTGTTTGATTTCTCCTGGCTGTCCCTGAAGGCCCTGCTCAGTCTGGCCCTGGTGGGGGCTTGCATCACCCTGGGTGCCTATCTGGGCCACAAGTGAAGTCAGAAGGCCTGCCACAAACGAATATGCAAAAGGTTCACTAAAGCAGTAGAAGTGTATGCATCGCCAGTGATGTACCATGAAACGAAGCCGTGGTCTCTTAAAAACAAAACCTAAAACAAAACAAAAACAGCTTTCGGGCTCAGCGTCGAATCAGCTATTTACTGCCAAAGGGAAATACCATTTATTTTTTACATTCTCAAGAAAAAAAAAAAAAGATTTATTTATTTAAGACAGTCCCATTGAACCTCCTGTCTTTGGAAGCCCTACCGCCAATTGCCAAGCCCCACCTGGGCAGCTCCACCTGGCTCTCCTGTGCCTATAAACACGGATTTGTTTTCCATGTTGTTGGCTGGACTGACTCACCATCTGAAGAGCAAACAAACTGACAAAGGACTTGACTGTTCCAGAAGCCGGCTGTTGGAAGTTAGGAAGAAGGTGTTCATTTTCCTTGCATTTCTTTGCCCTGGGGGCTGCGATATTAAGAGAGGGAAGGCGCTCGGCGAAGTCCATTCTTCCTGGCCCGAAGAACAACACACTTTGCATATGGTTCACATGGTACAGACCCAGTGGGGAGAAAACACTGGGGAACTTCAGATGGACTTGGTACCCACCAAGATTTCCACAGCGAAGGACAGTGATGGGGAAAATGCCGTTAAACCATAGGAAAGTATTTTTTTAAGCTACCAATTGTGCCGAGAAGCATTTTAGCAATTTATCCAATAGCATCCAGTACCTTAAGCCCTGATGTGCGTATTCATACATTTTTGGATACACTCTCCCCCCCCCCCCCGCCCCCCAATACTGGCTCTGTCTGTGTATGAAACCGAATCCTCCCGAATGCGAGGAAGTGAACGTTTCGGTGACTTATCCAGAAGCATCAGGCCGCCACAAGTGCCTGCGTTTCCCTAAGAGGCCACAGTCTGAAGCCCTGCCTTGCCCCAGCTCGGAGGCCCCGTCCTGGAACTGAGCCTGGGCACTCGCTGGCCGGCTCCAAGGGTTTTAAACAGAGCAGTGTGGTCTCCGAATGTCTGGAAGCTGACAGAGCTCAGAATCCCACTGTCAAGAAAGAACAGTCGTCGGCCTGGGCCTGCGGCCCTGGGCCCTCCAGTCGGGCCCCTTTCCCTCGTGGAGCGTGCAACCTGGAAGCCGAGGCTCTTAAGACGTTGATCACCGTGGAGGGGAGGAAACAGAGGCACTGCGCCTTTCCCGGCAGAGGGAGGTGGCCATGCCGCCACCAAAAGGAAACCGGGGGAAGGAGACAGGTGCAGCGCGTGTGCGGAGTGGCCGCCGGGCATGCGTGCTGGCTGCGCAGTTGAAAGCCAGGCTTTAAATGACTTTGGGGAAGGTCGTAAATCCTAAAGAAAGCGTTGAAACGAGGTGTCATGGATTAACTGACCTATGTCTATGGGATTACGATGTAAAACATTATCTTGTCATTGTAGTTTGGAGTTTTTTTGGAAACCTGACAGAGGGAGAAAAAAAAAAAAAAGTTCCAGGTGTGGCATGTGGGAATTTATCTGCACCTCCTGGGGCATTAAAAAAGAAAAAAAGGAAAAAAAAAAAAAAGTCAGTGGTGAAAACTCTAGAGACGTAGTAAAGAAGTGAAATCTCCAGCTAATAAACTAGAAAATATTTTTTTCCAGTTTAGAATCGGCTTTGAGACATTTATGGAGTAAATGTGGCATTATTGCATTATATACCATTTATCTGTATTAACTTCGGAATGTACTATGTTCAATGTTTAATGCTGTGGTTGATGTTTTGAAAGCTGCTTTAAAGAAATACATGCATCTCAGCATTTTTTAAAAATTGTATTTAGTTACGGCCTCTACACTATTTGTTAGCAAAAATTACCATCTTTCCATTTGGGGTTTTTGTCTCAATTCTTTAAAAGCATTTCTGATAAGGAGAGAGAATCCCTGGGTCTCAGCGACGTGAAAACCCCCTGGAGCGTGCTGGCCACTGAGGGAGATTGCTTCAACCTAGTTATGTGTGTTTCCACGTCAACAGAATTGTTTATTGTGAAGGACGTATCTCTTGTCCCTTTGACCTTGTTCCTTGAAGGTTTCTTAGTCCCTGGGCAAATCAGAATCTAACTCATATTAGTTAGGACGACATCCATGTTTGGTTAACCCCATGAGATTCATTCAGTTGAAAATCCAGATGGGAAATGACCAGGGGATTACATTCTGGCCACGATGGTTTGATCTTTAGAGGGTTGCTCTACGTGGTCTGTTTTGACACAGATCCATCCAGAGCGCTCCTGCCCTCCTTCCACAGGGCCCGTCCCATGGCTGTCCTTCAGATTCTTCCTGAAATGCAGTGATGCCTGTGTGCCACCCTGAGAAAGCAGGAAACCCATGGTATGAAGCCAGACCTCCCTGGCAGGCCTCAGGGAACCGGATGATCAGACCTTTGAATGAGTCTAATTTTTAAGCGAAATACTATTTTCGGAAAGGTTTACATTGTCAAAAGCGATGAGTATGGAATATCAAATCCTGTGCTGCTATCCTACCAAGATCATTTTCGTGGAGTCAATTTGCAGTATGCTCCAAATAGCGAAATCCTTCAAGCTGCTTTCGAAGTTAACAGTGAAGAACATGGACATTTTTAATATAAGACTGTCTTTTGTTGTTGTTGTTGTTGTTGTTGTTGTTATTGTTCAAAGAGGATTTGAAGAGTATTCTAAAGATGTATATATATATATATAAAAAAAAAAAGGTCATGGGGGCTAACTTCTGGCTGGTTTTCTTTTGCTGTGGGGTTTTGGTATCTGGTTTTAATGGTAAATGTGCCTGGCCACCTGCCCCCAAAACCGTATAGTATCGTGGCTTCACTTGCTCTAAGAGTAGTTGTTGCATTTTTCTTGTTCTTAAAAACATGTTAGAAGCAATGGACGTATATAAAAGCCTCAACTTGTCATTTTTTCTTCTTTCCTTCAATGCCTCCATTATTTCGCGATCAGACAACAGAGAACCGTTCCCACCTATCTTGTGTTGAGAAGGGATACACACCTGAATTACCGGTTTATATGTTGGCCAAGGTCAGGGTTAAAGAGAGCACATACATTTTCCGAATTGGGATCCAGGGCTCTAAAAAAAAAAAAAAAAAAAAAAAAAAAAAAAAAACACAAGGACAGGCGTGCCTGCGTGGCTTAGTTTGTTGAGCATCCGACTCTTGATTTCGGCTCAGGTCATGATCCTAGGGTCGGGGATCAAGCCCTACCTTGCACTCCATGCAGAGCATGGAGCCTGCTGAAGATTCTCTCTCTCTCCCCCTTCCTCTGCCCCTCTGCTCCTCTCCCCGACTGTGCTCTCTCTTTCTCTAAAAATTAAAAAAAAACAACAACAACAAACACCACAGGGGGCACCTGGGTGGCTCAGTTCATTGAGCATCCGACTTCAGCTTAGGTCATGATCTCATGGTTCGCAAGTTTGAGCCCAGCATCGGGCTCTGTGTTGACAGCTCAGAGCCTGGAGCCTTCAGATTCTGTGTCCCCCTCTCTCTCTGCACTTCCTTCGCTCGCACTCTGTCTCTCTCTCTCTCTCTCTCTCTCTCTCAAAAATAAATAAAAACATTAAAAAAACCCACACAAGGTGAAAAGCACCCAGGAACCACCTGGGTCCTCCTGAGCTCTCGCTGCACGAGCACTCTGAAGGCTCAAATGACAACTGACGTGCTGCACAGCACACGGTTCGTCTCAGGTGTTGCAGTGGCTGAAAAGTCTTGTAAGTTTAAGATTTGAAGTAAAGTCACATTGCAAATTAAGGAAGTGCCTTGCAAAAAACAAAAAAACACCCCAACATTCTCTGCCTCAGCTGACTTCTCCCTGCATATTCAGATCTGACCTTCCATTTAGATGTGACTTTTATTTCGTTAGTAAACGTTTATTGTTTATCATCTAAGGACCTAGTCCTGGCCCAATATGGGAAATTAGGAAGTGATTGTAAATCAAGAGGAGTTAAAATAATCAGGATAAAATGTAAATAAGTAGTTTATGTTATAATGAAACGTATGCTAAAATGACTAATTTATAAATGTGAACTTCAATGCTAATTTCAATTGTACTTTTAGGGCAGTGGCTGTTTTTATACTTTCTTATCACTTATAGTTAGTAATGTACACCTACTCTATCAGAAAAAAAAACAGGAAGGGCTTGAAATATAAGCCATTCTAAGGAAATTAGGGAGTCAGTTGAAATTCTATTCTGATCTTATTCTGTGGTGTCTTTTGCAGCTCAGACAAATGTGGTTACACACTTTTTAAGAAATACAATTCTACATTGTCAGGCTTATGAAGGTTCCAATCAGATCTGTATTGTTATTCAATTTGGATCTTTCAGGGATTTTTTTTTTTTTTAATTATTACAGGACAAAGGACATTTGTTGCGAGGATGGGAGGGAGGAAGAATTTTCAGAGGAGCAAAACCTTCCCGAGACAGGTTCAGGAGGTTTTCAGAATGGCCAGGACTGTAGGGGGATGGGATGGAAACAAGTGGGAACCTTTAGTGGGTCAAGGTGATGCCTCCATGAAGGACGTTCTGCAATAAAAGAGAAACAGTTTTAAGTTCTGCGGCGGGCGTAGCTTCTAGAGACATCACAACCCCTCAAAGTCCAGCTCTCTTTTAGACATTTATCATTAATGGTAGATATTTCAAGCCTGGATATGTCTAATGGCTAAACAACTAACTTGCACTTTTAACCCCCAGGATTCTTCATGAGAACTTCGGGTTGGTAGGGACATCTATTTCTAAATATTAGGCACAATACAGTGCGGGGGTGGGGGAGAGTGGAGTGTAAAGCTGAATTGGGTTAAGTGGTAATACAAGTCCCTTATCCTTACCCGAAGAATCCCTCTGTTTCATGCCTGTACTCACAGGACAGAGTTTGGACAACTGTGAAATATGCATCCCACCGGAGAAAACCAAGTGGAGTGGGAACGGTTTTGTACCAATTCATAAGGACAACCCCAGAAAAATAAGGCCAGTATCCTACTGACGACAAGGTTGTTCAATATACAAATTGTAGAGGCCTATTTTAGGCAGACGGGCTTGAGCAATGAAAGGCAGAAGGACCCACAGCACCCACCTGGCTGAATACAGACAGCCCCCTCCATCAGGTGACTCACCTCAAAATATGCATCGGCCCTAACTGACCGATGGGCTGCTTACAACGGGACACGGTTAACCAAAAAAGGGAAGAGTCCGTAGGTGGACATACCTCCTCATCTTCCCCCTTCAAAAACAGCCCCACCCGCTGCATCCTTGCAGACCGCCTCTCCTCTGCTGTCCTGCCCACTGCTCCCTTGCAGCGTATTCACGAAACTTCTATCTCCTCGGTTCTGCCTCGGGTGAATTCTTTCACCTCCCATGCCACCGGCTTCTACCCAACCATCGTCGCCCCACTTTGGGGGGCCTCCATCTGATCGAGAAACACCCCGCTTAGACACCACACAGATCGTGTTGTTAGGCGAACAACACTGCTCAGAGCTGACGTCCATAAAAACAAAAAGCAAGAATAGACTTGATGGTGAATCTAGCTCTCTCTAGTAATAGGTAATTTCTGTTTCTGAATACATGTCCTTCTTGGCAGGGGAAGAGTGGAAGAGAACAATCCAGCCCCATTCATCTCAGTAAGAGGTGCGTTGCCAATAAAATTCATTTTTTATATTTAATAATTATAAAAATTTATTACCTATTTGTACATCTTTAACAATTGGGTAATAATAATAACAGTTGTAATAATTACTCGAGCCAGGAACAAAAATGTAAAGCCTTGTGTCACAAAAATTCATAGACTTACTTTGGCGGTAGAAATTTAATTAATTTTAAACTTTCAGTTTTACGAAGTATCGCATCAGGATAAAACGGAGGGTAGAAAGATGAATTTTGGAGAGAAAAGGAACAATGTAAAATTTCCACGTGTCAAAAAAATAACTTGTCTTTTTTTTTTCATGTAGATGATGCTACAAATCATTATGGTATCAAATCATTATGGTATTTAGATTCCAAGTCTATAAATAACAAATCTATTTAAATTTTTTCTAATTTTTTTTTTTTTTTTGAGAGAGAGAGAGAGAGAGAGAGACAGAGTGTGAGCAGGGGAGGGGCAGAGAGAGAGAAGGAGACACAGAATCCAAAGCAGGCTCCAGACTCTGAGCTGTCAGCACAGAGCCTGATGCGGGGCTCAAACTCATGAACTGTGAGATCATGACCTGAGCTGAAGGGATGCTTAACCGACTGAGCCACCCAAGTGCTTCTCTTTTTAAATGTCAATTGTTAACTTTTCAGACAGGCTTGTTAAAAATATGTGTCAAAATTCTATTTCAAACTGGCTTTAAATCAGGGATTCTCTCTTGGAAGAGACCTGTAAACAAGAAAGAAACGGTGCCATCACCAAAGAATGGCCAAATTCTGATTGACGCATTTTAAGATAGCTGAGTGAGGAAGCCTAACTTCTCAAGACTTCTTCATCCCATTAAAGTCTATCTGGAAATTGCTCAAGCATTTTATCAGGAATCATAATTACTTCATGCAAGGGGCTATAAATTACATCATACAAAAATGTTCTGCCATCGACAGTTTGGGGACAATTTTCTTTCCCATACTATTAAGAACGCATTGGAAATTAAATCCTCTGCAACTGTTTACATTTAAATTGGAAAAATTAAATGTCAAACATGTGTCAGGGTGGAATTTGTCTTTCAAACTTCTTTCAGTGGCACACCAGCGCCTCTCAGCACATCCTCTGGGCTCTGTTGAGAGCTCCATAGCGGAAGAGAAGGGGGGGTGGTGGGGAAGAGCAGAAGATATACTCCCTCCCTCCAGGACCCAGCAGGGCTTTTGTGCTGAAATAAATCTTTCTGTCAGCACCAAGCAAGTAGGTAAATGGGTAATAATAATTGCAATAATTGCTCATTCCAGGAACAAAAAATAATAACAATAAAGCCTTAAGGTCACAAAAACTCATTTAAATGCACTGGCTTCCTTTTGTTATAGAAAAGTATGAGAGGCGAATCAATTTTAAATATTTTCTTTTCGTTGCATATTTATGCAAAAATTATTGTTTGTTTGTTTGTTTTGCATTAAAGAAAACCCTGCAGCCTCACTGCCCACCTTCTACTTCATTCTCTGTCTGTGTAGTCTTGGTTGTCTGCTCCTGTACCATTCTTAATTTATGCTGCTGAAATATCTGAGCCCACATCGTTAATGAAAGGCAAGCCCCAGGGCAATCAGGCCCTGTTCTTTTCTTCTCTCTTTTCTTACTCCCTAGAGAAGAACTCTCTGTGTTGACTTTAATTACAGCCTCCTTTCAGGGTCTCCTATAGTTCCTCCATGGACCCAGAGTAAGAATCTCTGAGAGGGAGGGTCAAAGCTCTGAAGAGCCTGAGATATTTTCCCTACTTGAAAGCTAACAAGTCCGTTTGCCCCCATTTAATGGATGCTGGTCGAAAACATGAGATCCCTGGGTCAGAGACAAAGGACAGATTATTACTCAGAGCACTTGCAGGAGCCAGAGTATGAACATTTTTGAGCCTGGTCCCTAAGCACCAATTCCCATGAGAGTATGTGAAAAGGACCAGAAGACATCTGCACACACAGTGGGTTGTGATACAAGAGAGGAACTCTGAGTTTAGGAATTTAGGCAACTCGAATCATTTCTAATGAGCAGTAAGCATGTCTGCCCTTTGTTCTGGAAGAAGGCACCATGTCTGTCTTTGCTATACAAACAGCCTTGGAAAGTCTGGAACAAAGAGCAGTCAGGGCCTTGCTTGCAACATGAGCAGAAACATGAGAAACCCATGGTGAATTGTCTCCCAGCAGTAACACAGAACAAGTCTACCCATGCTGCAGATCAGACCCCTAAATGCAAAGACAACAAATATATATATATATATATATATATATATATATATACACACACATATATACATATATATATAAACACACACATATACACACACACACATATGTGTGTGTGTATGTATGTATATATAATTTATATATTTATATTTTCCTGGATGGACACACCCCATGTATCAATAGCTCTTTCATAGGATTACACCAAATATGATCATGGTTCCTAGCTAAAAGCTAACTCAATGCTGCTGGTCATCAAAGGTAACCTTGAGTCTCTCTTTTCCGCTACCTGTTATCCACTGGCACATCAACCAAATCTAATTTATAATCTGTTCCCAAGGTTAGGTCTTTCCCTAGCTTCCTCTTTTCTGTCAGTGGTATTATCATTTCCCAGTTTTCCAGGTTAAGCACCTTGGACACATCATTCCCACTCAGTGCTCTTTGGATGGGTTGATGAATGGATCCAGTCATCCAACAAACACTTGTGGAAACTCCTCTCCAAGCACAGGTGCAGGACTGGGCTCGGGAGTTTAGGAATGATTAAGACCCAGTCGTCAGCCTCAGGAACTCTCATTCCAGTGTCCTGCCTATTTGTTTTTGTTCTTTTTCTTTTTAAAAATATCTATTAAGTCCCATTTCATAGACTCATTGTTTTCTGGACACATCTTTAGCATCAGTCAGGAGTCACTTGCTATTTACATTACTAAATGTTGTCTTTCAAAACGGGCTGTTTAGGGGCAGGTTCCCATAGACAGACAATAAGCATGTCTTTCTTTCTAGGAGATCCAAGCCTTGGATCTTTCTCTGAAACAGCTGGCTTCGATGCTTATGTAGCTATGGATTTTTCTCTGCATTCTTTCTCTGTTTTTCCAAAGTTTGGGGCCCATTTCATCTCAGGCAGGCAGGCAGGAGCAGAAGCTAGCTGCAAAGACTACGTCAAACTCCATGGAAAGTAGACCCAGACTGGCTTTGATCTTCTCTCCCAAGGGGAACATCACCTCCTATATCCATGTGGAAATCCTCAGCTGGGGAACCAAAGAAAGAAAAGGAGGACTAAAATATTTATAGGAAAATTATTTCTCACAAGCCAGCATTTGTTCTAAAAGCTTTTAGAAATGTAATTATTTTTCTTCTTCTTGGGCTTTTCTGTTTTCAATATGAAACACTTTCAAGTCCCCTGGTTCCATTTCCAGGAAGCAATAATCCATTTTGCCTTGGGTGGAGTTTAGGAAAAAAACTAGGTTGCCGAAATGAAAATGTTTCCTTTGAAATTGTCACATGGAACTCTTGCCACTTCTTTAATGTCTTGCATAAGAAGGGCCCTGTTCCCAAGGGCACGATGAACCAGCTGTCCTCTGGCCCTTTGCTGCAAGAGACTCTGTCCTATTTTACTCACAGCTGTACTCCTTACCCCACTTACCCTCACCTACCAAGTGACTGTCTTACCCAAAGGGGAAACTTCTGGACCAGCGCTGTCCAATAGGAATACAATGTGAGCCACAGATGTGATTTTTCATTTCTAGTAGTCACACATTGAAAATTAAAATAATACATGAAATGAATTTTAATAATATATTCAACTTAATCCAATAATCGTGTCAACATGGAATCCATACAAAAACTATTGAGGTCACTTCCGTTCTTTTTTAAGTGAAGTCTTTGAAATGGGCATGGAACGGACAGTTGGAGCACCTCTCCATTTGAACCAGCCGCATTTCAGGTGCCAAGAGCCACATGTGACTGGAGGATACCATGCTGGGCCGCCAGTCTCTGGACTTACGTACAGCTTTTTACAGCTCACACACGACACTGTCTATGAAACGCCTTCCTCTGCCTGGCCCCAAGGCCTCCCCCCAGTTGCTGCTAATTCAGTTGCTAAGGCCGGAAAGCATCTTTCTCTTCAACTCCCCTCTTTCTTTCTAGACTTAACTAGAAGCGTTCTTGCTTTGGAAACATTTGCTGCCAGTGAAAGAGAAACTAGATTGCACTGTGTTCAATGGAAGTATCGCGAGCCCTATTGGCAGGCATCAAATACTTGGTGTCAGAAGATCTACGCCCAAATTCTGGCTTACTAAAAGCGTAAGCTTGGGTAAAGTATTCTGCCTCTTTGAGTCTGAGGTCTCTCCTCCATTCAACAGGATGTACCGTTTGGTCCACTGCATCCTGCCAGCCTCCTGGGACAGTGGCAGGAAGGAGATCAAAATAGCGGAGGTGTGCAGGGGTAGTGATGGCACGTGAAATGGAAAATAACTATTTATTTTTCCAAGCCATTAAAAGCTGTGCCGCCACAGAAAACAATACACCACAATATCTACAAGACAGAATAACCATTTACATTAAGAAACCGAATCAGGGCGCCTGGGTGGCTCAGTCAGTTGGGCATCCGACTTTGGCTCAGGTCATGATCTCATGGTCAGTGAGTTTGAGCCCCATGCTGAGCCCCATGCTGAGCACAGAGCCTGCTTGGGATTCTGTGTCTCTTTCTCTGCCCCTCCCCTGTGCGTTCTCTCTCTCTCTCTCAAAATAAATAAACATTAAAAAAATTTTTAAAAAGAACCTGAGTCAAGAAGCAAATTCTTGTAATTAACCACAATGTCAACAATTTTCTTAATCATTACCAAACCCTGACTTTTCATTTTTCTTTACACACAGACACACACACACACACACACACACACACAGAAAGAGAAAGAGAGAGGATGATAAATTACGCCCAGGATAATAATCAACTGTGGTCCTTGGAGCCAGGTACACATCATGAGAATCCATCTTGATAATGCCTAGCGATAAACTTAGTAACGATCGTGACAATGACACTGCAGAGAACATTGCACGTGGACCTTATTTTCAAAGACCAAAAATTTGAGATGTCTAGAGAGAGTTCCTGCAATATCTCTATCCCGTAACCACCTGGATATTTCCTTGCCCTGATAGCTTTTAGATGAGTAACATTAGCTTCTAACATTCCCTATGACACCACTTAAAACTTACCTTCTTATTGTTTCCTTAAAATGAGATCTGTGTGCAAGGGACTAGGGGAACACGTTGTCTTCATTCCTAAACTGTTCTCTCCCAAGTGTTACTTAAAAACAAAATTCTAATTTTAGACTTTTCCCACTTGCCTTCACTAATTACTTCCTTCGTGTTCCGCCCAATGGTACCATCACTAATTCAAGTTCAAACAGAACTTAGTCACTATTTCATCACACTCATCTCCTACCTCTGGGGAAGCCACGTATGCTCCACAAAGACAGAAACCAAGAAGGGTCCTGGGCCTCATGAGGCCACAGTTGTTGTCACTCTGAACCAATCACATGTGACTAGTTTGCTCTTGTCCAGGAGCACGGAGCATGTTCTCACCCCAACATCCATACTTGCCAGTTGTGTGATGTGTGGAAGTAAAGACCAACCAAATGAGGACAGGCAAAGGCTATTTATTCAGAGCCTGTTATCTATAGCAAGGAAGTCAGCCACCATCACTTGCATTTGGAAGAGACTCAAAGGCAGGCAGAAGGAAGGAAGGCTTTACAGTGGAAAAATGTAAGGCTTTGGGTATGCCCCGATTGGAGGCGGTTGGCATGGGGAAGCCATAGGAGGGCCAACTAATCCTATGTGATTAGTTGGGGACCATATATGACTTTCTCTGGCTGGTCCTAAGTTGGAGGTGGGGACAAAGATCAAGGAAGCTGACAATTATTAATCAGGTCCTGGCCATCTGGGGCCAATTGTTTCAGGGGTCATTGTTTGGCCTCCTGGATTGTTACTAGAGACAGAAGTCTGACTTCCTACAGTGTGATTTGTAGAGAACGGGCCAACTTCCTGACCTGGTTCCTGTACATAATGGGTTGGTTTCCTGGCCTGGTTGCTATAGATTATGGGTCAAAGTTTGATGTTTGTATATGGTCTGGCCATTGTCCATTTGCGTATTCAGTCTCTTGATGAAAAATGAAGCCAGTGAAGATGCAGGAATCGATGAGGGGATCAACACGCGTGATCAGGAAATTATCAGATGAGGTCACCAGAGTTATACACCACCCTGGCAGCTGCCCAGCCATTTGTTAATGACAGCCTCTAATGTCTTCACCCACTTCACAGCCACACAGATTGGTGACATTTTCCAGTTCCCAATGCCACATTATCCAAGAGTGCCTCAACTACACTCGCAGTCCTGCCAACACCACGGAGGACATGGCTGTGCCGGGCTGGCATGCGGGAGTTCAGTTCAATGTCTGTGCGACACCTTACCCTTGGGGCCCCAGATCTTTCTGAGATAAAGGACTTGGAAGTATCATCTTGGGTTCAGCAATGCTTAAGTGCTCTGCCATAGTTTCTTTGGGAGAGATGTACCCACATCCAACTGCCCCAACTCATCTTTAGGTCAGTGTAGTAGATGGCCTTAAGTCACACTCGGGATCCATTCCTGGCTGTGATAATGCAGTTTTTGAAAACTCATGGAAAAGCTACCCAGCGGTTACTGGGCTGATACTTTGTGAAGTGCTTTAGCTACGCTGCCTTATTTAATCTATCCCAGCTGCCCTACACGGTGGGTACCATTATTGTTGAATTTTCTAGGTCCCACTTAGCAAAATCAAGGTGTCCTCAAGAGCCATGCTCCTTCTGGAGGTTCTGGGGAGACTCTGTATCCTTGCCTTTTCCAGCTTTTAGAGGCACCAGCATCCCTGGGCTCATGGCCCTTCCCTCACATCACTCCAACCCCAGCTTCTGTCAGCATCTCTCTCTCTCTCTCTCTCTCTCATTCTGATCCTCCTGTGTCTCTCTCATAGAAGCTTATGTGGCACTGAGCCTACCCAGACATCCAGGATAGTCTCTCCATCTCAAGATCATTAACTGAATTACATCTGCAAAGTCTGCTGTACTGTGTAAGGTGACAAAGTCACAGGTTCCAGAGACTGGGACAGGCACATCTTTGGGGGGGAGCCCATTATTCATCTTGTCACAATTGATAAAAAAGCTGAGGTTCAGATAGGTTAATTTATCTTCCCAAGCAAGGCCTCATAGCTCATAGTAGTGGAGCTGAGGTTTGAGTTTTCCAACTCCCATCAGACTTCCCTTTCTGAGTTCACCAACAATGCCCTTGAGGCCAAACTCAGTACATTGTCACATGTGCAAACTATAACCTTCAGCCCTGCACACCCCCAGGCATGTTGGTTCCCATCACCGCCAGCCAGCACAGTCAGCCTCTGGCCATCCACACATCTTGGCCCAGAAGCTCCAGTGTTCAGGAAGACCACCATCTGTGGGGACAAGGTCTGGTGGCCAGAGGTGCCCCTCTTTAAAGCTCAGCCTTGGCTTCCACAGCCACAGTCCAGAAGTTTCCTCTGGTGTTAGTTCATCTTGCTTCCTTCCTGTGCATCCTTCCATGCACACCTCACTCCCACTCTAACCCCCTTAAAATTCTTCCCTCGCTCTGTCTTCAAAGCCCATAGGGATAACACAAGGATGATGCCTTCCCTACAGTTCCTCTCTTCATTTCCTCTTTATGATAGGTCAAGGGTTAGGACGAATGTCTGGCTTAACCGATAATTATTTCCAAGGAATGCAAACACACCCGCCCCTGGATAGTCAGGGTGCTGTGGACCAGAGGACTCTGGGAACTGTCACAGCACATCTCCCGGTTGAATCCAAATGGGAGGAGGAAGATACTCTTGGTACGGCCACAAAGGTCTGACCTGCTCCACCTTAACCCTCCCTCTTGACTATAAGAAAACTCAGGAAGCCCTGGCTCAGCCAACAGGGCAAAATTACAAAAGAGACCAGAATACCACTATTGGGCGTGCTAATTCTCCGACCTTCTGGGCTCTGGCCCTTATTTGCCAGACCTGGAGTATTTGATGGATACTCCATTTCTCATGTGGTCTTCCTGCCACTGTGCCAAGAGGGGATGCTCTGCTGCTTTCTTTTGTATTTCTTTATTGCACGTGGATGGACAAGGACTTGGAAGAACGAAAGGAGAGGTATTCATTATAAAGAGGAAATTAATAAAGACCATGGTGAGCCCAGATTCTTTCTTTTATCTTCTCTCTATACCATGGTTCCTTTAACCGTTAGAATAATTGCAGATCCATTTCACTTAATTAATAACTTGAAACAATTACACAGAATTCCCTTTGATCTCCACTTGGGCAAATTGTATACAGGGAAGCCTCGTAGGAAAGGTGGCTCTCACAGGAAGTTTCTGGTCCTCTCTTTCGGATGAACTTTTTCAAAAGAAGGGTCCCTGAGTCCTGAATTCCCCTCCCCATTTTTAATGCTCTATGGCCCTCTGTATTTGTTTTCTGCAACTGAGCAAGGCCCAAGCCCTCCCACCCACCACGAATTCTGGCCCCCAGTGAGATCTTGCATAAATCTTGGACACGGTTGAGTGAGGGAGACATTTATTATCTGTGTTGGCTCTCAGTGGCTAATTGTCTACGTGGACACACGTACGGTAAGCCTGTACGACTGTTCTCCCAGCCTGAGTGTGACCAATGATATTGACTGACTGGGTGTTATAATGATAGGTGATAGGTCCTGTGTCTCCAGGGCACAGCTAACCTGTTGGCCTTCTCGTGTAACTGATTCCAGTTTCTCAAGGGCCTTTAGGAGCATAACAATATTACTAGCACAATCTAGGACGAGGAATAAATGAGCAATGTTTCTCCAAAAATTATTCCAGTCTTCCTTTTTTTTCTGAAATTCACAGGTCACTAAAAATAGGAAAATAATTTAAACATAGTTGACTATACAATGCCAAGCATCGCCCAAAAGAATCAGTGTTCTTATTTTTCTTTTTTTTTTCAGAGAGAGTGTGCATGCGAATGGGGGAGAAGGGCAGAGGATGGGGAGAAAGAGAGAGAGAGAGAGAGAGAGAGAGAAGTAAGCAGGATCCACGCTCAGCAAAGCCCAATGCAGGGCTCCATTCCACAACCCTGGGACTGTGACCTGAGCCAAAATCAAGAGTCAGACGCTCAACCGACTGAGCCCCCCGGGTGCTCCAAGAATCATTGTTCTTATACTTACTTCGAGACCATTGTTCTATTAGATTATTTCACTTGCAAAACTCAAATATACATTTAGTACAGAAAAGTTCTTTCAAACGTACAGTTTAAAATAAAGGACATCACACAGGATTCCCAAACAGTGAAGAAATATGTTTTCATAAATCCCTGGAGATCCTTGGAAAAACCATTGACCTTCATGGGTCTTATTTCCTTAAAATTCAACAAAAATGAACGCCTCGGCTGGGTAATCTCTGAGACAGCACAGTTCAACAGAACTTTCCAGGATGAGGGAAATGTTCCGTATGCTAATTCTATTTAATTTAAATTGAAATAGTCACATGTGGTAAGTGGCTATGTATCAGACAGGGCAGCTATAAGGAAAATTGACAGAGGCTGATGCTCTTGGCCTGAGGGGGCCTTGGGTTTACAACTAGCCTGCTGCTACTGGGGAGAGCCACTCCTCTGCTACAGGTTTGCTCTCAGACACTTGCAGCTTGGTGAGGAAGGGAAAGCTGTAGGGCCTAGTAAACCGCACACCCGCTCTGTGATCAGGAAGACCACTTAGAATCCAAAGGAGAGAGGAGAGGATGGGCTGAGCACTTTCGGATGCAAAGTCACGAGACAAGCACGACATCTGACGAGAAAGAACAGGGCAACGTCTTCTGTGATCCATTTGGCCTTCCTGAATGTCTTGGGTTTTTGGACAGAAAGCGAGAACTTAGTCTAGTTAGATAGGAGGGCTGGCTTCCTGCCGCCAATCAATCAGAAGGCTTTTAAGATGGGAGTCGATGAAAAATGTATTAAATACACACACACAAAAATAAATCAAATGCAGTGAAGTTTTCAACTTAGAAGCACTCCTGAGGGCCAGAGTCTGGGTTCTCACAACATAAAACCTTCATTAAGACCTCATTCTATGTTGGACTCCAATTCTACCTTTCCTAAGGGATCCATGAGGTCCATCAAGGTATTGCCACTTTTTTGGTGTGGGGGGTGCGGAGGGAATCTGAAATGTGGTACTTTCCTACCCTCCCCCAGACCTGATTTACTCTCTGAAAGAAAGGCAAGGGACATACTCCGTTCGCGTCATTGTGTTTCGGACCATCACTGGCCTTTAAATTGCCACATTAAAAACTCTTTCCAGGGCCCCGTGGAGCTAGGCGATTATGTTTAATATAACCTTCTGGGTTTGGGTTTCACGCAGACCAACAAAGAATATGGAAACATGTAATTCGATACTGCCCAAAGTACTTCTACGGCTTGAGTCTCAATTAAAATGTTTGTTTACTTATCTGCTAATCTCATTATTTTTTTTCTAAACCTGCTCTCAGTGAGTGAGAGTTCAGAGTCTGAAGTTCAGCCATTTCTGAAATATGACCAAAATGGAAACCTGGAGAGAGAGAGAGAGAGAGAGAGAGCGCTATTCACCTGGGGAGAGAAATACATAAACCCCCACGTGAATGACTTAGAGTGTCCTTTAACTTTCGCTAACAGAAGACCATTTTCTATGGAGAAAGTATGTGCACAAAGGAGTAACTTCTTAGAAATTTAGCAGTGATTTTATCGTGGTAAATTGAGCCACGTCCCAATGAGAATACTTGCTGTTATTGCTAGAAATGCATAGAGCCTGTATTTATTTTCAGAGGGGTTTGGTATCATTTTTATTCGTTACTCTTCACAAAAAGCAAAACAGAAACCACCCTAAACCTCTGAGAGGTAGATCAGATTTTATCTCTCTCTCTCTCTCTCTCTCTTTTTTTTTCCTTTCCAAAGGAGGAAACCACACAAAGTGTTTTGCCCCGGGGTCAGCTAGCCCATCGATGGCTGGCCTGGGGTTAGAGGCTCTGGTCTCTAGACTCCCAAGCTGCTGCAACGTCCCTGGAGCTTATCCTTCCATCCCCATTGAGGACATGCCTCAGGGCGCTGTCCACCGGTAACTATGCCAACAGACACGTCCTCCTCCCTAAATACTCCCCATTTCACCATCCAGAGTCCCTGAAGGCTCCCAACTGCCTCACCAGGGAGAACTTCTCAGGTGATTCTTTTGCCTCCTTTGTAACTAATACCACCTGGATGGAGTCCAAGATCCCTCCTGTTCTGAATGATCTTCTATAGCAAATAAGTCATATTATTAGTTTTCCTATGATCTGGCCATAACCCCCAGGCTGTTCCAAAGTCCTGTCGGTTGTCTTTCCCTGGGGAAGAATGTTATTCTGACAGAGCATGGCTTTCCCCCGGTGTCATTGAGGGCTGGGGAGAGTGCCTCCCAGGCTGGGCACAGGATTGCCAAGCAAGGTCATCCCTGTCCTTGGGAAGGCTAGAGAAGGGTCACTGTCGAGAGGAGCCCACTTCTGCCTGCAGGCCAAACTCAGGGAGAGGAAATGCATTGTCCCGAGGCTCCCTTTAGCAGCAGACCCCGAGGAAGAGATCTCCCTGTGGCTTCCAGAAGAGGACAGAGCAAGATTAGGAAAGCAAAGCAAACAAGTAAACTGAATAGGTCAGTGAAACAAGAGCCTCAGCTCTGCACCCACGTTCCAAGTTAGCATATCATCCACATTTCCCATGGCTGGCCACTGCAGCGTTTCCCAAAGGATGTGCTTTGGAACAGTGGTTCCAGGAGGCACTTTGCAGAAATGGAGTCTCACCATCAAACAGGGTGCTCGAAAGCAGGGTGTGATTCCCTCATCTTGCCAGCTCCTTCCCAGCTAAAGGCTCCAGTGACTCCCGGGAGCCCTTGCCCCTTGAAGCCCAGCCCTGGTCTCCAGGACCTGCTTCGCCCCACACTGCAGCAGAGGGACCATCTGACTGGAGACCTGTGGTGTCTGTTGCAGGGCACTGGTGCTTCGCGCAGCAGACCAAGGCCTTGGCTTCTGTCTGTGTACTGTGTTGATCCACTTAGAAAATGCTTCCCAGCTGATATCAAAGAGGAATATCCCAATGGAAGATTTTCATTTCTGGGTTCCCCTAGGCCTCCTGACCGCCAGCCCTGCCCTGAGGGAAGTGGAAAGACTCTGTGTTTCCCTGGCCAGGGGTCTCCCTGAGCTGATGCCGTGTTCCTACTGATGTGGGCTTAGGTCGACCCCCACTCAGAGAGGTAGCTGATTCTTCTGACCCACACGGTTGGGATCCCAAGGATCCAAAGGAGCCTTCCTGAACCAGGTTTTAGTCAAAGCAAAAAGGTTTTCTGGTTTCTTATCCTCAGGTTTCCACTCTTGCTCAACAGAATCGTGTCCTTTCTTCCTTCCTCTCTCCTCCTGATCACTAACCAAGGTCTTTTTGGAATGATTTGCTCCAGCCCTCTCCAGCAATTTTCAACTGCTCCCTTCACCTTCTTCCTAAAGTATCCACACACGCCTGCACCCATGTACCCCCATGCACACATGCACGCATGCACACATCTACATACACACACACACATGCATATACACATGCATGCATACACCTACACGCATGTGCATACCCGCATGGATGCACACACCTACATACACACCTACACGTGCATATACACATGCACGCACACACATACACACACATATATACATGCATGCACGCTCACACCTACATACACACCTACACATGCATATACACATGCATGCACGCACATACACACGCATATATACATGCATGCACGCTCACACCTACATACACACCTACACATGCATATACACATGCACGCACGCACATACACACGCATATATACATGCATGCACGCTCACACCTACATACACACCTACACATGCATATACACATGCACGCACGCACATACACACGCATATATACATGCATGCACGCTCACACCTACATACACACATACACGTGCATATACACATGCACACACGCACAAACCTACACACATATACATGCATATACCCATCCATGCACACACCTACGTACACACATACACGTGCATATACACATGCATGCATGCACACACCTACACATGCATATACACATGCATGCACACACATACACATGCATATATACATGCATGCACGCTCACACCTACATACACACCTACACATGCATATACACATGCACACACGCACAAACCTACACACATACACATGCATATACCCATGCATGCACACACCTACATGCACACCTACACGTGCATATACACATGCACGCACACACATACACACGCATATATACATGCATGCACGCTCACACCTACATACACACATACACGTCCATATACACATGCATGCACATGCCTACGTACACACATGCGTATGCGTGCGCACACACCCACATACTTACACGTGCACGTACGTGCATGCACACCCCTGCATACACACATACACACATACATGCACACATGCACACACATGCACACACCAAGTCCCCATTTCAGTCTGTGACACCATCTTCCAACCTTTATCCTAGGTGCAGACAACCCTGCGCAGTATAAACTGGAAGGCCAAACAAAAAAAAAGTAGGAGTTTCCTTATCTATCTGTCAGCGCCTCTTCATTACAGCTGAGCTAATTTGAAATGAGGTGACTCCTTGCCCCCACTGCCATACCCTAGGAGGATCTTTTTACACAGCAGATGTTCATCTCCTTTGCCCACAGTGTGGGGACAAGAAGCCGTGGCTTCCCAGGTGGGCACAGGTGAGAAAGCACCTGTCACGTCCTGAGAACATCAGGAGCAGTGATGAGAAGTGAAAAAGCAGAGGAGGCATGATGGCCAAAGAGGAGCCAGGACCCACACTAAACAGAAAGAGGCACCATGAAGACAAAGGGAACGGAGAACAATAAACAAGAGTGTGTTCTTGACCAGTCCCAGGGTGAAGAATAGTTTCCAGGAATCCTTTTATACGTTACCAGTGAACTCTACCGTCATCAACACTCTCTCTCTGGATCTTCCCCCCGCCCCCCTTTAATTCTTGGAATCAGGCACAGCGGATAAACTGCTGACACTCACTGTCTCTGTCACAGACAACAGTTTCAAATTATTGGTGAGCAACTGGTGGTCACACAGGAGGGGGAGAGATGGCCAGACGAGAATGATCGATTGCGGGGGGCTGGGGATTACATATGCAAAACAGAGCCAGGGAGGTCAGACTGGGGGTCCGCCGTCCTTGACCACATCTGTTTAAGCTCAGCAACGGTAAAACATCAGCACGGCAAGCCTGTGCGCCAAGGGGGCTCCACGCCCAGCCCAGAACAGGAACCAGAGGGGATTTGGGTGGATCTGCGAGCAGTGGGAGGGCGATCTCGAGCTCGCACACGCATATACCGCACCGGGACTGGCTGCAAAGCACGGTGTGGTCCTCGCAGCCTTTATTCCAGTGGGAACCTCAACATCCTTGAACGTGGCCTCAGGCTCCTCAAAGCCCGTTCCATTAGGGCCCTGGGGCTTCATCGAGCCTCCTCCCCTGATGTCTGCGAGAGCAGAAGCGACCTGACCGCGGACTCAGGCCCCGGACCGCCCGGTTGCGCGCTGGGGTCAGGGTCTCAGAGGGGAGGCCAAGCGAGCCTTCCCCGGGGAAGCGGGGCCTCGGAGCCGGTCGTTCCCCTCCAGGCCGGCAGGGGGCGCTGCCGCGTGTTCTCTGGCGCCGGCTTGCGGGAAGAGGGCAGTTCCCCTGTGCACACTCCCCAGGGCTGCACCCGGCTGGCCTGGCCTTAGCTTTCCTGGTCTCAGGCTTGGGGCCGTTTTGCCCTCGGGGCCACAGACTTAGGTAGAGCGAGCCCAGGACCAGGGGTGGCACCGGTGCGAACCGTGGGTACGTCCCGTCTCTGCTCGCTCCGTCCGCCCTCAGCCGCTTTCCCTTCCTCCGTCGTTCTGGCGTTCGTTCTCCCCTCTTATTCTTTTCCTTCTTCCTAGAGTCTTAGGTCCTAACAATGGGCAGCCAGCTTTGGCTGGTCCTTCCGTGGAATTGAACCTGCCCTGGATGGTCCTGCCGCAGCCTTGGGACGTAGAGTGTCTCCGTGAGTCTGAAGCAACCAGAGGCGCCCATGGCGCCGGGACTGCGGGCCCGAATCGGCTTGTGATCAGGTACAAACACGTGTTTTCTTTTTATTTTTTTTAAAGAATGTTCATTTACTTGTTTTGAGAAAGAGAAAGAACGAGCACAAGCAAGGAAGGGGCAGAGAGAGAGAGAGGGAGAGAGAGAGAATCCCAAGCAGGCTCCCCGATCTCAGCGCAGGGCCCAATGCGGGCTCGAACTCAGGAAAGGTCAGATCATGACCTGAGCGGAAATCAAGAGTCGGGGGGCTTAACCGACGGAGCCACCCAGGTGCCCCACAAACACTCCTTTTCTATCTTCACTGCTTCCGTGAAGTCCTCTACTTCCTGGCCAGACAGAGGACCAAGGTGGGGATGAACCCAATGCACAGGAGGGGGTGTGCAGGTGGTGTGGGGCGAGGATGCAGGTGCAGTGCCTCCGAGGGGAAGGCTCCTCGTCCTTCTGTGGGGACGGCTTGGTGGCAGGGTGAGGACTTTATTGGCGAGCTGGTGGGTATAAGCCTGGGGACACAGCTGTCAGAATACTCCTTGAGTGAGCAGAAAGGCTTCGTGAATGCCCTGAGCATGCCCAGCACTGAATTCATAGTTAGCCACGTGGGTGGAGTCTTCCCAAACGGGACCTGTGTCCTGGGGACCCATGGGTGCCCGACCCTGACCAGCGGTGAACCGCAGCCACGGCACGTCTTGAGCCACGAGAGGAAGCCAGAGGCCAGGGGCCAGGCACGAGGCTGAGGCTTGAATGCATACAAGGAAAATCGCACACCACCCCACACACACGTGCGCATGCACACACACACACACACACACACACACGAGACCAACTTGAGAACTAAAAATAGGGCATGTACAGGAGATGGTGGAGGGGACAGCCCTAAAGGAAATTCGTTTTTGACCATAGGGGTAGGAAAAGGCTCATCTCCTTCCTCAGTTGGCACAGTGGTTGGTGATGCAAGCTGAGCCGGCCCAGCCCGCTCGTCGCCTGGACTGTCAGTTAAACCGCCACCAGGGGAAAGCGCCCCACCTCGGGGCTGCGTTCACCTCACGCTCTGAGCCGGGACAGGCTGGGACGGATCCTTCCAGGTGTTGGCTGTTTGCTCAAAAGGCACGCATTACAGCCACAGCCGCCTCCACTTTCCCCTTCCCCATCCCGGCCACGGGCCCCGCTGCCCCCAGGGAGGCCACGGCGTGGAGCTGAGAGGCGCCAACAGCTGCCCCTCGGGCGCCCGCCCCAGCATTAGAGTGTCGTTCAGGCCTCGGCTTCCCACCAAGAACCAAAGCTGAGTTAATAAGTCAACCATTTACAAGCTGCCTCGTACTCTTGAAAGATAAGGGGTGCCCTGAACCTGGCGATAAAATTGTCCAAGGTCAGAGGCCTCTGGGGGAGATGTCTTTGAAAAGTGCTGTTTCGTGCAGTCGGGGCCGCCTTAGCTTGTCCAAGCCCTCCCGGAAGAGGCACCGAGACAGGTCCCATGCACCCACGGGACGTCGTGGGGCCGTGGAGTGCACCCTCGGATCACGCGTCCCTCAGGCTGGTCCTGAATCCTGGACGCCGGCGGCCCAGGTCTGGCTCCTTCTGCAGCCCTGCTTGAGGCCGCGGCTCTCTCATCCGTCACTTCCCCCACTCCCTGGGACCAATGGAAAGACTGTGGTGCCTGCCATCATGCGCTTAAAAATTAAAATGATTCCAACCATCACTTTAAAAATTCCAAAGAGTTCTGATTCTCTAATAATGATTACTTTAGCCACAATGCCCCTGCTCCTCCCCCTCTTCCTTTTTCTTTTCTTCAAGTGACACATTCTTTGAAAACATTTATTGCATTTGGTATCCCTGCTTGCCTCGTGGCCGGAGCCTGGTGCTGGCCCTGTCCTCGCTCTTAACGAACAGTTTCCAGCTGTGGCTGTGTCCCTCTGCCACCAGGACCCAACCCGTTCAGCAGGTCGAATTCACCAATTCCACTGATGTCCGTGATCCTTAAGTTACAGGTATGGGTACAGCTGGTCTGTTTAGAATGAGCTCGAGCCGGGGGCTCCAAGACCCAGGGTACCAGTCCAAGTTCCGTCTCTAACAGGCTCTGTCTCCTCGGTCAAAACACTGACTGTCCTGGGACTCCGTTTCCTCAGTGATAAAAACGAGGATGTTCCCTCCTCTGCAAAGCGATTTAAAGCTCAGTAAGGTTCCTTCCAACTACTACAGCCTACACCTTTGCCATCAGCTTGATTCAGGCCCGCGTCCAGACGGCGTGTCGGCCTCTCACGGTGGCACCTGTCGCCAGCCTCACGCTCCGTTTTATCTGGAAAGCTCTAAAAGTCAAGATAGTGAGAGGAGGCTGAATGGCACTTCGCCCTCCAAATCGGGGATTCGGATCAAGCTGGAGGTGGGGGGTGGGTGAACTCAGTGCCCAGACTTGACATGTTAACCGCCGGATGAATTATTTTCACTTCTGTGAAAAGGCCTCTGCTATCTCTTCACCAAGAAGCCTGCCGCATCTTAAAACCAATGTCACGAGTGTCTTCTGGAAGGTGGAAATGGGCAGGATGTGGTTTGAACTGACAAAAAGATGAAGCGGCCCATTCCCCATCAGGGAGTTGGAAGTGATTGCACGGCATGAGAAGGAGAGACTGAGTCTTTCTGATGTGGGGCCAGCTGGCTAGTCAAGTCTGGATCAACCAAGCCAGTTCCTTGCTACTAAGACGGGAAACAACAATAACAACGAAAATCACATACACACCCACCACCAAAAAGCAAAACCAAATCGACCAGCAATATTTCTTGCGTTTGATAGTAAAACATCGAAGGGGCGCCTGGGTGGCTCAGTGGGTTAAGCGTCCGACTTCGGCTCAGGTCACGATCTCGCGGTTCGTGAGTTCCAGCCCCGCGTCGGGCTCTGTGCCGACAGCTCGGAGCCTGGAGCCTGCTTCGGATTCTGTGTCTCCCTCTCTCCCTGCCCCTCCCCTGCTCATGCTCCATCTCTCTCCGTCTCAAAAACAAATAAAACATTTAAAAAATTTAAAAAAAAAAAACACATTGTATCTGTCTGGCAATGTTCACGCTGTAGAAAACATTCCTGTACACTTCAGGCTGGTGATAGCCTTCAGAGAAATGTAGAACCATGTCGGCGTTTCCAGATAGGAGCACCGACCAGGGTATGGTAATGAAGATGGCAAGATACAAGGCAGGCCCAGGAATCCCCCGCTCCCGATGTCTGACTCGAGTCTAGTGTCTGACTTCATGCAAACAGAGCCCCATTTCAGAGGAGACCCAAGGCAGAAGCCTCCCATGCCACATTGCACTGCCTTGGCCTGGGGGCCACAGCACCACTTTATGGTGTGCCCCTGTGCCTGTCACCTACTGGCCCATTAAGTCGCTCAGTCAAAGTCTGCTGGCTCAACAGTGGGCCGTCAGTGGTGAAAACACCCAGAGGCCGCTAATCTCCAAAGACTCAGGTCCAGAATTCTGCACACTACGATGGGATCTTGTGGTGGAGAGGTTTCTGCCCTGCCCTCCTAAGCCAGTTAAATACATGAAAAGCTGCCTTCTTCGCTTTCCTGGAAAGGAGAGCGTTGCTCTGAAGCAACCGGGAGTTCAATGAGTACCTAGAAATGAGCGGCGGACTACTTTTCTCAGAATTTGGAGTCCACCTGGCTTTGTCACTTCGTGTCCCACGTGAGAGCACTTGCTCCCCCAGTTCCCACCTTCAGGGACCTTCCTCCGCGCATTTGTTGACACTTGTCTTTGCGGAGAGGAAGCGTTCTGAAGAAGGGCACGCTCCATCACCATTGTTGATTGGCTGGCTTGGCCATATTTCAGGCCGTTGTGCTGCCAAATGATTTTGGGGAAAGTGTCATGACATCTCTGGGCTTGGTTCCTCATCTCTAAAATTGGGGTGATGATAACAGCACCCACTTCGCGGGTGGTCACGAGGAGGGAGTGATGGCTTCCGGGGGAGTGCCGGAACAGTCCCCGGAATGGACCGTCGCCCCAGCGCATGGCGGCTGTTGTCCCTTTCGCAGGGTTCTCGAAGCAGCGTAAATCATAAAACCTCAGCCAGCTTGTTTTCTTCACAGACATTATCCAGAGCAGCAGATCGTGTTTAATGTTTCCCTGGCTTCCTTCCCTCTATTTTCAGTCTCTGGGGAGGAAGGGGGTAGGGCAGAGGGAAAAGGAAGGACAGCCGCGTGTGCAAACACCACCTCTGTAAACGCCTCCGATTAATTCACGGCACTCAACCAAAATTACTTTTTATTTTTAGCTCACAGAAGCATTTAATATATGATAAAGGTTACACATCAATGGGGAAAGACAGGACCACTCAATAAATGAAAGCTGGAAAAAATGGCTAGTTATTTTGGAAAATGTGAGTCTATTTTTATTGTTAACCATCACCAAAAATTCTACAGATGGATCAGAAATTGGTGCCCTCCCAAGTCCAAAATCAAATGGATGATTTTCAGAATGAGACATGCCTTTCAAAGCATAAAAGCGGTAGAAAGGCATACAGATGGAACCACGTAAAATACAAGCCTGTGAAAATTGCAAAATAATATAATCAAGGGGTAAATGTCATGCCAGATTAAAATATTTGTGACATACGCAAAAGCCCGTTATTGGGTTAACTTATCTTTTTATTCCATTTTAAGAGCTCTTTGTATATTAAGGAAATCAGCGCTTTGCATCTCATTGTGTCATATGTCATTATCTACTTGCTTATGGTATTCTCTGTCTTGTAGAAGCTTTTAACTCCTATGCGGTTAAATTAGTAAATCTAACAGAAATTAATTATAAGCTGACTTCATTGTATATATATCTATATAGTCACCTTTAATGTCACCTGAGATCTGAGCCTTGCCAAGAATAACGTAAACTGTGCCAAAGCACTGTTTGTTGTTGCTAGAGTTTAAGTTGAGAGGGGTTATACAGAACTTTGGATCTAGACTCTCCTGTTGCCTTAAAAAGCTGGGGGGGGGGGGGCGAACACTGTTTTTGTTGGAATTTTGACATAAAGCTGCCATTCTTAGAGCCTTAAAGCCCTGTCTGTTTTCAGTCCATGCCCTCATTTCTTTGTCTGAAATACCAACCAAGTCACCAGCTCTCACTGAATGTTTTCAGAGGCAGAAGCCAGAGAGTTATCGCATCCATGATGGCTGGCTCCGTGTGGAGTGGCAGGCACCAAACATTCTGTGATGTTCCTCTTCCTACTTTCCAAGGTCTCCTGCCTCCGTGTAGGCTGGATATCAGCATACCTAGTTCCTTCACTGGTTTCTATCCTGTTTTTCAAAGCTGGGCATTTGGAATTTCCCAATACGGACTAGAACAGGTAGGCAGGGAATCAAATGCTCCCGAGGAGGTGTCTCTAAATTTCCATGAAGTTTTTATTAGTTCTGGTAGGCAAGAAGGAAGGAAGGAAAGGAAGGAAAGGAAGAAAGAAACCCAGCAAGTCATTTGTTAAAGTCATAAAGCTGAACTAAATGGATAAGTTCCTCTAATTGACCTCGAGGAAGCTCAGGGACACCGTAGATCAGCTGCTAAATGACTTGTGATGTCTCGATTTAGAGAAGATGTCTGGCTCCCTAGCAGATCTGTCTGCCCATAAATTTCTTGATTAGGCTAAAGGCCTCCGCCAACAGAGCCAGATCTTCAACTCAGGATGTCCCCTTGAACTAGTATCGTGACAGAAAGTGCATTGGACGTGGGCGACCCAGTAGTTAAATTTAAAATTGTGCTCCTCGTTCATTTCCAAGAGATCATTTTCTTAGTCCAGGTGGGAGATGGGAGTCCCCACGCTGTAGCTGTGAGGCTCCTGGAGGTTTATTAATGGCATCTGCGGGCTGGAGGCAGCCTCTCCTTCTGACTTCATGCTGCCTGCCCAGGATGCCTTGTTTTAAGTACATCAGTGCCCCTTGTGGGAAAATACTGTTAAACATTTATTTCTGTTGGGTCAGTTCAGGCTCCATGAGACATCGCTGAAATGCCTCAAGTAGGTTCTTAGTATAACTCACTGGCATCGAAGATAAGCAGAGAGCTGCTAGTGTGCCTCAGTTGTCTGTTCAAAAGAGGACAACTGGTTAAAGAAGCCGCATGAAATTTGAAGCCTATGTGCCAACTTTTCCACTCTTCAACCATTGGAAGTGAGAATATGGACAAAATACTCCTATTTGTTTATTTTTTTTAAAGTAGGCTTGATGCCCAATGTGGGGCTCAAACTCATGACCCCGAGATCAAGAGTTGCATGCTCCACGGACTAAGCCAGCCAGGTGCCCCCAAAGACTCCCTTTTAACTTACTGTTGGGGCACCCGGGTCGGTTAAACATTCGACTCTTGATTTCGGCTCAGGTCATGATCTCCTGGGTTCGTGAGATCGAGCCCTGTGTCGGGCTTCCCACTGATAGCATAGAGCCTGCTTGGGATTCTCTCTGTCCCTCTCTCTCTGCCCCTCCTATGCTCATGCTCCCTCTCTCTCTCCCCCTCTGTCTCAAAAATAAATAAATAAACTTGAAAAAATAAAAATAAAAGTAAATTACTGTTTACAAAAAATTTTTTTTTCTGTTTTCCTTCTTTCTTTTTTTTGTTTTACTCTGAGTATTCTTTCCATCAAGAAGAACAAGCTTATCATAGAAGAAGTGAAAATCTTGCTTAGGAATGCTTTTAAAAAATGCAAAGAAACAAACAAAAAAAACCTCAAAAGTTTTTATTTTCTGGAGCTTTCTTTTCCCAAGCAACTAACCTATTTTCTTCTGGGTAAGGATTTCCTGCTACCAAGTATAACCTAAAGAGCCCTCTCAACCAGGAAGAGGCAGCACCAAAAATCAATAGCTATAACCACAGATCCTGCCCAAACAGGATTGCTCTGGGATGAAATTACCTATGTCAGTGATTCCTTAACAATGGTAGTCAAAGCCATTGACATTGGATCACATATCCCAAGCATCTTAAATTAATTGAACATTGAAGAAATGAAACCAGGCTACTTGATTTGTACTTCTGTTTGTAAACATGAAATGGAATACTCAGAGTGTCCCTGGATCCTCTGGTGGAACAGTTACTCCTAGGGGGAGTGCTTAGAAGTACCTGATAGCCCATGATTTGCACATGAATTGGTATTTTGATCTTATCATCTTATGAATTTCCTTCCCGTTCCTTGTCCTCCCACCAGCTTTACAATACCCTAAATACCAGCAACAAAGGAAAGCCTTGCCCCTCTTGTAGCCAACTCATAGGAGACCTAGAATTTCCCTCCTGCGAGGCTAGCACACTCTATTTCTGCATTGACATCCTGGACAGGCCAGGACATCCTGGATCGTCCCTCAGGCCGCCCCCGACCCCCACATAAATGGGGAAAAGCTTTCTTTAAATTCCCTGGAGGTACAGAGATTGTGTGATATATATGAATCTCATTCCACAAACTCAGGAAAAAATAACACATTTCTTAATTTTTTTTTTTTTTTTTTTTTTTTACTGTTTATTTATTTTGAGAGAGGGAGAGGGACAGAGAAGGAGCAGGGGAGGGGCAGAGAAAGAGGGAGAGAAAATCCCAAGGAGGCTTCTCCCTGTCAGTGCAGAGCCCAACAAGGGGCTTGAACCCAAACCGTGAGATCGTGACCTAGCCTAAATCAAGAGTTGGGTGCTTAACCGACTGGCTGAAAAGTTGACCTTATTCTTGATTGGTAGGGGGAGTTTGGAAGCCCCAGGGTCCAAGATCGAGCCTCATCGGGTACCCCACAAACCAGGCACTGAAAGGGAGTAAAGATTGGGCTCTCCTTTCTCAGGGGCGTCCACCATATTGCCCACCTATGGTGCCCGCATATTGATATATTATGTCTTCCCTTCCTCTCTCTCTTTACGTAAAACATCTCCCTGGCCCCCCAAAATATTCTCTTTTTTCAGCATCTCTCTAATCATGTCCGATTGGAGACGTCTAAAGGGGAAGTACTTGCCTGAGCCCTCAAAAGCACACCCACTCACACCGCACTGAGCAGCTGGTCCTCACCTTAACCCTCTGGAGAAACTCGGGCTCCTCTGAACACCAAGGGCCTTGTCTGCAGGCAACTTCCACTTTCCCACTGCGATGGAAACCTCCTAGACAAGGCCGAGTCACTGTTGACGGCCTTCTGTTTCATCATTCTATTTTAATGCCCATTTATTTATGTGAACATGAAGCACACCAATTTCATCACTCGTCTCTAATTATTCCAACACCGGTCCCCATCTCGCGACTCCTGCTGTGGCCACTGTTTCTGTTGCCTCTCAAGTATGGTGACTAGTTTCCTCAATGTTTGCCGATCTGTGTGGTGGGCTCCTGTTCCTTGGAACTGTACCTGTGGTAGATCTGGATTTGAAGTGTGTTCCTTCAAGAGAGGTTTCGTGTTTGCTTCTGCCTGCCACCCAGGCTGCTACTGGCCTGGAATCCTCTTAAACAAAAGTTGGGGCTTAGTATTTTGGGGGCCCCTGAAAACTATGAACTGTGGCCACAGACCACACGGGAGTGTAGGCTTGTGGTTAGGAGCTTTCTCGGGAGATTTTCTTGGGGAGACTTCATGGGAGACTTCTGGTTTCTCGCTTCATCCGGAGCCAAGATTTAGACAAGCCAGTATTCTTGTTGTTCTTCTGTCTGGCGGTTTCTTTCTAGTTCAAGAGTGGCACTCATCAGAGGTCTTGGCTTCGGGTAGGTATCTCCAATCTGACCGTCTTTCACCTCACAGGCATGAGCTCTCCACAGCGTTCTAGACCTTGGGTTTTGAGAGATTATGTAGCTCTGGTGGCAGTGGATAGAGCCGAGGACCACACAAGCTGGAAGGTCAGAAGGATGCATCCTTTCAAGGCTTTAACAGTTTCCCTTTCTTTCCCTTTCCCTTAGCCATACATTTATAAAGTTAGATAAGGGACGTTTCTTCAAAGACCGAGGCTGCCATATTGCCCATGCGACTTCCCACCATAGTCTCTCTTTTTTTGTTCCTGTTAATCGTGTCTCTCTCTCTCTTCCCTTAGTCCTTCTGACACTTTGAAAACCACATTCCTGTATTCTTCTCCGTTTGAAATACTTAGCTACAGTTTTTGTTTTCCTGACTGAGCCTCTGATCCAGACACAGTCCCCGAGTCTGACTCAGCCCCTCGGTCCTACCCCCCCGTCTTCCTTCTTGCCTTCCCATTGCAGGGACCAGCAGGTTGTGGATAAGAAAATACAAAGCTAGGGGAGCCCGGGTGGCTCAGTTGGTCCAGTGTCCAACTTCGGCTCAGGTCATGATCTTGTAGTTTGTGAGTTGGGGCCCCGGGTCGGGCTCTGTGCCTGGAGCCTGCTTGGGATTCTAGGTCTTCCTCTCTCTCTCTGCTCCTCCCTGCCCCTCCCCCACCAGTGCTGTCTCTCTCTGTCTCAAATAAACATTAAAAAAAAAAAATACAAACTTGAGCATCTCACACGCGTCAATTAATGCAATTGCCCAAATTAGTGTATGGGAAAGAAAAAGTGGGAGTCAGTGCTAGGTTCAGATTTTCTGTGCACTTGCTAGCAGTGTTCCCTCAGGAAAGATACTTCGTGTCGTAGATCGGATTGTGTTCTGCAAAAAAGGTGTCGAAAATCTCGCCCCCAGTGCCTCAGAATGTTTCTTATTTGGAAATAGTCATTCAGGTATAATTAGTTGGGATAAGGTCTTCCGGGAGTAGGGTCGGTCCTTAATCCAATATGACTGGGGTTCTTTTTTTTTTTTTAATTTTTTTTTTAATGTTTATTTCTTTTTTGAGAGAGAGAGAGAGAGAGAGAGAGAGAGAGAGAGAGAGAGAGAACAAGTGGGGGAGGGGCAGAGAGAGAGGGAGACAGTTATATGACCGGCGTTCTGACAAGTAGAGGAGAAGGTACAGACAGGACACGCAGCAGAAGGCCACAGGAGGACACAGGTAGAGGCTAAAATAACGGCGGCTGCAAAACCAGGAAGCCCACGGATCCACAGCTACCGCCAGCAGCTAGGAAGAGGAAGGCAGGCTTCTATCCAGAATCTCGGAGCATGGTGCCACTTCCCCTTGAACTCATACTTCCAGGCCCGAGGACTGTGAGAGAAGAAATCGTTGGGTGAGCCACACAGTGTGTGGTTCTTTTTTAAGGCAGCCTGAGCAAACTAATATGTTACCTGAGTCTGTTTCCTTATCCATAAGAGTGGATGGTAACACTTTTATACAGTCCTTTAAAAAAAAAAATGTTTATTTTTGAGAGAGAGAGAGAGCAGGGGAGGGGCAGAGGGAGAGAGAAAAATCTCAAGCAGGCTCCATACACAAAGTCCGATGCAGGGCTTGATCTCAGGACCCTGAGATCATAACCTGAGCCGAAACCACGAGTCGTATGCTTAACAGACTGAGCTGCCCAGGCGCTCCTATACAGTCCTTTAAAAAAATTGTTTTTTCTAATTTTTTTTACATTTATTTATTTTTGAGAGACAGAACTAGACAGAGCATGAGCCGGGAAGGGGGAAGGAGACGGGGAGACACAGAATCCGAAGCAGGCTCCAGGCTCTAAGCAAGCATTCAGCACAAAGCCCGACGCAGGGCCTGAACCCATGAACCTCAAGATCATGACCCGAGCTGAAGTCGGACGCTCAACTGACTGAGCCACCCAGGACCCTCTTAAATTTTTTTTTAATGTTTATTAGTTTTGAGAGAGAGCGAGCGAGCAGGGGAGGGGCAGAGAAAGAGAGAGAGAATCTGAAGCAGGCTGCAGGCTCTAAGCTGTCAGCACAGAGCCCGACCTGGGGCTCGAACCCACAAACTGTGAGATCATGACCTGAGCCAAAGTCGGATGCTTAACTGAGCCACCCAGGCACCGCTAAAAAATTTTTTTTTAATGTTTATTTATATTTGAGAGAGCAAGATAGTGCTGGAGTGGAGGAGAGACAGAGAGAGAGGGAGACGCAGAATCCAAAGTAGGCTCCCGGCTCTGAGCTGTCAGTGCAGAGCCTGATGTGGGGCTCGAACCCACGAGCCACGAGATCATGTGCTGAGCCTGAGTCGGACACTCAACCAACTGAGCCACTCAGGCGCCCCTTTAAAGATTAAACGAAGACAATGTGTGCACAGCATCTGGCTCCTAGAAGGCAAATAGGACATAGTAACTGTTACCATTATTTTGCAATGTTGAGCCGGCTCTTGCTGGCTGCGCTCCATTCCTGCCCACAGTGCCCGCCTCCCGACACCCACACCCACACCCACGGTGTGTCCGTTCTATATGTAACCCTCTGCTATGCTATGGCGAGGCGTCAGTGCTTTTGTCCCTTTCAAAACTTCCGGAATGTTCACTTCAGCTAGGCTTCACCTGGTTGAAAGGTTTGGCCAACTGTGAAAGGATGGCCCAGGAGATAGGACAGTTGGATAACATGATGTTCTCAGCTTGGCCCTGCCCCACGTGGAGGCCCTGTTCCCTGTGGCTTTAACGTCTGTGGCCTTAACCTCTAACCACAAGGAGTTGCCAGTTGTAAAAGTTGAATAGAAAGCGCAGCTAGCTTACATTTGCCAAGGTGTTTGCCCATGATTGATAAATAGGAGATAACTTCTGTTCTTTCAGTGTGCCTTATTTTTAAAAAAGATTGCTGGTGGTACCCCAAACTCAGACGGACGGAGACGGCGTGGGCTTGGTTCGGTTGGGTCTGAATCTATATGGGGGTCACAGGGAGAAAGGGGGTGTATAGCACCTGATCCCTCCTCAGGTACCCGAGGAAGCTGCTGCTGATTCTTGCTCCCGCCGAGGAACACTCGAAAGGGATTGTTCAAAGGAAGTAGGTAGCTTCCCAAAATGTCCACAGTGGGGATTAGAAACAGACAGGCTGCAGCCTCACCCGCGCACACGCACACACACGGACACACACCAGGAGAGCCCAGCTGCAGGGAGAACGTGGATGTGCCCTGCCCGCCTCTGGTGTCCCCTCGTCTCTGGCTACCGGCTGCTCTGAGCTGGAATCGGAGCAGCCACAGACCAAAGACGCCACCTGCAAATCTGTGCTTGTAACTCCTCGATGGCGCCAGCCCCGCTCCGTCTCCTCCACTGGCTCAACAAATCAGGATTCTAGAGAAAAGGCAGAACTCAGGACTGACCTGCTCCCCGTCTGAGTCATCTTACCTTTGAGCCACAGTTGGATGGAGATCCGGAGCCATTAATAGCACACCTCTCCAACAAACACATGACTGCCTGAAGAGAAACAGTCCCTGGGAACTCTAAACAGCAATTAGGCAAAATCCTAAATTACAGAGTTCTCACTCCGCAGAAAAATGCCAATTATAATTTTGCCTCCTCCAAAAGTCCACAGCCTGATTTTGCCTTCCATCTGCAGAACGCTTCCCCCGAGAGGCTTTCCTGGGCGAGCCAAGAAAGGGGACTCGGTGTGGGTCATGTCAGTCTCTGTGCTCTTTCCCACTGAGATCTGGGAGGGAGGGAGGGAGGAAGAGGTCCAGAGGCAGAAAGGGAGAGACTCCCTTTTGCAGCATTTCTGGCAGCCATAAATACATGCTGGGTGGCAATGTGCTATGCACCGTGGGGGATAAAACGAAGTATGAGATGTAACCCTTACGCCCAAGTAGCTTCCGATCTAAAACAAACAAACAAAAAAAAGTCAAACCTAGCAGTTTCTTCAAGCACTTAATTTTCTGCCACACGTACTTGTGGCTGTTGGCATTCAGGAAAGGGGGAGGCCACTGAAAACTGGAGGAAGAAATGCTTCCTGGAGGAGAAGGATTCTGTGGTGGACCCCAATGACAAGTGGAGTGAACAGAAGAGATGGAGAAGAGATAGGGGAAGAAGAAATGGCCCAGGAAAAGGAAGACAGCAAAGCCCTAGGCTGTAGTGAGAAACCACCCTCACCACTGACTGACCGGGAGTGGCCCTCTGCCCTCCACGCGTCTCCCATGGACCCCAGGCCAGCGTGAGGACATCACACCTGCCCTAGGCCTTGGTTCCAGCACTTCCTGGGTGGCGGGGCCACAGTGCCCTCTGTGCCTCCCTGTGTCTTGCTCTCCAGCGATTAGCCCCGTAGCTCTGGGTCCCCAGGGCCCAATGGTCCTGGAGGAGAGGGCCTGTCTTTGCTTTCACGCCCAGCCTGAAGCTCTGGGACATAAGGCCCAGGACATGACTTGTTGAATGAGGGTGAGTGAAGGGGAATAGCACGAACTAAGAATGAGCTCCAGGAGAACCCCCACCTGCCCATCTCCTGTGTTCTTGACCTCGCCATCATCTCCCTGGGTTCTCAAGAATGGTCCATGGGCTCTCGGTGTATGTGGCCATGACACGAAGGAGTCAGGCATGTTGGGTCGGAGGCCTCCCCTGCTCCGTTCCAGCAAGGAATTGGGTTTGCTGTATTACCAGTGAGCTCCCTACCCAGCAGGATATGGGGTGTCCTTCCCTTCTCAGTTAGGTTTGGAGACAGCTCTGCTGTGTGACTACAGCTCCACAGAGCCCAAAGGTAACAAGGGGGGAAGAGGACGGAGGAGGAGGAGGGGGGGGGGAGGGAGGGGGCTTCTCCACCTGCTGCCCCCAGGGCAGAGGCCTGCCCTGTCACTCTCCCAGCCAGGGCTCCATCTGGGAGCGGAGCTTCCTGGGTGGCAGATCTGAGCTGGGCCTGGCAAGGAGGAGCCGGGGCAGCTAAGGAGGACGAGGCAAGGGGTACCCGGAGCCCGCTAGAATGCTCAGGATGCAGGCCCTGCCGGGGTAGCCGTGGGAAGGGGCCAATTCTCTGAGGGCCTTGAGCCCAGCATGGAGAATTTAGCCAGTGGTAAAGGAGAGCCATTAATGAGTTTTCAGCAGTAGAGACCCGTGCTTAGATCTGTGCTTGGGAAAGATGCCCCAAGCTTTGCTATCATCAGCTGTGAAGGGTTGTCTGGGTGAATGAATCATTTTACAGGTCTTGTCTCGTGTGCACGAATCCATCAGTATCCATCTCGAATTCATTATCCAGACAGCCAGGGCACTCAGATTTATGGGGGTGTGGGAGATAGTTGAGTGGGGGGAGAATTCTGGATGGGGAACCTTTAAAGTCTCTCCGACCCGAGGTGTTGTATCACCTCATGTCCCAGGGAAAAATCTAATTTCTCCACATATTATTTGGATTTTTTAAATCTCCCTGTTGTGTACTACACCAGAACTAGGTTGCTGTATCCTTGTTCCAACTGTAGAGGATGGTGTAAATCATATGATTAAGTTATGACTGGGTAAATCAAGAGCTTGTGTGTGGGTGAGAGCCCTCTGTAGGCTACACACGGCACGATAATAATATCCTCGCTCGTGTACGTACCCTCACAGAGCCAAGGCACTTCAACGCCTACCTCACTTGAGCCCCGTAACGACCAAGGCATGAGCTCCAGGGTCCAACTGCCTGGATGGCCCCCAGCCCTGCCGTTTGCATGCTCTACAACTTTGGGCAAGATACTTGACCTCTCTGTACCTCCGGTGTCTCATTTATAAGACAAACTATGGTAGAATCTACCTCCGAGGGTGTTGTAAGGACTGAATGAAACAATACTTGCCAAGTGCTTAAAATCGTGGCTGGCACATAGGGAGCAGGTTGTAATAGGTTGTTATTTCTTCTCCTTCTGGCTACTGAGGCATGGCCAGAATTGGAATTAAGTTTGTCACTTTCCCGTGGACTCACCACTGATTCTTGGCCCTTCCATGTGGAAGGGCCAACATCTGTGAAGTTCCTATTTGTACTTTTTTCCAGCTTGATTCTAGACTGCTTATAGGTCTGCTTTCTTTTTCTTCTTGGATTGTGTCAACCCCCATCTAATTAGTAATTAACATATTTGCAGATATTTAAGATTGGATGCCTGGCAGTGAATTACTCTAATTCACATTGTCCGATGTGAATTAAACCAGAGGCATTTGTGTTCCCAAGTTTCCTGAATATTCTAGACAATCAATGAAGTTTGCTGAATGAAGAAGCAATGTGAAGGGCAAGAGAAGGTACCATTTGGGCTAACATAGATTCATTATCCATCAGGCATATCACATACTGAGTCAATACTGTGAGTAGTTATAAAATGATCTCATTTAATTTACTAAGTGTGGAACTTAAATCATACTGAACACAGTCATGAAATCACAGCAATTAATTCTGGTCAACTGACCAGATACTCTGCTACTTGATAAACTTTAAAATGCAGTTTTTGTTGATTTAGATTAACCATGACTTAAGAAAACTAAATTTACAAACTTAACAAAATTGGCAAATTAGAGGTCATCTGGCTTACAAAAGCATTCTGCAGTTTTATAGAAAAGGTATCCATGGGAAGTATCTGTAAATTTCAAACTCCCCAGAGTGTTAAAAATATCATTTAGCTTTCTGAAATTCCTTTTTGTTTTTGTTTTTTTTTCAGGAATACATTCACTATACAAAGAAATCCAGCTATAGGATATTGCTGCTTAAGTAGAAATGGTCCAAGAACAAATGTAGTGCTAATGAGTGTATAGAACTTGTAAAAGACTAAATATAGAAATGTAGTAAAGATGCAAAATGGGAGAAAGAATGAAAAATGACTAGAAAAGGAAGGGAGGAAGAGGAAGAATGTCAGGAAGACTAAAGCCCCAAAAGAATAAAGGTACACACAACGAAACGAGTTTATGTTGTCATCCTTAACTTAGAAGAGGACAGCTAGACCCTGCTGGGGCAGACAGCATAATAGTAGCAGGTGGCAGAGAGAAAGAAGCTTCTTAACTCTCTATCAGGCACATGTTCAGTGTCCACTCAGGTAGGATCTTGGCCCTCAAGGGTAGAGCCAGATGCCACAGGACTTTGGCTTAAAACCCAGCTGCCCCTGTGGGGAAATAAGTTCTACTTACATAAACGGGTTAGAAACACGCTTAGGGCGGAAAACTGCCACCATGGGGGAAATGCATCTGAAGTTAGGTAGTGAGATGCTGTAATGGGATCACGAGTTACAAATTACTTTCCATCTGACCAATATACTATCACAAACTCCACTTGCCCCTCAGATCCTTTGCTTCTTGCACACACAAGTTAATGATTACTATCTCATTGTTTTCCCCACGTTCACGTGTGTAAGATCTTGTTTTCTTCACGTTCACCACGTGGGTAATATCTTGTGAGCTCAGTAAATATGGAGATGAAACCCGTTTGGGCCTCTTGTCCCCTCCTAGACATTAGCCTCTCTTGTATTCAATTCTGTGTCCACTCTCTTGTTGGACAGGAGAGAACTCCAGACTCATAGTCTGCGACATGCCACCTGCTCATGACTTTACCACACTGTCCTGACCTCTATGCTTGGGTTCTTTTTCTGGATCTAAGTTGGCAAATTGGTTCAACCTTTGATTCAGCCTTTGTTTCTCATTCTTTTTTTTTTTTTTTTTAAACATTTATTTATTTTTGAGACAGAGAGAGACAGAGCATGAACGGGGGAGGGTCAGAGAGAGAGGGAGACACAGAATCTGAAACGGGCTCCAGGCTCTGAGCAGTCAGCACAGACCCCGACGCGGGGCTCGAACTCACGGACCACGAGATCGTGACCTGAGCTGAAGTCGGACACTTAACTGACTGAGCCACCCAGGCGCCCCTGTTTCTCATTCTTTAACGGAATGTTTTGACCACTTTAAGACCCAGGATCTCATGTGTGTGAAATCTCCCAGCCAACATATACCTTTAGTATTCTTCAACCCTTTGGCTCAGTTCTTAACTCTCTCTCCTTATTGCCTCCTTTGATAGAGCTAATAGATTGGAAGAACCAAAGCTTGCTGTAGACCAGAGTATACATTGATTATAGCAGAGCACTTGATTAAGCTGCTCATTTAAATCTCAGTGGAACTTGTTGGCAACTTGCACAGTGCAGGATAATAGAATTAGGTCAACAGTGTTTCCCAAAGAGTGTTTTATGGGATTCCACAAGATGATATCCTTATACAAGAACACACATAACAGAGTATTCCACATTCTTAACAATTCACTGGGCACAATAATACTCTGAGAATTTGGGTTTTTTTAAAGTAGATCTTAAACACTTTTTAATTTTTATTGTTGAGAGAGAGAGAGAGAGAGAGAGAGAGAGAGAGAGAGACAGAGCATGAGTGGGGGAGGGGCAGAGGGAGAGGAAGAGAGAGAGAGAGGGAGACACAGAATGCAAAGCAGGCTCCAGGCTCTGAGCTGTCAGCACAGAGCCCCATGTGGGGCTCAAACCCACCAACCGTGAGACCATGACCTGAGCCGAAGTCAGACGCTTAACTGACTGAGCCACCCAGGGGCCCCAAAGTAGATCTTAGTATTTAGAGAAACGGTTCCTTCATCAGACAGAAAAACCCTGTGTTTGGCCAGTACTCAAAGAATACTGTTCAGTGTTAATTGGTGGAGACATTTCTAGTCCAGATCAAAAGGCTCTGTACTTGTCCCTGGTTCAAGTCAGTTCAACATTTTTTTTTTTTAATCCATGACTTGGAATAAGAGGTAAAATCTATGCCTATCAGTTGGTGCTGGGAAGACAGTTAATATAAGGGAAGGCAAGGTCAAAGTTAAAAATAATCTGAACGGTGATTCCTCAGTGTTCCTTTTTTACTTGAATCCTGGACCATCTACACTTATGTTTAAAGAATTAATTGCACAAAAGTATAACGAGGGGGAGCTGATTTAGCAACGGTATATGCATGACCCACAAGCACAATCTGAGTCAAGATCATGCGAATGCAATCCAAAGCCACATTGATAGAAGCTTACTTCTATTAATTTTAGAATTAATAGAATTTTGGTCTGGAAGTTTACTCTCCAGACCATGTCGGAGTATACATTCCATCCTAGATACTACATTTTAAGAGGGCCACTTGAGACTAAAGACTTTTTTTTTTTGAGGCTAAATTAAGTGTAGAAGAGATTGGGCAAGATGAAAAAAATCCATTATATGAAAACTGTTTGAAGCCATTAAACATGCTTAGTTAGAATAGGAGAAAACCCTAGGAGGACAAGAATATGGATTTGTCTTCACATATAAAGGATTATCATGTGTACGTTGTTTAAGAATTGTTCTGTGTGCTCAAAGTCTAGATAGTGAACCAAAGGCTAGTGGTCAAATTTCACTTCAGTATAACACCTTTTGTGTTTAATATGGTCCAATGATGGAATAGGTTGTCCTCGTAAGTAGTAAATGAGTAAATGCCCCATCATGGGAAATTTTCAAACAGATGCTAAATGCCCAAGTGTTGAAGTTAAAGAGGTGGTGACATCAGAGGCCACTTTCGGCTTGGATACTGAGAGTTTTTCTGGGCATTAAATATTTTAACTACCTCACTTGGGGGAACGATAGCGGGGGTTACCTAGCCTGTCCTTTTCTTTTTTTTTTTTTTTAATGTTTATTTCCTATTTCCTAGCCTGTCCTTTTGACATTTCACAGAATCTTGTCTCGTGTCTAATCCTCTACATGGTTTCTGTTTTTAATTCTATGTTCAATCTGAAAATGAGAAAAGCTAGGAACCGTAGCCCCTGGGGCCCTGACCTGCTCTCGTGCTGACTCTTGTTCTTCCTAAGGATCAGGTGTAGCTCATTCTTCATTGCTGCAAGACACCCCCATATCTTTACAACAGGTTTCTTTTTTTTTTTTTTTTTTTTTTTTTTTTTTTTTTTTTTTTTTTTTTTTTTTTAGCGTTTATTTATTTTTGAGACAGAGAGAGACAAAGCATGAACGGGGGAGGGTCAGAGAGAGGGAGACACAGAATCTGAAACAGGCTCCAGGCTCTTAGCACAGAGCCCGACGCGGGGCTCAAACTCACGGACGGCGAGATCATGACCTGGGCCAAAGTTGGCGGCTTAACCGACTGAGCCACCCAGGCGCCCCACAGGTTTCCTTTTTGTTCATACTGGCATGACTTGGTTTCTGTTCCTGACAAATTAAAGAACTTTAATTATGCCCCAGTCTAGTGCCTTTTATAATATTATCTCACTTAGAAGATAGGTTCAAGTTTATTTTTTTAATGTTTATTTATTTATTTATTTATTGGGGAGGGAGGGCAGAGAGAGAGAGAGAGAGAGGGGAAGAGAGAGAATCCCAAGGAGGTTCCATGCTGCCAGCACAGAGCCCAACACAGGGTTCAATCCCATGAACCATGAGATTACTACTGGAGCTGATATCAAGAGCCAGACACCTAACCGCCTGAGCCACCCAGGCACCCCTAAGCTCAAGTTTATTTAAGCAGGAATTTTTGTCACATTTTTATAATATTCTTCCTTCCCATCCTTATACTTTGGGCATTGAACTCCTAGAGCAATAGGACAGTGAATCTGATTTGAGCCTCATAGTAATTCATCAAGAATAGATGGTATTTGTAAAAACCCAAAAAAGGCTGCTGTGAGCAGATTTATTTACATTTTAATTTTTAAAAAACACACGTCCTGCAATGCACATTTTATTTGGAAGGCAGCCTTTCATTATGCAAATGCCCATTTCTCTGTGAAATGTCTCACTAATGGTGTAAGTTTTATACCTATTGTTTCTGGCCTGGAACCAAGAAAACGGCACAGCCACTCAAAGTTCACTTGTTACACAGCTGGTCTGACAGTTAATTAATGGGCTTTCTTAGGCTGGAGGGCAGAAGGCCTCCCTGAGCCAAGTGTAGGACCCAGTTGGCTCTCATAGGTCAGGTGCCCCAAATGAAGCTCAAACGTCATGCTGTTAACTCCCCGAACCCTTGGCAGAGTGCAGCTTTCTGTTTGGAAAGTAATGGCCCCATGTCTCTCATGAACAAGTCCTGTTAGAGATCAAAGCAATCTTTCATAACCTTGTTTTGATGAGTTAAGGGAAAATGAAGCAGAAACATGAGGATTAAGTGTCCCTTAAAACTCCCCTTGGGATGTAAATACTGGGAAGAATGTGTTGGGCCAAACCATGTGTCAGACCCCAAACATGGAGAAGCAGAACAAAGCTTGTGACAAATTGAGGTATATCTGGGTTTGCCTCTATCTCATTGGTCTGTGTTATGATCCTTAAGGGGGGCTCGCTATGAAGAGGGCGCCTAGCTTTCCTGGGGAGGGGGGCGTGGCTCCCACCAACAGAGCTGAATCTCTCCAAATGGACCAAGTGTAACCATCTAAAATTTAGGTTGTTATTTTTCCTTTAAATCAATTATTACATCAAGGGATTCTGCATAGTGACACGTGTCTCTTAGGGCTCCAAGCATATGAGAAATAATGATTTTATGACGAACCAAACTTATTTTCTGTAAAATCGATAAAAACACAGCTGTCTCAAAGGTGTATCTATGACATAGGTAACATCAAAGAGGAATGCTAACTCAATCTGTTTCCTTTTGTTTCTGTTTCCAAATATCTTTGTATCTGATCTGAAACATTTATCCTGAAATTCTTAGCAGCTCCAAACCTACATTTATTCAAAGGAGTATCCATAAAAGATAGAGTTGGGGGGCTGGGGGTGGCAAAGAAATGATCATCCGTGAGAGGAAATATAGCTTGGGAATAATCTAAGTGAGCAATGATTATACGACCATAGAGGGCTTTGTTTGTTTGTTTGTTTTTACTGACGTGAAATTCACACAACATAAAATTAACCTTTTTAAAACGAATAGTTCAGTGGCATTTAGTATATTCACAATGTTGTGCAGCCACCATCTCCGTCTGCAAAACATTTTCGTTACCTCCCAAAGAAACCTCTTTCCCAGTAAGTGGTTGTTCCTCAATCCTTCCTCTCCCCAGCCCCTGGCAACCACCCTCTGCTGCCTGCTTCTGTGGACTTAACCTCTTCTGGATATGTCACATCAATGAAATCATCTAATAAGTGATGATTTGTGTGGTGGCTGCTTTCACTTAGCATTGCAGTTTTGAGGTTCATCCACACTGTAACGCGTATCGATGCTTCCTTCCTTTCCATAGGCTGACCGGTATGCCACTCTAGGCACGTACCACATTTGTTTATCCTTTCGCCCACTGGTGGACCTTGGGGTTGTTCCCACCTTTTGGCTGCTGCAAACATGTGTATACGCGTGTGTGTATGTGACATCTGTTTCCGATCCTTTTGGGTATATACCTCAGAAAAATAGGAATGGAACTGTTAGAAGACCAGCGGATGCTAGAAAGAGCTGCGGCTGTGCTCCGCGTGTCTGGTTTTTACCCCAGCACCATAGCACACACAGGTCACAATCCACACAGCCGGAGAGTCTCTTGATCTTCCACCAGGGGATCTGTCACCAGTTCCCCTGAATTGGAGCTAAGACTGCTACCTGGCATTTCAATGTCCTGAAGCCATGAAAGCATGAGAGAAAAAGAGAGGTCGTGGTGATCACTGGAGGGCTGGTGCTGCCTATCCAGGGCAGCCAAGGAGAGCTACTGCACAAAGAACAGTGTTCATGGAAGCTGGGGGCATACTCCTTAGGGTGTCTGTTCGTACTGCCTGCCCTGTGGTCAAGGTTAACAAAGGACTACATCAACTCCATATGGGCGGAATCACCAAGGATTCACATTCCTCAAGACTGTAGGTCATGGTCACCTGGGCAAGACAAGAATCTCAACTGACTGAAATGCTGGCAGAAGGCAGGGGAAGTGTGGAGCAGAAGTTGGTTACTCAACCAACCTTATTCTTTTTTCTTTTTAAAGTTTATTTGTTTATTTTGAGAGGGGGAGGGTTAGGGAGTGAGCGAGAAAGAGAATCCCAAGCAGACTCTGAGCTGCCAGCACAGAACCCAACGTGGGGTTTAATCCCACGACTGTGAGATTATGACCTGAGTGGAAACCAAAAGTCGGATGCTTAACTTACTGAGCCACCCAGGTGCCCCTCAACCAACTTTATTCTTATGATCAGTGGCAGAAAAGCAGACAGACATCTTTACCAGTATTTCCCTGCATGCTGCTAGTATGTAACACTTTCCTTGATTTTCAACTTTAAATGGAATTTACACCCCTCGGTATATGCCACCCAAAATGAAAACATGTCTACAAAAACTTGTCCGCTTACATTCATAGTAGCATTATTCATAATGGTGAAGAATGGAAACAACCCAAATATCCATCAACTGATACTTGAATAAATAAATTGTGGATGTCTATACAATAGAATATTATGCAGCAATCAGAATGAATGGATTACATTAGGAATAGGAAAAAAAAAAAAACATATCCCAGATCAACAGAAATGAAAAAAAAAAATCATAAGGGAATCTGTTGTACAATTTTATGTCAATAAATTTGGAAATACAGATGAAATTGCTGATTTTCTAGAAAAAGTATCTTTCTGAAACTGAAGAAATAGGAAAACCGAATGAAACTAGTTTAGCATTAAAAAAAAGTGATTTGACAGTCAAATGTTCATACCTCCCAACCACCTCCCAGAAAAGACACTAACTAGTCTTAGACGACTTTATTAGTGAATTTTACCACACCTTCAAGGAGAAGGTAATCTCCATCTTACAGAAGCTATTACAGAAAATAGAAAAGGGTAGCAGGCTACTTAATTTATAAAGCTAGTATGGGTTTGACACCAAAATGAAACCAGGATAGTACAAGTGCAGGCATACCTCATTTTATTGCACTTCATAGATATTGCATTTGTTTTGTTTGTTTGTTTTTGTTTTGTTTTGTTTTACAGATTGAAGGTTTATGGCAAGCCTGGGTTGAGCAAGTCTATTGGCGATATTTTTTTCAACAGCATTTGCTCACTTCCTGTCTCTGTGTCGCATTTTGGCAATTTTCTTGGTATTTCAAACATTCTCCTTATTGTATTTGTTACAATAATGATCTGTGATCAGTGATTATAACTCGCTGAAGGCTCAGGTGGTGGTTAGCATATTTTAGCGATAAAGTGTTTTTTAATAAAGGTATGACTTTTTTTTTTTTAGACATGCTATTTCACACTTAACAGGCTACAGTATAGTGTAAACATAACTTACATGTGCTGGGAAACTAAAAAATTCACTTGACTCACTTTATTGTGATACATGCTTTATTGTGGTGGTCTGGGACCACATCCGCAGTAGCTCTGAGGTATGCCTGTACAGGGGGAAAAAAATGTAGAGTAATATCACTTATAAATGTAGACTAAAAGACTTAAATAAATATTAGCAAATTAAATCCAACCAGTGTATTTTTTACATGATCATTACTAGTTTTGGTTTATCCCAGGATTGTGAGAACATCAGAAAAATCCATCAGTGAAAGTTCACCATGTGTTTCGGATTAAAAATAAATAATATAACATATCTGGTTCTATAAATTTAATACACACTCTTATCTAAAAGAAAAACTCTTAGGAAAAACTAGAAATAGAAGGGAACTTCCTTACTCTGATAAAGGGTTTTTACCAAAAACCTAGAGCAGTTACATCACATACTTCTGGAATCTTCCCATTAAAAGCAAGAACAAGGCAAGAAGGGCAATTATCGCTGCCACAACTCAACATTATACAGGAAGACTAGCTAATGCATTAAGAAGGAAGGAAGGATGGAAGGGAGAGAGGGAGGAAAAGAATGTGTGCAGTGTGGAAAGGAAATGAAAAGCTACTTTTAGGCGTAGAAAATGCATAGACATCAACAGATAAACTATTGGAAGCGATGAAAAGAATTCAGTAAGGTTGCTGGTTACAAGAGCAATATAAAATTCGGTGTTTCTTTGCTTATATTTCAGCAACAAATTAAAAAAAAATAAAATTGAAAGAAATCTGTCAATTCACAATAGCAGCAAAAACTGTAAAGAACCTAAGGAATACAGAGGCGCTTGGGTGGCTTGGTTGATGAAGCATCTGACTTTGGCTCAGGTCATGATCTCTCTGGTCATGATCTCCCAGTTAGTGGGTTGCAGCCCTGAGTAGGGCTCTGTGCTGACAGCTCAGAGCCTGGAGCTGCTTGGAATTCTATGTCTCCTTCCCTTTCTGCCCCTCCCCTGCTCTCTCTCTCTCTCTCGCTCTCTCTCTCTCTCAAATAAATAAAAAATTTTAAAAAAAAGTACCTGGGGTGCCTGGGTGGCTCCGTCGGTTGGGCGACCCACTTCGGCTCAGGTCATGATCTCACGGTTCGTGGGTGCGAGCCCGCGTCGGGCTCTGTGCTGACAGCTCGGAGCCTGAAAGCCTGCTTCGGATTCTGTGTCTCCCTCTCTCTACCCCTCCCCTGCTCACATCCTGTGTCTGTCTCTCAATAATAAATAAACGTTAAAAAAAAAAATTTAAAGAAAAGAAAAAAAAAAAGTACCTAAGGAATACACATCATGTAAAATGTCGAAGAATGGGGAAAAAATTACAAAATTTTATTAAGGATATAAAAGAAGATCTGAGTAATGGGTAAAAAGCACTAAAATGTCAGTTATGCCTAATTAGCCCTAAATTTAACTACATTCCAAACAAAACCCTGCAGAATTTGAGTTTCGAAATCGATTATAAAATTCATATGAAAATTGAAATTATGAAAAAAAAAAATCGTTTTGAAAAAGAACAATGAGAGCCGAGGAGTCGCCCTGCAGATATCAAGGCATTCAAGTTGCTGAAGTTAAAATACAGTGGTCTGGGCAGGAGGACAGGTGCCGGAACAGAATAGAGAGCCCACCGCAAATCCGTGTGCACGCAGGAAAGTGGAACAGGATAGAGGTTAAAGTAGGGATGAGTGAGAAAAGAATGGAAGCATTGGCGCTTTAGATTCCTATGCCAATTATGCAAAAACAGATTGAGGGGTGGGGTGGAATTAAAGATCTCTACACGAAAACCTGCAACACAGAAACTACTGGAATGTGCAGGAGAACATCTTTACAACCTAGAGTGAAAATGCTAGCCGTGAATCCGCCCGGACCTTCTGGCTATCCGGGGCACCCTACGCTAGTTCCTACACCCGCAGACCTCCTTTCTCAAGGTAAGCAGTATTTCCCCAGACTGCTTCCCGGCCAGAGTGGAGCATGTGACTCAGGCCGGCCAATCAGACGCCACCGGAGGCCTCGGGCGGAAGTGAGGAAGCAGGCTGGCTCCCTGGAGGCGTGGAGGGGCAGAGGCGGTGCTGGAAAGGTGGCGGTTTCCTGAAAGAGCTAGTTTGTTCTGGGGGTGTTCTTTCATTGAGGCTGAGGGATCTTTTCCCATCACCCCCAAACGTTGTGTGAGCTTCTTACTGTCTCGTAAATTTCTTTTCTGCTTAAACCAGTCGGACCGGATTCTATTGCTTGCAGCTAAGAGCAAGAACTGACATAGAGCCCCCCCTTTGGACCTGAAAACATCTTTAGAACGAAATATACCATAATCAAAATTAGATATAATAATACTTAAAAAAAAAACTTGGAGAAGACATTTGCAGGATCCATAACAAGAATCAATAAATATGTTTATTTTACCATAGAATTTATATCTAATGGAGAAAACACCTAAATAAATAAGAGAATGGAAACACCCCAATAGGGAAGTGGGAGAAAAATGAGAACAGGTAATTTTCCAAAGTGTAAACCCAAATGCCTTAATTACATATTTTTTCTTATTTAAAAAATTACATACATAGCATTATGGTATTCATATTCTATAAATTTTTTCACTCGAGAGCATTTATGAGAGTTCGATTGCATCTTGAGAGCAAAACTTGTAGAATATGAACACCATAATCCTATTTACATAAAATCTTAAATAAAAGCAACATTATTTATTATTGATGAAGACGTTAAAAATGCAAAAAAAAACAAAAAAGGTGAGAAGCTAGAAGCTTCTACAGTAAGCTATGACAGTGATGTCATTTGGGGTTAGAGAGAAAAGCCACTGAGTGTGTCAATCAAAGAACACCAAAGATTTACTTGCATTTTGTTTCTGGGGGGTAAAAGTTGGCAGTTGTTAATGGTTGGTCTGGATTCTTCTACTCCATTTCCCACACTTAACGTAGGAATTATAATTTGTCACGTGTGCTCCCTCTTTTCTTTTCCTTTTCTAAAATCTGAGAAAGACAAACTCACCATTTCATCTGTCCATTATAGGATGTTGTGATAGCATCATGAGAGAAATAATGGCATACTCCCTATATATAAATTACAGAGAGAAATCTCTCCTCCAAAATAAGCTTTAAAAAAACCCAATAAGCAAATTTCTGTAGCTTTATTTTCAGTTCAGTTTTAAATTATATATATACTTCATCCTCATGAAATAAAGATAAAAGACCATGAAGATTCATTTATAATGATTTTAGGTCTTTAAAAATAATGAATGGTTGTTTTTTCTGCTGGCATTGTCATGTTCTTTGTACTGATTCTGTACTTCTGTGTAGCCATAAATACAAACCACCCCCCCCCTCCCCCGCCAAGGCCACAACTGTGATATGCACTTGTCATTCACAGGCCAAGCCACAGGATGCCACTGTTGCATTTGTGCAATAGTCTACTTAAGTTGAGATGACTAAAGAAAGGGGGGGGGGGGGGGGAATCTCTTCTTTTATAAACAGACACATGATAACTAAGGTTTAAGATTTAAATCTTATGAGTTCTAATTTTTTAATTCCCTTTAAGTTGGATTTTAAATACCACATATTGAAATCACCCGAGTCTTTTAATAATTACATTGAGAATCAAACAAAAGTAAATTATTTTGGAACTGTTAAAAAAAAATGTGGGCACCCACAAATGCTAAGAACAAAGTCCTCTGAGAGTTAAATTCTCAAAAGTGGTTTCTATGCCAGCTACCTGGGGTCAGTTGCTATATTTATATTCATGAGATCTCAGTGATATATTGCTTGCTAAAAAACTGACAAATAATGTATTCATGCATATTAAAACCTATCTAAAATTGTTTTTTAATGGGGGCAGCATATTTTTGAAATCAAAGTGTTGAGTAAATCAAGTAATGGTGTTCCTTTGACTTACCCAAAGATAGTTTATTTGCATTTCTAATTGATCCACAATTGGTAATGATACTTGACCCTTTAAATTTCTTTCTGATCCCATCCCAGACTCTAACAGGTAATTAAAGGTTTATAAATTGACAATTACAGGTCCCAGAGAAACTGATATTTAAAGGGAAGCATTCCTTTTGTCTTATGAGTCAATAAATTGTACAGAAAGTCATTCCCAATGTAGAATACATCCTATTAAGAAGTTAGGAATATGTGGTCGATGCATATAGGAAATAAATTGTAGTCCCTCAAAGAGACTGTAGTCTAATTAGGGACACATGACATGTCGTGTGAAAAAGAAAACAATGCCATTAGGAATATGAAGTGCCAAAATATTGTAAAGTGCCCAGTTCTGAAGAGAAGAGTCCCCAAGGACTGGAATGGCCAGGAAGGCCTTTGGAGGAGGCAGAAGTTGTGACCAGCCTGCTCAGTGTCACTTCCTTGCAGTGTCCCCTGTCCTCTACTTGGCCCAGCCTTTCCTCTGCCAACTCAGTCAGTTCTTGTCTTCGGAAGATTTTCATAGCTCTTTGAACATGTGTTTACTTTGTAACTCTCAAAAATTGTTCATTTCTGCATTCAACAAATTCTAGGCACAAAAAATACGACCCACATGGTCCCTGTCCTTGGAGCTTCTGGTCTAATAAATGCATTGCCATTATTTGCTCATTTGTATCTCTCTTCTAGGGGCCTGTGACCTATGCAGTGTCCCCGGCGGGGAGGACAGAGCAGATCGCGAATAAAGGTCGGTTCCGTGAATGGTGTGCCAGGATGGGGCCGAGGCTGGAAGATCAGAAGTTAGCACAGTTGTCCAGCCAAGGGGTGTTGGGAGAGAAGGGACAGTTAAATAAAGAAGACGAAAAAGCCAAAGGACATGGTGTGTCCCACCCGCAGTGAGGGAGAGGACGAAGCCAAAACCAACTCCCAGGATGACTTTACGCAGTGGGTTTGTTTGCGTGCGTGTTTCTTCACCCATGGCATTGGCCTCCTTTTTCTGTTACAGAATTAACCGTGTGCCAGCCTAGCTATTGTGAAATGAGTTTGCCTAATCTGCAGTAAACTGTGATCCTGCTGTAAAGGGCAGGCCCTTGAAAGATCAGTGCGGAATGAGCCTCTGTCCTGGCCCACGAGCTCGGCAAGGAGGTGGCAGGCCGCTCCAGGTGCATGAGTCAGGCTGCCTTGGTCCCAGCTCTTCACATGCACCCACGCCACAGCCCTTAGTTGATTTAGAGTTCTAGGCAATTCTTAGGGGGTCAGCGTGACTCATAGGGGCAGGACATGAGCAAAGCGATGGGCTGAGCAGTTGTAAGGTCATAAATTTTTAGACTTAACTAAAATAGTCCAAGTCTGAATGCAGGATACCGGTTGCCCGAGCAACCGAGAGGTTAAAGCAGCAATAAATTACGGGCGGTCTTATCAAATAGAGCTGTTACGGCTTTACGACAGAGCACTAGCACCCTCGGTGTTGGCTGCGGAACACAATTCAGCATGGAGAAATTATCAGCAAGTTCACATCAAAGGAAAACAGAAGACCATGACCCAGGTCCAAGGCCTGAGCAGATTGAGGTCTTAATCTCAGTGTAGAGAACAGAAGGTCCGGGTCCTAATCTCTGCCTTTCCTAATCGCGTGACCTGTGGGCGGCTCACCCGGCCTCCCGGAACCGCAGGCTCCCTCTTTAAGAAAGAGATGCTGTGAGGCTCCAGTGAACTGACCTTCATGAAAACACTCCAAAAACAGGGGAATATGAAAGAAAGAAAAAGAAAGAAAGAAGGAAGGAAGGAAGGAAGGAAGGAAGGAAGGAAGGAAGGAAGGAAGGAAGGAAAGAAAAAGGAGGGAGGGAGGAAGGAAGGAAGGAAGAAAAGGGAGAGAGAGAAAAGAAAAGAAAAAAGAAGGGAAGGAGGGAGGGAGGAGGGAAGGAAGGAAGGAAGAAAAGGAAGGAAGGAAGAAGAAGGAAGGAAGGACGGAAGGAAGGAAGGAAGGAGGTGCTATCTCTAAAAGAGGAAAAACAAAATTAGTTGGGGAAGAGCATCAATAAAGCTATAATATCTTAATGAAAGCTATCTGTGTGCCAGCAATTGAGATGAGTAAGATCATCTGAACAAAACCCACACCCCTAACAACTGTAAACAGTCATCTTGTGTTACCACTCACACTTGACCTGCAGGGACCCGGTGTTCGGGGTGAGGTAGACATTTTTGGCAAGGCCCTGGCACTCACCGTGCCATAGTCATTCTCCTGGGTCTCAGGCCAGGGTTTGATTAGTTTTGCTAGCGCCCCGCCTGTCCAGATGCCTCTGTCACTCACTCGGTGCCTTTCTCACCCCACCCTGCTTTGTGCATTCTCTCTCTTTGTCTCTCTCGCCCTCCCACCCTCCCCCCTCCTTTGCGTCTCAGCCCGCACATGAGTTCTGCTACCAGCCAGATGGATTTCCTCTCTCCCTCTCATTGTCCATCTCTCCTTGAAGACCAGGCCAGAGTATCGGCCACCCAGTGACATCCGCCCCCATATACGCTGCCTTTGCTAAATGGTTGTGTTGTCATCTTGCTCTCTGTCCCACGGTAGACAGCAAGCTCCTTGAGGAAGGCCCAGGAGGGATCGTGTTTATTGCTGTTTATACCACATTCCCTGAGAGTCCACTTAACACAGGTTCGGACTCCTTGGCTGAAGAGGAAGGGAGGGCAGAAATGGAAATGGCGGTGAGCTCTTAGCCCTCGGATAAGTGCCTGCGGGGCTTAGCCTGTGCTAATCCCCAAACGTTCCTTGCTGAGGAGACAGCTGTCTTTGGTCTGTAGGAACTTGGGGACACATATGTATTAGGTAGCTACCAAACATGTGGAGTGGTTGAGGTGTGGGACCAGGGAGGACCCTGCGTCAGACCAGGAGGGAAGCCAGTGACTGCATTGTCTCCCTTTCTGTATACCCTGACAGACTTGGAGGACAGGGACAGGTGTGGGGGATACCCACATCTAAAGATGTTCAGCCCATCTGAAGATAGCCATGGAACAGAAGAATATGTGCCCAACGAATGACCGATTTCACCCTTCTTCTGTCCCAGATGTAACGAGGATTCAAAGACCAACCCCTCTGACTTCTGTGTCCCACCAGCAAATCCAACCAGCAAGCCACATGGGGAAGGCTTTCAAAAGACAGAAGGAAGTGTGCCTTCTTGCCCTTGTTGAATTTTGCCTTCGTGGTCATTAGCGTATCTTCATTTGTGACATGTCTATTCAAGTCTTGCACACTTTATTTGTTTATTTTCAAAAAATTTTTTTAATGTTTATTTTTGAGAGAAAGAGCACGAGTGGGTGAGGGGCAGAGAGAGAGACACACACACACAGAATCCGAAGCAGGCTCCAGGCTCTGAGCTGTCCGCGCAGAGCCCAATGCAGGGCTCGAACCCACGAACTGCGAGATCATGACCTGAGCCGAAGTTGGACGCTTAATTGACTGAGCCACCCAGGCGCCGGTATTTATTTTTTAATGTTTATTTATTTTTGAGAGCAAGAGAAAGAGAGAGAGAGTGAGAGAGAGAACAAGAGCAGGGGAGGGGCAGAGAGAGAGAGAGACAGAAGAACCGAAGCCCGCTCAATGCTAGCAGCAGTGAGCCTGATGTGGGGCTTAAACTCACAAACTGTGAGATTGTGACCTGAGCAGAGGTCGGATGCTTAACCAGCTGAGCCACCCAGGCGCTCCGAGTCTTGCACATTTTAAAACTGGGTTGTTCATCCCTTTACTGTTCATTTGTAAATTCTTTGAGTTCTTTATATATTCCGGGTTCAAGTCCTTTGTCAGATTTTTGTGCTGCATATATTTCCCCCAGCCTGTGCAGGCTCCTACGTTCAGTTTCTTAGCAATGTCTTTTGATGAGCAGAAATTCCTACTCTTGATAATGTCTAAGTTATTGCCTTTGTTCTTTGATGATTAATGGTTTCTGGGTTCTATCTGAGAAATCTTTGCCCACCACAAGATCATAAAGATGGAGTTCTATATTTTCTTCCATTAGCTCATAGTCTGGATTTTATGTTCAGGTCTGTAATTCAGCACAGATTAATTTATATTTGTGGAGCGAGGTGGAGGTTGGGGTTCACATTTTTCCAGATGATGTCTGCTTTTCAGCAACATTTGTTAAAAAGACCTTTCACCATTGGACTGACTTGGCACCTTGGTTAAAGATCTACCGACCATATACGGGGTAGGTCTGTTTCTAGAGTTGTTGACCTGTGATTTTTGAGCAACACGCTCACCTAGAGAGTGGGCCTTTCAAGATTTCCTCACCCTTGGGCTTTACTTTAGAGGCACTAAGAAATGGGCGCCTGGGTGGCTCAGTTGGTTAAGTGATTAAGCGTCCGACTCGATCTCTGTTCAGGTCATAATCTCACGGTTCGTGAGATGGAGCCTCATGTCGGGCTCTGTGCTGATCGTGCAGGGCCCATTTGGGATTCTCTGTCTCCTCTCTCTGCCCTCCCCAGCTGATGCTGTCTCTCTCTCTCTCTCTCTCTCAAAAAATAAATAAATAAACTGTAAAAAATAGACTAAGAGAGAATGCTTGGTTTTGAGAAAATAAAGCACATGCTTATTGAATTAGAGTTCTTTGGGGAAAAATATTTTCAGACACCATAAATAAGCAACATGGCAGGCATGAATTTTCCTCCACAAATAAAATGAAGGACACATTTCTTTTTTTCTTTTTTTAAAACGTTTATTTATTATTGAGGGACAGAGACAGAGACAGATAGAGCATGAACATGGGAGGGGCAGAGAGAGGAGGAGACACAGAGTCCGAAGCAGGATCCAGGCTCTGAGCTGTCAGCACAGAGCCCGACATGGGGCTGGAACCCACCAACTGTGAGATCATGACCTGAGCCGAAGTTGGATGCTTAACCGACTGAGCCACCCAGGAGCCCCCGTTTTATTTTCTTGAACTAAAATTCAATTTGCCTTTAAGGCATTATACCTCCATGCTGGTAAAAAGATAATTCTAAGTCTTTCCTGAGATTTCCCCCCTCCCTGTGGTTGCAAGAGAATCTTTTCTTAGGAGGTTGAAAATGATGGGAGGAGGGGAGGGCAGGGTGGGAAGAGGGACCTTTACTCTCTTGTCCATTAAGAGGGAAATGAGGGGCGCCTGGGTGGCTCAGTCGGTTAAGCGTCTGACTTCAGCTCAGGTCACGATCTCACGGTCTGTGAGTTCGAGCCCCACGTCGGGCTCTGGGCTGACGGCTCAGAGCCTGGAGCCTGCTTCTGATTCTGTGTCTCCCTCTCTCTCTGCCCCTCCCCTGTTCATGCTCTGTCTCTCTCTGTCTCAAAAATAAATAAACGTAAAAAAAAAATTAAAAAAAAAAAAAAAGAGGGAAATGATATCCTTAAGAATCAAGACTGAACAATCCCGTAAAGGTGAGTTGGAGTGATAATAGAGGTTGGGGTTCATTTTTTTCCATATGGGTATCCAGTTGGTCTGGGTCCTATGCCAGATGGAACACAGAGATCTATGAATAGGCTGGGGGTCTCTGAACTTCCATAGTCTATCCCCTGATGCTGTTCCCCTCTGATGCTTTATCAGCTCCCTGGGTATTGTTAGCTTCTGTGGAATATGGCGGTGGCTATCTGATGTTTTCACCTGCTTGATATGTTTCCCTTTCTTCTAGCCACTGCACTTTAATTTCTCTTTGGGAAACCACTCCTCCCACCCCATCCCACCCCACCCCTGGAATAGATGGAGTTAATAAGTGATTGACTAGCTCCTGACCCAAGATTTAAGCCAATCCTAAGCAATGAAAGTCAGCCCCTGGGATTCCTCTATGGGAATTCTGTCTGCTGAGCTTCAGCTTGGTGCACTGTAGACTCTACTTAGTGGGTTATCCTACAGAGAAAGAATCTGACCGAGAATGAAGCCAGCCCAGTAAGCAGCCGAGCCATGAGAGAGCCCCAAAGACATCAAGTCCTTCTGAGCAACAGAGTTCAGCCATGCCTAAAGCTAGATCCACAATTTCATGAGCCATTAAGTTCTCCTCAACTGTCAGCCTATTTAAATTGGAGTCTATCATCGGAGTGAAAAAAGTCCTGATATACCACAACTGGGGCAGCCAACAACCTCTGCCCTTCCCAGTCCAAGGCTCTCTCTCTTCTTTTCCACACAGATACTATGACTAAGCCCTCAAGAAGAGCAGTAGCCAGGAAGTGGCTGTCTTGAAGGAGTTCCTACTTTCTTACCTGCCATGCTGACTGCCTGCTGAGAATAAGGGTAAAGAAAAGTCAAAGTGAGGATGAACATGAACTAGCTCCTCAAGGTGTCAAACTCCCACACAGATCTCTTTCTCTGTCCTGCTTTCTTGCCTTCCTTTCCTATCCATTTGCTCTTCCTCCCCGGTAGTCTTGTTTCCAAGCCAATTTAACACATAAATCACTTACTTTGTGCCCAATACTGTTTGGAATCAGAAAACATCACCTCAGCCCTTGGAAAGCTCAGGTGTAATGAAAGAGAATTTGGAGCCGGGACAGCGTCAGTGAGGGAGCCTGGGGCCAGAGGACAAAGGGCAGAAAAAGTCAACACTTTGAATTTGAAGCAGGTGATGATGCCATTGAATGAGTCCCTTCAGGGAAGAGGAGGGGCTGGCTTGGATGATGGGGAGATGAGAGTCAAGTCAGATGAGAGACCGCTAGGCTCAGGATTCTGAAGAAAGAGACGTGAGGGTCCATTACATTATAGAACATTTTTGTTAAATAATGCCTGAGAGATGATCTGACACAGGTAAATCCTTTTATTTCTTTTAGGTAAAATTAAATCCAACTGTACACCTCAGTTTCACAGTTTAGTAAACGAAAGAACGAAGCCCGTAGTTCCCACAATAGGCAGGGGCCATGCATGTCCCCAAGATCCTTCAGGGCCTGCCAACCAGAAGAATGGGCTCTTACCTGTTTCATTAATTCTGCTTACTCCTGAGATTTTTAAAAACAAAAATCGAAATAAGTTTGAAAACCCAAGGATTAGTGTCCTTCCCATGCAAGTACTAATATAATTTCTTCCTTCTTTTGAGCCACATCTGCCCCGCACCCCCCCACCTCCCCAAAACGTGGATCTAAATTCCCTCTTCTGGTTCCCTACCCCTCATTGTACCCCAAGACTCAGAACCCAGATCTCAGCTTTTTTCCCCACAGTCTCCTTTGCTGCCTTTAGGACATCACCTCTCGTTTCTGAGCCAAAGACACCCAGATGTGTCAGTACAGCCTGTCGTCTATCTTGTGCAGGACCTTTCTGCCTGGATGCTCTGCCCGCAGCTCCTCCATGAGAAGGAACGAGAAGAAATCAGAGTGACCCTGCTCAGCAGAAAAATCATCCTGGTGGAAACCCACCAGTAGCAGCAGCCACTGGATGGCTAGAAATACTGCCATCATTATTACCTTCTCTTTGCTTGACTGGACCTCTTTTAATGTAACGAACCCCAGCTGATTTTATAAAAATAACAATAATTTTAAGCCAAATATGGTAAAATAGAAACCAAAATTACCCGGAACATTTCAGTGTTTAAATGCTTCCCCCTCCCCCCCAACCTGTTTCGCTTATCCAGGAATGTGTTCGTGAAATTTTGGAATCGGGAAAAATTGAATATTACAAGTTACCCGTTCACATTTGAAAAGTTTTTGTGCATAAGATGAAACACCTTTTGTAATTTATTTAAGCAATCCACTCTTGTTAGATTTTGAGATGTTTCCAACTGAACTCCTATTGTTGGACATTTTGGTTGCTTCCAACTTGGCCCTGACAAACCAACACAGAGCCAGAATAACTGGTTGAAAATAAATTACAATAAAGGAGAGGGGAGAAAGGAGGAAAATGACTGGAGAAATCCTGGAAAGATGGGCCAAATTGCTTAAAGAAATAAAAGTTTGTAAAAATGCCCTTTTGTGCACAAAATGTGCCAACATTTGTAAGACAAAAGAAAAAAAACACAAAACCAACAGTGATTAGAGATTATTCATTTTCTTTTTTCTTTTTTTTTAATATTTATTTATTTTTGAGAGAGAGACAGAGAGAGAGGGAGACACAGAATCCAAAGCAGCTCCAGGCTCTGAGTTGTCGGCACAGAGCCTGATGTGGGGCTCGAACTCAAGAACGGGGAGATCATGACCTGAGCCGAAGTCAGATGCTCAACCAACTGAGCCCCCCCAGGCGCCCCATAGATTATTCATTTTCAACCAAATTATTATTATTTTTAGAGAATGGCTCCACTAAGTTGTTTTAAACAAAGTCACGTGCATGTCCTCCGCTGGACCAATGCTTATGTAGCCAATCAGGTTGTTCGTGATCGTCCAGTGTTATAAACTGCAAGAGGGTTTATATTAACGTTTGCAAGATTGCCTTCTAAAACCCAGTGCTTTTCTCCCAGACCTGGTGGTGGTCCGGATCTGTTCCTGTCTGGTCCACCGACAATGCAACATCTCACTGGGTCTCATTCCCGGCCCCTTCTCCTCTGCGTTGCTCAGCACCCCCGCGGTGGCCTGTGCTGAAGGGGCAGGAACAGTAGCTGTCTGGGCTCTGACATCCAAAGCTTGTCTGGTACCTGTGAGAAATGGAAAGCCACTCTAAAAATAAGTTGTTTCCTCCTGCTCCCAATCCCTCCTCAAAACAGTAAGAGGATGTTTCAGAGTTTTCAAATGGAAATGGTCACAGCAGCCAGAGGCCATGGTCTTGACTTTGACAAGCCTTAACCTGTCTTCCTCTAGTCCTCTGAAACAGGACCGAGTTCAGAACGAGAAATTAAAAGACCCCCCACATAGATTTGTCCATAATGCCACTGTTAGAGTCCCATTTCCAAGGGAGACAAATTCACTTCTGGCACCTGAAGTTGCTTATCTGGTTCCTCAGAGCTGCAACATTGAATTTGCTCCCAGGTATGAATCGAACCATCAAATATTCTTTATATCTGCTGCCAGGAACAAAGGTGAAAACCAGCTCAGGTGAGTGCCTCACAATATACTCTATGCTTCAAGAAAACTACAGCCTGTCTTACCTCTTCACTAGACAGCATATTATTTTTCTTTTATATATGTATGCTTTTTCAGAACCATCTGAAAGTTTCAGACACCGTGACACTCACCCCTAAATACTTCGGCAACCATCTACCACAAGGGACATCCGCCAATACCACAACAGAATTATCACACGGAGGAAAGCTAACATTAATTTAGTAACATCTGGCGTACAGTCCGTATTCAAATACCACAAGAGTCTTATAAAATTTATTTTTTATCACTTAAAAAAATTTCATCCTATAGCTGTGGTTCATCACTGCCTTTGGTTGTTATGTCTCTTGCAGCCTCAAGAAATTTTAACTTAGAATAGTCCCTCTGGCTTTTGGTTTTGTCTTGTTTGTCTGTTTTACATTACTTGATTAAAAAAAAAATTTTAACGTTTATTAATTATTGAGAGAGAGCAAGAGTGAGCAGGGGAGGGACAGAGAGAGGGAGACAGAGGATCCGAAGCAGGCTCCACACTGTGAGCACAGAGCCCAACGTGGGCTTCGAACTCATGACCGTGAAACCATGACCTGAGCCGAAATCAAGAGTCAGCCATTTAACTGACTCAGCCACCCAGGCACCCATTACTTGATTTCTTTTTCATTCACACCAATTGTCTTGTAGAATCTCCCACATCCTAGATTTGTCTGGCTCTTCCCTGGTGACTAGATTCAGGTGAGACATTTTGGGCTAGACGTCTGTCCGAGTGATGGAGGCTGTACTTTCTGCATTGTAGCAGAAGGCAGGTAACATTCGGCTGTCCCAATGCTAAGTTTGTTCACTCTGTGGCCAACTTCTTCTTAAAACATAAAATTAAACCACACATGAACAAATCTATATTTTCTAATTGCCTCTCTGCGATGAAAGCCCAGTGTATCTTACAAAGCAATCTTCCTGCACAACTTTTAAAAAATTCAGCCCTAAGTCACGAGGCTTCTCCTTTCCTGTGAAGTGGGTGTTTGAAAAGCCTGTGAACTCATACTGGTTATCTTTCACAGAATCTGGAATTTCTCTTACCAAGACCAAAACCAAATCAAGCAAAAGCAGCACCTTGCAAACCGAAAAAGCCAGTCTTCACAGGGTATGAGTTTTCAAGCCGAGGTTCCAAAGTGAGACAGATTGCTCAGGATAGGAGGCAGTGGGGTTGCAAATGTGGCCTCTGTCCTTGGTCTAGAGGGTCACTGGCCACCTCGCCCAGGCTCCCATCATCCACATGATGGGAATCCTGCACGCGCTGCCGGGGCAAGCCCAACCGGGAGACCCAGAGCTGGATGCTGCTTCTGTTTTGGAAATCAATTCAGGGGCACCTGGGTGGTTCAGTCGGTTAAGCGTCAACTCTTGATTTCGGTGCAGGTCACAATCTCACAGTTCGTGGGCTTGAGTACCGCGTCGGGCACTCTTGTTGTCAGCGCAGAGCCTGCTTCAGATATTGTCCCCCCCCCTCTTTCTGCCCCTTCCCCACTCATGTGCGCTCTCCAAAATAAATAAACATGAAAGAAAGAAAGAAAGAAAGAAAGAAAGAAAGAAAGAGAAAGAAAGAAAGAAAAAAATCAGTTCAACAGACTTCACTCCTGCCTGCTGAGAAACAAGGTAACTTCTAGATCCAGAATAGTCTGTGGGCTTGCACCGAGCTGTTCTCTTTGTATTAAGAAGAACTGGAGGGAGGGAGAGGAAAAGGAGATTTTTTTCAATGCACTCTGAAATGGCTAGAATCCTTGTTGAAATTTTGGACTTACAGAACCATTTTCAGGAAGAGACGTAATTTGTCTGCATCAGTCTGAGTGAGTGTGTCTTATGATTTTGAATCTGATCAGAGCTTTTGATGATCAACTATACAGGGGAGATGGTTCCTGTTTGGGGAGAAATCCCCAGACTTCTAGCATCTTTTCCTAAATGCAGACCTAGTTCTGTCAAACTTGATGGATATTTCAGTCCCCACAGCTTCTTATTGCTGCTTTTCATTTTGGGGAGATGCTCAGCTGATAAGAAAATGGGCTGAACATTCAATCGATAATAGTGACATAAATAGTCTCTAGTTGTATAAATAAAGCTGTTTTTACCTGAGCGATATTTTCAACCTCTGGCAGCAGCAACTTAGCAAATGCCCTTTTGGGAAATACCCCCAATAAATATTAAATTTGAAAAGAGTTTTGTGAACCGAAGACTCCCCGCATGAAATCACAGAAGGCAGATCTTATTTAAAATCGGTTTTCAGCTGCCGTTTCTGGTTGCAAGGTAATGAATTGTCCTACTAATTGAACTTGAAGTTCACCTTTCAATTATGAAGCAAATTGCAGAACCCAAGGACGGGCAGGTAAAAGTGAAATGATGAGCAGTCATGTTGAAACTAAGACACCCTTTGTTCCGTCATCTGTGGGCACAAGAGCTTTCTGTCCTTTGGAAATGCCCCTGGCAGTGTCTGAGAGCGTAGAAATCTCAAAGCATCTCAGGGGTGTGCCTAGGGAGAGAGAGAAAACAAGAGAGGGAGAGAGAGAGTCTTCTTGTACTGCATTTCCCTTTATTTTCTTTTATTACATGAGAAAATGGTCTTCATGTGACAGCATAAATTAAAGACGCTTGAGTTTGCTCCCTTTGGTGTTGACTCTGAGGGAAGCTGAACAGAGTGGTGGTAAATAACTATATAATTGAAATCGCCTTGCTTTGTTGTTACCTTAGAAGGGGACTGTTGTGTAGAGGCTTCAGATTTATTGAGATAGATTACACCCCTGGGTGTAAATCACTTTGTAAAAGTAAATCAGGCAGTTTCCATAATTCCCTTAGGCCTCTGGGGTACAGTTTAATACACTAAGCCATAATTTACTATTAAGGGGGACCCTTGGGGTGACTTTTTCCTGGGGAATCATCTCACTGGGAGACCCACTTATGATGCTACTATAAAGAAGCCTCCCTGTCTTCTCTCTGCCCTGGCCATCTCATGTTATATGTCCAAATGGGGAAGGTTCCGACTCCCGGTTTGGAAGGCAGAAAGTTGGGTCTTACGTTTCTGGCACAAGGAGACATTATCTATTGTCTGGAACACGAGGAGATACCACATGAAGGATGCCATCTCTCTCAGCCCTGGATCCAGGAGGATTTGCCCCCCTTCCATCAGCTGGGCTTTATTTGGAAAGGCCAGCCTGGGACCTTGGCACTCCGTTTCATTATGAGGTTTTGAATAGCAGACACTGTTTCCTTAAAGTATTTCTCTAAGACTGTTTCTCTAAGACATTTAATTTGCATTTTTGTTTGATTTAGGATATGACCATGTTTTACATGTTTCAAATCCTATTTCTGATTTGCAAAAATAAGAACCAAGTGGTCATCTAATCCTTAAAGGTTAAAAGGAAGAAGTAGAATGTGGGAGTGGGGGGATGATAAGAGTTAAATATGGTTTGAGTTTATTTAAAATGTAATTACTTTTGGCCTTTGTAATTTTGTTCCTCTTTCACAGAGATGACAAGAATTCCACAAACAATGGCAGTCAGTGGAACCTAATATGCAAGAGAGGATTTGGGTGGTTCAAGGTGAAATTAAATCATCTGTGTAGGTAAGTGCATTATAAGCAATCTCCAAGCTTCGTTCTTGATTTTCTAGTTTCTGGTTTCCTTCTTCTGCTGTGGTGCAATTCTGCTCCATCTGTAGCCAGTGGTTCAATTGCCGCCCTGATGACCAAGCTCCTAATAGCTTTGTAATCCTTCTTTCACACCTACATTTTTCCATTTCATTATTAAGTCAGTAGGATTTAGGCAGCCTCTCTCCTGTGCCTCTTTTCCTCTTCTCACGGCTCTACTGTTTTACTTTTCAATTTAATTTCTTCTTTCTAGCAGTTTCTCATTATGTAATTCAAAGACTAAGGGTGCAGAAGACTACTCAGGCTGGCACACTCGTGTTCACATTTTTAGTTAAAAGTCCTAGGAGACACTTCCTTAAGCAACAGTAGAGGGATAAGTTTGTCAGAGTTGTCCATTGTTCTGAGTTGCTTTAGGAACTTGGTCTTTAAAAAAAATTTTTTTAAATATATTTTTAAATTTATTTATGTTGAGAGAGAGAAAGAAAGCATGAGTAGAGGAGGGATAGAAAGAGACACACAAAATCCAAAGCAGGCTCCAGGCTCTGAGCTGTCAGCACAGAGTCCCATGAAGGGCTCGAACCCACGAACCGTGAGATCATGACCTGAGCCGAAGTTGGATGCTTAACCGACTGAGTCACCCAGGCGACCCAAGAAAATTGGTCTTGATTATAATGGGGATGTTTAAGAAAGTAGCAAAACGTCCAGAAGATGAAGCTCCAAATCAAACTCTGATTTGTAAATTTGTCAAAATCATCCCTACGCCCAGCAGTAGCCCTGGAAACCCTGCCCCATCCTGTTCCCTTTCAGGAGGTGCGCAAGCCTGGGACCGGCTGTGGACAGAGCACCTGAATGAAGTTCTCCTCCTCATGTGGTTGGTCGACTCTGTTGGAGCCGACAGAGGAGGTGAGAGGCCCAGCCAAGTAAGCAAATAGATGCCCCCTGGTCAAGAACATTCTCTGGAGAGACAAATCAGAAAACAGGAGTGGTATCAGCCACACATCCGCCAGGACGAGAAGAAATCCAGGAAGCCAGATAGACCTATGATGGTAGCGATTTAGAAATATCACTTCCGGGTTTATGGGGAAGAGTGGGGTACACATAGGTATTGGATTCGTCAGATGGAAAATGTCCATATACACACATGAACATACAGGTGTATATGTGCACGCACATATGCACATGTATATTCTAACTTAGGCAGTGAGGCCTTCAAACCTAAACATAGAACTCTGGCATCATATTGAGGGCTCCTGGCAAGTGGCCCCTAAGTGTGTTCCCTAGCTTCTCTCTCTATGTCCAATGTGAACCCACTGGCCACAGACTAGTTACGAAGTTCTCAAGTTATACTCTGTCGGATCTCAGCTCCATAGCTCACTGACCTCCATTTCCTCATCTATAAAATGGGTATAATGTGAGTTATATTGGGTAGGCTGCATTAGCAACCTCATCAAAAGAGAAAACATATAATAGACTTAACAACTAGAAAACACTCAACAAGTTGCTAGTTATCGTTACTTATTATTATATTCCCTTCTTAGCCTTTGTAATTGATAACAATAGAATTATAGGTGGTTGCAGGGGGCGCCTCAGTGGCTTAGTTGGTTAGGCGTCCAACTTCTGCTCAGGTCATGATCTCTCAGTTTGTGGGTTCGAGCCCCGCGTCGGGCTCTGTGCTGACAGCTCTGAGGCTGGAGCCTGCTTCAGATTCTGTGTCTCCCTCTCCCTCTGCCCCTCTCCTGCTTGTGTTGTCTCTCTCTCTCTCAAAAATAAATAAATGTTAAAAAAAAAAAAAAAGGAATTATAAGTGGGAATTTTCTGTATAAAATACAGAGGCTCTGTGACCCAGGATTTTTTTTTCTTCCACATCCTCTATTCTTAGTCAAATGCAATAGAACATGGAACTATAACTGAACATCAGTTATTACGTGACCAAAACTCCAGGGCAAACTTTTGGAAGGTTATAAAACTGTTGCCAGTTATGAATAAAAATGTCCTTAAGACTTGTGACGGTTTGGCAATTCCTTAGAAAAAGATCACAATTTTCAAGTCAATTACCACACTGTAAATGTCAGATCCTCAATGCACGTGTTTTAGATATAAAAAGGTAAGTTGAGAAGTCAAGAAGAGCTAGATCATAGCGTAAGTTTTTCTTTTAAAAAGGTCCATCGTTTCTGAAAAATGGGCAGGCCGGTTTTTCTCAATGCCCGGAATGCTAAGACCTTCCAGGGGATTCCTAAGACAGATTTTGGGGCCTGCTGGACCAGGGGTCGTGGTGCTGAGGGCTGTGTGCCTGTAGCCAGTCACCAAGGTGAATCTGTTCACTGGGGTGGTTTGGAAAGCATGTTTACATGGTGTGTCCACTCCCACTGCTCAAAACTCCCAGAAATCAAGGACTTAGAGATCTGTTTGTGATGCTCCAGACCTGCCAATGTGATTTCAGCAATGCTTTTGCCCTACTTGCTTGGCTAAAATGATCTTTTGCTGATTTCAGAAGTTAGGTGAAAATACAGGAAGTACATGGGGCGCCTGGGTGGCTCAGTTGGTTAAGTGTCCAACTCTCGATTTCCATTCAGGTCATGATCGCACGGTTCGTGAGTCTGAGTCCTGTGTGAGACTCTGTGCTAACAGCACAGAGCCTGCTTGGGATTCTCTCTCTCCCTCTCTCTCTCTCTCTCAAAAGCAAAAAATTTAAAAAAAAATTAAAAATAGAAAATACAAGAAGTACAAATAAGTGCAAGGAGATTATTATGGTCATTCACAACTCAGGAATACCACTGTCAACATTTTAATGTTTTTAAAATTCTTGTTAAAACACATACATATGATTATATATACATTTTATTTTTCAAAAATGGGAATATGCCATGTGTACTATTTATAGCCTGCTGCTTTTTACTTAATAGCAGATGATGAACTTTTTTGCATATAATTAAATGCTTTTAGCACCTTTTCATGATTATGTATTACTCTTTTTTTTTTAATTTTTTTTTTAACGTTTTTTTTATTTATTTTTGAGACAGAGACAGAGCATGAACGGGGGAGAGTCAGAGAGAGAGGGAGACACAGAATCGGAAGCAGGCTCCAGGCTCTGAGCCATCAGCCCAGAGCCTGATGCGGGGCTCGAACTCACGGACTGCGAGATCGTGACCTGAGCTGAAGTCGGACATTTAACCGACTGAGCCACCCAGGCGCCCCTGTATTATTCTGTTTTATGAGAGGTCCATCATTTGGTTAACCATGTGAGCCTTTTCCTCTTTTAAATAATTTTAAATAATTTTAAATAATACCATGATGTATGTACTTGCGTACCATCTTTGTTCCTGAGGTTTCTGGCTTTTTTATTTCTTTCTGCGTATTGTGGGTTGAACCGCCTGCCTGGCAGAGATGTTGCCCAGAGAAGCCAAATATGTGGTGTATCTCACCAATAAGTGACTCAGCATTAAGAATGATCTCAGGAATCCCCATACATTGATTTTACCAATAAAATTAAGGCCTAGAAAAGCCAAGAACTTTGCAAAAGCATCGCAGCTAATGAATGCAAAGCACAGACTAGAATCTAGAATGTCATGATTCTCATTTGATATACTTTCCAACCTACTGGATCATCCCCCATAGCGCCCTGAAAGGTGAAGTTTTAGGATCATGCAAATGCAAAACATATAAATGTGTATGCGTACATATATGTGTATATACATCCACACATATAAATTTATACACACGCACACACGTATATGTTCTCATTTAGGAAGAATTAAATAGAATTACTTCATTAGTTAATTTTTTTAGGTTTAATTCTTGATTTTTGAGGGAGAGCGAGAGAGAGAATCCCAAGCAGGCCCCACGCTATCATCATGAAGCCTGACTTGGGGCTCGATCTCACAAAACGTGAGGTCATGACCTGAGTCAAAATCAAGAGTCAGACGCCTAACTGACTGAGCCACCCAGGCGCCCCTACGTCATTAGTTAATTTTTAAAAACCAGCTCTCACTATGGTATTATAGCATGAAATAATTCTAAGCTTATCATTCATGTCCCTGAAAGATTTTCCAGAAGAGACAGAGGTGCAGGCAGGTCAGTCCCTGGGTCTCCAAGTACTCAGTGCATATGAAGCACCATTGAGGGCTAAAACAGTGCCATCCCACTAGAGCCCGGGCACAGACATCTCCTCTGACTTTCCTCCTGCCTCGCCATCAACTCTTGGGAAACCTGAGAAGACACTACAACAAAAGTTTGTCCAAAAGCCAGTGTAGCAATGGAGCAGCCAAACCTTGGTGGCTTTTCACGAGTGTTGGTGCCTTTAATATTGCTGTCCCAGGCTCATAGACTCTAACGATCACAAAAATATGCTTTGAAGCCCAAGATGACGATCTTACATAATCGCAGTGCGGCCAGTGCTTAAGAGGCGCAGATACTGAAGTCAGAAAGTTGCCAACAACCCTCGGAAGGTCTCAGCATCAGGCGTAGTTGTACAGAGCAGAAGCCCCTTTTAGCTGAGACTCGTTCTGGGGTGCACAGCCTCCTTCTCTCCGTCTGAGCAGCCACATTTGTATGCAGGGGGATTTTCCAAATAATCCCAGAGGCAACTCGGGTTCATATTTCTCTCTGGCTCGGCGTGAGCGTAGAACCAACATGACTTCAGCAGGGTGGGCAGGCCTGGTGACATCATTTATCCGTGTCAGCAGAGACTTTAGCTGGTGTTTGGTGATTTCGCTACGTCGGGAAAATAAGCCAGTACTTTCTGACTCGGGGTAGACAGATCGTAGAAGTCTCAATTGCTTTTAGATCTTTGCAGTTCTAAAATTGCAAGCCTGGTATTTTTCAAATACCTAATAATACAGTAGTATTTTACATAATTGCTTTCCCTAACATTCGTAGAAAACTATAAATAGTCCTCTTAATAGGCACAGAAGTACTTATATTCCAGATGTTCCCATGGTGAAGGGACTTGAGCTGTAATTTCCACCTATTTCAGAAGCACTGAGACAGGGAAACTTGACAGACACATTCTTTTCGTTTGCCTCCTACAGATTCCCACATCCCCATCCTCGAAGCCGGTGGGAGATGATCTGATCTCCCGACACTGCCGGGCTGAAGGCTGCCTGCGGCAATTCCTGTGCCTTTTTAGCTCCATCCAAAATAAACCTCGCTCAAAACCTTTCTGGGAGAAGTGCTGTAACCTCTGCTCCAAGAGAGATAAGTTTCATGCTTGTTTGCTTTCTCGTTTGTTTTTAAAGACTACTGAAGGCAGGCTGAGTGAAGACTTTCCAGTGGTACTTTATTGGGGTTCCCTTTTCTTGATTTCTGGGTTTTCATGCCTGGTACAAACCCGCTGATGTGTGAATCTAGCAAACAGTCTCTCTCCACAGTTTAGAACCTTCACCAGTAAAATTTGGGACTTTCTGTAGGCTGAACTAAAATCTGCAGCGCTCTTTCGGTAGTCTTGTCTCCTGGAATCAGAGCATATTTGAATCATTGGGCCCTAACTCACACCTCGTGGTACATTGTAATGCATCTTCAAAGGCACTGTGGACCTGATTGTTCCCCGCCCTGGGCCTGGGGTTGGAGAGGGTGCAGGGCTGGGCAGCACAAGGGGCATCTGGAGCCTCTGGGCCTCATCCACAAGCTTTACGGGATGTGCCAGCAGAAGGGCCACTTTCTAAGCTCCTGCGTGGTGTTAGAAACTCTGTTAGGTAGGTCAGGACCAGGAGAGTCCCAAGGAAGTTGGGGATCTGGGGGTGCATTATCTTTTTTCTTTTTTGAAATGTTTATTTGTGTGTGTGTTGTGTGTGTGTGTTGTGTGTGTGTGTGTGTGTGTGTGTGAGACAGAGAGAGAGAGAGAGAGAGAGAGAGAGAGAGAGAGAGAGAAAGAGAATGAACATGAGTGGGGGAGGGGCAGAGAGAGAGACACACAGAATTCAAAACAGGCTCCAGGCTCCAAGCTGCCAGCGCAGAGTCCGACGCTGGGCTTGAACTCAGGAACCGCAAGATCGTGACCTGAGCCAAGGTCAGATGCTTAACAGACTGAGCCACCCAGGTGCCCCTGGGGTTGAATTTTCTTAATCCAACTCTTGGTACCTTCCCCTGGAAGTCTTTGGGCCCCCACAGCAGTAGACACTCCGGAGTTGGGTTAACGCAAGTGGATTCCCAAATCCCCAACGTCCTTGGGAACCTGCCTGAGAAAGGACCAGTTCTCATTTGCCAGTCTCCCCTTCCAACTGCCCTTCCTCCTCCTAATGGAAGAAAAGCACACTTCTCATGTGTGCCCCGGAATGTAAACACTAGAGCGCTACACCAAGCCAAAGCAATCTGACATATTAGTGTTGAATCAGGCGTCATGAACATGCTGTCTACGCGTATTTCTGTTAAAGGAAACCACAGCTGCAGAGCTGGGAGTTTTAGTCCAGATTAAGTGTTGGGACTATTTTCAGGATGTCTTTTTCCCCCAACTATTGGCATAGCGCTTGCCTTTGGAGGGAACGCGAGCAAGGAGGAAAATAGGCAGTGGGATCTCTGCCTTCTTTCCGTTGCTCTCTGTGAAGTGAAGTGTTATCCCAGAGACGCATCTGAACGCATTCATTTGAATGGGTGAAGGGAGGCAAATTCTTTCTAGCAGAAAGCTGAAGTCTAATTTGGCTGATTGATTGGATGATGAGGACTGACTTTGTCAATTCATTTATGTGACAACCATTTTTTTGTAAAAGAAATGAGCTAATTGGTTGCTCCAACATCCTGAATAAGTAGGTTTAAAGCCCTTGATGAGGTAAGAGCATTCTATCAAAACTATTCTATTGGTAAAGACATAGTAAAATTAACAGTAGATTTTTAAAAATCTTGTTGGTAATATTGGGTGAAATAAAATGCCTAAGTGAAAGAATAATGAGTATAATTAATCATCATTTACTAAGTCTTAGTAGAACCTGTTTGGTTATATTTTCCCAGAAATGACTCCAATAACTGAATAACAATTTTTTTTTTTTTTTTGTAAATCAGATGGTTTCTTTTCCTTTTTTTTTTTTTTTTTTGGTTTTTAATAAAATTGGAGGAGGAGGACCTAATTGAGTTGTCAAGTGATAGATTAATAAAAGTAATTTTTGAAGATGGATTAGTATGTGATTTTTGAACTCTCCCTTGGAAGGAGTTCAAAGAATGGAGTGTGCCGTTGCCATAACAAAATTCTTGTTACTTATTTATCAGGACTGCGAGCTGTAGAACTTACCTACGTAATAACGAAAACCAGGAAGGGAATGGAAGCTGCCTGCTGGCTTACTGCAGTAATGGGTCATGGTCACCTATGGCTGAATCCAACTCTTTAAGAGGGACATTTTCAGTGACATTCTATGTTTATATGTAATGATTACATATCAACATTTGAAATATATTTATGTTGTTTTGCTCAGCTGTGAACTAACGATACTTGTAGCAATAATTCAACCCAGACAGAAAGGAAAACTTAGGAACTTACTGTCACTAGACATTTAAAGATTCCAATTTATATGCATACACCTGTGTCAGAGAAACATAATAGGATCATCAGTTACCACCTTGAAGCATGCACACATTACATGGAGGCAAAATTGTGTGGGAGAAGTGGAATGAAAATGTGGGTTCAAGGAGAAAAAGGAGTGATACAGATGTTCCAAGAGGTAAACAAGAGTGGTTCTCATCCTTTTTAAATGAACCATGGAGGCTTTCCACTCTTCTGATACTTAGACTTTGTTATGTGTATTGAAAAGAGTTCTGTAACCGTTTGTTTTTCAAATGCCCGTGTTTACAACACACTGGGAGCCTATCTTTTGTGACTATTGTAACTTCTGGTGAATTGTCTGGGTGGCTCAGTTAGTTGAACCTCTGAATCTTGATTTCAGCTCAGGTCATGATCCCAGGGTAGTGGGATTGAGCCCCACGTAGGGCTCTGCACTGGGCATGGAGATTGCTTACGATTCTCTCTCTCTCCCTCTTCCCACCCCACCTGGCATGCGTGCATGCATGTGCTCACTCACTCTCTCTTTCAAGTAATTTTTTTTGAGAGAAGGCACAAGTGAGTGAGGGGCAGAGAGAGACAGAAAGAAAGAGAGATGCGGGGCTCTATCTCATCCAATGTGGGGCTCGAACTCATGAACTGTGAGATCATGACCTGAACTGAAGTCAGGTGCTTAACGACTGAGCCACCCAGGTACCCCTCAAATAATTTTTTAAAAGAGAAAATTTTAAATGTCAACTAAAAAATGTGTGAGAGGAATGTTTGATTTTAATACTTATATAAGCTTACTAGGGAAAGTTTTGAAATCCACGGCTCCAGGAGACCCAGATTTCTTGATATAAGACAGGACAGCTTTTCTCTCTCCTTCCCCTGAGCTTCTGTTAATAAGCAGCCTGCCTCTGGGGGCCACATGGGACCAATGTACCCTTACCTGCCAAGTGTTTTTAAGCTTGAGCAACATTTGGACCCCTCTTAAAGGGAAATAGCACGTGGATCCCTATTGTTGGGTTAAGTTGTTTCTATAGTAATGTTCCGTTCAAGTATAAAACGCCATTGTAACTCCATGGCTCCTAGACATTGATTCATAGAAACAAATGTACAAATCAAAAATAAACCACAAAACCAACAAAATTAAAATTTTAGTTAACACAGCTGTAGATAATTGCCTGCAAAAGCAAAATGGCTGCTCTCCTTGGGAATGTGGCACCGATGGCCATGGCAGTGGCTTGTTTCCTCGTTCAGCTTTCATTATGACAAACCATCTTCCTGGGGGGCCACAGAATCACTCACTGATTGCCTCCCCTTTTCTCTGTTCAACTACTGTAAAGTCTTTGTGGACAGTCTCACAGGTTAAAGTCCCTGGTGATGTCACCAGGGGGTGTCACTGGGCTTCACCTGGTGAGGACCCTCCTTACAGATCCTACCGGTATATCAATAGCCCACATCACTTGGAATAAGAAGATTCCGTCAGACTCAAGAGCTGAACTTGCTCATTTGGGCCTTTGGACTTTCTGATATGCAGCATTTTGAATTTTTTCATCCTTTACTAGTTCTTTTTTCACTTTTAAATGACCAGATTTTACTTTTCAAATTTTTAAAAAATTTATTTGTTTTGAGAGCTAGAGAGCAAACAGGGGAGGGGCAGAGAGAGAGGGAGAGAGAGGATCCCAAGCAGGCTCCCAGCTGTTAGCGCAGAGCCCAACACGGGGCTTGGATCCCTCGAACTGTGAGATCGTGACCTGAGCCGAAACCAAGAGTCAGACGCTTAGACGACTGAGCCGCCCAGGTGCCCCAACCACATTTTACTTTTCAAGTACGGAACTTCCGAAAGACTCTGAATTGAAATCTACAAAGCGGATTGAACATAAAGGAACACTGAAGAAGCAGCCGTGACTTCCAGCTTAAACATTGCACAACCCGGTTGTATGGTCTTGGGTAGCCCACCCCCCTCTGAACCTTAGTTTCCTCTTTTATCAAATGAGAGAATAGATTCCATGAAATCCAAGGTCCTAAGCTGCCATCATTCTAAAAGTGACAGGCAAAATTAAATCCCAAGGATGAAAGAATTCAAATGTTTATAGGGCTCCACAGTTTTCAAAGCACCATCTCAATTGGTTCCTATAACAACTAAAGGTGCTATGAGGTATTACTGTTATTCCCATTTTATGCATAAGTCTTGTGCAGTATTGAGAGATGAAGTGACAACTAAAGTTACTGAACTAAGGAGAGATCTGGGAACTCTCTGTGTGGGATGTTGGATTTCTAAATTTTCTCTAAACTTGTTGCCGTTTGATTAGAGGAGAAATTTCTTTACACTTGACATTCCGAAAATGTTCTTTGTCCTCACAGGTCATTGCCTGTTCACATGGCTGTGGATTGTACGGGTTAGATCATTCATTCCTTCATTCATTCACTCACTCATGTGACCAGGATTTATTTACTGGTCATGTCAGCACACCATTATTCAAAGTGCTATGTGTGGATATAAGAGAACCCGTGAGCATGTTCATGGGCAGCTGGGGAAAACAGCATGCAGCATCTAGGTCTCCCTTTTTTTTTTTTATGTTTTTAATGTTTGTTTATTTTAAAGAGAGACAGAGTGCAAGCAGGGCAGGGGCAGAGAGAGAGAGACAGACAGACAGACAGAATCCAAAGCAGGCTCCAGGCTCTGAGCTGTCAGCACAGAGCCCAATGTGGGGCTCGAACTCATGAACTGTGAGATCAGGACCTGAGGCGAAGTCGAAGTTGGATGCTTAACCGATTGAGCCACCCAGGTGCTCCCCACCTCTCTCTTTTAATGTTCACTTATTTTTGAGAGAGAGAGTGCAAGCCAGGGATGGGCAGACAGAGAGGGACAGAGGATCCAAAGCAGGCTTTGCGCTGACAGCAGTGAGCCCCACGTGGGGCTTGAACTCCCGAAACATGAGGTCATGACCTGAACCAAAGTCAGACCCTCAACCGACAGAGGCACCCAAGTGCGCCACATCTAGGTCTCTTATTCACTGATACAGACGCAGAGCTTAGAACAGTGCCTGGAGAACGGTGGATAAATGAGTGAATGAAACAGGCATTCAATTCTGGGATCACACAATTGTGCCCAACTTCTAGGAAAGTTTTCCCGCCAACGCACCCCTCAAGGCTCTGCAGTTCCTCTCCACTCTGCCTCGTAGCACTTACCACCCTGTGCTTGTTCTCCTTTGGTTTAAAGTTTGTGATCAAAGTTCATACATACGTAGAGTTAAAAATTAAAATTTCCCAAAGGCTGGTAATAAATCACAGCAATCCTTAACCCCTTCTCGCCCCTTCTCGCACACTCGAGTTCTGACACCCGGAGGCAGCCACTTTGAACTCTTGGAGCTGTTGCTTCTGGCAACTGCCTTCACAATACTGTGTAATATGCATACACGGCTTGTTCTCGATGTATGCATCTTAGATGATATCTGGTATCTGTTATGATGGATCACTATGTTAAATTAAGTCACAGGATCGTGACTATGTGGGTATTACTCATTTTGGTTCAAACACTCCATCAATTCGGTCACCCGTCTGTCTTTTATCTTGCCCTAGTGACCGACCGCCTCAGGTATCCTGGGGAGCCCCCTTTCTCAGTCTTCTCTCCCCAAATTCTCTATCTGTCTGTTCCAGGTTGGCCATGCTGCTCTTCTGTCTGTTAGAAATTCCTCCTCACCCGTCTCCGGGGTTATATCCACTCCTTCCTGGGTCCCCTTCTTTGTCTTTCTTGGTTTACTCCTTCATCTTTCCAGAGCATAAAGCCCACTCACTTCCTAAGACAGAAGAAATGGGGGCGGGGGGAGATGCTGAGTCCCGTCGCATGTCTGGAAATCTGTTTTGTCTCACATCTGAGTGAGGTTAGTGGAGAACTAACTCCTAGATCGAATCCATTTCTCCCAGGATTTAGAAGGCATGACTCACCCCCACCCCTCATCACCATCTTCTGCACCCAATGTTGAGACGCCTGATGCCAAGCTATTTTTTTTTTCTCCTTGGAGAATTTTTGGGAACATTCCTTTATCTCTGTTGTCAATAGCAACATGCCTTTGGTGTGGATCTTTTCCCTTTGTTGTGCTGGTTGCTCGATCAGCTCTTTCAATCTGTGTCCCAGTTCTAGAAAATGCTCAATAATTATTTTCCTGTCCATTTTCTCTGTTCTCTCATTCTGAAACTCCTCTTAGTCTGTTGTTAGACCTTCTGGAATAACCTTCTATGCTTCCTATCTTTTCTCTCATATTTTCCATCTGTTTAGCATTTGTATTAATTTATTCAACATTACCTACCAAGACCTGTGTTAAACATTTTCATTTTGGCTGTGGTCTGTGTTTTAAATCTCCAAGGGCTTATTCTTTAAAGATTTTTTTTTAAATTTTATTTATTTTTGAGAGAGAGAGGATCCAAAGCAGGTTCTGTACTGTCAGCACAGAGCCTGACGCAGGGCTTGAACTCACAAACTGTGAGATCGTGATCTGAGCCAAAGTCAGACACTTAACTGACTGAGCCACTCAAGCACCCCTCCAAGAGCTTATTCTTAACCCCTAATTGTTACCATTGTATAGTGCTTTACCCTTGCTTCAAAGCTGTAGTGTTTTCTTCTAAAAATATTATTTGGGGCTATTTGTCAATGTTCCCTCTTCCCTGATTAGTTCCATTTCCTCTGGTTTCATTTTTGCAGTTGTTTACTTCAGCCTTCTTCACATTAGAGGTTCTCCTCGTGTGTTTGAGGATCCTTGGTTGTTCAGTATTCAAAGCCCTAAAAGGCTGATTGGAAGCACTAGGATTTGGTGATAGTTCCTCACAAGAAACTAACCCTGCAGACACCTTGATCCTGAACTTCTAGCCACAAGGACTATGAGAGAGTAAATTTCTGTTGTTTAAGCCCACTAGTTTGTGGTACTTTGTTGTGTCATCCCTAGGAAACGAATAAAACGGCCGTGAATTACAATGCCTGTGTTACATTAAATGCATGCACTATAGTATGTTTTTTCACACGAAAAGGGGAAGATTTCACATGTAGTCATTCTACCACCTTAACCAGAAGTCTGTTGCATGACCTGGTTTACTTGTCTGTGTACCTATTATGTAGTCTTTGGGCCCAGGGCTTTTGTTAAATTCCCCTTCATAACTAAAATGCCTGGTCTCTAGAAATTGTTCAATAAATGGGTTTTTTGTTGTTGTTGTTTTTTTCTTAATGTTTATTTTTGAGAGAGAGAGAGAGAGAGAGAGAGAGAGCGCGCAAGTGGGGGAGGGGCAGAGAGAGAGGGAGAAAGAGAATTCCAAGCAGGTTCTGTGCTGTCAGCACAGAGACTGACTTGGGACTTGAACCCACAAACCATGAGATCATGACCTGAGCCAAAGTCGGCTGCTTAATTGACTGAGCCATCCAGGTGCCCCGTAAATGTTTTGTGAATAAATAACTGAGAGATAGATAGGGTGAGAATAAATAATTAAATAGGCAAGGAAAGTGAGGGACTGACCAATAACATGTATGGTTATTCAGGGAAGGCTTCTAGAAAGAGGTAAAAAAATACTGAACAATTGGCTCTGATACATAGTTTCATAGTTTTGTTTTCTAATTTAATACACTAGTAAACAATCTCTTACCCAAAAACTTACCAACCATATTAACTAGGCTATCCCTTTTCTCCCACAATGGGCAGTCCTAGACTAGGCTTATGTCATAATTCAGATCTTTTGGATGACCTCAGAGGGGACCTTTCTGTTCTTCCACAGACTCTCGTTTATTCACACAATAATGATTTCTTTCAACAGGTGGTTGTAAAACAATGAATCAATCACAGATATTTGCTTAGCACAAACTATGTGCCAGTAACTGTCTGGTCACAGGATTTGGCTGTGAACGAGAGAGATGGGTTCTCCCCTCTCAGGTACCTTGAAAAGAGTAACAAATGATTATGTTTAAAAGGCTTCAGTGTGGGAATGCAAGCTGGTGCAGCCACTCTGGAAAACAGTATGGAGGCTCCTCAAAAAACTAAAAATAGAACTACCCTATGACCCAGAAATTGCACTACTAGGCATTTATCCACGGGATACAGGTGTGCTGTTTCGAAGGGGTGCATGCACCCCCATGTTTATAGCAGCACTATCAACAATAGCCAAAGTATGGAAAGAGCCCAAACGTCCATTGATGGAATGAATGGATAAAGAAGATGTGGTGTGTATATATATATCATATATATATCCATATATATGATATATATATATATCATATATATATCCATATATAGATATATATATATGATATATATATATATATATATATATATATCATATATATATATATATGGATATATATATCCATACACACAATGGAGTATTACTCAGCAATCAAAAAGAATGAAATCTTGCCATTTGCAACTACGTGGATGGAACTGGAGGGTATTATGCTAAGTGAAATTAGTCAGAGAAAGAGAAAAATCATATGACTTCACACATAGGATGACTTTAAGAGACAAAACAGATGAACATAAGGGAAGGGAAACAAAAAGAATATAAAAACAGGGAGGGGGACAAAACAGAAGAGACTCATAAATATGGAGAACAAACCGAGGGTTACCGGAGGGGTTGCAGGAGGGGGGATGGGTTAAATGGGGAAGGGGCACTAAGGAATCTACTCCTGAAATCATTGTTGCACTAGATGCTAACTAATTAGGATGTAAATTTTAAAAAATAAAAAATAAAAATAAAATAAAAGGCTTCAGTGACTAGATTACTTAACACATAAAGACCGTACCTCTGGGGAAGAACAGATTTATTCCCTAGGTGTGATGAGAAAGTGTGATTTTGTGACTTTCATCCAGTTTCCTGGCACTTGTAAGGGACAGATCCATCTCTGAGTTCCTGTGTTACATACTGCAAGATGGGCAACATAGTGCAGCAGACAGTTCATGAGTTCTGGAATCTGAAAAACTCAGGATGAATGGAAGGGCTGACCCAATCCTGGGTCTGGGTTCAAGGTGCTCACCTGTACAAGGGTGGGAGCAATCCTACCTCATGGATAGTCAGGAGAATCTCACTAGGGAAGACCTTTGCATGACCATTTTTCTAGGTTACAATTCTTTTTTTTTTTTAAGTGTTTATTTATTTTGAGAGAGCAGAGGAGGGGCAGAAATAGAAGGAGAGAGAATCCCAAGCAGTCTCCCCACTGTCAGTGCAGAGCCCAACATGGGGCTCAAACTCATAAACCATGAGATCACGACCTGAGCTGAAATCAAGAGTTGGATGCTTAACTGAGCCACCCAAGCACCCTTGGGTTACAATTCTTAAACCTGATATGTAAAAAGTCTCTGTTACTAGATATTAGATTAACTTCCTTGGGAAAGCTTATTGAGAAGCCTAAAAACTGTACTAGGTTTTTGAAAACACAGCCTTGAGAAATGTTTTGTCTGTTTACATGGAAGGCAGTTCCCCACTTACTTTGTATCCAACCAGGCCTTCATCACAAATGTCTCTGCTAGGGTTCCATGACCAAGGAAGAGGTCACCACAAAATTGTACTCTCAGTGGCTAGGGGCTTTGTGGACTAGGCCCTGGGTCTTTCACTCAGATTATCTAGTTTTGGTGTCTTAGAATCATGTATAACTTGTTTACCTTGGGTGCTTGAAATTTGTAAATGGCCTACTTGGGTCTAGAGCGAGTTTTGTTTTGAGGCACAGCTAATTAGAACAGGGCCGAAGATGGCACGAATACTGGACCCTCCTGCAAGCCTGTTACTTAACACTCCAGAAATAGTCCTGACCTCTATCAAATATCTTCTCCCACCCATTCAGCCCTGGCCTATGGCTGCAATGAGGACATTGTGCAAAGTACCAGCAGCAACAAGAACGGGGTCACCCAGGGTGAGGGTCACACGAGTGACAAAGGCATGCTTTATTAAAAAGCTTATACATTCTCGGGGATAGCCAGAGCAACCTGTCTTATTTTTCTGCTCGGTTCCAGATATTTGGGAACAGATGAGTAACATTTGCCAGGTTGCACGTACATGTGCATAAATATCTTTTCCCCTCCAGCCTTGAACTTAAATATTAAAGATGACAACCCTTATTATTGTTAGAAACTGCAAGTAAAAGAAAATTCTTATTGTGTGTACTCAAGCAAAATGACTTCATCCATTTCTCCTTGACTTACACAAAGGGAATCTCAAGTTAAAGTTCATGCTTTAGAAAGCATTGTGTAGGAGACTTTTTTTTCCCTCCCACACTGCACATCAAACTGACTTTATTCAACTGCGAATGATATTGGGATAATTAAGATAAGCCTCTGAAACATTGTACGAAGACAAACAGAAATTCCACTTACATAATTAAAAGAGAATTTTTCACAGTGCTTATTGCCAACGAATGCATTATACAGACCTGAGTCATTACAAGTAAATTATTGGCACGCATTATGGCTGCATAGCACTTTTGATTCATCCATTTCCCATAATACAGAGTAAATTGGTTCATCTAAACAGAACAAAACAAAAAAACAAAAGAAAAAGGAGGGCTTAATTGCAGGTGTCCTCTTTTAGGAATGCTGTCCTTTTAGTTGCAACTCGTAGTAAAATTAGAGGGTATGGGCTTGCTTTATGGGTTTTTTTTTTTTTTTTTTCCTGCTTCTCTAAGGTTATTTAAGGTTTCAGCTGATGAATCTTAGCCTTACTATATCTGGGTGGCATGGGAAGGATTTGGGAGTTTGGGAGTGAGTGTTGAAAAACGGCAGCACAGAATGCAGGATAGAATTTGTCAAAAAAGACCATAAGACCAGGGTACAGGGTGATAATGCCTTAAGGCCTCCCTACTCAAATATGGACCAGCACATCTACATCACTTAGGGAGTTTACTAGAAATGCAGATTCCCAGACCTATTGAATCAGAATCTGCATTTTAACAAAATTCCTATTAGCTTGTGAGAAGCACTGCTTTACAGAATATTTGACATCAGCTAATTCAGACATTTTATTTAGAAAGGAATGGACTGGGGTGCTTGGCTAGCTCATTCAGTGGAGCACGTGACTTCATCTCAGGGTTGTGAGTTCAAGCTCCACATTGGGTGTGGAGATTACTTAAAAATTGATCTTAAAAAAAAAAATCACAGAAAATCTCCTTGAAAAAAAAGAGGAATGGACTTTACCAAGGTGACTAATTGGCCACATGACCACTCATTATCATTTGTAATATCCTCCAGGTATCTGGTTAATGTCTGCAGCACCTTTGAAATTCCTATTATTGTTATAATCCTTTTAAAATTTCTATTACTATTTGAGCTTTAACCCCCTTGGTTAATATTGCTATATTTTTCCCCCAGAAAACAACTTTTGGTTTTGTTGATCCTCTCTAAAATATATTTTCTATTTCATTAACTTCCGTTTTTCCCTGTATTATCATTCTTCTTTCTTTGGGCTTATGCTTTTTTTTTTTTGTTATTCCTCATTCTTAAGTTGGCTGGCTCTTTGCTTTATTAAGTTTTAGATCTTGTTCTTTTCTAATATAAACATCAAAGGCTATAAATTACTCTTCTCTAAGTACCACTTTGGCTTCATTGGACACATTTTGATACATTATTTTAAGTTGCTGTGTAGTTCTGAGTATTTTCTAATTTCAATTATAATTTCGTTTTCAGTACATGAACAGATTTTAAACGTTTTATGCATGCTTCCAAACCCATGGGGCTTTTTTAGTTATATTTTTTATTTCTAATTTGTATTTAAGATTATCGCCTATATGTCAGCGCTTTGAAATACTTACCAAATAGGTGTTAAAATTTCTAAGTGAGATGGTGAGTTTGGTAATGTCTCTCATGGAGCTATCAATTTTTGTTTTATACATATTTGAGGTTTTGTTATTAGTTGCATTCAAATTTGTAAATGTTAAATTGGACTTTTTATCATTCGTTATGTTATGACCTTTTTCTCCAGTAATGCTTTTCATATTAAAGTTTACTTAGTCTGATGTTAATATTACTACTTGATTTCTCTTTTGGTCAGTTATTTTTCTTGGTTTGTGATTTTTTCATCCTTTGACTTTTTAGTCTACTTTAACATTTAAGAAGTATCTCTGTTTTTAAAGTTTATTTATTTTTGAGAGAGAGACAGAATGAGCAGAGGAAGGGCAGAGAGAGAGAAGGGGACAGATCCAAAGCCAGCTCTGTGCTACCCAGGCACCTCTATTTTTTTTTTTTTTTTTTTAGTGTTTATTTATTTTTGAGAGAGAGAGACAAAGCATGAGTCAGGGAAGGGCAGAGAGAGAAACAGAATCTGAAGCAGGCTCTAGACTTGAGAGTTGTCAGCACAGAGCCTGACTCGGGGCTCCAACTCACCAACAGTGAGATCATGACCCGAGCCGAAGTCGGAAACTTAACCAACTGAGCCCCCCCTGGTGCCCCAAGAAGTAGCCCTTTTAAACAGCCTATATCTGGACTTTGTTTTTTGTCCAGTCTGACAGTCTTTGTCTTTTCATTGGAGTGTTTAGTCCTTTTACATGTATAGTGATTACTGATATATTTGGATCTCGGTGTTACTTGTTCTACTATTTTCTTGGTTTTGGTCTTTTTAAGAATTTATTTGGAAATGATGTGCAATAGGTCTTTCTTTGGTGGTTACTGTAGTGTTAGCATGCATACTTAAAAAAACTTAGTAACTCCGAGGTACTATTGAGAAATGTAGAAAGCTTAAACTCCAGTCGTGCTCCTCCCTATTTGCACGCTATTATTGCCTATTATTTAATCCTAGCCTTTCCCCCACAAATCAGAGGTTAATGTTGTTATCAATCAACTGGAGTCATTTGTCTGTGGATGGACAGAATGTGGAGAAGGATACAGAAACAATGAAAAAACGGTAAATATTAGGAATGGGGACCAGTTGAGATTTATGAAGGGCTTTGAACTCTATCTTAAAACTAGGAAAGCCCTGAAGGGTCGTCATCGTCCACACGGTCACATTTGATTTTGAGAAAGCTTACTCCAGCTGGAATATGAATAATGGAAAATGAAGACCCGAAGAAGAAAACCAATAGGTGCTGTAATCCCGGGGACGAACTGGCAAGGTGACGTCAGGATGGAGAGTGTGACAACGTGCAGAAACCCCTGGCTGCCCAATGGACTGGATCTGATGAGTGGCTGGATCCGGTGGGCGAACGGGAAGCGGAAGCCAAGGATTTCACGAGATTTCGCATTCGGGTGGAAATCATGAAATACGGTGAGAAGCTGAAGAGTTGACTAGATACGTATCTCCTTAGGCTTGTGATGAAAGCTAGAAGATTTATGGGTCTCTGTAGAGACTCATACGAAGCCCTTTCAAAAATGGTAGCTCCCTGTAGAGGACCTGTATCTTCAGAACCCTAGGCGTCAAAGCAAAACCCTCTGCTCACAGGCCGGCTTGGCCGCAGGGCAGAGGTCGGGCAAGGGCTGGAGTGCGGTTTCCGCCTCCGCTCCGCGCCTCACCTTCGGCCCACCAGGACCTTTGCCCCTTCTTCTGGGACCACCGGCTTTCGGGGGCGGGGCCGGCCTCACGGGGGGCGGGCGCTGGCGTGCGCCGCGTCTGCGCAGAGCGCGGGCGGGGGCTCCAGGCGGCGGCGGCGCGGGCCGAGCGCCGTGGACGCGCCCCGTGCGCGCCCCCGTGCGCGCACGCGGCCGCCTGCGCCCTGCCCACCGCCCCCCGTAGCCCGGGCCGCCGCCGCGCCTTCCCCAAGCGCAGGCTTTGTGGGTCTTTGCGAAAACGCGCGTCCAGGAAGGCGGGGAGAGGCGGCCGAACTGAGTTCTGTTAGACGCAGTCATCGGAGGGTTTGCAGTGCACTGAGAGCTGTGAGTACCCGGGTAGTCACTCAAGTGGCACCGGCGTCCTGGAAAGGCTCAGTTCTCGGTGTCGGAGAGGGGAAGGTGGGCCTGCGGGAAACTACCCCTGATGACGTACCTGGGTGGGTTTCAACTCTGTCAGGCCCGACACCACTTTTAAAAATAAGCCTTTGTCAGCTTCATTGACGTCTAATTCACAAAAAAAAAAAAAAAAAAAAAAAAAAAAAAAAAAAAGTGTGTATTTAAGAAGTACCGTGTGATGGCTTAATATGCTACGCATTGTGAAATGATTCCCACCTGAAGCTAAGTTACCAGGCTTTGGGTGGGGTGAGAGCACCGGAAACCACTCTCAGCGAATTTAAAATACACCATACGGTGTCACTAGTTACGGTCGCCAGCTCTACGTTAGAGTCCCTGGAACTCATTCATGTCACATCCCAACAGGCGGTGACCCAGAGACCCACTCCTCCCCGCTTCACCCGATCCCTGGCGCCCCCCATTCCTCCCTCAGCATCTCTGAATTCTAATTTTTAGGGCTGAATAATACTCCGTTAAGGGTAGAGAGGTCATGTTTTCTTTATCCATTCATCTCCTGGTGGACATAAGCAGTACTGTTTCTTGACTACTCAAGATTAAGGCTGCAGCGAACCCAGAGTGCCACGATCTCTTGGATACTGACTTCATTTCCTTTAGAGAAATAGCCGGAAGTAGGATGGCTGAAGCATAGAGTAGATCGATTTCTAATTTTGGGGGGGACTTCATGCTGTTTTTCCTAAAGGCCGTACCAATTTACACTTCCACCCACAAAAGCTCACCAGCAGATGTGTCCGTATCCTTGCCGACACTCTCAACACCACTTTATTATAGTAATCAATATTTCACAACACCCCCCTTTGGTAACCCCAAATTAAATTCATAGGTAATATATTTATCCAAGTGCGTATTTTTTTAAATTGAAGGATAATTGACATATTATATTAGTTTTAGGTGTACCGCAAAATGATTCAGTACTTGTGTCCGTTGCAAAGTGGTTACCATGATGACTACTGACATTCATTGCCTTGCATACTTTCAGAACAAATTTTTTCCCTTGTGATGAGAACTTTACAGATCTACTTTCTCAGCAACCTTCACCTTCCGATATGTAATAGAGTATTATTAACTACAGTCATGGTGCACACCTCCCCGTGACTGACTTCCTCTCTCTCTTTCTTTCTCTTTCTTTCTTTTTTTTCTTTCTTTCTTTCTTTCTTTCTTTCTTTCTTTCTTTCTTTCTTTCTTTCTTTCTTTCTTTCTCTTTCTTTCTTTCTTTCTTTCTTTCTTTCTTTCTTTCTTTCTTTCCTTTATTATGACTTATTTTATAGCTGGAAGTTTGTGCCCTTTCACCCCGCAAGTGCATAATTTTTTAAAGAAAAAGGATATGATGGCCTAATATAAACAAGTTAAATAGAGTAAAATCCTAAGTGTCTTTTATCCTTTTTGTGTCCAGTCAGAAAACAAACCACTCTAAGTATTTCAAAAGAAGCAAGTTAATCTAGGGAACTGGTTATAAAGGTTTGGGCAGGGCTGGATGAGCATATGGAGGAAGGTAGGGTTATCCAGGGTTAGTAACTACAGGAACTCACTACCCCCTGGAGCTGGAGAAGCAAAGGGGAAAATGATGTCCCCCAGAGCCTCCGAATGCAAGGCCACGGTGTCTGCCCCCCTGCACACCACACCCGGCACACCACACCCGGCACACCACACGACCCAAAAGACAGGGGGAAAAGGGGTCTTCCTGATCTCTTCCATTCCCCAGTGCCTCCCATTGGCAGACCCTCAGAGAAGCCAGATGGGAAGGAATCTGGAAGCTGTAACTTGGAGGTTTCTGGCCCTAGAGGTGGAGAGCAGGGCTCACAAGGGATGTACAGAGCCAACAGATAATAGTTTCAATTTGCAAATTTTTAGGCACAACTACATTTGAAGATATAATGAAGATGCCAGATGCTTGAATCTGCATTTAAATAAATTAGGATTTAATGGAAGTAAAACAAAGTTCCATTAAATGTTACAGACACTTTCTGTATCTGACTTTCGGAAAGAAAAGGTGGAATAGTGGTTTCCCATATATGTATAATCACTATGAATGCAGTGACTACAACAGAGATCCAGGTGGCTGTAGTGGTGACTCAAATGTTATGGGCGGCTTTGCCATTCCTGATGAGATTTCGAAACAGTTGAGTCGACAATTTATAGTAAAACGTGTAAACAAAACAGAACTCATTAGTTGCATTGTTACAAAATTCAGTGTATACTTAAATCATGCCAAAAAGCCTTGTGTTTATATGGCAAGTGGAGTTAGGTCTGGAGCTGAAATCATTAGGAATAGGTTTTTTTTCCCACCTTCATGAATATCCATCAGGACATTCAAAATTTGAGCAGGACTAAGGATTATAGAACATCCAGTTTCCTGGTCTCTTCCCTTCTAAGTGCCCTTTGCATATCCACCCCCCACCCCCCACCGCCCCGCTTCACCCCTGTTGTTGTAACAACTAAAAATGCCTCCACAGATTTTTGGTCCTCTCTTGAGCAGCAGTACAGCTGTTAAGAGCACAGATGTAGTTGTGTAGTCTTGATACAGAAGTATTATGAGATATCAAATAGAAATTAGGTTATAGAATGTTGCTTTTCATTATTTTAGGAAGTATTTGTCCATGCATATGAGAAAAGGCTTGGCATTTATAAACCGAAATGTTAACAGTGGTTATTCCTTTTGTTGGAATTTGAAGAATAGTTCTTTTGTTTTTTTCTGTTTTTAAATTTTTTTTCTACTTGAGAAATTTTAGAACGCATTCAAGTTGGGGGAGAAAAAGGTTAGGTCAGGCAGGTGTATCAGTGAGGATCCTTCTGGGCTCATAGGAACAGTCAGACCCTAAATCTGTCAATGGGGACTGACCCAAGTACCTGGTACGAGCACTTGCTCAGACAAACTTTGGTTCTACCAGAAATGCCACCTCCTTCCTGCACACAAACCACTCTTTGCTGCTCACTGTTCCTTCGGGATGGTGAACAGAGCATGTCCTTCCTGATGTGGGTCCAAATGGGGTCATACTAGTTTTTTGGCTTCATAGCACAGCAGTTTCTTTAAGAATAGGAGCCCGCTGAACTCACCCTCATGCCCGCCCCGTAAATCTCAGGTATGAATCGCCAAACTGGGAGACTGAGTCCCAAGCTTGGACAACATTTTCCATCCTTGGGCCAAAATGGGGGGCATCAGCAAGATGTAGCACATTCAGTGGGTTGCATGCTGGAAGCTTGTGGCGGGCCTGATACTGTGGGCCCTACCAAGAAGACCGAAGAAGGATGATAGGATGGGGCGCCCATGTGTTGGCAGGTCCCAGCATTTTCCAACTGACTTCTCATTGGGATTTAACCCAACACACTGTCTCCAGTCCAAGCTGCCAGCCTCCAAAACCTCTGTCCTGCACAGGACCTTGTGCGGGGATCTCCAGGCAGGGCGTGGGCGTACCCGACACTCACACATCTCCCAGACCTGAACGCCTGGGCCAAGACAAGGGATAGTTTCCAGATGTGGGCTTCACATCTGGGCCAGCCATCAGAAGGCTGCTTATTTGAACAAAGACTGGAAGTACTCAAAGAGCCCCGAGGTCCAGAGAAGGCTGCCAAGAGCTGGCGAGCAGATGAGTGTAGAACAGGCCTCAATTTATGGTTCCAGGAGAGGAAGAAAGCCGTGCTTTGTGGTCCCGCACGGATACGTGTGAAGCAAGGCATCCTGCCCCTTCAGGATGGGCAATGGCCCTGTTCGTAGGATTAAAATCAGGGGCTTCGATTCTAGGATGAGCAGAATTCTGAACTGAGGGTGCACCCCCATTTCCAGTGTGGCACCTCGACCTTCCCCCCCCTTTCCACACCACCTCATAACTGGTATTCTGTGGAAATACTGTGGAAATAGAAAATCTTACGATTTTATGGCTTGGTGGGCCCTTTCAACCCATCATCCCCACCAGACACACACTTCCTTTTTGAAAATTTTTTCTAAATGTTTATTTTTGAGAGAGAGAGAGAGAGAGAGCGACAGAGAGCGAGTGGGGGAGGGGCAGAGAGAGAGAGGGAGACACAGAATCTGAAGCGGGCTCCAGGCTCTGAGCTGTCAGCACAGAGCCCGACACGGGGCTCGAACTCATGAACTGTGAGATCATGACCTGAGCTAAAAGCTGGGTACTTAACTGACTGAGTCACCCAGGCACCCCATTTCCTTTTATACGTAACCCTGTGACTTGGGCAAACTCCCCATTTGACTGGAGTTGCTGAGAAGAATGGATCTGTTAGCAGTCCTCTTTGGAGGACGTCAGTGAGATCGGCCCAACTTGGAGCAGATTCTTATGTTCCTACAAAGTGCAGAAGTGTACTCCTTGGGCTGAGTCCTGTTGGGCTGAATTGTCTGTCCCCTCCCCCCCCCACCTGTGTTGAAGTCCTAACCCCCCCCCCCCCAGTACCTCGGAATGTGACCGTATATGGAGATAGGGGCTTTAAAGAGATCATTAAGTTAAAGTGAGGTCAGTTGGACGGGTTCTCATCCAATCTGAGTGCTGCCCTCCTGAAGAGATTGTGCACAGACACACGCAGAGGGAAGGCTATGTGAGGACACAGGGAGAAGGTGGCCATCCGCGAGCCCCGGAGAAAGTCCTCAGATGAAACCAACCCTGATGCTACCTTGATCTCAGACTTTCAGCCTCCAGGAATGTGAGAGAATCAATTCCTGTTAAGCCACCCAGTCTGCGGTGCTTTCTTATGGCGGCCAGAACGAACTAACACGGAGGTTGGGGGACGCCCGGACCTCAGTGGTGGCCCCGGCTGCCTGGCTCTGTGGGGAACCAGGGACCAGGCCGGTAGTGAGAACGGGCAGGACGATGAGGAGCCCCGGGTGCAGGTCTGAGCCTGAGGGTGTTGCCAATTTATTTTCCGGTTGGTGCTTTCATTATCCTCACACCGTCGGGAAAGTTCTATGACCTGTCACTGCCCGGCTTCTGCTTTGTGTGGGGCATTAAGGAGGTCCTCGCTGAGGGGTCGGAAGACGGTCATGCCGCAGGTCTTCAAGTCCAGACTCAGGAAGGGGCAGGAGCGTGCCCACTGGCAGGGGCGGCATCCTTAGGGCCTCAAGAATAGCTTGTGGGTCGTTTGAAGAGAACTGGTCTCCTTCAGCGACGCCGGCACACGTTTGTGTGGTTATCACTTGGATTACAGGTAGAATGTAAATTTTAGTAGCCATGTAACCTTAGGGAAGTTATTCCAACTCTCCCGTCCTGTTTTTTGGCCCTAGGGGTAAGTGGGGTTCGCAGAGTGTTATAAGGGTTAAATGAGACCATGAATAGAAAGGCTATGGAAGCACACGGCACTTTGTCTTCGGTGCCAAGTATTTCCTGAGTTCCTCCTATGTGCCAGGTTCCATCTTGGGCTTTGAGGATATAACAGAAGGTAAGAGGAAAAAAATGCCCCTGCTCCACAGAGCTTACACTGTAGACAGGGAGCGACTATAAAGGAAACAGACGTGCAGAAGGAAGTGGGGTCCGCTGGGTCACAGGCTGGTGCAAAGTCAAGGTGAGGAGAGGAAAGGACCCACGAACAGGTGCTTGCACTCCATTCACTGGGCCCCTGGGGGCGGAAGGTAGAGCTGAGCCCTGAGCGAACGAGACATTGGAAGGGCTGCTGCTTCCTGGAGAAGGGGCTGGAAAACTCTGCTTGTTGGCCCCGGGAAATAATTAGGAAGCCTATTTATGTCCAGGATCCTAAGTGAGGGGGGGGGGGGGGAAATCTCCTGTTTAAAAATAAAATGAGTTTGGCGGCTCCTCAAAACGTTAAACACAGACTTGCCATGTGACCCGGCAATTCCACTGTGAGGTGTAGATGCCGAAACATCGAAAGCAGGGTCTCAGGCTGATCCGTGCAGAACGACGGACGTTCGTGGTGGCTCTGTTCCCAACAGCCCAGAGGTGGAAACAACCCACCCACAGATGGCTGAATAAGCGAAGCGTGGTACATGCATACAGTGTTCCTGAACTTGAATAAGGAGTGAAATGCTGATACGTGCTCAGCGTGGAGGAGCCCTGAAAACATGCTCAACAACATAAGCGAGACCCAAAAGGGCAAATGACCGCGTGATTCCACTTACATGAGGTGCCTAGGGTAGTCCGATTCGTAGCCATAGAAAGTGGAACAGGTGTTCCCAAGGGCCGGGGGTGGGGGTGGGGTGCGGGGGGGAGGAGTCACTGTTTACCGGGTACAGAGTTTCTATTTGGGGTGATGAAAAGTTCTAGAAATGGACCATGGCTATGGTTACACAACATTGTGAATGCTCTTACCGCTGCTAAATTGTGCACTTTATTTTTTTTAATTTTTTTTAACATTTATTTATTTTTGAGACAGAGAGAGAGAGAGCATGAACAGGGGAGGGTCAGAGAAAGAGGGAGACACAGACTCTGAAACAGGCTCCAGGCTCTGAGCTGTCAGCACAGAGCCCAACGCGAGGCTCGAACCCACAGACCGCGAGATCATGACCTGAGCCGAAGTCGGACGCTTAACCGACTGAGCCACCCAGGTGCCCCTAAATTGTGCACTTTAAAACAAACAAACAAAAATAGTAAATGTTGTGTTAGGTATATTTCACCACTATAAGAAAAAAAAAGGAAGAAAAACAAAGTTATTTGCCCCAGGTCGCTGAGCTAGGGGAGCCAAGTGCTGAGCCTGGCATCCGGGGGTCCCTTTTTCCCAGCCCCGCTTGCTCCCCAGCACAAAGCGGGGTGCTCACACTGGCCGGGGATTTACAGCAGCAGCAGCACCCCCCGGATGGGAAGGCAGCGGCCTTCCTCGCCTGTTTCTTGCACCTGTGTTTCTTTGTGACTGTCTTTCCCGTCTTCCCTTGAAGTCCTATTTTCTCTGGTTTGGGGTTGTAATTAATGGAGGCCACTCTGCGTGCTGACATGTACCGGGCAGCCAGGCTGCACCGGCTTCAGATCTCAGCTCTGCCACTCACTAGGGGGGATTCTGGGGCAAGTTTCTTAAACTCTCTGTCCCTCGTTTTCCCACCTGTGGGAAGCGGTACTAGCAGGGGGTGGTTGTGGAAATAAAGTGAAGTCACCCGCGTGAGGTGCTTGGAGCAGTGGCTGGCACCCCAAGTGCTTTCATTGTTGGGTGTTCTCATTGGTAGCACACGACCGAGCTGAGGGAGCTGAGGGTCTATGGCCAGCGTGCAAGCTTCGTGGACTTAGAATCCTTTTGCAGGATTCTTAAACCCCCCAGGACTCTCCTAGAACGCTGCATCAGAGCCGGGAAGAAAGGCAAAGATACACAGGAAATGTTGCCCACGCACATCCTTACTTGCTCGGCGATGTGGAATGATCTCTGCATTTCTGTAGGACGTGGTTTATAAATCAATGGGTTGGGATCAGGGCAGTCTAAAATCACTTGAAGTGTGCTCACACGCTTCCACACAATCTGAGCATGTCGTGTCTGCTTTCATTCAGCAGTGCTGCCCCCTGTGAGCGGTCCGCGCACTGCAGCCCCAAATCACTCCAGCCAGCTGGGGGCGGGGAGGACTGCAGAGGCCTGATGGTGTTATGTTTCCCCTGACCTAAGCCCACTCCTGATTCTGTTCCCTCTGTTCTCTCTAAATGGATTTGTGAGATACTTACAGCGTTCCTGTTCCCATGAAATGAGGCTTAACAAAAAGAAAAGAAAAAGGCAGCCAGCCTCTGATAACCCAAGGAGATACAGCCCCCGTGTGTGATTTGGGGCAGGTTGTGGGTCTCAGCCAGCAAATGGGCTCCTAGACGCCTACGATGTACTCTCTCCTGAAGAACATCCCACTTTCACATTTCAAGACTCAAAATCCAGGGACACAGTGAGACTAATATGTTCTATATTTTAAAAAAATTTTTTTTAAATGTTTGTTTACTTTTGAGAGAGAGAGAGAGAGAGGGAGAGAGGGAGAGAGAGAGAGAGAGAGAGAGAGAGAGAGACAGGGCGCGAGCAGGGGAGGGGCAGAGAGAGAAGGAGACACAGAATCTGAAACAGGCTCCAGGCTCTGAGCTGTCAGCACAGAGCCGATGCAGGGCTCAAACTCACCAACCGTGAGATCATGACCTGAACCGAAGTCGGACGCTTTACCCACTGAGCCACCCAGGTGCCCTGAGACTAATATGTTCTATATTTTTAAAACTTTTGCACAGAAAGGAAAAAACGACCATATGCTAAATTTTAGAAAATGAAAAATGGAAAGAACAGTTTTGTAATTCATGACAAAAAAAAAGGCCTACTCTTCTTCCTAATACATAAAGAACTCATAGAAATCGAAGGGAGGGAGGGACGAAGGGAGGAAGGAAAGTAGGAAGGAAGGAAAGGGAGAGGAGGATGAGCAAATATGGGCCACATTCACAGAAAGCAACCCCGAAATACCATTTTCACCCACTGAATTGGCAAAAATCCTCCTGTTTAATACCACACTCCGTGGGCCAGTCTGTGCAAGGGCAGGCACCTTGGAACATTGCTAGTGGGGATGGGACTCGGCATATCCATTATGAAGGGGGATGTGGCCTGTCAGCAATTGCAAATATATGATTCCACTTCTATAGCTGCACGTGTGCACAGAGAACATACAATGCATTGAGATTGTTCACTGCAACATTGTTTGTGATAGAAGACAATGGAAGCGACAGGTGGCTCTTACCACATTTACTGCCTCCCTGGGATGAACTCTATGCAGTGAAAAAAGAGGAGATGTGCTATCAGTATTGACATGGAAAGAACTCTACAGTATTCCATTAATAAAAATAAGCAAGGTTCAGGGCAGTGTATTTAATCTACTACCTTTTTATCTAAAGGGTTGGAAGATACGAATTTATGTTTGTATTTCCTTGGTTTTGCCTTCACAAGGTTACCCGTGGAGCACCTAGACTGATGGGGATAAGGCTTGGAGTTATCCACTCTCCTTTCCGCTCCTTCTAGAGTTTCCAAACTTCTCTTTCTGCATATTGATTGTTGAAAGCATGAAGGTGTTACCAGTTTACACTTAAATAAATATATTCTTATTCTCGGGGGGTAATGAGGATTCTCCTATGCTACAATAAGAGAATAAATAGTCCAACCTTTCTGAGATGCAATTTGGCAATATGTATGGGCACAGAGATTTCACTGGTAGGGTCTTGATTACATACTGTTTAAAGCGAAACATTCCCAACTTTTGGAAGACGCACCTGTTAAATGTCCCAACATCAGGGGATGATGACATACCCGTAAGACAGTGATACATCCATAGGACAGAATACTCAAAGCTAATTCAAATACCACAAAGTATATGTACTGACATGGAAAGTTGGCCATTTGTTATAGAATGGAAAAGCAAGTAACATATTTGCATGCATGGTCTGGTACAATATTTGTAAAATATAGAAATATAAAAGTAAGTAAACTCTGTAAGGGTAATATGCCAACATATCATCAGTGACCATAGCTAGATAGTAGGTCGGGATGGATCAGTTTTGTCTTTTATTCATCTGACTTTTCTGATATTATGTATTAACATTACAAGTAAAGTTAATTAAAAATAACCTTACAGGGGCACCTGGGTGGCTCAGTCGGTCGAGCGTCCAACTTCAGCTCAGGTCATGATCTCACACTCCGTGAGTTCGAGCCCCGCGTTGGGCTCTGTGCTGACAGCTCAGAGCCTGGAGCCTGGCTTGGGATTCTGTGTCTCCCTCTCTCTCTACCCCTCCCCTGCTCATGCTCTGTCTCTCTCTGTCTCAAAAATAAATAAAAACATTAAGAAATAAAAAAATAACCTTGCAGCTATATGTATATATACAAAAATACAGTCTTTAATAACAGGACCAGTAGCATATATCCTGTTACAGCACCTGGTTTTTCATCTTGAATACTTATCGTCCATATCTTTCCCAGTCAGCAAACGCATCTCAGGGAAATCGAGTGGTCAGACTACAGTGGTTTTATGATTGTTTGTTTTAGTTTTTTTCCTCAGATCTCCTGATTTTTCTACTGTCAACCCTTATTATTTATGTAATTCAGAAATAATAAGCACTTTTAAAAAGAAATACTTCTGTCTAATAGTTGGCGGTTTCGAAAGCCCTTTTTACAGACTGCACACAATATGTGCGAAACCCAGCAGAGCCATGATAACTCTATATGGAGAAACAGAGACTGGGGAAGTTAGGAGGTTTTCTGGCAGTTGCCAAGCCAATAAAGTGAAGCTGGGCCACGTTGATTAACACGTGGCCCAGAAGGGCTCATTCTACCTGCCATGCACATTCCCAGAGCCCTCCTAGACATCTGGAAGGCTTGGACTCCATTCCTTCTCCACCAGAGAAGTGAACAGGGTCATCTACAATGTCCAATAAAAGTCCTCAAAAGGAGGGGCTAACCAACAAGAGAAAGCATTCCTGGAAAGACAGTTGCTTGAGGGCCCCACACTGAACTGCAGTGAAAACCTCAAGAATTCTCTTTCCACTTTCCTGTGAACATGCTTACCACTGAATGTGGGAAGATTCACGAATATTTCTAGAGAAAAGGATTCCCGTTAAAATAAAAAGAAGAAAAATAGATTATCCCCATTTATAGCTTGTTTGAAAGTGTTATTAAAGGATAAACTTACTGAGGGTAAGATTATTTTTTATCTCCATATTTCAGTGCTTAGTTATCCCAGAGATACTCAGTAGGTATTAGATGGTTGTGATAAATGGATGGATGGATGGATGGATGGATAGATGGATAGATGGATGGGTGATTGTTTGAGATGCATTAATTGAAAGAGGGAAGGAAGGAAGGAAGGAAGGAAGGAAGGAAGGAGGGAAGGAAAAGGGAGGGAGGGAGGAATGGAATCTAGAAAGAAGGAAGGGAGGCTGCTGAGGTTGGTTGGATAGATGAATGGAAGGTTGGTTAGGGTGGAAGAAAAGATGGCTGACTGGCTGGCTGGTGTGATGGAATAATGGGTGGGTGGATGAAAAGATGGACTGATGGATGGAATGGATGGATAAAGCTGCAGTTGATTTTAAAGTCTAACAGACACTCAAGTACTGTGGGCTGTTTCAGCGCAGGTACAGAGATATTGCTACATAATTTTCTTCTCTTTTAGGAAGGATGGAACTATCTCCGCTTTTTATGCCAGTCTCATTAACAGCCGCCAAGACAGATGTGGGGCCCTCAACAGCAGTCCTTCTTCTTCACATCCAAAGAATGGCAGAGAAAGTTAAGAGGCCGAAACGAGGAGGCACAAAAGTTAGCATCTTTATTTTATAGGTGAGGTAACCAACCTGAATGCAAAACCCCTTTGCAAATAATGAATGTCCAAGCTATTAGAGACCTTATAAAATACCAGGCATTTAAAATAAAATTGTAAACCATAGAAATGAACAAAAGAAGAGGAAGGGCAGGGTCATTAAAGTCATTCAGTGGGACGGGACAGGTCTTCCCACTGTGGTTACTGCCAGGGCTAAATTGCAGTGTGTAAGGCCATCTGCCCTGGTATTCTTCCTGTCACTCCCGAGAGCTTTTTATTCCACTTTATTTTAGGAGTGCCAAAAGGTGGGTTTCTAATTCTATTCCTCTCTAGTTCTTTTTATAGTACTCAGATCTGGGCAAATACCAGTAATATGAAATGTGTCCTCTTTTTTTTTTTTTTTTGTGCTTTAAATCAGCCAGAAGTTTAATATCTTGAATTTCCTGCTTCTTTGGCATTCCTCACCTGCTGTGTGCATGCCAGCTGCACCTGCATGGTTTTCTGAGCACGTGTCTACCTGCCGGACTGCCTGCCAGGCCATTAGCGAGGCCAGTGGACGAATCACACACTTGGGTGTTTTTAGATTCTGTCACTTTAATGATAGTGAAAAGCTCCAGACTGCCTGCAACCCCTCCCAGTGTTTGCCAGACAACTCAGAGCTGGAGGCAGGCGTTCATTTAGAAACTGCCAGCGAGCAACGGAAAGTTCTCAAACACCTTTTACCTCTGAGGACTACAGCGAGTCCTGGCCCTGAGTTTGTTGGGGTCTTTTATTTCTGCCTGTAAAAAAAAAAAAAAAAAAAAAAAAGTGCATTCTCCTAAAGGCATTGACTTAAAGTGCTATAGCAGGTGCTGCCTGAACCCCACCCACACACTTGTCTTTCCCCTTCAGTGCTAACAGGCTGGAATTCCAACTGCTGACACCTCATTTTGTGTCCTGAGGACTTTCTCTTGACCTGGAGCCCCCTTTCCCACCTGTGCAGCAGGCCAGAGTGCTGGGAAATTGATGCCCCCAGGAGCAGACTCCCAACAATGGTGAATAGGAGTTGGTGTATAAATGCCCCAGCTCCCTTGCCCCTCAGGTGGGATTGCTCTGAGGTGTATGCTTCTCACTGACTTCCAGAGTTTTCTGAGCAGATTTAAGCTTCAGTCACCCCCAGAGGTAGCTGGTTAGATACCACATGCTTTCTTGGCTGCCTCTTCTCTGTCTTACGTCCCTGTGCCCCTGCCAGCATCTCCTGGGATTGTCTTCCAGATAAACTACTCCATCCGGAATCTCTGTGTTAGAGTCAGATTCAGAGAGACCCCCCAAAAAGGCCCACCTCGACCAATGGGATGCTGTTGCAGGGGTTGGAGGAACACATACTGGACATCTAGAAGATTCCCTCACAAAATCAGAAAGTGCAGCCCCTTCTATAAGCCTCAGCTGTAGTATACCATTTGGGGGCCCTCTGATGCACTTTGGGGTTCCTCTGGCTGTCACCTCCTGTCCCAGGAGTGGTGAGCTGGTAGAGAACCCCAGCCAGAGGCACTCAGAATGCATGTGTAGGTGGACAGAGGTGATGTAATCTGTGGGCAGCCTCTCCAGTCTCCCACCTGGGAGGAAGGAGGCCTAAGAGGCAATAGAGGAAGTGCATTCAGGGAGAAGAATGAGAGGGAAAAACAGATGGCCTTTCTGCATCCTTCTCATTTCGTTTAGATTCAACTTATTTTTTTTTTTCTCTGAAGTGCATTCTTTAGTGTTTCATTCAGGGAGGATCTGTTAGGGGCGAACCTTCCATTTTTATTGGGTAAAGAGGTCTCTGTTTTGTCCTTGCTCTCGAACAGCAGCTTAGCTAGGCTTTGAGGTCTACGTTTTCTGTCCGCACGTGCGTTGTCTTCTGGCTTCTATAGCTGATACTGAGAAGGCTGTTTTCAATCGGACTGTTGTTGTTTTGCGGGTAAGCCTGTTTCTTTGTGATTTGATTTCTGGCTTCTTAATACAGAGAGATTAAATCCTTTATTCCCTTGCTAATTTCTGCAGTTTCATTCTCATCTGTCTGGGCATGCCTTTATTTTTATTTATATTGCTCAGGATTCCCTATTCGGAAAAAACTTAAAAAAGAATCTCAGCCAGTTTCTCCTTGACTTTTGCCGCTCTCTCAATCTTTCTAGCCTCGCCTGAAATTTCTATTAAGGGTAAGATAGCTCTTGTTATTTTATCCTCCATGCTTCTTAAGCTTTCTTTAGTATTCTCTATCTCCTGTTGGCTCCTTCTTCCAATTTACAGACTCTTTCTTTAGCTGTGTCCCAAGCTGCTGCTTGCCCCATCCACCAAGTGCTTCATTGAAACGATCCCATTTTTCATTTCTACAAGTTCCGTTTGGCTCTTCTTCAAACCCATTGGTCATACTTATCCTCATTAGTTAGTCTCTCGTCTGCGGTTTTAATTTTAAGCATTACTTTATGCACTCTATCTGAACATTGTATTATCTGAAAGCTATTTTTAGTGTGGACATTCACTTTTACTCATGGTGACTGTGTCCTCTAGTGCTTTGTAATTTTTTATTTTCATTGTAAGCTTGCCTTCCACAGGGAAAATGTTGTTTTGTTCTGTCTTGTTCTCTGTGGGAATCCTGTGCAATTTGGAACACAGAAGTGTCCCTCCACGGTCGTTTTATTTTTGCTATTGCCAGTTGTCTTGGGGATAGTCAAATCAGCTAAAAACATCACCACCTCTACATAGCCTCCTTGGGCCCCTTTCTCTCAGCTGAGCCTTGGAACCTCTCCTCTCTGCTCACATAGCTCCTTGTCCATATCTCTATGGCATCTCAAACAGCATTCTGTTTGGAGACTGTGCGTCTGTGTCCTCAGTTACTCTAGAAGCCCCTCAGGCACTCATCAGGTCTAGCAAAGAGCTCATAAATGTTTGCTGAATGAATGAACTTGGAGAAGTAAGTCTTCAATGCCTCACCTTCTTTGAATGGGATGTTATCTTTTGTCCTGACCTCATAGGATTTGGAGACATCATAGGCCCTCTATGATAGATCATGGATCTATCCCATAGACCTCATGGGATTTGGGGAGATGCTTTAATTCACCCCTAAGATCACTGCATCAAATCCTTAATTCCCTGCCTAAGATAATTAACTAAGGGGCTCTCACAAGCTGTGAAACACTAACACAGGTACCTCCCAGTGCTCTTCCACTGTGCCTGGTGACTGGTTTCCCACTCATTATTATCTGCTTCCTTTGTGCTTTGTGAGACAGGAATGGTTGCAATGGAAAAGATCTGTCGTGTAGTAACACCTTCAAACTTTTCTGAGGCTAAAACAAGGCTGTACCTGAGGCTGATATACTTGGACATAGGCTGGACTTAGAATCCCTCAAAATCAAATGGCAGCAGCCAAGCAAACAGCCGTATCAACCCTAAATGGCAACTGTGTGTTCCTCCTTTTCCCAGCTTGACTGAGCGCTGTTTGAGAGCATTGACCATGACATACATCTGCTGGGGTGTCCTCATGGCGAGGTCAGAAGCACGGCACCGAATCGTAGGTATGGTTGAATTTTGACCGGTTGAGTTGTAGTTAAAAGTAGGGTCAGCATTCTATATACGAAATAGAAGCTACCTCAGAATACTGGCAGTTCTTAATAATAGCAAAGCCATTTTTGGTTTGTACTATACTTTTTCTTTTCTGCTCAAGCATTTTGTGGTGGGGAAAAAAGGATTGGGATTGCAGTGTTTTTTAGTGGCTCCAAATAGCTATCTTCCTCTGCCCCCTAGTGGCCTCATGACAAATTGTAAGAACCTTCATGGTTCTCAATTTCCCTGGTTGCTTCTATTCTTACTGTTTTTGTTATTGTTTATGAAAAAAAGATTTCCTTAAACTTGCCACAACCTCAAAGTGCCCTGTGTTAAAAATTAAATGAATGAAATATAATTTTACTAGAAAATATATGTGCAGTGAGGGGCATCGAGAATCTAGAATTTAGGAAGTGATTCTCATTCTCCAACAGGCTCCATCCGTGGCCGTCCATCTTTGGTGTTAATACTTTCTGGGACAGTTGTTTGCCACTCTGGGACCCCTTATGTGACAGCTCCATTTGAACCAGCATGAAATGTCCCTCCCCGGCTGCATTCTAGAACCTGGAACCTCCCAAGTAAGACCTAAGCCTGCCTTCACCTGGTGGGGTTATCTGCTTCCCTGCCTGGACTTCTGTCCAGACCAAGAACGGCACCTTCCTCATATGCCTTGGCTCCTGGCACCGAGTTCCTCCTGCCTGTGCTCTCAACATTACACTAGTGTGGGGGAGCCCCAAGAGAATTGGGTTCTCAACACCAAGCATGGTTATTTCTGGTGAAGTACAGACCACGCAAACCATGTCTTTATTTATGCCACTGAGCCTGCATTAGCTCCCTTACAAGCCTGGAATCCGACTGGCTCCTCTTGAGCAACTGACCTCCCAACAGCCCCCGGTCACCTTCCCATGGATAGTGGCCAAGGAAGGCTTTTCTCATTCTGCCGTCATAACGGTGGCTTCTTTGTTCAGTATAGCTGTGGGAAATTTATTTTCGTCTCTGTTTTTTTGCCAGGAGACTGGATCATAATCTGACAATAAAGAGAAATTCCAACCTGAAGGATTTTGACCACAGAGGAAAGAACTTCCTGAAAGTTCTCTTTCAGGAAGAATGATGGGATGTCCCTGGGGCCAAGAATCAAAAGTTGTGTTCTTGGCCTCAACCCTGTCTGGCTGCCATGCTCCTTGTCAGTAGCATGGAATTTACCTCAGCGCGATCTTGTAAGGATTATAGGAGGGGAAAAGGCTTTCTAGAGGAGAGAAAGCCTCCTCTCCTTATAATCTTGAATGGACAGCTGAAGGATACTGTACAGTTTTAGGAACTTTTCCCATAAAACCACATTGACTTTCAGAAAATTAGCTCTCCTGTCACTAGCTAGTGGGAACCTCAGGTCACAAATTCACTGGGGTGTAAGAAATGCTATGTTTTTAATTTCCCCTAAATCCAATTCTGAATCTCTGTTAGTTTCCTAGGCCTGACGTAATGAAGTACCTCAAGCTGAGTGGCTTATACAGTAGGAATGTCTCACAGTTCTGGAGTTTGTGGTGTTCTCCCTGTGCCCCTGTTTCTGTGTCCACATTTCCGTTCTTTTAAGGATACAGTCATATTGGCTTAGGGCCCACCCTAGTGATCTCATTTTAACTTGTAACTTAATTTTTTTTTCTAAGAGAACCGATGAGCTGGGGAGAGGCACAGAGGGAGGGAGAGAGATAAGCAGGCTCCCTGCTCAGTGCAGAGCCTGATGGGGGGCTTGATCCCACGACCTTGGGATCATGACCTGAGTTGAAATCACGAGTTGGATACTCAACCAACTTAGCCACCCAGGTGCCTCTGTAACTTAACTTAAAAAAAAAAATCAATGTTTTATTTTTGAGAGACAGAGAGAGAGGGAGAGAGACTGCGGTGGGGGGGGGGGGGCGTGCAGAGAGAGGGAGGGAGACAGAGAATCTGAAGCAGGCTCCACGCTGCCAGCAAAAAGCCTGACCTGGGGCTTGAACCCAGGAACCGTGAGATCATGACCTGATCAGAAGTCAGACACTGAACCAACTGAACCCCCCAGGTGTTCCACTTCACTTTTTAACTTAACTTTGTAAAGGCCCTATTTCCAAATAGGGTCACATTCTGAAGTACTAGAGGTTAGGACTTCAAAATATCTTTTTTGAGGGGACACAATTCAACCCATAACAGTCTCCATCCGCCAAGCTAGTGGGAAACCGTTAGCTCCCTCTTCACCACACCCACATATCCTCCAGCCCGGGACTGAGCTGCTGATGTTTTTGGCCAAACCTGAGGACCTGGGAGAGCCCTTTGTCTTAAGTCTTACTTGCTGCATGGTGCCCAAGCTTGCATGGTGTCTCCAAGTCAGCAGCCAGCCAGCCATGCTTTGCCTGAAAGCCCCAAACCCCTTGCCTCACTGGCAACTCCAGTGTCCAGAGAGTTGGCCGGGTAATATGGCACCCTACATAAGTATCCTTTCTGAATATTGCCACTTCACCAGGGACCGGAGGGCTTGCTAGTCTTGACCCTATTCACCTTTTTCCTTTCCCTTCTCGAAGCCCGTAAAGGGATCCCCTCAAGCAGTTCCAAAAGAAACAGAGCCACTGACATTAAATAGATTTAGCACCAAACCTTCCCTGGGGAGAGGCCACTCAGAGCCTGCTTACTTCCATAAAATGGAGGGAAAGAAAAAGATGAATAACAAAGCTTGGATATCAGTGCCTTGTCCTGCCACGCTTCTAACAGTGTGCCCGACAGATAAGCCACAGGCCAGTTCACCAAGAGAGGCCACGCTGGCTGGAACCTCAGACCTGAACATGGCCTCCTTCTCCTCCACACTCAGTTCCGAGGCACTTGCCCACCCGAGCAGGTGTTGCTGGGACCTGCGGGTGACTCGGCGTGAATGAGTTTTGCTGGGATTGAGAGGACATTGGGAATGCGATGACAAAGTCAGAGTCATCTACTGGGAATTGGACACAGAGCCCAGAGCAAGAACCAGAAGGGCACAGTTGGAGAAGAAATTGAGGGGTCCATAGTCTCTCCTGAAGGAGAAAAGAAGTGACCACGTGCTTGGGCAGAGGCTCTGTGGTATAAGAAATGTATTTGGCCTTTGTCTTCATTCCTGACACAGAACTCCTAAAATCCTGGAATTTCCTGAGTGGTAGGGATGTCTTTTGTTATTCCTGAAGAGCTCTTTCTGCTCACACCTTGGTTTACGCTACTAGGGTGACTTGGAATGCAGTTCCTAGATTGCCAAGGGATGTTTTGGGTCCTAGAAAGACCCGGGATGGGGCTGGTCACTAGAAAACCAAGTGGTTAGAGAGTCGGAACTCCCAGCCCCACCTAGCAGCCACCATGAAGAGTAGTAGGGGCTGGAGATTAAGCTCTGTAAAAACTCTTGATGTGAGAGATTTGGTGAACTTCTGGATTGGGGCGCGCGTGCGCACACGCGCGCACACACACACACACACACACACACACACACACACATCAAGTGCTGGGGTAGTGTCATGCACAGAGGGGCCACGGAAGCCCCACACCCCAGCCCCCGCACTTTGCTCTGTGTGTCGCCTCCACCTGGCTGTTCCTGGCTGTTCCTTTATAATAAATCTGGTAAACAGAAGTGTTAACCTGAGATCCGTGAGCAGTTCTAGCAAACCATCCAACCTGAGGAGGGGGGCTGTAGGAACCCCTGATTCATAGCCGGTTGGCCAGAAGTATGGGTAGTCCAGGACTTTTGACTGGTGTCTGAAGTGGGGCAGTCTCGGGACTGAGCCCTTAGATGTGTAGAATCTGCCACAGACTTCAGGTAGTCGGTGTCAGACTTGAATTCAACATTAGGGCACTCACTTGATGTCCAGAGATTTGGGGACATCGTTGGTATGGAAAAAAAAAAAAAAAACTCCACAGGTGTTGTCAGAGTTCTGAGTAAAAACAGTCCAGAGTCATCCTGACCCCAGAAGGCCAAGAGGAGCAGACTGGTGGACTGAGGTGTCCCTGTGCTTGAGATAGAGAACAGAGGACAGAGAAGGTCCCCCTGGGGCTCCCAGGGCCCTGAGGGCCCTTGTCACTTAGGTCCACAGGGCCAGAGACTCCTTTGTCTTTCACCACCTGTGAGATTTCCTGTCACTAAGGAGACTCGCCAGTGACACCCACAGAGAATGGTAGGTCCACATGAGGCCGCCCGGCGGGGACAGGATGGAAAGCAGAACCATGGGGACACTTGTGCAGAGACACACAACGGCTGCAGGAGACCAAAGAGCGCCTGATAAGAGTAAGTGGGACGTGCACATACAGCACGGTTGTGCACACGCACACATACATACACGCACACTGATGGAGCTTAGCTAACATGCATCTCAAAATTTTAAAACGCGGTAGATGAATGAAAAGAAATTGTAGTCATTGTGAGATTTGAGTTAGTGCCCTGGGAGATCAGGCACGAGACCTATGTCATTAAGTTGCTGGATTCCAAATGCCCAAAACCTATTGTCTTTCTCTGTACCGGCAGAAGTAACTAGAAAAAAAATATTTTTTAATGGCGGCTTTTACAACCGGGTCAAGAAAACATCGGATACCTGGGAAGAAGTCTAAGGACGTTCAAACCCTCCACACTGAAAACTATAAAACATCACTGGAAAAAAATAAGTCAAAGGAGACCTAAGCAAATGGACAGATATATAAAGTTCATGAAGAGGAAGCCTAAATATTGTTAAAATGTCATTTATTCAAAACTGGTTTATAGATTTAAAGTAATCTCAATTAAGATGCCAGTATTTTTTTTTTTTAACTGGCACGCTGATTCTAAAAATTCATTGGGAAATGCTCCCATTACCAGTACTTGAGAATTTTAATTGTTCCAAAATCTCATCAAATGTTGGTATTGTCTTTTTATTTTATTTTGCTTTATTTAAAATTTTTTTTAATATTTATTTGAGAGAGAGAGAGAGAGAGAGAGAGAGAGAATGAGTGGGGGAGGGGCAGAGAGAGAGGGAGACCCATGTCCTTCATTTCCAGGGGGCTCTTCTGCTGAGAGACGCCACCATGCACTCAAAGATCTCAAACCCAGAAAATACGACAGACGTTTCCTTCAGTGATTCTCAGCTGGGTGAGCGCTGGAGTGCCAAGGGTTGAAGCATGTCTTTCTTCCCCCGACTCTCAAGATGCCTGGGCAGCCACTTGGGATCATCACCCTTTCTTAGAGCCCCCTGGTGCCTGGTGGGAGAGCCATGCCTCTCGGGCGTGTTGGGACGGCAAAATGAGAACCAAGGCACAAGTGGATGATCTCAGCGACTTCCAAAATGGACGGGTGTATGGCTTTCCCAAGGCTCCAGGAGAATTAGAATCCCAGGAAACCTACCTGTGGGGGTACAAGTATTCTGTGCCAAGGTCTCTGTTTGGTGTGAGTCTTCTGAAACAACCTGAGACTATTGCATATTCCAAGATACTAAGTTTAAGGCTACTTAAAAAAAATCTGTAGGTTGCCAGAGTTTTCATTGTCCTGCATGTATTTTACAGAATATTTTATCTCTTCTTAATAACACCTTCTTGTACTAACGTCTAGGAAGATAACTCCGAGGTGGTATAAGCAGCGCTGCTCAGATTTCCACGTGCGTGTGAATCACCCGAGGATCCTGTTAAAATGCAGATTCTGAATCAAGGTGCAGGCAAGGGCCTGAGATTTTGCATTTTTAAGATGTTCCTGGGCAGGACTGGTTACAGAATTTGCAGGGCCCTGTGCAAAATAAAGAGGCAAGAGCCCTTGTTTAAAAATTACGAAAAAAAAATTCAAGGTCGGGGTGCCTGGGTGGCTCAGTTGGTTAAGCGTCCACCTCTTGATTTCAGCTCAGGTCGTGATCTCACAGCGTGTGGGTTCGAGCCCCGCATCAGGCTCTGGGCTAAGATCGCGGAACCTATTTGGGATTCTCCGTTTCCCTCTCTCTGCCCCTCCTGTTCTCTCTCTCTCTCAAAAGTAAATAATAAATATTTAAAAAATCTTTTCAAGGTGAAGGGAGAACATTCAACCAGTGCGTGATCCTTCTAACCTCAGAGTCCTCCTGAACGTGGGGCCCCGTAGCACCGGCCGGTCACAAAAATCTCTCACTGTAAGGTGGTCTGGAGATGAGAGGCCTCAGGTATCCAACAGTGCGCGGACGGTACAAGGTCCACATCTACTTACACCTGTCTTCAGAATTTACTGATTTGGCGAGACGATAAACAAGTGATTCATAAACCACAGGGCGCTGTATAAATTTTGGCCCCTCTACTGTAAGATGCCTTCAACTTGCAACTCGGTGAGAGAAACTGACGCGAGGCCCTCTGGTGCCTTCCTATGTGTCAGTCCCCAAGTTCAAGCCAGCTCGGCTATTGTAGATCCCTGAAATTCCGTTTAAGTGAATACCAGAGAGAGAGGATCCAGGGCGGGCGAAGAAACCGTGATGAGGATCTTCAGTGCTTCCGGGAGGCGCTGAAATGTGAAATAATTAACCTTTGGAAAGCCTGCGTGGTGACTTGGTATTTTTCCACCCCACTGAGGCTAAAAGGTTAATTAATTTTCCCTGTGTGTCAGAACCAGCCCTACAATTTAGAAGTGATGGCCGGATGCCCCTACCTCCTGAGCAGCAGTGGGATGGGGGTATTCTCTTTGTGGGGGTCACCCACCCACAGGGCCGGAGCTCCGGGAGAGGCTCCCATTCCCTCTCACCCTTTACCTTTGACCCCCACGGGTGCCTCTGTGGTGTTCTGCCAGAGGTGCCTTCGGGGACCTGCTCCTGGCCCCACCTGTCTTCCTGCTGTTGACCTCTGTGGGTGCCCCTCCGGGGCTGGTGCTGTTTTCCCGTTTGGCCTCGTCAGCGTCACCACCCACCCTCACAGACGTGGACTTTCGGAGAAGAAGTGCCCATTTACCAGGGATGTGGCCTCGCCCTCCGGGCCAGCTGGCTCAGTGCCAGGACAGCCCTGCCAGGATGGTCCTCTCTGTTCCGAAAGGAGGCCCCAGAGGTGGATGCATCTGTCAGAACTTGTTCTTTTACGAATAGTTAGTGCTCTGGTTTTCAGTTTACTATGAAATGTGCTGGAGTCCGTTCCTCACCCGGAGTTGATAAAAGGACTCTCCATCTTCTTCTCTTGTCCCTCGATAACTGTAATTGTCCGCCCGACTGCACAACAGAATCACCCAGGGTGCTTTAGAAGATACTCATGTGTGGGGCGCCTGGGGGGCTCACTCAGCGAAGCATCTGACTGCAGCTGAGGTCATGATCGCATGGTTTCGTGGGTTCGAGCCCTGCATCGGGCTCTGCGTTGACAGCGTGGACCCTGCTTGGGATTCTCTCTCTTCCCTCTCTCTGCTCCTCCCCCGCTCACGCTTTCTCTCTCTCTCAAAATAAATAAATAAATAAGCTTTAACAATAAATAAATAATAAATAACAAAATACTCATGTGAGTCCTACCCCGAGGCCAATTAAATCAGCATCTCTGAAGGTGGGATTCTGGCGTATGGCTATTTTTTAATACTCCGCGAGCAGCTCTCGCATGGAGCCAGCGCTGAGGGCCGCTGCCCGGGAAATACACCGACGCTTCTGGTAGCACAGAGCCCCCCCCGGAAATGCTGTTCTAGTCTCAGCTGTCTCCAAAGTGCTGTTGGGGATGTGTTGCAGTCACCCTTCATTCCCCAGAGCAGCAGCCTTTCTCAGCCCCTGTCAGTTCGTCGCGCCCCCTAATCCGCCCCGACTTCTGACCTTCCCAGCTCATGACCCAGCCCCTCCCCCTCCCAGTGCAGAGTCCAACTCCAGGTGCCCACGCCGGTCCCAGCCCCTGCCTCTTGTCCCAACGCCGTACTTGGGTTTGTGGAGCCTCAGTTAGACGCACTGAGGGCTGGCGACAGAGCCAACCCTACGTATCCCCCATCATGCCCTTCGCCTCACCCTTCTGGGAGGGGGTCTCGGGCCTCAATGCACCTTTCCCCTCACTCCCTGCCAGTGTGGACATACCCAGCCCAGGGTTCTCATCCGCCCCCCCCCCCCCCCCCCCCCCGCCCCCGGTGTCTGCAGGAATGCTGAAGCTGTGTTGGCTTGAAGGGCACGGAGGACTTCCAGGCTTTGGCCATGTCCTCCTTTCCTGTCGCCTGCTGGAACGCTATCGCAGGCGTGGGCATGTGCACATCCTGGTTGTCTCAGGGGGTGGCAGCTGTCATTAGGGCACTTTGTTTCCAACCTCTGCCGACAGCCCCTGGCCCCAGGGCGTCTCCTAGTAGTCTAGCTCGCCCCCAGGCTCCGCAGCTCGTGCATCACTGCAGGTGACACTGGCATGAATCAGAGCAGGTTCTAGTCTCGGTAGTTCACGGTACAGTCTCATTAAAGATGGGTCCCTAACGTGTAACTCATCAACTCGGAAATCACCGATCCAAGTACGCAAGGAGGGCACCACCACGGCTCGACCTCTCGACTCCCCGCAGAGTTTGCCCAGGTTGTTTCTGAGAGCAAGCAGGGTGTCGTTACAGGAGTTCCTGGGAAAGACTCTGTTGTGGGTGGAATTGTGCCCCTCACCAAATTCATACGTTCAAGTCCTAACCCTCAGTACTTCAGAATGTGACCTTGCTTGGAAATAGGGACTTTGCAGATGTAATTAGTTAGGATGAAATTGTTACTGGATTAGAATGGACTTCAATCCAGTATAGCTAGTGTCCTTAAAAGGAGGGAAATTTGGACACAGAGACACGGACACACAGGGAGGAGGCCATGTAACAAAGGCAGAGACCAGAGCGCTGTGGCCATAAACCAAGGAATACCTAGGATCGCTAATAACCACCGGGAGGCGGAAGAGGCAAGGAAAGGTCTTCCCCTACGTGTTTCGGAGGTAGCATGGCCGTGCTGACTCCTGATTTCAGCTTTCTAGGCTCCAGAGCTATGAGAGGATAAGTGTTTGCTGTTTCAAGCCACCTGGGTTGTGGCACTTTGTCATGGCAGCCCCAGGAAACCAAGACAGGGGGTAACCCCCACCCCAGCTGTCAGTCTGAGTGAATTTCTCTGGGTTTAACATGCTTCACATCTCAACAACCAAAATCCCATCTAATTGGCTTGAGCAATGAGGGGATTTTTGCTGTGTCTCAAATTACTTGCTAGAAAGAGACACCCCTGGAGATAGTTCCCATCAGATGAGTGTGTAAGCATGGAGAATCATACACGGGGCACATGTGTTGCTGGGGCAGGTGGGGGTTGGCTTTATAATCCCAGAGGGAAGGCTCTGTTTTTCATCTAAACGTATGCATTCAGCGCACTTCCTAGTTTTCCTAGAACAAAATGGTTCTTTACATTTATGTACTGGAAGTAGATTTCATATCAGAGTCAGCCTCAACAGTGACGTACCAGGTTTAGCTTCTTGAGGCAAAAAGCCTCCCAGCAGTTTTTAAAATCTAGTATATTCTATCGAGATTTCAAAATTCTTAGTGCTGAGTTGTAGCCAGGGCATCCTGTGTGTGGGGCTGTGGGGTGTGTGGGGGGGAGGGTAGCTGTGGGTATATGACAGTTTAATGGAGCCTTCATAAAATAGTCTGGAATCTTGTTCTCAGTGATTTTCCAATTCCTTTTCCAATGTACTTCTTGAGCATGGTCACTGAGATCTATCCAGGTGGAAAAGCAGCTGGAACCAGAGCATTCCTCAGCATTGGCTCGTCACAGAGCCATAAAAATGACAAATTCCTGTGAGTCCAAGTACCAGATACCCCAGCCTGGCACACACCGGTGCTGTTGGGGAGAGAACCACAGACTCTTGCTTGGGTTTCTCCCTCTAGGGAAAAAAGCCACAAAGAGTCTTGGATGCTCAGCTCAGTCAATTTCAGCGGGCATGTGTTCTCTACTAATCGATACTCAATTTTGCCACCCGGGAGGGTGCTGTTTTGAGCAGCTGTATGCCTATAGAAAATAATAAAGTGATTTATTTTTATGTTGAAAACTTCAATATTTGATATACATTCTAGCAATATTGCCTCCCGCCCACCACGCTTCTGCCTCTAATGTTTAATCGTAATGAGTTGTAGTTGCAACAGATTAAATCAATTGAGATTGAAAAATGAGATGTAAAAAAAAAAAAAGGTAGAAAAGCATATCCTTTGTGGTCAATGTTAATCTTGCAAAGGATTTTTTTTCTGTAAGGAAGTCTGCCAAGAGCAAAGAAGACAATGAGGATAGAAAGTGACTCACTGAATCAGCAGCTTCAGAGAGGTAGGAAAGAGCTGGAATTAGCTTGTGTTTTGGCAAAGAGAAGAGAATCAAGAGGCTGGTTGGGGCCCCCCCCAGAAACGCATCCTGTGAGATGTGAAGGAGGAGTGTGTGTGACCGAGGGGGTCAGGAGGATGGGGGACCATGCTGCTTCAGAGGGAGGGTCATCCGGGCCTCCAACAATGTGGCCCCCACCCTCTCACACCTTAGCTCCCCGCAGGGCTCCTTCCTTTTTCCTGGATTAGCTTCCTATTCCGGACTCAACATTCAATGCTCCCTTTAAGTCAATAAACTCTCCAAGATGTGACTGTTCTCTCTACCCACTTCACTTCTGCTTGGGTTGTCACAGATATGGACTGTCAGAGCCTGGAAGGCCACGTGGAACCTGCTTGATAAGAAAATTGGATCGGTGGGGGTCACTCCCTTGGGACCCCAGCACTTAGTTCACCAGACTAAGAAAGCTGAGGCTATAGGATGCTGTCAAAACAAAGTCTCCCTTCGGCTCAGGTCATGATCTCGCGGGCTGTGGGTTCGAGCCCCGCGTCAGGCTCTGTGCTGAGAGCTTGGAGCCTGGAGCCTGCTTCCAGTTCTGTGTCTCCCTCTCTCTCTGCCTCTCCCCCGCTCATGCTCTGTCTCTCTCTGTCAAAAATAAAGAAACATTTTTAAAAAATTAAAAAACAAAACAAAACAAAGTCTCCCCAGACTTTCTCAAATAATCATGGCCTGGAATTGTCCCGAGCATTTTGCAACCCCCTCTGCCATCACTCCTTGACTGTCAAAAAAGCTCCCAGTAATGAAGAAGGAAGTCATTTGTGTGTCCATTTGATAATTGTCACATACCTGCGATATGTCTGGTACTGGTGGTCATAGTCAGGATTCTTCATGAAGACAGACGAGTGTCTACTCTCATGAAACTATAGCCCAATGAGAGAATGGTGAACAAATAAGCTGGATCATTTCACGTGTTAATAAAGGATATGGAGAAATTCAAACGCAGTGATGTAGTACAGGGTGACTTTGGAGGGCCCACCTCAGTCTGATTGGTCAAGAAGACCCTTCTGCAGAGATGACATCTAAACTGAGGTCAGAACCGAGAAGGAGGCGGACGTGACAATGCCTAAGCAAGAGTGAGGTTGGGGGAGAGCCTTCATAAGGGGCCTAAATGGGGAGATGTATGGCTTGTTCAGTGGGGTGTGACTAGTGATTCCAGACAGGACTGATTCCCACCCTGGGTGATTGGCAGTGTCTGGGGACATTTTTGTTGCCACAGTGTGGGAGGGTGCTGCCGGCAGCTCGTGGAGAGGGCCAGAGATGGCTCTAAACGTCCCACAACATCCTCCACAAACAAAGATATATTGGGACCAAAACGTCACCGGTGCTGAAATTGAGAAACCCTGAACTAGAGGCTGTGCATGAAGGTGCAGGTGGACAAGCCATGGTGGGGAGGTCACAGGGTCATATCAGACCCTCGGGCACTCATGACGAGTTTGGGCTTCATTCCAGGGTGATGGAAGGCCCCTGGATACTCCTCCTTAGGAGCCCCGTGTGGTCTCCACATCTTTTTTTTTCTTTTAGTTAGGCAAATACTACCTTTGGAAAGTGATAGTTGAGGTTGGAAGGAAGTGGTACATAATTTACAGTTGTGGTAGTTGAGAGTATTTACTGTGATCACGCTCATAAACTTATGCTTGTTAAAATCAGAGACATCATCAAGGAGTTGACTGCTTTCAGATGAAGTGTGTCTGTTGCTCACATAGGGATGTTGGAAGGATCATTTAAGCTTTGCATGGGAACTGTACCCTGTGTATGAGACGTTAAAGTCTAGTATAATAAATGCGTTGCATGATTTAAGAGAAAATATTATGCATATCTTTTTAAATAGACCGTGATTGATGCCTAAGTTGTTCTCTGCAGACTGTGTGTGTTGGGGGCTCCTTTATTTCTGCAGGCTCGAAACAGGCATTCGTGTACATTTTCATTCAAAACGCAAAGTCGAAGGCACAGATTTTTTGAGGAAAGCTCTCAGCTCGATGCCAAAAAAAAAGGGGGGGGCATAGTTGAAAAAATTGAGGGCCATCGAGGAAACAGCTACAGCAAAGGAAGACAGACATGCTGAGCAGTGACTGAAAGAGCGGTGAAGCAGCACATGGCAGAGACCCTCGGTAGAAAGCGCTGCCGACAGGGCTCCCTTGTTTCCCTCCATACTTGATTCCTTTCTCTTTTTTTTTCCCCTTGGCATGCTGGTGTCACAGTTACCTTCTCCTCTGTGGCATCCTGTCTGACCCCTACATCTCTCTTCCCCAAAGTGCCGGTCATGTTTCCCATTTCCTCATGATCTCTAGTGTAAGTTGCAAGCAACTTGAATAAACAATAAAGTGACGACAAGCTAATGTAATCAGTTGTTGTTAATCCATAATGATTGCCATTATCTTCTACGATCACACTTCCATTCATTAAAACGCGCCCAGTGCCTGAGCTGCAGGCCACACCCAGTAGGCGTGGACTTCCGGGAAAGGCTGAGGCGGGCGCCATTTTGACTTCCGGTTTCTGGTAGCCGCATGCTCACTAGGTCACGGACGCGCCTGCAGGGGTCAGGCAGAGGATGTAAGTGAGTGGCGCAGACCGTGTGTAAGACAGCCGTGAAAGAAATGGTGCTGAACTGGAGAATCAAGGGCCATATAAAGGCAGCACCTGCCACTCAGTGGCTACTGTGGGCCTCTTCCAGTGCGGCCAGAGCCTCCAGTTGATCAACAGCAGTTTCCAATAGAAACTTCGTTGTGTAAAATCCCCTCCGCTTTAAAATTCAATGCAGGCCACCTGTAGGACTCCCGAGATTCCCTGGAGATCTGGCTTCTTCCAAGTGAAGACTGGCGACAGCTCTGGAGGCGGTGATGTTCAGGAAATCCCACCTGTCCTCTCCCTGCTCATCCGTCGGGACCCCCACTTACTGCCCCCCACGCCCCAGCCACGTGTGTGCACCCCACAGGCGGTATCTGCACTGTTTGCCTTCTGAGGAGCCCAGCACCAGGACCCAGCCCGTGGGCATCCCCCCATGGTGTTCAAAAGAGGGAGTATTTCCTGCCGGTGGGGCTCAGTTGGAGGGGCCGGGTCCCCTACAGCAGGGCGCTGGGCGTCGGGCTGGGTCAGGGGAGAGAGCTACGTGCTGAGGCTGCTCTTCAGGGGAAGCCCGGAGAAACCAGCAGTGTGGGTCTCCTGGGACTCAACTCGCAGCTGTCGGGGAAAGACTGGCCTGGAGGAAGCAAGTAAGTGCCTGCATTTTGTTCTATGTGTGAACACGTGTGTGTGGTCGGTGGGTTGTGTTGGCTTGTTGCTTACCCGCTCTGGGCGCCTATTGTGCCTAGATCTTTCTGGGGAGTGGAGTCCAGGATGGAGAACCCAGGAGGCTGAGAGGACTAGCTAGTCCCCCTGGGCTTCGGTTAGTCCCCCTGGGCTTCCAGGAGTCGGAGCGGGATTGTCCCGTGGGCCCAAGTTGGGCCGGGGAGGCACTTCCTTCGGTGGGAGAGCTGCTGGATCTAGTGTGAGACTGTCTCCTGTGCTGGGGGGGGGGGGGGTGACACCGTGCTGTCTGGGAAGTCGGTGTGTGCCCGCGAGCTGTGGACTGGTCTCCTGCCAACACCCCATGGGTCTAGATCTGGATGTGGCTGGATGACCGTAGAGCCCTCCCCGAGGTGCCCTCGCCTTTAACTGTGGGGCCGGTGGGGGTGCGATGGGGGAGCTCCTCAGGCGAGGTTGACCCGGTCTGTGCTTTCAACGGCTGTAGGGACAAGTAGTGCTGGGTGAGCCCTGAACTCAGGTCTGGAGGAGGAGGAGAACGGCGGATGGCTGCAGTAGGGGGTTGAGGGCGGCCAGAGCTGACAGCAAAAGGGCGTATCAGGTGGGCACCCCAACTGGTCCCTTGCTCACCTGATGCACCTGATTTTCTGATTTGAAAAAATATACAGGGGTGCCTGGGTGGCTCAGTCGGTTGGGCGTCCGGCTTCGGCTCAGGTCATGATCTCGCGGTGCATGAGTTTGAGCCCCACGTGGGGCTCTGTGCTGACAGCTCGGAGCCTGGAGCCTGCTTCGAATTCTGCGTCTCCCTGTCTCTGCCCTTCCCCTGCTTGTGCTCTGTCTCTCTCTCAAAAATAAAGAAACGTTACAAATTAAAAAAAAAAATACAGTCCAAAAGAAATGCATGTGGGTGGCAGCGTCTTGTACATTTTTAAATGATGGTTCTGTGGGAAGATGGATTGGGGAGGGGGGGGTTGTCGATTCACAACCCTCTCAGGAGCTTCCCAGGTATAACCTGACATCAGCCCTCATCAGCAGAGGGCAGGGAGAGACAGAGGAAAGAAGCAGGCCTCTCCATGTTGGTAGGTGGTGATCTTAACAATAGCAAAGGACGGGGGCGCCTGGGGGGCTCAGTAGGTTAAACGTCTGACTTCGGCTCAGATCATGATCTCGCGGTTCGTGAGTTCAAGCCCAGAGTCTGGTTCTGTGCTGACAGTTCAGAGCCTGGAGCCTGCTTCGGATTCTGTATGTGTGTCTCTCTCTTTCTCTAACCCTCCCCCGCTTGCACTCTGTGTGTCTCTCTCTATCAAAAATAAATAAACATTATTAAAAAGAACAATAGCAAAGGAAACTTACAAATGAGTCTTGTCTTGGGCAACAGCAAGATGAGTAGATCCCACACCGCCCTGCAAACCTTGTTTATAAAAGGCCCTAACTGGGCTCAGTCACATGTACTGTGCAGGTGTTTCCATCATCACCATTTCAAGGCTATGTCCTTGGAGCAGCCTGTGGGAGCGGAAAGGCAAGTGGAACCCACACTCCCAAGGGGAGGGGAGGAGCCTCCACGTGGCCGGGTCCAGCTCAGGGGTCAGTCAGTGGCCAGGTGTTTTTGATCACTTTCCCCAACAGGGTGGGAGTATGACGGAGCCTCTTTGGAAGCTCAGATGAGTTCGGAGGAGCAGAGGCGATGGACAGGATGGTTTGGGATGTGTTTTCTAGATGAAGCAGAACGTTTGAATGGGCTGGGTGGAGTGGTGAGGGAAAGAGAATTCCAGACGATCCCTGGGTGTTTGGCTAGAGCAACTGCATGGATGCTTTTGACATTTTCGTGATAAAAACTAAGAAAAGACTCCTTCGGAGTAGAAGACCAGAAGTTCTGTGTTGCCAGGATGAGTTTCTGATACTTATTAAATACCCACATGCAGAGATACAAGGAAGATGCTTAAAACACAATGAAAAAAGGGCTATGGAATATAGCATAATTACAGTCGCATTTAAAGATAGCGCTTAGGAAAAAACCTGGAAGGGAATAAAACAATGTTAATGTGTTAATGAGATCAGGGCCATCTCCTCATTAACGTTCCTATCTTTTCCAACTTTTGTGTGCGTTATTTTATAGTCAGGGGGAAAAATCATTATCGGTTACATTTTAAAATGTGTCCATGGCTTCTGGGACAAGAGGAAGCTTTATTCCACTTCCAGGACCTTTGTAAAGATGTGCTAAAATAAGAACGTCAGTTAAAAAGCCAACAAGGTTATGGTGTTTGCAAGGTTGGCTCATCCTTTTATACATAAAGGTAATTTGGAAGCTTATAACGTGCCAGGTGCCCGGCAAGCCCCTGAGATACAAATACTGGTAAGTCAAGGTCTCTTCAAGGAACTTACAAGATGAGAGGTGCCCATTTGAAATCTTGGAATTAGGGGCGCCTGGGTGGCTCAGTCAGTTAAGCATCCGACTTCGGCTTAGGTCATGATCTGACGGTTTCAGGAGTTCGAGCCCCGCCTCAGGCTCTGTGCACTGACTGTGTGGAGGCTGCTTGGGATTTTCTCTCTCTCTCTCTCTCTCTCTCTCTCCCTCTCTCTCTCTCCCTCTCTCCCTCTCTCCCTCTCTCCCTCTCTCCCTCTCTCTCTCTCTCCCTCTCCCCCCTGCTCACACGCTGCCTGTAAAGATGTGCTAAATAAGAATGAATGAATAAATAAATAAATAAAATCTTGGAGTTAGAAAAGAATGTTGTAAACAAGAGTGGACCCGAAATCCCTAAAGGTGAATACTTTGCTCTTATCACCACTTTAAACCTTTTTCAGGATTAAACAATCCACCAAATGGAAAAGCTGTTCCTAAGTGGGGTCCCAAATATTTTTTTTTGCAAACCTGTCCTATACCTTAAAATTTTTTCTTTAATTTTTATTCAAGTATAATTAACATAATATTAGTTTCAGGTGTATACTATTCAACACTTCTATACATTACTCAGTGCTTATTATGTACTTTTAATGCTCTTCACCTATTTCACACCCCACCCCCCACCTGCCACCACTCTGGTAACCATCGGTTTGTTCTTTATATTTGAGAGTCTTTTTTGTTCTTTTTTTGTTGTTGTTGCTTTTTTTCCTTAAATTCCACATATGAGGGAAATCATATGGTGTTGGTCTTTCTCCGATTTATTTCATGTGCATTATGCCCTCCAGATCCATCCACGTTGTTGCAAATGGCAGGCTTTCATTCTGTCCCCTACTTTCTGAAGGTCTGGCTGCATTCCTTTCTGTCTCCAGTATGCTCTACAAGATGGTAATGGAAGGCACCAGAACTTGCCTGGAAATGGTTTGTGCTAAAGCCTTACCTCAGTTCTATTTCTCCCTTCTATATAAGAGCTGCTCTCAATCCATAGATTGTATGGTACTTGACAGACCTTTTCTTCCACAGAGAGGAGACCTCTTCAGTGCTCTGTAATCTGTTTTGTGATCTCCTGAATCTTCCCCTAGTATACCCCACCCCCATCCCATACTCCACTTGTTCTGAGGAGGGAGCCTCCCTTCCCCTGGATTTCACTAGGGCAATGAGGCCACGATTGTGTCACTAAGGAGAGACCCCCACCCCCCAACACTCCAAACCTTCTTCCTGTTCTTTTAAGCTTAATTTTGCAAATCATATCCCTCTAATATGAAAAGGTCCCAAATTATGGATTTAATCCCCGAAGCACTTCCAGTGAGGCCGCTAAGCTTGATGGAAAACTGCTACTTACCCTCACTGAAGCTCTTTTTTTTTTTAAAGTGTTGTTTATTTTGAGAGAGAGCATGAGCAGGGAAGGGACAGAGAGAGAGAATCTCAGGCAGGCTCTGCACCATCAACACAGAGCCCAATATGGGGCTCGAACCCATGAACCATGAGATCATGGTTCGAAACCAAGAGTCAGATGCTTAACTGACTGAGCCACCTACGCTGCCCCTCACTGAAGCTCTTGTTTGACCAGTGATTCATCACAGGGATTAATCCACTGCCATAGTGCTGTCCTGGGAATGGTGACAGCTAGAGATGACCCAAGATCACTGTGTCCACAGCCTTCTGTGACAAACTGAAGTCCAGGGGTACCTGGGTGGTTAAACTCTTGATTTCAGCTCAGGTCATGATCTCATGGTTCGTGAGATTGAGCCCCAAAGTTGGGCTCCGTACTGACGGTGCAGAGCCTGCTTGTGATTCTTTTTCTCTCTGCCTATCTCTCTCTCTCTCTCTCTCTCTCTCTCTCTCTCTCTCCCTCTCTCCCTCTCTCCCTCTCTCTCTCTCTCTCTCTCTCTCTCTCTCTCACACACACTCACACACACACAAAGTAAATAAAATAAATATTTAAAAAATTAAAAAAAAACAAAACTGAGGTCCACAGGGCCCATGGGACTTGCCCAGATTCCCACTGTGGGTCAGAACTCACGGGCGACCCCAGCCTCCTATTCACATGGAAGGTTCTAAGCCAAGCATTACAAACCTTTACCTCCTAGTAAAAAACAAACAAAACAACCAAGCTGGAGCCGGTTGTGGTGCGTGCGTGTGTGCGTGTGTGTGTGTGTGTGTGTGTGTGTGTGTGTGTGTAGGATAGTAATCATGCGTGGACCACATGGTGAAGATTGCCTCCTCCGTGAAATGGTTAAGACCATTGGATCCCCCTGAGCCTCAGCTGCTTCTTGCATGTATGACAGTCCTTACCTCCGAGTGCCGTCGTCAAGATGACGTGAATTGCTGTACGTTAAACATTTGGGGCCGTGTCTGACGCTTATTTAAAACCGTGTATGAGTGTGAACCCTTACGGCTTCCACACAATGCAAACAAACAATGGGAAGTTCTGATTGTTCCACACCCAGTCGTTCCTCCGGTGTGTCCCGTGGGCTGAACACAACGTGCTGGGGAGACCACAGCTGTCTCCAGATGTCCTCCTCAGCCAGCAGAGGCCAGAAAGGGACCCCTTCACGAGGCTGTGTGTTGGTGGCACAGGAAGCCCCTCTGGTGCCAGCTGTCTCCACTCGCCTCCCCCTGGGCCCTGCCATAGGTCCCAGTGGAGCCTGTTACGATCAGGCCACATCAGTTTCATCTGCCCAGAAGATGCCTGCTCATCGGGCCAACTCCTGAAGGGTGCTATTCTGGTTTGTCTTTGGCTCCGTGAGAAACGAGATGGCGGCGGTGAGCTCCTGGGTGCCTGCCCACCGTGGGGACAGTGACATAGGTTCATTAAAGGCATAAATCAGCTAATCATCCAGATTGCAGTTTCCACTCGTTTTTCGATGATTTACTTGATATTTACTGATCTTGGAGTATGGGAAATGGCCTGTGCTGGACACAATAAGCAAATCAAAAAATACAGGGAAACGCCTAACCAGAGTCACTCATAGGCGCTTCATAAACATACCCTGGAGCACAGGGTGAAGCCAGGAGCGTGGGGGCGGCGAGCTAGCTCTGCAGGACATTGTCCACAGCTCCGAAGGACTATATGTACTAAGTTGAACCTTTGGAAATGGTGGATATGCAACCAATTTTTACTCTACCAAAACAACAACTGAAAATGGTTCAACCTGATACCTGTACCAGTGCTGTCTGAGGTCCCAACGGCAGGAGAAAACTTTAAGCACCTGCCTCATGCCCATCTCTCTGCCAGCCACCTGGAAAAGAGCTGACCTTCTCTGACACCCCCTGACCTTGCCCACATCTGTGGGCTCATGTCACACCCTCTTGCCCTGGGTCCCTGAGCTCTAACCATTGAACTCTATCTCCCTGGCTTGAAGCCAGTAGGAACCTTCTTCCAGCTGTGGCACTCTGTCCCCTTGTACTGAGCTCTCCCCTTCCCCTGGGGAGCCCCAGTTCTCAGCTGCGTCCACCAGGGGGCACCCTCTGCGTCAGAGCAAGGAGAAGGTCTAGTTCAGCTGTCCCCACCAGGGGGCGCCCTCTGCGCTAGAGTAAGGAGGATATCTACCTCAGCTGTGCCCTGCAGAGGGCGCTCTCTGCACCAGAGGAGGTCTACCTACATCAAGTGCTACTGGGGGGCAGTCATCTGGCTGATGATGGGGCTCAATCATCAGAAGCCACAGTGAACTAAACCACATTCTCCTTTACCTGCTTTAGTAAAAATGATCCTTTTTCCTTTTCTGCGTCTTTTTGTCTTATTTCACCATTGGTTCAGACAGAACGGGGAGGGAGGCAAAGAAGAGGGATGCTATTGATGCCCACTCCCCCTGAATATCCCACCTGTGCCCCTCCCTTCAGGTCTTTGCTTGTGTAGTTTCCTGTCCTTGAAATTCTCTTCCTCTGGAGAAGAGAAGACTAACTTGTCTTCATTTTTATTTTTCATTGAAGTGTAGTTGAAATACAGTGTTACATTTGTTTCAGGAGTACAGCAGTGATTCAAACACTAGATATGCTGTGCTCACCCCAAGTATCGCTTTACAATGCTAAAACGATACCATTAACTATATTTGCTATGCTGTACCTTTCATCCCTGCAATGGGTTCCAAACTGGAAGCCTGTGTCTCTAACTCCCCTTCCCTCATTTTGCCCAACGCTCTCCCCTCTGGCAACCACCAGTTCTCCGTATTTGTAGGTCTGTATTTGTAGGTCTGTTTGTTGCTTTTTCTTGTGTCTGTTTCTTTAATTTTTAGATTCCACGTATAAGTGAGATCGTATGGAATTTGTCTTTCTCTGAGTTATTTCACTTAACATTATACTCTTTGGATCCATCCACGTTGTCACATGGCAAGATCTCATTCTTTATTATGGCTGAGTAATATTCCATCGTGTATACCACATCTTCTTTATCCATGCATCTATCACCAACACTTAGGTAGCTTCCATATCTTGGTTATATAAATAATGCTGCAGTAAACCTAGAGATGCATATATCTTTTCAAATTAGTGTTTTCATTTTCTAAGGGTAAATAGTAGTGGAGTTACTGGACTTGTAGTATTGCTACTTTAATCTGGGCGGGAACCTCCATAATGTTTTCCATAGTGGCTGTGCCGTTTTACGTTTCCACCAGCAGTGCAGGAGGGTTCCCTTTTCTCCGCAGTCTCGCCAAAATATATTTGTCTTTTTGATACTAGCCATCTTGACAAGTGTTAGGTGGTATCTCATTGTAGTTTAGATTTGCATTTCCCTGATAATTAATGGTGTTGAGCATCTTTTCATGTGTCTGTGGGTCATTTGTATGTTGTCTTTGGGAAAAGTCTATTCAGGTCCTTTTGCCCATGTTTAATTGGATTATTTAGGGTTTGGGGTGTTCAGTTATAAAAGGTTTTTTTTAATATATATTTGGATATTAATCCATTATCAAATATGTCATTTGAAAATCTTCCATTCTGTAGGTTGCCTTTTTGTTTTGTTGATGGTTTCCTTTGATGTGAAAAAGCTTTATATTTTGTTAGTCCAATTAGTTTATTTTTGCTTTTGTTTTTTGTTTTGTTTTTGTTTTGTTTAACCCTAACATATCTAGAAAAATGTCACTAACGCTGATGTCAAAGAGATTATTGCCTTTGTTTTCTTCTAGAAGTTTTATGGTTTCACGCCGAGATTTAGGTCTTTAATCCATTTCGAGTTTATTTCTGTGCATGGTAAGAGAAAGTGGTCTGGTTTCATTCTTTTGCATGTAGCTGTCCAGTTTTCCCAGCAGCATCTATTGAAAAGACTTGTCTTTTCCTCCTTGTATATCCTTACCTCCTTTGTCATAGATGAATTAGCCACAGAAGCGTGGGTTTATTTCTGGACTCTCTACTCTGTTCCATTGTTTCTTATGTCTGTTTTTGTGCCAGTACCATGCTGGTTTGGTTATTACCGCTTTATAGTAGATCTTGAAATCTGGAATGGTGATATCTCCAGCTTTATTCTTTCTCAAGATTTCTTTGGCTTTTTGAAGTCTTCCATGGTTCTAAACAAATTTCAGAATTATTTGTTCTAGTTCTGTGGAAAATGTTATTGGTATATTACAGGGATTGCATTGAATCCATAGATAGCTTTGGGTAGTGTGGACATTTCAACAATATGCTTCCAGCCTACGAACATGGAATATCTTTCCATTTGTTTGTGCTGTCATCAGTTTTTCTCGTCAATGTTTATAGTTTTCTGAGTACAGGTCTTTCACCTCCTTGGTTAAGTTGATACTGAGGTGTTTTATTCTTTTTGGTGCAATTGTAAGTGGACTTGTAAATTGTAAATGGAATTGTTTTCTTCATTTTTATTCCTGCTACTTTGTTATTAGTTTATAGGAATGCAACAGATTTTTGCATATTAATTTTACATCCTACAACTTTACTGAATTCATTTTTTACCTCTAATATTTTTTTGATAAAGCCTTTAGAATTAAGAAAAAAAATTAATGTTTATTTATTTTTGAGACAGAGGCAGAGCATGAACGAGGGAGGGTCAGAGAGAGGGGGAGACACAGAATCTGAAGCAGGCTCCAGGTTTTGAGCTGTCAGCACAGAGACTGACGCAGGGCTCGAACTCACGGACCATGAGATCATGACCTGAGCTGACGTTGGATGCTTAACCATCTGAGCCACCCAGGCACCCCATACAATTTTTTTTTTTTTTTTTTTTTTGTATAGTATGTCGTCTACAAATAGTGACAGTTTTACTTCTTCCTTACCAATTTGGATGCCTTTTATTTCTTGTCTGATTGCTGTGGCTAGGATTTTCAGAATTATTTTGAATAAAAGTGGTGAGAGCAGACATCTTTGTCCTGTTCCTGATCTTAAAGGAAAAGCCCTCAGATTTTCCTTATTAAATATGATGTTAGCTTTGTGTTTGTCACATAGGGCCTTTTATTATGTTAAGGTGTGTTCCCTCTAAACCTACTTTGTTGAGAGTTTTGATCATGAATGGATGTTGAATTTTGTCAGATGCTTTTTCTGCATGTATTGAGATGAGCATATAATATTTATCTTTCAATTTAATAATGTGGTGTATCACATTGATTTGTGGATATTGAACCATCCATGAATCCCCCCAAGTAAACCCCATTTGATTATGGTGAATGATCCCTTTAATGTATTATTAAATATACTTTGCTAATGTTTTGTTGAGGATTTTTGAATTCATGTGTTCATGGTCTGTCATTTCCTTTCTTCTTCATCCTCGTCCTCCTCCTCGTCCTCCTCCTCGTCCTCCTCCTCGTCCTCCTCCTCGTCCTCATCGTCATCCTTCTTGTCCTCCTCCTCCTCCTCCTCCTCGTCCTCGTCCTCGTCCTCGTCCTCCTCCTTCTCCTCCTCGTCCTCGTCCTCCTCCTCCTCCTCCTCGTCCTCCTCCTCCTCCTCCTCGTCCTCCTCCTCCTCCTCCTCCTCGTCCTCCTCCTCCTCGTCCTCCTCCTCCTCGTCCTCCTCCTCCTCCTCCTCATCGTCCTCCTCCTCCTCCTCCTCCTCCTCCTCGTCCTCCTCCTCCTCCTCGTCCTCCTCCTCCTCCTCGTCGTCCTCCTCGTCCTCCTCCTTATCCTCCTTGTCCTCATCTTCCTCGTCCTCTTCATCCTCCTCCTCCTCCTCCTCCTCCTCCTCATCCTCCTCCTCCTCCTCCTCCTCCTCCTCCTCCTCCTCATCCTCCTCCTCCTCCTCATCCTCCTCCTCCTCCTCATCCTCCTCCTCCTCCTCATCCTCCTCATCCTCCTCCTCCTCCTCCTCCTCCTCCTCCTCCTCCTCATCCTCCTCCTCCTCCTCATCCTCCTCATCCTCCTCCTCATCGTCATCCTTCTCTTCCTCGTCATCCTCCTCCTTGTCATCGTCCTCCTCCTCGTCATCCTTCTCCTCGTCATCCTCCTCCTCCTCGTCGTCCTCCTCCTCGTCCTCCTCCTCGTCCTCCTACTCCTTGTCCTCCTCCTCCTCATCCTCTCCGTCCTCCCTGTCCTCCTCCCTGTCCTCCCCGTCCTCCTCACCGTCCTCCTCCTTGTCCTCTCCCCATCCTGGTCTGCCTCCTTGTCCTCCTCCTCGTCCTCTCCATCCTCCTCCCTGTCCTCCTCCTCGTCCTCCTCATCGTCCATCCATCTCCTCCTTGTCCTCCTTGTCATCCATCCATCTCCTTCTCATCCGTCCTCTCCTCCTCCTCCTCCTCCTCCTCCTCCTCCTCCTCCTCCTCCTTCTCCTCCTTCTCCTCCTTCTCCTTCCCCTCCTCCTCCTGGTCCTCCTCCTCCTCCTCCTCCTCCTCCTCGTCCTCCTCCTCGTCCTCCTCCTCCTCATCGTCCGTCTGTCTCCTCCTTGTCGTCCATCCGTCTCTTCCTCATCCGTTGTCTTCTCCTGCTCCTCTTCCTCCTCCTCCTCCTCCTCCTCCTCCTCCTCCTCCTCCTCCTCCTCCTCCTCCATGTCTTTGCCTGATTTTGGTGTTAGGGTAATGCTTGTCTCGTAGAATATATGTGGAAGCTTTCCTTCCTCTTCTAATTTTTGGAATAGTCTGATGAGACTAGCAGTTAACTCTTCTTTAAATTCACTTGTGAATCTATCTGGTCCTGGACTTTAGTTTGTTACCAATTCATTTTTGTGACTAGTTATTGTTCTGTTCAGATTTCCTGCTTCAGATTTTTTTCTTGCTTCAGTTTTGTAAGATTATATGTTTCTAGGAATGTATCCATTTCTTCTAGGTTGTCCAGTTTGTTGGCATATCATTTTTCATAGGAGTCTTTCATATTTCCTTGCCCTTCTGTGGTCCTTGTTATTTCCTCTCTCTTCTCTATTGTTTTTGTTTGTTTGTTTTTAATCTCTCTGCTCTTATATTCATTATAGCCTTCCTTACACTAAACTTAGGCTTTTGCTCTTCTTTTTCTAGTCCTTTAGGTGTAAGGTGAGATTCTTTGAGACTTTTCTTATTTCTTAAGGTAGCCTGTATTGCTATAAATTTTCCTCTTAGGACTGCTTTTGCTGTTTCCCAAACATTTTGGGTTTTTGTGTTTTCATTTGTTTCCATGGTTTTCCTTTTTTAAAATTTCCTCTTAGATTTCTTCTTTGACCCACTGTGGGTTTTTTAATGTTTGTTTGTTTGTTTTGAGAGAAGGGAGGGGACAGAGGATCTGAAGTGGGCTCTGCACTGACAGAAGAGAGCCCAACGTGGGGCTTGAACCCACAAACTGCAAGATCGTGACCTGAGCTAAAGCTGGACATGTAACTGATGGAGCCCCCCAGGCGCTCCTGACCCTCTGGTTTTTAGTATCATTGTTGTTTAGCTTCCGTGCGTTTGTGCTTTTTCCAGTTTTTTTCTTGTAATTGATTTCCAGTTTTATACTGGTTGTGGGTAGAAAACATGCTTGATATGGTTTTAATCTTCCTAAATTTATTAGAATTTGTTTCGTGGCCTAACATGTGGTACATCTTGGAAAATGTTCCTTGTGCACTTGAAAGGAATGTGTATTCTGTTCTCGGGTAGAATGTTTTATATATCTGTTAGTCCCTCTGGTCTAATATGTCCTTCAAGGACACTGTTTCCTCATTGGTTTTCTGCCTGAATGATCTAGCCACAGATATAGGTGTGGTGTTAAAGTCCCCTAATCATTGTATTACTGTCAATTTCTCCCTTTATGTCTGTTAATGTCTGTTTTACGTTTAGGTGCTCCAGTGTTGTGTGCATAGATATTTACAGTTATTAAATCCTCAGTCCCCTTGTTGGATTGACTCCTTTATCATTATGTAATGCCCTTCTTTGTCTCTTGTTACAGTTTTGTTTTGCTTTTTTAAGCCTATCATTTTCTCTAATCTAAGTATTGCTCGCCTGGTCATCTTTGATTCCAAATACATGGAGTATCTTTTTCATCTCTTCACTTACAGTCTGTATGTGTCTTTAGGTTTGAAGTGAGTCTTTTCTAGACAGCCTATAGATGGGTCTTCCTTTTTTATCCATTCAGATTCCTCATGTCTTTTATTGGAGCTTTTAGACCTTTTAAATCTAACCTAATCATAATTTTAAAACTTTTTTTTTTAATTTGAGAGGGAGAGAGAGAGAGAGGGAGAGAGAGAGAGAACTTGCATACGAATAGGGGAGAGGAGCAGGTGGGGGGAGAGAGAGAGAGAACTTGCATATGAGTAGGGCAGAGGGGTAGAGGGGGGAGAGAGAGAGAACTTGCATATGAGTAGGGCAGAGGGGTAGAGGGGGGGGGAGAGAGAGAGAGAGAGAGAGAGAGAGAGAGAGAACTTGCATATGACTAGGGGAGGGGGAAGAGAGGGGAGAGAGAATCTTAAGCAGGCTCCATGCTCACTGTCTAGCTCAATCACATGACCCGAGGATCATAACGTGAGCCAACATCAAAAGTCAAACACTCGGAGGCGCTGAGGTGGCTCAGTCAGTTGAGCGTCTGACTTTGGCTCAGGTCATGAACTTGTGGTTTGTGAGTTCGAGTCCTGAGTCAGGACTGCTGACAGCTTAGAGCCTGGAGCCTGCTTCGGATTCTGTGTCTCCCTCTGTTCCTCCCCTGCTCACACTCTGTCTCTCAAAAATAAATAAAAGTTAAAAAAAAAAAAAAGATTCAAACAATCAGCTGAGCCACCTAGGTGTCCCTAACCTCATTATTAAGAGGTATGTACTTTTTTTTTTTTTTTTTTTTTTGCCACTTTGTTCATTGTTTTTTGGTTGTTTCTGTAGTTCTCTGTTTTGTTTTTCTCTTGCTCTCCTTATGATTGATGACTTCCTGTAGTGGTATACTGGGCTTTTTTTCCTTTATTTTTCTTGAGGTTATTATGTTTTTTGGTTTGTGGTTGCCTTGAGGTTTATGTGTAATATTCTAAATATACAGCAGTCTATATCAAGCTGATAGTCACTTAAGTTTGGAGACTTTAATTTTTGCTCCCACCCTCCATGTTTTAAGTATGTTTTCATATTTTCCATATTTTTAGTGATTTTCCTTAATTTCTTTTAGATAGTTGCTTTTACTACTTTTGTCTTTTAATCTTCATAAGTGATTGCACTACTCCTTAATGTTTGTCTGAGTTCACTCATGAAATGTTTTCTTCTTATAATGTTCTTCTAATTATGGCCTTTTCTTTTCCACTTAAAGAACTGTCTTTAACATTCCTTGTAAAGCTGGTTTAGTGGTGATGAATTCTTTTAACATGTGTTTGTCTGGGAAACTCTTTCTCTCTCCTTCAAGTCTAATGATAACCTTGCCGAGTAGAGCATTTTTGGTCGTAGGTTTTTTCCTCTCAGCACTTTACAGGCCAGAAAGGACAAGCATGATCTAGTCAAAGTTTCTGCTGAAAAAAATCAGCTGATAACCTCATGGGATTTTCCTTGTATGTACTAATTATTTCTCTCTTGCTGCTTTAAAAATTCTCTTTATCTTTAATCTTTAACGTTTTTATTTTTATATGTTGGGGGTTGTACCCCCTCTGGTTCATCTTGTTTGAAAGTCTGTTTCCTGAACCTGATGTCTGTTTCTTTCCCCAGGTTAGCGAAATTTTCAGGCTCTTCTGTCTGCAAATAATTTTCCTGTCCCTTTCTCCATCTCTTCTTCTGCGACCCCTATAATGCAAATGTCTGTTTGCTTGATGTTGTTCAAGGGATCTCTTAACCTAGTCTCCTTTTTGAAATTCTTTTTTTGTTGTTGTTATTCAGCTTGGATGCTTTCCATCACCGTGTCTTCCAGATCACTGATCCGTTCTTCTGTATCCTCTAATATTGTTGATTCCCTGTAGCATATTTTTCACTTTAGTTATTTTGTTCTTCAATTCTGGCTATTTTTTTTACTAGTTTCCATCTTTTCGTTGAAGTTCGCGCTGAGTTCCTGCACTCTTCTCTCCATCCTGTGAGCATCCTCACACACATTAATTTGAATTCTTTGCCAAGTAGATTGCTGATCCCCATTTCAGTTAGCTTTTTTTTCCCCCTTTCCCTGAGGTTTGTCTCGGTGTCTCAATTGGAGCGCATTCCTCTGTCTCCTCATTTTGTTTAACTATGTATTTTTCTATGAATTAGGTAGAATAGCGATTTCTAAGCTTGAAGGAATGACTTGTATATCAATGTCCCCTGTGTAGACGGTGTGCTTGGTGACTTTGGCTGGCTGGAGCTGTGGCTGTCATGGGCTATGTGTCCTCGGGCACTCCATGTGGGGGCTGCCAGAGTGGGATGGGCAGGAGCTGGTGTGGGGTGGGGCTGTTCCTGTGGCTCTCCTCTCAAAGGGTGCCCTGGTCAGGCAGCTGAGGCTGAAGTGGGTGCAAGCCAAGGGCTGCCTTGGTGTGGCACCTGGAGTCAAAGCGATGCAGGCCTGGAATGTTCTGAGGTTCTCTGAACCTGTGTCACTTCGGTGAGATCACTGGTGCCGTAGTGCTTGCTGACCGGTGGTGTTCCTATGTGAGCCATGCTGGGGTTCCCCCGGCTGAACCGCTGTGGCTGGTGTGGGCTAGGATCTCAGGGTTTACTGACGTGCTAGACCGGCTGGGGTGCACAACCCTCGCTCCTGTCTGCCCTATCAAGGTAGAGGGGGGAGCGTAAACCGTGTCACTTGCCAGCCCCTGGGACCCGGAGAGAGTCCCAGCGGCTCCCCTGCCATTTGGCGGAGTTCTAGTACTGCGTCTTTTACGTTTTAGTTGCTCTTTTGAACCACACGTGCTTTTCTGTGCCCCGGGGAATTCGGGGCGTGGGTTAGGGGCTGGGGGCTCCCAGAGGCGTGGGCTACATGTGGCACCCAGACCCGCTCTTGTCTGTGCTGTCAGGGCGGTTGCCATGCTGCTTGCCAGCTTTTCTGATCTGGAGAGGGGTCCAGTAACCACCCCCCCCCCCAGTACTTTTAAAATGCGCCTCTTTTTCTGTGCCCCACAGCAGGCTAATGTGCCCTCAGACCCTCAGTGGTGTCCCCTCCCGCTGCAGCTCACAGAATAGGAGGCAGAGGTTCCCTCCATTAGGGTGTCTTGGTCCCACCCCTGTACTGTACACGGTCTGTTTGTCGCTCGCGGAACCTGCTAGCCTCCCGCTCTCCAGGGGGAGTCGCTCTGCAAATAGCGGCGGGTATGCTGTGTCTGCAGGGGAGGGCAGGTCGGGGGGCCTTCCCGGGTCGCCATTGGATCAGAACCCCTTGTCTCCCTTTAATCCAGTCTTAGGTCAAATATTCTTTACCCTTTTACCCTCTTCTATCTCCTTTGCGTTCCTTTTGTTAATATGAAGTAATTGTCTTCATTAAAAAAAAAAAATGTATCCAATATCTGTCTGCTCAGGCGGGTTTAGGAGACAGGAGCGACAGGACTTGGTGACCTGTGACAGGTTCCACTCCGGTCGGGCTTACAGGAGGTGCAGCCCTGGGGCAGGTTGGGCTCGTGGTGCCTGAGTCCTGGGAGCAGGCGTCCCCAGGCAGAGAGGAGGGGCAGACACGGGGACGCGAGGCGAGTGCTCAGGGCCAGGTCGCAGTGTGAGCAAGAGGGGAAGGGACCAGCGAGGGCCGAATGTTTGGGTCACGCAGGGCGTGCTGCGTAACGTGCAGCGGCAACCGTCTGAAGCCCGTCCAAAGGCAAAGCGAGAGCGATGGGGGACGGGACAGTTTGATCCGAGGAATGGTCAGCTGTGGGCAGCAAGGGCCACTGGCGGCTGTAACACGCCACTGTCCCTGGAAGCCAGACCCAAGGCCACCGGCGACCCTGCTGAGCAGCCTCCAGGCCACGGGGGAGGGACGGCAGGCAGGACGTAGGGGAAGGAGAGAGGAGAGCGGACCGCGGAAGCAGGAACGGGGACGGTCGTCCATTTTCACGTTGCTCAGTGGGAGAGGCTGCGCGCGCTTCCGGGGGAGGGAGCGGTGCCAGGGCAGAGCCCGAGAAGAGGGCCTTGAACTTGCAGAAGCAGCAGGGTGGGGGCGGCAGAGGGGCCCGGAGGCTGGGAGCAGAGAAGGAAGAGGCCGGAGATGGCCGACCGACCGTGGGTGACGTGCCGGGAACTGAGGCACTTAGGGTCGCGAGGAAGGTCTAAGATCAGTGCTGCCAGAGACGCAGCAAGGCCTAGGGGGTCTGGAGCGGCGCACCAGGTGGGGCCCTCGGCCTGAACCGGTGCCTTTCTTGCTCCACAGCCCCGGAGGGTGCAAGACGGCGGAGGGCTCGGGGCGCGGGAGCGTCTGGCTTCGGCTCAGGCCATGATCTCACAGTGTGTGAGTTCGAGCCCCGCCTCGGGCTCTCTGCTCTCGGTGTGGAGCCCGCTTTGGATCCTCTGTCTCCTTCTCTCTCTGCCCCTCCCCTGCTCTCTCTGTCAAAAAATAAGCATTAAAAAATATGTGCCCACATAGAGAAGAAGTCTTAAATGAAAATAGACTCAAATTTTAACAATGCTGTTTCTAAGTTGTGGGATTCTACTGCGTGTCTAAAATGTTCTGTAAATGCGCACGTATTACCTTTTTCTTAAAAAACCATGAACGCCAGTTTTTAACCGGCAAGGTTTAGTCGTCTTTTATTGGTGTCGTGGTAATGATATTTCCGATGAAAGAATGCAGTATCCTTGCATTCTTGAAGCCTAGCTGACGCACAGTATTACGTCGGGTTCAGGTGTGCAACATGGCGATTTGATGGCTCCGTGTTAGGCTGTGCTCCCCACGAGTGTAGCCGCCATCTGTCACCACACAGCGCTATTAGAATACCCTGTAGTCCCCACGCTGGACCTTGCATCCCTGTCACCTTCATTTGACAACCGGAAGGAAGCCTATGCTTCTCACTCCCTTTCCCCGTTTTACAATGCCCACTCCAGTTGCCTCTGGAAACTGCCAGTTCTCTGCATTTGTGGCTGTGTCCCTGCTTTTTTGTTTGTTTCTTCATTTGTTTTGTTTGTTAAGTTCCACATAGAAGTGAAATCATATGGTATTTATCTTTCTCTGACTTCTTTCTCTTAGCATCATGCCCTCTGTGTCCACCCATGTTGTCACCAATGGTGAGATCTCATTCTTTTTTATGCCTGAGTAATATTCCTCTGTGTGTGTGTGTGTGTGTGTGTGTGTGTGTGCGCGTGTGTGTGCGTGTACACACATATTTAGCCATTCATCTATTAATCAACACTTAAGTTGTTTTCATAACTTGGGCTCTTATAAATAATGCTGCAATAAAAACGGGGGGCATGTATCTTTTTGAATTCGTGGTTTCATTTTCTTTGGGTAAATAGGCAGGGCTAGAATTACTGGATCGCGTATTATTGCTATTTTAAGTTTTTGAGGAACCTCCGTACTATTTTCCGCAGTTGCTGCATCAGTTTACATTCCCAGCAAAACTACACCAGGGCTTGCTCCTTCTCCACATCCTCACCAACGCCTATTGCTTGTCTTTTTGATACCAGCCATTTTGACTGTTGGAAGGTGATACCTAATTGTGGTTTCGATCTGCGTATCGTGATGGTTAGTGAGGTTGAGAGTCTTTTCCTGTGCCTTTGGCCATCTGTATGTCTTCTCTGGAGAAATGTCTATTCAGGTCCTCTGCCCATTTTCTAGTTAGATTTTTATTTTTTTTAGTGTTGAATACGTTTTTATATTTTTTGGATATTAATCCCTTATCAGATATTTCATTTGCAAATATTTTCTTATATTCAGTAGGTTGCCTTTTTATGGTTTCCCTCACTGTGCACGGCTTTTTATTGGCGGTGTAGTCTCAACAGGTTATTTTTGCTTTTGCTTCCCTTGTCTGAGGACACCGATCTAGAACGTTGCTAAGGCTAAAGTCCATGAGATTACTGTTTATGTTTTCTGCCATGAGTTTTCTGGTTTCAGGCCTCACATTAAGTCTTTAATCCATTTTATTTTTGTGTCTGGTGGAAGAAAGTGATCCACTTTGCATGTCGCTGTCCTGTTTTCCCGGCACTGTTTGTTGAAGAGCTGTTCTTCTCCCCACCCGCTGTTTTTGCCTCCTTTGTCATACCTGAATTGACCATAGAACCGTGGGTTTATTTCTGGGCTCTCACTGTATTCCATTGAAATGTTCATTTATGTGCCAGCACCATACTGTTTTGACTATTGTAGTAGATCTTGAAACTGGGGTTTGAAACTTGAAACTGGGATACCTCCAGCTTTGTTTTTAAGATTACTTTGGCTATTCAAGGTCTTCTGTGGTTCCACGCAAAATTTTGAATTATTTGTTCTAGTTCTGTGAAAAATGCTATTAGTATTTTGACAGGGATTGCAATGAGCTTTGGGTAGTGTGGACATTTTAATAATAGTCTTCCAATCCAGGGCCCCTGGGTGGCTCATTTGGTTGTGTGTCTGACTCCTGATTTCAGCTCAGATCATGATCTCACAGTTTGTGAGTTCGAGCCCCACATTGGGGTTCACACTGACGTTGTGGAGCCTGTTTGGGATTCTCTCTCATTCCCTCTTTCTGCTTCTCTCCTGTGTCCGCCCCCCACCCCCGCCTCACTCACTCAAAATAAATAAACTTAAAAAAATAATACTCTCCCAATCCATGAACATGGAATATCTTTCCATTTGTGTTGTCTTTGGTTTATCTCATCAGTGTTTATAGTTCTCAAAGTAAAGGTCTTTCACCTCCTTGGTTAAGTGTATTCCTAGGTAATTTATTCTTTTTGGTGTAGCTATAAAGGGAATTGGTATCTCTTTCTGCTACTTTGTTGTTTTTATATAAAAACACAGCAGATTTTTGTATGTTCGTCCTGTATACTGCAAATTTACTCAGTTCACATATTCTGTTAGTTTCTTGGTGGAGTCTTTAGGGTTTTCTGCATATAGAATCATGCCACCTGCCATAGTGATAGTTTTACTTCTTCCTTACCAACTTGGATACCTTTTGTTTCTTCTCATTGTCTGGTGGCTGTGGCTAGGACTTCCAGTGCTATTTGAATAAAAGTGGCAAGAGTGGACATTGTTGTCTTGTTCCTGATCTTAGAGGGAAAGCTCTGTTTTTCTTCATAGAGTTACCTAGGGGTTTGTCACGTTTTTGCCTTTATTATATTAAGGTATGTCCCCACTAAATCTACTTTTTGAGAGTTTTTATCATGAATGGATATTGAATTTTGTCAAATGCTTTTTCTGCATCTAATGAGATGGTCACATAATTTTTATCTTTCAGTTGTTAACGTGTATCACGTTGATTTTGTGGACATTGAATCATCTTTGCATCCTCAAAATAAATTGCGCTGATTGTGGCGAATGATCTTTTTAACGTATTGGTGAATTGCTGTATTGTCTTAAGGATTTTTGAGTTGATGTTTATCAGGGATATTGGCCTGTCATTTCCTTTTTTTTTTTTTTTTTTGTAGTCTGGTTTTTGTATGAGGATAATGCTGGCCTTATAGAATGTATTTGGAAGCTTTCTTTTCTCTCCTAATTTTTGGAATAGTTTGACAGGAATAGGTATTAACTCTTCTTTAAATTCTTGGTAGAATTCACCTGTGAATGCTTTCATTTGTTGGGATTTGTTTTACTGATTCCATTTCATAACTGGTAATCATTCTGTTCAGATTTTCTATTTTTCCTCATTCTGTTTTGGAAGATTATGTTTCTAGGAATGTATCCATTTCTTCTGGGTTGTCCAATTGTTGATAGGTAATTTTTCATAGTAGGTCTTTCATAGTTCTTTGTGTTTCTGCGGTGTTGGTTGGTTGTTACTTCTTTCCAGATTTTGTGTCATCCTTTTTTTTTTCCTTGATGAGTCTGGCTATCAATTTGATTTATCTTTCCAAAGAACCAGCTCTTGGGTCTGCTGAATGTTTCTATTGTTTTTGGTTTGTTTTTTTGTTTTGTTTTGTTGTTTTTTTAGTCTCTTTCATTTAATTTTTGCTCTGATCTTGTATTATTTTCTTCCTTCTAACTTTGGGTTTTATTCTTTTTCTAGTTTCTGTACGTGTAAGTTTAGATTGAGATTTTTCTTTTTTCTTCAGGCAGGCCTATATTGGTATATATTTCCCTCTTAGAACCTTTGGCTGTGTCCCAAAGATTTTGGGTTGTGTTTTCATTTTCATTTATGTTTCCATGTACTTTTAAGTTTTCTGTTTGGTTTCTTCATTTTTCCTCTGGTTGTTCAGCAGCATGTCGTTAAGCTCCACATGTTTTCAAGTTTTTTCTTGTAATTGATTTCTAGTTTCATCCAATGTGTTCAGAAAAGATGTTTAAAAGGCTTTAAAGCTTAAATTTATTGAGACTTGTTTTGTGGCCAACATGAGATATCCTGGAGAAGTTTCCATGTGCACTTGAATAGAAGATGTATCCTGTTGTTTTTGGATGGGACGTTTTATATATATCTGTTCAGTATACCTGGTTTAATGTGCCATTTAAGGACACTGTTTCCTTATTGACTTTCTGCCTGGATGATCTGTGCATTGATGTCAGTGGGATGTTAAAGTCCTAAGTTATTATTGTATTATTGTCAGTGTCACCCTTTTTGTCTGTTAATATTTTTTGTTTGAAGTGCACCAGTGTTATGTGCATGGATATTGTTATATCCTCTAGTTGGATTTATCCTTTTATTTTTAATGCCCTACTTTCTTGTTACATTCTTTGTTTTGAACTCTTTTTTTTTTTTGCCAAATGTGTATTGCTACCCCATCTTTTTTCCCCCCATTGGCGTGGAATATCTTTTTCCCTCTGAACTTCTAGTCTGTATGGTCTGAAGTGAGTCTCTTCTAAGTAGCCTATAGGTGGGCCTTCCTTTTTTATCCATTTAGACACCTCATGTCTTTTATTGGAGCATTTAGGCCATTTACATCCAACCTAAGTATTGGTAGGATGCATGTCTTACAACTTTGTTAGTTGTTTTCTGGTTGTTTTTGTAGTTCTTCTCTGTTCCTCCTCCTTTTGCTCTTTCCTCGTGATTGATGAGTTTCTTTAGGTTATGCTTGGCTATCTTTCCTATAATATCTGGGCATCTATTATAGGTTTTTGGTTTGTGGTTGCCATGAAATTCACATATAAAATATACATATAGGGGTGCCTGTGTGGCTCAGTTGGTTAAGCGTCCGACTTCGGCTCAGGTCATGATCTCACGGTTTGTGGGTTCAGGCCCCGCGTTGGGCTCTGTGCTGACAGCTTAGAGCCTGGACCCGGCTTTAGATTGTGTGTGTGGGTGTCTCTCTCTCTCTGCCCCTCCCCTGCTCGTGCTCTGTCTCTCTCTCTCTCTCTCAAAAATAAACATTAAAAAAATTTTAAATGTACATATATAAATATATAGCGGCCTGTATTCATATATAAAAAAATATATATAAATATATATAGCAGTCTGTATTAAGTTGATGGTCACTGAAGTTTGAACATATCCTAAAAGAACTTCACTTTTATTCCCCCGTCCATGTTTTATGTATATATGGTCACATTTTACATCTCTTATCTAATTTTTTAGATAGAGTTGATTTTTACTACTTTTGTCTTTTAACCTTCATACTAGCTTCATAAATGATTGCTACCTTTACTATTTATTTGATTTTATTCATGAAATTTTTTCCTTTCATAATTTTCTTATAATTATGGCCTTTTCTTTTCCATTTAAGAAGTGCTTTAACATTTCTTGTAAGTCCAGTTCAGTGGTGATGAACTCCTTTATTTTTTTCCTCCCCCCCTGCCTTCCTTGGTATGGGCAACTCTTTACCTCTCCTCCAATTCTGAGGAGAATTGCCAGGTATTCTTGGTTGTAGGGTTTTTTTTTTTGTTTTTTTTTTTTCTTTCAGCACTTTGAATTTATCATGCTGCTGCCTTCTGGCTGCAAACTTTCTGCTGAAAAATCAGCCGATAGCTTTGTGGGGTTTTACTTTGTATATAACTAGCTGCTTCTCTCATGCTGCTTTTGTTTATTTCTTTTTACCAGTTTTAAAATCCTTATTCACAAATCAGTATAGTATGGTGAGTTTGAATACCATATGTATGATAAAACATTAAGAAAAGCTTCCTATTTACAATGAAGGTATTCTTTTATGTAACTGAATCATCTGATATGCTACCTCCTGCAATCACTTAATGGACCCAACTGAACCCTTTGAATGAGCCAACTTTATGATTTTCCTAGGAAGTTTTGAGTTGAGGATAGTTTCTTGCTGCTGCTTTCCATGATCCAAGGCTTAGGACGAAATTCATGGAAACAAGCAATTAGAACCTGATCTCTCCAGGATCGAGAGACAGTAATGAATAAAAGGACATCTTGTCACTTTTTAAAGGCTCCCGATTGCTATGCTTTGCAGGATGTGGAGGAGAGAGGTACACAGTCGAGGAGGAAAGAATCAGTCCCCAGAAGTATACTGAACATTTCTAAATTGTCAATATCAAGAATTCATTTCTAAAACACACGTTTATAAACAGAAGCCATCCAACTAGCTGTTAACTGAAACGCATATGCAATATAGTCAAGAAAATACTGTGCTTACAAAACCACATCTTATTTATCTCTGATTTTAAAATCATCCTTTCCCTTACGGGTGTGCAAGGGAGCAGTGGAGAAAGTGTGTATCATCTGAAGGACCAGTTGGTGCCACGGATTTCACCACTTCCAGAAGCCGCGGGCTGGAGAACTTTATTAGGCACCACCGGAGGGGTTCTTTTCTCTCAGCCAAGATGTCTCCAATTCTTTTTTATTTTAAAAATTTTTTAAAGTTTATTTGTTTTGAAAGAGAGAGAGAGATAACATGAGCAGGGGAGGGGCAGAGATGGAGAGAGAGAATCCCCAGCAAGCTCTGTGCTCCTCACTGACCCCAACACAGAGCCTCATCTCAAGCCTGTGAGATCGTGACCTGAGCCGAAATCGGGAGTCGGCGTCTTAACCGACTGAGCCACCCGGGAGCTGCCAGATGTCTCCGTTTACGTCACTTTGGACTTTGTTTCCAGCTTACATTGTGCAAATTCTTGTCTTAGTCGAGGATAGTCTCCCAAAGTGTCTCTTTTTCTAGTCTGTTGTCATGAATGATCCTTGAATCCATGTGTATCTCCGGCTCAAGGATTCTTGCTTGTAGGGGTGTAGTTGACTTGTGAGTTTCAAAGGTCTGATTGCACTGTTTGAAAACAGTAGTAGCCTTCAGAGAACCCGGATACCGGCCTCTGAGGTCCATTTTCAGAGCCGTATGGTGATCGCTAGCACCTGTCCGTGCCTGGCCCAGAAGGGTTATATTGTTCTTCAGCTGGAAGGAGGAGGGGAAGGCGCAGGGGGTCTGGGAATAGTTTACCACACAGGCAGGTATGAACTTTTCCTGGTTCCCCAGGCATTTCGGACCCATACCGCATTCTCCACAGCCTCTCTGAAGCGGACCGTCACATTTTCTAACGCTGTCTGAAGAATCGTCCCATGTTGGTTCCGAACCAAAAAGGTCAGTGCCTTCACCCGGTCCTTTCCTCATCCGAAAAACATCTCAAACTTTCTGGTGCTCACAGGAGAGTATAAGCGGCGTCCAACAGGGCCGCTAACAGGGTCTCACGGAGCAGAAGCAAGGCCCGAACAAGAGATTCCTTTCTCTGCTGGAAGTCTACGGTCTGTTGAGTTTCAGACAAAAAGATTCCCAAGTTGAAAGAGTGGCATCATTTCGGTCACTGGGATCATCGAGACGGTCCTCACGATAAACTCGGCAACAGTTCCATCCGTCTCTGTGGCGTGGCTGTCCTCGCCGGCAGTTATCTCTCGTCTTGCTGCTTTTCAAATTCTCTTTCTCTGTAATCTTTGGCATTTTAACGATCGTGTGTCGTAGTGTGGACTTCCTTGGGTTCATCTTGTTTGAAACTCTCTGTTTCTTGAACCCACGCGTCTGTTTGCTTCCCTTGGTTAGGGAAGTTTCCAGCTGGTGTGTCTTCAGACGATGTTTCTGCCCCTTTCCCTCTCTCTCCTCCTTCTGGGTTTCCTATAATGTGAATGTTTGCTTGCTTTACATCGTCCAAGAGATCCCTTAACCTGTCGTCATTTACATTTTTTTCTTTTTGTTCAGCTTTGCTGTTCTTTTTGCTGTTCCATGGCCCCGTCTTCCAGATCGTTGGTCTGTTCTGCATTTTCTAATCTGTTCTCTCTAATGTATTTTTCACTTCAGTTACCAACTTCTTCAATCCCGACTGGTGTTTCTTATATTTTCTGTCACTTGGTTGAAGTTCTCACTGGGCACGTCCACTCTTCTCTCCATCCCGACGAGCATTTTTGTGAACATTACTTTGAATTCTTTGGGAGATTGTTTCTATCTGCATTTCATTCATTTCTTTTTTTCTGAGGTTTTGTCTTATTCTTTGGAGCATGTTTTTCTGTCCATTTTGCTTTTCTTTCTGTGTTCGTTTCTATGCGTTAGGTGGAACAGCTACTTTTCCTCAATTTTGAAAAAATTTTTTTAGAGAGAGAGCGTGCGCACAAGCAGGGGAGGGGCAGAGAGAGGGAGAGAGACAATCCCAAGCGGGCTCCGCGCTCTCAGTGCACGGCCGGACGCGTGGGGCTCGAACTCACGCGTCATGAGAGCGTGACCTGAGCCGAAATCAGGAGTCTGACCCTTCACTGACCGAGCCACTCGGGCGCCCCTGCTTCTCCTAACCCTGGAGGAATGGTCTTGCGTACGGTGGTCCCCTGGGTGGACTGTGCCCGGTGACCTTGGCTGGCTGGCGGGAGCCGTCGCTGTCGTAGGCTGGGGGTCCTGGAGCACTCCGTTCTGGGGCTGACCCGGCGATGCGGCTCGAGCTGAGGCGGGCGGGCATCGGCCGGGGCTCCCGGGGGGGGGGGGGGGGGGGCGGGCGGGGTGGGGGTGGGGGGGCGGGGTGGGGGGGGGGTTCCGCAGACGGGACTCCGGGTGAGTCCTCTGTGGTCCACGTGGCCCGGGACTGGAGCGTCGCAGTGCGCTCTGCACCCGCGTCGCCTTGGTGAGCCGCTGGGAGCTGTAGTGAGTGCTGCGCAGGGCTGTTCCGCGTGCGCCTCGGGTGGCCTCTTGCTGGGACAGCTGGGGCCGGTGGGGGCCAGGAGGAGCCGGCGACTCCCTGGGGCGACGGGTCAGCGAGGGCACCCAGCCCCCGCTCCCGTCGGCACTAACACGGGGGACAGCCTCTCTGCCCCGGCCGCCACTGCGTGGGGTTCCGGGCCTGCTTCCTTTATATTTTCATTGCGCTTTTCAACTGTGGCTTTTTTTTTTCTGGGCTTCACCGCAGACGAATCTGCTCATGGTCCCTCGGTAGTGTCCCCACTGCAGCTCCTGGTGTCGGGCTGGGGTTCCCTTCGCTACCGTGTCTCTCTGTCTCTCTCTCTTGCTGTTCTCTGTCTTTGGTGAAGCTGCTCAGTCGGCCCTCAGTTCGGCTCCAGGAGGAATTGCTCTATAAATAGCTGTAGATGTGAGGCGTCAGCGCCGGAGGTGCGTTCAGGTTCTTCCTGCGTCGCTGTGTTGGACTGGAGATCTTAAAGAGCTATTTTTAGCCTCCCGAAATGTTCTAGGGAGAGGAATATTCAAGCAGTTCTTCAAATGTGTCATAGACGATAAAACAAATGGAAGAGTGAAGTTTGCACGCAGGTTGTATCGCTGGCTTAGGGCACGATTTCTAAATGGAAAGCTGCTGTTAATTACGGAGTTTTCTTTTTTCTTTTTTAAAAGATTTTTTTAATGTTTATTTTTGAGAGAGAGAGAGTGTGAGCAGGGGAGGGACAGAGAGAGAGAGGGAGACACAGAATCCGAAGTGGGCTCCAGGCTCCAAGCTGTCAGCACAGAGCCCGACACGGGGCTCAAACTCACGAACTGTGAGATCGTGACCTGAGCCGAAGTCAGACGCTCAACCTTCCGAGCCATCCAGGTGCTCCTATGGAGTTTTTTTAAAGACCCAGAAAAGCCAATGACCTATTAAATGAGCTCACAGAGTCAACATCAAGGCACAACATTTGGGAAAATGATCTTTGTTGACATTTCAACGTTTTTCAATAGAGAAGACTAGTAATTAGGGCAAAGTACAGTCTTTGGAATAAGACCCAAATAATGGTAATGACTAGAACTTCCTTATAATTTCAGGTGAAAGCCAGTTTTAATTCCACCTCTTTCAGAAGAGGAATGACCGTTACCGTAGTCTGGTTGGTCATAAGCAGATAACAGAAAATTGCCTGCTACTCCCCTTTTGAACAGGATATACGCTGCTTTGGATAATTTTTTCTTTAAGTTTATTTATTCCGAGAAAGAGCACGAGCGGGGGAAGAGCAGAGACAGACAGAATCCCAAGCAGGTTCCATGCAAACAGCATGGAACCCGATGCGGGGCCCGAGCCCACAAACCACAAGATCACGACCCAAGCTGATCGAGGGTCAGACACTTAACTGAGCCACCCAGGCACCCCCGTGTTTCTGATTTGGAATAAAATGAAGGGACTCATTAATCAGAGCCCAACAAGCAGGCAAGGGACAGCATGGCTTTCTACTCTAACCCACAGCCTAGAAAATGGAAGGTGGCCTCGGGGACCCCTTTGCCCATTTCCTCCTGTCAAATGTTCAACCTTAGTCTTCTACAAGGGAGGGGACAATATGCAGGGTCTTTGGTCCATCTTCCCTCTGGCTCAGACACTCAGGACCCCACGTGGTTGGCCCTGCCATCACCACCCCCAAGCCCCACTGCATCTGAGGTCCTGTGAGCGTGTCCTGCGTCTGGACTGTTGAGTGAATGGGGGGTTGCGGTGACCGGGGACTTGCTTCCTGTTACTGGTCCAGAGCTCTGCCTGCCTCGCGTCGTTCGTGCTGTCACTCACTGATCAGGACAGCAGGTGTGCCCAAGTCAGCCTGAATTCGGTTGCAGTTGTGTTTTGGCATGAGATGGGGACAGCCTTTTACTGTCCTCTTTCACATATGCGGCGGTAAGAACCAGTTCACGAGAGACGGGTGACGAAAGTGACACTGAAAAGCTTGCACAGGTTAATCTGCAGGAAATTTCTGTGGGAGGATGAACTAAAAGCAAAATGAGATTTAGTGGCCAGAAATGAGAAAAGCCGATTTTCTCTACTGTTCCCTCATCTCTGCCACCTGCGACCCCTCCAACAGACGTTTCTCTGAGAGCTTTTAATTTCAAAAGGTACTTCTGCTGTGCTCCCAGTTCTTACCGGTGACCGTCATTGGTTCATTCACAACCGCGACAATACTTCCGCTTGTATAAGGCTTTCCTCTCCACAAATTACTTTAAATACATTATCTGGTTCGATCCCTGGGAGGCGATCCCACACTGAACGAAATTCTCTTTGCAGCGGGTGAACTCACGGTGCCGTCTGACCAGTGCTCACGTGGGAGTCCTCACAAACGAGAATGTTCCGTCGTTCCGCGCTGGGCCGTGCCAGCAGGGAGCGGAGTCTCGGATGTGGGCCTTGAAGACCTAACACACATCATGGATTTGTGTTTCTCTCATCCGGGGAATGGGGAGCTCAGTGGATGTTGGAGCCTGACTTCCTCTCTCCCAGATTCATGCTGAGATTCTGGTTACACCTTTTGATTCGTCTGCGTCTCCTTTTCCCACCTTGCAAGGCCGACCTGCCCTGGTGCCATAGTAAGGGTTAATGCAGCTTCTCTGCCTATTGGGTGCTTGGGATTGCTTTCTGGCAGCTGCTAAGAAAATGATAAGTAACTTTGTTTCTTCTGGAAGAGTGGAGGAAGGATAAAGAACCGAGAACCGAGTAAGCCCATTTCTACCCAGAGTCTGATCTCACCAGCAGGTGGCGCTGTGACAAAAGCAATCAAGAGAAACCAGGTCAGATCAGGTGGGTGTCCGGGCTCCAGAGACAGGCCCCGGCGCCCCCTCTTCTGTAGCGAATAAGGCGCTCATGTGAAATCCCAGAGCTTTCCAAGCGTGCTCGGATCCCCCTGGGGCGGGGCAAAGCCTGAAGAAGGCAAGGCGTTGGTAGAAGGGTCTGGATTGGTAGATCCTGAGCCGGTTTTGCTTCCTGTCTAGAACGGAGAGCTCTGCCTGGGCTTGGGCAGTCTAGTCCCTTGATGCCTGGGTCCCTTATTGGGCTAAGATGGGCACATCCTTCTACGGCCTTGGTGGTTTTCAAAGAGCACGTGTACATGCAGCCAGACGCGGAATGAAGCATGGACATCACCAAGACCGGGCTGATCCACTGATCTGGACCCCAGTGAAAGAACAGACTGCCCCTCACCGAGTCGACAGGTTGAGAAATACTATTTGCCCTGTCCTGTCACGGAACCAGCCAGGTCCCACACAAGGGCCGACCTGAAAAGGAAGACAGGTGTGGCTGGGAAGCTGGTCCACGTGAGACAGAATGACCACCAGCACCTTCCACACACGGTGCACAAGACGCAGGGTGGGGGTGAAGGGAGGCGCTGTAGTCTCTAAATGGGGCAAGTCAGCTGGCAATACCGGGTTTCTTAGTGGATCCCACGGTGCCAACGTTGTTTCTGCTAGCGAAGGAGAGTGAGGCAACCACTTCCTGACTTTCCCCGTTCACACGAAGGTCTATTAACCTGTTCCTGTGGGTCAAGGGGCCCCTGGGAGAATTGGAAAGGAACTTCCAGGGATCTCTGCATAGCCTCTGTCCACCCCCCTGTCTTAATGTCCACCCCAGGTGATAATAACAGGAAGCAGAAAGGCTTGAAGATCAGCGCTTTGTATCATTAACCACAGGGCTGACTCCAGTACCTCATTCAATGCAGGTTAACCTGTTGGGTGTTTTCCCTTCAAAAACAAACAGCACCAGTCAGAAGTATCTGATAGCCCTGAAGTCACATCCATTCGTTCCAAACCCAAGCCGGCCGTCATCTTCTAGACCCACCTGGCTCCTGGGACAAAAGCAGATGGGTCCAATGCTTGTAAATTTCGTATTTATTATAACAAAAATTATGACATGTTCATTTGTGCATTCTGCTTTAATAGAACTCTCGGTATGTAAATGATCTAGTTGAAGGCTCTACAGTCATGCTGATTGTGGCAGCAGTAAGGGACACACCAAGTGTCTGCGGAGGGCAAGGGGGTGGGGACGGGAGGGGAAGAAAAACGGCTCAGAGGCCCCTGTGTGCAGGTTAGTTTCCAGTGGCCTGAGATCCACCTGGTTGGAACAGAAGCCCCTTGGCTGCTCTCAGCCTCCGCACCGAAGGAGCCGGAGGCAGGTTAGGAGGGGGGCGAGGAAGAGAAAAGTCAGTCGTTCAGGCTTGTCCTTTCGCCAAAACTACAAAACGTCTGAAGCGTCACTATACAGCACTGAGCTATTTACAATAGAAATTTCTCAATCAACTGTTCTCTCAGAGAAAATTAGTGAATCCCAGTGACTTAAGTCACCTGACAGAGTAAAGCAACTCCTAGGAGTTAGTCTCCATATTCTACAAATGTCTATCATTTTCAAGACAAAAAAAACACAAAAAAACAAAAACCTTTTCCCCCAAAGAAATACAGAATTACAATATTATTAAATCATTTAGCACTGGCAACGCACCCTGCCCTCCAAACAAAACAAGAAAAAGCCATTTTAAAAAATATTACATTATCATTAACCGTTTCTCTGTAATATATTAAACCTTTTGTTCTTTGTCTTTACACATCTGATACGTTAGGGGAAGAAGTTAAACGTAAAGCATCGCTAGAAGAAAAGTGGTGATTATTTAAACAAAATGACCAACAGAGGGAGAGCCCAGGACTAGGTGCCGAGACAGGGTGGGAAAGCGGGAGAGGGCGTGGAGTGAACCCCTGGTTTAACGTGAGCCTGGGAGACTCTTGCAACTCAGTCTTTCTGGGTTAGTTTATTTGTTCAAGAGCGCCCGGGGGGGGGGGGGGGGGGGGTGTCATAGCGGCGTGTCACAGCAGTCTGGCAGCTGGTCCCCCGGGCCCGGCGGCTGCAGGGGTGGCGGCGGCGGCTGCTGCTGCTGCTTCATCATCTCCTTGACCTCCTCCTCCAGCTCCGGGGGGATGATGAACTGATCCTCGGGGTCCGGCTGGGCCGGCGCCGCGAAGTAGCCCCCGGGCTTGCGGAGAGGCGCGTCCGCGGCCACCTCGATCACGTTGTGGCTCCTCTCCTGGGGCGCCACGGAGCCGTTGGCCCGGCGGCGCCCCACGGTCCCCGCGGCGGCGGCGGGGTCCGCCCTCCTGGGCGGCCCCGGCTCCTCCTCGTTGGCGCTGATGACGATGCCCTCGTCGCTGGCCTCGGCCGGCCCCTGCGGCGGGCGCCGCCTCTCCTTCTCCCGCGCCCGGCCGCAGTGGATGTCCACCTCCACCTCCACGCGGCTGCCGTTGGTGAACACGCCCTCGATGGGCTCCTCGTCGTCGCTGTCCAGGCCGTTGTCGGAGAAGGCGCTGGAGAAGGTGGCGCTGGACAGCTGGCGCTGGAACGCGTGGGCCAGGCCCACCGGGTGCAGCGCGCAGCGCGGCTCGCTGGCGTAGGCGGGGCTGCTCTCGGCCGGGGCGCCGGGCGGCGGCTCGTCCGAGGCCGTGGAGCCCACCTCGCTGCTCATCTCGGAGGTGGACAGCTCGCTGCTCATCTCGGAGGCCATGCCGCTGCTGGACGACGGCACGCCCAGCGCGTCGGCCGGCCGGTCCCTGGCGGCCACGCTCGCGGCCGGCGGGAAGATGCCGGGGCTGGGCGGGGGCCCGGCCCCGCCGGCGCCCAGCTCGCAGCAGCAGAAGCAGCCGTCCTCGGCGACGCTCAGCTGCACCACCACGGCGCTGAGGCTGTCGCGGCAGCCGTAGCTCTGCGCCAGGGTGCACAGCTTCTTGGCGGCCGCCAGGGCGTCGGGCACGTTGCGCACGGCCGCCACCGCCTCCTCGGCGGACAGGCTGTCCCACAGGCCCTTACTGCCCAGGATGAAGAACTCGTCCTGGGGGGTCAGGGGCACGGACTGCACGTGCGGGCGCGGCACCACGCTGGGGTGCAGGAAGGTGTACCCCAGGATGCGCGTGGACTCCGTCACTCCGTTCACCTTGCCGTCCTGGGGGGGGGGGGGGGGGGGGCGAATCGACGTTAAGGAGACGGGGAGTATCCGCCGGCCCTACTCAAGGCCTGTCTGGGATGCGTCTCTTCCTCCGGAACGGCAAGCTTTCCCCACTGTCTACCGGGCTCTGGGCGTTTCATCAATGACGGGGGAATGCACACGTCCCGTGGGCAGGCTGGCTTCTGCAGCCCCGCACCGTTTTCCACACATGCAGTGTGCGCTCACCATCCTGGGGTGAGGGGGTGGGGGGGGGGGAGCAGGACTCCCAGGGCCCAGACCCAGTGCCTCCCAGGGTGGAGACTCACGCCAGGGTGTCCCAAGAGGGGCACTGTCACCACCGAGGCCGAATCATTCTGCGTTATGGGGCCGTCCCGGGCACTGGAGGCCGCGGGGCGCCCTGCCGGTACCTACTGCCTGCCAAAGGCATGAAAAGAACCCTCTTCGGAGGCGACTAAATGTCCGGGGTGGGGGAGGTGCGGAGGAGCCCCTGGTTAGAAACCACTCAGAGGGAACAGGAGGTGTGAACCGAAATCACAATTAGCTACTTTTACGTTGGCACTCACATTGGCCTTGGAAGACGCACAGGTGCATTACCATTCCTCCTTTCCTGATGAGAGGCTCAGAGGCTCAGAAGGCCCAGCCCACGAGCGGCAGAGCCGAGGACCGACTTCAGGGGCAGCGCCCTCACGCTCCCCTGCACAGGGGCACTTGCAGGAATCAGCCGAGGGAGGCAAGGGCCCCAAGCACTGGGCACAGCCTCTGACACAGGCCATGGAGAACTGCTCTGCCACCCTGTACCTTAGGCCTTCAGGCCTATCCCACAAAGGAGTTGCTCTGTGGCACCGTGGATTCGGAACGTTGCTGGTTTCTGCCCTGACCCTGGCCCCCTCCTCCCCGACATCCCGAGGAAAACGGTGCCCTCCTCACCTCGGTGATAATGGCCTTGTGCCGCTTAATTCTCTTCAGTTCTTCTTCGCAGCTCATGACGTACGATCTGGACAGAGGCAACGGCTTCCCATTCCGACAGAGAACCGTTTGGCACTTCCCCACATTAGCGGAGGTCAAGGTGAAGGACCCTCCTGGGTCCACGGGGTCGTGCTTGATGTGACAGAGGACGGCAGCACCTCCAAGTTTCTGCCCAGCAGTTCCCAGCTTCCTGGAATGCAGAGAGAGGGAGTCAAACCCACGCACGACGCATCACACAGCAGCTCCGCTCCTTCAGCAGGGGCCGTGCGCCCCGGGCGGGGCCGGGAGGAAACCTGGAACCTGGGGGTTCCACTCAGCCTCTGCCACCAAAGCAAGCACTGCTCCGCTTCTCCCAGGAAAAGGGCCGTGGATTCGGACAACCCCTACCCTGAGGTGTGTGCTCACACCTGGGGGCGTGGGGAGGGGGTGTCACTCTGCCACCAGAGGAACCCTTGTCCTGCCGCGTCCAGCCCGCTGCTCCCTTACTTACCACACCCCGAGGGACAGCAGGAAAAGGGCCTCTTTGCTCTCCGTCCACCTCTTTACATCCTCTCTGCTCCCAGCAGAGGAAACCGAAGAGACCACTAGACAGGTGTAACCATACGCCGACGCGTGTGCCCCAAAAGTACTTGGACTTTACGAGGACGTCTCCGGGACAAGCCTTTAATTACTGGACCGTTCACGTTCTTGTCTTACGTGGGCCAGTATTATCTATTCCAGAATGTTCATAGGAAGGCCTTTCTAGTAATTAAGCTCCAAAGTGCTCGTGATAAACCCTTTTATTCATGACCCCCCACCCCACCCCGCACCCCACAGACTGAGTGCACAAAGCACCTACAAGCTCCAACAAAGAGAGCCAAGAAATCCTACCACAAGCCCCGCAGAGGGCAAGGCCTCCTGGGCTCCTGACTTCTTGCTTCTGCACCAGCAAGAAGGTCCGGACAGACTCCTCTGTTTACGAGGGCAGACCCGCCTTCAGCCCACATGGAGCGGCCGTACCAGCAATGGAAACCAAACTGGGGCTGCCCACTCGAAGGCGTCAGGATGTCACGCGCAAAAACCCAGTTCCCCGAGGGCGGAAAAGATGACTGTGTGTGCCGTGTCCTATTAACAGGGAAAGGAAGCGGCATACAACTGACCCCGGAGATGGGCTGACAGTTTAGGTCTTTGAACTCCGGCCTGTGGACCCCCGGGACCAGCTGGGCTGCTTTCTCCCTTTCACAGGCACAGTGATCCCTCTCGGCAAAGCCAGAAACCCGATGGTACTTGTGAAAGGCACAGCTAGGAACCAGAGTTTAAGGTCCTTAAGTTCTTACTTCCTATTTGCTTGCCTGGCTATAAAATTATAAGCAGGCCTCTTCCGGGTGGGGGTGCGAAGGGCGTTCGGTTTCTGATACACCCGTGCTTTTTTTCCTGGGACACGATGGTAAAAACAGAGGAGATAGATGTGCCTTGCGGTTGGAACCTTCTGTGGAGTCTTGCTGCCCCAGGTCAAATTCTGGCTGCCCCTCTAATAGCCCTTACGAGAAGCTGGCTTCACTTCTCTGTACCTCAGTTTCCCATCAGTCAAGTAAGAACAGTCACACTAAGTGTCTCACTGGGTAAAGTGTATGTGATGCGAGGACTGGTACGTATTAAGGGCTCGCTAATTGTTAGCCGCTACCAGTATTTAGCTGCTACTGCTACACGCCCACTAGAATCTGCAAGTGAGCCTAGGAGCAAAGACCCCTCTCTGGAGCTGCCTCTACCAAGCTCTTCGGGAGGCGCTGTTTATGACTCAGGGTGACTTTAAAGGCCGCTCCACAGGGGCGCCTGGGTGGCTCCGTCGGTTAAGCATCTGACTTCGGCTCGGGTCATGATCTCGCGGTTCATGAGCTGGAGCCCCGCGTCGGGCTCGGTGCTGACCGCTCAGAGCCTGGAGCCCGCTTCGGATTCTGTGCCTCTCTCTCTCTCTCTCTCTCTCCTTCAAAAATAAGTAAACATTAAAAAGAATTTTTTTAAAGGTTGCTCCAAACCAGCGAGAGAAAAAGGAGAGGAAGAGAAAAGCTCATCCTTGTTCTCCTGACCTTCACACACTGGTTCCCGGTCCCGCACGAGTGTTTGCAGGACAGAATTAATAGGCAATTCCTTCACAACCTACAAAGCCATTAAAGTGACCTAAGAAGGCACAGTTCTTTGAAGGAGGGGACGCCTGTAAACATTCATCCCTATGAGTTACGAAAAACATTCCAGTTTCTACGGTGACCAAAAGCTCTAAACTACATTCCTGTCATTGACTCGGCCTCCTACAAAGTTGTCTGAACATCAGTATGTCTCAAACGGAACACGGTGTGTCCCCGATGCTTACGCAAAAGCAAATCACCTGAATGCATCTTGAATACCCACATGTGACAACAGTGCTTTGAGACTGTCGGGCAAACGCTCACGAGAAGGGCAAGAAAACACACGGCAGGAACTGTGCTTCACCTTTGCATAACAATGAACGTATTGACCATGTATTCTTCTTCATTTTTGGTTTTCTGCAGCTCTTCGGCCAAAATGTCACTCATCGTACACTGGAGAAGGTAGGGCACCTCCACGTTCCGGTCCCCGTCAAACACCCCGTACAGGGCCTCCCGGTTGTCACAGAAGTTGTTCACCGACAGGGCTGCGACACACAACCTGCAAAGCAAGAGTGATCGGTCCTAAGGCTAAGACGTCTTAAGTCATCTTTCCTTGCCCAGACCCACGCTGTTAACAGCCTTGTCTCCTCCTTCAGGACCTCGGACAGGTTAAGAATAAGTTAAGGTAAAGTCACCCCAGCTGATTCATATCAACTAATTTTCTGTAAAGCAAAGAATGATAAACATTGATACTTCACACCTGGCTCCCCCCAGCCCCTATCTTCTGATTTTAGCTTTATTTTGAGAGAGAGAGAGAGAGAGACTGGGGGAGGGCCAGAGGGGGAGACAGAAAGAGAAGCCCCGCGCTGTTAGTGCAGAGCCCAACATGGGGTTCGATCTCATGGTTGGTGAGATCATGACCTGGGCTGAAATCAAGGGTCAGATGCTGAATCGACGGAGCCACCCAGGTGCCCCTGATTTTATTTTTAAATGGCAGTGAAAAACCCGAGAAGAGGAAGTATGGGGGATAATACAAGACTCTGAATCCACGGGTTCACATTCGGTCCTAAAACATTTATTAAAGAGAACTTTCACACTGGGCAAAATGGAGTAACAACTAAAACAATGGGACCTTTTCTTACGCTTTTAATCTTCTTCCAAACAACTTAAAAAGGCAGGGGAAAAAAAAACCTCTGAAACAACAGTATTCAGACACTGGATGATAAGAAGTGCAGGTCAGAGAGCGAGCTTGAGGCCTGCCCAGCTGATCGCCTGGAGGAAGATTCTGGAGGAGGGGGGTGGGTGGTTAGGGCCTCGGGCGGAGCCTGCTCTGGAGGCCTGCAGAGTCTCGAACCCAAATCCCATTGTTTCCAGGTAACTTAACCGTGGCCCTCAGACTCTTCAAAATGAAACCCAGAGGGAAAAAAGGACTGGCGGACAAATAAAAATTCAGGGCATTAGTGAGTGCGGGGTAACCTCAAGCACAGGGAACCCAAGTCTTCAACAGAGCAGAGACAGGAAAACTTTTGAAGAAGTTAATGGTTGAAAAGATTTCAAATCTGATGAAAACTGTAAACCTGTAGATACAAGAAACTCAACAAATAGCAAACAAAAGAAAATGAAAGGAAAGTGTAACAATTGCTGAAAATCAGGAATAAAGGCGGGCAAGTAGGGTAGAGGAACAAAATTTTTAAAGTACTCCTTGAAAAAAGCTGTCAACCTGGATTTCTAAACCAGTGAAAATTGCTTTCAAAAGTTAAGGTGCAAGAAAGACCTTTTCAGATGCAAAATTTCCCACAAAAAAGACTGGCAGTATAAGAAATACAAAAGGAATACATGAAGCAGAAGGAAATACCAGATGGAAATCTGAATCTACATAAAAGAATGAAGTGTACAAGAAATGACAAATAGATGAGTAAATATAAAACTTATTTAAAGATCGTTTTAGAAGAGTGGTTCTCAATGGGGGCAATTACCCCCGAGGAGACATCTTTGATGGTCGCAGCTGGGAGCGACGGTGCTGTTGGCACTTAGCGGGTAGAGGCCAGGGGCGCTGCCAAACACCCTGTAATGTGCACAGAAACACCTCCCTCCCCTGCCCACCAACTATCAAGAATTATCTGGCTCAAAACGTCAACAGTACTGAAGTTGAGAAACACTGCTTTAAAAATGACTATTTACAAATTATAACCATGTATTTTGGGGTTTATAACAGAAGTAAAACATGACAACAGCACAAAGACCAGGAGAGGGGAAGTGGAAGCACACACTGAAAGGTTCTTATATGTGAAGTATTACAGTTTACCTTCAAATAAGAAGTTAAAGGTTTTACTACAAACACTAAACAAAATGGAATCATAAATAGTCCAAAAGAATGAAGAGAGATAAAGAAACAAATAGAAAACAATGAACAAATGATAAAGATCATTTAAAATGATCTGTAAAACTGATACGATTTAACCATATCAATTTCATTAAATATAAAAGTGGTCTAAACACTATCCCAAAAGAAAAGACTGGATCAAAAAAAAAGCAAGACCTAACTGAATTTCATAAAAAGACAAATAGGTTAAAAAGGTAAAAGACCTACTATGCTAACACCAATCAAAAGAAAGCTGGAGTAGTTACATTAATATCAAAGTATAATTCAGAACAAAGATTACAGAAAGTCATTTCATAATGAAAAGGATCAGTGCATTCATCACAAAGCTATGACATTTCAAATGTTTATGCACTTAATACAACTTTGAAATGCATGAAGCAAAACTGATAAAACTAGGAGACACAGACAAGCCCATAATTATGGTCTCTCAGCCATTGACAGAACAAGTAGATAATCAGTATGGAGATTCAAGACCTCAACAACAGTATCAACCAACTTGACCTAACGGACACCCTACCCCAACAACAGCAGAATACTCATTTTTTAAAATGCAGAGAATATTTACCAGTGTAGACCATATTCTAGGCCACTAACATGTCCCAATAAATTTAAAGGATTCAAGTCATTCAAAGTGCATTCTCAGGGCACCTGGGTGGCTCAGTAGGTTAAGCATCTGACTTTGGCTCAGGTCATGATCTCACAGTCCGTGAGTTCAAGCCCTGTGTCGGACTCTGTGCTGATAGCCTGGAGGCTGGAGCCTGCCTCAGATTCTGTGTCTCCCTTTCTCTGTGCTCCTCCCCTGCTCATGCTCTGTCTCTCTCACTCTCAAAAATGAATAAATATTAACACAACAACAACAACAAAACAAAGTGCATTCTTCAATCACATTGGAGAATTGCTTAGAAGGAAATTTACAGCTCTAAATGCTTATATTAGATGTTCTAAGCTCAAATCAGTGACCTAAGCTTCCACGTTAAGAAATTAGAAAAGTGAGAGCAAAACAAAAAGAAGATAAAAACAAGAAGTCAGTGAACTAGAACACAAAAGCAATAGAGACAAATCAATGAGGCCAAAATCTGGTTTTTTTTTTTTTGAAAATATCAATAAAATTAATAAATCTTAAACCAAACTGATATATAAAAGGACAAATTACCAATATCAGGAGGAGAGAGCGAGTGCCATTACTACAGATCCTACAGATTTTAAAGGATAATATTAACAAGTTTATGACAATAAATTTGAAACCTAGATGAAAGAGATAAATTCCTCAAGAGACACAAATAACCAAAGTGCATTTGTGAAGAAATAGATAATCCCATAGCAAAGAAACAGAATGTGTAGTTAAAAACCAAAGAAAATTCCAAGCACAGATGGCTTTTATTGGTAAATTCTACCAAACATTTAAGGAAGAAATACTAATTCCGTACAAACTGTTCAAGAAAACTAAAGAAGAAACACTCCTCAACTCATTCTATGAGGCCAGCATTACCCTGACACCAAAGTCAAAGACATCACAAGAAAACTACATGCTAATTAATATCCATCATGAATATAGACATGAGCAACAAATTACCAGAAAATTGAATCCAGCAGCATATAAAAAGGGTAATATGTCATGACCAAGTAGAATTTATCCTGGGAATGCAACGCTGATTCAACATTCAAAAATCAATGTAATTTACCATATCGACAGATGAAGGAACAAAAATATGATAATCTCAACTGAATGCAGGAAAAGCCTATGACAAAATTTGATACCCATTATAAAAACTCTTAGCAAACTATGATTAGAAGAGAATTTTCTTAACTTGATAAAGGGTGTCTACAGGAATACATTCAGCTCTATTTAATGTGAAAGAATACATTCTCACCAAAATGGATGGATGATAAACACATGGAAAGATGATTAATATCATTAGTCATCATGAAAGGCAAAATTAAACCACAACGAGGTACCACTGTTAGAATGGCCACCACTGCCACCACCACCTGATACCAGGAAGCACCGGTGAGGCTGTGCAACTAGGATTCTCACACATTGCAGCTGGGAATACAAAAGGGTACAGCCATTATCAAAAGGAATTGGGCAGTCTTACAAAATTAAATATATAAACCTACGTGTAGGTATTTACACAAGAGAAAACGTAACGTTCACACAAAAACCTATATGCAACTCTTTCTAGCATTTATACTTGTATTTGCTAAAAACCTGAGATATCCTAAATCTATTTCGAATGGTGAATAAACTATGAATAAGAGGAGCATGGGGCATCACAGATGAATGAATATAAAATGCATTATGCTAGGTGAAAGAAACTAGACCGAGGGGGCTGTATTCTCTATAATTCCATCTATACAACATTCTAGGAAAGGCAAAACCAAGGCAACAAAAACAGGTCAAGGGGTGCCAAGGGCTGGGGTGAGCAGAAGGATGACAACACAGGGGCACAGGAGAATTCTGGGTGTGATGGACCGGCCCCGTACCCTGACTGTGGTGGTTACATAGTGCCGTTCATCAGCACCTGCAGAGCTGTGCTCCTACAAGGGTGAAGTTTATTGAATATAGGTAACTTCTTACTCTCTAGATAATAATAAACATTTAAGCACCTGATACGAATGATGCCTAGACAGAGATCTGAACCTGAAAAGATAATCCCAGCTCTCAAGGAGTTAGGAGATGAATAGCAGTAATAACCATTATCCTTAAGCATAGCTCACACTTAAATGGGGTTTTACCATATGGCAGACGTTGTTCCCAGTACTGCACACGTGTGTGACCCGGGATCCTTACAATAACCCTATGAGTACAGGTAGGATTTAAAAAAAAAAAAATTTTTTTTTAATGTTTGTTTATTTTTGAGAGAGACAGAGACAGAATGCGAGTGGGTGAGGGGCAGAGAGAGAGGGAGACACAGGATCCAAAGCAGGCTCCAGGCTCTGAGCTGTTGGCACAGAGCCCGACGCAGGGCTTGAATTCACAAGCTGTGAGATCATGACCTGAGCTGAAGTCGGACGCTCAACCGACTGAGCCACCCAGGTGCCCTGGACAGGTAGGATTTCTAGTGCCACTTGAGAGTTGAGGAAATTTAGCCGAAGAGGGCTGCATAACTGGCCAAGGTCACACAGCAGAAAAGTAGGAAGCCCAGGTTCAAAGCCAGGTAGCCTGGCTCTTAGCACTTTGTAATCCTTGCCTCCATTTGTTAATAAGTCATCCTAAGTTATATGGCTATTTGAAGCAAAGTAAAATTTAATACTCATAATTCCATCTTCCTTCTGTAAGCTCCCCTTGCTACTCAGAATGGGGGTGCATAAAAACATCTTTCAAAAATAGAGTAGTGATTCTTTTCTACTGAGGTTTCCTGTTTGTTCTTTAGTCTGAGAAAGAATCTAAATTACCCAGTTGTAGCTCCTGCTTGGGTTTCCCCAAAGGATCTGAAATGACCTGATAGGGAGGGAACACTGCACCCCTTGGGGAGGGAGAAAAGAGAACAGACATCTGAGATTGGGAGGCAGGGACAGCTCCTCTCCTTCCTTCAAGATGGCAAGCAGCAAGCTCCTTGTTTACACGACCACTTTATCTTTTTTTTTTTTAAGTTTGAGAGACAGTGTGCGCATGTATGCACACACACGTGGAGGAGGGGCAGAGAGGGAGAGTGTTAGAGAGAGAATCCAAGCAGGCTCCCCAAGGCCAGTGCAGAGCCTGACACAGGGCTCAACACAGGAAACCGTGAAATCATGACCTGAGCTGAAATCAAGAGTTGGACATTTAACCGACTGAGCCACCCTGGTGCCCCTACATGACCTCTTTACAATTAGAAAACAAAAACAAAAACAAAACGCTTGAGAGACTTCTGGCAAAACCAAAGGGTAAAAGAGCAAGGGGAAATGAAGGGAGGACCAGGGGTGACAAGGACTTCTGACTGAGGTGCCGGTAACATTGTATTTTTTAATCTAGATGGTGGTCTGCAGATGTATTCACTTGAGGACCATTCCCAGAGTTGTATGCTTATTCACTTTTCTGCACCTATGTCATACTTCAATATAACAACATATTTAAAAGTAACACGGAAGGGGGAATTATGCAGGAAAAAAAAACCTAGTTGGTTCCTTTCTTCATTATAACATACGAGTAGATAGTTTTAATATCCAGAGATGTTTCAAAACCAACCTTTGGTTTCACACAGCGGTCTAGAATTAGAACACTTGATTATAACCAAGACATAAGGTCTTCTAAGTTAAAAAGATCTCCAGAAAGGAACTCTGGGTGCTTTAAAGGACTATACTAGGGGCACCTGGGTGGCTCTGAAAGGGCGGGCCTATGCCGGCCGACTCCATCTTGTTCTGTGTCCTTCACCTTGACCACACCTCCTCCCCTTGAGTAACCCCCCCCCTCACCTGTCTAACAGGACTCGGACCCTTCCCCAGCCAATCGGCTGAGGCCACAGCCGTTACCTCACCAACTGCCCCTGGGCCCCAATAAAACCTTTGTCCTTTTGAAACTCGCTCTCTCTCCCTGGTATCTCACCGCTGCGTCGGTGCAGGTAGGGGATTGAGCTCGAGCTAGCTCGAATAAAGGTTCTTTTGCTTTTGCATCGGACTCGGCTCCCTAGTGGTCTTTGGGGATCACGAATTCTGGGCATAACAGCTCAGTCGGTTAAGCGGCCGACTTCGGCTCAGGGCATGATCTCACGGTCCGTGAGTTCGAGCCCCGCGTCGGGCTCTGTGCTGACAGCTCAGAGCCTGGAGCCTGTTTCCGATTCTGTGTCTTCCTCTCTCTCTGCCCCTCCCCTGTTCATGCTGTCTCTCTGTGTCTCAAAAATAAATAAATGTTAAAAAAAAATTAAAAAAAAAAATAAATAAAGGAATATACTGATTTCTCCCCCAAATACAATGATAACACAGTGCAAAATACACAGAACGAATACGACAACCAAAGCTCGGGCATAACCTTTATCAGGCAAATGGAACAGAGGCGCCGAGATGGGGACTAGACCTATTCTCTGGACCGCACAAAGCCAGGGCACACCCTTAGGGGAAGAAGAAGGGCTCAATGTGTCAGACCCAGAACTTGAATTGATTCTACTTTCTATCTCAAAAAAGAAGAAAGCAGTCCGCATGGCAACCACAATTGTACCTTTTATTTTCCATGAAAGGTATTCAGCTAGTCAGTGGTTCCCATTCCTGGATGCACATTAAAATCACCTGGGGGAGATTTTAAAACATTCTGAAATACTGGGCTTGGTTGAAGATTATTTTTTTTAAAGTTCCTTACCTGATTCTGATGTGAACCCAGGGTTGAATACTAATTTAGGTAGTACTGAATCGTGTTCCACTTGGTTCTTTCCCTGTTTCCAATATTTTGTGTTCTGATACCTTAGCTAATTATGACTATTCTAATTTATAGGATTGTTTCCCTTTCTGGTACTAATTATTAATACCTCTTCATAAAAAGCAAGCAAGCCTGAAGAGATTGATTACAATTCTCAGGAAAATCAATATTTGCATGTAGGACAAGGAAGGAAAAGAAACTGAGACGGACAAGTCCCGGTGGCCGGACCAGCAGGTGATGTCACAGGGAATGAACATGAAACTCCTTCCAGGATAACTTAGATTGTAAAAACTAGCTTCTTAGAACCCTGACTAATCAATACCGGAAGTGACTGAATATGGACAATCAAGGCTACTTCTCCTTTAATACTAGCCCCTGTTTTGCTTGGCAAACAGGCTTCAGAGAAAGATAAAGAGGCTTTTCAAAAGGGCAGGGATGCATTTCAATACTCACGTCTTCTCCAAACACTGGAGTCTCACACAGACGTGATGTGTCAGTTACGCCGTATCCTAGCAACATCTCACAAAGAGAAGAGTGTGTGATGCCAAGCAAGGCTTAACCTAGTGTTCAAATGTAAGTCATGAGGTGGCCTCGCTTTGGGGACTCCTGTTCAAGTAAACGTTACCCGAGGAAAGTGTGTGCGAGCACTGGGCATCTTCCCCACTAAAGAAAGGAGGTGGGGGGGAGGTGGTTCTCACTCCAGAGTTTCACCCACTTGTTTTTCACTCCTGAAGCTTCGGTGTAGCCGTGGCTCCATACAGCTGGGGCTCCAGATCCATCTCCCGCTGAAGGCTGATCAATCTTGAAACAGCGGATGTTACTAACGAGAAAAGGAAGAGACGGGAATCGTTAGAATCAAATAATGTGTGAATTGCTACCTTTGTCTGCTAAGCGCCAGGTACTTACCACTCCTGTGTTTAATGTGTCTGAAATCTTTTATCAGCCAGAAGAACTAGCTACTCAACAAAGCGAAAGCAAAGGAGCGTTATATAGACAGAGCCTCAAAACTCGTTTTCGACAGCGTCCTAGGGTGGTTATTAGAGACCTTTACACATCGCCCTAGATGGCGGCTGTCTCCCAGGAGCGAGAAGGACCCCTCTCAACCTCGGCATGAGAAAAGAAAACATTACGTTGGGTGTAGTCTTACAACATGAACACCAGATTTGAAAAGTAAGAAATCTAAGCCACAATTATACTGTATTTGAATGCTGTGAGCAAATTCTGCAACATTCATCCTCAAATCCAATTTCTGCCCATTTCACCCCTTCAGAGGTTTCACAAATCCTGAGGACTTGCCATCCCCGAAGCTTCCGGTTCTTTCCTCACTCGCACGGCCATTCATGCTAAGACTAATAACCATAAAATTATGAAAGGGGTATTTCAACAAATCACACATGAACTATGTGGATTTAAACTGGGAGAGAAGTCATCTCACTTGCCACAACTGGCCCAACAGGACCCAAGACTGAAATACTAAAAGCGTAAACTCTTGAATGGGGTTTTTAAAATCCACCCTACTAGAAAGCATTCTGTGCCCCCAAACAGGAAATTCTGCAGATGTGAAATAGGTTTTTAAAAAGGCTGGCTACCGCATGGTGAACTTAATCCCACTTATAAGTTGCTACTGGTTTTCTCCCTCTATCACTTAAGAGAAAAATCATGTGTGTCGTCTCTTAACACAAACGCTTTTGTCATGACCCCAAGAATTTATCTGTTGGCATTCATTAACTCCAAAATACAACCCTTCAACTTTAAGAAGGAAATCTATATCTAATTGCATTCACTTTGATTTTAGAAATAGCTGGTGGCGGTTTCTTTGAAATTTAAAAATATTTCGTGAAAGAAAAGTTTCTACTCTCAATCGGCAGCAAACATTCGCTCTTCCCTTTATCCTCAAAAGCCAAAAAAGCACCAACGGAAAATCCTGAAATGAGGTTAATACCTTATTTTACAGCAGGGCTATTTATCCTCTTTTCAGAAGTTGTCATTCCTACCAATAAAAGAGGGGCATTGAATGAGTCTGCCGTTATCTGCTGTTCATGGGACCCTGCTAGCAGATTTCATCCATGCACAACGGTAAGCACATGCAAAGGGTTTCTTAATAAGGCATCACTAAGGGTTTCACTGCATCTCTGCTGCCTTTCTGAATTCCAGAGAAAAACTGAAGGCTCATTTCTAAAGACAGTTATACTTTTTATTATAGAACACAGAGCCTTCAAAGAAATAATGCCACTTCCCGGCCTGAGTATGCTATTTTTTTCCCCTAGCCTGAGTATGAACGGAAAAAAAAAAACAATCCTTGACCTGCCCCCCGCCCCCCAAACGCTTCCCAGTGAAGCAGGGGTTTCTCCTTCTCTGCCCAGCTGATACAGGGTGGCTGAGCAGCTGTCCCAAACGACCTGAACGCTGACTCTTGCACATCTTCCGAGGAGTCTGAGAGAACATGCGAGCCGGAGCTCAGTCACAGTCACGCAGAAGCGTCAGCCTATGCCCTTACCCGGTCTCACACAGAATAAACAGGCCACCCCTCCAACAGCACAAGAAATACAGTAGATACGGAAGCTCTTCCAAGTTATTAAGAAGCCACAGCCTCCCAGCTGTGAAACAGAAGGCATCATTTTTACATAAAAGTGTTATGTGGGCCCCCGGGTGGCTCAGGCGATTAAGTGTCCCACTCTTGATTTCGTCTCACGTCATGATCTCACAGTTCCTGGGGTGGAGCCCGTGTTAGGCTCTGCGCTGACAGCAGGGAGCCTGCTTGGGGTTTTCTCTCTCTCTGCCCCCCCCCCCCCCATGAGAACTCTCTCTCAAAATAATTCTTTAAAAGAAAAACTGTGATTTCATTGTCTGTTCCTTTTTAAAATTTTTAAATTTTTTTAAATTTATTTTTCGTAGCTTATTTGAGAGTGAGCGAGCACGAGTGAGGAAGGGGCAGAGGGAGAGGGAGAGGGAGAGAGAGAGAATCCCAAGCAGACTCTGAGCTCTCAGCGCAAGGCCTGATGCAGGGCTTGATCCCACAAACTGCGAGGTCATGACCTAAGAAGCCGAAATTAAGAGTCTGACAACCGGGTCACCCAGGAGCCCATGTCTTTTTTTTTTTTTTTTTTTTAATCTTAGAACACACATCTGATGCTCTGTAGTAGCTCAGGCCAGTCTAGTAACATGTCCATTGCAGAGACTTTAACAAATAGATTTTTCTTATGGATAATAGTGGGGTAATCATAAATATGTGGTTTTGCATCTTGTTTCTAATTATGTCATGAACATTTTCCCATGTCACGTTATATTCATCCTAAATATAATTAGATTGATGATCACCTCTGTGCCTAAAATGAATACCACATTTCTGATTATTTTTTAGAATGAATTTTGCCATAGAAAACCTTGATCTAAGTATATGAATATTTTTAAAGGCTTGATACACAGAGTCCATAGCTTTTAAGAAAAGTTATGTTCAATTTACAGTACTCCAGCAGCACCAATTTGAGGGGGGAAGTATTAATATTTCCTTGATATACTAGTAAGTTTGAACATGACATTTTCATGCAACTATCTGTACTTCTTTCGTGAAATGTTAACCTCCTTCACTTATTTGCTGTTCAAGTACTTTTCTTCTAAGAACATTTTTTAACAAGAATATTAATGCTTGTATTTTTCCTGTTTTTTTTTTTTTGCCACTGTTTCTTCTTAGTTTGTCATTTGCCTTTTAGATTTACTCTTGGTTTTTTTCCTGGAAAGAGATTTCAAACTTTTGTGTATACAAAGTATTTTTAAATACTTAGAAATATCAAAACCAATTATATATATTGATTTCTACTTTTGCGATCCCCACCCTCCCACCCCCACCTCCCACTTTTGGACAGAAAAAGATGTTTTCTGGCTTGTGAATATATTCATGTGATTTTTTTCTTACTTTTAGAAATTATTTCATTTTATAGAGTTCTTTAATTTAGCTTTAATTTATTTTGGTGTGTAATACAAATTCAACTTAATTTTGATATAATTGTTTTATGCAAAATTTCATATATTTATAAAAATACTCAAAAGCTAGCTGCGTTAAGATGAAAATATATTTTGATAATCCAGGTACTCTTAGTTCTAGAAGTCTCTTAGGACTTCCTCCTCATCATATGGAGGAGAAAGCTGAGGTCTGGACAGACTCAAGGATTTGGGCCGAGGCTCCACTAACTGAGAAAAAGTACAGAGCGCCTAGACCCCCTGCAGCTCTCCTAGGACACTCTGCTTAGGCAGTACTCCTCAATTATAGACTGAAATCAATCAGTACCTGAAACAAACAGGCACTAACTAGGCCAATTCCATCCAGGAATCGCCTCGAGCGATATTCAGATTTTAGCTGGCAGTAAACACCTAGGATAATATTAATGACTGCTCTTTTAAAATTCTCCTCCTTTTCAGTTTTGTTCTAAGACAACGGAAGAAGACTTTTAGCAGGAGACAGCACAACAGGGCTTAAGCATAGAAGGCAAACACAATGACTAACGTGTGTCAGTGTCCGAGACTTAAGCTGGCTGCAAGAAAATTCAGAAAAGTTTAAAGAAGGTAATGATGACCATCCATAATCCTGTCATCCAGAGAATAACACTATTTTAACATTTGTATATCCTTGCAGGCATTTTCTAGGTGTACACATGCACACAAATTTATTTTGGAAAAAGTGGGAACATACCATACAAATATTTTGTAAATATTCTTCTCATTGAACTTCATACGTAGGGATCTTTAACTCTACATCATTTTAAGTGTATTATTTTGAGAGAAGAGAGGGTGCACATGCATGCATGGATGGGGGAGGGGCAGCGAGGGGAGACACAGAATCTGAAGGGAGCTCCAGGCTCTGAGGTGTCAGCAGAGTCGGACGTGGGGCTCGAACCCATGAAGCGTGAGATCATGACCTGAGCCAAAATCAAGAGTCAGACGCTCAACTGACTGAGCCACCCAGGGACTCCTACAGCATTGTTTTTAATGGCTATATAATATTCAATTATGAAGCACAATTCTCTTGACAGACATTTAGAGTTGTGTGAGAAGAAATTTTTAAAGACGGTTTTTTTCTAATGAGGTTTCCTCCTTTAATGTTTTACCCAGTGAACTTCAACCTGCAATTCTTTGTCGACATCAAGAACGACACTATCAATGAATTCTTTCCCCAAACACGATAACTTAGCAGGATCTAACTATCCCACACTCCCAGTTTTGTTTAAACCACCTGCATTTTACCAGATTGTTAGTTTTTCCCACATCATGCATCTCTTTCAATCCTTTCCTAACATTTGCATTAAGCATCACACCATATCCTCAGTAACTGAGATGTAAGTTTATGTCTTAGTTATTCATGGCTCTCCTCCGAGTTTTTCTTTATATCCACCCCCCCGCCCTTTTGTATTCATTATTCTCATTCTCTTTTTGCCTGGATACTTCCTCAAAGACTTTCTGAAAGGACACTTGAGTATCCAACTGTTTGAAATTGTTTTTGGCCCTCCATTCTGGTGAACTATGGACTCACAAATCGCTCCAAATGTGTGTAGATACAGCTAAGAAGCCACCGGGCACTTCATACTGTTTAATGTTTTCACTGAGTTACAAATCGCGCTGTCCGTGAACGTGGACAGGGCTGCAGGGCATCACGAGATACTTACTTCAGCAATTCCAGGGTTTTGTGATCAAGGGCAAGTCGGGGGTTTCCAGTCAGGTCTAGTTCTTGTAGTTTTGGAGGCAGGTTTTCTGGTAAAGTGACTTCGCTTAGCTCATTACAGCTCAGGTCCACGCACTGCAACAAGAAGGGGAAACCGGAAGTGATGGCCCGGACAAGTGGTTCAGGTGGCTCTATGCTCCTACCCGTTGCTTGAGAATCAGTCTGCCATTCACTAGACTATGCTGGCCAAGTGCAGAAAAATAAGATTGTCTGCTACCCTCCCATAAACATTTAAAACAGATTCTGCTATCTGCAGCTAAAATGTTCACTTTCTTTGGTTAACACAGAAAACCCGTGTTCTTTATTCTCCCCCTCGTTATCTTTTTAAGTTTATCTCTACATGTAAAACAACAAGCATTAGCTGAAAATCCCAAGGATGGTTTTTCTGATTGCTCACAAAATCTCCACACCTGTTATGGCCATAAGGGGTAGAGTCAACATCGAAATGGAACTTTGAAGGGGCTTCCTTAAATCAAAATACCTGCAAGATGAGGAAGGCAGGGACACCTTCAAAATGAGAAGATAATTCAAAAGAAGCTCAATAAGAAACTGGTAAAAGACTAGCTGTTGGGCCTGCCTGCCGCCTGCAAGGAAAAAGGCAGGAGTCAAATAAGGATCCCACCCCCCAGGCATCCAGTACCTAGATCTTCCACCAGCTCCTGCCTAAAATCACTCGAAAACAATGACAAAAAGGGTCAGCATGTTGATTAGAACAAAACTTGTGTTATCTGCGAATGGGGATAATACCTCCTTTCTCACAAAACTGAGGTAAGCCCTAAAAGAGGTGCTGCGTTTGTGTTCTGAGAGCAGGGAACCGGAGGAGAAGGTGGCTCACCATCGACAAGAGGGAAAAGGAGTAATTGGCAATTTTTCCGGAGAAAAGAACATGTAATCCATAATTTGGCAGAAAGGGGTAGGAAGAATTCAATTATCCAGCTTGAGGCTGCACCTTCTTATGATTTCAGAAAATGCCTCAAGAGCCTGTTAAAAATCTTAAGATGGTTTGAAAGGCAAATTGTATCCAAGAATTTCAGAATCTTTAAAGCAGACAAAATCATCTTTTTTGGAAAAAATTTTAACTTAAATCTGTTATGGATTGGGGAGGGACAGAGACCGAATGAACACCTATATTTTTGGAGAAAAATATTCTCAACTGACTTCAAATAATGCAATGTTTCCACACAAATTGTTTTATACCCTTGCTCTCAAGCAGTAGCAATGATATAAAATTATATTGTAATTTTAATTACTTTGTATTATGAGAGTGTTGTAACCACTTTATAAAAAGTTGGACAAGTAGAAAAGCTTAGAAAACTTGCCTTTATATGTAGTGCCCTAACATAACCAGTGTTAGTATCCAATTTTTCTTATTAATATAAACAAAAATTAAAAAAAAACATAAATGTAGATACAATTTCATCACTTATTCCATATCTGGACTCCTAGCACCTTTAATGGCAGAAGACATATATTCATTGAGCCTAAACATCAATAGGGAGGTGGTCATCTTTTTGTTTTGTTTTTCCATTTATAAATAATGGTTGCATCAATAGTCAACTGGACTGTAATGAAAAACCACTAATACTGAGAATACTAAAGATGGGCTGTTCCATCAGGATAGTCCGTGTACATCAGCACGGAGAAGGCAAATGCTGCCAGTGCTATGTGCTGGGCAGTGATGAAACACAAGCTTGAGGACTGGCTGGTGTGCGTAACTTAGAACGGGTGGTTGACAGAAACAAAAACAAGGTCAGACCATGAACTATGGGGAAAGACTGTAGACATCTCAGAACATTATGGAATTTTATGAAATTGATAGGCATCGTTTTCTAATTTCACCTAATGATTTAAACACTCATAGCTCTGCCGGTGTAAAATTGCTCATTCTTTAAATTACCAAATTATAAAATGAGTTCAGTAGGGTGTTTATTTATGACGACAATGCTGGCGTTGTCTTTATAAATAATCCTCTCAGAAGTGGTGCTTACCACCATCAAGTCCCTCTGTCTCTCCCCCTTCCCCCTCCCCCCAAGGCCCTTAATCACTGCAGCCAGTTCCTGTGCCCTGTCCCACAGTGTTGTCGCCTCTACAGGGAGGTCTGGGACCGCGGGGGTCCTGACTTTGCTCTTGTCTCATCTCCCTCCGGCCCACTCCCCACAGGGCTGTCAGGGGGACTGTGATGTGCTTAATCCCATCTGATCGCACTCGGGCTTGTCTTTCAGTCACTCCCTACTGCCTTCCAATCTGCCACCAGACTCCTCAGCCTGTCAAATAAGGCCCTTCATCTCCACCTTCCAGCACCTGCTTCCCTGCGCTCTATATTCAGCGGTGTCACAGTTAATTCCAGTTCCCGCGTGTGTCATGTTCTCACTTGCGCTCTGCACATACTGCTCTGTGACCGGGACTCTTCAGGCTTTCCTCGCCCCTTACCTGGCACAATCTGCCCCATTCTTGTCAGTCTCAACTCGACGCCAATTCCACTAGGACCCCTCGTTCAAAGTTTCCGCTTACTTATTCCTCCCATTAGACTACGAGCTCCTAGAGAACAGGGCCGGTGGCTCCTCCCCCATGTCCTTAGTGCAGCACAGAGAACAGATGCCCACAAATGCCTGGGAATTAGTAGACAATTATTTGTTGAACAAAGAAATGAACGAATCTTCCGAGAAGATCCTCCAGTAATTCAATCCACTAGGATGGAAACGGAGATACGCGTGCTGAGGTTCAGTCTGGAGTAAATAGCATAATGGCAGATAAGGAGAGAAATACCCTTTCATGGTTCTATACATTGGAGGAGGTTTGATCATGAAAATTGCAGGGTGTTGGTTCCCAGCGCTGACCTACTGGCATTAACATAAACAGTCAGTGCTCTACTTACAAGCTCTATTCCTTATTCTTTTAATAGTCTTCCACAAACACTTGTTGACTGAGTGGTTGTAATGGCTACCACTAGGAAAACAGAAAATTTGGGGGTGAGACTGGAGAAAACAAATAGTACTTGCGTATTCCATGACGTTTAATGTATGTTTCTCTATTGTTTAATGCATTAAAATTTTCTTGAAAATACATTATTAAATAGAATGTTAAATCAGCCTACAAAGTTACCTTTCCCTCTTTCAGGCCTATTTTAGGACATAGCTTACAAAAACTACTTGGCTATAGTACAAAATTCTGGTAAGAATACTCAAAACAGAATTATCCAACCCTTGGAAAAAGTGAGATAACTCATAGTTGGAGGAACTCAAGATTTAGAGGGAAAGACCGCTAATACGTTTAGCTAAGAGCACAGGAAAATAATCAGTGCATCTTAAAGAGAACTGATCCGACATTTAAGTATAATTATCACCAAAGCTCTGATATCTTTATTATGTTTTCCTCACAGAACCTTACCAAAGACACGGGCGTATCACTTTTCACAGCAGCGTATTACCTATTATCCCCCCAGTAATCGCCTGGACTGCCCGGAAACAGCAGAGTCACCTGCTAACCCTGAGCGATTCTGCAACCGCTTGCTTCAGCCTTCAGACCACAGCCAGGCCACCAGCGCAGCCACGCGGCCCTCCAGAGCGCAAAGGGGCACTCCCAATCACCTTTGCACTCCCGTGCCCTCACGGCGGGAAAAGCTGCTGATGTAATTATTTCTGTAATTGTTCAGAAATGTATATTGTTTAAACCGCCCCACCTTTTAGGGAGTTGCAAAAGAAGACCTTTCATCTTTTATAAAGCCTTCCCTCTCTGTATTTACATACACTGTGATTTTCCTCCGAACAGGTTCACTAATTTTCATTACGAATTCCTAAGAAGCAAATAAATGCAAGTGTTCATCCAAAAGAGCCTTGATTTAGCACCTACCTGGTGGCAGACAATAAGCCAGACGTCAGGGATCTACAGAGACAGCATCACAGTCCCCACCCTGGGGAATTCCCAGGCCAGAGTGGGAAATGATTCTCCCTCCGGCTGCAAATCAGTAATAGGTACAAGTGTGCACGGGTGTGACAGGTTAAGGCTTCCGAGAGGGCCTTCCAGGAGGGGATTTTTGTGAAGAATCGAAGATAACGAGGCAGAGAAAACAGGAGGGCATCCAGGGAGAGAGAATAGCACACGGCTTACCAGGACACCAACCACGAGTGACTGGCGTGGCTGGGGATGGCGGAGAGGCAGGCAGGGACCAGATGGTAAGCTAGAGACTGTGTCTCAGGTAGAAGTGGTCTGTACTACCTCCCTCTCTTACAGTTAGGAGACACAGCCTTTTAGCTTAATAGTAAAATAAATACACACATGTATTGTTTCTCACTATGTAACTTGTAGCCAGATTCTCTTGAAACACCTAAACTATATTTATTCCTGATGTTGTATAGACTAAGTGGTCATTACTGTAGGACGTTCATATATCTAAGTAAACTTTAACTAAATGAGCCAGTGAGAACCTGTCAAAGATACTCAGACTCCAAACCCAAAGCTGGAGTTCTATTTTTCTATATAGGGGCGCCTGGGTGGCTCAGTCGGTTGAGCGTCTGGCTTCGGCTCAGGTCATGATCTCGCGGTTTGTGAGTCTGAGCCCCACACTGGGCTCACTGCTGTCAGTGCAGAGCCCGCTTCAGATCCCCTGTCTCCCTTTCTCTGCCCTTCTTCGACTTGCGCTCTCCCACAAAAATAAATTAAAAAAAAAAAAAAAGAAAGAAAGAAAGAAAATGCATTCTTTATATAAACTGAGCAATTCCTTTCTATCACTACTTCTTAAAATTGGTTATGTGTGCCTTTGGAAGGATGCAGTGGTAGGTATATCACAGAGTTACAGGGCACCTGGCCCATGCTTCTGTGGGCTTCAGTTTTACTCAAAGATGATGGACAGAAAGGGCCTTTATGTTTACACGAAAACTAACAGAAATGGTAAAAAGCAGAATGCAAAAGGAGTGTGTGATTTTAGATTGCAGAGGAGACTTGAGAGAAATTTGCTTGTGATTTCAGGCCATACCCCAGACTTCTGGGCCTATCAGCTCACTTCTCTTCAGCCTTAGGGGCAGGAGACTTTGAAGAGCATGACGGTGACCACGTCACTGCCTACTTCCTGAGGACTCAGCCACGAGCGCTCCTTTCGTTCATCTGCCACGTATCCATGCCCCACCGCATACGATGCGCGCGGCGTTTTGTTGGAAAGGACATGGCTCTGAAGTTAAAAGGATCTGCTGAAATAATTGTTTCAACTAGAGTTTAAAAACCATCAAACAAACTAGTCTGACTTAATTCGTTACTCCAGTTTTGAAAGAGCATATGCAGTCCTGGCTCCCTGCTGTTCTGTCACGAGTGAGGCAGGGAGAAGAGTGGCATGAACGGCCACCTGTGGTCTATAGACGCTGCGTCATCCCTTTCCTTTGCCCTTGTCAGGAGCCCTGCCCCACACAGAAATGGACACAAGATTCCTGGCACGTTAGAAGATCCCCTACATAATTATTACTGACCCAGATTCTAGAACCCTAGTGACGACTGCTCCCAGTTTCTGGTTTTTAGATACACAGGACAAATGCCTCCATGACCTTTAAAGTCTGCGAGGTCAGCTACTCTACCGGGCTGACACCGAACTGGTCCCTGATCTGTCTTCATTTGCATTATCCTACTTTCTGAAGAATTAATCCCTTTTCTTTCATCCATTTGACCCAGCAGTTCCCCATGTTCTTTGTGTCTTTATCACAGAACTGGTTCTCTGTCTCTCTCTCACCTCACCTTACAAACAACAGCAAACAGAGTTTGATTCCAAGGGATATTCAGCTTCCTGTAATCAGTGTTCTCAAGAGTGTGGCATATTAAAAATACTTCATGCTGCATTTCCCCGTGAAAAGAACACAGATCCTAGAGGTGAGTTCACTCAACTTATCCAAGTAGTTTATTACTGCACAGTACAGCATGGAAATAATCTGCAGAAAATTTCAAACACTTTAAAAGACACTGTTCACCCAGTAATTAAAATCAAGATGCCACAGGAACATGTCAAATTTAAAAAAGAAATCGCTGACATGGTGTTTACACTACAAATTTCACTCACCATATGTATCACCTGTTTGTTTTACCTACTCAAACCACACTGCAAAAAGGGTTAGAATAAATCAACAACTGGAGGTTACTCAACTAAGAACTTGGGGAACCGAGCGCTGTATTCATGGTCACTTTTGCTTTTTGGATTCATCAGCCACTAGTAGCCCAAGTGCAGACTTCGGCCTAGGACTAAGCGAGCAGAGTCTGGCTTATGTGGTGACTCTGGGATCATGTTTTCCTGTCTAGCCCACGGAGAGCTGATCTACATCCAGACAAAGCCTGTCTATTTTAGAACCAGAATAGAACACAACCCGCTCCAGGAATACAGGACTGGAGGTAGGGACGACTAATTTGAAAGAGATAAACAAAGGGGAAGACAATAAAACCAAGGAACAAAAGTGCTCTGGCACTGGGTCCACGTGGGCTCACTGGAAAATTCTGAAAGGATACTTTTTCCTACTACCAACTTCTATGACCTTCCTGCCCAAGTACAGAAATTGATGCTGGAGGATGAGCAGATGTCACTGAATGTACCAACATGAGAAAAGGCCACACCTAAATTTTATCCAACATTAGAGGAGGGTGCCGACAGCCTGTTTTAGGGGTACAAGAATAGTGGCTTAGTTCCTCAAGTTAAAAAATATATATTTTAGCATATATATTTTAGTAGGGGAACTTATTTACCCTCTTAAATAGTAATTGGCTTTGAAGCTTCGGTAACAAAGCTGTGAATAAGCACTTTCCTTTAACGTCTTACAAGATGAGACCGTATGGAGAGAACAAGCTAGTTAAATATACCAGGGCCCGTCCCTCTTTAAATCATGTTACCTGCTCAGGTTTTATAACTGCAAGGATCTTAATTTATGATATACTTTAATTGTGGCACTTTGCTTTCAAGAAGCAATAGGAATATAATCTAGGGTTATTAACTCAACAATGAAATTTTAGTATAGGCCGAGTGTTTCAATTGAGGATAAAAATGATCTCTTTTACATTAAAAACATGCTAATTTAGAGCTCAGTTTGCGGTGAAGAGGCGCCCAGGTGTTTTATCACTTGAGATGCAGCAACTCTTTTTACCAAGAATTTTCTTGGTTTAAATGCGTGTACCTGCTTACACAGCAATTTAAAATATTCTCATGTGAGACAATGACATTTCAGCTCAGAGTTCTAAAACAACAGATCTACTACTTTTTCGACACTAGCTGCCCAGGGCTGCAAAACGGATACTTCTGTACATAAAGGATGCGAGAGGGTGCCCACCGCCACTCCCATCCCAGAGCAAACCCCGACAACAAAACCTCTATCTGCTGGTAGTGGAAGCGCTGCATGGTAAAGACCGGATGTTGTTAACATGCGGAGAATGCTAAGGTATAGAAGCTGGGATAAAAAGAAAAGTCAGGGGCGCCTGGGTGGCGCAGTCGGTTAAGCATCCGACTTCAGCCAGGTCACGATCTCACGGTCCGTGAGTTCGAGCCCCGTGTCAGGCTCTGGGCTGATGGCTCGGAGCCTGGAGCCTGTTTCCGATTCTGTGTCTCCCTCTCTCTCTGCCCCTCCCCCGTTCATGCTCTGTCTCTCTCTGTCCCAAAAATAAATAAAAAACGTTGAAAAAAAATTAAAAAAAAAAAAAAAAAAAAGAAAAAAGAAAAGTCAAAGAACAAAAGAAAGAAAACCATTAAAAAAGCAATACCACAAGTAAAACCTTTAAAGGAGCGATAAAGTCAAACAGAGCGAAGGCAACGGGAAGGCGTTAAACAGATTTACCAGGCGCCGACCGACTTTAGAATCCAGGAAGGCAAGCAAGGGTCTTGGAGAGGATTCGGTTTCACAGAAGAAGAGTCAGATTTTGCAAAATCTAGTTAAAGCCTGAAAAGTTTAAATGTCTATCTGTTATCTGTACTTTAAACCAGATACTTGGGGGAAAAAAAAAAGCCTCATCTACAATTTCGAGTAAGAAAACACTAAAAGACAGGTGCAGAAAGTTAAGACCAGCAAACGGGAGGTTGTTCTTGCGACTCTCCCCTTCTCGAGCTGGTGCCCCACCGGGCACGGTGCACAGAGACCAGTTTAATAGGTCCCTGTCGTAGCACAGCCCCCGTGTCCAGTAATGGGCAGGACAGGAGCCCTGGGAAGCTTAGCTGTCAACCTCGTGCCAGTGCTGGAGGCAAAGAAGTATTTGTTTACGTAACAAATTTCCAGATTTTGATGGTCATCAGCCAGAATAGCTGCTGCATATGATCACAGCTGAACCACATCAGGAGTGTATTAATTATAGCTAACATTACAGGGTTCTTCCTGTTGCCACTCCTATTCCAAATGTTCACACGGAGGATTTCCCTCATCCTCACGGCAAGACTGCAAAGGAAGGACTCGTCTTCCCTCAGTTTACATATGAGGAAATGAAGCAGTTGAGGAACTTTTAGCTGGAATAAAATTCCAGGTCTGTTTCCTTTCAGAGCCCTGCCTCTTCACCCTTGTGAAAGGTACTATATGGAAAGCAGAAGTAAACTATGCCTATGAGCTTATAACCAATGTTCTAAAATGCCAGTGACGTACGAAGTGATAGTGTGCTCTAGGTAAAATATATCATGGCCCAAAGCACGCACATACTTAGAAAATGACTTGTATATACCTCAACCATGTAAATGGATAAAAACCACTGTAGTGAAAGATTATGCATGCTCCTTAAAGTGTCTTCAGTGGGGCGCCTGGGTGGCTCAGTCGGTTGAGCGTCTGACTTCGGCTCAGGTCACGATCTCACGGTTCATGAGTTCGAGCTCCACTTCAGGCTCTGTGCTGAGAGCTCAGAGCCCAGAGCCTGCATCGGATTCTGTGTCTCCCTCTCTCTCTCTGCCTCTCCCCTGCTTTCTGTCTCTCTCTCTCAAAAATAAACAAACATTAAAAAAAATAAAGTGTCTTCAAACGTCTACATAATTTCTTAAATCTGATACATAAAGATCATAACAGAAAGTGCCTGGAGGGTGGCCAAGAAAGATGACTTTGGTTCCTTTTTAGGAGATTAAAATGTGCTCCAAGTCTATAACCATGGAATTATTTCTTACTAAGCACAAAACTGACGATCAGAAATGCTAAGATACAAATGCAAAAATACATTATATGTAAATAACTCCTTACTTTTGCACCAAAAATCATGAATAAAAAGGTTGTTACGCGGCTTTCATTCTGGCAGGCTGGTTTCATCCTATGATCTACCCTGAGTCAGAAGTCGCGAACTGCAGACTGTTTCTGCTGCCAATTTACGGTCTTCATGGACACAAACCCCTTTGTTTTCCAGCACCTCACATCAGATGGGAATAACAGCTCTTCTGCTAGTTTCATTAAATTGAAATGAATGTTTGGGGATGGGAACGATGCGGGATCTGTCAAGGGAATTAGTACTAACTGGGTGCTGTGCTGGTGGATACGATTTAATCGCGTGAGTCTGGGGGAGGAGCATGCAGTTTGTTAACTTTTTCAAACTGCTGTCAGGCATTTGAGTGACATACGCTTTGAGCCTCATAACCACCCTGGAAATGAGGAGGACAAGTATCGTTAGATGGGAAAGAGTTAGGTGACTATATGGTTAGCCTCAATTCACACAGCTAGTTATGGACAGAGCCCAGAGTATCACTTTCCCAACTCCTGATCCTGTGTTTTTTATTTATCGCTGTTGGTTTTTCCCTCTGCTGACAAGGCAGCGTAGCCCAGTGGTTGGAAAAGATGGGGCAACGTCAACCGAGAGTCTTGAATCCAACAAAGGTGCAGACATCGTGAACTGATGAATTAGACAAAGCAATTCTCTCCTGTGACCTGCTCTTGGAGGCTACGGAGTCAGACCACGTACCTTGATTTCTGGGAGCTGCATCACTTCAGGAAAGACTTCAATGCAATTAGAATGTGCAATCACGGTGTGCATACGCCTGCAATTCATGACAGTGGTCGGGATGGCTTTCAGTTTATTCCCACTGACATCAATTTCTTCAAGTTCCTCCAGTTTTGCCATTTTACTAAAGAAAGGAAAATCCAAGGGGGAGCAGGTCGTAAAATAATCCTAAGGCAATTAAAAAATAATAATACATAACAAGAATAAAAAGGGAATTTACTATGAACCTAAAGATTCTTTAAAGATTCACTGTATAATATAACTGTGTGTTAACTATACTGGAATTAAAAAATAAAAGATTCACTTGTAATCATCATTTTAACAAGACCCGGGCGCCTGGGTGGCTCGGTCAGTTAAATGTCTCCATCTTGATTTTGGCTCAAGTCACAATCTCATGGTTGTGAGATCAGGCCCCGTGTCAGGCTCTGCACTGACAGCACGGAGCCTGCTTGGGATTCTCTCTCCCTGTCTCTCTGCCCCTCCCCTGCTTGTTCTCTCTTTCTCCCTAAAAAAATAAAAAAAAAAATTTTAAGACCATTTTCACTACTGGTTTTGAGTATCAAAGTAGTTTAACACCTCCTTTCCTAGTATAAAACAAAAACTATTAACTTCAACTGTTCAAATTAGCAAAAAAAGAAAAATGGATGTCTCTTTCCTCTTAAAACTGTGTGAATTAAGTTATTCTGGCAACAATCGCTTTGCTATGTAGCTTAGTCTCAACACCAATAAAAATCCTACTCAAGTGGGATAATAAGTTAGCATTAATCCACTAGAAGTGCTTTAAAAAAGCTCAGTTTGAGGGGCACATGGGTGGCTCAGTGGGTTAAGCATCTGACTTCAGCTCAGGTCATGGTCTCACAGTTCATGAGTTCAAGCCCCACATCGGGTTCTGTGCTGACAGCCCAGAGCCTGGAACTTGCTTCAGATTCTGTGTCTCCCTCTCTCTCTGCACCTTCCCTGCTCACAGTCTGTCTCTCCCTGTCTCTCAACAATAAATGTTAAAAAAAAAAAAATTAAAAAAAAAAAATCAGTTTGAGAGAAAGACTTGTCTTTGTATTGGCTCTGAAAGGTCAGGGGAGGCAGCATAGCCCAGGGCGTTTGCTCATATGAAGACATGCTTTCCCCAAAACCCCACTCCCCAGATTCCTGTGACATCATTTGTGATGGACCATCTCTGGACCTGGCAGGGCCCAAATGCAAACCGTGCCCAAAAGAAATTCCTTTCACCTCCTGTTAAATATCTGCCAAGGAGGACTCTTGCTAACCTTACTTTAATAACACATCCTAATACATTGAACACGTTTGTTTAAGAATGTCTTTTATTGTGGTGGCGTCCAAGTCCTGATTTCAGCTCAGGTCATGATCTTGCAGTTTGTGAGCTCAAGCCCCATACTGGGCTCTGTGCTGACACAGCAGAGCCCATTGGGATTCTCTCTCTCCTATCTCTTTGCTCTTCCCTCTATCTCTCTCGAAATAAATGAACATTAAAAACAAACAAACAAACAAACAAAAAACGGCTAAAAGAATGTCTTTTATTTTTCAGTCTTAATCTATAGTTGATCTTAGTAATATTAACCAATAATTATAGTAACCAAATAAAGAAAATGTGTTAGGGTTTCTTGCCTTTTCTGCAAATGTGGAGGGAAAAAACCATGCACCTCTACAATCCTGTAATAGCATCTACCACTCCTCTGACCCTTTCTCTACTACTGGTGATGCTGGGCTCCAAAAACTGCAGGATTTCCAGTAAGTATAACTCAAACTTTGAATCATGTAGTTTACAATTGTTGGTATCTCTTCTGTTTGTTATGGTTTCATTTGTCATAAGAAGCCTTCAAAAAAAATTTAGCAAGAAATCCTTTTATTTACTTTTCCTTCTGTCATCTCTCAAATATAAAATTTATCTTATTTATCTTGAAAATTAATATATTCCGAAGATACAGTAAGAACTGAGTTTTCATTTTATGACATCAGGTCTTTTAATATCCTGAGCAGGAATCAGGATATGCTACAAACAACACTGTGTACACAGACTGTGAAGGGATTGAGCTCCGACTGCCTGAATTTGTGAGACTATTACTTGAATATGCTGTTATCATATTTGGAAAGAAATATGGAGAAATCCATGAGTAATGGGGCATGGAAAATGACCAAAAGTATAGAAATCGGGCCCAAGAAAGAACTTAAACAAGTTTCCATTCCTCCACATACAAGGAAGGTGACCAATGGACGAGACCGCTGGAGCATGTTCTCTAATTTGGGAAACCATCTGTGGAGCGTCTGCCCCAGACCAGACCTCATATATACACGGCACTGAAGGCGACAAATCACAGTCCTGACTCTTGAGGAACTTGGGGTCTTTAGGGGGCACCTGTGCTACATCACAGTCCATAGGGAGACAGAGATTGTAGCAAAATGCATTTTTATGAGGTACAGAAAAAATTCTCCGTAGGTAGGGTGATTACAAGTGGCATGGTCACTGGAGGCTACTATCGAAATCTGAGTTAGTGGTAGTTTCTCCTGCAGGGCTTATTTGCCTCTCAAATAGGATGAGGAGTCCTTTCAGAGATATTATTGTTAGGTGATTGCCATGTTTTCTTCCAAAAATATCATCTCCTCATTCTACAGTAAAATACTACGTACACAGTAAAAGTACATGGAAGTAAAAAAAAAAAAAAAAGTATACAGAAGTAAAGTACATAGAAGAAAAAAGAAGGTTTAATCATTAATATCAAACGAGAGGAAACAATACAGAAATAAATATGTACAATGACAACAAAAAAACCCAGAGCAATACTTTAAGTCCATGCGTATTTGGCCTTCCTCACTTAGTGAGGTTTCCATAGGCTCGTAGCCTTGAGGGCGGCAGAGGGACGCCGTGCCACTATTTCTCGCTCTGCCCGGTGCTCAGCTGGAGCTGGCAGCAGAATACCAGAAGGGGCTGGCGGCCGCCTCTGTGCTGGGCGTGTGTGTGTTCCAGGTCCTAACTTGTGAGATGGACAAACGCCAGTGACCTGCACGTGGAGTATTTCCTTCGTGGCAGGCTGGGTGTGTAGGTTCACCCCAAGTTAGACACCGTGCCACTGCCCCCCCAAATTACAAGTTCAGACTACAACAGAATTAAAAATGGAATATTCTGAGAGCCAGAAGTTATTTGTAATATGACATGGTGTCTCTGGTCGCATAGGCCACCGGGGCTTTTTATACCACAGCACAAATAAAAGACTGGTAGCTACTTAAGAACCGTCAGGTTCCTGGTTTACGTTCTAATTCCCACCTACCGTATTAGGTTAATTAAACAGAATAATAATTTGGTTACAAAGAACCAAAAGAAAAAACATGCCCACGAAATAACAATACCTTATTTCAAAATCCTAAGAATGCCATAGTGATTGGGTCCGTGGATACATTCACAGGAGAAAAGCGAACACATTTCTCTTTAGGGAAATGTTAATCACAGCTGATATGAAAGACAACTGTGAACTCAGGAGGGACAAGCTTCACTTTATCTGGGAAATAAACATTTTAGCTTTTGCCTTTCCACCTGTGAACCCACTTTCAGAAATGCACCGGAGAACACTTTGTGACCTTCCGTTACCTTGCTGGAAAACTCTGAAGTCGGTTATAGGCCATGTGAAGGATCTTTAGGTGGGGGTGTCCTGTTAACAAGGGCACACATTTATCTGTGAGGCTGTTATTTGTCAAATACAACTCCTGCAGGATGCTGCTCGTCTCTTCCGACAGAGTGGCTGGCGGAAGGGTTTCCAGTTTGTTGGCAGACGCATTCAGGAATCTCAGGCTACAATGACAAAATGCAACAAAATCCCACTGATAAGCCAGAGCTCTGGTCCAGAATCCGCAACACATCTGGAATTTTTCTGACTGATACCTGGCGTGTTCTAAACTGGGTTTAGAAACAGGCATTTAAAAATAAACCCTGGCTTTCCTCGCCTGCATATGGATACGTGACCCCACGCTCTGTGATGAACACAGTAACTATCGATACGTGCTAGACACGAAAAGGTAAAAATCAACGTTTACGTAAGCACCAAGGTGAGAGGAGGGCATTCATTCTACAGCTGGTAGGGAGTGGAAGAGAAGGTGGCACGGGAAAGTTAATGTTCTGTCTTCAGGAAGAGAAAAACAATTGCCTATTTTTAAATAAAAGGGCCCTTAGGGTAACAGGACAATCAGACATGAGGTCACAATACAACTAAATCACACGGTGAGTGTGATGCCCAAACCGCGTTTTGCAGACGCGTGTTCGCGACTGCGGCGTGTGCTCCATCCGCTGTCAAGCTGTAGCCCCCGCAACACGGCGAGTGTTCAGCCCATCAGACTCTCCCCTGTGGTTACCAAGGTCAAAGCTGCCTTGCCTCCCCACCTGGAAAAGCCTGTTAATGAACCACCTTTCTCTTGTTTCAAAACCACCTAGGTTTGAAACTTTCGGCATCCAATTCAGGACCATTCTGCCATATGTTAAGAAAAAAGAAGAAAATCTTCCTTAAAAAAAAAAAATGCAATATGAGGTATAGCAGTTTTTAATCCTGGATAAAAAGAAGGCTTTGTATTGAGGAGTCATCCCCAGGACTGTCATGCCAAGCTGTCAATCCACTAATACTCCCCAATCTTGCAACCCCCCACACATACTTATACACACTGTCCAACTCCACTACTTGTCTAAGGAAAAGCAGTATCCCCAAAATAGAACATTTTCCATTAAAGAAACACGTATTCAGTTGACATTTAAAAAAAAAAAAAAAAGGGAAGTTAGAAAGGGCTGTACAGACCATAAATAGTCATGGGAAATTATAGTCGTGTGTGCCACACGGAAGAAAATAAAGGCCATTCATGCAGTTTCTGAAACTAGTTTTGAACTAGGAAGGAAACCAATTTCAGCACCATAGTTCTTTAAAGTATTTTTACGAGTCTGGTTCGTTAGGTCCCATTTATATCACCTGACTTAAATACCCTGTTAAGAATTTCTTCAGTATTGCAATGCATTGCCCTAAAATATCATGGACTGGGGTTGGGGGGGGGGGTAAATTATATGACAATCTCATTAAAATATAACTCTCTAGGGAATATATCAGTTATGGACACAAGGGAAGAGAGAATTCATGAATGTTCACCTGTCTTCAGGCCAGAAAAAAGAGGGAACACTGTTGGGAAAGGAAAAAAGACAGCCTAGTGAATGCTCACCTAGAAAGCTGCCAGAGGGACTTTGAAACCCCTCCCACCATGTGAATGAGGAGGAGACCGTGATTTCCAAAAAGACTCGTCCTCTCATCTTGTTGAAATTTGCTGCAGTGAAGGAGCCAAATACTCTTTTATGGGAAAGTAAGGGGGAAAAAAACCCTTACATCCTACCCCTCCAGGAAATGAAACTAACTTAAAACTACATGGGCTGGTTCCAAAGGATTTGATTTGAACTGAAAGGGCCTGGTTGAATCACCGTGTTAGCTAACGGCCAGAGAGCAGACAATCGGGCTAAAAAGTTTTTGATTAAATGGTCTTGGGAAAACTCAATTCAATACCCATCCTTTTACAAAAATTCCTAAAGCACCGAGTTTCGCCTCAAGTCAAGATGATGTGATAACCTCAAGCTCCTTCCCTTATAGATTTTGTGATAACTGTAGAAAACACGGTCTCGTGTGCCGAGAAAGGTTTCATCCCTATAATCCTCTTTACCAGGCAACCCTCTTCTGCTAAAGAGAGAAAAGGCAGTAACATAGGACTGCTTTCCATTCATTTGTAAGGTGCTATGCTGAGGCCACAGCTCTTTCCTATTTTCTATTTCATTTGATGCTCCCATCAGCCCCCAGAGATGGCTCTCATATTTCACAGAAGACAGAGACTCAAGCTGAGAAAAGTCAAATTACTTGGCAATTGTTAAAAAGTAATTAATGGCAGAGCCAGAAATAAAACCCAGACCTCATTAATCTTCAGAGTCCGCAATTCCCTGACACGTCTCTCCAAAATTCAAATGTTAAAAAACAGTACTAATAACACATTTTCCTGAGGACATTTTCATAGGCCCTCCTCGTGAAAAATGCTGGAGGTCGAGCAGGACACCTGCGGGCAGTGTGGCGACCAAATGCACACAGCACTTCAAGACAACTCAGATTCAAAAACCATTCTTAGCAGAAAGTACAGAAGTTGTGGAGAAAAAAGTCATGTACGGCTTCTGCCCTAAAGCATCTGGAAGGCTGCCCACAACAGCAGGGAGAGACAAATCTACTTCCTGCTTCTTGAGCGGTCGCTCTGTTCCTCCCTGACACGTTCTGTCCATCTGCTCTGGCTCATCTAGGCTCTGTATCCTGTTTTGTTTTTGTTTGTTTTTCAGTAATTTCCAGCACACCCTTACATTTTACAGCCGAGTCTGCCACTGAAGCCAAGCACGGGATTTGGTGGTGAAACCGATTCCCCTATTTGTAGGTGCGCCAGGCTGCCTGCATTTTAACAGTGTTTTTTTGGAGATCAGGCCCGGGACTTGTACTCTGTTAAAAATCCAAAAGGTCGAGCCTGAGCCCAGCAACTTTCCTACTTTTAGACAAAGACTTGATTTCTGGCCCCCAAATGTCCCAGGAAGTGCGTAACCCTCTAAATTCCTTATCATCTGTCTGCACAACATAACACTTTTACCAACTTCATTGTCTTCATAAGGTTGGTAGCTCGTAAAGGGCTTCCAAACTTTCATGATAGTAACCGAGAGTACAAAGGACATTTTACGTGACCACCCAACACAGATGCAGCACACACACGTGTAATTAAAAGTTTCATGGAACAATCACTACTTAGTCTCACTTTATCCTGCAGTGGCATTTTCCATCCTACTTAATTTCTTAAAGTGCTGGGAGGAGCCCTCTAAATTAATGCCATACTCCACTCTTCAATTCGAAAAACAAACCACAATTATTGTCTGGCAATACCACCTAACAGTGCTGATTCCGAGTGGAGAAAAAGCGCATGCAGTCTAACAGAACTATTGTTTCAAAAGGTAGGGAAATCTGCCTGGCTTGGGCACTAAAGGCCACGAGGCTACGAGGTAAAGGAACAAAAGGTATACAGATGAAAGAATTGTTGAACAAGAACACGAAAAGAATTAGTTTTAAAAAGAAGTACAGTTATAATTAACAGTGATGCAATGCTACGAGTTCGTCTACAGACCTTCGCCCAACTTCGTCAATTATCCCACTGACGTCCTCCACCTGGTCCAGGACCCAATCCGGGATCCCACCTTGCATTTCGTCATCGTGCTTCCTTAGCCTCCTGTAGTCAGTTTTATTTGTCTTCAACAACTTTAACATTTTTGGAAAGTACTAGACAATTATTTTGTAGAAGGTCTCTCAACTTACATTTGTTTGATATTTTATCATTACAACACGGTGGTACGTTTTTGGCAAAAACACAGAGTAGTGATGTTGCACCCTCCTATCGGAAGGTACACGATTCTCGAATTCAATGCCCAGATACGCTGATTAAGTCAGTCAGGTTAAGGCTTCAAAAATCTGTGGAATTAAGGATTCTGATGATCAGCCACACTGAGACAGCAGAACTGAGGTAAGGGCCAGGAATCTGCATGTTCAATAAGTTACCCAGGGCATTCTGAAGACACACTTTGAGAAACACTTTAATTTTATTCTCAAAACACCAGTACTTCACCAGTTAGCTCCCTTCACTTAAACAAAATAGTGTAGGCACCTTAGCTCTCAAAAATGCCAGAAATATCTGTCTTTGCCAAAAGGCACCAGTTGTCATGGTCAATTGATCACGCTCTCCAAATTCTCTGTTCCCGTTTAGTCCCGTTGATATTTACACATGTTCTGAGTCACTAAAACTTATGGTCTGTAATGTGACTAATACTCTCAGGGTATTTATTTTTTTTTTTTTTAATTTTTTTTTTCAACGTTTTTTATTTATTTTTGGGACAGAGAGAGACAGAGCATGAACGGGGGAGGGGCAGAGAGAGAGGGAGACACAGAATCGGAAACAGGCTCCAGGCTCCGAGCCATCAGCCCAGAGCCTGACGCGGGGCTCGAACTCACGGACCGCGAGATCGTGACCTGGCTGAAGTCGGACGCTTAACCGACTGCGCCACCCAGGCGCCCCTCTCTCAGGGTATTTAATAATTACCATGTACTTCATCCGCACATACACCCTCCCCACTGCCCCCCTGAAAGTACCTTGTACTGCTCCAACCACGGATAAAAACAGATCCTAATGTCCACCCACAGCAGGAATCTACAACTGTCCTTTAAAGGGTCAGCTGCGACTTTGTTAACTAGACCAGCCGAATTCGGGAGCAGCTCTCCTGTGATCAAAAGAGTATTCAGGTGCGAGATGGATGGGGAGGTGGCCATCACCAAGATTTCAGGAACGGAAGGGTGGTGGTCCCCCCTCCACTCGTTCCAGTGACCCAGGGGGACTGTCGACCCCACCCTGCCCAGTTGTTGATGAAAAACTGATGATCCGAAACTCTCCTGGGGGCCTCCATCAAGGAGATCTCCAACTCTGAGCAAAAAGAGGTAAGCTGGGAGATCCTGGCCAGTGAGATCTGGATTAGAATACTGCCAGTTCACCCCACAGAACAAAATCCCGCCCTCATCATAAGACACAAAATCACAGCTTCTCAGCAACACAAGGTCCATAGCATCTCATATCTGTCTACAGTTTTTGACACAGCTGCCAGTGAAAAGCAAGTCAAAATAAACAAAACTCAAAGAGGCATGCAGAGAGTAAACTCATAAGCTAACATTGCCGGTTCAAGCTATAAGAACTTTAATAAAATTGCTCTAAAGTTTTCAGAGGAAGAGAGAGATATTACTAAAAGTCACCTAATTTAGGGGCGCCTGGGTGGCTCAGTTGGCTAAGCAGCCAACTTCAAGTCATGATCTCACAGTTCCTGAGTTCCAGTCCCACATCAGGCTCTGTGCTGACCGCTCAGTGCCGGGAGCTGGTTTCCGATTCTGTGTCTCCCTCTCTCTCTGCCCCTCCCCAGCTTGCTCTCTCTCTCTCTCTCTCTCTCTCTCTCTCTCTCTCAAAAATAAATAAACATTAAAAAAAAAAGTCACCTAATTTAAAGCACATTCCCTTCTCTCATTTGGTTACCAGATACCCTCCCGCCACCAGGTGAAGAAGATGAATATACACCACTCTAAAGCTGTAACACTTAACAGACAATATCATGTAATTAAAACCATGACATTGGTTTTAGCAGACGAGATTCAGAGCTAAAGAAAAACTCACAAGAAAGGGAGTCAAAGTTCAGTCTTTGGCTCTGTGTCCAGTGACGCAGGCTTCTCTGACAGTTCTCTTACAGCTTCCAGGCACAGGTTCTACGTAGAGCGCTAGCGAAACCACTTAGAACTTACGATGACCTGTATCCAGGCCCTCTCCTCAGTTATATAACCAGACACGGAGCTGGCAACAGTAATTTATTATCACAAAACGAAGAAAGAAACAAGGAGCATCTCATATTTGTAAGATTTGTATCACGGAGCAAACTGAAGAGAAGGATCGGAGCAAAGTCTCATTGCTACCAAACAGCTCTGCATCGCACGGCAGCCACAGGCTATTTGTTCTTCCACTCCGGGAGCTTCCATTGAAACTACCCGTATCAGTTCCCTCCCTCTTACCCTCTGAAACCCGCCTTTCATTACGGTTTACCGTGCTGTGGTTGTAGAGTCTGCATTTGACTGTTAGCCCCTTGAGGGCAACACCGACGTCAGGCACTTTCAATGCCCCGCGGCACCCAGCAGGTACCAGGACCGCAGGATGTGGGCCTGGACTGTGCAAACTAGAACCAAGCACAACTGAAGTCACCTGCAAGAAGCCAGTCACAGAGATTTCTTTTCTCAAAAATCCACTTTCATATTTTGAAGTTCGTGTTTTCTGGGCTGACCTCCTGCAACGGTCAGTTCTGGTTTATTCCTTCCCCCAAACTCATCAAACCAAATATACAGTATCTCCACATTTTCCTGCATGTAGATTACGCCCCAGTCAATTAAAAAAAATTTTAGATGACAAAACCTCCATTAGACATTGGAAAGGGGAAGAAGTATTAACTCGTTAAGAAGTGGCAAATCGTTCAGTGAGAATCATTATAAAATGTTGCGTTTCCCGTCTTCCAACAAGTAACACAAGAACACTGTTCAAAAACAGCAGTCGGCAGCTTCACACTATCCCTTTCATAAGCCAATCTGCCTGTGAGGACCAAAACTCTTAACTTTTCTTTCTGACTCAGAGTCATGACTAATAACACACTATGCTGGAGAGGTGGCTATTATGGTGGTTGGAAAACAAAGGCACTAAAATATGTCTTCTTGAAAAAATTCATTTCAGCCTTTTTTGGTCATTTGCTTTTCTCTCATAAAATAAAGGAGGATGCTTGCTCCTAGTAATTCTCCCAGCCTTTTACTCCAGGACGTTCCTGTGCCAGAAATACATTTCACGTGGCCTGCCCTCCTCCCAGGATGCACAGAGGCTGGTTAATCCCCTGACAGCAGCTCCTATTTTCCAAAATGCAGCTGGCTCTGGATAGACCCATCTATTCCGTCTATGGGGATTTCTGCCTAAATGCCTTTAGCTTACACTGTTAGCTCAGCCTACACTCTCCATGACAGCAATGTCCTCTTTCAGTGGCTCCTAGTTTTCCATGTTGCTTTACTAGAAATATTCCAGTTCACACAATCCTTCCTCTTCCAAACTACAGATTCTGTTTGGGAACTGTCCAGAATATGCAACGTGCAGAAACCTAGATTCAGAGCGAGTTGCCCAGGATCACAAAGTCACCAGTAAGCAGAATCACTGATGGGAGAATCTACATTACAGATGTCCCACTCAAATCCTTTTCTGAACACAAAAACATAGTCTCCTTGACTACACTTGGGAGCTCCCGCTCAGGGACATGTTTGCAGGTCTGCCCCAGCACCAAGGAGACTGAAGGACTGCTCACTGATTGCTTCTAGGGAATTAAAAATATCCAGAACTGTCCTTTTAAAATCAAATCCTCAAAAATGAATAAAGACTCACTATTATCTGTTGGAGAGTTCCAGCACTATTTACCTACTCTATTAGCCATGAACTTATCAGACTTGGCCAGATCCAGAAATGATTTTATCTCACTCAAAGACTCCTAAATCTGAATCCATCTATCTGTTTCTGTAGATTCAGTATAGACGCCCAGGAGAACAAGTAGATTCTCATTATAAAACCGCACCCAAGTTTTGCCTAGTTAGCCTTATGAAAGAGGACATAAGGTTATAACATAACTTAGAATTCTCCACAGGGAAAGAGATCAAATCCCACTGTATTCATGACAACAAAAACCATGTGTCTACAGTTGCCCAAAGACTGTGCGTTGCAAAGTTGACCCTTGAACAGCACAGGTTTGAACTGCATGGATCCACTTATACATGGATTTTTAAAAATGTAATACAGTACTATACATGTATTTTCTTTCTTATGATTTTCTTAATACCTCTTTTCTCCAGCTTACTTTATCATAAGAATACAGTATATAATACATACATAACATACAAAATGTTTGCTAACTGATTATTTACATTATCGGTCAGGCTCCTGGTCATCAGGTTTTTAGCAGTTAAGTTTTTAGGGGGTCAAACGTTACACACAGATTAAAAAAACACTTTTTTAATGTTTATTTTTGAAAGAGAGTGCAAGTGAGGGAAAGGCAGAGAGAGAGAGGGAGAAACAGAATCTGAAGCAGACTCCAGGCTCCAAGCTGTTAGCACAGAGCCCGATGAGAGGCTCGAACTCACGAACCACGAGATCATGACCTGAACTGAAGTCAGATGCTCAACCGGCTGAGCCACCAGGCATCCCCCACACACAGATTTTTGACTGTGCCGGGGTGGGGGTGGGGGGTGGTGCCCCCTGTTGTTCAAGGGTTAACTGTACTTTGATATGAATGCAAAAGTAAGAATAATTCTTTAAGTGATCTTGAAATATTGCTCCTTTGTCAGGGGAATGATAGAGCACTGGTCAATTACAATTTAACAATCCCATTTTCTCACAATTCCATTATTTCTCTGTAACTATTCCAGTAGGAATTCATTATAACTTATATTAGGTACAAAGAACAAATGTTTTTTAAAATGAGGATAAAAGAACAAAAGGAAAAGGAAAGGAGAACTAGAAATGTTCTCTATCCTGATCTGGGCGATGATTACAGGGGCATATACACATATGAAAATTCACTGAGCAGTATGCTGAAGGGTTGTACTTTTTTTTTCCACTATAAGCTATCTCTTGATTAAGAAGGGTTTTTTTTAGGGGCGCCAGGGTGGCTCAGTTGGTTAAGCATCCGACTTCGGCTCAGGTTATAATCTCATGGTTCATGAGTTTGAGCCCTGCATCGGGCTCTGTGCTGATGGCTCAGAGCCTAGAGCCTGCTTCCGATTCTGTGTCTCCCCTCCCCCACTCACTCACTCTCTCTCTCCCTGTTGTTCAAAAAAATAAACATTAAAAAAAAAGTTTTTTTTTTTTAAAGGACATAGAAGAAAAATGAAAATCCACAGGTGAAGGTAGTATTTAAAATTCCTTAAATTTTCTTTTGTTCATTAAATAAGTATTTGTTCAGCACCGTTTTATTCCCAACACACTGCAAGATGCTGAGGCTAACACTGTAATTAAGACACAGGCATTGGACACAGCGTTCGTGATCTAAGAGTGGGGACAGGCAAGTAAACAAGAAATTATAATACAGTGTGTGGTGAGTATTATGACAAGAATAAGCACAGGGAGTTGGTACACATGGTCAGGTATCTAATTCACTTTCGGAGAACCAGACTTCTTTTTGCCCATGAAAAATCTCACAGGTTGAAACACATCTCAAGTTTTTATTTTAAGGCTGAAAGACCCATCATTATTTTCTTTTTTAAAAGCACCACAAAATCAACTTTTTTGTCTTTCTCATGAGGTATACTAGAAGTTCAATCCTTTATGTCATCTCTAAGGTCACAGTCACCCACTAAAAATAAACATTAGCAGCAGTCACAATGATGCAGGCCATCAGGCTAGGAGCTTTTTAGAACGGTGCACAAGGACTCTGAAGCAAACAAGATGTTCCCAAGTAAGTTACCACTCAGTTGACTTAAAGCCTTCTTTAAGGAAAGTGCTGCATGTGGCCACTCTTACTTAATGTTTAACCCCCTCCTCACATCAAAACAATTTCGTTAACTACTTAGTGTAACATAACAAGCTACCTGGAAAAAGTCTGTTCAAAAGGAAATAATGTAAATGCAAGGGGAAAACCGTGGTAAAGGTAAGAACAACTGGTTAGGAAACAACAACGAGAACTGAGCAAACCCTAGGGAAACGATGGCCGTTGCCCAGAGTCACAAGTACATGAAAGCAAGACCAGAGAGGCCTGAGAGAATGTGGCTAAGACTGCCGCAGCCGCACAAGTCGGAGCAGCGGCAGACTTACCCTCGTGTTACGGCTACACCCCCACGACACGTGCTTGTGAACGACTCCAGGCTGTTCTCTCCGGAAAGCAGTCAAATTAATGAAGAACCTACAGGTTCTTGAGTCCAGGTTCTTGCCCTGACTCCACACGCTACCCAACAGAGACGTGGCTGGCAAAACCGTGCTCTTCGTAAATCTCGGGCAGATGAGCAGAAAACCCACACAAACGGTGTCCTGCCACGTAAGACGGGCCTGCTGGCGAGGGGACGCTCGCTCGGCGACTGAGATCAGTAACCGAAACACACCAGCTGCGTTACCTGTCGGCCTTCATCAGGAGGTTCGGTGGCAGCTCCAGGAGCTGGTTGTGCTGTACATCCAAGACCTCCACCGAGGTCCTTTCCAGCCTCTCAGGGAGCCTCGTCAGCTCGTTGTGTCCCGCCAGTAGCTTCCGGAGAGCGCCGTTACAAAATAAGCTGCACAAAAGGGGACAAGACAGAAGGAAACTCACTGAGAGCTAATTCGGGACAAAGAACAAAAAATGAACAGGAGTCGAATACTTAAAACAAGCTCTCCGAAGAAACAAATTCATTCAGAGCAACTGCAAATTCACATTACCCTAAGTTCAAACTTGGAGCTCTTACATTTCAGTGTTTTCCATACTGCGTGAACAAACAAGTAAATAAGAAAACCTATGAGCAGGAATATTTAACAAAGAAGCTCTACTTAGTGAAAGCGAGAAAACAAGTTTCATAGGAGATACTGAAGAGAACAGTCTACCCTTGTTAGACTCACTGGGCGAGCTTTAAAAGGTTGTAGGCTTCCCACGGTAGGCCTTGTTTCTCGTATTGCCCTGGAACACGGGTGTTTTACCCACAACAGATTCTGAATAAATACAGTCGATCAGTTTTTAACCACAGGATCCACATTAAACGAGGATTCTTCTATCCAATTAAACTTTTACAAATGCCAACAGATAAAATGTTACGTTTTTCCTCATCTGCATTTCACAATCACAACTATTTCTCCGTTTCCTCACTCCCTCCTCTTTGGTTTAATCCTAGGCCGAACAGAGACCCTCTCCTAAAGAGAAGAAAACACACTTAATCCACTATTTTCTCTCGAGACTCAGAGAGCTGTTTGGAACCTTGGCTGTGTTTCTTCCAGGGGTTATCAAAAACGGAAACAAATGTTGAATACTTTTTGATCAAGTACAAATCTGTTTCATGACCAATTCAGACTTCTCCAACAGTGGTAGAGAACAAAACGGGCCCCAGGGTGAAACACAGAAGTGTGGGGCCTGTGGGAAGGAGAAGTTATCATTTGCATCCAGGATCATCTGGAGTGAGAATTCACTTACACTGCTGTCAAAGAGTGAGGCTGCCTCACCCCACCTCCTGTCTTCTAGCACTCTGACCTCACTCACGGGCGGCCAGAGCTGTTACAATCACTCCACATTACGGTATAACTTTATTCACCGAGAATCAAGCTAGATCCTTCGCTCACAAAGATGCAACCGACCTGTCTCAGTGCTGTGACGGCACAGGCGGCCACGAAAGGGGTGTGGCCTGCCCGCCTTTGAAGACTTAGCTACCAGTGTAACAAGACAGGTTATCCAGGACTGCCATTCAGTCACAGCTACTACAGGGGGCAGTCTCTGTCATGCACCTGACACCAGTAATTCAGGACTTGCTTCACCATTTCTACTGTCTCACTGGGCCTGGGGTACAATTCAGGATTCTTAGAGGGTAGAATGTATAATTTATTACTACACACACACATACACACACACACTTACTTTACCCTTAAACAAATAAATATCTGAAGGACCGGTGAGAAAATCTTTATTTTGATTTTTCCAAATAAAGGAGATTTTATAACTACAGTATGAGTCTTAACTGCTAATTACTGGACTTAGCTAAATTCTTTTGGATACTATCTAAGCATTGTTTTCCTTTTAGTACATGTCCACTTTTTAAATATTAATTTGTCTGGTGAAGTTCTTCACATACATGGCTTAGATAAACAAAGCTTGAATATCAAATCAACTTCTAATGAATTGCTGTCTTGCCTGAATATTAGATCAATGATAGGGCTGACAGAAAGTGTGCAAGTAAACACCACAAATAGGAAAACGATACGTATTCTTTTTGTCCCACATATCACACACACTACACACATACACACACACACACACACACACACACACACACACACACACACACAGGCTGTTTAATTCCTTGACAATAGGGCATTTAGAATTTATTTTGAATAAACATCCATTTAGATCCCCCAAAAGCATGACTAATGCAGATCCAATCAAGGATGAATTAACTTTGGAGAAAACTGGATAAAATATCAGTTATCTTGTTTGTTTAATTGTTGGGTTTGTGTACAGAATGTTTTTTTGGAGCCTCCCGTGAAACAGAGGCCTTAAATGCCAACATGCTATCTGTTGGATTGGGCGGGTCGAAGTGGGGAAGAGAACAGAGAAAACAGAAGAAAGGTAACATTGCAAGATTTTTCCAACAAAATTTTCCCCCATTAGTAATAGCCTATTATGGTTTTTGCTGTTTTGTCTTCTGAAAGGGTCTGTCTCTCACACGTATGCACACTGCTATCCACAGGGCACACCATCAAAATCATCTTGATAATGGAGATGGGCTACACAGGGTCACCTACATGCTCAGTCAACACAAAACTCTAAAGCAGAAAGCATTTTCAAATAGAACTGAAATTCCAGGTATAACATATGGCCAAGGAACAAAGTAAAATTAACTGAGCTTTCCAGGGATTGAAATGTAACCCAGATCTCTTTTATGAGATCTATATTCTAACAGCATTAACCAACAGAAATCTAATGCAAGCCACAGATGTCATTTAAAATGTCCTAGTAGCAACAGTAAAAAAGGTGAAAAGAAACAAATTCAGTCTTACATTTTATTTGTCCCAATATCTCCAAACTATTATTTTAACATATAACTAATATACAGTATTGAGATATTTTGCATCTGGTGTATATTTTATACGCAAGGATGAGGAACATTCTAAATCTCAATGGTCACATGTGACTAGTGCATACCATACTGGACAGAAGAGATATACACTCATATAAAAGATAAATAGCATTTTCATCATCACAGAAAATTCTATAGGATAACACTGGAATAGCCTACCTTTTGTTATTAATCCATGGCTAGTCACTAACAGTCAATACTATTTTGTACTAGAATTAGTTCACCTGAAGGTATCTGTATCAATGGCCTTAGACATCATTACATGGCTGTTTTACAAATCTTGCCATTAAAATGAAAATTTACGAAATTTACATTAAGAGAAAAGAGAAGGAAAGAAAAGTCCTTGGACCTTTCTTTCATACCAAGAAAAAGAGAATCTAGTTTGCTCTTTCTAGGTTTAATGATCTAATAATCTTTTTTTCCAAGGTTATGTTTGAGGAAAACCAAAAATTATTTGTGGGGAAGGCAGGCATGTTAAGTCAACAGACAGAAGTGGAAGATTCTGAAAGAACTGAGATTACAGAAGTGAAGCAATCGTATTGTTGGCTGAGTTTTCAAACACAGCTTATTTAAAAACATCCCTAAGCACGGCCCCGCATGGCTCTGGAAAGCCTGGTTGACGAAGTCTCACTCTATCGTCCACTGCATGAAGAAAGTTTGTAATTCAAAGACACCATAGGAGATAAAAGATATTAAAAATGAAGCTTTAAAACAAATTCTTGTAGGAGTTCACAATAATAAGCTAAATTACTTAAAAACTGCTGATCTAATTTGAGACCCTCTCACCTGATCTGTAATACTCACCGTGCAGGAAGTTCGCATATTTGATTATGACTAATATCCAAAACTTCCAGCTTTCGGCTTTCGCATACCCACTCAGGCACATTTTCTAAGCAGTTCCTAAATATAAGAATATACAATTTTGTTGTTGTTGTTGATTGGAATTTGGCCTAAAATATGGTTTGAAACTGTAAATAATTATGTAGAATAAAACTTTAAATGAAATACCAAAGTATAGTGAGTATTAACCAAAAGGATATGTATATTCACTTTATATTCACAAGATGAAGTGTGACAAGGAATAGGAAAAAAAGAAAAAGTAGAAAAGGACACAGCTACAGCATTTCTAAAGTCTTCAAAAAAAAAAAAAAAAGAGGTATGTTTTTTGGAATTGCTATCCTAAAAAGTTTATAAGCCCATGCAAGTTTAGCAAGAAGATGTCTTATATTGGAAAAAACAAATGAACAAGTAAACATACACATTCTTTCAATTAAGTCAAATGGCATAAAATAGTTTTATTTTCCAATTTACTTTTTTTACACTTAACATTTTTTAAATGCTTCTCTACTCTCGTAGGTATCATGGGATCACAGATAAAAGGAAAGAAATGACAGCAGAGAAAAGGCACACTGACTCTTAAGAGTCAGAATTTTTATTTGAAAATATTAACTGAGGCATTACACGGTAATCATAATTACCAGTAACGAGTGAACTAAACTAATGCTGACTTTATTGTTAAACGAACCGATCACTTGTTAGACAAATCTACTACCATGAGTACCTCCCTAGTCATGGATGATGAGTAGCCTTTTCTCTTCTTTTTTAAATATGTGAAGTGACCAGGCACAAAGAATGTAAAGTGCTATGTACATTATGAGCAGGTGAACAATTCCATGAAAAGATGATGCTTGGGATGGGACTGTATTAGAGCAAAAGTGAAAACAGGTGGGATATTAAAGGTGGTGGCCTTGTGTGTGACTTAAAAATAATGCTCTTTAATTTTTCAAGAATACTACCTTTTCCATTAAAATACAGAAAAGGTGGCATTGTTTTCTGCTCAGTGTTTGTATAGGTACACATGGTTCTGGCTTTGAAGGCCAGAAGACACGATTTGTTTATTTTCCTATAGTTAACCCCTACAACATCTTCCCAGGATAAGAGAGTGAAAGTCCCTCTTGCTGTACAGAACCTCATTATACAGCAATAAGACTCACAGAAGTGACAAACATAACCAGGGACTTTGCTCTGGAGGACCTAGTAAACACCATGAGGGGGGACAGCTCAGTTCCTGTACCTGACATGAATACAGAAGAGGAGGAAGGGAAAGATTCAGAGTTACGTCAGGGGAATCAGGTTCTCCGAGAGCAAGTCTGATAGTTGGGGAGGCGAATGAGGCAGAGCGTGTTACAGTGAAGGTCTGGACATAAGAGTTATAAAGCAAGACGAGCAGCATTTAAGGGACAGAATTCAGAGAAAAGCAAGACAGGGTTTCCAATTCAGTCTCACTCAGGGGTTTTAATGGGAACCATTTGCTAATTACGTCCTGTAAACAAAGGGTAAATAGATTTACTCCGACTCTCTTACAATACATCTGTTCAAGGTATTTATATACACTCATGCATGCAAACCCCACTCTAGTACCATTCTCATTTAAAAGTTAATGCAGCATTCAAGATTGGTAGGAAAAAATAACAATTTAATCATGCAATAATCTGACTAAAAGTTTTATTAAACAAACCTGACATGAATTTAGTAGAAAAAATGCACATAGCACTACTCACAAAGTAGTTTATAATTACAAATTTATGATAAAATTGTAATTGTAATAAATCTGACACTTTCTTACATAATTCTGATTGAGAACCTTATTAAAATAACTAGGTTTGTGTATTTTCATGACGAAAGGCAAATTCTGCACCTGAGCAATTACATGGCAGTTGTAATGGATTTTATACACTAAAATGAATTAGCACTTGGTGAGCGGGTCATGTACTGTGGCTATTCAGAAAGTTTTCCTTTTTTCTTTTTTTTTAATGTTTATTTTTGAGAGAGAGACAGAGACAGAGAGAAGGAGGGAGGGAGGCAAGGAGGATGAGTGGGGGAGGGGCAGAGAGAGGAGAGACAGAATACAAAGCAGGCTCTAGGCTCTGAGCTATCAGCACAGAGCCTGACGTGGGGCTTGAACTCAGACCACGAGATCACGACCTGAGCTGAAGTCGAACACTTAACTGACTGAGCCACACAGGCTCCTCTATTCAGAAAATTTTGGATATTTCCTTTGGAATTATGTTAAAAGTAAATTTCAATTTTTGTGTGTTAAGATTATTAAAGTCTAATTTGTATACATACATGTTTTATGCCTTCTGGAAAAAGTCTACTATAATATTTGTGGGAACTGGGGTCAATATGACACATTGCAGTAGTGAATTTGTATAAAAGGTGACATGGTCTGCCCGTTTGCAAATGAGCTAAGTAAGCAGGCTGTATGGAAATCCTACCCTGGGAGGCTTAGTTGCTAAGATGTAGGTACACAGTAACAGAGGGAAGGAAAAAAAATCAAAGAAACATAGCACAATATTAAAAAAAAATGAAATTAACATCATTTCAGCGAAAGACAGAAGGTATGGTTAATATAATTAAAGAACCCCTAGACCTTCCAGCCATAGAGCTTCAACTCACTAATCTTTCAGGCTCAAACATGGTGGTCAAATTGGGTCCATGGGGACCTAATACCTTGATTCTTCTATTTTTTAGGTATACTTCACAAATATTATTTTAACTGACAGATATTTACATACATTTTTCAGAGGACAAGTAAAACTATTGAATTTAATTTGTAATACTTACAGTCAAAATCTGTAAAAAGTTTTTAGGCAGAAGCTCAGACAGGATCATCTAAATAGCTTTCAAGCAGCCTCTAGAGTGCTCTAGGACTTGGCTTCTTACCTTGAAACGTCCATGTAGGACAGATAATTTGGAACTGGGTAAACATCCAGTTGTACAAGTTCTAGGAGGCAGGAAAAAAAACCACAAAGACATTACCATTCAAGTCACACAGAGACTCTTTTTGTATACAGAACATCATTACTGCGCTTTATTCTCCATTGTTTACATTAGGAAGTACAATACATCCATTTGTTAAACTTGGAAACTACAGGAAAGTACAGAGAACTTCCAATTTAATCACAAGATCTTATTCAGAGATTGAAATAAACCACTCGTTCTATTTTCCTACCTTTTCCCCAGCCACTTACTGTGGTTCTCCTCTTGTTATGCATGCTGAATGTTTACCTAGAAGATTAACTTTTAACATTTAGATTTCCTTTCAGAAAACCAAATGCATCTGGCTTCTGCCTTCTTCATTCTAGTGAAACAGCGCTCTCAAGGGTCAGCAATGACTTCCTCTACTCAAATCTGAAAACCCTTCCTCAAAACTGTATGAAATGTGACACCACCATCTACCTAGGGCTTTGTTTCCCAGAGTAGTTCCTAGATGTCCTTCTGCTTCTGCAAACACTTACCGTGTCGTTCACAAGTTCAGCACCTGTCTGACACCAGCTGTGAGGGCTTTGTAAGTCTGCTGTTGGTGCCAGCTCCCTTCTCTTTCCCAGTTACCTTACTTCCACAGTTCCAGGTACCACCTCTAAACAGATGAGGGTCAAATCAACATCTGTAGTCTTGACCGCAAGTTCCCATTTGCTCCCAGGAAAACCACTCCACTGACGGGGATCAGCAGGGTGGCGAGGACTCCACTCTTCTCCCATAAATACACTCTGTACTCTCCTCTCACGGGAACAGTCTTACAGCATCCATCATGTGTCCCTCCTCTTAAGAATCTCCACGGGTTCTTACAGCTTACTGCACAAGCTTCAAAGCCATGCGTCCCATAATTACGTCTTACCATTTTCTAGCAGGCACCTAGGAGTTCAGAATTCCCTGTCTTCTCCCATCTGCCGAACAGACCACATTCAGATTCCTTCCTCTTCCACACCCACTTTGTGCCTTCTGGCTATCCAAATCCTATAACCATTCAGTGATGGAGACTTATCGCTATTTGAGGTCTAGCTGGTTTTTCCAGTGAGATGACAATATTTAACTCATTTAAAAAATAAAATCCCCTATCCTTTAGGACTCCTGCACAGCACGATGCATAGAACAGGTCCTTGATAAACACTGTTCAACTTGGAGTACTAAATACTAGTTTTCACTCAGTTTTCTGATTGCAGGGAATCAAAATCCTCCTGTTAGCAAATATATGTCCATATGATCTTTTCTTTTTTAGAAATGTCATGATTTCTAGATTCTGAAGAAGAGACCTCATTAAATGAGTAAGACTCTTGACTTGTGGTGTCCCTGTGGGTATATAATTCAGGTCTCTCTTAAGATTAGCTCCTTTGTTAGTGGAACATGAAATCTGAGACCCTGAATAGAGTCCAGAATGGACCTTCCTTTCATTTTTACTCTCCAATATTAAATCACGGTTCCAGATTTACTATCCTAACAAGGTAGTCCAAGAAATAGTTTATTAAGGCCCGTTAAGCAGAGGAGCCAAATCAAAAGTGGGAGTAACTTACCTAAATACCACAATATGAGAAAAACAAATTCGAAACTATAAAATCTCCTGTTTTGATTCCTTTAAATACCATACCAGCATTCTGCTTTTATTATTTTTATCGCAGCAAAATTTGACACTTATTTTAGTAAACGGGCAAAGCAAAATCAAAGTGAGGCATCATCACATCAAAGCAATGATGTTGCTGAGTAAATTCTTGGAACCAAAAGAGAAACTTTGATGTGGTGTATGTTACATACCGTTAGAAGAGGCATAGAGTGCTTTTAGGAAGTAGCCACAGATGTTTAATGTCACCAGCTGATTCCTTTCACAGTGCAAAACTTCGATGTTGTTGAAAATCATAGCATCGAGGTCACCAAGCTTATTGTCGCGCAGATCCAGCTGAGTGACGTGCTGGAGAAAGTCCACTTCATCTGCTATTAGCTTCCTAATTATGTTCAGTCTTGAAGAGAAAGGCCACAAACAGAGACTCTAATTAACCGCAATGCTAGAAATAAATGGCCACACCCTGATACGGTGAGCTAAGGAGAAGGGATGCACGCCTCACTATGTTACAGTCTTCCATCATTTCTTACATCTCTGCATCTGGACTTCCTTAACTGGCTAGATTCTTTGGCTATTTTTAGCGACAACTCCAGGAAGGTCTTAATCTTGGCAATATATTCTGAAACACACTTTGGACCACTTAGGCTGGAAGAGAATCACACACATTGATTTTACCTTAATTCATTGCAAGAGGGAAAAAAAAAATCCACTTAATCATTTATTTCCACAGAATTTGATTGAAAGAACACAAGAAACACAACCCAGACCAACCCATTAGGCACATTACAACTAGAGTGAATGTTTAAGGAAGGAGAAAGGATTCGTGAGCAGGGAGGTGAGCAGAATTCAAGGGAGAAGGCGGGAGGGGTGTGTGTGTGTGTGTGTGTGTGTGTGTGTGTGTGTGTGGAAATGAATGGGAGCCACATATGCACCAGAGATTAAAATGCAAACATCTGGATTTCTGGCTGGCTTAGACCGAGGACTGATTGCCAAAACTATCTCCATCATTAAAATATTGCTTGAAAGAGCGAAGCACAGAAAATACTGACATTTGGCATCTAGGATTCGCTGAGAAAGTAGAAAACAAAGGACGACAAATCTAGGACAGAGCAAGGCACAGGGGAAAACTGGCAGAACCTCCGCCAGGAGAACCAGCTAGCTGACGGACTGAGGTGGCCACAGATGAGATGCTCCCAAGAAGATACGGAAGTAGTAACGGGGACTAGGAATCAGCAGAATGAAGACACACTTAACTTCAAAAGGGAGAAAAAGAGACGGAAATCTCAATTCCTAGTCTGCTAGGCTACCCCCAACTCCTTTACCAACCAACAAACAAGAACCCTGCACTTCTCATAACAAAGTGCTGAAATAATGCACGTGGGCTACAACAGCATTAACAGGAGGGCTGGAGCTTAGGAAAAAGCTAAAGGCTCCTGGCTGTGAATTTCTGCCCTTTGAAAAAATAAAATAAAATGATGAAAACGGAATTATTACTAGCAATATCATAAAGTCACTGGAACACAATGATGAGTGACAGACAGCAAAGAGCTGGGATTTGTCAATCTGTAAGCATAGCATATGGCCTCTTTAAATGTCCCCAACAGGATTTGTTTTTTGCTTTTCTTTTTTTATTCCAGGTTGTAAGATTTAAAAACTGGCCTCAACCCAGCAATTTGCCTATTTCCAAATGCTCAGGAGATTACTAGACTATGTACACAGAATTTTTTAAAAAGTCTCATTTTGGATACAACAGACTGTAGGAGTTGAAAAAAAAAGTCCCATGTCCTTCCTAATTTACACTGTAAGTAACTTTCCTAATGTGGCATCACCATCTTCATTTGAAAGAGCTCCCTCCTGTAATTTCATGTATTAACACTAAAATAATTAAAGGGTTTATTTAATGAGGAGGCAAAAGAAAATCTATAACGAGAGGGAAATGTTCAGTTAAAATTGCCAAGTCTTACCAGGATTCAAATATCAAAAGTTTCCAGGCTCACACAATAATATAATTATTTAGGATGAACTTTCAAAGAGGCAAAATGTGATTAAAATTTCCTTTCAATAATCCCCTCAGCTAACACAGCCATTTTATTTATTTCATAAACATTCACTGAGATTTACTTTGTGTAGATAGGTAGTGAGAAACAGCATCATATTCTAGTTCCTGTTTGCTGCTCATTGCATAGGACCTTGAACAAGTCACTTTATAATTCTGGTTAAGCCTAATTCGAATCTGTAAAACGGGGATTGCACCTTACTTGTCCTACGAGGCAGCTGAGAAAGTCAAATGAATGTATGTGCCCATAGTTTGCAAACAGTGAAAGGTATGGTGGTGATAAGCATGGTGACCTATGGCTTGTGTCACTACGAGATGAATAAAACAAGGTGTTTGTCAAGAGATTTAGTACTTGAGCGAGGAAAATCATATGCTTTAAAATACGAAGACTGTAAGTATGTGGCGAGTGCCATAACCGACGGATGAAACACACAGAATGGTCAGAAAAGGTGCAACCCAGGATGAAGCACCTCATCCGAATGGCAAGGGGAGGCAGAATTTCACAGCTGTAAGTGGGCGAAGAAAGCAGTGCATGAGTTAGGGCAGAATGGCCTCTGGACTGAAGAGAAGAGCGAGACAGGGAGAGCTCCACACACGAGTGCGGGAGAGCAGGGCATTCGAGAGGCTGCAAGGACGGGTCAGTCAATTAAAGCACCAACCAAGTGCTAACACTGGCTAACAAGGATCAAGCACAGCAGTGCTGCTTGGTTATCTGTGGTGAAGGAGCTCTGTGCTAGACACTTTTTTTCAAGTTCATTTATTTTGAGGGAGAGAATGCGGGCAAGAGTGAGCAGGGAGGGGTAGAGAGAGGCCTGGAGGAAAGCAGTTACCTAGGCACAACCGTTCAACATTTAGAGGGTCCCGTGTCTGCTTCCGGTATTTAAATATCCTGTAACCGATCTCATCTAAAAAGATCCAATTAGAACTAGAAATCTAGGTAGCTCAATTTAAAAGGGTTTAAATTCTTTAAGACCGAAAGTTTTCTAAGTCTAAGTGACTCAGAGACAAATAACGTTGACAATTTAGAAAGAAAGTTAACGAGACAAAGTGTTCAGTGTCTCCTCCTGTCACATTCGAGAAAGTTCTCAACTTCAGATCCAGGATTACCATTTGTCCTCCTTCAATGAAGAACCGGTTCGCAAACTGCTAACCAACACTTCCCCAGGTGCAACAGGCTTGATTTCTTTAGTCTGAGGAGAGGGAAAAGGAAGCCATTCTTTGAGGGACTGGAAGAAACGGTTTCCAAGGTCAGACCGTATGAAGGAAGAAAAGGACCAAAGATGATGCTTCTTTACACTGACAAAAATCGACAGCTCTGAGTGAGGGCCTAGGGTTATCAACACAGAGGAAAGTGGGGAGTAAGGTGAGGAAAGAAACACCCTTGACAAATGAGGAGTCGTGAAGACGCCAAGAATGATAGCTGAGTTCCATGAGGAGGAAGGCGTCCTCAATCAGGTAAGATAACAACACATAAGACATTGGGAGTAGGAGGCATTTAACTCAATTCCTTCCCAAACCCTACGATTTAGCTTCTGTTACTAACTATAATTTAGAGATGAGAACACAGCTGCACAGAGACATTAAGTATCTTGCCCAAGATCTATCACGATGACTATGTGGTCATCGACCTCTGGACAATGGGGGGATTAGTTTGGCTGAAAAAAGTATCAAATTGGGCAAATTAGTATGAGACCTCTAAGCCTGATATGCTGCTTTACAGGAACTCAGTCCCATGACAGGCTTTTGTTTTTCCTTAAGAAAGAGAAATTTAGAATAGATCCCTCCTTGTATACCGGTTCTTTGTATATTAGCCACTAAAACTGATCCTCACGTACTAAAGGACGATTGAATCTTTAATGTGGCAAGGACCGTGCTGGTGGGTTTTGGTTGGAGTTGCGCACGATCAGGATTCAAAATGCAGGTTCCTTGCTCTTGCAAGGGGTGAGAGTGGAGGTTCTAGTCAAACTTGGGCCTAACGAGGGATTATGAGTTTTGTATTTTTGTAAAGAACAATGAACTAAGGGCAGAGCCACCTGGACAGAAAAATGGGAAATTAAAATAAATAAGTTAAGCAAATTAATTTAATGAATACATTATATTACATTAGGGAAGTCAAGGAAGGAAAAAAAAAATAAGGAGATGCTCAATGGTATTAGCTGTCTCTCGCCACAGAAAAGGAGGACAAGGAGAAAAAACATCCACTTTGCTCTCCGTGACAGGGTCTTCATTCACCAGAAACTGCAACCAACCAACCAGCTTGCTTGAGAATGTCACCCCCACAGCTCTGACCCGCTCCCAGATCTAAGCCAACTACTTATAAATAGGATAGATTTCTTAAAATTAGTTACCTCAGATCCACATGTTTAATGTGAGGCATTCTTCTTAAAGCCTGTAGCCGCAGGGTTTCCATACAGTTTCCAGACATACAAAGTTTATCCACAGCAGTCAGTTTCTCCAAAACCTCTGGAATGTCAGTGAATTCATTAAAAGAAAGACCAAGATAACTAAGCTGGTGCATGTTCTCCAACTCAGGAGGAAGGGCCTGGAGAAAGTTTCCATCCAACAAAAATGTCTGTAGGCTGTTAAAGAAAACAGAATAAGGAAGAGAACGTGTAAATTTTACATGTTTATTATCAACATACCAGTTCCACAGGTATAGATCATATTATTAGAAAAAGAAAATGAACTACATCTTTTGCAAAATGCATAAGGGCAGCGCCTGAGGCAGTAATATACCAGACAGAAAAGATCAGAGATAAGTATCTTAATCTTTTATTGAAAACCAAAATATGACCCATCTCCCTAACTTGGACAGGTACAAATAGCAACAACGTGAGCTAAATGCAGTGAGAATCAGCCCAAATACCCATCTTTCGTTGTTATTTTAAATTCTTAGAACTCAACAGAAGTCAGAAAAAGAGAAAGTAAGCCCTTGTCCCATGGGTAGGCACACTCATCTGTGGGGATCTTCAGTTCTAAACAAGGATATTTTAATATTTTACGACTCTAAAGAGTGTAAAAGCTAAGACATGAACTCTGCCCAACACCCTGCTCTCTGGATTTGGGGTCAAGACTTACACACCCAACATAACAGGTTGGCTAATCTCACATGCTGCAGCTCGATGCAGCTTCCCGGGGGTTTCCGAGGGATACAGTGTGGTGGGGCTTAAAGGACGCACTTGTGTAGGGGCGCCTGGGTGGCTCGGTCAGTTGAGCGTCCGACTTCAGCTCAGGTCATGATCTTGTGGTTCATGAGTTCAAGCCCCACAACAGGCTCTGTGCTGACAGCTCAGAGCTGGAGCCTGCTTCGGATTCTGTGTCTCCCTCTCTCTCTGCCCCTCCCCTGCTCTTGCTCTGTCTCTCTCTCAAAACTAAAGATTAAAAAAGAAAAAAGAAGTACATACTTGTGCATAACTCGGACGGCTGCTGGGACTGCTCGAAGGGCGTTGCAGGACACATTCAACTCAGTCAGGGTTGGAATACTGCAGACAGCTAATGGGAATTCCCCTAAGTGATTATTGGAAAGGTTAAGACTCTTCAACTTGGTGAACCTATCACAACGAAACAAAAGGAAAGAAAAGACAAATGTGACAGATGCATAACGTCACATAATTTTAGCACAGGTCATCTAATCCAATTCAACGAAGGAGGAAACGTGCCCTCAGAGGTCAAGTGCACAGCAGAGCTGAGTGTACCTCTTCAGACTCTAAGGCCAGTGTTCCACCTAAAATATATACATTATATTTAAAAACAAATTTGGGGCGCCTGGGTGGCTCAGGTGGTTAAGTGTCTGACTTTGGCTCAGGTCATGATCTCGCGGTTGGTGGGTTCGAGCCCCACGTCGGGCTCTGTGCTGACAGCTAGGAGCCTGCAGCCTGCTTCTGATTCTGTGTCTCCCTCTCTCTCTGCCCCTCCCCTGCTTGTGCTCTGTCTCTCTGAAAAATAAATAAACATTAAAACAAAACCCAAAATAAAAACAAACTCGTCAGTCTAGAATGAGACTGAATGCGTGAAGAGGTGAGTTCTGCTGGAGTAAGTTTTCTAGCTCTTCCTGGGCCAGCTTCATTAACACACCAGTAAGTGATGATGGAGAGAGGGAAGGGACTTGCAGTCTTGCCTTTCTTAAGTTGTGTTATCCCACACAAGCAAAAAACCCTTCCATTTCACTTCTCCCCAAATACACACCTGCAATAAAAAATTAATTTATCGAAACTACACACTCTCTCGGGAAACCTAGTTCCATAGTTCCCAATTTAAGGACCAATTACCATTCTTCAATCTCAGGCCAACACTGGATACCGCTAACCACACACCCCTTCCTGAAAAGCCCTTCTCATTTCACTTGCAGGACATTTTCCTCACCCGGTCTCTTCCAACACTCTCCAAATCCTTCCTCCTGGGTTGCCTTCTTTCTTCTTCTTCATCTCCTCTTCCCCACCCCAAGGGTAAATAGTGCTCACAGAGCTGTTGTCAGTTTCTTCCCTCTCTCTGCCTTGCCTTCCTCAGAAATCATTTCACTGCTCTGGGAGGAGCTCTCTCTAACCCACCACAGCCATCTCCTATCTCCTGAGCTACCCTGCCACATTTCCAGTGGAAACTCAACTGCCTGTCTGTCTCCCAGACCAGCACTTCTCCTATTCCATTTTTGTGAATGGCTCTTTCATTTTCTCAATTGTCCAAGCAATTAAAGAACTCATCTTTAAGTTTTAACTTGTCTGTGTTTGAAACCTGTTGGCCCACTGCCAACCTCTCCATTTTTTTGAGATGAGAATCAGATTAGTTATTGCAATTATGCCGATTACTCATAAAACCACCCAAGACTAAATACGGGGCAGCACGTACAATGCCTAGAACAGACACACACATCTTAAAAATAAATCCAATTCAATCCAATCAGCATTTTAAGGAAATTGTCATGTGACCTATCTGCTGAATTCTATGATAAAAAATACTAAGCTTTGTCTTAGGTAGCAACATAAAGTTTATTCTAAACAGAAAAGTGACACAGGGCCTCTTTGACAGGTTAAAAGTGTTACGTTGATTTTTCTTTTATAATAGCTGTTTCCTTAAACGGCAGAGTATAGACCTAATAGTATGTCAATTAAAAAAAAAAATTTATCCTCTATTCTGATTAAATTATCCATGATCTATACTCTACAAGCTAGAGTCACAGGTTCTATTGTTCTTAGTTCAGAGGTTCTCAATGGCTGGAGGACCCTGGAAGAGGGCCCTGAGACCCTTTCAAGAGATTCCCAAGGTCAGAAGTACCTTATAACAATACTAAGACGCTACTTGTCTTTTGCCATTCTCCTTTTCCAGTGGAGATTTCCAGATGGTACAGGTCTTTGTGATAGCGCACCTGACTGGACGCAGAAACAGGAGAATCCAACGATCTTCTATTAAGCTAGACATTAAAATATTTACAAAAATATAACACAATGACAGTCTTCTACCTTTTTTCCCCTAAAAGTTACTTTTCATAAAAAACACGTATGTTAACAAGAATGGGTTTATTATTTTTCTAAAGAATATATATTATTTCTCAGTTTAAGTTTGTAATGTTGTAAATATCAATAGATTTAATCCACATAAATAAAAACTCTTCAATTTTTGAGAGGGTAAAGGAGTCTTAAAATATGGTTGCCAGATAAAATACAGAACGCCCAGTTAAATAAGAACTTCAGATCAATAAGTGTTTAGTGTCACGTATGCCCCAAATATTTCACAGGGCATACTTATACTAAAAAAAAAAAAAAAGAAAGAAAAAAAAAATTGTTGTTGTTGTTTTTCTGAAATTCCAATTTAACTGGGGTGACTTTTTTTTTCCCCCTTCTAAATCTGCCAACTCTATCCTGAAATAGATGAAAGTGCTGTTCTAGTCCAAACAAAAACAGTATCCTACTTTCTAGATATGATTCCTCATTTGGTAGAACTGGCCACAGTTTAAAAATACACATGCAATTAAACTGAACCTAAAAAAAAAAAAAAAAAAAGTCCCTCTAGGAAGGAAAAAGACCCACTAGACATTATCCAACACAATGGAGTACAAAGGCTTTTCAGAAAGTAGGCATGAAGTGATTACAGTTCCAGTACTTATGACTTGGAAAAGTATTAGTCAATAACATGGGGGGAAGGGTGGGGAGGTATATTCATCTTTACAAACAAATTTACTAGAACCACAGCACTTCTGACAACAAAGGAAAGCAGCACAAGTACAAGTTGAATGAGTACAAGGCAGTTGACAAGCTTAAACGGAAAAAGAGAGACACAAAAATAAAAAACTCCTAACAAGTACCCTCCATCGTCTTAGGTATATATATTTGCATTTCAAAATTGGTGCCAGCTCTAACTACAAAGTGCAATTATTCTTTGCATCAATTCAATGATAAAAACTACCAGACCTCATGATAAAGAGAACCGCCCTCAGTCCTGGGGACCAAGCGCGCACCGCCCCCCCCCCCCCCAAAACAAGGAGTCTCCACATCCAATAAAACAGCAATAGTAATAGATGACCACTGAGCACCTGAAATGGCTGGTCCCAGTGGAGATGTTCTCCAAGTATAAATACACTGAAAAGAACATAAACTAGTTAATAATTTTTAGAACAGGTAGTAATTTTGAAATACTAGGTTAGATAACATTATTAAAATTAATTTCAGGGAGCCTAGGTGGCTCAGACAGTTAAGCTTCCGACTTCAGCTCAGGTCACGATCTCATGGTTCACGAGTTCGAGCCCCACGTCAGCCTCTGTGCTGACAGCTCAGAATGTGTGGAATCCCAAGGGGTCTGAGGATTCTAAACTTGAATCTACACTTGCAAGTCTGTTAAGGTAGGAGGAGAGAGCATATTTTATTTAACAGTTTATTAGCTTGATTATAATAAATATTTACATATATGGGGTGGGCCTCCATTTATACTCTCGCCCTAGACCTGTACATTTTAAGCACCGATTCTGATTTTCAAATATCTTAAATGTCTTTCCTTCCTTCTTATCACATTCCCCACATCCCTCATACTACTCTTGCTGCAGCCCATCCCCCAAATTCTTCCCAGAAAAGAACACAGTGTCCAGCAGACTTGTTTAGCAAACAAAGTGTGTATTGTTTCTGAGAACTCAAGTTCTTGATCCGAACACATTAAAATTCATTTGTTTTGGAAACTCTAACCCTTACTCTCCTTAGAGTTCCACTTTTTCTTTATAGATGTGAAAGGCAGTCAGATTACAAGCATCTGCCAATTCAAGAACCCCTTCAGAGAAAGATAAGAAGGCCCACCTAGAATTTACTTCTCTTAGGTCTTAAAACAGGGAAGAGACACCTAGAGGCAATGGTTAAGTTAAAAGAGAGAGAAATCAAAATGGGGAGTGGATGACCTTTCCTCCCTTTACCTTCATTCAAAGAGAATGCAGAAGAGGGGTCCAGGTGATAACATAGTGTTAGGGAAGAAAAGACTAGAAAATCTCTATGTCTCCTACAAAATAAGATTTTTAGCTCTGTTATCAATTATCAAATGTGCACAGACCCAGATTTTAAAAAAAACAGGCTAGTTTTGGAAAGATACATACTTGTCAAAATACTTCAAATAATTTCATTTTAAAACTAATATTCTTAAACCTTAAAATTAAATCCTTAAAATGAAATTACATTATATCCACGCAGGTATACAGATATTTTCTCAAAGCTGTTCAATATAGGTATGCAGAGGAGAATCAGAACATCACAAATTTAAGATTAATAAAAATTGGGACGCCTGAGTGGCTCAGTTGGTTGAGCATCCGACTCCTGGTTTCTGCTCAGGTCATGATCTCCTGATTCGTGAGTCTGAGCCCTGCACTGGGCTCTGTGTTGACAGCATGGAGTCTGCTCGGGATTTTCTCTCTCTCTCTCTCTTTCTCTCTGCCTGCACTCTCTCTCACTCTCTCAAAATAAATAAAGATTTTTAAAAGATTAATGAAAATTACTTTAATAATGATTGTAAAAACTATAGTGTGGTTGGTTTAGCAGTTAATGAGGAATGATTTTTCTTGATATTTTAGAAACTAAAGGACAAGAAACTCTGTAGTTTGTTTTTTAAACACATCTGTTATATATATGTAACATAACACACACACACACACACACACACACACACACACACACACAGTATATACACATACACAGTGCTGAGGCTAAACAAAGTTACTTAGAGTGGATGTATCATGTCTCAGTTATCTAAAGTGAGACTAGAGGGGCCTCTGAGGTCATTTCCCTTCATTTGTTTCCACGCTGACAAAGAAAGAAAGTGGGCTCAGAGAAATCAGGTAAGTATCACATACAACCTGAATACACTGCCTTTCAACATCAGCACTACTACTCTTCATCTCTCTTGTTCTTTTATCACATCTTATTAGAGACTTTAATACAAATCGATATCAATTACTAATAATTCTAAGTCACAGGTCAAAGAGTGGTCTCAGACCAGAGTATGGAACACACTCCTTTTTCGGCCTCGCATCTCCCACTGAGGGTAGCACTGTCGGTAATGGAGGACATGGTTATTTTGAACGCCATGTGCCATTCCATTTAAACCAGTTCAGACACGGCCCAGGGCTCACAACTACCCAACAACCGCAAAGACTGACTTCACTCTGCAGAGCAAGCAATCTGCTTTATGGAAAGAGCTGTAACTCATGTCCATCTGTTCTATAACAGAGCTCAAAGTAGGGGAAAAAATCAAGTTAACATCTATCCTGAGTCTAGTGAAGAGTAATTTTAGTTAATTCTTAAAGTTAGAGGTACAGGATTATAATATTACAGTTAGCTAATGGCAATGGGCATTGTGGGCTTTTAGAACTCAGGTCTTACTTCACCCAGAGTTCCAAGGCACACTTCTGTTTTTTAGTACTGAGTGTCACAGAAAAGTATAATCAACAAAACACACTTGAGAATCTACACAGACGGAAAGCTTTAATTCCGTTCGCAGAGAAAACCTGAAGTCCCTTTCAAACAAGTATCCTAAAGGCCATATAACAAAGTGCAAGAGGCACCCGGCTGGCTCGGTTGGAGGAGCACGGGACTCTTGATCCCAGGGTGTTGCGTTCAAGCCGCATGGTGGGTGTAGAGATTACTAAAAACAAATAAATAAAACAAACTTAAAAAAAGGGTGGGGGCCTTGAAATGATGGAAGGTCACGCGTGGAAAGATGCTAGAATGCAGCTGACACTGTCACTGCTCTGCCAAACTGACGATATTTTTTTACAACAAAATTTCTTTTTGCCATTTATTCGTTTTTGAGAGAGAGAGAGAGAGAGAGAGCGAGCAAGCAGGGGAGGAGGGGGCAGAGGGAGAAAGGGAGACACAGGATCCAAAGCAGGCTCCAGGCTCCGAGCTGTCAGCAAAGAGCCCGACGCGGGGCTCGAACTCACGAACTGCGAGATCACGACCCGAGCCTTCGAAGTCAGACGCTGAACCCACTGAGCCGCCCAGGTGCCCCGTGGGGATACTTCTTTCGTTTGCATCTCCTTGTGCGTTTACATTATAAAACCAAAAGTACAGTAACCAATGATCCTGTATCTAGACACAAAACGCGCTTTGCCGTCAAGGGGTTTGATATATTAATGTTCCTGATTTTTCCTGTCTTCCATTTCACACCGTAACTAACCAACAGCACAACGGGACAGCACCTGTCGTGACACTGCTCCCGAGGGAACGGTGGTGACTGCTCGCCTAGCCTCCACCTTCATCCAGACAGCAGCATGATGCGTTAGCCTACACTCAGCCTGACGTGATTTTTTTCCTCAGTCACCAACATTTCCAGATACAGGATCTTCCAAGCTGCTCCCTCAAATAAATGATTTCTCTCCACCGAAGGGAAGGGTGCTTAGTTTCAACTGAAAGGTTAAAAAGTACCACAACCACTTCCCTTCCCTTTGTTAGATAGATACGTAGGCCTTTCACACAGATTGACCACAGCTCTGTAAGCTTATTTCATCTTGGCTTCTGAAAAGCCACCAGGGAGCAAGCGCTCCTGACAAAATTAAGTGGAGCCACGTCTTCCAAGGGCAGGAAGGAAAAAGCAAGTGTTGCACGATATCTAAGTTGAGAACAATAAACAAATACAAACACTGCCAATTTTTACATCCCTCCCCCTCCTGAAACAGCATGATGCCTATTTGGAGGCATAATAATTAGCTTTAGGTCCATCTAAATCTTAGTGATTTTCTTCTCAGGAACTAAGGATATATTGGGAAATTTTGACCATAAGATAAAATCACAGTACAGAGGAAGTACTCCCGTTTTCAAACATATTCCAACTGCGCTTAACTAGAAGGCACGCGCCGCACTCATGAAGAGGAAACCATACTTGTTTTGCTCAATGATTCTAACAGAGAAAAATCAATATTATTTTCTGGAGTTATTATTCACTACAAGTGGGTCAATTAGAAAAAAGGTTCCCTGGTGACTGGATTTCCATTTCATGGTAACAGTCCATGTTTAGCTTGTTTTTTTCCCAGTGGGGGAACATGCTAATACACTTTGGAAATGATTAGGCTCCGATATTAAGTAATGAAGGACGCGCGTGAGAGCTGGAGTCGTGAGCCTCGCCCTGGGCTTGTCTCCTGCTTCCCATTAATTATGAAAAGGAGGCTCCCTAATGGCTCGGAGTACGGAGTACGGGAGCTGGGGGTGGGGGGAATGGGGGTTGCCAGTCCCTCAGTGCTCTGGAATACTCACTAGATGAGCTTGTAAGATGGTTGCTTTTATTTGATTACCAAAATAACACATGATCATTTTAACAAGTCGAACTAGAGAAGCATACAAAAGAACACACTGGCAGTCTCTACTTCCTTCCAAATCCCATGCCCCGGAGATAACCAGGGTCAAGTTTGGTACACACGCTTCCAAAGCTTTTCCTCCTCATAAAACACATACATGAATAGGAAGTAACCTCCCTCCCTATTTTTTGAATGGGATAACACCACACGCATTTTTTCCGTGACTTGTTTTCTCATCTATACAAATCACCTTTTTGAGACAGTCAAGTCTCACTCTTTTGACAGAGTAGGAGTGCTCCGGTTTTTGTTTCTTTGTTTTTGTTTTGCTGTTAGGAAAAATTCAGCATTTCCATTTGTGCTTCGGTGCCTTCATTTTGCAGTATTTATGGGTGCCCAATGACTTATCCAAAATTCTGAAATCCAACAGGCTCTGAAAATTCAAAAATCGTTCTCGGATTCACGTGGTGACAAAAGCCGACCTGCGTGAATATTCGGGCAGGAATGCGTTCTCTTTAGAAACATCAAGGTGTCTGTTTCTGGAGTCCCAACCCGACTGGAGGTTTGGTATAATAGGTAATATATGTGCCACATTACCTTCAATGATCTGAAACTCCCTGAAATCCGAAACACAAATGGCCTCAAGAGTTTGGGGTAAGGGGTTGTAAACCTGTATGTCTAAAAGTGTAACCGATGGGTCCGGGAGTAGGTAACATCTAGATTGTGATAGGTACTGGAAAATGACCAGACGGCTGAAGAAACGCGTACCCCCAACCCACCGCGTGGGAGAGGGCTTCCCTCCATGCTGCCTCCGCTAGCGTTTAACGTTAGCACCCTCTCCTGTTGCTAACCTGAGGGGCAAACAGGGGTGTCAGGCCCCTCCAACTTGTACTTCTCAGAGGAGTTTATCTTTCTGTGAGGTTCATCTGCTTTGAAATACGCTTTCACATCCTTTGCCCGTTTTTCCGTTGGGTCACTAGTCTTTAACGTATCAGTTTGCAGGGGGTCCCTGAGTACTAACTGCCACGCGGAGTGTCATGTTCGTCACACGACACTCCCAGCCTCCTGTTTCATTTCCCCCCACTCCGTTGATGATGACGTGAGCCATTCACTAATTTTCAGTTTTTATTTGCTCAAACTTGGCCAACTTTTCCTTGCTGGAGTCCTTGCTTGAGAAGGTCCTCTTACCCCACCCCAGAGTGGTATAAAAGTTCTCCGATATTTCCCAATTTTATGTTGTACATTTAGATCTTTACCTCACCTTACGTTTATTTTTACATGTAATGTTTGGTAGGGGGTCTAACATTTTTTTGTCCAGTAGCTAAGTATGCCAATATCACTTACTAAATAAATCACCCTCTTCGATATTCATTCAACGTAAATAAATTTCAAAGTGAACAAAAAGAGAAAGCCTATTCCTGTTCAAACAAAATAGCCAAAGAGAAAAGCTTAGTAAAAACAAGTTACATTTACTTTTTGTATCTCCTTCTTTTCTCCCAAGAGAATTTATAAAATCAAATGCCTGCTTTGTTGTTCTTCTTAAGAGCCCACCTTGTAGTCTGGAATGCATAAAATGCTTCAATTAAACAGTTCATTTGACAGAGTAACTTTTTTCTCTATAGAAGGACAAATCTTGGAAAGAATATCAAAGTACTTTTTTTTAAATCTTTTTATTTTTTATTTTTTATTTTTTAATATATGAAATTTACTGTCAAATTGGTTTCCATACAACACCCAGTGCTCATCCCAAAAGGTGCCCTCCTCGATACCCATCACCCACCCTGCCCTCCCTCCCACCCCCCATCAACCCTCAGTTTGTTCTCAGTTTTTAACAGTCTCTTATGCTTTATCAAAGTACTTTTAACAAAAATGTGTACTGAATGCACTTTCTCTCAAGAAGCATTAGTTAAGGCAGCGAGTGCGAGAGACGTCAGTCAGCAACTTCTTAATTTATCTTCCATGGACTTTAAATTCCGACTCCTTTAGAGCAGAACTTTACTGTTGATGAACTTCGTCCTACAGCCATGTTTTAATATTTTTGCCCTAATCCAGGTACGACATACGGCGACCAGTGCTGTCCTATTTATGTAAGAAAGCAAAACAATTTGCAAAAGACTTCAAAGGCTCCCTTTCCTGGATACAGAAGGAAAGAAAGAATATCTTTTGCCCCATGTTCCTCTCGGATTTGTCTGTGGCTGCAGTAGCATGAGAAACATTTGAGTCACTGGGCCTGCTTCAGAAGTGCTGGGAACACCTACTCTTCAGAAAGCATGACTCAGCTCGTTTGAGCCCTCACACCCGCAACCTCTTCTGCCCTGGAATTGAACTCTCACTGGTGACTTCTCCGCTTCTTAGTGCAGTGACTTTTCCTGTTGTCCCTATCAAGTCACTGGACTCAGACCCAGTGAGTACCTGCCAGGCTTTCCTGGGAGGTTCAGCACACTTACAAATGTACAAATGCTAAGGTACACACAACCAGCTTCTTAACACTTGAGCCAAAATAAACAGAAACCATCCCATCTTAATCCTAATCACCATAAATGACTCTCAGTTCAAGCTAAACAGGCTTATCACCTTTTCATATGATCAGAAAACAAACACATGCATATCCTGGATAAAAATGAAAATTTACAGCCACAAAAGTATTTGGGCAAAATTTTCTTAAGAATTGCCACAGAATAAGTATACTAAAGCTACAACTCACAGACATAGTTTTTCCAAAACAATAATCGAGGAAATAGAGAACACTCTGTGTTGGCCACAATTACATTGAACATGTTGCTATCATGGCAAATTAAAGCATTCCCTAAAGAGAGACAATGCTATTTTAATCCTCCTTTAAAATAATTTGGGGTGCCTGAGTGGCTCAGTCAGTTAAGCGTCCTACTTCAGCTCAGGTCATGATCTCATGGTTCGTGGGTTCGAGCCCTGTGTTGGGCTCTGTGCTGACAGGTCAGAGCCTGGAGCCTGCTTCGGATTCTGTGTCTCCCTCTCGCTCTCTCTGTCCTTACCCAGCTTCCCCCCCCCCAAAAAAAAAAAAATCAACAAACATTAAAATAATTATAAAATAATTCAAACAGGAGGCACTTATTGGTTACTTACTTCGTGCCAGACCTAGGCCAAGTTAACCTACGTAGTCAACAAGACAGAGCTCCTACCCACAGGCAGGGTGGGGGAGACGCGCAAGTGAAGGTTCCCATGAGTCAAGTACATTATCTAGGAAACCACTCCAAATCACAGGACAGCAATCATGCGGAAATAGCAGTCACTAGATCTACAGTAATCTATAGTAACCCTACACTAACTAAATTCTTGAAAACTGAGTCACAAGCAGCATAAGTCTGTCACTTTCTGTTTCTTTCATAAACTGGCGATATAATCACCGAAAACACAAACAAGAGGTAAGTCATTATGTTACAGTTAAACACACCTTTCCTGTGAAATAATTTCTTTATTCAATTTATCCATGACAACATTTTGTTCACTTTCTTACTAACAGATCTGCCCACAGCCAATTCAACTGCAACATTATTCAAGAGATGTTTAATATTAAGCACTATCAAGTAGGACAAAGAACAAAAAATGTAAAACTATTTCTGCAAAAAGCAGAAAACATCTCTATTTCCACGTCTCGGAAGAAAGACAAAGAGAAGATCTACACAGCATACTTGGATAAAATCCCAGCTGAGTCATACAAGATACATAAAAATGAAAACCAGATAGCATCTCTATCAAAGATATCAGATTATCAAAGGAGAAAGTAAACATAAGCTAAGGTCATGAGTAGCTTAAGCTCACATCACAAGTAAACCAAGCATATCTGGTAGGTAACAGAAAAAAATCCATCACCCAAAAGTTTACAGGTGCAGTAAAAGTCTGAACCATCCATTGACGAAACGTTGTCTGAGTTCTTATTATGCACAAAGGTGTGTGAAGCATACAAATGTGAACCACACATGGTTTTCACCCTCCAGGAACTTATGAATAGTTTGGGAGCAAAGCTGCTATAATACAAAGCATAAGATGAAAACTTACTGGGGGGAAAAATCCCGAGTATCTACAGAAAAGAAAACTCACTTTTATCAAAGGGACACAAGAGTTCAATGGGGAGATGGGGACTGGAAGAGAAGACATTCAAAGAGAACCGGGTAGCAGGACAGTATCTCAAATGTCGCATGCATTGTTAAAAATGCAGTTCTCCTGGCTCTTATCACCAGAGGTCCTGACCCCGCAGGGATGGCATGAAAACCAGGCATCTCTGTTTCCTGTAAATACCCCATGTGATTCTGATGTAAGCATTTCGTAAATCGTATTTTGAGAAACACTGATTTGGAGGGCAAAAACTAAAGGGTGGGCTTGGGAAACACGAAGCCAATGACCGCGTTAAACAGAAAGAACGGCTTGTAGAGGGTGCTTAAAGATTAAGCACAGAGCACCCCTCGAGTTCCAGATGAAGACACTGCTATTTACCTATGAAAAAAATGTGAATAAAGGAGTGAAACAGTCTATGCTAGGATGCATGGGTTTGTCTATCATGTAAATCAGATATCCTCTGCTTCCCTTGTGCTTCCCCCGCGCGCGTGCACACACACCCTGCACACCATCCTACCTCTCTACGTGGGGTGAAAAAAAGGCTGCATTGTGACAGACATCTTACAATCGGAAAAAAGAAAACTATTTGGAAAGTCAGACTTTCCCCGGGGTTCTCTTGTTAATTATACGTCCCAAAGACATCAGCAGAGAGGGATGGGTGTGCCCTCCGTTAGAGAAGCCACTGTGAAATATCCTGCCAGCTCTGGCACCAGCATCCTAACCCACCCGTGGGAAATGACAGCAGGCGTGCGACCCCTCCCATCCACGGCTCTGTTACCATGGAGAGCACGGTGAGTGACATCAAAATTACAGGCACTCTTGGGAATAACAGCAACTCTCATGGGTCTTTCCTTTTCAAAAGTGACACAAGTGCGTGGTCAGAAGGAGCTCCAGAGTGAGCTGGAGAGAGTCGTGTGTGACCTGAGGCAGAGAAGGGAGGGAGAACGAGGGGCATGATTGGTTTCCTTCGGTCTTCTCACGCTGGCAACCGAAGGTTTTTTTGTTTTTTGTTTTTCCAGAAGTCATCAGTAAGGACAGTAATCATGTTCCCAAGGCGGGCACTTCATCATTAAAAACCACAAAATAAGCATCGGTTGGCTTCTCCCTGCACGCTTATCATCATCCTAAGAGCTCTGCAGATTGAAAAGTTGGTTTCCACTCGGAATAGCAAATACTACAAATATTGTGTTTAATATTAACCGCCTGCCTTGAGTTACAGCTTGCAGAGCAGAGCAAGGAGCTGACTAGAACAGAAGAATGGAATTGGCCAGAATACAATAGCCTCACTGGAATCAAGCCAAGGCTTCTGAAGATCCCTTCTTTCTTTTTATTTAAGTGGGGGGGAAAAAAAAAGTTAAACATCTTAAAGGATCCCAAGAAGTCAATAGGGGCAACTGTAATTTAATACAGTCTGGCTGATAAAGAAATCTTTTGTTTCTTTCTGAGCTCCCTCTTCTACGTGCGCCACGCGAGGGAAGAAGAAAATCGGCTATTATTTTCAGAAATGAGGTTGGGAGCCCACACCGAGGGGAAGACCAAAGGCTACGGTATCAGTGCCCCAACCACCAAGTACAGGCTTCCCTTTGACGGGGAAGGAAAACGGGAGTCGTGTGAGATGGAAAGCTTCCCAAGAGGATCAAAATTCCATCTGTAAAGCAAAGCTGTGTACTCAAGGCACTTCCAGCGCTGGGAAGGGCATTGCACACAGTCTATGACATTCCTCATACCTCGGGCAAACCTCGCCACACCCCCATAGTGGAAATCCTTCCCGAGGGTCCTCGTCCCAGAGCCGCAGAGGTGCTAAGAGTTCTCGAATACACACCAGCCACCCCCTTTCTCCAGCACTTAGCTCTTGTCTGCTTGTAGTATATTTTGTGTGGCAGCACATCTTCAAAGAAGCTGCAGTCGGGCTAAGGACTGCAGCTGCAGGTCTGGCCAATGGGCTACCAAAGGATTTTAGCACACCACTCCTGGCTCTGCTGTGAGTGAGTGAGCCATCACTACTCCCACAGAAAGCGAGTTTTCAGAAATTACTGATAAAAACAACATATTAAAATCTCTCTTTCTTTAAACACCTGGCAATGTGAACTTCTGGTGTGGGTAAGTAATTAAAAATGAGTAACTTTGTAGCTCTGGAATGCCAAGATCCCCAAAAGAACAGAGTAGGAAGTAAGGTCATTTGTTTTCCCCTCCGTGGGGACTGAAAATGTAGAAAATTGAGCTTTCCAAGAAGAAAGGTGCTTGATAAATTCCAGGCATAATTAGGAGTTTTTCAACGCTCATTTCTTCATAACTTTCATTCTACTCCGCCCACACACTTGTATACCCAATTCAACTTCATTCCTTCTCCCCACGGTTCTCCCAGTTGAAAAGCCGCTGCTCGTTCTTGTCCCCCTTATTACACTTTTCAGCTAAAACACCGTTCACATCTAAACAGAGATTAAATCACTTCTTTCCTCCAAGTCTTTAACTCACTCTCTCCTTGACCCAAAGGTAATTATAATCTTTACCTTAAGTTGCATTATACTGATTTTATAACACAGCCTATGGGACACAATTACACGCTTACTCCTAAATTCCTTGAAATTGATCTCTAGGTGCTATGTGGTGTAACGTGACAGATCTACAACCATTCTAAATGATTACCCTCCCCTTCAAATAGTCACCCAAACACTAAATACACCAAAAGGTGCCACTGTTCAAAGCATTTTTTTCAATGCTCTTTTCTGAAAGTTTTAAGATCATATTTCTCTGATTATCTTTGGTGGTTTGGTGGTGAGAGAACCAACAAATTCAACACATATTTATTAAGAGGCTTGTCATATGACATCATATATATATGATTTTATATATTATATCTCTGGCTAAATATGGGGGGACAGCAGAGAGGGAAGACAAAGATAAGGAAACTACCTCCATTCTCAAGGACTTTACATAGATGGCAATTTTTGAAGCTTTCAAATGTTTATTAGAAAAGGTATACTTGGTGAGTGCATTAAGTACAGAGAAAGCTAACAGTTCAGAAGAGGCAAAGGTCACGTGGAAAGGGGAAATAAAAGCTTCAAGAAACAAAAGTCACTACAAATGTGCTTTGAAGGGAAGGAGGATTCACTGGGTTGAGCCTGGGTTTGGCAGGTGAAAAGCAGAGGGAGCGGCACATTCCTTGCAAGGTGAATGTGAACTATGTTTAGAGAATGGTGAATAGACCCATAGATTTTTTTTTTCTTTTCTTTTTTTTTTTTTTTTTTTTAGGAAGTCCAATATCATACTGTCCATTTAAAATCTTATGTTTCCTGGGGCATCTGGGTGGCTCAGTCAGTTAAGTGTCCAACTTTGGCTCAGGTCATGATCACATGGTTTGTGGGTTCAAGTCCCGCATCGGGCTCTGCGCTGACAGCTCAGAGCCTGGAGCCTGCTTCGGATTCTGTGTCTCCCTCTCTCTCTGCCCCTCCCCCACTCATGCTCTGTCTCTGTCTCTCAAAAATGAATAAACGTTAAAAAAAGTTTTTAAATAAATAAAATCTTATGTTTCCTTTTCCAACTTCAAATCCCTTCTAAAGAATCTCTTTCTCTCTCTCTTCCTTTCTTTCTTTCGAGACAGGAAGTGAGCACAGGAGAAGGGCACGGGGAGGAGAGAGAATCTCAAGCAGGCTCCGTACCCAGCATGGAGCCCAATGTGGGGCTCAACCTCACAACCTTGAGATCATGACCTGAGCTGAAATCAAGAGTCAGATGTTTAAAATGAGTCATCCAGGCACCCCAAGAATCTCTTTCTTCGTAATCTTTCCTGAATCACCTCGCCAAGCAGGCTGTCCTCTCATCTTACCTTCAACCGAAGAGAAACACTTCGCTTCTACAAGCTGCTACAAATACTTTTGCAAAGAAGTGGTGTATTCTTTTTTTTTTTTTAATGTTTATTTTGGTGGGGGGGAAGGGGGGGGGAGAGAGAGAGAGAGAGAGAGAGCGCGCGCACACAAATAGAGGAGGGCAGAGAGAGAGGGAGACACAGAATCCGAAGCAGGCTCCAGGCTCTGAGGGGTCAGCACAGAGCCCAACACGGGGCTCGAACTCACGAACGGTGAGATCATGACCTGAGCTGAAGTCGGATGCTTAACCCTGGAAGTGGTGTATTCTTAACACAGAGTTCAATGAATACAGATAAGTCCCACCACCATTCGCTCACATATTCATTTGTTTACCAAGTATGTATTTAATGGCCCACCTGGCACAGGTCCTCCCTCTGAGGAAGAACAGATCCCTGTTCTCTAGGAATTTGAAGCAAACAAGATAAATACAGAAAGCAGTTAAAAAGGTGCCAGGCTGAAGTCAGCTCTTACAAAAGTCTCAGTAAAGTCACTCAGGCAAAACTTAAATGCAACAACAAATGTCTAGAAGCCGAAGCAAACTGCTATTCCTACGCATTGCCTCTTCATGAGAGCAGGCTGTCTATTAACTATTGCACAAAATATTGTGAAACCGAGCACAGTAACAAAACAGCAACAAAGTTCACTATCCAAAGAAGAATGTTTGGGGGGAAAAAAAAGTCAGTGGTAAATTTGAGAGGTTTTGTTTGTTTGTTTGCCTATTTCAGGATCACATATGGTAAAAAGTATATTAATAAATTTGCAGACATGGGCACCTGGCTGGCTCAGTTGGTAGAGTACACACTGGGTGTAGAGATTTCTTAAAAATAAGATCTTAAAAAAATTTTTTGCAGACATACGTGGTTTACCAAGTATTTTGAAACCCTAACTTCCACTGAAATTAATGTTAGTAATCCTCCTATAAAAAAACCAACTCCATTCCTAGAACTTGCTGGCCCTCTAGCCGTGTTAACTTTGTTTTTCTATACCAACTCACCTACAAACAGCAAGAGCTGGAAATCAGATTTACTTCCCTTATTTATGAATGGAAGTGACAGATAACCACCAGCTATTAACACAATTGAAACATTAGAATCAATTTGTACTTATATGAGTAATTCTTTTATAATTTGTCTAATTTCCAACATGTAGAATGAAGCAGTTGAAGTGTGTGTTTTAATTACCAACAATACGCCAAATACTTACTAAAACACAGGCTTATCCAAAAAAGTGGTAGGCAGAAGAAATTAGTAAATTAAAATGATCTAAGATGAAGACATTTAAGTCAACTGAAATGGCAAACTTTCCAAACACCATGGACAAAGCTACAGAAACATGCATACACAAGTTATTACTATCAAACTTTGCTTCTGAGTTTGCTCTCTACACGGCTCTTTGTAAACACTGCATTGGATATCGGCATAAAAGAACTCTCTATCATCCTTTACAAACTCTAGACTCTTCAGTGCAATATTACTACCCATTAAACTTTAACAAATGACCATTTTAAAAGAACTAAATTTGGGGCACCTCAGTGGCTCAGTTGGTTAAGCGTCTGACTCTTCAGCCTCAGGTCATGATCTCCTGGTTCGTAAGTTCAAGCCCTGCATCGGGTTCTGTGCTGACAATAGGGAGCCTGCTTGGGATTCTCTGTCTCCTTTCTCTGCCCCTCCCCCACTCGTTTGTGTTTTTTCTCTCTCTCTCTCTGTTTCTCAAAAATAAATAAATAAATAAATAACCAGCAAAAAAGTTGTCCTCTCCACTGACTTCACAAAGAAACTTATTGTATTTTTAAAAAATTATCCATTGAGAGTAATAATAATGTTGGTAGTAATACCATCTGGGTCATCTAAATGGGGTTCTGGTTGATGTATGTGAAGTACTCTCTATTAACAAAGTAGAGGTCAATAATGCATTATAATTAACAGTAACATACATAATCAGGAAATAAACCATTAAACTACCAAAAATTACTCTGATTTTGCCTCTCCTCTGTATTTTGAAAACTAACTTGAAGAGTTCCAATGCCAATAAAGGAAAAACAAACAGTGGTAGTTCCAAGAACAATGTTTTCCCTCTGAAACTGCTGGCCTATGTGTGTACATCAGCAAGCCATCTTTCCAGATTTAGAATACTGCTGCAAATACCAACGTAAATGTTCTGTGAAAATAGCTCATTTGTTTCAGGCAAGAATTTCCAATAGGAAGACAAATTAAGGGGGCATGTGGTTAGGAGAAAAAGTCTCAGAACTCTGACCTGTTATAAATGCATCGTACTTAAAGTAACTCCCTGGATATCTGCCCTAACTAACTCTGAGAATCTAAAAATTCATTCCTTGAGACTTAGATAGAAATGTAATAAGTTCCCCTCTGGTACCTCTCTCTCATATCCACTGTGAAATACGAAATATCCACATATCTATAGCACAAATTTCCTAAACACACAAATAAAAATAAGCAACTCCACATATGGCGTATCTCAAATCTGCCATATTAACTGTATTAACATGGAATAGCTATAGTAAAGCTTTCTGGAGAATAGATAGAAGTTGTAAAAATACATGATTTCAATTCCTAGCACAAAGTATGCGTGTGTTGGTGTGTGCCCGTATATACCATACTTACAAATTTATGACTTTGAGAACTCTGCAGTAAAATATTTCTTGGACAATGGGGGTAGGGGATGAACGGTTCAGAGTAGTATGTGGTGGGGAAAAAATCGGTTTAAAGCCCATTTGTTTTCCAAAGGGCAACACAACAGCCGCACACCAACTGCTCAGACCCCCTTTCACTCTATCTCCCCCAGGGCATAAAGCAACGGGAGGAAAACGGAAACCTTTGTTGCAGTGTAAAACTGAAAAACCTTCCGCTTTAACCAAAGTCAAGGCTTTACACTGCTCACTATAAAATACAAGCTGATAATATGTAACTTCATATGTATTATTTTTTTAAATGCAAAGGAAAGAAGCTGGACATCACTACACACTACCCATTTGTATCAAGTACAAAAACAGGCAAAATTCATTTAGGCTGTTGAAAGCTGAGGGGCGCCTGGGTGGCTCAGTTGCCTGAATGTCCGACATCAGCCTAGGTCATGATCTCGCCATTCCCGAGCTCAAGCCCCGCGTCAGGTTCTGTGCTGATACCTCAGAGCCTGGAGCCTGTTTCAGATTCTTTCTCTCCCTGTCTCTGCCCCTCCCCCACTCATGGTCTGTCTGTCTGTCTGTCTCTCTCTCTCCCCCCACCCCCAAATAAACATTAAAAAAAATTTTTTTTTGGTACAAATACAGACACTCAGATCAATGGAACAGAATAGAGAACCCAGAAATGGACCCACAAACGTATGGCCAACTAATCTTTGACAAAGCAGGAAAGAATATCCAATGGGATCAAGACAGTCTCTTCAGCAAGTGGTGCTGGGAAAACTGGACAGCGACACGCAGAAAAATGAACCTGGACCACTTTCTTACACCATACACAAAAATAAACTCAAAATGGATGAAAGACCTCAATGTAAGACAGGAAGCCATCAAAATCCTTGAGGAGAAAGCAGGCAAAAACCTCTTTGACCTTGGCCGCAGTAACTTCTTACTCAACACGTCTCCGGAGGCAAGGAAAACAAAAGCAAAAATGAACTACTGGGACTTCACCAAAATAAAAAGCTTCTGCACAGCAAAGGAAACAATCAGCAAAACTAAAAGGCAACCGACAGAATGGGAGAAGATATTTGCAAATGACATTTCAGATAAAGGGTTAGTATCCAAAGTCTGTAAAGAACTTATCAAACTCAACTCCCAAAAAACAAATAATCCAGTGAAGAAATGGGCAAAAGACATGAATAGACATTTCTCCAAAGAAGACATCCTGGGGGCGCCTGGGTGGCTCAGTCGGTTAAGCGTCTGACTTTGGCTCAAGTCATGATCTCACGGTCCATGAGTTTGAGCCCCGTGTTGGGCTCTGTGCTGACAGCTCAGAGCCTGGAGCCCGTTTCAGATTCTGTGTCTCCCTCTCTCTCTGCCCCTCCCCTGTTCATGCTCTGTCTCTCTCTGTCTCAAAAATAAATAAACGTTTAAAAAAAAAGAATTAAAAAAAAAGAATTAAAAAAAAATAAAAAAAGAAAAAAACATCCTGATGGCCAACAGACACATGAAAAAATCACTCATCATCAGGGAAATACAAATCAAAATCACAATGAGATACCACCTTACACCAGTCAGAATAGCTAATATAAACAACTCAGGCAACAACAGATGTTGGCAAGGATGCAGAGAAAGAGGATCTCTTTCGTACTGCTGGTGGGACTGCAAACTGGTACAGCCACTCTAGAAAATAGTATGGAGGCTCCTCAAAAAATTAAAACTAGAACTACCCTAGGACCCAGCGATTGCACTACTAGGTATTTATCCAAAGGAGACAGGTATGCTATTTCGAAGGGACACGTGCACCACAATGTTTATAGCTGCCTTATCAACAACAGCCAAAGTATGAAAAGAGCCCAAATGTCCATCGATGGATGAATGGATAAAGAAGATGTAGTGTGTGTGTATTAATATATGCATTAATATATATACACACACATTAATATATATACTAATATATATATATACACATACACACAATGGAGTATTACTCGGCCATCAAAAAGAATGAAATTTTGCCATTTGCAACTATGTGGATGGAATAGAGGGTATTATGCTAAGTAAAATTAGTCAGAGAAAGGCAAATATATGACTTCCCTCATATGAGGACTTTAAGATACAAAATAGATGAACACAAGGGAAGGGAAGCAAAAATAACATAAAAACAGGGAGGAGGACAAAACCTGAGAGACTCTTAAATATGGAGAACACAGGGTTACTGGAGGGGTTGTGGGAGGGGGGATGGGCTAAGTAGGCAAAGGGCATTAAGGAATCTACTCCTGGAATCACTGTTGCACTAGATGCTAAACTTACTTGGATGTAAATTTAAAAAAATAAATGAATACTTCAAAAAAATAAAAATAAAAATAAAATTTTTTAAAAGTCTAGAGAGTGATTATCTTTAGGGTAATTAGAGGAGGGGCACAGGAGGGTTTCCCGGGTGCCAGGAATATTCTATTTCTGAATCTGTGTACTGGTTACATGGATGTGCTCACTTCGTGAAAACGCACCAAAGCATACACTCATACTTGTGCCTTTTCCGTGTTTTTGTTCTACTTCTGCAAAAAGACTTCGTAAGCTTCTATAAGGAGGAGTTAGACCCCAAACCCCCTCCCTGTTTCCAGCAGAAGATAATTTATTCCCTGGAAGAAACTGGAGAGTCCCCAGCGCAGAGACCTCGGGCCTAATAGAAAACACTGTTCTGAAAACGGGGATCAATTAAAAATCCATACACTAAACCCTGTGATTCCAGCTCTCTTCCCCACTCTTCTTCGTGAATCGTGGCACACATTACGCACAGAGAAGACCAAAGGATTCCTCAGGAGTAAAACTGACGTGCCCTAGGGAAAGGAGCTGCAGGTGCTGTCTCTGGAAGTTCCCCAAACTACAGCCTAACCCCTGAGAGCCATGGCAGGGAAGCTGTATGGCGGTGAAACCCTGCCCATATGTCATGGCACCCGATTCACATTTCGGTGAGTCACCATTAAATAGGAACAGAGGGCAAAGGATCACCAGATAGTTACATTTGTGGCGCAAAAGTCAGACACCTACACAAACAGGAAAAAAAGAAATCAAGGCAGTGTAAGAAGGAAATAAATACGTAAATAAATAAATTTCATGTCCTCAGAAACAGAAGAAATGCACCCAGGAAAAAAAGGACAGAATGCTATTAAAATGCACACAAATGAAAAAACGAACAAGAAAGAGCTCTTGAAAAATAAAGACAGCAGAAATTCCAAAGAGTTAAGATGAAGCAGAGAACACCCATCAAGAAATTGGGCTTTAAGACAAAGGGAAAGGAAAATCAGAAGACAAACAAGGAAGTCCTCCCCCCACCCCCCAAACTAACAGGAATTCAGAGAAAGAAAAGAGAAAAACAAGGCAGTGGAGAAAATTATCAAAACACCATAATGAGAACATTTTCCAGAATTGAAAGACACACCTTTTTTCAGATCGAGTATTCGTCAGAATGGCTGATATTAATAGAGATATTAGGATAATAATCCCATAAAAGGAATATCCTAAGATCTTTTGGAGGTTGTCTAAAACCAACAAAACAAGCAAACAAACAGGAAAGACAAAAGATCACGTGCAAAGAGAAGAATCAGAATAGTGTAACACTTTTTAATAGCAACGGTAGAAGCTAGAAGATAATGGTGCACTGGCTTCAAAATTCTAGGGACACTTGTTTTCCCACCTACAAGCCAGCCAACTCAAGAGGGAGAAAATAGCATTTTCAGACATGGTCTAATACCATGTCCCCTTTCTCAGGAAGATACTCCATTAAAAAGAGGGAGTAGACCAAGTCTTTCTTCAAGTTACTAGATGTCAGAAAACTACAGGTCCAACACAGGGGAGACAAAAAGGGAACTACCAGGAAAATGCCAGAAGGTCACCCCAGGACAACAGCTGTGCATCAGGCCTACGAGGCAAGTCCCCACCCTGACTCCAGGAGAGGTGTCGAAGAAAAAGGTGTCAAGAAGAATGTTAGAGTTCTGTCAGAAAACTTAGAAAGGCTAGAGAAAAAGGAGAGCACACGAGCAAGAGGCTACACTCCAGGCAGCACAAGAAAGAAAGCGGAACCGTTGCGTTTGAGTCCTCAGCTGTGGGCCACAGCTCCATGCTCACGATAAGGACAACCAAAGCTGACACCTCGTCATGGGTGAAGCAGCAGTTTGTGCACATGGCCTGACAATGAGAAAGGGTGAAATCTTCCCCTTCCATGTAATAAGTCAGCATATACACAAACCAATAACAAAAAATGCCCAATAACAAAAAATGCTAAAATGGCAGTATATGCAGAGTATTTCAGAAGATGGAGGAAAACAGCAAAAAGAGCCAAAGACCCAGAGGCGGCTGCCTGGGGAGCAGGACTGGGGCATAAGGACAGGCTGTAGGTCCAAGCACCTATTTCTTATTATGTAAGTCTTATCGTAAGAACTCTATGTAAGTCTTATTGTAAGTTTCTTACTACAATCTTTGAAAAAATCTGCATAGAACGTTACTTTGGTGGAAAAAAAGTTTAAATTTTTAAAGTATGAAACAAAACCAAGGAATGTACGAAACAGCAGGCAAGAAAACTGGAGAGCGTGGGCTGCAGCAGGAAAATGACAGGAAGGCCACCGTTCCACAAAGCCCCCGCCGTGTCCAGGTGAGAGGGAAGTCCTTCCTCTGACAGCCGGTGGAGAGGCTGTGTGCTGAGAGACGGGGAGCACAGGAGAAGTAAGGGTAGAAGAGAAATGTATCGATGTAGCATCAACAGATAGAGAGGGCCAATCAGGAAACTCGGAAAGAGCTAATTAACAGGCAGGACAACGGCCCAAATATCTGTTCACCTGCGTATTTATGTGTTTAGTCCACAAATGCTGGCTCCTTGGGAGTGTCACAGCCCCCCGTGGAATTAGAAGCACTTTGATTTTGTGTTTAGGTTTTAATTTTGAAATTATTATGAAACACGCAAATAGAAAAATACAGAAAATAATAATGATCATTCAAGTATCCACTATTCAGCTTTTCCAAATATTAACATTTTTTGTCAAAATTGCCCCTAATTTTTATTTTATTTTTTTAAATATAATTTATTGTCAAATTAGCTAACGTACAGTGTGCAAAGTGTGCTCTTGGTTTTTGGGGTAGATTCCCATGGTTCTTCGCTTACATACAACACCCAGTGCTCATCCCAACAAGTGCCCTCCTCAATGCCCGTCACCCATTTCCCCCTCTCCCCCACCCCCATCTAATTTTTTTTAAAGAAATAAATACTACGGGGACACCTGGGTGGCTCAGTCGGCTAAGCATCTGACTTTGGCTCAGGTCATGATCTCACAGTCCATGAGTTTGAGCCCCGCATCGGGCTCTGTGCGGACAGCTCGGAGCCTGGAGCCTGCTTCGGATTCTGTGTCTCCCTCTCTCTCTCTGCTCCTCCCCCACTCTCACTGTCTGTCTCTTTCTCTCAAAAATAAATAAACATTACAAAAAAATTGTTAAAAAAAAAAAAAAGAAAGAAATACTATGAATATCGTTGAAACCATCTTCAGACCATTCCCTAATCCTACCCCCTAACTGCCTCACAGGACGTAACCATTAATCAGAATTTGACAGTTAACGTCTCCCTCCACTCATCTCTAAAATGAAAGCAATGGTTTGAATGAATTCTAATGCCTCTTTGTTGGTGTCTTAGGAGTTCTTGATGTTCTGTAATGAAAGTTACAGAAGCCTGCAGTGCTATGAAATACACAAAAATATTTCAAAATAATTTCAAACCTCAAAAACAGACTGAATCACAATGCAGTCGACACTTTGGCAAAAATAAAAACCATAGTAACTTTATTAGAATAATGTCAGTAAAAACATTATTATCAATACTTAGGGCATATAAAAACCTAAGTTCAAGGATTTCACTGTGGTTTCCTCTCATTGTATCCATTGGCTCCAGGGAACAATAAGGAGGTAGTTGAGCGAAACATCCTGGTAGGAGTTCTTACTGCCTAAATAACCAGGTCAGTACCACACCTGCCTGCCACGTGTCACTGTATTCGGCTCTACCAGGCAATCACAGCAAAAATACTCCTTGAAATATTTGTAGACGGCACAGGGAATAGAGTCAATAATCCTGTAATAGTGCGCAGTTCGAAGAGTGACAGAGGGTAACTTGTGGTGACGTATATATTAGCGTCTATAGTTTTGCAAGGTATATAGCTGTCAGACCACTACGTGGTACACCTGAAACAAAGAGATGTCAACTGTACTTCAGCTCAAGGCAAAGAATAGTCTGTAATGTTCTTTTTCCTTAAAAATGTCCTTCACGATGTCACAAAAAGTTATTTGCGCTGCATCTCGACCCTTGAGTACACCTCTCCTTTATCTTCTGGGTGGTAAAACAGGAAGCATGTAAAAGGCATCTCTGCTGTGTACCACAGTAGGATGCTTATCTCAAAGAAAACACGTGCATGATTATCTGAGCTGTGAGCCAAACGAGTTAATAACTCCTGGAATACCTTTGTTACATGGAAGGACAACTGACCAGCCCGCTACCCAGACCCGGGTGTTTGGCAGACAGTTTCTCTACAACACTCAAGTGAGAAGGTCATTTCAGGAGAAACAACTGACAGTGTTTGTTGCCAAGGATAGCCGTCAAGCTTCCAAAATCAAAATCAAAATTTTGGAAGACTTGTTCCTACCGTGAACTTCATAGCTTCCTAATACTTAAAGATTTTTCTGATAAGATCAGTGGTGATATTAACACCTGGTCTTGAAATTGCACAATAAAATGTGTTAACGTTTGTAATATCTTCATTATCTAATGATCCAGAATTTTCCAAATGGCCAACAATTAATACAGTAAAATGATACGTGGGCAAGGATTCAAAGTGCAAGAAAGACCAAAAGAACCTAATGTAAAAGAATTTTTTAAAGTTCAACGACAGGGTTTTGGATTCCATACCGGAACCAACATTTAAGAGATGACCACTTGTCAAGTTTTGGTATAGGATCAAAAAAGACTATTCACAATAATCTGAAAAGACAATTAGAATGCTCTTCTCTTTTCCAACTACATACCTGCACACACTTTATAATAAATATTTACTAGGTTATTCTTTCTGGATGTTAAAAACCACAAACACGTAATCACAGTGGTAAGTTACCATAGTTTAATCTGGGATCATTAGCAGTCATTTAGAAAAAATGAAAAATTCATTATTTATTTAAAAGTTACATTCTTCTGCAGTTATAGTCTCATTAATCTGCAATAAATATGTAAGTATCAGAGGCTTAATTTACCACAGAATAAAGAATGATCATTGCTCTAAAAAAGAAATGAATATAGTAAATTCTTAAACCTGCTTTAGGTATACTCAAATAAAGTCCCTTCTCCCCAGTTACAAAGGAGCAGACGCTTTTCATTTAACATTTTACTTTTTTTTAATTAAAACTTTTTAAAACTTATTTTTGAGAGAGAGAGAAAGAGAGAGTGAGTGAGCAGGGGAGAGGCAGAGAGTGATGGAGACACAGAATCCCAAGGAGGCTCCAGGCTCTGAGCTGTCAGCACAGAGCCCGACGCAGGGCTCGAACTCAAGAACCACGAGATCATGACCTGAGTCGAAGTCAGACGCTTAACTGACTGAGCCACCCAGGCGCCTCTAACATTTGACTCTTGAAAGCCAACACTAATCACCCAGAGGACATGGTGTTAGTGGATTTAAACCTTAGTTCGTAAACTGCTAGGGAAATGTCTTTTCACAGAAGAAAAAAAAACAAACAAACCCTCAACTTTTATAAATTTCAAAAGAAATAATTTAATCTGACTGAACCTCTGCAGTTTGGAAGACACCAAATAACAAACTTGCCACAGACAGGTTAAGAAGCAGAAGTGTTTTTAAGAGAAATATTCTTCTTACACAGATCCATCCAGTTAATGAATATCATAAATCACTTGTTTCAAAGGCAGGGACCTTGAAAAAATTTTCAGAGTAAAACTGATAATGTCCTTGCTTTAATAAAGTCCTATTACCCCGCCCTCTGAAAGAGAAGAGTTATACACTGTGGGCTTTTTAGGTCAGAATATTCCAGAAACAACCAGAGGCTGACATCCTCTCCCCTTTCTAATCATCTACCCATTTCGGTATGCTTACCTTTGCAGTTCATTGAGCCCCCTGGCAGTTGGTAGGCAGGGATTTTGCCTTAGGAAGTTTTGTTTTAAGTTGAGGTGCGTGAGGTCCTGGCTGTAGAAGAGGTTGGCAGGCAGGTGCTCCAGGCTACAGCACGAGAGGTCCACTGAGCTAATGCGCTGTGAAGCCACCTGGAGGGGATAAAACCCAGCCCGATTTTAATACCATCCATTTATCCCACAGACGCCCTCTCTGGACAGAAACACGATACCCCCCTGGGAACACAGGCCTACTGCGCACGGGGCACGCGTAGCCCAACTATAAACCAGTATGTACTTAATACAGAATTGAGCCAAGTACTGTAAAGGCAGAAAACGGCATCCCTGCCTGGAAGGTACTCGCAGTAACCGAGTATAGGAGACAGGTTGCAAAGAGCACAGATTATCCTATCGGGTTCAGGGGTATCAGTCATCTCCTCCCACTGTAGGGGTTAAGTTCCTGAAAACACTCGTGGTAAGAGAATTCAGAGCTAAATAACACAAGACTTTAGAGGAAATACAAGGTTAGGAGATAGACACTAAGATCCAGATGGAACCTATCAAAGCCCTTGTATACACTGAATTAAAACAGCACAAATAGAGAAAGCAGCGTCGATGGCCTCGTACACGTCTTTAATAACAACGGTAGCATATGATCAGACTCCACTGCGTACTTGCTCTCAACTTCTCTGGCTGTCTCTCCCACAGAGCTTCGTACATTCACTGTGCTTCGCTCCACGTAAGTCCTCCCGGTTAAATGACTCTTACCGTGGCCAGAGTCCCAGGTCTGCAGACCAACTAGCATGCAGGAGACAGAAAAGGTGCTGGATGCCCTGTATTTCTCAAACGCTTTCTCCAAAATTCCAGGTCACGTGGTGCCACTTGATGACTGGGCATGTGGCTTCAACCCCACTTACACACACCTTGGCTGCTTCTCTCCTCGCAGAGGTCATGGGAGTATTATTCTAAGCTCTGGGTTCATTCTCCCTCCTGCTCTTCATGTTCACCACCGCTTTATGGCAGAAACTGCACTCCTCATCTGTGATCAGTCTGATGTCCTTTTCTGTTACCAAACTCCAGCCTTCTGTTTCCCAATTACAGAAGGACGCAGAGCGTGGTCCTCAGGACCGGGACTCCCAGCTCCCCCACTTAGGAGCTGAGAGGACCTGAACAGATCCCTGAGCCCTCCAAGCTCCAGTCTTCTCACCTGTGTCACAGACATCAGGACGACACCTTCACCTACATGCCGGCGCAGAAGCAGCATTCAGCCAACGGTGACTGCCAGGACCGTCACTAATATTATCCCTACTACCCGTTCCAAATAGAATGATTCGCAGCTTCTATCTACTGAAATCCAAGTTCTCCCGATGCTCAGAAGGTATTCAGAAGAAAGCCTGCATAAAACCTATTCTGCTGATGGCACATTTGAGGTTAGAAAGAAACTACGGAGCACACAGGAGAGCTGAGGGGAGGCAGGGATGGCAAAGGCCCGGCAGGGCCCAACTCAAAGACTTGACAGAGGAGGTATGAGTGTGCATTTTAGCAATTACATCTTTCCTTGAGTTTGCACTATTAAATAAGAAAGAGAAGAAACTGTTTTCCACACATGCAAAAAAAAAGAAAATCCCAGTCAGGGCCAAATCACCCATATACACCAAAAGATGTAAAAAGAGCCACGGGGCATGTAATGGTCCTACAAGGCAGGGGCAAATGCACCACACAACCTGCTCGAAGGAAGTAAGGTACACACACGGTGAGCACGTAAGGGCCTGCCGCACCTCACATCTCCTGCGGTACAACAGCAAGGCAGACACGGTCTCTGCCCTGCATGAGCGCACCTCCAGAGAAGGAGGGGGAAACGAAGGCACCACATGAAAACAGCTACAAGAGCTCTAAGTGCAAGGGACAGGGCATGATCTCGGAAGTCAGGGAAGGCTTCCTAGAGGATCTAATGTCCAAGCTCAAACTTGAAACTCGAGTGGAAATCTTTGTTTTTGTCTGCCCCAAATCCTTTCCCCACCTGCTCCTATGGCAATCCTTCCAACACGGGAGACCCTGACAGGAGCTGCAAACAAAGCATGCTGACCCCCAGGCCGCAGGGGGAGTAGGCATGAGCAATCAGGGCACCCCATCGACCGAGCCCACGGACTGATCCAACAGGTACTGTACTGACTGGCATGTGAGCCGAGGTAGGCTAACCAGAGGCCCTCTCTGGGATTTACATATTCTGCAGCTGGAAGAGAGAGAACACACACACACACACACACACACACACACCACTCCGTATATTATGTACAAATAGTTATAGAGAGGTAACTTTTAACCACATAAACCATGCACTGATCACGTGCCAAATTACCGACAGTGATTGCTTCTATGTGGGTATGGAGGAAAAAGGACATAAGAATGGGAAGATAGGAGATTTGGAGTTTATCTGAAATGATTATTTCCTTATAAGAGGGACAACGGACGATATGAAGGAAATATGGAAATATGTTAACAACTGGGGAAGACAAGTACACGGAAATTGTAATATTATCCTGTGTGCTCGGGGCACGTGGGTGGCTCACTTGGTTAAGCGACCAACTTCGGCTCCGGTCATGATCTCACAGTTCATGGGTTCGAGCCCCACGTCGGGCTGTGTGCTGAATGCTTGCTCAGAGCCTGGAGCCTGCTTCGGATTCTGTGTCTCCTTCTATCACTGCCCCTCCCCCGCTTGTGCTGTCTCAGTCTCTCAAAAATAAATAAGTGTAAATATATATATATATATATATATATATATATATATATATATATGTATGTATCATCCTGTGTGCTCTTCTCTGTGCATGTGTACGTGTGTTTAATGTGAAAACAAAATAACTTCAATTAACATTTCAGTAAGAAGAAAACGGGTAAGAGCAGTCTTCTGGTTTTCCTGGCATTCAGTGTTCCACTAGGTGGTATCCCGGGGTCATAAATTCCTCCTGTAACCAAAGGATCCCCTTAACCCACTGTAGAGGGCTGAATGGTGGCCCCAAGAAGGATTTGGGGCAGAACGAAACACAGATTTCCCCATCCTAATCCCTGAAATCTGTAAATATTATTTCATATGGCAAGAGTGAATATTACCCTGTATGACGAAAGATGTGATAAGAATCTTGACAGGAGGTGCTTCTCCTGGATTATGCAGATGGGCCCTAAGTGTGATTATATGTGTCCTTGTAAGAGAGAGAGGTGGAGGGAGTTTTCAGAGAGAAGTCCATGTGACTCCGGGGGCAGAGACGGAGTAACAGGGGCCACAAGCTAAAGAATGCTTAGAGCCACCAGAAGCTGGAAGAGGCAAGGAATGGATTCTCCCCTAGCGCCTTCAAAATGAGTACAGTCCTGCCAACATCTTGATTGTGGACTTCTTGCTTCCAGAACTACATAAATTTCTGTTGCTTTAAAGCCACCAAGGTTTGGTTAATTTGGAAACTAATACACCTTTCATAATTTTTTCCACAATACTTTTCATTTTCATTCATTCACCATGTTTACTGGATATCTACTATGTGCCAATTAACTGACCTAGGTAAGCACATGGCATGCCTTCAGTAAACAAAATAAAGATCCCTGCCTTCTTTAAACTTAGATCCTGTAAATAAGTAAATTATATGTTAAAAACTGGCAAATACTATGGAAAATAGAGCAAGGAAAAGGGGGTCAGGATTGTTGGAAAGGTGGTAGGTTATATTTAAATAGGTCGGTCAGGGCGGGCCTCACTGGAAAGGTAATATTTAGACATGATGGACATGAAGAAGGTAGCTGAAAGGATTTGTCTAGAGGAACACTCCAGGCAGAGGAAGCAGCAAGCGAAAAGGCCCTACAAACTAGAAAGGGATGTGCCTGGCATGTTCGAGGAACAGCATGGAGACCAGTAAGGTAAGGGGAGAATGGCCTGCAATGAGATCAGAAAGGTAAGGCAGGTGGGGGGGGAGGAGGGGGGTAGTGGGCAGCAAATCCTTCAGGGACTTTTAGGGCACTGTAAACACTCTGGCTTTTAACGTGAGCGAACTGGGAGGTGTGGAAAGGTTCTGAAAAGTCTCTGTCCCTAGACCGGAAGCTCCCCAAGGGCAGGGACTCTTGCCTATTTTGTTCACTGATACACCGATGCTCAGCACTTGGTGAGACCTCAGAGAAGTATGTGCCAGAAGAATGGCCACTAGACTTTATAGCCCTTCCTTCATCACCAGCTCACATCTAACCCACCTCGTGTATTCTTTCACACGGAGACAGACTACTTTGAAGAGGACAAATTCTGTTTCGACTGAAGCATCACACTAAATACTCTTTGGGCAACTAAAGATAATGATTAAATGTCAAGTGGGATTTGATTCCTTTCCTCATTCTGGACCACAAGCTGTTGCTGCTGGAAACAAGGGGGAAGAAACCGCAATAACAAGGCTGCCACAAACACGAGCAGTCTGTGGGAGCCGTGGCGGAGCTGGGAACAGCTGTATCAAGAACAGAAATGAGGCAGCCGGGCAGGGGGCTGCCGGGGTGACCTCAAAAGCTACCATGAGTTGCACCTTTGCCTGGTCCCTGCAACAAAGGGGAAACATAAGTGTTTGCACCCAGACCAGCCTGGGCACATAAAGACCATGCCACCAAGAGGTTCTGCTTGAACCCCAAATGAAAAAACTACCAGCTGAACTACCCACACACATAGCACCTATTAAAACTAAGATCCTTCACAAGAAAGACCTAAATAAGTAATAAATCAAAAAGCCACCTGGATACACGTCGGAGCAAGTAGCCTTTTATTACTTTCTTTTTTTTTTAATGTTTATTTTTGAGAGAGACAGAGAGAGAGACAGAGACAGAGAGTGAGCAGGGGAGGGGCAGAGAGAGAGGGAGACACAGAATCCGAAGAGGCTCCCGGTTCCCAGCTGTCAGCACAGAGCCTGATGTGGGGCTCGAACTCACAAGCCTGATCATGACCTGAGCTGAAGTTGGCCGCTTAACTGACTGAGCCACCCAGGTGCCCCTACTCTTTTTCTAAAGTAGTGAAAACAAGAATAACATCGACCATTTGGGGGTTCTTCAGCTGTGAGAGGTACTCTTTTAGCTGCTGCAGACATCATATGTAATCTTTACAACAACTCAGTACAGTAATGGTTTATCCTCATTTCAAAGATTAAGGTAAAACTGAGGCACAGAGTGTGCCCGTGGTCACACGGGTAAAGCGGCAGCAGAACCCGAGTCTGAATGGGGGCCTGTACTTAGGACGCTCCTGATAAAACAATAGCATAACTCCTTTGACCAAAGAGGATCAGATGTCATCCCTAGGATAATCTTAAGCCTCAGGAATGGCAGTGACAGGAGACAGTCCTTCGGAAGAGAAGCAGAGACCATCTGCGGACCACAAGCAACCTATAGGGAAGGAAGGGGTGAAGCTCTGGGAGGTGGGGGGCACCATTCGTTTTGACCACGGGCTCTCCCCACTCCTATCTACACAGCTTGTCCACCTGGGCAGCGGTGAGGCTACCTGGTGAGCACCTAACTGTATTTTAAAAGGTGACAGGAAAAGTTTAAAGGGTTACAGAAATCTGGAAAGAAAGTGAAAGAAACAGGCAGAAGCAGAAATCGCCTCAAAGCTTTGTCATGGAAAGGGTCCTCAAAGGAACTCACAATTAGAGTATAAAATCCTTTTGGCAAAAGCCACTGTACTTCTATTGCACCTCCTGACATCAAGACAGTGGAAGACACAAAGAGGAGACACAAGCAACGTGACACACAGGACACCGGGCACAGTCTTCAAAATACTCAGGGCATAACAATTCTACCACTTCCTAGCCATGTGGCTCTGGGGTAAGTCACTTCACCTGTCTGTCCTTTGGCTCCCTCATCACGGAAGTGGAATAAATACCTGCCCTGACAAATTTAACGAGCTGCCGTAAATAACACCCCTTTTCTCATTTTAAAAAAATCAGGAGAGGCTCTGCAGACCTAGTATATCCCCCGACCAACGTCCATAGCGACACGTGGTACAAACCTCGACGACGAAGAAAGGGCTACGGCACGGTCAACTCTTCTTGCCGCGGCGAGCGGTTACACAGATGTGGCTCGATTAGACCAAGGCAGAAAATTACAGAAGGTGTGCGGCTCACGGACCGTCCACGAACTACACGTGAAGGGATCCAAGTTGTCAGGTTTTCGAAGATTACTTCAATGTAACCGTGGATAGGGAAAACGGTGCTAGTCTGGATTAACGGCAAGACAATTTTCTAAGGATGATAGAGTCAGGGGGGCGCCTGGGAGGCTCAGTTGGTTAAGCAACTGGCTCTTGGTTTCGGCTCAGGTCACGATCTCATGGTCTGTGAGTCTGAGCCACACACGAGGCTCCACGCTGACAGTGAGAGGTCTGCTTGGGATTCTCTCTCCCTCTCTCTGCCCCTCCCTCGCTTGTGTGCGCGTGCACATGCGTTCTCTCTCTCACTCAAAATACATAAACTTAAAATAAAACAAAATAAAGTGTTTTTTTTTTAAAGATGAATTCAATGGGATTTGCCCCCACGACCCTACACATTCCAGAAGACACATTAAAAGTAAACATGAAATCAACCACCTTCTCAGGCTGTCTTCTTTTCCACGTTACTTGTAAACATGTGTGGTGAAGAAAAAAAGTTAATTTGGCCCTCAAAACATTTCCCCCAAAGAACACTGCAGGGCAAACATAAAAACGGTAATATGTACAGCAAACTTTTCAGGCTACCTACTGGGGTTCCAGATATTTCTAACATGCTACTCAGCTCAACACCTTCCTCGGCTGTTTCTTGGCAAGTCTTTAGGACGCTTCTGTCAAAATTAGTCCCTGCTCTGAGCTGAGTTGTGTTTCTAAACTAACATCTCTCTCCTATCCTAACCTATCCTCACTAAGCTTTTGCCATAATCATCCTCCCTTGCAATAGGACTGTCCTCTGCATTATTCCCATTATTCTTGATGTTCATGGAGTGGGCGAACACCTTTTATTAGCAAGGGAAAGTTCAGAAAAACAGTCATGGGAGTTTTTTCTGTTGTCGTTACCACTATACTTTAGTGGAGTACTGTTTATCCTTATTATGTGCCAAACATGCTCAAAGTGAAGCAAAATGACCCTGAAAGGCTTGGTCAAAGCAGCTGAAATAGCAGAAGTAATTCTGCTGCTGTAAAGTAAAAGGCTGCTATAAACTGGCATAATAAGTCACGAATTGCTCTGGCCGAGCCGCCAGTGGCTGCAAAACCACGCCCTGGCTACAGGGATGGTCTCTGGGGAGTTTACTACACTTCTATAAAAAATTCTTAACCTCTTAACTGACCTAGTTTTATTTAATCTTCACCCCCTTAAAAATGCTTTGGGAAGGCATGATGTAGGAGAACATAAACTCAGACAGGCATTTACTGGTCTTTATTAGCTAAGCATTCTAGCAACTTATTTTCACTTTCATCCTCATCAGTAATTTTGTAACGCTTTATATCGAACCAGTTTCCAATATTAATAAAATTCAAACTATCACTGCTCTACAACATGCGATTGATCATTTCTTTTAAAAAAACCTTCTACAAATATATAAGAAATGCCTTAAATTGACCCGACCTTTTCCCAGTGACATCTCTTTACTTGATCCTGTACTAACACTACCGTTTTACAAAATGCATTTAAGAGATGGAGAAAACTTTGGTACATTAATAAAATCTAACAGTTAATAATAAACAACGAGCCATTAACACTCACTAATAGGAGCATACCACGGTGCCAATTTTGTTAAAGCACTACTAAAGCGCCAGGCTCTCACAATATAGAAAAAAGAACACCAAGAAATGTGGAACAAGAGCTCTGCCTCAGCTCCCGCCTGCTCTCTGCCAGGGGAGTGGAGGAGACGGGGGCCGGGGAATCCTTCCCCATATGGTTATCAGTTGCCGTTATGAACCAGGCACCACACCCGGTCCTGGAGGGACGCACTCTGTGTCTTCAAAAGCTTGGTCTCTTGAGACGCAGACACCTACACAACTGTCATTAGAGGAGGTATGCACGGTAGTGTGATGAGAGCACACAGAGCCGAAAATGCAAACCTCAGAGCTCCCGCCACAACCCCAACACCCACATTCCCCTCCCCTGACCAAATGGACAGGTCTCCCAGGCGCGTGGGCAGAGACTCGCCCATCACCACCAAGAGCGGACAGAACCACGGCATCCGTCCGGGGAGCTCACGGCACGGCCTGCACTACCTTTCTGGGAGCCAGAAGCAGCAGCCAAAGACTCTGAGGCTCTGAGGAGACGCACGGCCAGCCTCCCAGGACGGCCCCCGTGTCACTCAGGCAGTTATCTCCCCTCCGCACACACAAACCCCATTGTGTTTCTGAGTAACAACAGAAAAACAGGGCTTGGCTTGGGTGGGGAGCAAATCTGAACTCAGAGTTCCTTCCTCATTTCCTTATTGGCAAACTAGGTGTAAACAGTCCCTTTAGAAAGAGGCCACCTGAGAAAGTGGCATCTCCCTGACCACGGGGAAAAGACAGCCAACCACAAAAATACTTAAATTCTAACTTTCTGGAAAAAAGTAGTAACATAAATGCATACTTAAATGATTCTACTATCAGAAATTGGCTACTCGTTTTGTATTTTAAGTTCCAAGTCTAACATACAAGGCTCGGTATATTTAACATGAAGAGGTCAACGACATTTTTCTAATTACTCCACTATTCCCTACTTTATGAAATTATAAACCAGACCAGTGGGTAGAAGAATTTAACTCTTCAGAGTAGTTATAGGAAATTCAATACAAATATTGGGATATTCCAATCTAGGCAAATATGTAATGGAAACTAAACTCTTGAGTATTTTCTAAATACTCAGATTCAAATGACTTAACTTCATAACATGACCAGGGGCGCCTGAGTGGCTCACTCGGTTGGGTGTCCTACTTTAGCTCAGGTCACGATCGCACCATTCCCGAGTTCAAGCCCCATGCCGGGCTCTGTGCTGACAGCTCCGAGCCTGGAGCCTGCTTCAGATTCTGTGTCTCCCTCTCTGCCCTACCCCTGCTTGCGCTCTGTTTCTCTCTGTCTCTTAAAAATAAAAAAAAAAAAAATTAACAAGTGAGGAAAAAAAGGTTAAAAAATAATATAACATGACCAGAGAGAGAGATGTGGTTGATCATATATGGTAAATTCCTAATATAGCAATACTTGACAGGTTTTTGAAGAATTAGACAAGTAGCCTCCTCAATACCATATCAATGTAATCTGCCTTGGGTGATTCAGAAAGCATCTGAATCAAGATTTCTTAAATATCTCTTGATCATCACTTAAGAAGGTCAACGATCAGTGCACAGAGCCTTTGCTTGTGTCCCTAGCAGCACAAGCCATTCAACACGCTGCCTGACAAACCACCTTTTATTCGACCACTGAGCTGTCTGGATTCTGCTGACAACTGTGTACGTGAAGTACTTCCCTTTGATATTTTCAACAAATTTCAGTTGTCATTTGAGTCTTGATTTGTTTTGTCCCCTCAGGCCACTGTAAAACATTGGGAGTACATTTAAAGAAAAAAGAGCCAGGGAGCAGAACTTCCTGCACAAAGCAGTGCTGGATACGTTATAGCTCAGTTCCCTCATCTGCAAAATGGGGATGTGGCAGTATATCAAGAGTTACCAGCTCTCACTGTAAAGCCCAATGACATCCTAGAGATGTAATGAGTAAAAGACCTCATAAGGCTACTATAAAGCATCTAGAAGAGTACTTGGCACATAGAAACAGTTATCAAAATGTTAGTTGTTACTATTTGCATTATTGTGGTCACCACTAGATCAATTCAGTAGGCTAAATGATTTTTTTTTTAATATTGTTTAATGTTTATTTTCGAGTGAGAGAGAGCAAGCACACGCATGCAAGCATGAGTGGGGGAGGGGCAGAGAGAGAGGGAGACACAGAGTCTGAAGCAGGCTCCAGGCTCTGAGCTGTCAGCACAGAGCCCGACGCGGGGCTTAAACCCACGAACCACAAGATCACGATCTGAGCCGAAGTCAGACACTTAACGGACTGAGCCACCCAGGCACTCCTAAATGATCTTATTAACAAAATAAATCAACCAGTTGGGTGGAGGGGAAACAAAAATTCTTTTTATTTTGGTGTTTGACCTCATAAATGAATAGCTAAGTCACGTTGTATATAATGTCTAAAGCAAGGAAAATATCACATACTCCGTGCTCATCAGCTGGTATCTGTAAGTACGTATATCAACAGATAACACCCAAAAGGAAGCTAAAGAAGGGACCGGAGAACCAAGTGAGAGAGGGACTTTTCTCATTTACCAGAGAGGTTCGTCCTAAAAACAGACTGCTAAGGGGTAGGGGAGGGCACAGAAATCATGATAACTTTAATATTCAGAGGTTATCAAACAGGTGAGAGAGCAGATCTGGTGTTGTACCCAACAGCAAAACTGGATTACTGTGTTGCAGCCACAGGAATAAAGACTTCAGCTCACTTTTAAGGAAGAACTGTCTGGTCAGACACTACAGGTCTCTGAAACACTATAGACGGTTTTTAGGAGGGAAGGAAGTCTGGGAATCCATAAGGTCCTTTTCTAATCTTAAATTCTAAGTCTCTGAACTAAGAGCACTTCACGATGACTACAATTTAAGGTAAAACTAAAGAACGCTTTCAAAGAAAATACCAAATAATGGTTAAGGTAATTATTCCAGAGAATGACAACAAGTAATATTGCCTTTTTTGGTGACTACCTTGCAAGTGCCCTTCCCAATCTTAAAATAATACGTTGTAACTTAAAAACACACCTGTTAGCTCCTCACTTGAAACCTAGAGTGTCTTTTATTGAAGGTAAGAACAATATACAGATAAAATCCACATGAGGAACATACCTCTTCTGTTTGCAGAGGTCCTGACCTAGAAGTAGAACCTAGAAAAAAAGTGGGTGCCCAGCATAAAGAAAGGGTGGCATTCTCTCGTCCCTCCCTCCCAGTATCTCCCAGAGCAGGTGACAACTCCAACAGAGCTAGGAAAAAAAGCGGAAGGGGGTGAGAAGACATGAGCAGGCAAGATGGGAACACAAGATCAGTTTAAACTGCTAAATGTATAAGCCAGCAGCAAAAGTATGCCTCTTTTGTTGTTATGATATGGTCAGCAAACTAGGTATTTTTTGGCTCGTACAAAACTGGATTATAAAACTTTGGAGAAAATAAAATTAAATGGCTTTAAACTGAAATGACTCAGAACTCAAGGGAAAAAAACCCTTCTTTAGGAATATATTAACTGGGATTCAGAACCCATAGTTGCCACAGGAGAAAAAAGAATAGACGGGATCAGCAATGTGGAAATAAGACGAAGCATATTTATAACCACAAAGAGATAAGTTTAATATTTTTACTAACTTCAACACAGTATTATGTATTGCAAAATCAAAATTTAATGGAACCCAAAATATTTCACCCTCAGCTTAAATTCAAAGCAGAATTTCTAAGTTCCCCAATGTCATAAACTGCTGCTCATCATATCTATAATAAAGAAAGATTGAAAAATGTGAACTTTTATGTAACAAATCCATTACTGTGTTGGAAAGTTAGTTATAATATTTAATAACTCATAATCAATTTCCCCAGGAAACGACATGGAACTAGCAGGAAACCAGGCAGACTGACCAGCACTTTTTTTTTTCACTTTATCTAGCTTCTGTTTCTTTCCCTTTTTCACCCTGTCAGACACCTGAGATATGGCTACATTTTCACATTTTACACAGTTGTGCCTTTGTACATACTTGACACCTCTCCTTGTTTTTGTTTTTTAATTTGAGAGAGAGAGAGAGAGAGAGAGAGAGAGAGAGTTCAAGTGGGGGAGAGGGGTAGAGGGAGACAGAGAGACAGAATCCTAAGCTGGTTCTACATTCTGCAAGGAGCCTGACACCAGGCTCGATCCCACGACCCTGGGGTCATGACCTGAGCCAAAATCAAAAGTTGGATGCTCAACCAACCGAGCCATGCAGATGCCCCATTTATACCTCTCCTTTATATGCCCTTCCCTTGGGTGGCTCAGTCGGTTAAGCGTCCAACTTCAGCTCAGGTCGTGATTTCACGGTTTGGGAGTTTGAGCCCCGTGTTGGTCTCTGTGCTGACACCTCAGAGTCTGGATCCTGCTTCAGATTCTGTGTCTCCCTCTCTCTCTGCCCCTCCCCCACTCACACTCTGTGTGTGTCTCTCTCTCTCAAAGATAAACGTTAAAAAAAAATTTTAATGCCCTTCCCTGTTGTCTTTGTGGTGAACTCCTATTCGTCCTTCAAAACTCAATTTGCCCATTACCTCCTTGAAGACTTCCTGTACCCAAATAGCTCATATATTGGATTTCCAAACTTTTCTCATCTCTTCACTACAGAGTCTGTATGAGAGCAATCTCCGTGGGATGCAGGGACATATTAGAAACTAAAACCCATGTCACTTGGTTTCACTTAAGATTCTACCACACATCTACTAAATTATTCTTGGTCAAATGGCCCTAAATGCTCTATCTAAAAAATGGGCATAAAATGTGAAGTGAGAGTTTCCAAAAACATGCCGTTAAGCCCTGGACTCCTTAGCAGAACCGTACTGAGAACAAAGCCTCTTACCGTTATGATCCCAACGGAAGCAACTACAGTTACATCCCTAAAAGAAATGTGGCAAATCATGAGGACAAAAAAGCAGCACATCCCCTAACCTACACCTCAGATGGTGTGTACAAGGTGACTACTCTTAGAGGGCTCCTTGCAGCTAGGTCTCACGACACAAATCTCCATACTGGAAACCTTAATCCCATTACACTAGAGTAATCTGACTCAAGTAGTTAATGAAGTATTCTTTGAGTGAAACCCGGACAATAAAACATTCCCTTTAAGCACGTGAAAGAAAAAGTTCATTTGTGATTCACCATATACGTTATTTTTATTTAAAGGGTGATATTTACTCATCACTTCTTGTGATCTTTAATTCAGCATGACGCATGGCCCCGACTTGCCTACACCATGCATATTAAGAGTGAACCCAACATATCAAGGAACCAAAGGTTCACCCCAGTGACTTAAAGAAAAGAACAACAAGAGGCCTAGAATTAAAATACTATGTTTCACGGTGGAAGAAGGATAGGAGAGAGAGGCACTGTGATAGCCACAGTCACTGGCAACTGCTAGCCACTGACAAGGAGAGACACTTGGGGCCTTATGGGGCATGAATTTATAGCGATGGACCATATAACATACACATGCAACACAAGTGGTCACGATTGATAATTGTGGAATCTGGGTCACAGGTATGTGGGTGTTACTCTACTATTGTCTCTACTTCTAAATATTTGACATTTTCCATAATAAAAAGTAAAAAAACACATTCACGAACACCACCAAATCAGTGATCTGAATCCCCCTTTTCAAAATCTTCCTTGAAATGGAGAAACAGACTTTAAGGTGGAACAGTGTTGCAGAAGTGACTACGGCATAATTAAAGAGTTAGTATGCTTAGGCTGTAGATGTGTATAGAAACTAACTTTGAAAAGAAGTCACAGGATTAATCAACATGTCTAAAACTAACATGCTCCAAAAAGCGGGCCACAGAGATGGGCATCAAGGTCAGCATTTCTTCAATGTCACTCGTACATTTCACAGGAGCTCTTCCAAATTCCTATTCTTCCCTCAGCTACCACCCTTCAGCCTTCTTCCCCACTCAGAAAACGTGCTGGCTACGTGTACCCATGCTGAGCAAACAGAGCCCTTTTTTTACACTGCATACAACAGGATGTTACAACAGGATGTTTACTGAATTTTTAAAGCATGTTATGCATTAATATTTTGGGGATGATTTTACAATCAATATTGTCATCCTCCCAAAGGAGTCGTTTTCTTCATGGTATCTGCTGCTAACACCCACCCCAAATAAAAACTCTATTGGGACTGTCTTGGGTGTTATTTTTGCAAGCAATACCAAGTGCTAAGTTTTAAAAATATTAAGTATATAAGGGCCTATCTTGGTAGAACATTTCTAATTAATAATCTTTTATAAATGTTCCCCAAATCAAACAAATTAGAACAAAGATGAATATGTCTCTTTTAGCTAAGATCCAGAAGCATAAGGTGAAAATAAAGAATTTTCCTTTTAAATTAATTATCTAATTCATTTTAATTTAAAAATCATTGGAATTGGTTCTCTTTGTCCTCCTACTCAGACTGAGGTGAGGATGGTCATTAAAACTCAGAAACTTGGGGGTACGTGGGTGGCTCAGTCGGTTAAGCATCTGACTCTTGATGTTGGCTCAGGTCATAACGGGTACAGTTTCAATGTCGCAAGATGAGAAAAATTCTGGAAACGGATGGTGGCGATGGCTGCACAACAATGTGAATGGACTTACTACCACTGAGCTGGACACTTAGAAATGGTTACGATGGGGGGCGCCTGGGGGGCTCGGTTAATTTTGGCTGAGGTCATGATCTCTCGGTTGGTGGGATCGAGCCCCACATCAGGGTCTGTGCTGACTGCATGGACACTGCTTGGGATTCTCTCTCTTCCTCTCTCTGTCCCTCCTCTGCTGTCTCTCAGTCTCTCTCAAAACAAATCAATAAACATTTTTTAAAAAATCAGAAATGTAGATATTTCTTTCTGTTCTTGGTTTGTTTTTCTTTCATATCCTTCTCAAAATGAATCTCATTTAAACATCAGGATGTAAAGACAATCCATTCTGTGAAGGCTTTGTTTCTCAATAAGAAAAAAGAAAAGAAAAAGAAGAAAATCTCCATAGTAACCCTGAACATGACTAAGCTGTAGAACTTCCTAATACCTCCAGACACGAGCAATACCTCTCATAACCTCCATTATGAGAGTCACCCTTGACCATGCCAAATTCCCCACAAGCACATATGCCCCAACAGATCGAGCTTCTGCATCATCCTTCTTCCAGCAGCCCCAACCTACTCTCCCAGGATGCTGAATTAAAGCAGAAGATATGCTCACAGGACTCTCCTCCACATTCGAAGCTTAAAGAAGAGCATGGCCCTGTCTTACATGCAATTCATATCCGAATAGGGGGTTCTCACACTGATTTGTTCTATAATATCTACCCTCTTCAACCAGCCCCTTACAACTGACTTCTCCTTCCATTCACTAACCCTAACAACTTCTAAAAACGTGTATCTGGTTTGTAAGACTAGAGAAAGGAAAGACACTGTATCTAAAATCTGCATTTACTAAGATGTTCTGCCCTTTGTCCCCGACCCCTGACTTTTCAGGAAGAAATCTTTCTTTCCGATGTCTGCCATCCTCAATTGTGTTAACCCCAAAAGGCTCCTGTGGTTGTCATGAACAGCAGAAGGTCCTTTGTTCAGATAAATCAAGCATATGTGTGTCTTTATCTCCTTAAAATATACATAAAAACAAATAATACTTTAAAAAGATTGTCTGGGGGCGCCTGGGTGGTTCAGTTAGTTAAGCGTTCAACTTCGGCTCAGGTCATGATCTCGCAGTTTGTGAATCTGAGTCCCACGTTGGGCTCTGTGCTGACAGCTCAGAGCCTAGAGCCTGCTTCGGATTCTGTGTGTCCCGTTCTCTCTGCGCCTCCCCCACTCACACTCTGTCTCTCTCTCTCAAAAATAAACATTAAAAAAGATTTTTTTTTAAATAAAAAGATTGTCTGGGGGGGCACCTGGGTGGCTCAGTGAGTTAAGCACCCAACTCTTGGTCTCAGCTTGTGTCATCATCTCGCAGTTCGTGGGTTCGAGACCCATGTTGTGCTCAGTGCTGACAGCATGGGACCTGCTTGGGATTCTCTCTCTCTGCCCCTCCCCTGCTTGCTCACTCACCCTCTCACAAAAATCAATAAATAAACTTAAAAAAAAAAAAAAGATTGGCCAATCAATGGTAACAGCAGGAATGATGGCCATAAAATTATTTTATTTCTGTATTTAGTCAGTCACTCTCATACACACACACACACACAAAGTTAGAATTACTATGTGTTGGTATAAGACTATCATGTCCACCTCTGACGTAAGCCCTAGGAGGTACTATTGCTAATCCCTTTATCAAATGAGAAAGCCTAAAATTTAGAAACTTACAGTGACCGAGTCCGTGAATGGTGGAACCCGTGTCTACCTTAGTTTGAAACCTAAATTCCTTATTCCCACACCATTTGACTTCTCCAAACACTGAGAGCCTTTCTGAAAGGAAAGGAGGTTAAGGTTCTAATTCAAATTCATTCTAGTTAATACCAGTTAACTACTAGTTAACTACTTGTTAACACTAGTAACTTAAGGTAATTAAATTCCACCCCCCCCCACCACCCTCCTGGAAGCACTCACAGACACTTGTGTGAGATGTAAGCTGAGTCTTGTTGTGGATGGATATGCTTGTGAATTATCTTCTCTTGTAGCTACATTACATATCAAACACTTTCTAATGGCAATGTAGTAATCAGTGGAAGAGGAAGACTCACACCAACACTTCACCCTGCCACCATCATGTATCCTGGGCCACAATTCTCCCCCAACCCCCGCCTCTCCTATGAGAGTCCTGATGGGTGCATCTATTCATGGTTTGGATAATCAGAGACAGTACCTTGTTACAAATACACTATCCTATGAAGATGGCATGTCAGCCACCCAGCAACAGCAGAGAGTCAAACATATGACATTTACAGTTGCCAGTTAGAAATCAACAATTTCCACACCTCTTCTAAGAGGCATTTCATAATCTTTCATTCTAGTTTCATTTCACTTTCATTTCATTTCACTTCTTTGCTGTCTCTCTTTCATTTCACTTCTTTGCTGTCTCTCTAGAAACAAACTCTTCGAGGTTAAAAACTGTATTTTTCCATTGCTTTAAAGGTGCATATATAGTCTAATTAGTGCTGTGGTTTCTGAATGAGTCTACAATTTACCTAGCAATTCAAATCAAGAACCTAGAAGGCATTTTTTTATCCCAAAATTTTCCTCATGCTTTGCATGTAATTATCAGTAATCCTGTCTCTCAATCTTCAAAACACATCCCCAAATGCATCTATCCACTTCTCTCCATCTCTCCTTTCACCTCTTACCTGGAAAATACCATAAGAGCCTCCTGCCAGTCAGACCCCACCCCTTGCTTCTCTTCTTGTCCTCCATAATCCATTCACTACACAGCAGCCAGTGTCAGATTATGTAACTTTCTGAAAGAGAAGTCTTTCAAATGGCTTGCCATTATGCCAATCATATAGTCCAGAGTCTTTACCCTGTTTTGGAACCTAAAATCCCTGCCTTCCCTGACATCATGTCCCTTTTTCTAGTATTAGGACTTTCACACCATCTTTTCCAACTACCTGGAAAGCTCCTCCCACCAGGTCTTCAAATAATTGGATACTTCTTTTCATTGAAGTTCCAGTTTAGGGGCGCCTTGGAGGCTTAGGAAGTAAGAGTCCGACTCTTGATTTCGGCTCAGGGCATGATCTCACAGTTCATGGGATCAAGTCCCACGTGGGGCTCTGAGTTAACAGCATAGAGCCTGCTCAGGATTCTCTCTCTCCCCCTCTCTCTGCCCCTCTCCTGCTCATGTGCACACACTCTCAAAATAAATAAATAAACATTAAAAAAAAAGTTATTCTTCATCATTCTTTGTCATTATAACTTGTATTATAGCTCTGTGATTATTTGATGTTTTCTTTCTTGTCTGTTTGCTTATTTATCATCTGTTTCCCCAATGTAAGTGCTACCGAGAGAGAGGAATTAGACTTGTTCTTTGCTATATATCCCAGTGCATAAAACACATACTTGACTACAGAAGGTGCTTCATAAATGCTGGCTATCTTTAGAACAGTGACTTATCAGTTGGGTGGATGTTAATTAAACTCAATACCTATTAATCTTTTTGTTATTATTGTTTTAATCAAAACAATTGTCATTGATAACCTTGATAATTTACCTGTTTACTCACATCCTTATCCATGTTTAAGAATTTATACCTCTGACTTGTTCCAAAAAGAATGTAAAGCAGCTGACTATGACACTGCATTTGGTTTAAAAGGTCAAAGCATCTCCACATAGGACATTATAGGAAATACCTGACCAACACTCTTCAAAAGTGTCAAGGTCATATGAACCACTGAAAGACTGAAAAACTGCCACAGACCAGAGGAGAAAAAGGAGACATGACAATCAAATGAAATGTGGTACTCTGGAGTAAATCCTGGGACAGGAGAATGAAAAATGCTAGTAAAAAACACTAATGAAAAAGCCAGTAAAATCCAAATAAATTTTGAAGTTTAGATCAGAGTAACGTGTTAATGTTGGTTTCTTAGTTTTGACAACTCTGTCATGGTAACGTAAGATCTCTGGGAAACTGGGTGGGGCCACATGGAAACTCCCTGTACTATCTGTATAACTTTTCGCTAAATAGAAAATTATTCCAAAATAAAAAGTTTATTTAAAAAAATCAACATCTCAGGGTGCCTGGGTGGCTCAGGTCACGATCTCACAGTTCACGAGTTCAAGCCCCACATCTCGCTCACTGCTGCCAGCACAGAGCCTGCTCTCGACCCCCTGTCTCCACGCCGCCCTTCCCCCACGCGTGCACATGGGCTCTCTCTCAAAAATAAACATTTAAAATAAACACGTCCATCAATCAACATCTCCATACAGAAAAAAAATTCAATGTACTTTGACCACAGTTTGGCATTTTATTCCGAATAAAACAGAGTGTAGGCCGTTGACTTACTGCTTTGAACCCATGTAACAATTTAAATGTAAAAGCACAGTATTATTTAATATTTGTCTCCTCACATTTGCGACCACAAAAGTAATTTTAAAACGACCATGCAGATGTATTCATTGCCTCTAATAGCACATTAATTCTACAGGCATGCCGAAAGAAGCGTCATCCCTCCCATTTTCTCTAGCAGGATGCTGCCCTATGCAATTAGAACCTCCACTGGCCAACCAGGTTGGGAGAATCTTCTGAGTCCCTATCAATCTGCATTCTGCCCATCGCTTCTTCTCTAAAAGGAGGAAGCACTAATGTTCTTAAGTGCATTGCGTCATCAGACAACATAGCTTTTACTTGACAATTCACATGTAGCCAGTATTTCAAGAAGTCTTTCTAGACATTATTCTCGAATTTTCTGTTAACTGTTGACAAAGTTATTCCCTATTCATTCACTTGATAAACAATTACATCATACAGCAGTTGGGATCACACTGAACTTGGATAGCAAACTGGATTATAAATTTAAAAATATGAAAGCAAATTCCAGTGTAATGTTTCTACACCCAAGAGAGGTTTCATCATTTCATAAACACACCCAAAACCAAGGCACAAAGTACTGCAACCCACCCATTTTACACATAATTCTATAAATGTGATGTAAAAATCATCTTCACACAGAGTACCTGAAATACCAGCATTTATTCTGGCTTCCATTACACACACACACACACACACACACACACACAGGTATACTGTTTCACAGGTCATGGTGATCTCATTTAAGTAGGAGACTATTAAACAGTCAAGAAAATGATGATGTGAAAAGAAATTAAGCCATTTGAAAGGCAGAAGTTGGACAGGTGAAAGGGAGTGGCACAGATTAAACCACTTAAATGAAAAAATAGAGGAAGAGGGGAAATTTGTAACACTTCTCTGGGTATTTTGTGGTTTTGCAGTTGTCCGACCCTGGGCCAGTCCCTTAAATATTCTTAGTCTACGTTCTTTATCTACAACATTAAGATAGTAATGCCAGTCTACCCACTGAGTTCTTCTTCTTTTTTTTTTTTTTTTTTTTTTTTTTTTTTTAGGGATAAACAGAACCCAGTAAATGAAGCACAATTTAAAAATTTTTCAGTTGGCTACTTTTCATCCAAAATGAGCTTTCAGAAAACTAAAAAAAATATTAAGTATAATACTATACTCTGGAACTGGGTAAAGCAGAAAGCAACTCTAGCCAGCTAGAAGCTGAAAAATATTCTTGGGTAAGCACTTACCTTGGAGACTTGTCGAAGCCACCTTAAATACTCTGTGAATGTATCAAAACAAATGTAGTAAGTCTGGCTTTGGGGTCCAGAGGAGCTAAATGCTAAACAGTGCTGGTGCTTTTTCACTTCTTCTACCTATAAAAACAGAGACAAAAACGCATCAGGAAAGCAGACCATTTACATAGTTCATTAACCATACCTTAGGTCAGTGAGCCTACACAGATTTGCATCTTTCCCCATATATGTTCCTCTTAATACCTAAAACACGTAAGTTCCCGAGTCTGACTAACCAACTTGAATTACAAGGAAATCGAAAATGGGGAGTTTTATCTTCTTTAGATTTCCCCACAGTAGTCAAATTCTCTTCTTCCTGTTTAGATTGGAACAGACACCCTTTCTTATCTTTCTATATCCTCACAATAGGCTGCTGGGGTTCTTCCTTCCTTTGGGAGGAGTTTTACTTAAGACTTAAGGATTTTTACTGCAGAAGGATTTTTACTTTGAGCGACTTTTGTATTAGTCTGCATTACAACCTTTTTTAAAAAGAGGTCTTCAAGCGTGTTAAGTAAGTTTTTAAAAATTTAACGTGAGATTGAGTTTAACATGAAAGAAAACTCTACCATAAGAACTTTCAAGTCCTAATAAGGCAGCGATACAGTCAAATCAAATTTCCACTCCCAGTAAATGCTTCCTAAGCAGGAAAAGTCCAGACAATAAAGTAACATGGTATTCCACAAGCTCCTATGCTGCAGTTACAAAACTGATCACAAGTCATAAAGAGTAAGAATTTTCAAAAAGATCAGTATCACAGACTATGTTCTGGGACCAAAAGGCAATTAAAAGTTAGATGTCAATAATAAAAATTCCATTCAAAATCCAAGTGTACTGGGGTGTCTGGGTGGCTCAGTCGGTTAAGCGTCGAACTTCAGCTCAGGTCATGATCTCACAGTCTGTGAGTTTGAGCCCCGCGTCAGGCTCTGTGCTGACAGCTCAGAGCCTGGAGCCTGCTTTGGATTCTGTGCCTCCCTCTCTCTCTGCCCCTCCCCTGTTCATGCTCTGTCTTTCTCTGTCTCAAAAATAAATAAAGACATTAAAAAAAATTTTTTTTAAAATAAAATAAAATCCAAGTGTACTTAGAAAACTAGTAACACACTTCCAAACAACTAAGTAAAAAAAAAAATAATAATAGAAATTTAGATAGTCTTAGAACTGAACGATTAAAAAAATACATATCAAAATTTATGGAATGCAACAAAAGCAGTACATAGGGGAACATTTATAATTTTAAATACTCACATTAGAAAAGAAGGCAGAAAATTATTTTGATTGATACATGTCACAAGAACTTAGGGGGAAAAATACCAAACCAAAAACTGAATAAATTCAAGCCATAATAAAGGTGACATCAAAAAGCAGAAATTAATGTCATGAAAACCAAATATACAACAGAGAACATGAACATTAACAAAATACTAGTTCTTTGAAAAGGCTAATAACAAAGTAAATGTCAACAGATATTAGTTCATGATATCAGCTGAAGACAGACATTAATAACATTAATAATGAAAAGAGAGATAGGCCTACAGATTAAGCAGAGATTAAAAAGAACATTATAAACAATTCTGTGGCAAAATCTCAGAAAAATACATTTTACTAACACTAAATCAAGAAAGAAAAAAAACCGAAGGCCTACATAGTCCTATAATCTTTTAAGAAACTGAATAAACAAACTTTTCCCCAAGAAATATCAGGCCCATATCATTTTATAGATGAATTCTATCAAAGTTCCAAGAAAGAGAACATTCCAAATTTGTGCAAACTCATCCACCCAACAAAAAATGAAGAAAAATACCACAAATTATTCTATAACCAAAAACAGATCAGAGTAGTAACAGAAAAAAATAATTATAGGCGAGTCTCAGTTATGAACACTTATCTTGAACAAAATGTTGCATCACAATCCAGAAATACAGAAGGAAAAAAACTATATCAAAAACAAATTGGATTTACCTCAGGAAAGGCAAGATGATTTAACATTATTGGAACTATAAAATCGTTAATCACATTAACAAATTAAAGAAGAAAACCAGGGGCGCCTGGGTGGCTCAGTTGGTTAAGTGTCCGACTTTGGCTCAGATCATGATCTCACAGCTCATGGGTTCGAGCCCCGTGTTGGGCTCTGTGCTGACAGCTCGGAGCCCAGAGCCAGCTTTGGACTCTGTGTCTCCCTCTCTCTCTGCCCCTAAACCACTAGCATCCTGTCTCTGTCTCTCTCAAAAATAAAATAAATAAACATTAAAAAAAGAAGGAGGACGAGGAGGACGAGGAGGACGAGGAGGACGAGGAGGACGAGGAGGACGAGGAGGACGAGGAGGACGAGGAGAAGACCATATGATCATCCCCACAGCTGCAGAAAAAGCATTTGGTAACATTCACCACCCATTCATCATTCATGATAAAAACTCCCAGCAAACTAAGAACACAAATAACAACTCAAGCTGACAAAGTGTATTTATCAAACATCTAAGGCAAACTTCAGTGTTAATGATGATATACCACTCTCTTTAAGATCACTGAGAAGACAAGTATCTACTGTTTCTACTCAATACTATACTAGAGTCCTGGCCATTACAGTAAGACACAAATATGTATTAAAGAAGAAAAAAATTGTCATTATTTGAATATTACATGATTAGCTACATAGTACACTCCAAAGATTCTATAGACAGTATATTAGAATAAATAAGAAAATTTAGCCAAGTGGCTGAATATAAAATCAATACTCAAAAGCCAGCTGTATTTCTATACACTAAAGACAAAATATTTTTTAATGGGACTTAAGCTAATCAATATAGACAGAAATTAGACCAGTGATTTCTGGAGGATGAGGAAAAGAGTGGAAGGAAGGGGGATAAAAGGAGGACAAGGAAACTTTCAAGGGTGATATGATCATTCTTATTCACTGTGGTGATGGTTGAATGGGTGTGTTTAGCTAGCTATACTGTTATCAAATTATCATCAAAATGTGCAGTTTAATGTCTGTCGATTATACCTCCATAAAGTTTGGTGAAGATGCAGAGAAACAGGAACACTTGTACACTGATGTGAGTGTAAAATGGTACAACAACTTTGAAAAGCAATTTGACATCATCTTGTAGCATGTGCATATGCCCTATAGTCCAGTAACTGCACCCCTAAATGTGTATCTAAGAGCAGTATTTCTCAAGGAAGTAGTTTATTTTAAGGATTTTGAATTAAACAGTTCATTGTACATTGTGCAGGACTGTCTAATACTTCGTGTGACTTTTTTTTCACTGAGCCCCTGCCCTGTAAAGGCCGATAGTGTCCCCTTGCACCAAATATATTGGTATTAACCAAACACTCTACTTTCCACGTTTCCCAGACTTTCCGCAATCAAGGTGAAGTCATGTGACTACTTCTGGCCAATGAGCCACGAGCAGAAGTGGCATGTGCCACTTCTGCATCCAAATATACAAAAGCCAGTTTATGACTCTCCAGTTACCTCTTCCCTTGCTTAAGCACCAAAGGAAGGTTGCATGTTCCAAATGTTATAAGGGAGCAGAGCAGGCTGGGTCCCTGTACAGTTATGTGAAAAAAGAAATCTCTACCAATCTACAGTGGACGTTTAGTGGAATGAGAAAATTTAAGTCACTGACATCTGGGGGGGATTTGTCACCACAGCATAATTTAGCTTACATCAACTGATACGTTGACTGTTCAGTCACTTCACAATCAAAACACTTGCACATATTATCCAATGTCCCCTTTGGGCACAGTACCTCTGAGAACTACTGTCCTAGAAAAACTACTTGTGTACCAGGAGGTATATCAACATAAGCCCATTTTGGCAGAATCATTTATAATGACAAAAAACTAGAAGCAACCCAATGTCCAACAGGAAAATTACTTAAGAAATTATGAGAATTTAGAACACTTACAGAGGGAAACGTTATACAGAAATGAAAACCACATACAGAAAGCAACATAGAATCTTATTATGAAACATAATACTGAGTGAAAAAATTCAATCACAGAAGCCCACACATGGTATGATACCAATTTCATTCAGATCAAAAACAAGCAAAACATAGTTACATCATAAAACTTATTTTAAAAAAGAAAATGATGAATACATATTCTAGGACAATGGGTGGATACCTTTGGGGTTGGGGGATACCAGTGGGGCAGATGTAAAGAGAACACAGGTAGAAAACATTGGTGTTTATATGGCTGTGATTCCTAAACTGAATAGCAGTAGGTAAATGGTTATTCAATTTATTATGCATCATAATTTAACAAATATTAAGTAAAATATTAAAATGTTACATCTAAAAACCGATGTTAAATTCTACAGGATAAATTAAATATAATGTAATACTTGCACAATGAATAGAAACTTATCTATTAAATAATTTTCCCCAACAATGAAATTTTAAGAGTGCTTCATTTAGCTTTATATTTGGAATTCGACATTTGAAAATGTGAATTAATGATCATGCTCAAGTAGTGTTGTGTTTGATTTATCAGCAATTATTGCTAGGTTATGGCCAATCTATCTCACACTTCATTTCTAGCTCTGCTTCATAAATATTTTAAAAACAAAACCAAAAACCTTCCATTTACTCTTAGCTTTTCCTTCAACAGAATAAAACGGAATGAGCAGAATGAAAAAAGGAACAGATACACATTAATGAAAACTCAGACGGCAAAGAGTGAGTTATTTTTCCCTAACTCGGTCAACAGGTTTTAAAAGACTGTTTTTCGACATACTCAATTATTTTTAAAGGCATAGTACAAAACAGGTTTTACAAGGTTTGTCTGTGAGAAAAGGAAGCCATTTCAATTCATTCAATGGTAGAAGTCCATCCAATAACAGGCCTGGGAAACAAGACAAGTCTCTAGCCCTGAATGAAAATGCTAATTATAACTTGATCTTCTGAACCTTATCTGAACATTCCACTACTTTCCTGCCTCAGCTTCTCTGAGCACAATAATCTTTCTGGCCATCTCCTTCATATGTCAAAAGATTTTTCACCCTTCAAGTTCCACCATAATTGCTACCTCCTTCATCACAGAATTCCCTGATTCCCCCAGAACAAAATGTAATCTCTCTGCACTACTTTTTTGCATCTCTCTTAGAGCAGATTTTATAGTGTCCATCCTTCGTCTCCGGATAGTAAATTATAAGCAATTCAAAGGCAGGGATGATGACTTATCCATCTTGGTATTTCTGGGGCACCAAGCAAAGTGGCTTCCCCACAGAGGTTATTTAATAAATAGTTATATTAAATTTGCCTAAGCAAACACCTAACATCATAGAGAAGAAAGAAATAGACTGTTGACCTAACAGGGCATCAAACATCAAATATGCATTTTTAATGATGACCTATTGGAGTAGTAACAATGACCAATTTTTCAGAATTCAATCCAAAGGACAAAATCTTCAGTAATAAGACACCAGTAACTCTTCAATGCTCAGACAAAAGTTAAGTAATGGCTTCAAAATAGATGACTGAAATAGATCTAAATGTACCTTGCAGCCTGGCCAGAATCTTTTTTAAATGATCAAGTATTAGTCTTCTTAGGATTAGACTGTCTAATAGCAGAGGGGCGGGTAGGGAACTGACATGGGCTATTCACATAAGGAGAGACTACTTTAAATTATGAATGAAGAATGAATTTGCTACATAGCAAGTGAATAATAATGGCATTTACTACTGCACACATCTGATTTTACCTAATTCATTCCTAATCCCTGGAATAAACAGATCAAATATTTGCCAATTTTAAAAAGTTCACTTCAACAAAAGTGGTGTTTTTATTTTCCCCTCTATGATTTATATCCTCCACGTTCTGCTGTCTTTCCCATGCCCATTCAGGGAAGAAAACAGTAAAGAAAATATTTGCTTAATATGCCCCCAATTTTCACACACCCTTTTCTTCATCCAAATTTGCCTTCCCATTTATTAAAAGATTATCCTATCATTTAAAAATCAGGAAATACTAACATATAATTATGGTAATGATACATCTACCAACACTTGGGAATTAATAAATTGACATGGCAAAAAAAAGAATGTAACATTTTCCCAAGCAATTTGGTTCTATTTCATAAATGATAAGAATAAAATAATTGACATGCCCAAAGAAAAGCATCTAGCAATGTTGGGAATAACTATCAGCCATATCACAGCTCTTCTCTGAAACAAGGTAACATTTCAATTTCAAAAATTATGAATGGCTAAACTGATAAACTAAAAAATGCTAACTTCACTGGTCACTAAACAAAAATAAACAGAGAGGTAGGGCAAAGTTGGATCAAAGATTCATGCAAGAGAGAAAGAGTCTAACCTTTGGTAAGAATGCTTGAATGATCCTTAAGCCCTGGACTTAAGGATCATTATTCTATCCGACACAACATATACTCAAGATATCAAGCGATGTCTGCTAATAAAGAATAACTTCTCATCTGTAGCCTAAAATATAACACTGACTTTTAGTTGCTCTATTTCAGGTCTGTAAATAAGATGCATGTACCAATAAAGTGATCGTCACCAGGGCCTCGCGTGAGCCGATGCGTGGCCATTTTCCACAACTCCACCATTCAACAATGCCCACTGGTGGAGCAAAACAGGAATTGAGTAAGACCTCAGATGAGTGAAAACCATGGACCCCGTATTACAGAAATGGCTCAAAGTGAGCTTAATAACACTGGGGAACCCGTTAGCATTTTGTTCATTTTAAACTTACTTTTCCACCAATGAGAGGCAGAACATGCATCTTTCCGGCCCAGCTGTCTTTCACAGATGACACCATCAGGCAGGTCCCACACAGGATGACTTGGCGTCTGGCCCATCGGTTCACCGGCAACTGCATTTTGCCTTTACGGACGTTATACATTCCTGAGAGCTGAATCCGTTCAGAGCCACCAGTGCTGTGGGGTTTTCCTGAAACAAACACGCAAACATCTGAGTCCAAAGAAATGAGTTTTCAACTCGTTGGCATACCAGATAAACCACCTGGACCACAGAGAATAATTATGGGCAACGACCTAATTTATAATCGAGAGAGTCTGAAATGTGCAGTAATACAACTATGGTAAGAACTACCACATCTACCTCACACGTGCATTTTAATTTTGGGCGAAGAAGAGCTTTTTCCTTAAAACCCAAGGAAACGACCATTTTAACTCCTCTGTTACAACCCAAGTGTTATTTTCTTCTATATCCTCCACCATTTTTGTTTACATTTAAAAAAGGGATGACTTCAAGATTTTTATAAATGGCTCGAGTTAATTTCAGTACACTTAGAAGAAAACATTACAGACCAAGATAGGAAAATAACCTTCAAGATTTGGCATTTAATGAAACTAATCTGTTGTAATGAAATTAACTGATGACATTCTTCCTTCTACACTGACTCAATGTACACGTACTATTAAGGAGATGGAAAATAAGTAACTTTTCTAATAAGAAAATACTACTTGGTGGCAATGGTTAAGTCCTCAAAGACAGACTTAATGCCAATTCTATGAAGGTTGGTGAGTGGTGCCTCTTGTGCCTCAGGAAGACAGAGACACAGGGAGATGCACTGAGCCTCGGAGACAAAGAGGGCACTGGGAAAGATCTTAAGAGTCTTTATTTCCAAGCTGGAAATGAATCTGGCAGAATGACTTGCAGACAAGTCCCATCAACTAGATGGGAGAACTCCTGTGACTCACGTGTCACAGCGTTATAAACAAGGAGAAAAACATTGCCAGTTGTAGACATTGAATGTATAGTATCAAAGAGGACCGAAACCCACTCTCAGAAATAAATTAATGAGAGACACGTGTCCTCGCATAGGACCCAAGCCAGAAGCGTTCTATTTACTTGGAAATTTGCCTAGTTGCCAAAGGCTAGCAGAAGAAACATATTCAAGAGACATTATATTCTTATGAATATTAAGAACTAACATAAATACCAAGTAGTTTTGGTAGATGTCTAATACCTACTGGAGAAGGAAACGAAAAGAGCACCAGCACCAAAAATAGATCTCAAGAGATCCAGCGTGTTGGAACCATCCCAATACATACCTTTGGGCAGAAATAACAAAACCAGCAGGTTTGAATTTCACTTCCTCTTTCTCCCGGTACATCAGAATGTTTTATAAAATAGATACTGCACACTACATAATTTTGCTGGGGCCGGGCCAGCATGGAGTGTAACAGTGGTTCAGCTATTTAAACTTGGTGCCCAGCAAACAACTACACAGCTGCCACCCGCAAGGGAGCTGAGGGCCCCGCTGAATTGTTCAGTCACCAGATGCTAATGCCCCACAAAGAGATAGGAAGCCCAGGAGACTTCACATCAGACACGACTTGCCAAAGGCTGCCAATGATGGATCAGACCACAGTCAGTCGCTTGTCCCCTTCTGTACTAGTTCATTTACACCCAGAAAGAAAACGCTCAGACTCCCAGGCTAAGAGCTCCTTTCTACATGACAGACATTTCCTGTCGGAAAGAAGCGCAAGATTACTAGATTTCGAAACTCCAATCTCCACAAATGTAATAAAGTAACACAGGCTAACGAGAGATCTGATCTAAATATGTATACGTGTGTGTGCATGGGCACACACACACACACACACAAGCCTACATACAGACTAATGAATGCAAAGGAGACATTTTATTTAGCCCCATCTGAGAATGGCTTTGAGGACACATGTTAACCTGTCACATTTATGTAGATCTGTGAGTAGAAATTAATGAAAAAGACAACAGGGGTACATAAAGACAGCCCTTCAATTCTCCCAACTCCACAAAAATCCTACAGAAAGTCCCAGAACAAATCACCAGATAGAGTGGACTATATATCCTGGAGATATGTATGTATATATATATATATATATATATATATATATATATATATATATATATACACACACATATATATAGAGAGAGAGAGGAAGAGTATGGACACATCAACAGAGATAGGTTTTTTATTCTCTAGTTAGAAAAATTCCCAAAGTGCCTGAATAGTCTTGGAGCCTAATGGTAAGATCAGTCTGTCCTTGGAAAGCCCTAAACATCCCAGCCTGAATCAAACCCCTCCTTGTCTTGTTCTGAGTGAATTTCAATATCCTTGTTGTCTGCTCCCTCCCTGGGTGTTCCAGATCACACACGCCCTCGGGACTTGCTGTGTACCAAACAGGGCTCCGGGGAATATGGAGATGAATAAGACTCTACACCTAGGCAATCAGCCACGTGCACCCTCCTTTGCGTCAGACTTCTTTATTCTATGACATAGGAATTATTTTCTCTCTCCCTGCCAACTCTCAAACTTCTCATTTCGGAGGAATTCCAACTGTCCCATGCTCCAATAAATATTGACAACACCAAGTGACCAACGCCTGCCAATTCAAAGTTGGATCGGTCGTGAAAACTTTTACTTTAGCAATGTTACTCTAATTCCCTGCAGGTTTAAGGCATTTCTTACATGACGCAGGAGGAAAGATAGACAGCAAAAGCAAAAGATTCAACAGCCCTATTTCAAGCTGAGATAGAGACCTGACCACAGCAATGTTTACTGCAGTCTACTTCAGTTTCATCTATCGGCAGAGAATTTTACTAAATAAATGATTCAAAGTATTTATTCATTTAAGGGAAACTACGGTCTGTTCTGCTACAGTATGTGATTCATTAATACCAATGAGCTCATATGATTGTAAACAGAGGACTGGTGTCATTTTAACATGCTGTATTATGTTGGTTCATAAAGATTTACTCTAGGCAAAAGGAGCCAGATTGGTAGAATTCTAACTTTCAACAGCAAAGGGAAAGACCCACAGTAAATACACCGTCTCTGCACCCACAAGACAGCATTACTACTGTTCTGTTACTGTGCATTTTTAATATTCCTTAAGGCAACTCAACTTCCAGCCTGCCTGGGCTGCCTGGGTTAGCTCCTGCAGCCCCATCGTTACTTTTGTTAGTATTTTGGTTATAAAGATGCATGAACTTAGAGTCCTACCCCCTTCCAACTGCATTTTCCCGTAAACTTTTATTTCTCATTTACAATTGTGGAGAACAGGAAAATTTTCAGGAACATCTACAGAGTAACAGAAACACCTGTTTTAACTCTAAGACCGTTGAAACAGCAGAGAAGTAAGTACAAATTTGGCTGTTGCCAATTACATGCCTTTGCGAAATATATAACCACATCTATCATTGCAGTGGCTTAAAAAGACTCCATAAAATTCTTTTAAACTCTTCCCCTCAAGAGAGGAGTCCTAACTCCACTCCTCTTGCATGTGGACAGTACTTAGTGACTGGCTTCTAACAAAGAGAATGTGGCAAAAGTGAAGCAACTTCTGAAACCAGGTCGTAAAGGGCATCTAATCTCCTCCTTGCTCTCTCTCTAGGATCACTCCCTCTGGAGAAACCAGCTGCCCTGTCACAAGGACACTCTGGAGACCCTACGAAAAGGCCAACAAGGTGAGGCACTGAAATTTCCGGCCAACAGCCAGCAAGGAAGTGAGGCCCCTTTTCACCAGCCGCGTGACTGAGCCATATTGGAAGCAGATCCCCCAGCTCCAGGCAAGCCCACGGAACTGCTGCCCCCAAATCATCCCGACGGCGGACCTCAGGATACTTGAGCCACAACCACCCAGCTAAGCTGCTCCTGAATTCCCGATTCCGAGAAACTAGAATAAATGTGTGGTATTTGAAGCCATGAAGTTTTGGGCCAATAACTAATACAACTTTACTAAGTCGGTGTCAGTTCTATTTACCCAAACATAGCATTACTTTAATAACCCACTTTCCCCTAAAATAATCCACAGAACTTTGTACAAATAGTAAAGGTCTACTGTAATCAGAAATATTAACAAACAAGAATAAGAATAGTATATAAAGCAATCACGACGTCCGCAACTTAAGAGAACGTTAGTATTCATGATGATACGGCACCAAAACCTAAGAGAGCCTGATCACTGCATAAAAACCAATGGAAGAATTTACCATGCCCCTAGAACTGGAAATGGTCAGGAATAAGTGAAAACATTCAACCCTCACCTGACCTTCTCTACCTTTAGAGCTTAGACTGACAAAACTCTAAAGCATGTTTCTTATTGCATATAAATCCTTAAATCCTTCTTGACTACCTTCAGTGACAGAAAGACTGAATTAAATTACTTGCCTAGGGTCATTTCAAGAGCTGGCAGAAGGATTTCAACAGCCCATAACAAGGTCTAGAGACCTGAGCACTGAACTGGCACCTGGGAATTTGGTCCCACAGCTGAAAGGCTAAACAGGCTCAGCGAGACGTGCTGGCAGGAGCTTTGAAACAGATTTAAGACTAGCTGCTTTTAGCTAATGGAAATGACAACCAGCTGCTAAATAGATTTGGGGAGGGTTAATTTGTGTATCAGATCAAAATATATAAAGTCAACTGCCCAATAAATCTTGCTTCTTACTGACAGCTACTCAATTCGATTAGGTTTATTTGTAGCCCCCAAATTACCATAGACTCTTTTCCCTGAGCAATCTCATGCCTTGAACGTTTCTCTAATCTCTAAATTCTTGAATACCACTGGAGCTTACAATTTCCCTTATAATATTAATTAAAACAGCACCTGGAAAATGTGAGCTACCTCTTCATATTCTTATAGATGCTGTAAACACAGAGCCAATATAATTTTTGAAAAAATCCACCAAAGCAAAATCGAAATAAAACTATAGTAAAATTAACCATGAACTTAAAAAAATCCAAAAAGTCGAAGTAATGAAGATGATTACTACAACATACATTCTACGTAATACATAACAAGCGATACTAAATTCAAATGCCACAAGAAAATGCTGAATGAAGGAAGACAAGTTACAGCGGAGGGCCTCAAACTTCAGCATGCACCAAAATCACCTGGAAGGCTTGCTAAAAACAGATTGCAGGGCTCCATTACCCAGAGTTTCTGATTCAGTAATCCTAGGTGGGGGTGGGATATTCTGCTGATGCTGTGGGTCTAGGACCACCATGAGACCCACTGGGTTACAGCATTAGGTTAACAATGTTTTTTCAACCAGGTGATCGTCAGCATTTGCTTGATAAACCTTGACCAAGGAAGCAAGTGCATCAATTTGGGAAAAGGATGACAAAGGCAACCAGGAATGAATGAGAGAGCAGGTGCTGCCTTTATACCCGCTCGTCCCTCTTTCTTCCCTCACTTCCTGTCCTCACAAGGAACTTGATTCATCTCTCAGACATCTTTAAAGTTCCCTCCATTCCATCATCAAAATTACTCCTTTGTTGTCAGAATACCTGCTGCTCACGTCTCTTCTTGGGATGTATATTTAGAGAAGGTATTTTCTTCAAAGGTGGGTTTCATTACAATCTTGAATTCACAGAGTACATAACCCTTCCCTGCTTTATGTGTGTCTTCAGCTCCGTTCCAGGAGCCATACGTGGTTAGCTGGTGTAGCCTCCCCTTATTAACTTCACATTTGGCAAAGAAAACACATTTGAGAAATGTCATCAAATCAACCTTCACCTGTCAGGTCAGTGTCTTTGCCATCTGTTCCCTCCCTGAAATGGCAGTCTCATCTCTCTGTGCAGAATCAGACCATACCTTGAGAGCCTTTTCAACATTCTCTTGAGTTTTCTTTCTCATTGGATGAGCGATTTTTTTCCTTGGCTAGAAAAATCACTGTAACGGTTTCACAAACTTTTTGTTGTCCTTTCCATTATGGTGCATGGTAGACTTGTTCAGGTCCGCAGGTTTGTTAAGCCTCAGCCACATCCAACATTCTCAAATTACCTACAACTTCTATTTTCTGGCTAAAAACCATCATTTTGGTAGACGGGAGAATTTTCGTCACCTGCTTTCCCAGCTGGCTTTATTTTTGTCATCCTTCTCCACAAAGGATAATGTCATAAGGCAACAAGCATTCAAGCATGAAACACCACGAGTGAGGAGAAACAGCTGAACTTCTCAGAAACAACGGGCAACAGGCCTCATGGTACGCTTGATTCAAATTTAGGCCTCAGAATCATTACAAATTACTATTTATCAGGAGGCTTTGGAAGCCTTGGGAGGATTAAATATTAAGTCTGAGAATGCCTAAGGTCTAGTATACCCATAACAGCTCGCAAAAGAAAAACCATACTCACTCCCTCCTTTCGATAAAATTGTGACTTGTGTCAGAGGTGATGCGTACTGCTGTGGGTGTGGAAATCAGGGTGATGAGGCTAGACAGCTCCGTCACTCCAGCTAAGTTTTCCCTGTGAGAGGCTTTTCTTAGGAGGGTTGTGAAGTTCCAAAGAGGCGTGCATGCGTTCATAAGTAAATGCTAAAATAAGAATTCTAAACTCACGCATGAATGATTTGGGGATAATCCACACCACTACCCCACTTTCCTAGTTAAAAAAAAAAAAAAAAAAAGACCCGACACGTTTGTTCCCTTTGCTGGTAGGAACAGACTTTGGCCGAGATGACTTGAGAAGGTTACAAAGAGCAATGTCCACACCATCACATTCAGACCCAATGTGATTCAAAACGCTTATCCCCAGCAGTTCTCTCTGGGAGGCGGGGTTAGGGTTGATGTTCCACTTTATAACACATGTCCGTAACGTTTAAGTTTTATAACAAAAACAAAGATTCCAAGAGGAAAGCAGTTTCCTAATTCCTCTCTACTGCAGTACGTAATAGTTAGCTACCTACCTTTTCCCCTACAAGGTTGTTCACACCAAAGACACTGAGTCCAGATTCAGATGTTCCAAAATGGACCTTAAAACTTATTGTGTACAAACGTCGCCTCAGAAATGTCTGAAACTCACCCATTTCAAATAATGACCATCCTTCCAACTTATTAGGGATCTCAAGAAAAAAAATCGCAAAACCTCCCATAATTGGCCCATTCCTATAATTTACCTATAGGTAACTATGGGAAACCTGATGAGCTTTATTTTAAGCCTTCTCAGAGTAACACACAAAATCCACAAAGTCCTCACTTATTTTCTGTTACTATTTCAAATGCAGCCCAATCATCCAAAGTTTAGAAGAAAGGGTAGTAAAAAACAACAAAATAAACCTAATTCTACTTTCTTCGTAGTATTGCAAACAATTTTGGTGAATTTTTTCAATTTTTTATTTGCAGATCATTTATATACTTATAACATACACACCATCTTATGTCCTGCCTCTTCCAACTACACACTTTCCCAAGTTGTCAGTCGTTGTATCTTAAAGACTTGCAAGATATGCTATAAATTATCTTTTGTTTCCTCATTTCATTACTGAGGACTGTTTCCAAATTTTCATTGTACGAATTGCTGAATCAAAGAGCCTGATTTTACCAGTTCTTCCCAGGCAGCAACTCTAAATCAGCTATAAATCAGCAAAATAAGCAAAATGAGCAAGAATAAGTATGCTTCCACTACTGAATATTTTCCCCCAAAGGAATGAGTGACCTTTACAGACATCCTAAGAACGATGAAAGAAACAAAAGCACAGTAAACCATACTATTAATAAAAATGAACCCACACCCACTCTCTATATGGAAATAGGTTTCAGATTGCTGATACCAGTAGATATATTTGAATACGACATGGGAAGTCTCTGCTTTTTAAAGAATGATTAAAAGAAAATAGACTACACAAGCAAAAGAAAGAGGAAAAAAAAAAATCTAATTTTTCTGATGAAAACATTTGTTAACATTTGTACACAGGCAAATAGCATTCTGACTTTATCCAGCACTCTGTATTGTTTTCCCAATCCCAGATAACTTTTTACCAAAGGGGTAAAGTCAGAGGGAGAGGTTACTCTGCACTGAGTCACTAACTGGCTGTGACTACGAGGAACGGCAAAACACTCAGCAATGGATTAAAAAATAATAATAATAATGAAATTCCCAGGCAACCACAATGAAAATAGTTGTAAGTGACTGTCATGGATTTTATACTGTTTGTTATCATGAAAGCATATTTAATAAATCTTTCAGATCTAGGGTACTGATTTAATTCCTTGGTGACTTGGTCACTTATTCACAAGTAAGTCCTTTAATCTTCAGAGGGTTCTAGAACCCTAGAACTCCAGTCTTCCTGGGCTTTACACTTCCTTCAACTCACCCCTTCCCGTGGCTTGTAAATTCCAGAGTAGGCCAAACACACAGTCTACGGTGGCTCTTTCCTAAGCGCAGGTCCAAAGCCTAGCACAGTATCTGGAACAGACTAAGCACTCAACAAGTAACTCTTGCATCGATGAATATACACCTATGTTCGGGCCAAAGGAAAAACCACTTCTTAACATACACGGCTCAAATTACAAAAACTATGTATGTAACTAAAACCCTATAAAACTATGTAATCTATAGCTATATGTTTGGGGGAAAGACAGGATGGAAGAAAAAAACAGGTGGCTCAAAACAAACTTTCTAGCTTCTAATAATTCTTAATTTATATTACAAAGGAAAACATTTGCCTGGAATTCTCAGCCAAATATTTCAAACTTTTTTTCTAGAAATATCAAGGGAGTTATTTTTTAAGTAAAGGAAGGGAGGTGTTAATAATGGCGTTTACAAGCCATCATTCCACAGCAGGAATGATGTCCATTGATCGCTTTTAGTGTTCCTGGAAACTAGAGAGCAAAATCTGTCTCCAAAACTTGCTGACGAAAGGAAAAGAGTATTTGCTAGCTCATTCTTCAGACTATAGATAAAGTTACTACAAGAACAAAAACTTTTGAGGAACATCAGCGTCCAGGTACTGTGGAACCTTATATCAGAAATTCAAGGGGCACCTGGCTGGCTCAGTCACGAGAAAGAGCATGCTGCACTTGAGTGCTGAGTTATGAGTCCAAACCCCACGGTATAGAGATTACTAAAAAATAATAATAGTAATAAACGTAAAAGAAAATTTAAAACCAGTTCTTCATTTTCATTGTGATTTATAGAAGTAACATTATATTGTAATGGAACATGATTCCAGGTCATACCTGTCAAATCTAAATGATCAAAGAGAAGTTTTCATTTTAGTAAGGCAACAAGATATAAAATGTCATTGTCCAAAACACGGGGGAGTTTGAGTGACTTAGAACACACACTGGGAAATCTAAATCCCACATCCAAAACAATAAGATAAAAGCTTCATGGTTACCAAATATATTAAAATGATTTTTAAAATATGAGTGCACCAAAACACTATTTTGTATACATTCGTGGCACAATTACATATGCTATTTTGGTAGAAACTGGTTGGGTGTTTCAACAATCCCATTTCATCATCCTAGAGCACACATAATAACTGCATTTGTCAGCCTCTCTTGGAATTCTGCTGGATTCTTGCAACTAGTCTGGCCAAGAAAATGTGGGCAGAAATATATAAGCCACTTCCGGGTCTGCCTATGCCATACATCCTCTTGCACAGGCTCCTCACCCACTGACCAGCTGAAGATGGTCCAGCAGAATGCTCAGGAGGCTCAAGGGGGTGGTGAGCCACCAGATGGAAGGAGCCCAGGTTCCTGAGTCACTTGGAATGGAGCTGCCTGACCAGAATCATCAGCAATGGACTTGATCATGAGCACAAAAGAAACTTGTACTGTGTTAAAGAGTAAGATTGATATGGTTGATTGTTGCAGTAGCTAAAATGTCTCTAACACAGTTACATTCAAGTCAAAGTTTCACCCTAACTAGAACTGAAATAAATTGCTATCATATTGCATAAGCAAACTTCTAAAACTGGGAACACCAATATGCGTTAGTAGGTTGCTAAGCCTCCCATCCTTCTTACGACCTACAAGGGGAAAAGGGCTCTGATCATTGTGCTACCTGTCACAAGGGAGAGGGGCAAGGGTAAGTGATGCTGGCACGCTTCTTGCAGATAACATAATGGCAGCCAATTCTCCAGAAGAGGGGCTCTGAGCAGCAGCCTGCAAAGCAAGTAGAGTGGCTCTGAAAGTAGCAATGATCCATCTTTTGGTGAAAATTACTCTTGGAATCCTAAACTATTTGTATTAGTTATGGACCCACATGCCTAGGTCTGCCATAAGTTGGGTAGCTTCAAACAACAGAAACAGCTGTAGACTCCAGAAGTCTGAAATCAAGGTGTCAGTGGGGATGATTCCTTCCAAAGGCTTGGAGGGAGAAGCTGTCCTATGCCTCTCTCCTCGATGCTGGTTACAGGTAATCCTTCACACTCCCTGCCTTGTGGCAGCATGATCTCAATCTTTGCCTCTGTCTTCCTATCACATTATTTGTGTGTCTCTGTGTGCATCTCTTCTTGGAAGGGCACCAGTCTTTGGACTTAGGGCCAACTTTAATCCAATATGACCTCAACTTATTACATCTGCAAAGATGCTGAAGTCACATTCTGAGGTTCTGCATGGACATGAAGTTTGGGAGGACACCTACTACACTATTGATCCCTCATCTGAACAAGTCTAATTTTCTTTGGTTTTACAGTTCTTTTTCAAAACTTGATAATTAAATAGTTACAGTACTACGCTTGTTCGGTATGCCATCGTGCATTCTCCATACAATGTGGTGAGTATATTATTAAGTTTACGATAAAACTTAATCATGAAGTGCCCCCTAAGATCAAGCAATTAGTGTTAGCTGAGCTCTAAACAGATTGCTAGGTACAACACGGCATTTTGACCTTTAAATGTTTAAGGCAAATGCCCCAGCCGACGAAAGTATCGTGTCTCTACGCACCGTATCTGGAAATTCAAACTAATAAAGATACATGAAGCATTCCATGATTTTTGCCTGTAGTAGGGCAATAGCTTGGCTACAGACCAATAATTGGTCCATTAGTAGACTGTGCCAGTGTTAGCAGATCACTTCCCTCTAAGTCAAAAAAACTTCTTTCAAAGTTAAACAAACCTCATTGTTTATTTAACTGTCTTCAGGAGAAGCTCTTAGTACTCGAAGAAGATTTAAAAACCATGAAGATTAACCTGCAGACTATCACAGTCTTACATATTTTTTCAACAATTTTACATATTTTTGGTACCTATTTAAAACTCTAAATGAAGCTAGCATCCATCAATTAAACAAACCAACGAGACGGTGAGCTAAAATGCCAACACATGTACAAACAATGTGCCCATTAGATATAAAACACTGAACAGAGCAAACTTACTGAGCATAAACACACGTAACCAACATTCAGGGTAAAAATTACCATCAAAAATAGCATACCTAACATTCAATTAGTTGTAAGACATGCTAAGAAATGCCAATACAATTTTTAATCACTTACATGTATTCAAGGTCATCACTATAAATCATTCTAACTACCTGGGACTAGCAACTATATATATGTCAAAGTAGAAAAGCCATTCATTCTCAATTTCCCTCTCTCCCTCATTATCTTCAATTCTTATCAGTTCTATCTCCCAAATATATCCCAATCCAATAGCTGTCATCTTTTGCTGAGTGAACAACAAACTCTCAGTTAGTTCCTTTGTTTCCATTCTCTAGGTCACTGTGGCAGCCATCCACAACCCCTGTTGTGGGTTGAAATGCAGTCCCAAAAAGATATATTCAAGTCTTAACCCCCAGCACCTATGAATGCAACCTTATATGGAAATAGGGTCTTTGCAAATGCAGTCAAGTGAAGATAAGATCATACTGGATTAAGGTAGCTCAAATCCAGTGACCAGTGTCCTCATAAGAGGAAAATTTGGGGGCGCCTGGGTGGCTCAGTCAGGTAAGTATCAGACTCTTGATCTCAGCTCAGATCATGATCTCATGGTTCGTGAGATTGAGCTCCGCGTTGGGTTCTGTGCTGACAGCAAAGAACCTGTTTGGGGTTCTCTCTCTTCCATTCTCTCTCTCGTTCTCTCTCAAAATAAATAAATAAATAAACTTAAAAATTAAAATAAGGGATGCTGCAGCCTCATCTTAAAAAAAACAAAGGAGGAAAATTTGGACAGGCACACACAGGGAAAATGGGCATGTGACAACAGACATAGGGACTGGAGTGACCCAGTTGCAAAGCCAAAGAACACCATGGATTGCCAGCAAAACCAGAAGCCAGGAAAGACCAGGAAGAATCCTCCCCTAGAGGCTTCAGAGGGAGCACCTCTAGCCTCTAGACCTGCAAAATAAATTTGTCATTTTTTTAAAGATTTAAAAAAAATTTTTTAACGTTTTATTATTTTTGAGAGAGAAAGACAGAATGCGAGTGGGGTAGAGGTACAGAGAGAGGGAGACACAGAATATGAAACAGGCTCCAGGCTCTGAGCTGTCAGCACAGAGTCCGACACGGGGATCGAACTCACAAACCGTAAGATCAAGAACATCACGAACCGAAGCTGGATGCTTAACCGACTGAGCCACCCACGCACCCCTAAATTTCTGTCATTTTAAATCACCCAGCATGTGATAATATGTTACAGTGGCCCCCAGAAAACAGGTGTCAGCAGGGCTGTGCTCCCTCCAGATGTTCTGGGGGAGAATTTGTTCCTTGCCTTTTCCAGCTCAGGAGCTGTCAGCATCCCTTTGCTTCTAGCCACATCACTACAATCTCTGTCTGCAACTTCACCTTTTTCTCTATGTGTCTCAGATCTCCCTCTGCTCACTCTTGTAAGAAAACCTGTGATTGGATTTAGGGCTCTCCTAGATAATCCAGGATAATCATCCCATCACAAGATCTTTAGCTTAATCACAGCCGCAAAGACCCTTTGTCCAAATAAGGTAACACTCGCAAATTCTGGGGATTAGGACATGGTGGACAAGTCCGGGGGCCATTACCACCTACCATACTAGGCATCAGAAACTCACAAATGTGTCTGGCAAGTGAATATACCTTTGTTAGAGAGGAGGAGGGGGGAAACCAAGGAAAGAAAACTGAAGAAATGAGGAAGGTCAGAGGGAGAGGGAATTGTATGTTACGAAGCACTTCTCCCAGTGGCACTCTACCCCAGTCATCTCTACCAGGTAAGCTCCTATCTTTCAAGACCCAATTCAAACGATGACTTCTCTGCAAAGCCCTCCCCCGGTCCCACTTCCCAAGGGCGGAGGGTCCCACACCACTATTTTCGTATCTTTATCCCAACCTTCCCCCCACCTTACCCTCAATTGCTATAGGACTACCAACTCCCTGAAGGCAGCAGCCATGACTTACTCATCTTTCAAGCTTGTATAATTGTCACAGTATATGAGGAGTAGGAAGAGGAAATAAAGCTAACAGTTATTTCACATAAGCTATCTCATTTAATAAAAAAGAAAGCACTTTAAAAAACTGTATTGAAAATGGTGGCGATGTCTGTCAACTTTATCATTACAGTTAAGAAAAGGCAAAAAGGGGGATTCTAGTTGGTGTCTGTAAAATGTGGAAGTCCCTGGAGTGGCCGTCAATACCATCTGGTACCATATGCCTTCATAAGATAAATCGGTGAAGTCAGCACAGCAAGCAGCTCTGAGAGAGAGCATGCCAAGGTCATGCTTCTGCCAGGACCTGGCCCAACAGCATGAGAACAGGCCCGATAACCTAGACACTCCAACCAGCACATCCCAGGGCTTTGTCCTATATTTGGGCTGGTTTTGTCCAGTTTTTCACCTACAAAAAAATACACAGCCTCTGACTCCACAGTCAAAGAGATAAGTAAAACTCAACCCAGACCAAAAGTGTGTGCTTTCATTCATGGCACGGTATTGATTTTTGGTGTCTCTCATGAATTTAGAAAGGAAAAAAACAAAACAAAACAAAAACCAAAAAAACCTAATTTAGTATACAGAATAGAGTCCCCATAGTTTTAAATAAAGCCTAATGATAAATACATTGATATTACTTTAAAGAAAATATTAACATTGAAGTCTAAAATGAGAATTAAGGCAGGATTAAACTGAAAGTCAGATCCTGAATTCTAGACCTGGCTTTGCCACTAACTAGCTCCATGACTTGAGAGAAGTCATTTTACTTCGTTAGGCCTTTATCTCTCAAATGGGGACAGAAAATGGGAAAATCAGATTAGATCACTGGTTAACAAACTGTGTCCTCAATGGTCTTAAATCCCATCTTTCCCCCAATCCAACTCCTAATAAAGAGGGGAACGAACACACACACACACACACACACAAACTGGATGACCTGATTATTAAGGGTCTTTCTTGGCACAAGGTCCTAGAGCTTTCTGTGATTTACACATTAACTATTCCTCAGATACTTTTTCCCAGCTGTATACAGGGTAGCTCCTTAATGCTCCCTATTTTTGTAAATAATGGTGATAGTGCCTTCAGTGTTATTATACCTGTTACTGGTGCTATTTTCTTCTGTAAGAGGTCAGAGGACTGCACGAGCTGTGTCTTTTGAATGTACTAATCATTCCCATGTGCAATCTGCTAAAATCAAGCAAATTTTTAAAGATCAGAAGAATGTTCCTTCCTACTCATCAAACTGTGGCATGATAATTAAGGATCATGGTTAGGAGTCAAAGTTAATGTTAGAAAGAAAAACATGACATTTTCACTTTTATAACCTTTCCGATGTTTACCCCTGTGTATGTCTTCAGAAATACCCAACTTTGGACAGAAAAAGATAGTCATAGTAGAGCTATTTTGAGCTTCTCTCAAATTAATGACTTTAAGTCCTTTGAAAATGTACATGGCGATGGGCTGGCTCAGTTGGTAGAGCACATGACTCTTGATCTCAGGGTTGTGAGTTCAAGCCCCACGTTGAGTATAGAGCCTACTTTAAAAAAAAAAAAAAAAAAAAAAAGTTACATGGTTATAACTTAATTTCCACTGATATCACTTAGGCCTTGTCTCCCTAAAGGTAACCCCCTCAGGGAGAAAATAAAGAAAAGGAAGGAAAATTTTTTTGTTATTTTTTTGTTTGCGGCAACAAAGTTTTGTGTAAAAATGGAAAGGTGGTGGTTTCTAGCTTTTATGTAACATATATATTCTTAAAAATGCAAATTTAGTTACACTTATAATCCAGTCCTACTAAATTTCAATTCATATTAAATGGAGTTTTGTATGATCTACATAAGCACCTCCATACACTGTAGTGGGCATACAAGACATCAGGTTCCAGCCCGCAAAAACCTTACAGTCTAGTAAGATAACCAGGAAAGTACAACATACTTTGATAGAAACCATGACAGAAAAAGTACAATGTACTGGGGAATCACATGAGATACTGATTCCAAACAAACATGATTATTTTAGAAAAGTACTTAGCATTAGAGAACTATTAACAAGTTTGCATATATTAGTGTGACGATTACATGATTACATGCATGGATGGAATCCAAAGAATGGGCTCATCACATCAGACTTGTAACTTCCCAAATGTGTATCTCCAGCCCAGTCTTCTTGCCTCTAACTCTCATTTCCTTTGTCCAGCTGTCTACTCCATATATCCACCTGAACGTCTTCTCCCACCTCTCCAAGATTAACCTATCTTTGGGAAAGGCGATTCCATCCAGTAAGTATCCCGGGTAAAAACCCGTGGTGTATTCCTGGACTCTTCTCTCTTACACACCCCAGATCCAATCCAAGCTCCACCTCCGCCCTATCTTTAAGATATATCCAGAACTCAAACCACGTATCAACCTTACTTCCATCTACACCAGATGTATTACCCTCATCTCTTTCAAGGATTTCTGCCATAGCCTGCGAGCTGGCCTTCCTGCTTGTCCTTGCCTCACACTAGTCTGCTATCAACACAGCACCTGGAATAATATTCCTCGGCTCAAATGCCTTCAATGACTAGGGCTGCAAAAGCCCAAGTCCGTGATAGCCTAGCAATTTCTATTGACCTGGCCCTCTCCTAACTCTCTAAGACACACCAGCCTCTCACTTGCCCTGGCCATGCCCCCGGTCACACAGGCTTCCTTGTCTTCAGGCATCTGAACCCCCAAATATTATCTCTGGTTCTTTCTGTTCAGCCTTCCTCCCTCTACTCTAAAATCACTAACTTCTCAGACTAACCACGTAAAAACTTCTATATTAATTCTGGGTTTCACATTTGGAATTTGGAGCCTTTCATATTAACAATTATAAGCAGTTTTAAATGGCATTTATTCTTAGCTTGGCTCTTAACACTAACAAAATTAATTCACTAATTACCAATGAGTAAAAATTAAAAATTATATCACGTAGAATGACTCTGTAGATTACATTACACGTGCTAGATAAAGCCTGGCAGCTATTAAGTAGGAAAAAAAAGTTCCAAGCCAATAGAATCAATCGTAAGAGAACCCACATACACATACGTTACACGCAAGGTAAACAGAAATCTGAAAATGAATTAATAACTTATTTTCAGAGAAAGCATGAATTTTTTAAAAATCTTTATTTTTGAGAGAGAGAAAGAGCACACAATGGGGGTAGGTGCAGAGAGAGAGGGAGACAGAGGATCTGAAGCAGGCTCTGTGCTGATAGCAGAGACCCACGTGGGGCTTGGAACTGAACCGCAAGGTCATGACCTAAGGCAAAGTTGATGCTTAACCAACTGAGCCATCCAGGCACCCCATGGATTTCTTACAATCACACCAAAATTTCTTTAAAATTTCTTAAAATGGATCACTACTAGAACCAGATATTTTCAAAGCTGTCTCAAGTCCAGTCAATTCTTTTTATGAAAACCTTACTAAGAATTATTTTAACTTCTTTATTTAACAGAATAGTTTTTAATCTAAGAAGACTACAGACAAGAATTTGGAAATTTGAGGGGAGAGGAGTTTTTCAGATTTGTTTTATTTGTTGTAATGGAATTCGGCCTACATAATTCTAATAAAACACATATTGTCTTAACATCTGTATTTAAATCAGAAAACCAATTCTTATCCATCCTTCAGGCCCTGCTTAAATATCTCACATTTCTGCCTTTTTTGTCTATCAAATTAATTTCTCTCTCATCTGTCTTCCCGTTACACTCTACATACACTTCATACTTAAAACATACTTCATACAATGTTAAAATTATTAACTTTCTTATCTTCTGTTAGTTCAGGAGCAAGAATCATGCCATTCACCTATATTATATTCTCAGAGGGCCTAGGTCAATGACAAACACACAGTAGACATTGTCTACACAAATTAACTGGAAATAAGAAAATAAGAAATCACTTCCAATGATGAGAAAAATTCAATTTACATATTGTATTTTCTAATAAAAAACTGGATAGAAAAGAGGAAGAACATTTAGCTGACGGACTGTACATAACTTGTCCTTCATACACAAAATGGCAAATTTAAACCTTTTTGTATTTTTAGGAGCAAAGGAAAACTAATTACTAGTTATGGACACAAAATTATAGACTGCAGTGATCAACGACAACCAAGTATAAACTAAGAGACTACAAATATGACCAAAAACCATGCATTTCTTATGCCAAAACCACCCTTCAATTTCCATATTTATCATTGTTAATGGTGACCAACTCCTTTAGGGAGTGAAAAGCATTATTAACTTCTTAGCCGTATGACTACCTTTTTTACCCCGAGTTTAGAAGAAATAAATGTTTCTCATTCATCCACCTCTTGTCTATCGGCCTCTGCTTATTTACATCTTCAGTTTTATTTGAGGCCTTCAGTTTGTAGGTGCAAGTGGAAGGGGAGATGAATGTCTCCAGTCCCAACAGGAGGACAAAACACTTCTCACCTCTCCAAGTGAATGCAGGCCGGAGCCAAGCTAGCGTGTCATCATCGCACAACTGGACCCTCTTCACCACTCTGGACTCCCCCGCTCCCTTCCTCGCACACCGCGGAGGAGGACTCGGGAAGACACCACTGAATCAATTATTTCTGAATTCTCACCTCAGAGTTATCCAAAGATACAAATGCCTTGGCTCTAGGTTTGTTTGCAACCTATGTGTACAAAACGGTATCTTCTTGTTTATGCTTCTGCCCCAGAAATCATAAGCCTTAGAAGAACTAACTGCTCAATACACACAATTGAAATAGACTTAAAATTTTAGCCTAGTCCCCTTATTTGGTGTCCTTGAGTTTCAGGGTAAATAATTCATGGAAAATATAACTTCCAAGACAAACTAAGATGGATTATGATTAATAAGGACTCATCACCACCTCGTATTTTGCCAATAATGTTACATTAGCATATATTTGTTGGCCAAAGATGTGAGAGTTTCCTTTTCAAATGATAAAAAAGAAAATTATTTCGTGGTTGCATACAATAATCCCTAAAGATTAACTTGAAAATGGAAAACCTAATTAATACATTCATCTTATAATAAACCAGATTTCATTATGAAAAGGAACAAGGGCAGCTTTTTGTGTGAAAAGGATTTGAAACTACAAGCTGACTACTTTTGGATAAATAACATACTGATTTGAATTAATTCCTGATGAACTGAGCATTTCTTGGCATTTCCCCAAACAGGTTCTGATTCTCTTTATCTTATCTCTTTTAGACAACACTTCAGTTCAGATAATCCCAAACAAATTTATAGGGAAAATAAAACTGTACTTAAGAGCTTTAGAGTTAAAGAATATAATCTCACACTAAGATCTGAAGGCAAAGTTCTGTTAAGATAAATAGGAAATTATGGATTTCAAAACAAATGTTAAACTAATCTGCAAAGATATAATTTCAACATTGTAAACAACATTTAGATAGTCTAACTACAGACAGAATTAGTGTATACATAATACAGGACAGAATTACTATTTATCATCTTTTTATTTCCCTACAGTATGTTTGCCTCAGAAGTATTATCATCTTTCAGAAGAAAGGGGTTCTCTCAAAATCTTGGAACCAATACAAATAGCAACTACAAAAAAGAGTCAACTAACTAAATAATAAGCTATTTTGAAAGTATAATATATTTGCTCACCAGTCCCACTGCTATGATCATTTTATGTGCTATGCCTAAAAATGGGGAAAGCAGGGGAAAGGAAAAAGTACAAATAATAAATAATGGGAAGGAATAACATACAAGATTTCCTTTCCTTCTGAGTCTATCAATAAATTCACTTCGGAATTACTAAAAAAAAAAAAAAAAAAAAAAAAAATCAGTCTAGAAAGAAATAGAAAGGAGTCACGTAATAGAAATTACTGGTTTTCTCGGGGCGCCTGGGTGGCTCAGTCGGTTAAGCGGCCGACTTCGGCTCAGGTCATGATCTTGGGGTCCGTGAGTTCGAGCCCCACCTCGGGCTCTGTGCTGACAGGTCAGAGCCTGGAGCCTGTTTCAGATTCTGTGTCTCCCTCTCTCTGACCCTTCCCCATTCATGTTCTGTCTCTCTCTGTCTCAAAAATAAATAAACGTTAAAAAAAAAAAATTAAAAAAAAAAAAAAAAAGAAATTACTGGTTTTCTTGATTGACTTGCCTAAATTTTATCTACCAATCCTCCATTCATCTCTATAGGCATAGACACACCTAATGACTACCTCAAAAAGTGTAAGAGATACTTCTTGTGTTCAGCAAAAAGACATGTCCTTCTGAGGGCAAAGATGTATATAAAACTCTTGAGCTTGAGTTTTTGTTTTGTTTTCTCTATGGATAGATGAAGAAAAGCAGATGGGCAGGTGAAAAAGCCATTTTGTTCAAAATTTAGGATATTATAGACTATCAGAAACAGGACAAACAGAACAATCACTATTTGTATTAAGAGAACATTTTTAACCCACTTAAAACTATTTTCAGAGGAGACTGAATTAGGTAAAACATTTTGAAATACTTTATTTCCAATGATTTAAAACTTAAAAACAAAAACAAAAAAGCATGTCTAGCTATCCAAATGGATAAAAGGAAGGGGTGGGGGGGGGGGGGGACTCTTGACCTCTATCTCACACTGTAAGTAGATACTAGCATAGGAGAATATCGACATTACCTTAACATAGACAAAGATTTCAGTAGGACACAAAAAGGGATCATTGTAAGGAAAAGGTAGACATGTTGGAATACATTAAAACTAAGAATGTCTGCCATCAAAAGACAACATTAAGAGTGAAAGAAGCAAGCCACAGAATGGGAAAAAAGGCATCTGCAACACATATGAGTAGCTAAGTAAGGACTCCTATTCAGAATATAAAAAAAAAAAAAACAAAAAAAAACTCTACAAATTAGTAAAAATAAGTGTTTTAAGGAGACAACCCAGTAAAAAACTGACCCTCCCACCATCTTTCTCTCCCACATACACACATATATTTACAGAGCCAATAAACATATGCAAGGTGCTCAACCCAGTTATTGGGAAATGCAATTTAGAATTACAATGATACAGGGGTGCCTTGGTGGCTCAGTCGGTTGAGCATCCGACTTTGGCTCTGGTCATGATATCACAGTTCATGAGTTCGAGCCCCACGTCAGGCTCTGTGTTGACAGCTTGGAGCCTGGAGCCCGGTTTGGATTCTGTGTCTCCCTCTCTCTCTCTCTCTGCCCCTCCCCTGCTCACGCTCTGTCTCTCTCCCTCTCAAAAACAAATAAACATTAAAAAAAAAAAAAAAAAAAGAACTACAATGATACAATTCTATTTATACACAGTCCAAAACAGGCAAAATTAGCTGACATTGTTAGAAATCAGGAGAGTGGTTATTTTAAAGGCAGAGGGTAAAGGTAGTAACTAGTAACTTGGTGATTAAGATTTGTGCCGCTTTTTGAATGTGTATTTCAGTAAAAGATTTACTTTTTTAAAAAAGCAATTTGATTTCGAAAGCTAATGAGCAAATATTTAAATTAAAATTTCTATCTTGCCAAATTTGCAACGACGTGGATGGAGCTAGAGTGCATCATGCTAAACGAAGAAAGTCAGTCAGAAACAGGCAAATACCACATGATTTCGCTCATATATGGAGTTTAAGAAACAAAACAGGTGAACATATGGAGGGTTGGGGCAAGGGAGGGAAAAAAAAACCATGAGAGACTCTTAAAGATAGAGAACTGAGGGTTGATGGGATGAGGCGGGTGGGCGAGGGGCTAGATGGGTGACGGGTAGGTATGAAGGAGGGCACTTGTGATGAGCACTGGGTGTTGTAATTGATGAATCACTGAATTCTACTCCTCAAACCGATGTTGCACTGTATGTTAACTAGCTAGAATTTAAATAAAAAATTGGAAGGGAAAACAAACAGGTTGCTCAGGCCCTTCACAAATTTTCCAACAAAAAAAAATTAATTTCTAGCATATACCAATTGTTAACACCAATATGAACCCTTAATATATCCAGAGAGCATACTCTTCCAACACTAAACGTTTTGAGATTATTTTTAAGTCTGACTTCGTTTAAGAGAGACTATTTTAAGGCATAAAATACATAAAAACAAAAGTATAAGTGATTAAGGCATAGGCAGCATGCCTTCTTGGTTTTCCAGGCTATTCTGCCAATTCATCTTCTGCACTCACCATACACCCAGCCCTCACTAGGCTCCCCTCCACACTTATCTGTCCACACTGCCCTGCCTTCATTCCTGCTATTCTCCCTGCCTGAGAGGACAGTCCCAAACTCCTACCCCAATTCAGTTTTTCATTTGAACTTCATCAGTCTGAACTCTCCCATCCAAAAGGCATAATTAGTAGGTTTCTACCTAGTTTATATTCCTCAGACAACCTTAAAAGCTGCCCAACTAAGTTCCAAGTGACTACAGAGGACACAGTCTCATTCATTTCCACACTTGTAGTGCCTAGCAGCACAGTGGGAAGATGGAGGACAAGAGGCATGTGTGCATTTGAAAAAAAAAAAATTATAGAATGAGACCAAATTCCTTTTAATTCAACCAGTATTCAAGTGTATTTTAGCTAAGATATTTAGCCCTAATTAGTAGATGAGAAGTCAAGTGATTCTGATTCAGCTGCATTTTGTAGTCCGTCTTGCTACCTCTCTCCACCGATTCCACATGGCGGTGAGATGTTCTAGAGCCACATCTACTGTAACCGCAATGCCTAAACCAGCTTCGATCATCAAGATTCACAGTCATATTCTATCTGGGAGAGGGTTCATCCCCACTTGTTCAGCCTCCACTGTGCTCTTTCCCCTCCATGGCATTTAATCTACTCCCTTCCTCAATGCCGCCCCCACCCCCCCCTCCACCCAGCCCCTTAAGGAGACTTGGGGTTTGTTCTCATTTGCCTCCTGGGTTGGCTCTGCTGTTGTGCTGATCTGATTCAGCTCTTTAATGTGCCACTCTCCCTCTCTCCCTGGGCACGTAGTCTGTCCCTTCCCCAACCAGTGCTGAGTTTACCCTTCTTTTCTCTGGCCTCTCTTCCAACCAACAATGGGAAGAAGGGGTAGTTCACCTCCCTCTGCTCCCTCCTCCAAACTTCCTCTGCCCCTGGGTGCTAGTGAACACACTGGTCCATGAAGGAAGGTGGTCGGGGGAATGAACGAAACGGAAGGTGAAAAGGAAAAGACGTGAAAGAAGATGGGGAGAGGGGAAAGAGAGCAAGTAAAAATATAAACGGTACAGACATTCAGCAAAACAACACAAAGGTAACAGTGTTCCCGGAGACCAGGAATGACAGCTTCGTGGTAGGTGAATGTGGACATGACATGAAAGGTAAATATAAATGATGGGATGTGGGGAAGATAAGAAGTAGGTGAGAAAATGTGTTGAGATGCTAAAGGCTGTTGAGACAGAAGGTAAATGCCTATGACTTGGTAAGAAAAAGGGGAAACTATGGACATAAAAACAAGCGGGACACCCACACAGCTCAGTGATGAAGAGTATGGGCTGTGGGGTCAGGCTGTCGAAGTCCAAACCCCAGCTCTGTCCTTTAGGAGCCAGACAAACAAGTTCCTTAACAACCCCCTAGCGGTAGATCTGTTGTTGTTGCCCGGCTTTGTTTCTAATGGTTTTGCTGGTGCCTTATCCACAGCACCTAGAACGATGGCTGGCACTCAAAATACAGTTCGTGAATCGATGAATGAATACCCTTAACCTCCCTGAGAATTTCCATAGATATGAAAGGAAGATTATATGAAACCAGATTGCTGTGAGGGTAAGACTAATGTAAAGCATTTAGAACAATGTCAGGCATCACAGAAAGCATTCAATAAGGTGAACTTTTTACTAGACATCAAGCTATCATAACTAGAGAGATCTGAGCACACCTGCAGAGAAGTATCCCTCCCCACAGTCAGCTATGAGCAAAACGAGCAATAAGATAATTTAGAAATAACTTATTTTACAAAGTATAGTGCTGACAATTTTTTAAATCTGGGTATAAAACTTACACAAATATTTTGAAATTTACTAAGCTCTTAAGTTTAGTAAATATGATCATCACTGATACAAGGCGTAATATGTTCTTTTACTAATTGTTCTAGAAACATGAGAACTAGAACACAGTCCTCCTGGCTCATTCAGCAGTTTTACAATAGACCGTACAGGCCATCCAACTCCAGGGGCCTGGGATCCAATTTTTAACATAAACATTAAGATCACCCCAGTAGCTGATCCCAAACACTAAATTACCCAAGTCCTTTATAATTACTTTTTGACATGTTTGGCTCCATTGCAGCACTGACTAATTTTGGTAGTGCAGTTGTATGTTATATAAAAACAGTCCATGCTTGATGCATCTCTTTAGCGCCAAACCACACCTTCCACATAAAACACGTCACCTTGGCGGGGTGCCTGGGTGGCTCAGTCGGTTAAGCATCTGACTTCGGCTCAGGTCATGATCTCACAGTTCGTGAGTTCGAGCCCCACGTCGGGCTCTGTGCTGACAGCTCTGAGCCTGGAGCCTGCTTCGGATTCTGTGACTCCCTCTCTCTGCCCCTCCCCTGCTCACACTCTGTCTTTCTCTCTCTCTCAAAAATAAATAAACATTAAAAAAAAAATGTCACCTTGGCAAACCCCCCATTAAGAATGAATTGCTCTGGATAATTACATTAGAAATTACCATTAATTCAACTCGCAACTTAATGTGCACAAATACCAAGAAGGGCTATTTCCAGTTAAGTGAAAGCAGACAGTAAGAAGAAACTTCATAAAATAAACGTCAGCTGAATTTCTCTCCGTTGGTACGTCTACCACCAGCAGTGACAAGAGAGCCTCACCCCTAAGGATTGAGGTTGCGAATGTTTACAAAAACTCACTAAGCCAGGCAAAGAATGTAGGTACCTTGAGAAGCCCGGTCAGCACCTAACACCTCCAAGGCACTCGAGAAAGTAAGTCCCTCACTCAATAAGTTATTATTAGGATCACAAGCAGTTAAGACAAACTCTCAATGCAATAAAACAAACAATGAGAACCAAGGCAAGTGTCACAACTGAGATGGTCATTCCCCTCTGTTTCTATGACCCCCTGGAGGAGTGCCTCCATTCTTCAACCACCCTCACTTCACCTCCCTCGTGGGGGTAATCTTAACTGCGTGTAATGGAAGACATTAAGGGTGAGAGTCTGTTTGCACTACGAGTAGATCAGCCCTAGAGGGGAAAAAAAAAAAAGTTGAGACCATCACGTACCCTGTTATCTAATATAAATATCTTCAGAGCTAGTTTTAAATTTTTTTTTTTTAACGTTTATTTTTGAGACAGAGAGAGACAGAGCATGAACAGGGGAGGGTCAGAGAGAGGGAGACACAGAATCCGAAACAGGCTCCAGGCTCCGAGCTGTCAGCACAGAGCCCGACGCAGGGCTTGAACTCACGGACCGTGAGATCATGACCTGAGCCGAAGTCGGCCGCTCAACCGACTGAGCCACCCAGGTGCCCCTAGAGCTAGTTTTAAAACATGAAGACTGCCCTTGCTACAAATAATCAAACCACAAACTATAGAGCTGACCCAAATAAATTAACATTTATGCAACACAAAATCTAAAGCCTTCATGTATTTGCTCTGATTATGGTGGCAAAGGGTAGAATAAGCTATGTCAAAATTCCACAATGTGCGCTAAATAAACCATCACAGATTGTAACTGGTGGAATAAAATAGGGACTCAAATTCATCATGGTCTGTCTACAGCAAGCTGAAGAGTGGTAATAAGATTAGAGGAAGTAACAAGCATTGCAGTTAATTAACCACTTGGCTTGTTCCCTCATTTCCTTCAAGTCTCCTCAAACTACAGTAAAGGCCTGCCCTAACCACCCCACATGTATAATAGCAGAGCCTGTCTCCTCCCAGTATGCTGGCACCCCCTTACCCTGTCCTATCACTTACTATATTACATAACTGACTTCTTTCTGCATTATGCCTCTTACCTTTTCTCTCCACTAGAATATACACTTTACGAGACACAGATCTTTGTTTTATTCTTGGTTGTATCCTGAGAACCTGCAGCAGAGAAGTTGTTCAGTGCTTCCACATAGTGGCCCCAATAAAAAGTTATAACAGTGAGGGTGTGCCTGGGTGGCTCAGTCGGTCAAGCAGCCGACTCTTGGTTTCGGCTCAGGTCATGATCTCACGGTTCGGGAGTTCAAGCCCCACATTGGGCTCTGCTCTGAGGGCGCAGAGCCTGCTTGGGATTCTCTCTCTCCCTCTCTCTCTACTTCTCCCCTGCTCGCTCTCCCTCTCTCTCAAAAATAAACATCAAAAAAACAGTTGTAACAGTGAATCACTGGCTAATACTAAAGATCTGTTTTACTATGGGGGTGCCTGGGTGGCTCAGTAGGTTAAGTGTCTGACTTTGGCTCAGGTCGTGATCTCGTGGCTCATCGGTCTGGGCCCCACACTGGGCTCTGTGCTGACAGCTCAGAGCCTGGAGCCTGCTTCAGATTCTGTTTCCATCTCTCTCTGCCCCTCCCCTGCTCACATACTATCTCTCTCTCTCTAATATAAATAAACATTTTAAAAAGTTTTAAAATAAAAAAGATCCGTTTTACTATGATAAAAGTGTCTTAGTTACAAAAGAATATTCTTAAACAGACTAGAAAGTAAGAATTTTATTTATCAGTTCTCTTTAAGTATCTGAGGCTTCAACTGAAACAAATGAGTAAAGATCAAAGTTAACTACTGTTCAATAAGGTCAAATATCTGTATCTCACTTGGCCAACATTCATAGATCACTTGCCTACGTACAGAATTCTAAGAAAGGACAATTTAGGCGTGGATTGCAAAAGAAACAGAAAATAGAATTTCTCTTCCCGAGCAATTAACAATCCAGATGACAATATGCAATCCAAAAACAAAACAGTAATCAACAGTTTTCTGAGACAACTGCAAATTCTTAACAAGTTCATTTCTATCTTCCAGCAGATGGCTGACCAAAACTGTGCTTTGTTGATGTTTTTAACAAATTTTCACAATGAATAATCATGTTCAAATGCTTTCTCTTCTCTTTGCCTATGGAGAGAGTCCCTGGCATATTCTATGTAAAGGCACCTGACTGTGCTCCAGGAAAGGAGCTGTACTTTTTCTGTTCTGATAACCTTCAACTCTTCCCTATTTCAAATGTTCAAATAATTCCATCTATAAAGTTCAGCCAAGTTCATAAACTATCTGGCAAAACAGCAAAATACAAAGAGACCTGGGACCTTGGCAGGGAAAGGGATGAAGGTTAAAGCTATGTTTGAACGATTCCTTCCTTTCCTCTACTAGGTTCAAAGTCTTTCTTTTAGCTATTAATTCATTGTGGAAGCAATATAGCACCACGGTTCAAAACAGCCTATGTTTGGTGCCAGACAGCCTAGGTTTGGGTCCTAACTCCGTCACTCTGTTGACCTCAGTCTCAGTGTCCTCCCTGTAAAATGGTAAAAACAACAGTTACCTTCCTCATTAGTTTGTTGCCAATATAACTATAAAATGTAGAGACTGACACTTCACATTTCTATTATCATTAAGAGCCTCTGAATACTACCTGTAAGTCTTACAGACTTGGAATTTACTTTTAACAGTGTACTTCAACAAAACCCATTCTGATCAACAATTTTAGGTCTGTCCAGAAGGTAATCATAAGATATAACCTGCTTTATAAATTGTAGGCTCACAGGGGCGCCTGGGTGGCTCAGTCGGTTAAGCGTCTGACTTCGGCTCAGGTCATGATCTCGCGGTGGGTGGGTTCGAGCCCCAGGTCGGGCTCTGTGCTGACATTTCAGAGCCTGGAGCCTGCTTTGGATTCTGTGTCTCCCTCTCTCTCTGTTCCTCCCCCACTCACGCTATATGTCTCTCTCTTTCTCTCTCTCAAAAATAAATAAAGCTTAAAAAAATTTTTTTAATAAATAAATAAATAAATAAATAAATAGTGGGCTCACATAGCAAATAGGAAAAATGCTCCATGTATGAGAAGCTTGGTAACCTTTCAAAGAAGGACCAGTTTCAGTTCATATAAGAAATTAACACACCTTCAGTGAAAGATGACACAGTATAACTGTATCTCCAGAACATTATTTTAATTGCTATGTATAGGACATCTGAGACCACTAACAGACTGGAAACAGAGAAACCTCCGGGCAGGCGATTACTACAATAATCTAGGCAACAGGGCAATACGGGGCAGTGAGGGGTTAGAGGGGGAACTTAGCAAGGAAGAGGCAGACAAGCCATACTAAAAGTCTGAGTAGGGAGGAGAAACAAGACACTGGCAGGAGAAGGGGATTCTATACCTTCCAGAGGAAGGGACGGAAGACAAACTTACATTTATTTCAGGAGCTCACAGGGCTCAACTGAAAAAGCTCCTTTGAAGCAGAGGTCAGCAAACTAGTGCCCAATGGCCAAGTCTAGCCTGTGGCCTGTTTTTGTATGGTCAGTGAGCTAAGAGTGGTCCTTAAATTTTTAAAGTGGAATTTTAAAGAGTTGTAAGAAACAAATAAAACAAGTAAGAGTATACAGTAGATCTGTATGACCTGCAATGCCTGAAATATTTCCTGTTCGGCCCTAAGCAGAAAAAATTTGCCAACCCCTGCCTGAAAGTAATATAATTCTTTTTTAAGGTTATTTGTTTTTGAGAGAGAGAGAGAGAGAGCGAGCGAGCGAGCGAGCGAGCATGAGTGGGGTCAGGGCAGAGAGAGAGGGAGACACGGAACCCGAAGCAGGCTCCAGGCTCCAAGCTCTCAGCACAGAGCCTGACGCGGGCCGAACCCATGAGCCACGAGATCATGACCTGAGCTGAAGTCGGATGCTCAACCGACTGAGCCACCCAGGTGCCCCTATAAAGTCAGATTCCAAAATAAACTGGAACCGGTAGATAATGAAGAAGTTGGGGGGCTATGTAGTGCAAGGTCCCTGATTTCCATTTTCTCTACTCTGTTGTCAAGAGAAGCATTTTGTTTTCTACTCCACCCACTTAATCCCTAATGTGGTTTTATGTTAGTAAAATGAGGGATACTCATTAAGAAACTAATTCTCCCCAGCACCACGAACCCAGGCCTACAGAGTCCCCTTTCAATATTATTTTTTAAAAAAAACAAACCCAAAAACAAAACAAGGGCCAGTTTTGAGTACTTCATCCTTTTTTGTCATCAACAATAAAGATAAATAAATAAAATCTAAGTGATTTGTGTAAAAAATTAGTACTTTAAATTGCTAATTGTAGATTAAAATGGTAATAATGAAACTATCCACAAAAACATATGCTTGTGTATTTATGACCTTTCTTCCAAAGTTCCAAAAGGCTTAAAGAGAGCCACTTTTATCCCCAGGATAAAAGTGCTGATTTAGAATTTCTTTAACAGGGGGTACCTGGGTGGCTCAGCTGGTTAAGCATCTCTCAATTTCAGCTCAGGTCATGATCTCACAGTCATGAGATCGAGCCCGTATTGGGCTCCTCACTGGGTATGGAGCCTGCATAAGATTCTCTCTCTCCCTCTGTCTCTCTCTCTCTCTTTGTCTCCCCCTCACTCACAAGCATGCAAGCATGCTCTCAAAAAAAAAAAAAAAAAAAAAAAAAAAATTAAAATAGAATTTCTTTAACAAAACCTATCTTTCAGGAAAGCAAATTAGTGAGTTATGGCAAAGGTCCCTAGGCATGTGGATAGCAAAACAGAGACTCATCCGTATCAGGAAACCAAACTTGTAAAACTGACGTTTGATACAGGATTGGACACAAGAGAAACTAAGACCCAAAAGTAGGCCAACAGGCCCCAAATTAAACTCATCATCTCATCTCCTAAAAACTGTTCCTCCTCATATATTTTCTCTCTGGCTTCCCCCATTTGTTACTCAAACCTTAAGCCAGCTAGTTTGTCTGGACACACTGGTTTTTTTCTCCATATCGAATCTATCACTAGCCAAGTCTCCACTCTTAATCTCTCTACTCCATCCTTCCCTCCCTCCACTACCCTTGCCAACTGCTTCAAGTTCAGGCCCTCATTCTGTTTTCCTAGATGAAAGACTGTGACCCGTCTTACTTAATCCAGTACACCTCATCCCGCCACTCTGCTAACGTCATCAATTACTCTCCTGGCCGATGCCCTTTAATGATTCCCTTACAGCCTTTAGAGGACAGTAACAATAATTACATCACCACCACACCATCATCAACAACAGGAACTGGCATTTATTGAGCACGCACTCTCAACACTCTCAAGCACTGACCTAATTTAATCATCATAACACTCCTATGAGCTAGGTACAATTATCAACTCCAATTTGCTGATGGGGCAACGGAGATCAAGAGAGTTGGCCCAGGTCACAGCAGGTTAGGAGTAGATAAAGCCAGGATCCAACCCAGAGCCATGCTGGACATCCAACACTGGACAGTAGTGCCTCATCTAAACTAGCAATGACAGAGCAAGTTCTTCAGGACCCTGTCCCTACGGACTTTTGCAAACTCGTCTTTCTGTACATTCTAGGGTAACTTTCCATTCCACTAGTCACATTAGAGCCACCTGCAGGACCCCAAACACACTAACGTGCTTGCACGTGTCACTGATGTCCCTCTGCTTAGAAAGTTCTTCCTTACCTCCTTCACCAGATTAACTTTCCTTCTCATCTTACAAAGCTTGGCCGAGACATCGCCTCAGGAACGCTCTCCAGGGCTTGTCTTGCACATCTCCTCATCCACAGTACTTAATGAATGAAGGTGATTTGCCATCAACACTATGCAGCAAGCAGATGTTAGTATCTCCGTGTCATAGAGGAGAAATCTTAAAGCTCACCCACTTTCTTATATGTGCTCACTGCTGTTAGAAAGTCCCTTCAAAGTGTCTGAGAGCTGTATTTCTTAATACACAAAATCCCGTCTACATTATTAAAAAAACTTTTCACAACTGATTTTTCTATGTAAATATCTAGGTGACTTGAAGGTCATGACAAGTACCCCCCTGCAATCTACATTCACCGGATAAATCTTATACAGATTTTCTAATCAAACTATGCTCTCATTTCTATTCCACAAGTAAATTTTATTCTTAAATGCAAAAGTGTTTCTTTGTGTGGCACAAATGTCAAATACAGGGGGAAAGCTACACTTTGAAAAGAGAGGTAAGGGAAAAAAGGGAAACTTAAGAAGAAAACCCTTATTGGGGTTGTTACTAAAAAACAAATTCAAGCTCAGAGCTTGAGAGTAAAAGGAAGACTTTTTTTTTTTTCTTGTAACTTGTTCATCAATGGGTGCTCCTTTGCATTAGGTTTGGGAAGCCAATATTTATAGAGGGCATTAGAATACATCGATAAAAAGGCAAGAGGCGGAAGAAAGTGACAATAGAACAAAAGCAGTCGGTCAGAAAAGGGCAACAAAATCAGATTTTGCCAAGTGAAAAAGTGATGCCACTTGAAAAAATTATGAAAAGTCATTTATACTCACTCAAAGGACTTCAGCAATAAAGTAAACTGTTTCACGTCAGCGTTGTGGACCATATATGCACTAACAAATACAGCTCTACTCTGACAATGAAAAATCATTAAATATTCAATAAATTATTCCTGAGAAAATACTTCTTTTCTAAACTGCCTTCAGGCTCCAGCACTTTTGAAAGACAAGAAACTCTCCAAGTCTACCCCCCTTGAGTGTAGTGTCTTATTTCTGCAGCATTAATTTGAAGTAAGGTTGCAGCCTGGAAAGACAGGTTTCGTTTAATCACTCTGATTAGAAAAACGGGTGCTAAGTTTGTAATAACAAAATCTTCTCCCTCGCTCTAGGAATCTAAGCTGATTATATTCAGACTGAAGAAAAAAAAAGTTATTTTTATAATTCCTTTATTCAGAAAAAGAAAATGTCTCAATCCAAAAAAGTAGTATACTCACTAATGTGCAGGGTAGTAACTTTTTTAAAAGATATTGATCCTGTGCCTGGGTGGCTCAGTCGGTTAACCATCCAACTTCGGCACAGGTCATGATCTCACAGTTGGTGGGTTCGAGCCCCGTGTGTTGGTCTCTGTGCTGACAGCTCAGAGCCTGGAGCCTGCTTTGGATTCTGCGTGCGTGCGTGTGTGCGTGTGTGTGCGTGTGTGTCTCTGCCCCTCCCCCACTTGTGCTCTGTCACCATCTCTCAAAAACAAAAATGTTAAAAAAAGATTTTTTTAAAGATACTGATCCAAGTCACCGAAGACTTGACTTCCCTTAAGGTCACCTACTTAACCACTTGGATTAATGACAATATCCGCAGTGATTAATTAGCCATTTCAATAAAAAGCACCATTTTCTAAAAAGACAAAAGTCTTAACTAGTCCCTTCAGGCATTCCCTATTATCCTATTATAAATCCAGCCACAAAAAAAGTTCCAATGATAGGAGCTATATTATCTTGCTTTCCTAACAGAATTTCATAATGCTCTACTAATTTAGGATAATTACATGAAGATCATGGAAGTAACCAGCAAGAACATTCAATGATGTACCAAAAGGACTGTCACACTGCTGGCAAGAAATTGTATTTCCCTTTAAAACTCAGGGGCAAAGCATAGCTATGTAGAAGCAAGAAGAGCCAAGCAAGCGGCATCTGGCTGCCGGCTCAAGAGGTAGAACAGGTGACTCTTGATCTCAGGGCTGTAAGTTCAAACCCCATGTTAGGTGCAGAGCTCACTTCAAAAAAAAAAAAACAAAAAAAACCTCAAAGAGCCACACAAAACCACAAGAGAAACATGGTAGGAAACTCTTCAACTTGGATTGATAGCAATTATTAATACCTTTATATTTTAAAAATTATATTAAAATAAATATCATAGGGTAGAATGGAGATTTTACAGAACATTTCAACAGAAAACCCAGGACCTGACAGCAACGTGAGGCCAGCAAGCCTGCCTCGGCTTCTGTTCCCACTCTCCAAGCTCACGAGGAGGTCTAACGACTGACTTTTTACTTGAAAGTAAAAACTATTTACCCGAACAAAGTTTGTTTTCAAGCAAATCAAGTCATTCCACAAAACTCAAAAGAACTACAAACCAACCAATAATTTTTAAGCGCAACAATGAAAGCCTGCCTGTCACCACGTGTCTTGGGAACAGCTACGAAGAGGCTCTGAGGGCTCCAGGCTCTCAAGGCCAAAGGCGGCCAGGTCTCCGACCAGCTCCTCACCTCAGCACCAGGAAGACAAAACCAGTCTCCCTCCCTGCAGAATCAGCTACCTGTCCCGTTTCTGTGGTCGTAAACAACATGCTTCCAGACTTAAGAACTGCAAAACCTGGGGTCACTTTTAAATCCTCCCTCCTCTTGCTATCCTTATCCAGCTGGCCACTTCACCCCGCAGGCTCCACGGAATCTCTTGCACACCATCCCCTCCTCTCCGTTAGCCACATCTACACCCAGGCTACAGTTCTTGACCTTAACTCTCCACCAGCCCCTCAACTATGGCAACGGCCACCTAACTACTTTTCCCGGCCCCAGATTCTTCGCACCGCAAACCACCAGGTACTGTGGGTAACTTCTCCTGCCCCACTTAAAGCCCAGGACTTTCTCTGGAACATTTTAAATACTGGTAGTTGGTAACAATAATATCTTGGCTGTCCTAAACGTGGAGAACATGTGCCACTCTATATTCTAGATTACTGAGTTTATAGATGTCCAAGAATTTATTCTTTTGGCAATAAGTTTATCTCAATACTTTGGAATGTACCATAATTTGTCCTGCCTTGTCAAAAGTCAAATAAACAGTGAATACTTTTTCTTGATGGTCTTGAGTCATCATTATTAAAGGATATGTAAGAGTATAATAAATGATATTCATAAAAATGTCCTCAGGGAGTACTGAGGGCGCAGGCTGGCTGGCTCCCACTTTATGACTGCTGCTTCTGAATTACCCCAAGTGCTTTTACTTAAATTCTGCAGTGTCTACTTGGGATGCACAGAGGCCTTTTTTGCAGGCTACCTGGCTTATGGTTACGTTTACAACTGAAAACAGTGCCTGACAACCAAACAGGTAAGGTGTACCTATATGTAACTTTCTTATTTATAAAGTCCTGCCTTTCCAAATTCTTTGGAAAAAACTATGAAGGCAGTGACCCTGTATTATGCAACATATTTCCTCTTATTTCTAGCTACTAATATTATCATCTCATAGCTCATAAAATCACTAGCCTCATACAGAATTTACTAAAAAATTAGCTGGAAAATAAGTGCACTTACACATAAGATTACAACCACAATAAATGACATATGGAATACAATAAAGAAGAGAAAAAACCAGAGAATTTAGGTTGTTGCTAGGAAAAGCATTTGAGTTTGTGTGTTTGTACGTTTAGTTTTCTTGTATTTGTATATATGTATGTGCACATGCATTATATATAAACATAATTGACCTCAAGTGCAGCCTGGGACTACTTACCTTCATCAGTCAGAATTCCCTCAACCACAGAAGAAGAAACCTATGCTCCAAATGGGTATCAGGGATTTGAGGCATCAAAAGAACAGAAGCCAGACAGCAGGACCACAGTACCTAGAGACCAGACATCAGAGGCTCAGAAGGTCTGAGGCTGAGTAAAGACACACTGATGAAGAGTGGAGGGTGTGGACCCCTCCTGGTGTTGGGCTTTCCTGCCGCACTTACACCTTTCACGGCAGGGAGCTGGATCCGATTTCACGCCTGCATAAAACCTTTTGTAAAACATCCTAAAAATTCTGGTAAAAAATCAGTATTTTATGAAATCCGAGATGTACCTGTATGTGCTTCAAAAACGAAGGCACTGTTTTGCTTTCATTCAAAAACAGCTTAATGTATTTGATGGATATATAACTACACGTGCACACACGTGCGCGTGCACACACACACACACACACAGCCAATTCAGACTTTTCAAGCAGTGATTCTCTCAGAATAGCAATACCACCTACTAATATGGAAATGTTCACTGCTATGTTTGTTTCTATGAAAACAACGAACAAAAAGTCTTACATATATTCACTAACGAAAGAAATTGCACAGCATAGTTCGGACTCCTAAAGTATTTTTAGTTAATCTTCCTCTCCCACATGCCCACGTGTGTTCATCTGACGTGGTATCAGAGCAGCCCTCCCTGCCTGGTTTATTGCCTTGACACAAGTCTTGATGTGGCTTCGCTTAATTCAGCTTTATGGGCTTCCCTGCCACAACATCAACATCTCCAGTGATGGGAAATAAAGCCAGCCACCTCAATAGCTGGTTAAAGCTGCTTTTTCCTCTCTCCTTATTGGTTAACACCCAGATGGAAGGGTCTGGAAGAACTGGTTCCCTTTGCACAACACAGAAATAAACATAAAAATACAAATAGTAAAAAGGAATATAAAATATATGAAGTTTCTGCATACAAAGATGCTAACAGAAAGGGGGGGGGGGAAGACATGTAAAATTTCAGATACTCCAGAAAAATCATTCTTTAGTGCACTGTGATTTTTCTGAAGGGCCAAATTCCCATTAGCTTGTACTTCACGAACACTTACAATAACTACTGACTGCAAAAGGAAAGAGAGGGTGACAGTAGCCAAAATATTCTGGAAGTTTCTATATGACTATATCCCACATAAAGGATAATTGGGATTAACCATATTTCAAAAATTGAGAGCAATTTGCTAAGGAGGGAGGAGGGAGGAGGGAGGAGGGAGGAGGGAGGAGGGAGGAGGGAGGAGGGAGGAGGAAGAAGAAGAAGAAGAAGAAGAAGAAGAAGAAGAAGAAGAAGGGGAGGAGGGGGAGGAGGAGGAGGAGGAGGAGGAGGAGCAGCAGCCACCCTGAGTAAATAGAAGAAGAAGAAGAAGAAGAAGAAGAAGAAGAAGAAGAAGAAGAAGAAGAAGAGCAGCAGCAGCCGCCGCCACCCTGAGTAAATCATCTTTTCTCTGGAATCCAGAATATCTTTCACATAAATCTGTCTGTTTTAGGTTTATCCATCCAGGATCAAAAACAGAAGCTGTGCCTTATCATCGGCTTGGTACGGTTATTTTAAACTTAAGATTGGTGTTTTTAAACACATAAGATGTAACAAGCTTTAATTACAATTTACGGTGACACACCACAGTAGACTGAACGAGAACAGCCCCTAGGTTAAACAAAACAAACAAACCTACCTACCTCTCACTACCCATCTACTTTTGAAGGCTCACTTGAATCACTTAAAATGATGCTCTGTTATAAATAGCACACAAAGGGGAAAAGCTTTTACCTTTTGCCAGAAGGCAGGATTCCAATATGAAGGGAGAAGGGGAGGGGCTGATTTCATGTTAGGCTCACCGAGGTGATTAGGGAAGATTACACATCCACTGTGGGCCCTGCCTCGTCTGGCCCTCTCCGACAAAAGTCATCCCTCCCTCTTCCCACTGTTCCAGTCCTCGCTTTCCCACCTTGGCTTCCTGCGCTCCCAGTATCCGGCTCATACAGGAAAACACAAGTGTGCCAAACTACACAACACCAAGGCAATGAAAGCTGACCCAGCTCCCAGAGACACTGCCTCGGGTTCTCTGGAGCAACGGATTCAAGGGAAGGAATTTAAAGCAAAGGAACATAAAAGGACCTCTAGGCTGAGCCCAGGAGACCACAGCCTTAAACAGAGAGAAAATGCGAATGGCATAACCTCTTCATTGGCAAGTTACTAGGATATCAAATAACATAAACTAGACATGTTCATGACAGGAGGGCAGTGAGTGAAGGCTGAGGGCTGGTATAACGAGAAACATTCTCCCGACAGCAGGAGACTTGAGAAAGACTCTGGACAGAGAAAATGCTCTCCTAACCAATCTCCTCTTAACCTACCCACCAGATTAACCACATTAAGCCTCCATTCCTTCAATAGAATGCACCAGTGAAGCCCATGGCACGGTGAGGTCCCCACAGGATCACAGAACTTTTCTACCCCTACCTGCTCAGTGGCGGGCTCGAACCAAGCCTGTGGCGCTCATTGTAATTATATTCACATTTACATAGTCAGGGAAATAGGAATGCAAAAGGAAAAGTTATGTCTATGAAAACTAAGTTGATGGCTTTGGAGAGACTCGATAAAGGGAATCAGTTAATAAAATACTAAAATAGGCTTGTGGAGAAGAAACTGTAAATAGTGGGGGGAGGTGGTACCTGATAAAAATCTCGTCACCGGGTTCTGTGGCAAGAAGTCAAATAACAGTTCTGTTCCCGATTTAGTTCCTGGAACTACCTGTCAGCCTAGGATTATAACACTAGAAATTGTTACTCTTTGCTCTTCTCAGAGCCCTTCTTCAAAATGATGCTTTTAGGGGTAGCCCACACCCCCACACACACACCCCCAAGTCTAGCAGGAGGAAAATATAAAAAACCTTCAAACATTTTATGTTCTGCTTTAACCAACTTTTTCAATTAAGTGACCAAATACTAGTTACAATCTTATTAGTAAGAGGCTTTATACTAAATACACTTAACACAAACCATCCATAGGCACAAGGACAAAAACAAAACAAAACAAAACAAAAATACCACTACCTGTTCGTCACAACTGGCAATTATGCAACCTCTGGAAGAGGCCATTTAGTAGGAACAAGTCAGAATAGACTGTGAATCAAAAGGCCACCGGCACCATTTTCCAAAGTAATTCTAACAAAGGCGGCTGTGGGAAAAGTCAACATTTTATGCCTCTGCTTTGTAAATAGCATTCTTAAATTACAGATGACTGTTTTTCCCCTTAATATTGATGAAGAGAAATGTATGTTTAAATGAAAAGTTTGGCAAACAGAGAAGACAACAGTAAAGCTTACGGGAACAGTTAACTTTTTTTAATGACAGTAAAACGCACAACATAAAATTTGCCATCTTAACCGTTTCTAAGGGCTCAGTTTTGTGACACTGAGTGCATTCACGTTGTTGTACAATTATTACCGCCATCCATCTGCAGAATTTCTTCATCCCAAACTAAAGCTCTATACCCATTACACACATCTCCACATTCTTCCCTCCCCCCCCCCCCGGACCCCTGGGGGCCACCATTGTACTTTCTATGAATTTGATGATTCTAAGCGCCTCATATAAATGGAACCGTACAGTATTTGTCCTTTTGTAACTGGCTTATTTGACTAAAAACAATGTGCTCGAGGTTCAATATATGGACTATATGGAATATTACTCAGCCATAAGAAAAAAATGAAATTTTGCCATTTGCAACTTGGGTGGCGCTAAAGAGCATTATGCTAAGCGATCAGTCAGAGAAAGACAAATACCATATGATTTCACTCTTGTAGAATTTAAGAAACAAACAGATGGACATAGGTGAAGAGGGGGCGGGGCAAACCAGGAAACAGACTCTTAACTATAGAGAACTGAGGGTTGCTGAAGGGGAGGTGGGTCAAGGAAAATGGGTTAAATAGGTAATGGGTATTAAGGAGGGCACTTGTGTTGAGCACTGGGTATTATATGTAAGTGATGAATCACTACATTCTAACCTGAAACTAATATTACACTGTACATTAACTGGAACTTAAACAAAAACTTGAAAACTAAAAACTAAAACCAAAAACAATGTTCTCAAGGTTCAACCATGTTATAGCATGTGTCAAAATTTCCTTCTTTAAAAAAAATTTTTTTAACGTTTATTTATTATTGAGAGACAGAGAGAGACAGAGCATGATCAGGGGAGGGGCAGACAGAGGGGGAGACACAGAACCTGAAGCAGGCTCCAGGCTCTGAGCTGCCAGCACAGAGCCCGACGCGGGGCTCAAACTCGCAAACTGTGAGATCATGACCTGAGCTGAAGTCGGATGCCCAACCGACCGGGCCACCCAGGCGCCCCATAATTTCCTTTTTAAATGCTGAATAATATTCCAGTGTATGTTTATACTATATTTTGTTTATCTATTCATCCATCGATAGACATCTTTGGCTATTGTGAACAACGTCATTATGAACGTGGCTGTACGAACATCTCTTTGAGATCCTGCTTTCCATTCTTTTGGGCATATACTCAGAAGTAGAATTGCTGGATCATATGGTAATTTTATTTTTAATTTTCTGAGTAACTGCCATATTGTTTTCCATAGCAACTGTACCATTCTACATGCCCATCAACAGCACACATGGGTTCCAATTTTTCCATATCCTTGTCAATGCGTTTTTTTAGAGTAGCCATCTTAATGAGTTTGGAGTGGTATCTCATTGTGTTTTGATTTTATTTCCCTAACGATTATTGATGTTGAACATTTTTTTTCATGTGTTTATTGGCCATTTGTATATCTTCTTTGGAGAAATGTCTACTCAAGTCCTTTGCTCAGTGTTAATCAAGTTGTTTTGTTTTTGTTTTGTTTAGTAACTCTTATAAGCTTCCAGGTATTTCTTTCTCTTTCCTACAGCAGGCGCTTACTCTTCCCTCACAGCTCACACCCAGATGTTCACCACGCAAGCCACTGTACTTCCCGCCCCCGACCACGGCACAAGTCTAGGAAGCCCCACCACAGACTGCATCAGAGTTTCGCAGTGCACAGCAGAAACATCTGTACGCAGTGGCCCTGCTTTCACCATCCACAGGCTAAATCTTAAATTGAAGTTTCCCTCCTACAGTGGCTCACCACTGCCAGGCACTCACTGTATTTACCCCAAATGCTACCTTCTCTCTCACGTATCTCTACATCTGGCCCAAACTCTTCCCTTTTTTTTTCATCTGTTCCTCCAAATAAAATTCAAGTTTTTATTGAAACAGATCCTTTAACAAACACTATTTTGGCATTTCTCTATAAGTAAACCTGTTCAATTACAGAGATATGGAATACTGTTAAAAAGAGAAAGGGGGGGGGGGGCGGAGAGACGGAGAGAGAGAGGCTTGCTTTGGAATCCTCCAGACCTTGGGATAAAATCCCAGCTCTATCATTTACTATAAATTGAGTAATATCTCTGAATCTCCGTTTTCTCATCCATAAAATGTGAATACTACTTTTTAAATCACAAGGTGGTTATGAGGATTAAGTGAACTAAAATGTACAAAGCCTGGCCCAGTGTACTTTAGTTTTCTTTCTGTTGTACTGGTATTTGTTTTCTTCTCTCTCTCATTTCTTGGTCTTTCTCTGTCTCTCTCAAATTGATGGCCTGATCTAAGACAGGAGGAAGGAGAAGGAGAAGGAGAAGGAGAAGGAGAAGGAGAAGGAGAAGGAGAAGGAGAAGGAGAAGGAGGAGGAGGAGGAGGAGGAGGAGGAGGAGGAGGAGGAGGAGAAAGAGGAGGAAGAGGAGGAAGAGGAGGAAGAGGAGGAAGAGGAGGAAGAGGAGGAAGAGGAGGAAGAGGAGGAAGAGGAGGAAGAGGAGGAAGAGGAGGAAGAGAAGGAAGAGGAGGAAGAGGAGGAGGAAGAGGAGGAGGAAGAGGAGGAGGAAGAGGAGGAGGAAGAGGAGGAGGAAGAGGAGGAGGAAGAGGAGGAGGAAGAGGAGGAGGAAGAGGAGGAGGAAGAGGAGGAGGAAGAGGAGGAGGAAGAGGAGGAGGAAGAGGAGGAGGAAGAGGAGGAGGAAGAGGAGGAGGAAGAGGAGGAGGAGGAAGAGGAGGAGGAGGAGGAGGAGGAGGAGGAGGAGGAGGAGGAGGAGGAGGAGGAGGGTGATAAAAGATATACTTAGAACATAGTAATCTCCCTATAAGTATTTACCTATGATTACCTATAAACTATTATAGTTACTGATTAAGCACTTTTTATGGGCCAGGGACTAAGCTATGGATTGAAACTCTTGAGATAATATTCAATTCAAAGACTAACTTACCTAGTCCTCTAGACTCCCTGCTTACCACTCTTCACCCTGCACTGCCTGCTTCTGCCATGCCAAATGATGGCACGGTTTCCTTGTCTCTAAAATATAAGTGTTAGACTGCATACTCCTTTCTAACTTAGGCTCCAAATCCATCATGAAGGGTCAACAATCCAGGGAAAAGTCATGCCAAAATCTTGGCAAAACAGCAGCGTACAGGGGACAGCTGAAGGCCTTTGGCATTTGGAAAATTAGTTTTAAGTGAGGCTCCTCCTGACCAGAAACAAGTTCCCCCTCCCTCGCCCATATATCTTTGAAGTCTACATTCGTGGCATTTTCTTTTCCCCAAGGGAATATTCCTTATCTGTAAACACTATTAAAATTTACAATCTAGGTAGGTCAGTTTTGCCCAACGCCATCTACTAGCCACACTGCGAAGTCAGAAACCAGGATTATTTTCCCTATCTCACTCCCAAAGTACTGCTTCGAGTTTCTGCTTCTATTCTAGCAAACAGAGCAACTGATTCGCCCCCTATAAACAGTACTCTCTCTTTTCCTGGATGATACTAAATATAATTTGTAAATTACATAAGAAATTAAATGTTGAGAACATTATCATTTAAGGCAACAAAACAGAGGAACACAGTAGGAATCTTAACACAGCTTCCTATTTTGCACAAATTCTCTCCGTCCTAATGATAGTTACAAACAGTCTCAAATGGCTCTTTATCTACTGACTGTGACATCACCATTGGCAGCCACTGCATTATAATCGTTTTGGGGGAGAAGCAGTGCACGTCTTTGAGTTAGTACATGCTTCCTTTACTCCCTCCCTATCCTCTGAACACTGTATTTAGTGAACAATATAAACAATACATCAATTAGAGTCCTTTAAAATTGAGAATCAAACAGAAAAACATACCAATTATCTGGTTTCCCATGTTTTATAACAACATAATTTTGGAACTCTGATTTATTTGCCTCGAGTTATAAATAATGAGTTTTCAAATTATTCTCTCCTCCTCTAGCACTTATGTCATATTAATCTTTTTTCCACAAATATCTATATATTTTCTGACTTCATGACTCATTTTGCCCTGAGCAGGCCATGCTTTAATTTCTTGATTATGGCAACTACGTCAAAAAAGAAACCACAATTACTAAATTCCAAAAAAAGATCCCTATAATCTTCTGTTGATTTAAGTGTCAGCGAAAGTAGGTTTGTGCTCTGATCCAATTCACTCTGAAAAAGTCGCATGGAGACTGAATGAAATGACAGGAAAGCGCAGATCCAACGATGTACCACATACTGAAGCAGGCTACATACCGTTCTGCAAACTAAATAAGGTATTTGGGGTGATGATTCCCTCATTTCTTTAGCACACAGACAAATGGGTGGCTTCAGAAGTCTGAATTTACACCACTCACTCAAACGGCCTGCACTGGAACTATCCGAGTCCACAACCTTCTCTCCCTTCTAAATACGAGGACTTGCAGATAAGGGCCACGACGCCTGTGAGGACTTACAATTTCTACTACCTCATTCTAAGGCAGGAACTAAAAATTAGAATTCTGTTCCTGCTTTCTTTCTTAGAACTACCCTTCGGGGTGAGAATATCACACTAGAAACTTCAGTTTCTCTCTTGGACATGATGCTTTAGCAGTAGGTTTCTCAACCATGGAACTACTGACATCCTGGGGTGCATAATTCTTTCTTGAGAGGCTATTTTGCATACCGTAGGATGTTTAGCTGTCCACTGATGATAGATGCCGGGAGCCACTTCCCAGTGTGATAACCAAAAATGCCTCCAGAGGTTGCCAAACGTCCCCTACGACACGAAACTACCCAAATGAGAAACACTTCTTTAGAGACATCGTGCTGTCCGTCTGCTTCTATATAGAGTCTAGGCCGAGGAGAGAGTAGTCAAAGAATAAGAGGACCTTCAAGACTCTTCCCATCATCTCACATTTTAAAGATTAACAGTCTTGAAGACTGGGATCCTGGATCTGAAGTTGCTGGTGCAGCAGGGGGCCCCTTCTCCCTGTGGCCCGGATTCCACTCGCTGTCGGGCCCGGAATGACAGAGCTAACCTAATCTGAGAAGTCTGCGTTTCCTAAAAAACAAGTATAAGTATTCCCTTTTTCTTTCCGTTATGGGCACTGTCATGCCTATCGTCACTCATTTGACCCTGTATGAAAGACGATTCAATTAGACTAAGACACAGGTTATTAGGCTATGTTCTAAAACATAAATCTGTAGCTGCTCTGAGGGGAAAAAAAAATGCGTCAAGAATGAAGCACATTAAGAAAAGCTTTCTCCAAGCTTCAAGTGTCCCCTTGATAATGGTGGTATTCATGGATCAGAAAAGATACTCATTTCATGCGTGCGGTACAATAGCTTCTTGTTGCAATAACCATTACAACCCAGCATTTATCTAAAGGCTTGTGGGGCGTAGCATCACAATCTAGTAACTACAGGTGACTCACCTTACCTTTATTTATTTATTTTTTTAACTCTGAAAACAACTTGATTCTAACACATCAAGTTTTACCATGAGTACCATTGGTGGGTACCATTTCCGTACCATTTCCATCTTCGGGCAAGAATGATATTTCACGGTTCCCCAACCTACTTAAGAGATTCTCATAAACTTTCACCAAAGCTATTTGCTTATAAGAGCTGAAATGAACCCAAACCACGGTAAGTGTTTGAAACATTTTAAAAACAAATAAATTCATTTTACTCCAGCACAGATGCCAAAAAGCAGACCACTGGAAGTACAAAAAGCAAATAGCACTTTGCTCCAAAAACATCTGATCTTAATCTGTCAAAAATTACCACGTTGCTTTCTGCTATACCACCTTCAACAACACTAAAAGTACTTACCCTGTTTCTTCTCCTACTCTTAGCTGTATCTTACTCAGGGATACATGATAAAATTAGTGAAGAACAGGACAAAAATCACATTGAAATTACCTTTATAAATTTCTTCATGTATAAATTCTTTGACATATACAACATGCATAGTTTTTACAAAAGATGGAGTGAATGTAGCTGAATTCTTTTAAATTAAATTTGTATATATGCCTGCACAATAATAAAAGAGCTTTAAGCAAGAATATTTAAATGGCAGGGAGAACTCCATTATGCATTACTCAACGCTTCATACTAAACCATATCTTTGTGGGTGATAATATTGTGTGCCAATCCTGGATTAGTCGACCAATATTCAAATATCCTAATTCAATCAGGTAAAACTACTAATTGCGTCTTGTTCCACACACCTAACATATATTTTTCATAATTCCATAAATGGTAGTCTGTAATGATGCTTCCATTCTCTCTCCGTGATTTCTACTTGGTCCAGTATATTAGGCTTGTCACGTGCTCACAAATGCAAGCCAAAATCATGCTTAGAAGACAACTGTTCAGACTCATGTATTTGCTAAACTCCCACCCCCACCCCCACCGAGCCAGATGAATACTGATTCACCGAAAAGGAAGTAGGAAGCAAAGTGTTTGTGTAAATATGTAACAAAGACAAATCTCTTCTGTTTCTGAAAAGCATGAAATCATAAATATGGCTGAAAGCACATCATCACAACAGGCCTTGGAACAACAGAGAATTCATGGTCATGTCCCAAAAAAAGAATGTAGAACAACAACGAAGAGTCAGTGAACCCCTGACATTGCCACCAAGCATAATCTGTGACGGGACGAAGTGGCACTTTCTCACCAAACATTGTTAGAGGCCAAAACCATTTCTTAGGGGATCTCCACCCCAATCAACAGAACTCACAGTTGAAAATTTCCCCAATATATTCTAAGCTAACTAAAATCTGGTGACTATAGGTACTTTTTAAGAGAATATATAGTAAATCAGATTTTTTTTTCATTGGGCTCTATGTCTAATGGACACCCAGTTTGAAAACTGGCACTTAAAATGCACAAGAAAACTCTGTCCCTTAAATCTGATAAATTAAAATCACACACATTTTGGAAGACATATTTAAAGATTAGAGTGGGTACTCTCATGAACAACAACAAAAAAACCATCTCATCCCAGGTAGGGGGTGGAGCTATATGCCTGTAAACACACTGGGATATGTACTTATATACAGCCAGAACGAGGAGCATAAAATCACCCTGGAATACGGTTGAGGATCACAGTCAGAGAAACAGGCTGCAACAGGTCCTGAGAGCAGGAAGGGCTTGATGTGGGCACCACAAACCAGAGTTAAGTGCCCAGGGATATAGAGCCAGGTTAGACAGGAACAAGACACAGCATTTCCAAACAAGTAAGAGAAGTGGGATCTGTGCAAACATAGTAGACAGCTAAGTGTCTACTGCCCATGGCTAGGCTCCTTCAGGCAGGTTGGGTGAGCAACTCACCTAAAGGCAAGACACGCGTGGTTACCTGAGAGAAACGCCATCCGCAACTACATGGGAGTTATGACCATTTATACAGACATATGACCTTTTATGAAACCACCAAACTATTGAGTCATACCTTATGTAATTAAGTCCTTACAAAAATCGTATAAGACAGATACTATCAACCCTGTTTTATAAATAAGGAAACTAAGATTCAGAAACGTTACATAATTTTCACAAACTTAAATAGCCAGTAAGTGCTAGAACAAATCTCTGGGCCAAAGTATTTGATTCTAAAGCCAGTGTTGTCAAACAGACAAGAGGAAATTGCCCATCACCTCTCAATGCATGTTTTCCCATTTCAACACACACTCCAAAACGTTAAGTTACCAGCAGCATGCCACTGTTAAGGGTTCCGGCTGCATTTAACGATTTATTAGGTATCACACTTACCAGGAGGCTGGAAAGGTTTTGAGCTACCATATAATAATAGGGAATCAAACAACCACAAGGCAAAGAGGGAAAGGGGCCTGGGACTGTTGAGATGCATCGCTCTACAATCAGAAGGAACCTAGACTCCTCTGGACCACGATGTCACCATTGAGTACAAATGATTTCACAAACTACAGCAAGGGTTCTCCAAGTGTGAGTCTTGGACCCACAGCATTGGCATCACTTGGGAACTTGTTAGAAATGCGAGTCATCATCCCCGTCAAAACGTGGGATGGGGCAGCAATCTCTGTTTTAACATATCCTAGATCTAGTCCATTTTGATGCCCATATTAAAGTGTGAGGACCAGTGAGCTACAGAACATAGACTGAAACATACAGTATTCTTAGTATTTTTTTTTTAAGTTTGTTTATTTACTTTGAGAGAGAGAGACAAGAGAGCATGCGTGGTGGAGGGCCAGAGAGACAGGGAGAGAGAATCCCAAGCAGGCTCCATACTGTCAGGGTGAAGCCCAACGCAGGGCTCAAACCCATGAACTGTGAGATCGTGACCTGAGCCGAAACCAAGAGTCGGATACTCAAAAGACTGAGTCACCCAGGCGCTCCTCAGTATTTCTCAAAACTGTTATGTATCTAACATCAATGAAGAAGTGTATGAACTTTAAGTAAAACTGGTATGTTAAAGTAGGACACATTATGCCAAATTATAAAATTCTTAAGTGATTTCCAAAGAAAAAGACTGAGTGCCTTTAGTGATAAGGCCAAAACTAGTATCCTAAAAACAAACCTTTATTATACATGCAAATACTAAATATTGTCACTTTTAAAATCAATACTTCCAATAAAGCATGTATAGTATTTCTTACCGCAGCTGCTACCATAAAAAAAAAAAAAAAAAAAAAAGTAAGGGAAATAAACCAGAGCACTTACTTCTGAATCTTTCAGACGTTTTCATGTTCTGCTAAATTAAACAAATTTGACTTTCCATTCTTGCAAAAGGTTACTGATATCTAGATAACTATCATATATATCACATACCCATACAACTTAAAAAATTCCCCAAAGTGAAAAAAAATAACTGGTTCATGACTGGAATTACATAATTACACACTGTTAAAAGAGGACAGGCTTTTGTTGTTGTTGTTAAGTAAGCTCTACGCCCAATGTGGGGCTTGAACTCATGACCCTGAGATCAAGAGTCTCATGCTCTACTGAGCCAGCCAGGCGCCTCAAAAGAAGACAAACATTTAAGATCATTTCAGTCAACCCTATTATTTTATAAATTAGGGAACTTAGGGCCAAAAGACTCATGTGGAGAGCTGGCTACTGTTAGAACTAAAAGCAGAGTCTGGGCCTCCTGACCTCCAGGCCAGAATCTTCTCAATCCACCACCCGGCCACATCCATAATTTAATTTAATAAAAAACCAGGGCACATGATTTAATGACATTTCAGCGATTTCCAAAAAGCCTCTAAAATACAAACTTCAAACTTTAAAAAAAAGAAACTTATTATTCAGCTATCTCTTTTAAAGAGTTGAGAGAAATCATGACCTGACAAACGGAATAAAAGATAGGATCTTGTATCTGCATACTGGCCCCAGCCACGAGAGAAAGGATCTGCTTGTAACCATAATTGAATTCTGAACTATGTAGTGAAAAGATGAATCAATTACTGAGTAATTTAAACAGACAATCTTATGAATCAGCCGCATATTGTTTTTACCTTAACACTTTATTTCAGGGAGGAGAATTAAAAAGGAACACTCATCCCTCTGAATGCTTACAAAGTCCCCACCCTGTGTCTCCCTCCATGCACGGGGATACAGCAGTGAGTGAACCAAACAGCAAGGTGCAAACTCTCTTGACAATTACCGACCAGTGAGAGGGATGGTGAGGAGTACTAGGGAGATAGTAAAAATAGTGTAATCGAATAGGGTGACTGGGGAGGAGGAAACACTGGCAAAGTCCTCTCTGGGGGGATGACATTTGATCTGAGAACTGAAAAAGGCATCTGAAGGTCTGAAGGAAGGGGATTACAGGCAGAGGTGACTATAAGTACAAAGGCCGGAGGAGGGAATGAACTTGAAGGCTCAGAGGGCAGTAGCTGAAGCCACGCTAATACCAGGAAGAGGGACAAGGGATAAGGCTGAGAGGCCAGCAGTAGCTTGTAGGGCTGAAAGGGTGTTTGCATTTCATTCTAAACGCAATGGGAAACCTTTAGAAGGTTTTTAATAGGAGCACAACAGGATCGGATTACTTAACGAATACAACAGAATCATTACAAATTCTAAAGGCACCTTTGAATCTCTCACCACCACCCCCCCCAACAACTCTCACTTCTGGAGGTAACGATACACAAGCCCACAGCTAACCTCATGGGACCACAGGAGGCAGAAGGTTTAATTTAAAATAGTTCCAAAGCATAGTTGGAGCAAACATTAAAGAATGACTTGAAATCTATACTGTATCATCAAGCTGCAAACACTAAATCAATACACTAACACACAGTTACTCTCCAGGTTAAATTACTCTATCTCCCGGATACTTAGTTGGTGTGTGATCTAGAGTAACAGTCATAAAATAGTTTTATGAGATGCCTATTAGAGCGTTAATGCTACCTACATTAAAATAGAAATCATAGGGGCGCCTGGGTGGCTCGGTCGGTTAAGCGTCCGACTTCGGCTCAGGTCACGACCTCGTGGCCTGTGGGTTCGAGCCCCGCGTCGGGCTCTGGGCTGAAGGCTCAGAGCCTGGAGCCTGCTTCCGATTCTGTGTCTCCCTCTCTCTCTGCCCCTGCCCCTCCCCCGTTCATGCTCTCTCTCTGTCTCAAAAATAAATAAAAAACGTTAAAAAAAAATAAATTAAAAAAAAAATAAAATAGAAATCATACAAAGAGCAAACTCAATTCGAACACATGCTTCTACATTCCTAAAAATATGTAATCTTGCTGCCTAGAAACCTGTCTCAAACCAAAACAGCAAGGTTCTGATTGAATAGCCATGGTTTACAACATGTCAAAAAAATTCAATGATGTTCTTATCATTCTCTTCAACACATCTTCCACTGACAATTCAACAAGTTACTTCCTAATTAAACTGAAGGCTATATTTAGTCTTCCAAAATATTCTCTTCAAATTAGGCCCTCTACATATAAAACGGAGTTTTAAAAAATAATACAGCATTAAAAAGTTATTGGCTACCTACTCTTTTCTTCAAGTCAATGATTTCCACTACTGTTCTTTTAATTCCTAAAAGGTCCAAAACCAGACCAAACCAAAAAAACAGGTTTGGTTTATATACACAAATACTTCCTATGTCACAATGGTCTAGGTCAGGAGCCAGGAAGAATATGAAAAACAAGGCACTAAAAGGAGGAGTACAAGCTAATAAAAGAAATAATGACAACGGAATGTTATCATGTCTAAGTCCTCCAAGTTTGGGATCATTCCTTTATATAGAAAACTGGCTGATTTGCTCTCTAAGCCCTATTCAGTAATATGGACATTCCATCAGAAGATGTCACCTAGACATAGACGATTTTTGGGAAATGGATAATAATTGAGGATTTGTCAGCAGGGAGTACCATGAATAGATTGAGGTTAAAAATAATAACTTGCAGAATTACAGAATTGGATTGGAGAAGGAAGACACCATACATAAAACATCAATGAGAAAAATATTTCAATATGAAGTTCAAAGACAACAAAGGCTTGAACACAGGAAAAAAAGTTTAAGAGAGTCTTTAGGAGGGAAAAAAAAGCCCTTTCTGAAGAAATTTATAACACATGATATCCAGTTATGGGGAGTTGAAGGCCATAAGACCAAAACCTGAGGTTGCCCAGAGAAGAAGGAATTCTGCCTCATAACTGTAATATAGAAACCCTGCCTGAATCTCCAGCCTGCCTTACAGATTTTGGACTCAAGACTATAATATCAACTCCTATCTGAATTTCCAGCCTGCTGGCCTGCCTCACAGACTTCACACTCGAGACTGTAACATCGACTCTTCCATTAGTTTTCACTGTGCTGGCCTGCCCTAAATATTTTGGACTTGTGAGCCCTTATAATCATGTGAACGAATTTCTTAAAATAAACCTTTTTCTATATCTATAGATATATATACAGCATCTATCTACATATCCATCCTATTAGTGCTCTTTCTCAGTGAACCCTGATACAGCTATGAATCCATTTATACAAAATTATAGAAAATGCAAACTAATCTATAGTGACTGAAGCAGAGCACTGGTTCCCTAGGGCCAAGGGTAGAGGAAGGATGAAATGATTGCAAAGTGGCATGAGAAAACTTCTCAGGCTGATGGCAATATTTCCTATCTTGGTTATGGTGGTGGTTTTACAGGTATGTATATATCAAAATTGATCAAATTATATAATTTAAATGGGTACAATTTACCGTACACAAATCGTACCTCAATAAATTACACCTACCACGGGCAACTGGGTGAATGACAGTGCCCCTAACTGAGATCAAGAATATAAGAGGTACATGCTGAAGTGGATTTAGCTTTAATCATGTTAAGCTATGGTTCTGTAGGGACGTCCTGTGGTAATGCCAAGAGAAGCAATGAGTTTAGGCTTCCAAAGATATATCCGAGCTGAATGCAGCTTTTAGGAGTTGGTTCCGGAGGAAGGTATTTTGTTTGAATTTTGCTTTTGCAATTCATTTGACATATTGTTTTGTTTTGCTTATACATGGAAAAAAAACATGAATGCTTTTATAGCCTGAGAGAATTAGCCCACAACGTAGGTAGACTGGTGACAACAAATGAGAAGGGCAAGGTTTGTAAATAGTAGAACAACAACACAGGTGGACCTATACCTTAAATAGTCATCTCAATGGGTACTACAAATTCTCAAGACAATTTTCAAATTTACTGTGCGTGTATGTGGGGTGGAGAGCCTCTTTTAAAGGACAGGGTAGGGATCATTACGATATTAGTTCAGTCAAGGGTAAGGGAAGAGGTGATTTACTCAGTGACCTCTATGTCAAATGCTTTCACATTTATCATGGCATTTAAATATCACAACTTTGCAACATTTGTGGATGAAGAATGGGAGTTCAGAGAAGTCAAGTGACTTTCCCAAGGTCAAAAATCTTAGGTAAGGGAGTGCCTGGGTGGCTCAGTCAGTTGAGCATTTAACTCTTGATTTCGGCTCAGGTCATGATCCCAGGGTCCATGGCGAGCCCGCTGAAAGCGCTAAGTACATAAATAAATAAATAATTCATTGATGTACAATAGCTCTAAGCTACACTACAGGTCTTGAAAGGCTTTGAGAACGTCCCACCTTCTACCTAACTCTGAGACTTGGAATGGCTAACACAAATGTCCCGTTATATTTCTTGAGGTTTTCCAGCCAACTAAAATCTATGAAACATCAAAAAAAAAAAAAAAGTAGTGTGCGACACCTGAGAACAGATGCCACCGAGCACTACCACGGAAACTAAACTGAAAGGACACTCTCAAACCTAGCAGCCCAAAGTTGCCAGTGTGACCAAATCCAGACCTTTTTGCTCATGTTGTTTCTGGCCTCCATTGCTTCTCCTCGGATTCCATGAAGTATCTGCTATTCCTACCATCCTGAGTGGCCCGCGTCAAACCACCATGGTCCATTGGACCAAATTTTAGTTTTTGAGTTTCTTTTTCAAGCAGTTCTAACTATTTGTAAGGACTGTATTTCATGACTTATTCTTTCTTAGAGGTCTTCCAAATAACAAAGAAAAAATCTACCTATTCTTTTTTTTTTTTTACCATTCTTTTTTTTTTTTATTTATTTTAAAGAGAGAGAGTGGGAGAGATGCAGAGGGTGGGAGGGAGGGAGACAGAGAGAGAGAGAATCCCAAGCAGGATTCGTGCTATCAGCGCAGAGCCCAACACAGGGTTCTAACTCACGAACCATGAGATCATGACCTGAGCCAAAATCAAGAGTCGCGTGCTTAACCGACTAAGCCACCCAGGCGCCCCCTTTACCATTCTTTCCAAAAACAGAATAAAATTCATTTTATCTTGAAATTACCAGATGAGTTCAGCAGACTATTTTATAAATCTAAAATACATTATGGGATCTTAGTGATCTTATTTTTCCTGTATCTTGAAAGTTTGCTATTTGCAAGATGTTTTACCCTTACAAATTACCCTAAGATTATTTCACTATTACTAAACAATTATTCCCAACTTTGCACGAGAAGAAAAAAAGACTAAAATAACAGAAGAATAGTGGGATCATCTAGAGAAGGATGATTTAATACTGAAATACATTGGGGGCTTCTGGGTGGCTCAGTCGGTTAAGTGTCCAACTCTTGGTTTCAGCTCAGGTCACAATCTCATTGTTTGTGGGTTCGAGCCCCACATCAGGCTCTGCGCTGATGGCACAGAACCTGCTTGGGATTCTCTCTTCCCCCCCCCCCCACCCCTCCAACACTCTCCCTCTCAAATAAATAAACAAAAAAATTTAAAAACACTGAAATACATTGTTACTACTGTGTCAACCTTCAGTTTTCTAATGTACTGCTCAAAGCATTACATGATCTTTCAAGGAACTTCTAGACTGAAGATACTAACTTGGTCATCTGCTTTTAGCTTTCATTGAACACAGCATAGAATTGAGAAATTATTATTGTCTGTCCATAATGGCAAAGAGAATAAAAATGACAAAGACATTTCACAATTAGACAAATCAGAGGAGGAATGCAGAGACAGATGACAGCAGTCTAGACTCCAATGACAGTGATGAAATTAACCATGGAAGCAAAATTTCAGACTATAAGTCTTCAATGGAATATAGTGTAGATGGATTTTTCTCATATTCAAGAATTGATACACGAACAATAGATTTCTAAGTACAAAAAGTATGGCATTCTCATCCGATAAGTCATTCAACAGGAAGGGGGCTACATCATGCAATATTTTCCAACAACGTGGACCACAGCATTTTGCTAAAAGGGCTTGTACCAGTATTCATTCATTTATTGTGATGTTTATGTGATAAAATTTACTCCATATGGTTCATCAGTAGATTGCAATTTGACATGTTGATGATGGGGGACTGAAAGGAAATACATGACATGAAAATGAAAAATATTCATTAGACTGACCATGCCAACTGACATTTACAAACCTGGGAATAAAAATGTTTTGCAATCATGGAGCAAAGATGATGGTTTTCTCTTCAACAAACCTATGAGTTGTCCAAGATTTCAAAAATTCTTTAGGCATGGTATTTGATGATGCAAGTGCAAGAAGAACAGGAAGGAATGATAAGCTATTAGAGAAATATTTGAAATCTGGAATCAACACTTACAACATGGGTATTTCCAGATTCCTGCGTAACAGTTGAGGAGCAGTTGTTTTCAAAGAACGTTACCCATTTTGGACTTGGATTTGCTATGCTTAAATCGCTGTTAACGAGTCCTCATAAAGCCATTTCTCGCTATCCCTTCATCATTCTATAAAGTATTTGTAAATTGACTTAAAAACACAAAACAACTTTTAAGGAGACATTAAACCCAGATAATAAATGGGAATGGACTATTTTTCCTGGTACATGGAAGATAAAGCAGCTTTGAGACATTTTTGTGAAAGTTTAAAAGATGATTTTTAGAAAGACAGAATGTATGCTTTTGAATCCTAGCATGATCAAACAAAAGTTTGTTTAAAATCATGGGTGTTTATCTTCCCTCCCTACAGCAATCACAGCTAATTATTCTATCTATTTCAAAACCAAAAATCACTTTTTTCAACTTGTCAATAATTTTTACTTCTAACACGATAGGCTTCAAAATTTTGTAAAACAGCCTGGCAGAAACCAGGGGTTACATGAAATCTCTGTAAACCCTTCCTACATCTAGATTTCTGACGCCTTAATACTGCAAATTTTCGTCAAGATTTATATCCAACATTCCACTGAAACCCAACCTACAACTTCAAATCACATGACTATCTTCTGTTTCTTTCAACTAGACAATCTCTAAAACTGTGTATAGAATGCTACGTGAATGACAAGTTCTTAAGAGTTTTCTAGACATTGGAGTTATTCTTTTAAGACTCAATCTTTACCATCATCCTTATTACTATTAGCAACCATTTTACACAATGATGTAGTAAACTTTCAAAAGGTTATCTTCTATTCAGCCATGATGATCAGTGAAGGTCGTAGACATCACTAATAGACTGCCATATCCACATCCACAAACTCTTCCCAGAGAACAGCATATAAACCATTTTCTTAACCTCTATAAAATAACTTAAGTGTAATTCTGATACCTAAAGGCTTACTAAGATATATACTGTTTGCTGTTATCCTAATTAGGGCACAACTTTTAAATCCCTGTATTTGCTTTTGACAGTTTTGTATCCCCCTTTTCATAGCTAGATAATCATATAATTTTCATCCCCACCCACATACTTACTTGCTACCGTCACTGCAAATGCCTACAGCAGCCTCGTTCTCAACCGTGTATTTCTAATATAGCCACATAATCAAGCTTACTAGAATCATATTCAAACATAATGAAATCTGAGCTAGGTAAAGTTTACGATCATCAATTTGGGATATTCAGAGAAATTTTCTGCCTATTTTCCTATTTTTGCCTATATTCCAGACAGGTAAGGTTATTACAGAGCCTTTTGTCATTGTGCTGTTTCTGTGGCTTACAGAGTAACGTAATTATTAAACTCATATCTGAAAGAGTTCTAAAACACCCTTCTCCGTCCGTAGCCAATGGCATCATTGTTGAGTTGTTTTCAATAGAGGCTCAAGTTGTACTTCCTGCCTTAGAGGTCATGTCTGGTTCTGTTCAGGGATCTTCTCCATTGTGTTCAGTCTCTTTGGTTCCCAAGGTGCCTACCCACTGATTTAGGGCTTAAGGAAGGGGGCGGACAATGTTGTTTTTGTCATTTTTGCTTTTGCTTTTCTTTATTCATAGTAGCTGAAATTTTTCATCCACGCTGTGGCTTCTTTGACTACTACACTGCAGTTCTCAGACTTTTAACTTTAGACTTCACTGGATAGTTGTTGCTTTTCTCCCCAAAATTGAAATCAAACAGATCTGCAAAACACGGCTTCTCAGCAATGCCCCTTTTCCCAGATACAGAGGTGCCAGTGGGTTCTCATCTCTTTCCCAGGAGCCCTAAGAGGACTTGGGCCACACACCAGCTCTCTTTTCTACATTCTATGTGGTTAACTAGCATCTTTCATTCCAAGCCACTTTGTGGATGAAGAGGGCCAGATTTAAACGGGCTGGTCCCTGAACTGATTAGGTCCTTGTTATTGTATTCTATTAAACCACAAGGAGAAAGGGAGGAGGAGCACAATTTCTCTAACATAACAGCGGTACACTCGATCTTCTCCCCAAACACATGTTACTACCAGATTCAAACAGCTGTTACCTACTTACCTACTTAGAAATGCAATTAAATATATTCTCAGAGAGAGTCCAGTCCCCGGATTCTAAAACTCTATGGCAGCAGCAATTCTCATGAGTCATTACGTAGGATTTCATGCTTATGCCACAGGTGAGTCATGCTACAAAGCATTAAATCACTTCATCTAAAACCCTCAAAAACTAAACTGGGTTTTGCCATGTACAGGCTGTATCATTTCATATATGGAAGAAAGGATCAAACCCAACAGAAAAACTGCACATGGTTTTATTTCTAGTCTTATACAGTAACAAGTGTATTCTCCAAAATTCTAAGACTTTCTCAAGTGAGAGTAGGAATAGTATAGTTTTGCTCCCATATTCCAATGCAAGCACATTTCCCACTGCTCATTAACTGAGAGATCGCCAAATAACACTGTGGTATTTTTGAAAAGCTGAGGCAATCTCCTTTGAAATTATTCAACTTTCCCCATTCCTGTTGGAAAATTAATTTTCTTGATCTGGTATTTCATCAGGCCCATATTCTGTGATACCATAATAGTATAATTTAGAGCCTGATAACCCAGTTAATATTCAAAGTGAGATCTTTTTCACTTGCCGTTTGCACTCACCCCCCTCCCACCTCCCATAATCCAGGGACTTGGCAGGGGTGGCTGGCAGGAGCTAGGATTTAATCTGTGGATGGCAATTGTAAAAGTACAGGTCCCAGCTCGTTACTACTTTCCATTCTAATGAATATTTATAAATATCTATACATTTGTAGACAGTTTATTTATCAAAAACTTCACTTTTTATATCCTTTATCCTTATAAAACAATTTTCAGGGGGCACCTGGGTGGTTCAGTCCATTAAGCATCCAACACTTGATTTTGACTCAGGTCATGATCTCCTGCTTCGAAACTGGGCCCCACATTGGGCTCTACGCTGACATCGCAGAGTCAGCTGGGGATTCTCTCCCTCTCTCTACCCCTCCCCTGCTCATACTCTCTCTCTTAAAGTAAATAAACTTTTAAAGAAACTCTCAGAGTTAGTCATTAGTAACTTGATTTTAGAGATGGAGGCTTCCCCTTCTTTCCCAAGTTTAGAACCAGCGAGAAACAAAGTCAGACAGACGGGGTTAAAGTGTATATGTAATTCAGCTTTATTACTAATAAAGCCCAGGACGGAAAAGGTAGCTTAGGTCGGCTAGCCAAGTGGTCTTACTAATATTTCAGCCCAGAATTAAGCCAGCTTACCTACCTGGTCACAGGTACAGCTCAATGCCATAAGCCTTCCTGGAGAGGCCTGTGCCTGTAAAACTTATGGCATGAATAGGTAGGGCAGAACGCGGGCTCTCTGCAGAAAATAATGAGCTGAACTAGACATACGCCCAGTTCCCTTTTCCACACTCCGGAAAGACAAGGCACTCCTCCTCCCCTAGGAAAGAGTAGGTGAGGGTTCCTAGTGAGGCCAGGAATATAATAGGACCCTAACGAATGCCCATCCCATACAAGCAAACACAAAGCCAGAAGAAAGGAGGTTCTCACCCAACATGCAGCACCAAAGGGATGTTAAGCTGCCCCAAATCCAGAATGACATTCCCAAGTTCCCATACACTGTTCTGACTGAAACACTCTACCTCCCCACCCCATCTAAAACTTATTCATCTTGCATTATTAACATTATCTTCAATCTCCTTTTTCGTAGGAACCTTTATAAGTCATTTATCCATTTTGAGAGTATTTGCTTATTAAACATGAATTCACTCCCTATACCCACTTAGGGAGGCACATGTAAACTGTAATCAGTTGCAATATGCTAAAATGAAATAAACAATGGATGGCTGTTAAATCACCTTTCATTCTTCCCTTAAGATGTTTCAAGGCACATAATAAAATAAATGCCTTATAGATCCAATGAAGGTTCCAATGTCAATGTCCACATCAACTATTACTGAAGCTCAATTTAAGCATAAATACAAGCTTTCATTATCTTCTTCCCACATCTAAATGAATCTATTTGTATATTCTCTATGATACAAGCACCACTTGAACAATGGGGCATGACATCAGACCTGAACCTTAAAGAAGCAACTCTGGTAGCAATGTGGGGAAGGAAAAATTAAAAGATCTGAAACCTAAAAGAGAATAGTGGCAATGAACGTGACTAGGCTATGCAAGAATGACAGAGGTACAATCAACAGGAACTGGGGGGAAAAGGGCTAGATCTGCAGAGAGGAAATGAAGGAGAAGACAGAATTTTAGATGACTTCAAGGTAACAATCCTGAATGACTCAGAGAATGTAATAGCATTAATCAAAATGCACAAACAGCAATTTGAGGGAAGGACACTTAGATGGAGAGATCCTTGAGAAATATTTACATTTAAAGGACAAGTGAAACAGAAGTTAATGAAGAAGCTAAAAATGGTCAATGACACTAGAAAAGAACAAGAATAGTAAAGTGTCATAGCAGCCATGGGAAGGGAAAAGCACCTTTTTTAATGTTTATTTATTTTTGAGGGGAGGGGGGGCAGAGATAAAGGGAAACACAGAATCCAAGGCAGGCTCCAGGCTCTGAGCTGTCAGCACAGAGCTGGACACGAGGCTTGAACCCACGAACCCTGAGATCATGACCTGAGCCAAAGTCGGCCACTTAACCGACTGAGACACCGGACACCCCAGGAAAAGCATTTTAAAAGGATGAGATGATCTTCTGTGTCAAATGTAGTCAGTAATTAAAGAAGACATGGGACAATGACATTTGTAGACGTGGCAGATAATAATAACGAAAGCTAACATTACCACATATCAAGCACATTGTTCCAAGAGTTTCACAAGTACTAATTCGTTTAATCCTCCCAACAACCCTACAAGTATTATTACCACGCCCATTTTGTTGATCTTCAAGAAAATTACTTATATAACAAGACAGAGGCAGAACTCAGATTGGATGAGGCTGAGAACATAGGAGACTTGAGAAGAAAGAAGAGTTATAAAGGATGTGCTTATTTAAAAACAAGCAAAAAATAGAGGGATAGAGGATAGACCAGCAGCTGAAGGTGAAAGTGATTTTGTTTTGTTTTGAAGCTATTTGAACGTTTAAATGTTTATGCACTGAAAGGACAGAATCTAGATCTACTCAGTTGGAAAAGCATCTCAGTGCCACTCATATTTGGAGGAAACAGAGGCGTGCTATCAAGAGTTGGGGGGGGGGGGGAGGTAGGGAAGGACACGCAGAAGAGAAAAGCACAGAGCCCCAGACAACAGTGTCGCAGTGCCAAAGCCTGGGTGACTCTGCAGAGTGAGAAAGGGTCAGATCTGAGGGGGGATGGGGCAGAAAAGGCAGTCAGGTAGCAGCCTCCACCTTCCTTCTTCCTGCCAAAGAGCTTGGGTGAGGTGGGGAGAGCCGGTTCGGTACAGGCAGTAAGAGGCTGAACGAGCCGTGTCCAGGACCTCCGGTGGGCAAGATGTGTGTACCACCCCGAAGGGCAGAAGCCATGGCTGATGTCCAGGGCCCCGCTTACAATCTACATGGAAATCACTCGTGATCTTCCTCCTGAATTCCAGAGGAGGTGAGAGAGCACAGTTACAGGCCATTACACCGTAACGACTTGAGAAGCACACAGAGTTGTGGACAGAAAAGAATGCTCAGAGCAGTGGAGGAGGGTGGCAGGCAAGTTACTGCAACCACTTTGGTCCAACTGTGTCCACACAGGGTGGTGCTGCCCCAGGCAATGTGCGAGCACGTGCATATCCCGGAGGCAGAACCAACTGTTAGAGAACAAAAAATGAGTAACTACGTCACAGCGGGAAAATTTCTGGATAGAAATTTTAATTGGCTTAGTGGAATCTTGGGCTGGTAGGTTTTGTGGATTTAGCTGCAAAGTGGTATTAAAGGGCATTAAAAAGTAACAGCTGTTTTAGATCATCTTATTTTACAATGTATATTTCCAGGGTAAAAACACGAAAAACTCCTCCCCACAGACACCTCTCCCACAACCTTTATAGCAAAGTAAGAAACAGAGTTTCAGCATTTTCAAACAGATTACAGATGCACGCCAGATACTTCCCTTGAGCAATGTATATCCTACTTGGATCAATTCTAAAGCCCAGTCACAAAATGGAAGAACTGCTCTAATGTTTAAATTTTGATTTCAAAGTGTGAATCTACATGAAAGTCTTGTAACACCAAGAGAACAGAAATGATGTCTAGAAAGACACTTTTTTTTAAAGTTACTAAAGAGTTACAGAAAGAATGTAAACTGAATGGAGAAGACCCAAGTCTTAGCTCAGGGTGAGCCCATCATTCCTTGTGCGACCCTCAATACCCAGTCCAGTCTGTCTCTTCCACTGTCAAAGAGTATGCTGGGCTAGACTCAAAGTACATCAAAGCCACCGCTTTGCAAACACAGATAATTAATTTTCCAGAATAAAGGCAGGTGTCTATTTAGCTGGTCAGAATACTCTCATAGCATCTATAATTTATAAAGGGAAAATCAATATTAATTGCTATTAAAGATAATAAATGCTATCACTTAAGTAATCACACACTAAATGAAAACTATTAGATCTTTGTTAGATCTTAGATCATCTGATTATAAATAAAAACAGAGTCCAGGGCACTTTTCTGTTTTCTCCATCTTTAAAAACATGCTTACAGAAATATAGATTCAGTATTTCTATTTCAAATTTGTAGAATGCCTATATTTTTTATATGTTGCTGATAGCCTCATATTCCCAATTCTCATATTCTTTTAGCACCTTGCTTTGAAAATTGTACTACTTAACAATCACCATACGTTGAATATTAAAAGAAATGCTGTACTGCTTTTAAAGTTTTAACTTAAGATTTATTCATCTCCAGAGAATCCAGAGATATGCAGCCCGTCCTCATGAAAAATGCCTTGGAATGGATGTCACTGTGCAAATTTCATCAACTTTTACGAAGCAGACAACTAATAATAAAAAAAGACTACTTATCTTTTTTTATATTCAGCCTGCTTTTCCCATAATTCTGGATTTCTTACACGATTAAATGGTGTTACCTAGTTTACAATGTAAAAATTTTAAATAATACAAAACATATTACTGGAGGAGAATGGAAGTAGCAGAAGAAAAAACAGAAGAGGGTAAGAGAACATTACACTGAGGGCCACAACCACCCCATGGGGTGGGAATTATACCCATTACATACACCAGGAATCTGAAGCTTAGGGGGATGCTGCAAAACTTGTCTAAAACTTGTAAAACTTGTTACTTATGTCCAGGTAAGTAAATGGTAAAATTAGGATTCGGAACCAATTATATCTGGCTCCCAAAATCATGGTTTTTTTCCCCCCACCAGTTCACAAGCCACAGTAAGCACAGAATCAGCAGCAATAAAGGCAGAAAATCTACTGCCATAAAAATGGGGAAGCACCTGTAGCAAGAAATCTGCAGAACTGCAAGCTGAAAATGCCTATGGGGCCAGGCAATATAAACTGAAGGGGCCAGTATAACTGGCCATCAGGAGATGATGTATATCCTCTAAAGAAAGCAGCTATGCTCCGCTACACGCAGGAATGTGGGCTTGGTTTTGCCAGACTCTCTGTTTCCTTTAGAGAGACACCAGCAACAATCTCATTTTTAAAATGAGGACAAATAATTTTTAAAAATTAAACACTATGGGCGCATCTGGATGGCTCAGTTGAGCGTCCGACTTCAGCTCAGGTTATGATCTCACGGTTCGTGAGTTCGAGCCCTGTGTCAGGCTTTGTGCTGACAGCTCAGAGCCTGGAGCCTGCTTTGGACTCTGTGTCTTCCTTTCTCTCTGTTCCTCCCCCGCTCACACTCTGTCTCTCTCTTTCAAAAATAAAGATTAAAAAAAAAATTTTTTTTTTTTTAATTAAACACTATGCTCCTCAAACACTGTAAATCCTGGGACCACTAGCATCCAGCCCCTGGAAATGCCAGACTGCAACTATCTGGAGGTGCTACTATCATTTTTAATAGAAACAGACAAGCATGAAACCCATGGCAAAAAGGTTCAGGTCTGGCAACAACTAGAAGACTATAAAGCTAGATGAATCATTGTATCTATTTAAGCTAAGCTGAACTTAGTTATTAACAATGTTTCATTCTCAGTTTGTACTGGTTTTATTTTCTTTGGTTTGGGTTTCAATTTCCCAAAGTTAAAGAGAGCTAAAGAGAAAGAGGGAAGAAGGACAAACTGTATAGTAACGATTTCAATGCCCAAGAAAAATCTACTCTCAAGTGTATCAGTCAAGTCACCAGTTATAGAAACTCTGTAACATCACCAATTCTGAACCAGTTAAGATCACTTTGGGTAGGATGGATAATCCCAGTTTCATCCCACCTTCTCAAGTTTCTAATATGTTTCAGAATTACACTGATGTTCCTAACATACATATAAGTATATACATAATAGGTTTGAAGCAACATCAAAAACATAATTAAACTGAAAGATAAAGCTGAAATTTCTAACACAGGAAAAATAACATCATTTTACTATTTAGATTTATATATTTGAGAGGCTAGACTGTTGACAACCTAAAATTCTAATGACCAGGCAGGGTAAAAGCATCAGAAAGGGTAGAGGAAATTTTTGAACAATTAATTGTATGGATTTCCCAATTATTTCACTATTTTGAAGGCTGTTCACTTTGAACACATGTACCTGAAATGGTTCGCTTTTAAAAACCAGATTGGGAAAATTACTAGTTCGACCCATCCTTTTTTTATAGACTCCAAAAGGAAAGTAGTCGGGGGGGGGGGGGGGGGGTGGTAATAGACAAATACTTAAGCCATAAAAGATCCAAGTAACCAACAAGTAGAAGTTGGGTCTGTACATAAGGGTAAAAGAAAGTGATCTCCAAAACCAGTATACAATACATTTGTGGGTTTGCAAGCAAAGTATAGAATTAGTCCTTTTTAATCAGTTCTTGATCTGAGCCAACAATGCATAGTCAAGGGAAAGTAAGCATATCAGAAGATTACATTTCAAGGAAGATCTTGACATTAAAAATATTTCCTATGTCCAAGAGATTTTCACAAAATCTTTGTGTAAGCCAAAGATACAAATGAGAACATAACCAGTGGAGCTAACTCTAATTCTTCCCATCTCTCTCTTCTCCATGCACTCTCACTCTGTTGCATTTTCAAAGAAATAGGTTTGTAAATAAACTCAAAACATTTTAGTTGCAAACACAGCAGAATCTCAAAGAGTAGAAAGTGGCCTAAGAACCAAAAGTGCTTTTACTTTTACAGGTGAATGGCAATTTTTTTAAGCTTTCAAAGAAAACATCTTCCCAACTTTATTATTTGAGGTCTCAAAACAATTTGTTTTAGCTTTGCCTTTTTCGACAGCAACCTTCTTATGAAATGACATGCCCATTTGATAGACTCCACACCATTACAAGCAATCAGACCTTTGATGTGAATTTCACATCTACTAAATCACTTTTCGGTCTTTATGTGACTGGGAAAAAAAAAAAAAGCAGTGATAAGTTATCTTGAGAACTGTTTGCTACAACTTCTATAATTCCCACAAAATAGACTGACAAATTCTACCAATAAACATTCCCATATAAATCCTATTTTGACATACAAACATCACCGTTGCTTCTGTAAATATATATATTTATGTGTGCGTGTGTGTGTATGTGTGTATGTATATATACATACACATACATCAGACACAAATTTTCCTTTTTTCTTGGTTTGGAAAGATTTGGATTCAACAAGAGCCACCATTCTGCACGGGGACTTAACCTTACAACCCTCCCATCACTGAAATCACCATGTGAAAAGAAGCTAATTTGCATTTGGTTTTCATGTGAAAATAATAAGGTTTCATTCTTAAAACTGAAGAATTTTCAGAAATGAAGAGCTTTCTTTCCTTCCTTCCTTCCTTCCTTCCTTCCTTCCTTCCAAATCTCAGGGAAATAGTTCATGCTATTGGTAAGGGTTTTCTACATGCAAAGTCCAAGTATGGTCATTATCTCAAATTTTCTTTTCTGCAATGGGTTTACTGAGGAAAGTAATAAGCTTAACAAGATGCTTCATCTCTGCCTCAGACCAAGTCACCGAATAATACCTAGAAAGTTAAGATGCCAGAGGCTCTACTTCAGCAAAAAGAAACGAGATTTTCCCCCTCTTTGGTCAGTAATTATGGGCTTCTGTAACTACCCAAAAATGCACTGGGGAATAAAGATTTTGCTTTTATCTTTGAAAATAAAGAAAAAAGTCTAATAGTCACTAGCCTAAAAGAAAAAACAAATGTATAGTTCTAACCTTCCCCTCACTTTTTTAAAACGAGAAATGCACACTATATTGAAGGGAAACGAAATGCTAAAGGAAAAGACTAAGGAGAAACTAATCTCATAATAGCAAGGTTGAGCACAAAAGGTTGCCCACTTACTTGCCACATGATCTTCATCAAGTTACTTGGCCTCCCTGTACCCATTTCCTCATCTTCAAAACGTCAGTTTCCTGGCCATGAATGAGGTATTCCACTCTTTTTTCCCCCGTTTTTAAAAGCTATGTTATTAAAATATTGGATGCCAACGGTATGATTTACTTTGCTAAATATACACTAAAAGTTAAAAAAAAAGAGTTTACCACTATAATCAAATAATTTTACCATCCAAAGTGTAATAAATTTTCTTTGTATTTTTCAAATACTTAGAGAAAAAGGCATCTTACACATGCAGAAAACAGCTCAGTGGGTCAAAATGTGAGCTGTCCCTACCATTCCATAATCTGTAAGGATTTATTTGGAAGTGTCCATAATCTGGAACTTTCCATGGAGGAAAACTAGTTGAACACTTCTTTCAAACCCTAAACACAAAAACGAAACAGCCTTGCTCATAAAACAAATACCTTAAGGGTCCAGAGCCAAAAAGGCAAGATGAAAAGGCTTTGGCAGGAAATACTCAGAGGTGAGCTGTTCATACAGGTCTGTAAGCAGGTAAAAGAGCAAGCCTGGAAGGAGGGCTCAAAGCTAAAACGCAAAGCTGGGAAAAAGCACTGGGCAGCCCAGCGCACAGATGCAGTCAGGTATTCTCCGCCGACAGAGGAAGCGCGGGGCAGTCCTGCTACAGAATTAGAAGGAGAAACAGCAAACACAAAGCTATGAAGAGATAGAGCACACCTCTAGCAGCCCCTTGCAAGTTTCAGGCAACGGCACCCTTTCCGAGTGCCTCAGGTGCCACACAGAAGACTGAAGCTCAACTCTGTGGGAACAGAAGAGAAACAAAGGTTTCAGAAGTTAAATGCGGCCACCCCATACAAATGGGTCGCCCTATCACAAGTGTAGCCTGCACTAGAGAGATAAGAAATTGGAACACCACTTCTTCAAAACTTCAAAGAAACACCAAGCCTTATTTGAAACACGGCAGAACAAATCACTACAACATTACTAATACATCTTTAATAGAGAGCAGGAAATGAAATAAAAGCTAATTAAATTCACACTTGAGTTTTATCTCATCCAAGCCAAAACCCAACTGTTGGAGAGATAAGAGAAGCAATGGCCCATTTCTGGTGTGTTTCGTGTAGGTTTCCTTTTGTTTAGGTAGGCGTTCTATTAAGGGACGGCAGACGATGCATCCGAGTCATGTATTTCCTGTAATGCATTATCTGGCACTTGCTGTAGCTTTATGCATACAGTGTTGACTTTTGTAAAAAACAAAACAAAAGGAAACAGTCATAGGCTGCATCTGCGGAACTATCTGAGGAAGAGGTCTTAAAGTCAAGGTTACCCCTTGTCCACTCAAGTCTCCCATTTATGTACCACCTTTCACCCAGATCTCTCACCACCTCCAGGGACAAAAGCCTCAACCGTATGTATACTGACTGCAAAGAATGTGGCACACGCTGTGGTAGCTCATTGCACATTCCCCTTCTTCGCTGAACCCCACTTTTGCTTAAGGATCCACTTCTGCTGACAGCCATGTGCTTCAGGGTAACGCTGACCCGGTCCTAGCTCCAACACGTAGACTGTGATTTCTAAACCAACCACGGTATCTGGTTTAGAATGGACATGTAGCAGTCTTCCCAATGAAACAAGAAATCCAGCTGGGAGATTCTGGGAAAGATCTCCTGTGAAAAAGTACCAGTTTCTTCCTGGGCCTCTTCTTCTACAGACTATCGTGTCCGGAAGTCCTATCAGGAACTGCCTGAGAGCAAGCTCCAGGTTGAGGATGGCAGAAGTGAGAGACAGACAGGACTCAGTTCCTTGATGATAGCACTGAACTCTGATCACACTACCTGGGGTCTGAACCCCATCAACTTTTGGATTCTCAGTGTTGTGAAATCCTAAATTCCCTTATGATTTAAGCTTGCTTAATTCAGGCTGCCCATTGCTTGCAGCAAAAAGGCATTCTGAGTGGTGTGGGCCTCCTCTTCTGGGCACATAGTAGGATTAACTTCTTGGGCACATAGTAGGATTAACTTCTTGGCCCCTGTGTGGTCAGATGGGTCATGTCACTGCAGCCATGGGAGCTGAATCCCTCTAGAGCTCTCTTCTCCCTGTTGCATGGCCACTGGTTCCAGACCATGTTTGTTCCATCAGCCTGGATCCCTGAGTAATAATGATGTAGAGATCCCACCCCCAACCTTACACACTGCTAATCCACAACAAACACATATAATATGAGCAGGAATTAAACCTTTATTATTTTTTTTTAATTTTTTTTTCAACGTTTTTTATTTATTTTTGGGACAGAGAAAGAGCATGAACGGGGGAGGGGCAGAGAGAGAGGGAGACACAGAATCGGAAACAGGCTCCAGGCTCCGAGCCATCAGCCCAGAGCCTGACGCGGGGCTCAAACTCACGGACCGCGAGATCGTGACCTGGCTGAAGTCGGACGCTTAACCGACTGCGCCACCCAGGTGCCCCAAAACCTTTATTATTTTAAGCCACTATCTCATTTAGGAGTTATTTGTTAGTATAACATAAGCTAGTCTAATACATTTCATTTTAAAAAATAAAAAAAAATTAAAAAGGAAACACTAATCTGAGTTCCCAGTGACTACAAATAGAAGGAAAAAAAATATTCTCACAAATCATGTTTCCATTTTCCCTACCCAGATGTAAAGAAGTGGCAAAAAAGAATTGGTTAAGGAAAAATAGGAAGACAGACTTTCAGAGAATATACCTTCTAAGAAAACCCCAGCAGTAAAAGCCCACTTTAAACAAATAAAAGTAGTTACAAACTATCTTGCCAGCACACTGTAAAGCAATGTTGTATATAAACTTTTCCTTCTTCATGCCCCATGGGGTCTTTGAAGGGAAAGGAGTTACCTACATAGAAGGCTGGTATTAGTTAAGAACCTGAAGAAAGGAAAAGAATGAGCCAATGAGCTAACAAAGCGTGACAGGATCAGATTTTGGACATTCTCACTAGTGCAGTAGTTTTCAGCTTTTCTAGATCTACACAGAATTAAAGGATTTAGAATGATCATGTATCCAGAAGACAACAAAGAAAGGAATATAAAACATCTAAACCTTAATAGCCTTCAAAAAAAAAAAAAATACTTGTTAGCTTGTTTCACTACGTCAGTTATTTCAAAATGCTATTATCTATCTCACACGAAAACAAAACTTTGTCAAGTGTTAATTTCGAGAATATTCTGGGCCTAGTGACACATATGAGGGATCCAAGAAAGTCTACATTTGGTGCTTTCTATCACACATTATAAACATTAAAATCTCAAGTTGTATTTTTCCTCTCTTAATTACTATTGGTGGAATCTGGTACACTGTGCGTGGCATTCATTTACCCTTCAGCAAATCAGAAGGGAAACGACTTCCATCACCCTTTGCTGCAATAGCTGAGCTTTCCTGTCTTCTGACATCTGTCAGAGCCACACTACTTTTTGACACGGTGGATCCAGAGTAGGTGATTCCACCACAGCCCCCCAGGCACTATGACCCTCTCTTAGCTTAAAGGCAAAACACAGTGTGCTCCTTCTCATCAGAAAGTCTTCTTTGACAGCCAAACACATTTTATTTGTTTATGTGTTTGTGTAACACCTGGTAGGGAAAGAGTTCAGCAAAGGTTAGAGGCAGCAGCCTGTGCACCTCTAGGAGCAGCCAAATTTATAGACAGGACCCTGGCACAGGTTCCAGTGTGCACCCAATGTGCCCTCCTGCTGCCCCAACGTTTCTATGCCTGCCAACAGCCCCCTGGCCTCACGCACAGTCGGCGGGAGCGACAAGACAGGTGAGGGGGATGCCTGCTGCACTAGGATGAAAGGAATTCCACAGAACAGGGACAGCTGAGCAAGCAACTCGGCACAAGTGAGAGGCCAGTTTTCTAGACAGAGTACGATGGGCATGCTCCCCCGGAGAAAGCCATTCAGAACAGCTGCAGTGGTTAGGACAGAACCGGGGGAGCCGGCTGGCTGAAGGGCTCGTTACAGGAAGGTAACAAAAAGCTTTTGCTTGGTTCCTTGGGAATCAAGAACAGGAGACAGCGCCCAGCTCCAGAAGAGTGGACTTGAAGAGAAACCAAAAGCAGTCACTTTCTCCAAGCAAAGTTGCAGAGAGAAAAAAAAAGCCAAACTTTAACTTGAAGAAACTACTCTTTCACTAATCTAATTGTTTCAGTACACAATGCCATATGCCCAGTAAGGTGAAGTTCATCCAGACAGCTGGCAATGTGGGTATGGCGTGCCCTGTTTCAATGTTTATACTGCAATCAGTAACTAATGACCTTTGAAAGCCCCAACCCTTAGCACAGCCCCTGAACACAGCTACACACATTTCCTGACAGCAACCTGATCAAATTCTTGGTAGCAGTGAAAAGAGGATTCACACCTCCATCAGGGAACAGGACTAGAGGCCAACAAAGTGTGCCAAGAGCCCATGCAGCCTACAGAACACTGCAAGGGTTCAATAAATATGGTTATTGTAATTACTATTCTTAAAACAAGCCCTCAGTTATTTTCCTCTAATCAAACTCTTCATACACACCACATTGTAGAAGACTTCTTATATGAATTAGATTCACTTGACTAATACTTGAAAAAGAGCCTATGAAAATGATAAAACATTTCAAATGAAAACATAAATACCTTAAGCAATTACACTTTAACATAAAACATAAATGTGTACTCATTTATCAATCTTTTGATGTAGAGCCAAGTATAAACTCATGGTTCTTACATAAACCACACTTAACAATGCACTCTCTAAAACATTCAGTTTCTGTTTCTTTAAAGTGGGAGCCATTCATTTGTTCAGCAAATGCTGAGAGCCCACTACAAGCCAAGCACTGTCCTGGAAATCAGTAAGGACTTTGGCTTTTCCTCTGAGACAGAAACCACTGGAGGGTTTTGAGAAGAGTGCCATGTACTGACTTTCATTCTATCAGGATCGTTCTGGTTGGGAGAGTGCAAGCAGGGAGACAGGGGGCTAGGAAGCTCATCATAAATCCAGGGCAGAGACGACCAGACTTCAACTAAGGAGCTCCAACTAAGGAGCGGTGCAGAGACGTCAAACCCCAGACATATTTGGAAAATGGAGCCGCTATAATATTCAACTCAACCGACACGGCAGAATTGCACAGGCAAACCAGAAAACAGCCTCCCAGCCTCAAACACTAGTGAGGAGCAGTCAGTGCTGCAAAGTGTAGACAGTGATGTCAATTAAGAGAGCTTCCACCATAAAACAAACCTTGCTTCATCTAAGAATAAATTTGCTAAGCAGTTCCTCCTTAATTCCAAAACAGTATCTATATGGGTCAGTTAAATTATAAGACCCTAACAATGTCTTTTCTCTTCTTCAGTAAGAGATCGACTCCAAATACACTACTGTGGTCAACAAGCTCAACAAATCCAAAATGGACCTCACGGACTTCCTAACATCTCACAGTTTCTTTACAGTAATTATACCCATCTAAACATGCTATTGTAAGGATTAAATAAAAGTGCATTTTACTGAAATTTTATTGAAAGCAGCCAGGCCCCTTGTGTTTTCAGCATAAGGAGGAAGTACTATGGAGCACCGAACTCTAGCACTTACAGCCTCATCTCTGTGACTGGGGCCCCTGAGGTTGTGCAGTACACAGCCCATACAGCCATGCTCAGCAGTATATTGTGGGAAAAGCCCAGAGTTGCATGCTCACCTGACCACAAACCTACCTGTATGAACTTCAAGAGGATTCTTGACCTTTCTGGGCTTCGGGTGTAAGTGGAAGCAGGTAGAATACCTTAACACCAGGCACCGTCTCACAAACTTTCTTCTTTTATAGTCTTCATTTCCATAGGAGTGAGAATCCAGTCTCTTTTTTTTTTTTCTCTTAAATCCTCATCATCCTGAAGGTTCTTTTTCTAAGCAGCTCTGAACTTGGCCCCCTTTATCCCCCTTTCCCATTGCCTCATTCTTTCTCAAATGAACTTAAACAGCCAATCTTCTAATTGGCCTCCTTGCTTCTATCCCTCTCATACTGCCCTAAAGTAATCTCTCTTTAAAAAAAAAAAAAAAAAAAGTATTTTGAGAGTGAGAGAATGAGCAGGGGAGGGGCAGAGAGAGAGAGGGAGAGAGAGGGAGAGAGAGAATGAGCAGGAGAGGGGCAGAGAGAGAGAGGGAGAGAGAGAATCCCAAGCAGCCCCATGCTCAGCACGGAGATGCCTGACAGGGAGCTCGATCTCATGACCGTGGGATCATGACCTGAGCCCAAATCAAGAGTCAGACGCTTAACCCACTGAGCCACCCAGACACCCTTGCCCTAAAGTAAGCCTTCTACAATGAATACTGTGTCACTCACCTACAAGGTTCCCTCATGCCTACAAACTCAAGCCCACACGCTACATAACATAGCAGACGGGGTCCTTCACATCCCACTCCCACTTTGCCGACTCCAACCTGTCTCCTTCCATCCCCTCCAACACGGTCTTCGACCTCAGTCCAGTCGCATAACACTAACCACTTTTCCCAAACTCTGCGCAGTCGTTCAGTGCTTCAGGGCCTTCATAAGCTTCCCCCTCCTCCAAAAGTGACATCAGTATCCCTACTCTCTTCACCTGGCAAAATCCCACTATCTGCTTCACACATGAAACATAATTTCATCAGTCGAAGGTCACGTCTTCTATGAAAATGGCGTATCTGCCAACAGAGACGTTCATTCCTTCTCGGCTGTTCCCACAGCATCTGGCACATACACCTATCAGAGCACGGCTACGATACCCACGTGAGGTTTTGGGCAGAAGGCGTCCAGTCTTTTACATGTTTATATCCTGTCCACAGTGCCTAACAACACCTGGAATAAACAGAAGGTACATACATGTGGGAGAAAAAATAAAAACAAGTTCCAACTCTGTAGGCGGTTTTAGTTTAACGAAGGTACCTCAAGGACAGATGGTGGCTGCACTTGTGAGCACAGAACACATGAATTTGTCGAATCACTACGTTGCTCACCTGACACTAATAGAACATCGTGTGTCAACTCTCCTTCAGTAGAAAAAGAGCTGTTAAAAAATGTAAGTTACCTCACACGGCACTATTTTTCCAATTATTATTATTATTATTATTTCCAATTATTATTATTTTGTATTTTGGGGGGCATTTTTTAAGGTCTTGGGAATCTCAGTGTTCTCCCTGTAAGAGCTTTTTCCTTCAAAGTTCTTGGTAGACAGGCATATTTTGTGGGATTACTTCAGAGCTCTTCATTTTCTCTTTGTAGGCATTTGCTAGATCAGGGCTTCTTAACTTCAACACTGTTGACATTTAGAGACAGATAACTCTGGTGTTGGGGCTGTCCTGTGCATTATAGAAGGTTAGCAGCAACCTTGGCCTCTACTCACTAGATGCCACTGGTTTAAGCCTCCTCCCACCCCCAAGTACTGGCAGCCAGTACTTCTCCAGAGGTTGCCAAACATCCTCTGGGGGACCCCTATATTCTGCTTGAGAACCACTGTTCTAGACAATTATTCCTGAAGGTGACAAAATCTTCCCACTTTACATTGGAAATTGAACAATTCACTGTGACAAAAACTATAACTTCAATGAAATGAAATAAAGAAAAATCTGGAAAAACCCCGGCATTAATATGAAAACATTCCACTCAAAATGGGAGAAACCATGTTCTCTTTCACTTCTATTTCCTAAGTGCCTGGCTCACGGGTGCTTACTAAGTTGAACTGATTTCTAGACATCTTTAAAAGCAACTGAAAAAAGTAACAATAAAGACAATTGTCCCATGAAAAAAATCTTTCAACAGGACCGCTTCAGATTAAACAGAAAAAAAGTTTTAACTATGTCTTCCCACTTATGTCTTAATTTCTCTAAATTTAAAACAAAGGATGAGTGAAAATGAATATAAAAACAAAATCACCACTCCTACTGGGGTGTCTGCTCTGGGCAGTGGGGATACAACAATGGATAAAAGAGAGCTTTTGGTACCCCCCCCCATCCCCATCATCAGACTGGAAAGCCAACAGAAAGCATAGTGGTAGGGTGCCCACTTAGTACCCCCAAAAGCCACACTTTATGAGGTTTAAGTCTAGGACTTAAGCACATATCCTAAAAGAAAACCATCACAGCATGAATAGCTATAAAGGATATACAAATTAGCTGAGATAAAATTTCTCACGAATTATAACATTTATTAGCAAATACAAATAATGATAAAGAAAAAGGTAATGCAGAAAAGGGTAATTTAAACATGATGAACTTATCTCAAAAATTATTTTCCTAAGGCATGGAAACAAAAATGCTTGGGAATATACCACATGAAAATACAACCTGGCTCTCTTTCATAAATTATTTCAATACCTATACACTAGTATACTGGAAAATCTCTGGTATAACACTTATTTCAAATTTAACCAGAAACCTGTTTGTTATCAGTTCCCATAGAGGGAAAAGACAACTTCCTAATTACATACTTAAACGTCATAAAACATTACTACACATCATCATTCCCACCTTACCACAAAAAACAAAAATGAAAACTCTTGAATTATTTCTATGGAAACAAATGAATGTTCATTCAATTCTTTGTCTTGATTCCATTCTATTACGTGGTTTCCTACACATCCAGTCAAGGACTCCACATGTCAGGACTTCTTCCTATCATATTAAATAGCTATTTTTCCTGTGTGTTCGATTTTTTTTTTTTAAGAGAGAGAGAGAGCACACACATGAGTGGGGAAGAGAGACAGAGGGAGAGAGAATTTTAAGTAGGCTCCATGCTCCATGAGGAGCCTAATTCGGAGCTTAACCCTATGATCCTGGGATCATGACTTGGGCTGAGATCAAGAGTCAGACGCTCAACTGACTGAGCCAGCCACTAAGGCTCCCTGTGTTAACAATTTTTTAAAATGTACTTCACAATACAAAACATAGCACAACATGAAACTACATTCTTCACTTTCCTTTATTTTCTATCCACCCATTCACTCCTGTTTTCTACTGACGATCTGACAGAGATCACGGGTTGTCGAGGGGTTATTTGATTTTGTTTCGTTTTTTAATTGCACGGCCAGCTTCAGTAAGGGTCTATTAAGACAGTGAGAGATCAGAAACTTAAAATAATACCACATGCTCAAAAGGCCTGAAAGACACTAAATGTGTAACCAGAATAGAATCTAACATTGACCACCCCCTGAGAACTCCATTCCATTTACCAAGGTTTCTAGGCAAACAAAACTCAATAACATCGAACTTCCTTGGGCTACAGAACCATCATTAATCAAGGTAATATCCTGGCAATTCAAAACTGGTACACTATTTACCCTCAAGAGTCCACCTACATTCATCGTCCCTCTATTTATTTCCCACCACCACCAGCATCCCAAAACAAAACAAACCAAAATTCAGGTCATTTCAGTTGCCTTCCTTGCGTGCATACTTATTTAGAAAATTGGAAACATAAGCAACAATTCGGCATCTATTAGTAAAAGGTCACATTTTAGAAACCAGACCTAAAGTCATACTTATTTTTAAAAATGCTACAGAAGGAGGGGATATAAAGCAGCCCCTGGCCTCTTTATGTTCCTGTTTAGATTTTAAGATGTTCACTTGAACTCCTCTCCTGTATCTCTGTGTCAACTCCCCACTTGAGTGCTAATACAACCTTAAGAACTATTCTATACCTCCCCCCGCCCCCCAAAAAGTCCTTTAAAACACATTCAGTTAGAAGAAGTAAATCCTTTGGAACAGACTGCCATCTATTATCCCAATGCCTCCTACCCTCATCTGACCCGAAATGTTTTTTCTGGGTGTTTTAGTACTATTTGTAAATAGATGCCAGAGGCAGACACAACTTTTCTGTGATTTACCAGGAGTTATCAATCCATTGAGTCACTTGAGAATTTCCCTTATAGCTATCTTCTTGAGTTCGCTTTTTGTTTGGGGTTTGGTTTGGTTTTGTTTTTAAGGAGCAGAGCAGGAAATGGAGGGGAAAAAGATCCACACAGTCCTTGCCTCCCCCCATCTCTCCCCTCCCGCCCCCCTCCCCAGCCTTCATCCACCCTCAAATGAATGTGAGAACTTCCTGCAGTGAGAACACCATGAATAGGACCTGGCATCTAGACAGGAAAGATAGTACAGGACTATGAATGCTCTGAATAAAGCTTCTATGCAGCCGCTAAATTAAAGGAATTCAGGAGCTACACAAAGGGCCTGGCTAGTTAATGGATTCAGTCTTTTATTTTACAGTATAATTAGGCAGCACACAAATGAAAGCCTTTCCCAAGGAGCTGGACTGCACTAACAAGGCCAGATGACTGTCCCCTACTGCTCCCCCTTTCTCCCCTTGAGTTGATGTTGTTCTTGCTCTTAGACAAACATTTCAGGAGGAAGTTGGCTAGATATAATAATTTAATCCACCCTTTTAAGAAGTCCAAATTATCTCTTACCTAGAGGTCAAATTCTGAGGTAACTTCAAGCTTTACTACTTTATAGAGTCTCATACAAGTACATTATTATTTTTTTAATGTTTATTTATTTTTGAGAGAGATAGAGCACAAGCGGGGGGAGAAGCAGAGAGAGAGGGAGACACAGAATCCGAAACAGGCTCCAGGCTCTGAGCTGTCAGCACAGAGCCCGATGCGGGGCTCAAACTCACAGACCGCGAGATCACGACCTGAGCTGAAGTCGGACGCTCAACCGACTGAGCCACCCAGGCGCCCCAAATACATTATTTTGGAAGCAGTGGTCAGACAAGGAAAGTGGACTACCTCCTTCCTCCCACAAGCACACTCCATGCTTCATACTTATTTTTAAAACAATAATAATAAAAGCAAATGTTTCCAGAACAATCCTGCCTATTAGGCTTATGAAAAACTTGTTACACATCTCAGAGGTGCAGCTGTTCTAAGAATCAACCCAAGATTCACTCTGGAGTATCTGCATCTGAGCTGCCATACTCGAAAATCAAATGGCAGTTAAGCTGGTATTTAAAAGCAAGATGCAGCTCTCACCTCTCGCGTTGGGCACCTGAGGAATCGGGGGTACCCAAGAAATAGTATGTACAGTAGACAGACACACAATCAACTCCACAGATTTGTCTCTTTTCCCCCCTCTACTGTACTTGAATCCTTTCATTTTCTCATTCTTTATATTCTTCGGCCCGGGCCCTCCACCCAAAATGGGGTGATTGGACACCTACACCTCTAAAAGGAGGGTGGGGGAGAGAGCTCTTTTGAGATGCAGCAAAAAGTAAACGCATTAATGAATTGCAAAAGAGAGAAGAATTCCCAGTAGCTTCTAACAACCTAAGACATTCATCGTCACGACAAATGAAACTATAGAATCCAGTCTTTACACAACAGTGACAAGTGGCATAAGAAGCTGGAAATAAAGGAAAAAGAAGGAGGAGCATAAATATAAAGGACAAAACGTCAGTAGTTAGAAATCTAGAGACAATTTGAATCTCAGCAAAGCTCTTAAAAAACTATAAAAATATTAAGTGCTAGGTTTTCAAGACCGTAAAGGCTTTTTCCTCTATGCAAAAGGTAGTCGTTTCAGGAATGATCACAAAACAAGTACAGTGCGTGCATGTGTATGTAAGGAGGAAAGGGGTAGGGAGACAGGTAGAAAATGGATGAGAGTGGGGAGGGAGAGAAATTATTCTAGATGTGCGTAAGACTATAAAATAAGCTTCATGATGATATGAACTACTTCTGTCTCATTCACTACTACAGTCCCAGTGAACCCACATCTGCACAAGGGGCAATCGACAAATCATTTGCCAAAAGAAAGAAGCTGGAAGGTGGGTATTATGGGCTGAACTGTGTTCCCCCATAACTCACATGTTGACACTTTAAGGCCCCAGTACCTTAGAATGTGACTGTATTTGGAGATAGGACCTTTAAAATGGTGACTGAGTTAAAATGAGGCTTTGGAGCTGGGCCTTAATCCAATCTGACTGGTACCCTCATAGGAGGAAATCTGGGCAAAGGCACACTAGGGTTCCAAGTGCACAGAGGAGGGACCATGTCAGGACACGGCAAGAAGACAGCCATCTGCAAGCCAAGGAGAAGGGTCTCGGGAGAAACCAAACCTGCCGACCGCCTGATCTTGGACTTCTCCAAGAACTGTGAGGAAAAAAAACAAGATCACTGTAGGTTAAGGCATGCAGTCTGTGGTATTTTGTCATGGCAGCCCTGGGAAGCTAATACAATGGGAAAGACAGAAACTGGGAAAGACGGAAACCGGAAGGAAAGAGTGAAGTTGAAAGGAAGAAGCTAAATAATTAACCCAAGTATTAAGTGTTACCTTGGAATTTCCACAAACTTATTCTTTCTCCTATATACTTTTCCAAATCGCAACAAATATTTTTTTGACAAGAACTATGTACCATTTTTTACAACGGGGGGGGGGGGGGCAGTAAGTCTGTCCTTTTTTTGGTAAACCCCAAACGTTTGGAGTTTGATCATATGAGGTTACAAAAACTTACATATTTATAGAGAGTACCAGTATGCCTGTGGGTAAACCTAAGCATGTGCTAACTAAATAAAATAATGTCTAATTTCAGGAGTAAAAAATAAGAACAAAGATACCAGTCAAAAGTTAACACGAAGAACAAGAGAAAGGTTATCAGAATTAAAGTAGTCTAAAGTCTTTGGGGCTTTTGTTTGTTGCAAAGAAATACTGCTTTGGGGGGGGGGGCGCCTGGGTGGCTCTGTTAAGTGCCCAACTTTGGTTCAGGTCATGATCTCACAGTTCATGAGTTCAAGCCCCCTGTTGGGCTCTCTGCTGTCAGCACAGAGCCTGCTTTGTATCCTCTGTCCTCCTCTTTCTCTGCCCCTCCCCCATACTCTCGCCCTCAAAAATACACAAAAAAAGAAATACTGCTTTGGAATGGTGATTAACTACAGACTTTTTAGGTCACATGTTCAAGTTAAATATTCTAAGGTAACCACTAAAATAATGAAACACATCTAAAACTTCCAGATAAACAAAAAGTAAAATGAGAACTAAAGAAAACCCTATCAAGGAAAAAGAATATCAAATCTAAATAGGAGAGGGAGCATAAAATTAAAAGCAAATAAATGGACTAAAATGTAAATAAACAGACTTAATTTAAGATTCTCAGGTTACATTTTAAGCCTGCTATATGATATTTAGAAGAAGGACAAGAATAGCAATACAGAAAGAATGTTAAGCAAAGCTAGTGTGATCACATTAACATCAAATAAAATGTCCTTTAAGGCAAAAGTCCTTTTTAGAAATAAAAAGTTACTAGGTAATGAGAGAAAGATTAAAATTCTGATTTTAACAACAATTTATCAACAGTCTCAAAATATATAAAGGAAATATCAGCTGAATTAAAGGAGAAATTTAATGAATTCGCAATCACTGAGAAAGATTTTAACGTACCATCAATAGACTGAACGCTCAAAAACTAGTAAGGTTATGGAAGGTTTGAATGACGTAACTAACAAGCATGATCGAATGAACACAGATTCCAGTGCAGCACCCAGAAATTAGAATACACCTGCTTCTCAAGCAGACATGGAACAACTGTAAAAGGCACCAGGCCAGGGCGCCTGGGCAGCTCAGTCGGCTGAGCATCTCTTGATTTCAGGTCAGGTCATGATTTCACAGGTTTGTGAAGGGTTCCTGAGATCGAGCCCCGTGTGAGCCCCTGTCCCGTGTGGGGCTCCAGTGCTGGGCTAGGCATGGAGTTTGCTTAACATTCTCTCTCCCTCTCCGGCCCTCCCTCTGCCCCTCCCCATCTGCCCCTCTTTGGCTTTGCAGCTCTCCTGCCTGTGCTCACTCACTCTCTCAAAAAAAAAAAAAAAAAAAACAAACAAACAAAACCAAACAAACAAAAAAAACACCAGGCCACAAAGTCAACCTCAATAAATCCCAACAAATCAGTGTCATACAAGCACTGCCCATGGCATAATTGTCAATTATGCCATAAAGTTAACAACGAATAGCTCATGAAATTAAAAAAAAAATCACATTAAAAAATATTTAGAACTGAACTGCATATCAATGGAAACTAAAGCAGTTCATTAAAATTTATGGGATGCCAATAAAGTGGTATTAAGGAAATATTTATGGTCTCCTATAGACCATGTGTGTATCTCCCCACCCATTCATGTATTCAAACCTAATCCCCAATGTAATGGAATTAAGAGATGGGGCCTTTGGAGGTGGTCATATGAGGGTGGAGCCCTCATGAATGGGATCAGTGCCCCAATAAAAGAGACCCAGAGAGCTCCCTCTCCCTTGTGATATATAAGGACACATGAATTCAAGTCTGTCACCTAGAAGAGAGTTCTCACCAGACCCTTGCCATGCTGGCACCCTTCTCTCAGATTTCTAGTTTCCAGAACTGTGAGAAATACACTTCTGTTCTTTAGATGCCCAGTCTATGGTACCTGTTACAACAGCCCAAACTAAAACAAATGGTCCTAGAAAAGGGCTGAAAATTAATTAGCTAAGCATCTGACTTTAGTTAGGAATAAAATGAAACTTCTAAAAAACCAATTGACAGAATTTAAAATAAGGGCGTAAATTAATTAAATATGGGGGAAGGGAACAGAAGTTTCAGCAAAACCTAATGCTGATTCTTCCAAAACACAAATAAGAGTTACAAATCCATGGTTAGACCAACAATAAAGAGAAGGCACATACAAAGGAAACACTGCAAATCTGGCAGAGATTTCAGTAATGTTGGAAATACAGACATGGAAGATTTCCCACAAAAATATACAGTATCTTCCCAAAACTGAGCCAACAAGAATCAGAAAACCTGAATCTAGCTATAGCCATTAGATAAATTGAAACACCAGTCTAAAAGCTATCAGGTCCAGAGGTTTAAGCAAGTTCCACCAGCATTCAGGAGACAAACTGGTAACTCCTATCTTACACAAACCGTTCCAAAAAAAAAATTTTTTAAGGGATCACTCCCAATTCACCTTTTGAGGCCAGTATAACTTTGAAACCAAAATAGAAAACAAAAACACTTCAAAAAGAGAAGTTCAAGTTAATTCTACTTGTAAAACATAAATAAAACACTACTTAATAAAATATTAGCTAATAAAATTCAAGGTAACTTCTAAAATTTCAAGAATTCATGGATCATTTAACATTAGAAAAAGCTAAATATATAATGCATCACATTCCATAGATAAAAGGGAGGAAAAAAGAATATCATAAAATGTCTAGATACAGAAAATAATAAATTTTTCATGATTTAGAAAACAAACTTCATAACACTCTTAACCATATAAAGGTTGTCAACTCATAACTTAATCAAATTAAATGGCAAAATGAATTCAAAATTCAAATTAAGTTACCACTTTCTTTCAACACCGTATTGGAAGTCTTAGCCAGTGTGACGAGAAAAAGAAATTACATGTATAAGACCTGAAAGAAATAAAGACCACCACTATTTGTAAGGTAAATGGCTGACCATACAAAATAATTCAAACAATATACAAACTATTAAAACCAACAACAACAAAAAAAGCTCAGCAAGTTTGCTAGATTTAATATCAAAACACAAAAACAAATTGCATTCTATACACCAGCAAATTTTTTTTTTAATTTGAACCCACCACGCATAATAAGATGAAAAGACAGAATATGTGCAGGAATGAGTATCACAAAACAGGCGTCAGGTTGCTGAGATTGTAAGACATACACAGGTAACCGCATAAAAAAAAGAAAAACCACATGTGAATCAAATACAGCAAAATGTTAGATTCAACAAAGCTGAGTGACAGTAATACAGGTGTTCCTTATATTTATTACTCCCAACTTGTCTTCAGGCTTAAAGCAGCTCACAACAATTTTATTTTAAACAAAAACAGTGCCACAAAGCTAAAATTATTTGGGGAAAATCGAACGAAATTAATTGCTGTTTAAAGCACATTGTTCAAGTAGTGTTCATCTTAACAATCTTCAAAGGCTGTTACAGGCAATAGGTAGAAGAGAAAATCAAATTGCATAAATAAAACGTAACTATTTAACAGCCGGGGAGTGAATACTAACATCCGGGAAAATCCCAGTTTTTCTTCCAACTATCTTCCTCTACTTATTAACATATAACAATCCATTAAGCATGCATTAGTCATCCCCTCAGAGGCCCAGAATGGAAGCCAGCAGTCAGCTGTCCAGATTTAACCCCTCTGACCCAGTCGTCTATCTCTGACCCAGTCCATCTTTGACCCAGTCCATCTCTGACCCAGTCTATCTCTGACCCAGCTCACTTAAAATGAGCACAGTATTTCAGCTTCAAATCTTCAACATAGATCAGATCCTCTAAACTGTAAAGACTCATAATTTCCCTTTTATCTTTATGTAGAAAAGAAACCTTAGCTAACATTTACCAACTTTTTTTAATACAGTAACTAAAAAGGGCAACGGTAACATTAAGAAATTTTCTTTTAATCAGAATTCCTCACAGCTTTGGTCCAGTGATGATCATCATTTCAATGTTGAAGTTGCTTCTAAAAATGTAAATAAAGCCTCTTGTTAGTACAGAGGGCTAGCATTGCTGTTGTTGCTACTATTAAAATCATCCAAACAAAACCCTCTACGTCCCCGTAATGCTCCATGTGCGGATACCAGATGTTTTCAATAGGAGTTTATCATTTCTCCCACAAATGCCACTGAAGGTCTTTAAAACGGAAACTCCTTACTTTGAACAGGACCATTTGTTCTTTCCAGGTCACAATTAAAAATGTGCAAAATGAGCCAGATTTCTCAGAGACATCTCAGTTTATTGATAGTTTAGGGTCACCCAAACTACCTCCTCTAACGTTATCACCAAGAAATATGAATTTCGACTGTGCTAGAACATGCTACCAGTAACACGTATTTATTTTTTTGTTTTTGGGGTTTTGTTTTCTACTCATAATTAAATATTCTCTTGGGGTCAAAGTGTACAGAACCTGACCTCACCCACACTCTTTTAAAAGGGCTGTCTGTCAATAAGCAAGGAAAAGTTCAGACAGGCTTAACATACCCCCCCCCCCCAAAAAAAAAAACCCTCTCAGTTATAATTTTTTAAGTTTGCATTGTTACAACACAAATAAGATTAAACTCTAAAATATAAAAGCATTATTTTTTTCCTCTTTATTTTTTTAAGTTTATTTATTTATTTTGAGAGAGAGAGCTGGGAAGGCAGAGAGTGAGCGAGAACAAGAGAGAGAATCCCAAGCAGGGTCCATGATGTCAGTGCAGAACCCAATACAGGGCTCAAACCCACAAACCCTGAGATCACGACCTGAGCTGAAACCAAGAGTCAGAATCTTAACCGACTGAGCCACCCAGGCACCCCTCTTTCTTTCTTAAGTAAGCCTTATGCCCAAAGGGGCTTGAACTCACAGCTCCAAGATCAAGAGTCACATGCTCTACTGACTGAGCCAGCCAAAAGTATTTTTCAACTATTGTTTTTGGTAATATCCAAATGCCAGCTATAAAAACATTGTCAAATTATACCAGGTACATTTCCTAAACTACCTTCAACTTCCTAAACTACCTTCACAGACAAACTACAGCTCTGTCCGTGCTGTACTCCTTAACTTCTCCACACTTGCTCCCTGCCCGTGTTAAGACTGGACAAAAACCAAAGGAGGAATTAAACTCCAAATTCTTAAGGCAAAATAGGAAAGCGGAACTAGCGTGTTCTCCAAACACAAAGAAATTGAAATCTCTTGCTAAAAAAATCTATCACCGATTTCATGTTATTAATGAGATAAATATTTGTACATCTGTCGAAGTTATTTCTAATATTGTACAGTGTGGGACACTGCACACACCATAATTACAGTCACGCTTGATAATACATGCCCATGGAAGAAACAGAGGATACTAATAACATCAATGAAATGTGAAACACGGACGTGCATTGCTAGATTCTTTTCCCTTCCTGTGTTTTCTCTATGGGGTAGTTTTGGGTTTCTTTCCTCTGTCACGCATTCAATAAGAATTCATTGAGCACCTACTATGTGCCAAGCATTCTGTTCGATTCTAAAACTGTAAACAGCAGTTTTCACAGGGGCATGAGAATAGATTCAGACAATGCACTGAACAAGTCTTATGATGGATACACAAAGCACAATGGGAACATCAGCTGGCACTCTGACCATTATCTGAACAAACATCAATTGTTAGACAGTAAAATAGCCCAAACACCAGCTGAACAGTAAAACGTGTAGCAAAAAAATCAGAAGTAAACCACCATGTGTAGAATTTAATACCGCACAGATGAAAGCAATGCCTGTTTCTCTAAGTTGGGGTTCACAAACCCACCAATCCACTGGGGCCAGGCAGGAAACCATGAGTGGAGCACGTGGGTTATGGTGGAAAGGACAGCACTCTCTGAAGTGAGCTGCCACCACTCATCTGCTATACCCGTGGACATTGCCATAGACGCCTAGTATGCCCGCATCTCCGGACTAAAAAAGAAGAAAAGAAGAAGAGGGGAGGGGAGGTGAGGGGGGGGGGGAGGAGGAGGAGGAGGAGGAGGAGAGGATGAAGAAATCTTGATATTTATGTGAAACTTTATAGTATTTAGCTGGTGGCAATTAATTTAAAAATATTTCAAACAGCAGCCACCAAACAAAACAGCTCTGTGAGCCACATATGGCTCAACAGGCACTAGTTTAGCACCTTTTTTCTAAGTCCTCCAAAAGACCCCACTTCACTCTCTTGATCAAGCTAAAGTTAAGCAAAACTCAAAAGGAGAAAAAAAAAATCAAAAGTATATACCCAAACTTTAAATATACTCCTGTTAATGCCACAGAGATGTAGTCACAAAAATCTAAACTGCAGGAAACTCTAGAGGACAAATAACCTGGTTTTTTCCACAATTAAATTGTAAGAGGAAGAGAGTGAAAGGGGGAGGCTTAAGGGGGGAAGAAATTTAAAGTTAAAGAAATGTAAAAAACATAAAAACCAATCACAACGTATTGACCACATTTCAATCATAATTCAAACTAAAAATTTAAGACAGTTGGAAATTTGAGCACTGGGTATTTGTTGAAAGATAGGAATATTAATTTTTTAACAAAATTAGTGCCATGGTTGTTTTTAAAACAGAGTGCTTATACTTTAGAGATACTTACAGATGAAATGAGAAGATGCCTAGAATCTGCTTCAAAACAATCAAGGCAGAAGGAAGAGACTCCAGATAAAACAAGTAGGTAATTGCTAATGCTGGGCAAAAAGTACACAAAAGTTCATCACACTATCTTGCCTACTTTTTAAAATGTTTTTGAAATTTCCCTAACAACAAAAACCCTCAATTAAAAACCTGTTTTTACCTGTTTTCTGTTTTACTATCACTTGATCTCATCAAAAGTGGGAAAATAATGCAAAAGATAAAGATGACCAAGAGAAAAAAAAATGGGAGAAAGTAATAGTTTCACTAACACCTATAAAGAAACTCATGAGCCTGCCCTTAATTGAAAATTTGACTTTGTGCACAAATGACCCCAGGACCTTTCTTCTCATTTATGGATAAAAAGTGTACCAAAAAAAAAAAAAAAATCCTAAACAGGTAAAATCTCACTGAATGTCTTCCTGAAAGCACATAAATTTCTCAGTGCAGAGTCAGTATAGCAGGGCAAGGAAGTGAGTGGCCACAGGGAAAGCTAGAAAGAGAAAGAAAGCACATGTAGGGAGGGTACACAGGAAAGCTGACAAACTGGCCGTTCTTGGTGTATCCTGATAGAAGACTTAAATATAGAAAAGACAGAGTCACTTTTATCCTCCCTTTATCCTTCCTACTGATCAGACAAAGGAAAGTTACAAAATGATAGCTATCATTTGACACCTATCCTAGAAGGAGAGCTAAATAACTTTTGAGAACCCAATGGAATGGTTTCCTATTATTCTTAAAATCAATTCCAAAACACTAACTATGGTCTAAAAGGCCTTTGCAGCCAGATATGCATATCTACATATTTTGTATTTAAGTGGGAAGAAAAAACTATGATGACCAAAGCACTCAACTTACCAAAAGTTGACCCCAGACCACATGCACCCATGATCCGGCCTATTCTCCAGCCTTGCCTATTGATACTCTCAATCCCACTCACTATACCAGACTCACAGCGGTCCTTCCTCAAGGCCCTTAAATATGCTGGGCTCTCCACCTCATGGCCTTCACATACACTGTTTCCCCATCTGGAACACTCTTCACCGTACCCTATACCCCAAACCCTCAAACCACTATTCATCCTTCAGGTCTCAGCTTAAACCTGAGCGAACCAGGATTCACTGCAAACAACAACAACAACAAAAACTATATTTTTCCTTAATGGCAAATACCACAGTTATTTATATAGGTATGTGTTTGACAAGTCTCCTCCTTGCTATGAAGTCACAAGAGCAAGGATCATGTCCATCTTGTTAAAGACAGGCATGTAGTGGGCACAAGTTTCAAGAATTATTTGCAAGGAGGAAAGGAGGGAGCCTTCTCCCTGTGCTGTCTTACTATGCTCTGTTTTATGATCATCTGTGTCCTTGTGCAATCTGGCTGAAGTTTCTAAAAAGGCAGAGGATCTGTCCAATTCATTTTTCCCCCAGCCTTCAAAGTACTTCATGCCTTGGGAAGCAAGCACTTTGCAACGGTTTGAATTGACTGAGAGAAAAAAAAAAAAAGTATCCCATAAAAAGTTTCTATTACAATGATCAGTGAATTTTGAACATAAATATACAACTGCCATCCCCCAAAATAGAAAATTCCCAAGCAAATAAAATAACAACAAAAAAAACCATAAAAACAACTCTGCTGCCATTTCCACCAGGTTCTCCAAATCAAAAGCAATGGTTCTTCTTTCTCCCAATATTACTGCTGTTTGGTAATTCACCATGTTTGATATGAAGAGTTAACAATTATGATTCTCTCTCAAGAGTTTCTATTCTATTCTCAGGACATTTTTATTTTTTTATTAATTTTTTTAATGTTTATGACTTTTTAAAGAGAGACAGAGCATGAGGGCGGGGGTGGGCAGAAAGAGGAGGAGACACAGAATCCCAAACAGGGTCCAGGCTCTGAGCTGTCAGCACAGAGCCTGATGCGGGATTCGAACTCATGAACCACGAAATCATGACCTGAGCCAAAGTCGTACACTTAACCGACTGAGCCACCCAGGCACCCCAACATCTTTATTAAAAAGTTATAGAAACCAACTTTGCAACTGGAATATAAAAATAACCAGATGACCTAGAGATTAAAGTAAATATCTGGGAATTATATTCTTAAGAACAACCGAACTGTTGGTTAACCACAATTTGAAATCTCAGCATCTAGCTCAAGACTGAACACAAAAAAGCAAGCAAAAATTATGCTTGCTACAATTAACAAGAAGAAAAATGATAGTTTTGATATGGTTTCTTAACAATATTTATTACTTAACAATAATTGTCCCCTATACAATCTGGTTTATACCTATCCAGTCTTATCATTTATCATGTCTTCATGCTCACTTTATGTTCAGATTCAAGCCACAAGTCACTTTGACAATCTAGGAATGGAAAATGTGTCTTCAGAACCAGCTCTCATCTCTGCAAGTATAATCTTATAGTGACGAGGAAGGAAAAAAAAAAAAAACCTATCTCAGAAGTTTTATTACACCACGAGTGACTTTATGAGCAGAATGGAAATGGGGACATAACAGAAGATACAATCCCCACTTTGTCATTTAGTACTTCCAACTTTTCTGAAGGTTTCTGACCATTATATCTATACACTTACCCTCTCTCCCACAACACACACACACGCGCGCACACACACACACACACACACACACTCTCTCTCTTACAGATTGGGAGCAGGGGGAACCAAAACTGTGCAAAACAAACAAACCTGCCCGATACAAGCACTATCAAACTTGCAAAGCCAAGTTTGGTGATCATTTCCTGCACCTCTGGTTCACTAACACCCTCCCAACCCAGCCCAGTATAGTAAGGTGCATATTACAAGAAATACCAAGACTTGACTTTTTCCCCTACCTGCCAATTCATTAAGAACACTAAGGCCCAGCTTCCTGAACTCTCACTTAAATGAATCTTTATTCTTTACCCAGACTCAAAGAAATAGATGGCCCTCTACCACCCACAGCTAACTCTTCCATCGGTGTTCATGATATCACCCCTTTTATTTCCTTCAGGACTTTCCTTTATTTTTCCCTCTCCAACTCATGCATCATCCTTAGCCTTCCCCGGTCTCTTTCCCTTTAGGATAGAAACTATGTTCAAGCCTCTTCCTTCGGAACCACTTCCCTTCTTTCTGCTGAGGCTTAACTTACATCGAGTAAAGCACGCAAACCATAATGGTACATTCAAACACCAGGAACTAAAACTCAGAAAACTACAAAGAACTTACCAACAGCAGATGGCTCAAGCCCCTGCCCATCAATATCCCCCTGAAAGGAAACAACTATTTATTATCACTTAGCACCAAAAATTCGTTTTGCCTGTTAAGTGACCCTCATATAAATACAGTCATACAGTAGGTGTCTTTTATATCTGAAGTCTTTGAGTCAACATAGTCCACTCCCAGGTTTTAACAGAGGCACTCCTCAGAGTTGCTTCCTCAGCCCTCTCCTCACCCCATCCACTGCCGAGCACCATCACTCAATCCAAACACGTCAATGAATGCCTACAACAGATGCTCCCTGAGCTCTCTCCAGACATACCTGAATGTCCTCAGGCACCTTAAGTTTAACACATCCAGATCTAATCAATCCACCAACTCCCCCCTCCCCCAAGCCAATTCCTGCTCCCGTGTTCTGCCTGTTGGGTGATGGGATTACAGTCAAACCAGAAACCTCCAAGTGATCCTGACACACAAACCCTGTCCGTCTTACGCACACTATATCCCTGACATGGGATACAGTGACCCACTTCCTGACGTGGAAGACATACTCAAATGAGTTCTGGAATGAATAATAAATCCTGTACTACTCCTCCCCCAAAATATAATCATTCAATAAGACCCAAGAATTCTACATTCTAAGCAATTCCCATTCCGCAGTTCTTCGTCTGCACTGACCTAGTCCAGATCCTTCTCATCTAGCTCCCAGGGAGCCCCTTGGTTGCCCTACCAGGAATGCCCTATCCCATCAACTCCCATTGCTAGTCTACTCTTCCCAATAGTCAAAATCCTCTCCACCCACCCAACTGCAGCAGACCAGGTTAGTTTCCTATTTGGTAACCACGCCGTGCAAACCTCAAAAGTGACGTATTCTGTATTGCAATTATTTCTTTCTCGCTGAACTTGAGGCGACACCATTCTCCCTTTGGATCTCCAGCTGGTCACACAGTGCGTTAAAATGTTTACGAAAGGCCCAGCTAAGGCAGTATCCACGTTTCTAGTTGCTCCCTCTCCAATCCATCCTCCAGCTAGCTGCCAGTTAACGACCTAGAATACAAACCTAACTGTGTTACCCACACACACCCTTAAAGTGCTCAGTAGCTCCCACTGCTTATCAAGTCAAATCCTTGGCATGTGAGGCCGTTCATCATCTGGCCCCAACCTCCTTTTCAGTCTCCCCTCCTACCACTTTAACCTCATCACCAAACACTTCACTACTGGACCTACGCACAGGGTGCCCTTTCATTCATGCTTTAGTTCCTGACACACCCTTGTCGTGCAATGCTCATCCCCCATTCACAAAAGGAATCCTTCCCATGGAGCCTTCCAAAGCATTCCACTTCCAGGGAGAGCTGTTTACAGGGTTTCTGTGTTCCCTTGGCCATATGTAAATGTCTTCATTAAGGTATTTCAAGTGTTATTACAATTGTTAATGTAATTTACACACACACACCCCCATATAGGAAAGTCTTACATTCAAAAGGCGTTCATCCTGAGAGCTTCATAAATTTAATATAAACATTCTTTTTAGACCTGTTCACTTTTACCCACAGCCACAGCCAGCACTAGTATTTATTTTGACTGAATGTGAAAAAAAAAGTCATAAGAAAACCAAGTAAATAAATACTGTTTATATCACCTTCCTGAAAATTACTGCACATACTGTAAGCGGCAGAAACCAAAGAAGTTCCACTGAACTCGGGGAGCTGGGTGGTGAGCCTGGTGCTTCAATCAGCTAAATGATGGCTTTAGTCACTTTCACATGTACTACCATTTCAAACTCATCCTCTGCAAAAATCAGTCCTCATCTGATAAATATTTGTAAATATTAACAGAAGACACACCTTCGTTCATTCTCACATCACCAACCCCTAACTCTAGCACGTGGTCCTTCAGCCTTACTGAACTAGTGATATGAACTACTGTCATGAATTGACACAATTCTCTCATCAAACTGCACACGCGACATCTTTGAGCTTCTTTCACCGAAACAGCCAATTAGCCACTGAGTCTGAGGATAACATCTTCGCACGACTCCTTTTCTCCCTCTGCTGCTCTCAGTATCTCTCTAAACCACACAAGCTCCCAATGATTTCCTTCCTGCAATACGAATCTCTCCCACTCCCAATTCATCCGATGCCGGCACTTTTTTTTTTCTTTTTTTAGAGAGGGGAGTGGGGAGGAAGGGGGGGGAAGGGGAGGGAGAGGGAGCAGTGAGAAACAGAGAATCCCAAGCAGAGGCTCCCCGCTCAGCAGAGAGCCCGACACTGGGCTCGAACCCACGACCCTGGGATCACGACCTGAGCTGAAATCAAGAGTCAGACACTCAACCAACCGAGCCACCCAGGCGCCCCCAATGCTAGCAGTTCTTCGAGGTCTGAGGTGGGGCCTAAGATTCTGCATTTGTAACACACTCCTGGGAGATGCTGATGATGCTAGTCCATAGGTCACAGCTCGAGGAGCAAAGCTTCACTCAACGTGATCCTGGAATAAAGTACCTAGTAGGCAGTCCACAACACAGGCCAGATGACCATCAATCAGGAAAGTACAGATTTCCAGGCTAGGAAAGAAACTGGACTAGATGCCAGGGTCCCTTCCATGCTCCAATTCTGTGCCCTCCCCCCTCAGATATCCATGCAGTTGTCACCCAGTTTAGGCCCGTGAAGCCTGGCAAAGCTATAGGTAGCAGGGATTTCTTCAATTATCACATTCACTAGATTCTGACTCAGTAACTATTCACAGACACCTCTGGTTAAGTCTACTCCAATATCACAAATGTTTCTACAAGTAAAAAGATACTGTACAAAGGGGTACGCATAGTTGTGCTTATGAGAGTACCTTAAAGACAAATGAACAACACTTTCCTTTATCCACCAGCATTATTTGAAGGTTGAGGCGACTGGCGTTAATCTGTCAGTTTCTTAGAACCAGGAAGGCTAGCGATCATTTTTGTTTTGTTGCTCAGTTGTGGGGAAGGGGTGGAGGTGGGAGACCTTACACATATCTCCAAAAGCAGGAAGCAATGACAGGTCCCAATTCTCTATTAGAAGCTGCACACCAGTTTCAGGGTAGAAAACAAGCATTCTGACTGTACTAACTACAGGACAAACCCTACTTCTGGAAATGGACTTTTACGTGGTATCTTCAGAATGACATTATCCTCTGAAGTTCCAACATAATCTGTTTACAGAACTTTTGTCACCATGTATTACTAAGACAATACCAGTCAGACTGTGGTTAAAAACACTAAGTCCCTCTTACTGCTTTGGTTACAGAGCAAGGGATTTTGAGCACCTGCTTTATAATCACAAGGACCAGTAACTATTCTCCTTCTGATTACACTGATGGTAACGTAATGGTTCTGTTAATATCCCCCATAAAATCAGCTTGTCAGGTGTTGATATTACTCCAATGAGGTAACTGAAGTCTGTAAACCTGTGTCACAGAGGGCAAAAAGGTGCTAATGACAGTGGAAAATACACATTGGCAGGTGATTAACCTCGATGTTGATGAGTATGAATTCGTATTTTCATTTGAATTAGAAACATGACTTATTTCAGACAGGATCTGAATAACTTTTTTTTTTTTTTTTTACCACGGTCTTCATCATAATTTACAAACAAAACAGGTGCGCCTGGGTGGCTCTGTCGGTTAAGCGTCCGACTTCAGCTCAGGTCATGATCTTGCGGTCTGTGAGCTGGAACCCCACGTCAGGCTCTGTGCTGACAGCTCAGAGGCTGGAGCCTGCTTCGGATTCTGTGTGTGTCTCTCCCTCTGCCTCCCCTGCTCACGCTCTGTCTCTCTCTGTCTCAAAAATAAATAAAACATTAAAAAAATTTTTTTTCAATAAAAATAAAAACAAAACCAAAAAGCAACTGAAGACCTTTTTTCCAGTGATGCCATTCACATTACTACACAAGACAATATTCCACAGAGACATTTATTTCCCTTCTATTTAAAACAAAATTTATAACGGGCCATTAGTAAAGATTTAACTTGCCATATGCATAGTACAAGCTTTCCAGCCATGGATTCAAGAGCTAATATGTCGCTTTTGCTTACATGAACACTTCAGAACTGTGTTTCCTCCTAGTCCATACAAGAAGTCTTTTAAAAAGTTCCTTCATCAGTGGAGACTGAGCACAGTGAAAAATAACATTCTCAGATAATGACCAACTCATCATCGTCCAAATTTTACATTAATGCAGTCTACTATCTGTCACTAAAGTAAAAGAAAGTAACTGCTTCTGGGGGCACCTGGCTGGATCAGTTGGTAGAAGGTGCGATTCTTAATCTCAGGGTCGTGAGCTCAAGCCTCACATTGGGTGTGGAACCTAGTTAAATAAATAAATAAATAAATAAATAAATAAATAAATAAATAAATTTAAAGAATAAAAATTAAAAAGAAAAAACCGACTCCAAAAGATAATCACATTTCCCATAATTCCAATAAATCTGAGGAAAGCAAAACCCTCACAGGCCTTAAAATAAGAAATAAGAGAATGTCTTTCAAATGTACTGCAGGACCCCTGCACCAGGCTTCAGGGCAACATCAAGTATGTGCACATTTGCATTTCCTTTTCAGAAAAGCAAAATTCATATTTGCTTAACCCAGAATTTATATCCTCACAAACTCTGATACCAAATGGAGCCCAAATAATTCAAGTGGATAAAAAGGCCCAGATGCCTAGATGGAAAGGTACTTAGTAAATCTTAGAGGATAAACTCAGTCTGACTGGACTTTGAACTAGTAATTTATGGCTGCTCCTCAAACAATTCAGGATCCCAGAATTAAGACAACAGACTAGTCCTTCGGGTCCTTCAAGACTTGGCTCAAGGGCCCTCTGGGGCCTCACACAGTGGAGTCGGGAGCCTTCCTCGTTCACTGCTACGACAGTCACCTGGGAACACTGCCTCCACCAGAACGCTTTTCACCTTTGTGTGGAAATGTTGGCGGGCTTGCTGTTTCCAGAAACATCCTCTCAAGATGGAAAGCATGTCAAGGGATCCTAGAAAATTCAAATCAGTCATCTTTGATTCCAAAGCACTTCTGACCTGGTAGATAATTACTGGATGGGTGGACGGACAGATGGACGGGTGAAAAGTGTATGGTCTGCCACTGTCACTGAGCACCAGGGTCCCCCATCTTCCTTAATGGGCCCTAATTAAGTCTAATTAACGTTTGTGGCAGTTCACCGTTGCTAAAAATAATAGAACCACACTATATTTGTGTAGCTTATCACAGTTTACAAAGCACCTCCACATGTATCACCAAATCTGAACCTCACAAAGTTCTCTGAGACTGAGTTATTTTATCACTTTTCTCCTCCTCTTTCTCTAATGAGGCTTGAGGAGGTTAAGGGGCTCATTACAGGCTTCCCATCAAGTAAAGAAGCCCACAGCCAAACCCAGGTGGCTAGTCCCCAGTCAGCACTCCTCCCACCCAAGACTAGGGCTCGGTTCATAACAGCCGGTACCGCTGTGCCAGGCACTTCCACGGATTTCAGTTGATCTGCTCAACAACCTCATGGGACACTAAGGTATTGCCTCTTTCAACAGAGAAGGAAAGAAGCCAATGGAGCCCTAGGGGCAGCAGCAGATGCAGAACCCAAGTCCAGCCTTAACTATTTCAAAATCCGTGTTTCCTGAACAATGATATGCTCAAGCTGGCCCCAGAAGGTTATCAGGGACAAGTTCTCCACATTCAGCAAAACAAGGTGGGTACTAAGGAGTTGATTCCGGGGTCAGATGCCTGGACTTGAATATTGCCTGTGCTTTACTCACTGTACAAATCCAGACAAGTTACTAAACAGCTCTGTGACTCAGTTCCTCTATCTGTAATACTGAAGTAATAACACGGTCTACCTCGTAGGGTTGTTATGACAATTAAATTAGCTAATATATACAAAGGACTTAAAACACTGCCTAGTATGTAGTAAGGATATAAACGTTTCCTAAATAACAAAATACTATTCAATTTTGTGAACATTATATATAGTAGGATACAATTATGCTGAGGAAGTTTAATTCTTTGCACTTGTTTCTTCAAATTAAAAAAAAAATGCCATCTGGTTTGTCATTGTGGAAGAAATATTACTTGTAAACACCTAAATAAGTTTGGCAATGGCATCATTATTTCATTTAGTATTTTAGGGCAATGGGTCTGGAGATTTTCTCCTTAAATATTCATGGATTCAAGTCCGGAATCCACTCCAGCTAAGACAACTTTGAACTTGGGTAATACAGCTAAAAGCCTACAGAGAAGAATCTCAGCTCTCCAACAAAGAGGGTCTGATAAGGCCACGAAATGCAACGGTAGTACAATTTTTGTCTTGTGGTCCCATGACTAAGAACTGGTCACTAGAGCATGAGAGCCTGCTCAGGTGGTAGATGTTCCAACTTGACTTGTCTAGGTTTGACATTTAGGACCCACTAAAACTATCTCATCTTTCCAGGGACTTCATTTACCTATAGCACTAACGTGCCAGGACTGCCATTAGGACACTGGTCCCGTTACATCATTTTCAGCTCAGAGTTATTTGACATTATGTCCTTGTCATCTCAATTCATGGCCACCTACAGAAACCCCTTCTCAGTCCAACTCAGGAAAACCTCAAAGCACCACTGGCAGAGCTGTTACTGATTTTGATAAACATGCTAGTCTTCCTTTTTCTATATTCAAAAGATAAATCCTATGTGCTCCACAGTGACCTTCAGAGTAGTCCCCAGAAATTCTTCAGAAGGAAAAAGGAATCTCTTCAGCATAAATAAGCACCTGAATGCTCCCTAATGCAATGTGTATATTGCAATATATATAATGTATATTATACAAATACTTACACATACATTTGTAGACACACATATATACATGTGTATCTATACATGTGTCTATACATCAGCATTTTTTTTTATTAAATTTTTTTTTCAATGTTTTTTATTTATTTTTGGGACAGAGAGAGACAGAACATGAACGGGGGAGGGGCAGAGAGAGAGGGAGACACAGAATCGGAAACAGGCTCCAGGCTCCAGGCTCCGAGCCATCAGCCCAGAGCCTGACGCGGGGCTCGAACTCACGGACCGCGAGATCGTGACCTGGCCGAAGTCGGACGCTTAACCGACTGCGCCACCCAGGCGCCCCTACATCAGCATTTTATATTCCAGCTGACCCCACTCCCATCCCAGCTACTCCAGGATGACAAAGTATCCACAGGAAAAGAGAATCCTGACAGATCCATATTCCAGAAGCACATGAGTCCTGGAAGTAATGGTCACAATCTGCTACTGGGAAATTAGGGAGTAAAAAAGAAATGTAGTGGAAATCAGATAAGCATCCTTCTCTTTCTCCCTATTTTCTTCAACAAATTCAAAATAGCTTCTAAACTTAAACTGTCCTATACCATAGATTCTAATCTCAGTTAAAAGACAAACTGAGGAAAAGTGGCATTTAAATCAGTGAAGAAATAACTCAACTATTCAATAAAAAGTATTGACACAATTTCTTCCCTACTTCCTATCTTTCTTAAACCGATTAAAATTTTCAGCAGAGAAAATAGAACTGTAAGATACCACAGGAAAATACAGGAAATTTCATTTTTTAATCCTAGGATAGGGAGTCTTTTTAAGCATGACACAGAACCCTGAATATCTAGAGGAAAAGACTGACATAAAAGTGTAACGGATAAAGAAAATATTAGTGACTTACAAAATAAATCCAGTTTCCCTAAATATACCCCCCAAAACCAATCTATAGACCAGTAGAAAAAAGGCAAATATCAAACAAAAAGTGAGCAAAGGGATATAAATAAGCCATTCACAACATAAATAAGTTACAATTAAGATGTGAAAAAAATGATCCACGTAATTAAGAATGGCAAATTTTTTCAAATCAAGATTTTTTTTCTCCCAAGTGTATTTACCCCACCCACCTACCCCTCCCTCCCGTCGGTAAATATGACTACCACCTCCCATGAACATCCTGCCTCAGCATTCAATGCAGAACGCATGTGTGGGGCATGTATAAGAGAATGAGTGTCCTTCAATTACAGAATTTACTTCCTCCCATAAGGAGAGATCGTTATTACATAAAACTGAATGTCAGCTGCCCCCGGCCATACCACCTCTCCAAGAGACCATCAAGAGAAATTTCTCCTCTGTTTCAGCATCTGGAGTACATATTCTACATGTCAGATGCAATGTATTTTTGCCCTTTTGTACTTCTGCACTTTAAAAAGTTCCCTTCCTCATATTAAAAATGAACAGTCATCTTTGAGGAATTAATTGACTCAGTAGATTAACTTCCCTATAAGGAAAGCTAAAACTTTTGCTTAAGGTAAATGCTTAAATTAAAATAGAGCCTAATATAGAAGGAAATCTTTCTCATACCCCTAAAAATATTCACAAACTGTCTTTTTGCTAACAGGAGCAGGAATTTCTTTCTCTGTTCTTCTCCCTCTCCCCCTCTTTTAGGGAGAGAAAGGAGATATTCAAAACAGGAGATTTCATGATAAAGACTTCCAAAACCAACAAACGACAAAAGCCCAAAGATTACTGAAGTCAGTTGTTTTGGTTTTTCTTTATATGAGACAAAAGTAGAACTGAGTGTGTGTACCTGAATAAGCTACGCTCTTTTCATTGTGAGAAGACATCTTTAGAAATTTTGTTGAAATAAAGAATATAACGAACACTGAATCTTTCCAATGAACATATTTAAATGAGAATTTTTCTTCAAAATCTCTTTTTAAAATTTTTCCCAAATATTTTTTAAAAGTCAATGATTTCTTTTTACAGTTCCATTGTAACAATTTCAATTTCAAAGTACTAGACAAATCACCATCGCTTTTCTGATTTTCTAGTACTGGAAGTCCTCTCAGCCAACCGTCTGTCAACTTTAAAGTTCTATCATTAAATCCCCCAAAGGGTAACATTCTAATTTCCCTCTATGCAGTTAAGATATCCAACAGCTCCATTAAAAGCCCCCCACCCTATGTCTGTCCAAGTGATGGGCAGCCTCTCAAAAGCACTGATGACAATGAAATGAAACCAGAAACACCTTGAAGTCACAGAGAAGCCACCAAATGTGGTAAGTACACTCCATTTTTCTTCACTTTCATTTTGAATACTAAATATAAGGAGGATCCAAAGACCATAAATTCGTAAGCAGGCAGTACGGTGAGAAAAAGAACAATGGACAGATAATCCAAATCATGAGTGCTATTCCTAATTCTGAGAATGACTTACTTGATCAATGATCTTGGACCAGACACTTAACCTCTACGGACTTGCTTAGGATCTCTGTGGGATCCTAAAGTCTATCATCTAATCAAAATAACAACACAAAAATTCCATTTTCTTTAAGTGCTTTTTCTCCCGAGACTCTAGGCACAAGGAGACAGGCACACACCTCAGCAAAAATTAAAGCTAACGATCCGGTAAGTTTTGTACATCTGAATACCTCAAATACAGAGTTATCGTTACAGTAAACTTGATAAGCTGAATTATGATTGTTATTGCTTTATATGCCAACTTAAGAAAAAACTCTAGGGGTGCCTGAGTGGCTCAGTCACTTAAGCATCCAACTTCAGCTTAGGTCAGGAGCTCTCCATCTGTGGGTGCTGGGCGCTGACAGCTCGGAGCCTGGATGGAGCCTGCTTCGGAGTCTGTGTCTGCCTCTGCCCCTCCCCCACTCGTGCTCTGTCTCTGTCTGTCTCTCTCTCTCAAAAATAAAACATTAAAAAACAACAACAACAACAACTCTAACTTTTAAAAGGATGTATTTCTTTAAATCATCTCCAGCACGCTGAGGTCTAGGTTGGGAGGTAAGGCTGACGGGGAGAGAGAATGAACCAAACATTACCTATGCTGTCATTTGTCCGAATCTATACCAAAAAGGTGGTCTCCTTTGGCTGTCAACCTCAGGCTATCTTGCATATATGAGGGCCAAGTCGATTCCTTTCTCCCTGACAAAATGCAGGAGATTTGACTCTTTTAAGCCCATGGGCAGGTCTTATAAAACAAAACAACTACAACTTTTAGCCTTCCTAATGGGAAGAAAAGGTTCTCGAATGGAGCCCCAGTATGTTAAGAGTTGAGAAAGATCTTACGCTTACTCCACTGCAACCTCATCATCAGGAAAGCAACGCCCAGGATAGGTTAATAAAATGAATACCCAAAGTCAGACCAACTTTCAGACTAATTTCCTTAAACTATACACCTTCTTTTCTCAGAGTGTGAGATAAAACCATATAATTTTTTCCCAAAAGTTATTTTTGAAAAACAAGCAAACCAGGATACTTTCACCCGACCCCAGGACACATCAGCCCAACTCAAGAACCATAATGTAGCACCCATTCAGGACGAAGACACCAGCATACAAGCTCTCAAGATATACGAATGGGAAAAAGACAGAACTCCTAAGGAATATATTTCTCATCATTGACAAAATAAAAAACCAAACTGGTTCTGTGCATAAAATTTCATTCTTTGGACTACGTGTCAGGAGTGAACGGACTGTAAAAATCAAAGTAATTCTTGAATAGGCAATGAAAACAAGTACAGATCATATTATCACTATATTCAAAAACATGCCTCATATTTGAAAAGAAAGCCCAAATATTCCAACATGTTGTTAACGGAGGGTATATGAAAAGATTCATTCTCTAATTTTTTAACAAATGTATGAGTCGGTAGGAATAGCAAAAAATACAAAACTCTTCCTGCTTGAAAAGAATGCAGGGGAAAAAAAAAACAAAGCTAAAAAGAAAAATCAACCAATTCAAATCATCTCAAACCTCAAAGTTCTAAAAGACTTTTCACTCCTTATTTAAATGGTCTAAAGCAAAATTATTTCAAATTGTGCTCAGTCTTCAACTGAATGCTTTCATATAACTGGAAATGACACTAATTTCATTTGGGAAAGTATATGCCAAAAGTTCTGAATTTTGGGGTCTTTTTTGCCAAAATACTGATATTTACAAACTTACAAAATGTGTACAACCTACAAATAGACTTTTCCACTCCTTTTCTAATAGCACCTCGAGTCTCCAAACTCAGAAGCTCCCGGACTTGTACCCGAACAAGATAGTTTACCTTTAAACACATTTTACAATGTATTAAGGCAATCTCAAATGTAAAAATACAACAGGGAAACAACTGTTTCAGCAAGAACCTGTCTTTCTTGGAAGGTTATGCTTTGTTTCATTAAGCATACTGAAAGGTACACCAGGCGTATGTTACACACGAGGCATACAACAAAACCATTCTACCTCCAAATCAAAGTGTAATAACACTTCAGTAATCCCATAACTGTCATCATGCTGGATTCTAAAGTACGGTATCACTCAACCTAGAGGAGTTGCTATTTCATAGTTAGCCAAATATCCTAACGTTTTTTAATCCAAATATCACTAAAATCTATTCTTTCCAGATCTCTGAGCTTCAAATTTATCAAAAATTCCCAAAGCCTAGAGTTGAAGTCTCATACAAATCAAAACACAACCAGTCACCACAGACTTAGGTTGTAAATACCTAATATGTCTAAAGAATCCACATGGTCAAATTTTTTGTTTTAATTATACTCTCTTTAGAAAACCAAAGGTAAGTATAAAAAAGGGTTTGCCCCAGAAGCACAGGGACAGGAGGCCAGATTCAAAGGCCCTCATTACCAGGGCTGCACCAGATGCCTGGGATTAAAGAGGTGGAGTGGGTTTTAGAAGGTGGGATTCTTTTTTTTTTTTTTTTTAAAGGCTTCATTTTCCCAGACATTTTGGTAACTTCCCTTTTTCAAAATGTCAGGCATCTTTTTTAAAGGAAAAAGCTTTTCTCCTGAGCGGCTTCAAGATCTCCTGACTTTCACAGTACAACAATTAAACCCGTCTCCTGTCCAGATAAACTGAATTGTGTTCAACCCTGGCACGTAACAAAATCATTAAATCTAAGATGCCTCATTTGACAGATGTCTCATTAAGTTCATCTCAAAGTTGAGGTAAGAGATGCCTTTGAAAAGAAGGGGGAAAAAAAAACACCTGTTAACTCTAAGAAAACTTGGGAGAGAGAACTGCTCTCTTAAAATCCACACAGAGCTTCACTCACGTGAAAGAGTAGATATTAATAGTATGTGGCACATCTAAAATCTGCTGCCATGGGAGAAATGCCTCCGCGTGTATGTGTGTTTAACGCATCCCTGGGGACCCAAACAGGATGGAAGGCTGAAGAATCAGGGCATGCACCACCAGCTGCTTAACAAAATTCCACAAATTCAATTCAACAAATGTTTAAACTAAAATGCCAAGTATTACACCAGGCTTGGATCATAAAGAATGTCAATGACTGTTATGTTACCAATAAATCAAATGCAGGACTCTTGAAAAAAAAAAAAAAAAAAAAAGAGCAAGAAACCAAAACACTTTACACTTTAAAAAATAATGACCTTGAGGTAACCAATCATTTAAGGTGGTTGATTTAACAATCTTATAGCAACAAAAAGATACAACTTTTAACCCGGAAACCTTACAAACTAACTTACACACATCTCCTCTCCCTGCATTATTTCACCCAGCACAAAAGACACACATTTTAGAAGTTTCAGAAGCAACAATGAAATTCAGGGAGAAGAGCTTACTCTCTAGCTCTATATAATGTATGAATTATAAAAATAATCATAACAATAGCATAGTAACACCAAAAAAGCACTATCACTAAAGTACCAGTAATTCTATTCTAAAAAGACTTAAGCAAACCTTTTATGATGTATATTTTCAATATTTTACAAGTAAGGCTATATTTTAAAGGAACTGAATTGTCTGTCACACCTCCACCCTGAAAAGTTATCCACTTTTCAGATGAAGTGTTAATTTTCTAGACCCCATGAAGATTTACTGTTTAACAGATAAGGCATGGTCAGATAAAAAAATTAAGTCATTAAGTAAACTTCATTTCCTAGCAACTTAAATGCAAGTATCATTGTTTGCAACCAGAATATTGACAACACTTTAGTACTCTTTCTGTATTGCCTACTAATTTGCCAGTCTTGGTACTCTGGGTGTTTAAAGGCAGCATGATAAAAAAATAAGACCATCAATATTTCATAAGGAATACCACTTTGGACTAGAGGATAATATCACCTCATTACCAACAAAAATAGCATATTTTCTGAATGCTTCTAACCAACTGAAAAATTCAAGTGTAAATGAAATTCAGCATCGATTCATGGAAAGTGATATGAATTGCAAAACAGAATAGCCCAGCTCTCTATATACTCAGCTCTGCCAAGGACTGAAAAACCACAAGCAAGAGGCAAACCTCGCTGTGCATGTTTCTCTCTCTGAAAAGAGGATTGACATCGACTCCTCCCTAATAATGTTTTTGAAAGGACAAATAAGATAATTCATGTGAAAGCCCTTTAAAATTTGTGAAGATGATAAAACCCAACATATTAATAGATGTTCTCAAACCACAGTTACGAAGGAAAAGATAGCATACAGTTTATACCAAAAACAACAAATATAAAATGTAAATCTAAAACAACAAAATTAAAGTTAAACCCTTTGTTCTTAAAATTGAAAGGACTGTTCAAGCACACATTGGTGTCACATGTTCATAGCACGTTACTCAATACTGCTGTAATTATAGTAATAAGAGCCTGCTGGTCAATATTACAGCTTAATGCTGAACCACCCCTTCTCAGTTTCCATGCAGGAAACCATGTAAGGTTTGATCATTCCCAAAAGAGAAAAAGAGAAGAAATATGAGGGGTTAGGAGATTGTTCTCCTGAGCAATCCCAAAAGTCCCATAAAAACATCTTGTCCAAGATTTCACTAGGCACAGTGGGTGTGCTCTCCATTCTGCCAACACCCTTTCCCACTATTACAATTGGAACTGAAATAGCTAAACCACTAAATCTAAAAGGTGGCAGAACAGAGTCAAAAAATATATAGTTTAACACTGCCCTTGGCCAATCACTCAGACTCCCTGGGGAGTCCAAAACACAAAGCTCATTAATGTTTTGAAGTCCATAACTTACGTCAAGCCACATAAATTTTTAAACTTTTTAACCTAAAATTACTCTCTTCCAAGGAAAATTTAAGATAGTTAACTTTAAGAGGAAATTAAATGTTAACATACTTAAAATACTTAAGACCAGTAACTTCATATACAGCCACTTAAATTTGGTCATATTTTAAATCAGCAGCTTAAAGAATGCTTGAAAGATACAATTTTCAAACTAAGTTTTCATTAACAACTCTGTAATTAGATAGCACCTTTCGTCCAACACCTTATACCTCATTAAAGACTTCCATTTTACTTTACCCAAATAAGTATTAAATATTCAAAGCAACTGTGAATGCCTTTCAAAGACTTTTAAGAATAACTTGAGTCAAGTTATAAATACTAAAATTCCATTGAAAGGTGACCTTCAAAAGAATGAAAGTTCTCTGTTGAACAAGAACTTCTCAAAAAAAAAAAAAAAAAAAGTAGCTGACTAGATAACTAGATAGCAGATAATGAGTTCAATTTAAATACAGGAAAGTATTCAAAATGCTTCAAAGGCAACTTCCTAATCTATCCTTAACTCCAAGTACACACCTAAACAAAAAGATACACAGCAAGAAATTTAAAAGTCATACCTAGAATTATAAAAACAAATGTGGCATGCGACACCTTTATCTAAAATAAACTTTAATTCTCTTTTTCCTAAGGATAAAAAATACTACCAAAATGTAACACGTTCTTGTTGGGTGTCCCACTACATTCATTCGACTGCCAGGGTAATTTCTAGGAATCTCCTCCAGCGAGGCACAAACCCTCATTTGCCTGTGAAGTCCTGACGGTGTTCCCATAATAAGTAAGACCACCTTATAACAAGGCCCTTTTGTTCATCAATAACTAAACTTCCTTGCAAAAGTTCAAGTACCATCAGCGCAATTTAGTTCTGTGGCAAATGCATATCAACAGAGACATTTTATGTATTACCTTGGATTCAAAATAGGCTCAACTCTGTGTAAAAAACAAACAACCAGACACCTCTATAACAAGCATCTTGCTTTTGGGACACCTGTACACAGGCTTCATATTCAAGGACAGGTTGGATACCGCGTGTCACGCCCCATTTTATTAGCCATTCTGACAAGCACATGCACAGAAGTATATATGTATTTATGTTGTGTACACAGAAATGAAGCAAGAAACAACTGCTGCTTTTCATAAACAAAAAATATCAAAATGCCCACACCAGAAATTTGACTTAACCAGAAAGAAAATTTGTCACTTCTAGATTGATAAGCTTAAAAAAAACAAAAACCACTGTAGATCAGTCACTTAGAATATTTTAGACACACTTGAAGAGGTAATTAAGGGAATCAAAGATTTAAATTTCATGACTAGGACACCCAAAACCTTTCCCATAGACATTTATCATGATCAACACAAGGACAAGAGACGCAGAGCTTTTTATGTATAAAATGTTCAGTACTGTTTATTCTACATATCCCCTCCTCTCTATATATTTCATTCCATGTAATTGGCTTGGTGATAAGGGCATTTATCATTCTCATGTTAGTATTCTCACTCCAAGTGTGATTACCAGTTAATGCTTTTGTAAAATAACAGTATTTTACAAAACACATGAGCTCCAGGAGATAAGGATGCACTTGTTGTTCCTACATTTAAAAAAAAAAAAAAAAAAAAAAAAAAATCACTGATTTTCTAGGCCATAAACTTTTAAAGCCATGTCTTTCAGTTGAGATGTTATCTTCAGATACCACAAATGCTATAATATCATGATATGGTTTTCTTTAGAAGACAAAAATCCATCAGAAATCCACCTCAGTTATATTAAAACTTCAGTGAAACTTAAAAAGACACCTCACCGAATGCTCCTGGTCTTGCATATTTCAGTGTGGGAGTAAAGATTTATTCATTGACTCAACTGCCACTAAGACACCAGTTGGACCAAAAAACATTAAAGTAGAAAGAATGGCAACAGATTAATCAAGTTACAAATAGGATTACTTTTCCACCAGCACCTATACGCTAGAATTGTAAAGCTGGGGAAGAGTTAAGTCTTCTAATTTTATTACGCTAACTTTATTTTAAATAAAATTTCTCATCACTAAGAACATAATCGGAAAGGAAAATAAAGGAAACATGCAAAGATGCAAACAAATATGAACCTCAAATATAACACCCAGGATGTATAGCTCCCTAATTTGGTATCTGCCAAATCTTTAATCAAAAGAGAAACATTAGTCACCCCTAGTAAGAATTAGATCTAACACGTCAGTCGTATCTCCAAAAGCTGGAAAAAAAATAAAGAGAAAAGTAAAAAAGTTTTAAGCTGGAACTGGAAAAAAAAAAAAAAAGGAAAGAAAAAGAATCAATGAATGAGGAAGATTTTAGATCACATCTCAAGATATGGTAACCACTTCAAGTATTATTGTGATCCCTGCGGCCACACAGTCATGGTCAGATCTAGCTAGAAAGGCTGTAAGTCAGAAATGAGAAAAAGAAATGACACATCACTTTTGATGGGAGAATCAAACTTGCAGGTGAAACCGAAATAAAGCAGAAAAAGCTCTGGGGAAAAAGTCTCACGAAGAGGGGTCCTATCTGCCAGCGAGGACTAAGTGGGCAAATAAGCATGACAGCATGACAGCTGAACCGGATGACGAGAAAGGAGCTCCTGGGAGTCATGCGAGAATGGCAAACGGGGACAACTGCACAAAGAGTGACCTAGAGCATTTCTGCTGCTCATGTCCCCCCCCCCCCCCCGCCGGTATTGTGTGCACGAGACCGTTTACCTGCAATCCCAAACCGCCTCCAACCCAACGTGCCCAGGAGGGGAGGCCTGAAGGAAGTGCCCTCCCTGTTAACATGAAGTCCTACCGCCGTTCTCAGAAGTACCTGCCACCTGTACTTCCTGGTGGCTGTGCCACCGTTTCCACATCGCTTCCCAACCTCTGAGCCCTCAAGACTGACGGCAAGTCTCGGGTCTTAAAACTGCTCGACATACTACTACACAGATGGTCCGTGAAAGCTGCAAAGAAGCAACAAAGACTCCCGAGGACCCGCGTTTACTCCTGGTTGGCACTCAACTCCTCGGGATCTGGAAGTGTTTACAGCCCGCACGTCAACATACAGGTGATTCCCTTACCTGCATAGAAGCGGATGAGGCAGCCAATCTCCGAGTCCATGCCTTCCTCCTGCACCCTCCACAACTCCCCAAATCCCAGTTGGAAGAGGTAGTCATTTTGAATCTGCAATGGCTTCTCGTCCGCCTCCAGGCGCCGGGTGGTCTCCCCGTGGAGCTGCACGTACAGGGTGGGCGGCGGAGGCGCTTTCTCCGGGGCCGCCCCGTTCCCACCCGGGGTCGACTGGGGGCGGCCGAGGGCGGAGGCTGCAGCCGCCTTTTCCTCCCTCGGCCGGTCCCGGGCGGCCCCTCCCGGGCCATCGGCCGCCCTCGGCGCTTTCGGCTGCAGCGGAGGCGGAGAGGCCGTCGGGGAAGGCGGCCGGCCGCCCGCTCCGGGCCGGGACGGCGCAGAGCGGCCGGGCAGGCGGGGCTGGCCCGGAGCCCCCGACGGGGCCGGATCAGCCTCGAGCTCCTCGGACGACGACGACGAGCCGCTGCCGCTGCTGTAGGGGTCCAGCCGGTCGGACACGCTCTCGGCGCTGGGGCTCAGGCTGAAGCTCTCCGTGTCGGAGGTCGGGCCCGCGGCTGCGCCGTCCAGGGACTGCGGGGCGCCCGGCTCCCCCGGGCTGGAGTCAGACGGCGCGGGGCTGGCGCGGGAGGAACGGCGTGCCCACCCGCCCGGGCCGCCCCGCAGCTGCAGGTCCGCGGGAGGCGCGCGCGGCGGGCCCCCGACGGCAGCCAGCCCGCTCCTCCCCGGCGGCGGCCCAAAGTCCCGGGGTTCGGCAGGCGCGAGCCGGGGGCCGACGTCGGGGAGCCGCTCCGCGCCGGCCGCGGGTCCGGGCCCCTTGCCTAGCACCTTCACCACGCCGCCGCCTTTGTGGCCCACCTGCAGCAGGCGGGCGGCCACCTCGCCGGCCGTGGTGTCCAGCGTGCAGAGCACCGGGCGCAGGTAGGTCGAGGCCAGGTGGCGGTCGAAGACATGCACGCAGCCCCGCTGGAGCTGGTGCCTCACCCAGTCCCGGTCCGACGGCTGCAGCTGCAGCATCTGCCGGTGCTTCAGGAGCAGCGTCTTCCTGTCCAGGCTCCGGGTGCACAGGGACGCCGAGGCCGAACAGGAGGCAGAGAGGCCGGCGGCGCCGGGGCAGTGCGAGGCGGCAGCGGCCGCCGCCGCCGCCGACGACGACGAGGAGGACGACGAGGCGGCGGCGGCCGCGGACAGATTCCTCTTCAGCCGCCCTCTCCTCAGCAGGAGGGAGTTGGCGCCGCTGCCCGCCCCGGGCACCGGGGCAGCCCCGCCGGCGGTGGGCTGGGGCGCGCCGCGCCGCCGCCGGCGACCCGTGCCTCCCGCCCGGCCCGGCGGTGGCCCCGGCTGCGCCTCGCCGGGGGCCTCTTCCCGCGCCCCGCCGGTCGGGGCTGCCGAGGTCTGCGCGGGCTCCGGGCTCCGGCCGCCCCCGGCCGCTGCCGCCAGAGCCGCCAAAGCCGCCGCCGCCGCGGGAGCCGGAGCTCGGTCCTCCCTGCTGGTCTCTGGGAGTCGCTGCGCCGTAGCCGCGGCGGCGGGCTCCATTGCAGTGGGGCTTCGCGCTTCCCCCCCAGCTCCGGAGGCAGCGGGAGGAGAGGGAGGCGATGAGGCGAAGGTGGGAGACGGCGGCGCGGGGAGAAGGGAGAAGCCAATGGCGTTCCGCGCGGCCGTTCCAGGGGATTATGTGGCAATTCGGAGCATTCCGTCGGTGTCTCGGTGTTCCATTCCGCGCGCCCGCCCGCCTAGCCGCCACCGCCCCCCCACACACGCCCTCCCCGCCCGGGTCGCGGGCTCTGGAGACGCAGGCCCCGCCCGCTCCCCCCACTTTGCCGGGGCGAACCAGCCGCGTAGCTGGGCTCATTGAATATTAATCACGCGCCGGGAGCGGGAAGGCGGGCGGCGGGCAGGGCGGGAGCTCCACGAGGGCCTCATGAATATGCATCATTAGCATGACGGCATTCCTGGGAGAAGTGGAGAGAGCTGGAGGACGGCGGAGAGGCGGGGCTTCAGGGTAAACAAACGTGACGCGTGCGTACGAGGGCGGGGCGGGGGCGGGGGCAGTATCCCGGGAGGTGCCTGCGATGCCTGGGAGAGGGGCCGGCTGGGGAGAGAGAGAGAGAGAGAGAGAGAGGAGACACACACACAGACGCGCGCTGCGCTTTGGGAGTTGTAGTTCTAGTGCTGGAACGAACATGCCGAAGGAAACAGGGCGAACCACAGGCCCCAGAGTTCCTTATTTTATGCCCCTCCTTCAGCCAGCCGCCGGCTATGGGCAGTGGGTATTGTGCCCTCTGCTGTTAAACTCTGTGCCCGGGAATGTTCTTGTTCATTAATTTGTGCCCAACCCGCCCATTCCCGCTCCCCAGAAGACTTTCGTTTTCCCTGCTAATTTAAAGTGAGGGCTTTGAGGGACGCTAACCGGTACGAAGGTCCCAGTTCCTTGGTTCTCACTTCCACCCATTGTATGAGATGCAAAAACACGCCCACAGCACCACAGGATAACTGGCCATAAAAGTGGCCAACCTCACTTTCCCCACTTTTTCAAGTCCAGGGGAAGACAAAGTCCAATGGGCAATTGTTGAATACGCGTTTTCGAAATCGTGCAACCTGGAGCCTATCCTCTTCCATAGCCATATGCGGGAAGGAAAAGGCAAAGGGCTGCTGTCTTGTTTTTTCCCTTGACCTTAAAGTTTGAAGTAACTTAACGACAACGCAAAGCAGTGGAAAGGAGAAGAAATGGACTGGAGACGTGGGATATGAGATCGGTCCTGTGTGTTCCCTCTTACGTCTTACCTTGGTTTTTCTTAAAACATTAAGAAAAAAAAAAAAACGTTTTCTGCTCCCACAATGTTTAGTTGTGGTCTGAAAAGTTGCATTTTCTCATCGATTTAAACAATATTGTAGGCTAGACAAGAACAGGTTGCTATTCAAAAGAATTTAGTAAACATTTGTAATTGAATTACCATTCCCCCAGATTTATTTTTATAAATTTTCACATGTGAGACTTGTCAACTGCCTCTATCCAGGGCCTCCCTTAACTTCAATAAGGTTAGTAAACCTAGAGGGACATTAGGGGGTGGGGGCAAACAAGCAAGGAGAGAAAAGAGGGAGATCAGGGGCACCTGTCTGGGTCAGTCAAGGGAGCATGAGACTCTTGATCTCCGGGCTGTGAGTTTGAGCCCCATCTTGGGTATAGAGATTATTTAAAAATTAAAAAAAAAAAAAATCTTTTAAAACAATCAGCTGGAACTTGTCGCTGAAATAATAGAAATTGGTAAGGGCAAGTAAAGCCATACTTAGGTTACCTACACTGTTTCACTGAAGAGGAATGGAGGAAGCTACCAGGATGAAAATAAATATTTCTCTTGATGCTGGAAAGTCTTGAGAATGATTTTCTATATCTTTCTTTTGAAGTCTTACCCCTTGGCCTCATGAAACTAATTTTTATTGCATTTCATTTCAATCAACAGAACCAAGTTCCATGTTTTTAAAAATAGGGAGAATGCACATTCTCCCAAAAGAGATAAGATAGTCATGTCAATTAATTTAATAAAAACTATAAACATATTATATACTAGTCACTGTTAAGCAACTAAAAAAATCAGACACTGCCCTTGCCTTCACAGAGCATATAGATTACAAAGAAAGTCAACAAGTGAGAGCGATCTAGAAAAGGGAAAAATACAAGGTGCCATGGGAAAAGACAAAAAATACAACAAGGGGAACTGACCTTGTCCAGGAAGTCAGACAAAGAGACTACCATTGGATGAATTTTTTTGTAACGAAACTGGGTACTTGCTGAAGGATCTGTCTCTGAAAGAAAGCAAAGAGGCAGAAAAAAGGTAATGATACTGAAGATAAATTTCAACTACACTAATCCATATGTTGCCTTGAGTAGCTCCTAACACAAACTGTTCTAGAAATGAAAAGAATGGTATTTTAATTTATCTTGTATTTAATATGATTAAAAAACAAAAGGCATGTTAAATTTCAATGCTAAAACATAGACTGTTTACACAGTCTTCAGTCTTTATATTCATTAGTTCCTTAGTGGATTTCCTACAAACCTGTTTAATTTTTGCTATTGAAGAAATGTATATTAACTCCCATATAGCTAGCTGCTTTCTAGAGGTATATTTGTTTAGCTAGTATAACAGACTCAGGAAACGTTTATTCTAATCATAAATACGGTCACTATTGGCCTAATGTCCATTTGCACCCTAAGAAATTGTAGTACTGTACTTAATCTAGCTCTGGTTCCTGTCATTCAGCTTTATGCAATCACTGCCTTTTTATCCTCTAGGAATTTTGTTTAATCTTTGAAGGTATTTATAACCAAAACACCTCCTTTTCAAGGGGGAAAATTTTAAAGAAAAGGCATAGCTCAGAGAATTTAGTGTCCAAAGTACTGGAGGTGGGAGGGGTTGGGAGTCATCATACACTCCTGCCCTACAGCTGTGAGGAATTACCGATTTGGGAAGAGGAGGGAAATAATGAATAAGGTTAAAGTATCTCAGCATAAAGAAAAAAAGATATACATTCCAGCCTACAAAACAAAACAAAAAATCCTGTGTTGGGGGATAGGGCAGGGAAGAGAAAGAAGGTAGAATATAATTCTTACATAGCTAAACGATTTCCTGCACAGTGCCTATAGTCTGAAAGATGTCATATTCCATTGTACCCAGCGTAATAAAAATCAGAGGTGAGGGAAGAACAGAAGAATAAGGGTTCACAGTGTGATCCATCCCTTGTTCCACCTCCAAACCTTCAATAAAGTTACTAAACTTGGGGGTGAGAGGAGAGACAGAAAGAAAATGGGAGTTCATAATGAGTAGACAGTCCCCTTAACCACTAGATCAACTGGAACCTCATAGTTGAAATAATAGACAAGGGCAATGAATAGATAAGGGCAATGAAACTTGTGCTTAGAACTTGGTAGTATCATGGAACATCATCCAGACCATCTGAGCCAACCCACACTATATGATTTCTTCGAATAAGAAAAGGATTTCAGTGAAGGACAAATGTTTTCCAGACAGCCATGAAATAGCAGCTTCTCCTACTAAAAGTACAGTGGAGAATAGGCCAGTATCCTGAAACCACATAACTCATGAATGCCCCCTACCCTTTTTAAGGTGTTCCAAATTACAATCTAATACCACATTTCTGACAAGCCACACTTTGCAAAGAATCACATCTTAAAATGCTAAAAGATAATCCTGAAAAGAAACAACAGATGTAAAAGTTGCAAACCCTGATGCCAACTTGTTAAAATATTTTCACAGCTAAGTATAGAAAAAGAGAACATAATTTTCAATTTACAGCCACAGTTTATTTTATGCTGTGTGATTTATAACTGACTTGCTGTGTTTTGCATCTAGGTTAATCCTGTTTGCATCCTTAGATCCAAGATAAAAGAAACCATCTTTGGAATTTTTTTCTAATATAAGCAGTTGGAATTTTAATGGAAGCATGAATTGATAGCTGGGATGGTTTCCGTCTGAATTGTTAAGGGCTCAGCTGTGTCCAGAAATAAACTCAGAAAGATGCAATATACAATGTAATACATTTAGTTAGTACATTATGAACAAGGGATCTAATTATAGTTTCACATTCTTATATCCCTTGAGCTACTAGTGGTTTACCATGCCTAAATTGCTCACTATTTACTCATTCTATTTTACTATGAGGGACCCATTTAGCAAATTACTGCTCTAGTGCACTAAATGGGCCCCAGGTGGCTAAACTGAATTCGTATGTTCCCTGCTCACTGGCAGGAAGATACCTTCTGTTCCCTCTAAAGCCTTACCCCTCCCTCACAACATTTACCATTTGAACTCTATCAAGAACTTAGATTGTCACTGTCATCTTAGGCAGTCCACTTTATAAATACACTTGATAGATTTTCAGATTTTAGTGCACCGTTTTAAGTCCCGTGATTCTTTGTCTTTTCCTTATATCTCACATCCTGCCTCACAGAAATAAACAAATGTGTTATATTACAGCACAACAATGAAGTGTTAGACCAAGAAATAGAGACCTTGTAAGCCCCCCTCTTCCAGGAACAATGTAAATCACCTGGGACACTTCTGGAACAGATTTATTGAAATCGTATGTGTAGGTACCATTTACCCTGAGTAACTAGTTTAGACAAAAATACCTGCCCTAAGGAAGCTTATATAAAAGCATTATCATTCTTTTTAAATCTTTAGCTAAAATTGACTTACTCTTTTTTTTTTTTTAATTTTATTTATTTTTGAGAGAGTGCATGCCCACAAGCAGGGGAAGGTTGGGGAGTGGAGCGGGGACAGAAGATCTGAAGCAGTCTTCAGGTGTTGACGGCAGAGAGCCTCATGCAGGGCTGGAACTCAGGAACCATGAGTTCAGGTCAGGAACCATGACCTGAGCCAAAGTTGGACGCTTAAACAACTGAGCCACCCGGCTGCCTCGACCTACTCTTTTCTTTTATATAAACAGTTCTTGTTTCAGGCAAATGGGAAATACGGAAATCTACATAGATTAGTTACATATTAGTGTATAAATATTTCTTCCCAAAGCATTCTTTGTTCTTTATCTTACATAGGAATTCATTATACAATTGTTTAAATAGTGGGCCTTTGTAATATTTACACGTTTAAAATATATTAATTTTAAAAATCGATTTACACTCAGCTTTTTAGAAACTCATTTTGGATTCTAGTCTGTCCCATATGCCTAAGATCTCTTTCCATCAAGATTCCTGTCTAACAAAAAAAAAAAAAAAAAAAAAAAAAGAAAGAAAAAAAAGTCTTTCCAAAATCATCCCAAAGCATTTCCCCTAAATCTTCCATGACTAAAAATAGAAAAGTAGTCTCCAGATAATGATTTCCCTATATTTATAGTCATTAATTATACCCTAAAAAAGTAGCATGGGTATTCTCTTTTGTTGTCCCAAAACAGAGTGATTATGGAACACACAATCAATTCCTAAAAATCTTACCCTTTTCCCCTTACTTCCCATCACACCCACCAGTCTGGACTCCTAGATATAGTTGTTTCTTAGGGCTGTCATAACAAAGTACCTTGAACTAGATGGCATAAAACAACAAGTTTATTCTATCACAGTTCTGGAGTCTGGAAGTCCAAAGTCAAGGTGTCAGCAGGACCAAGCTTGCTCTGAAGGCTTGGGGGGCCTCCTTTCTTGCCTCCCCGTTCCAGCTTCTCCCGGTTACAGCCCTGCTTGGCTTGGAGGTACATCCTCCAATCTCTGTTTTCTGGCACCTGTCATTGCATGGCCTTCTCCCTGTGTCTCTGCGTCCAAACTCCTCTTCTTATAAGGGTAACAATCATTGGACCAGGGCCCATTATGGTCTCATCCTAACTTTGCATCTGCAAAGACCCTATTTCAAAATATGGTCACCCTCTCACGAACCAAGTAGTTACCAATTTGGGGTGGGGACACTCTAGTACACTAGGTGTTTTGTAGTGCTCTCTAGGAGACACAGTCTGAAATTTATCAGACTTCTAAATTTCAGGGATTCGTAAAATCCCACCACCCCCAAAAATTGATGACCAAACTAGGGATTTCAACCTTTTACTCATTCATTTAAATATTCACTGAGTCTCCTACATCAGGCACTAAGCTAGGTCTGAGTACATAATAGCGAATAAAAGAGTTGTAAGCATTGCCCTAGAAAATATTTTTAAACTATAAATACCATAAAAATACTATTAAAGAAAGTGCACTTTAACACAGAGAAAAACATAGGAATGACAAGTCTCAGCATAAACAAAGAGGTAGTCTCTTTAAATCAAACAAAATTACCTTTATGGAAAATTCCTTACTTTGTCCTTTTTTTCCTTGTGTTACCATAAATCAAGAAAAATACCATGGCAAACCAGTGCCAGATCTCAGACTAGCCTTTGGTAATCACAGCACTAGAGCTTGCAAAGAGTTCTCTCTAGTGCTCTTCCATTCTGTAGCCCATAATATGTGGTTAGGTAAGTGCAGAGCTATCACCTTCCAGAATTCAACAATTTATAACGATCTGTTGCCATGTAGATCAAAATACTACAAAATGTAACCACTGCACCAGTACCATATAATGCGTGTGATCTTACCATACCTCGGTGGTAACAATGGGGTGCCAGGAAAATCAAGCAGACATGCTCAGTGGGGTGTATGAGTAAGTTTGGATATAATGATGGTGACAATGGCAGAGTAACATTCTCAGCCTTCTACATATTCCATAATTGAAAGGTAGCTACGTGTAACATTTTAGAGGAGTTCAATAATGTCTAAGGTTGGAAGTCAGAAGTCCTCATTCTAGTCCCTATACAAACTAGTTAAGTATGACCTAAGGAAGACCTCCAACCTCAAGGAGGTTTCAGTTACTGATTTATGAAATGAAGCGACTGGACTAGACAGTGTGTCTAAAGTCTCTTCTGGCTCAAAAAATATATATATTTCTGATTCTGGCTAAAAACAAAATTGTCTAATTTGGAACATTGGCAAATGTTTTTGTTAGTCAAAAAGCAGAGAGCTTCACATTTAGATGCTATTAATTTGTGTGTGGGGGGAGCCTTTTAAGACTTATTCTTGCCATTTTAAAAAAGTTTTAATGCATTGAAAATAACAGCAGGTTTATTCTGACATTTAAGAAAACTGCTGGGCTGTCAGTCCTTTGAAATCGGAATTTGTCATCAGTAGGAACCAGTCTATGACAACAAGATCCATGGCTTCGGATTCCCAAACTCCAGGGTCTTTATCAGTTTTTTCTTGTATAGTCACAGATGGCTAGAAATCTCAGCACAAAGTAAGGTCAGGGCACAGAACGTCAGTCCCAGTGAGCACATGTGTAGTAGGAGACACTGACAAGGATATTGACAGCAGCTGCAGTCAGTGACACGAGAACCTGGGTCCATCAACAGTAGAACGGATGAATCAGTGGTAGTATAGTCTACACTGAAATACCCACACAGCAACAAAAGTGAATAAATGCTCACAATGCTAAGCAATATGAATGAATCGTAGCATGTTGATTAAAGAAGCCAGGCATGGCAGAATGCTTACCATATGACTCCATTTATATCAAGTTCAAGAATAAGCTAAACAAATCTATATCTTTTTAGGGAGGCAGTTTATGCGGTAAAACTTAAACAAAAGGAAAAGGCAATAATGGCACAAAACCACTAGGCAGGAGCAATGGGAAGGGGCCTAGGGTGACTTCTGAGGCTGATAGTGTTCTGTCTTGGGTTATCTAGGTCCCTCTTTTTAGAAAATGTGTTCAGTTGTACTTTTGTGTTTTATATACTATCCTATTTATATTATACTTCATAACAAAGGTGTTTTTTTCCAAAAAAAAAAATCAACTGTGAGGTTTTTGTTACAATCTGAATTTCTACATTTTGTCCACAATTAAGAGTTTAAACTTATGTTAAGTTTCCCATCACTTATTTAATTCATTTAAAATGTTATTTATAAGGGCACCTGGATGGCTCAGGTCATGATCTCCTGGTTGGTGAGTTCAAGCCCCACGTCGGGCTCTGTGCTGACAGCTCAGAGCCTGGAGCCTGCCTGGGATTCTGTGCCTCCCTCTCTCTCTGCCCCTCCCCTGCTCATGCTGTCTTCTCTGTCTACCCAAAATAAATAAACATTAAAAAAATTTTAAATAATAAAATAAAATGTTATTTATAATTTAAAACAATCGATAAGCTATCAACCTAATTTAAGAGCCCTAAATATTAATTCTAAGAGTTCATTATAGAAAGTCTGGACAATACTGAAAACTGTAAGGATGCAAAGGAGAACAAAACAATCCAATGACTCCTAGTTATTTTCACATATTTCCTCTCAGATTTTTAAATGCATTTTAATGTAGTAGAGATCATAATGTAGCTACAATTTTTTTTATCCTGCTTTTCTCACTCAAAACTATCCCATAAATACTTTTCCATGTTACTAAAAGAAAAAAAAAACTCACCACAATTTTTAATTTCTAAATAAAAAATGCATCATTTTGGAGAACCATAATTTATTTAAGAGCTCTGTGAAAAGTGAATTAATGATTGGGTTCAGGACACTACTGGCCCTCAGTGTTTTTATGCTATTTTTTGTACCGTTCTTCCTTGTGGAAATAAGAATATGGTGATAGCCTATTTCACCATAGTCATCTTTTCTGATCTCCCCATCTTTCTACCACAATTTAGCAGCATTTCATTTTTTTTAAGTTTATTTATTTATTTTGAGAGAGACAGAGACAGCATGAGCTGGGAAGGGGGTTGGGGTGCAGAGAGACAGGAGAGAGAGAATCCAAGCAGGCTCCGTGCTGCCAGCTGAGGAGCCCGACACGGGCTTGAACCCATGAACTGTAAGATCATGACCTGAGCTGAAACCAAGAGTCCAATGACCACGCGTAACCACTGAGCCACCCAGATGCCTCGCTATTGTTTCTTTCTCAAAATTGCCCCTCACTCCTCTGTATTGTTACGTTAAAAATGAGTACTTAAAAAAACAAAACAAAACAAAACAAAACAAAACAAAACCCGTTCTGGACCCAGGTGGCGGGCGGGGCCAAGCCTGATTGGCAGAGCCAATCACTTTGAACGTGATTAAAAAATGAGCCCCAGGAGGGACGCCCAGATGGCTCAGTCAATTAAGCATCTGACTTAGCAGCAAGGGGGAGCCCTGACACCCCCCTCTTCCCACCCCTCCCCAACCACCATACTTTCTTTTGACAGTCAAATGAAACACTCCAAGAAATCCCAGGAGTGTTTGGGTATTTGGGTTTTTTGGGGTTTCTCCCCCAAGAGCCGCCCCCCCCCCCATATTTTGGTTTAAAGTAAGTAATGCAAAGATAAACCGTCCAGAACTGGCCTGTCTGGAGTTTGGAGGAAACAGGACCAGAGTGTAAGTTACCTTCGTCTTCTCCCATCCAGGCACAACCCCAGCCTGACCATGTGGCTCATGCCAGCCTCCTGGAACAACCAAAACTATCTCTCTTACTTCTCCTCATTGATTCGCTTACTGCTTCCCTTCCCCAAATACACAGATTCCGTTTGGCAAATACCCAGATTCACTACCTCTCTTGCACAAGAGGTAAAACTTCGCTAGGCCCCGAGATGAGTGACAAAGTTGGCAGGGAGAAAGTGCAGGAGACAGAGCGGAGCTGAAACAGGAAAAAACAGGCTCAAGCCCCACCTATGCTCCTGAGATTCCCATGGACGTGGCTGTTTTGACAAGCCCAGGTAAGGCGGTAGGGCTTTGGAGAAGGACACAGACCTCCACGGTGCCACCCACTGAGGCCCTCAGTCCTCACTCCAGGCAAACACATCTGGCCAATGGCGTCCAGTTCAGAACCAAAGGGGACCGGAGGGTCTTTCGTTCTACACCTGGGGACACAGGTGTCAAACGCACACCCAGCATCTGGAGTCCAGTCCTGACAACCGTCAACTCCCAGAGCAGCTCCCCAGCTGGGCAGGGCTCCCGCAAAGCCCATCCAACTTGCAGGCAGGTAAAGCAGTCGGCATAGGCAGCAGGTGGTAACTCCAGCACGCGTTTATTAATAGTATCTTTACCAGGTCCCTGACCAGAAGGTGACCAGGACAACCTTAATGATTCCCTCCGCTGAACTAAACTTGAGACAGGCTTCTTTCTGACTGCAGGCCCCCAGCCTCCCTTTATTTAGAGCTCTTCTTTTTTTTTTTCTTTTAATGTTTTATTTCTGAGACAGAGAGAGACAGAGCATGAGCAGGGGAGGGGCAGAGAGAGAGGGAGACACAGAATCAGAAGCAGGCTCCAGGCTCTGAGCGGTCAGCACAGAGCCCGACGAGGGGCTCGAACTCACAAACCGTGAGATCATGACCTGAGCCGAAGTCAGTCGCTCAACCAACTGAGCCACCCAGGTGCCCCAATTTAGAGTTCTTCTTTAGAACATTCAAAACTGTTGCTTCTCTACCCCTCTAAGATGTATGTCAATCTTTTCCTAAACCCTCCTGTGAGTTTTTCAACCCAGAAATGTTTTTCTCAAGGATCTGTGAGTCATCTCTTTGAAATGTCATTGAAGGAGAGAGTGGAGTTATCTCCTAGTCTCTATGGGAAGGAAAGAGCCTAATTTCAGTGGGGGCGGAGGTGGGGAGAGGGGGCTTGCTCCAAGTTGCAAAACGACCTCCTATGGTAAAAAAGGTAAGAAATTTATTGTTCCTTTGGAAAATTCCATTTGCAAATACAGGTGGCCTAACATCCTCCAGTACTCTCTCATTTGCTCATCTCAGCCCTTAAAAACTCTTCTGTACCCTCCTTTAGTGGAGGTGAGCTCAGGCTGAACTTCTTTTATATTACTTGTTTTATATTACCTTATTAATAGAGCCTTAAATAAAGTCTTCCTTGTCTCTTTAACTTTGGCTCATTTTTTTTTTTTTTTGGAACAGAAAATCTAGTCTCTGACTTTTCCCCAACCTCTAAACAAGTTACAATTTTTGCACAGTGGCCTCATGCTTGTGAATAAGAATTCCCCTGGAACCTAGACTCAAACCTGCAACAGTGGACAGTTAAGAGAGAGGACTTGAGAAGAAAGGCTTTCCTTCCCTAGAACATCTCCTTAGCTTCTCCAGTTACCTAGACAGAGTTGCAGTGACTATATTCAGATAAAGTAATAGATGGGAGGACCAAGGTCTTTGAGAAAGACAGAGAGAGCTCATTATTCTTAGGCTATAATTAAAATGCTATGGGGCACCATACCAAAAATTTAATCTGAGATGGATCTTAGATCTAAATATGAAAGTTAAAATAACAAAACTTCTGAAAATGACCTTGTGATAGGCAAAGCTTTTAAAACACAAAAGAACGTCTGCTCATCCAAAGGCATCATCAAGAGAGTGAGAGTACAAACCACAGACCTTGGGGAGACAAAGGATTTATATTCAGAATGTAAAAGGAACTCCTACAAATCAATACGAAAGAGACAATCTGTTCAAAAATAACAGGCTAAACAACAAACCGCTTAAGTAGGCACTTAACAAAAGAAGATAAGCAAAAAGTCAACTAGCATGTGAAAAGGTGCCCCCCAGGATTACTCATCTGGAAAATGTGAATCAAAACTACATACTTTAGAACGGCTGAAATTGGGGTTCCTCGGTAGCTCAGTCAGTTGAGTGTCTGACTCTTGATGTCAGTTCAGGTCACCTTCCCAGGGTTGTGGGATCGAGCCCTGCATCAGGCTCAACGCTGCGTGTGCCCCTTCCCTGCTTGTGCGTGCTCTCTCTCTCTCTCTCTCTCAAAATAAATAAATAAACTTTTTAAAAAAATGGCTAAAATTAAGAGACAATGCCAAGCGATAGAAAGATTATAAAGCAACTACAATTTTTCCCATAGGTAGATCTGTGTGATATGAGTACTTTACGGATAATCCTTTAATAAAAGGTTTTGTCTTTAAGACATGGGAAAGTTGGATTTACTTAACACTGTAATTACATACGACTCTGGGCTCTGGGTGGGTGAGATAGGAGACAGGTGGAGCGTTGGGTAAGGTAGGCAGACCCAGGGAAAAACAAAACTGGTGGAATATCTGGAGACAACGCCCAAATAGGCAGCAAAATCTGAAGAGAAAGTAGAATGGTATTCACCTTGCAATTTTGTCCATGAATCTTAATTGCCACATTTTTTTCTGAAAGAGAAATTTTCTGTACAAAAGCACATGGACCAGGACTTGTTTCTCCTTGTGTTTTTCTCAAATGTTTATTTATTTATTTTGACACACAGAGAGAGAGACAGTGTGAGTCAGGGAAGGGCAGAGAGAGAGGGACAGGGAAAGAGAGAATCCCAAGCAGGCTCCATGCCATGTGAAACCTGAGGCACAGAGGCTGCATCTCACAACCATGAGATCATGACCTGAACTGAAATCAAGAGCCGGATGCCCAACCGACTGAGCCACCGGGGTGCCCCTGTTTCTCCTTGTTTGAGTACCATGTGAACCTACAGATCTGGACTCAAAATGAATTGTATTTATTGACTTTGGGCAATACAATACGATTCCCTAAATTGTGACGACAGCAGCTACATTGATTAACTCATTCTGGGAAGTTTGATACCAGGCACTGTGATAAGTATGAAGAATACAGCGATGACCACATCATCCATATGGATCTTACAACTTTGGAAGGGAAAATGCCCAGCTAGCAACAAGCACTGCTCCTGTAAAACTGTATGCCCAGCTCTCCAACAGGAATCAACTTCCAACTGGAATTCAGTTCTGTCCTTTAGAATAATGCCAGCTGGTAAGTGAGAGAGGAATTGAGGCGGGGAAGGCAGGAGGGAAGGAGGACACAAGGAAGTAGGTGCTTCCTTCACTGGATTGGAGTACGATATAGTTTTTAAAATTGAAAAATAGGAAAAACTCAAAATCTGACAATTAGAAGAGGGCTTTCTGCCCCCAGAATACTGCAAAGAACGAAAAATTCTTTCCTAATTATGCCTTTTCCGTGTTCTGAAAGTTGACACTTTCATATTAACATACATCATCTAGAATTATGACCTGCTTTTCCTCTGGTGCTTGAACGTGTAAAAACCTAACTGTGAAATCAATTCATGTTAGATCTGAATCAGGCAAAGTGCACTGAAGGATAATAGCATGGAAGATCTCATATTTTCCCCTCCTCAAATGTAAGTACATAAATACTATTAATCAGATATGATTGATGAGATTTATAATTAATAGTGATACCAAAACACAGGGAGAAAAAGGAAATGTTAGTGTGTTTACATTTTTTAAAAAAGGTTGGAGACTCATAATCTAGCATTTTAAAAGACTCAGGGACAGAGAACCACTAGAATTTCAAAAATAAGTATTAGAGTATTTTAGGGTATTTGAGTATACATCAGTTCTATTTTAAATTAACTATTGTTTCAAAATGAACACAATTTCTATGTAGGACTGAACACAAACAAGCCTGATTTTTTTCATTAATATTGGGAGGGAGCAGACATTTTCGGATGAAAAAATCTCAAGCCCACTGCAAAAAAAATGGAAGAAGGAAAAAATAACTAACAAAGCTCTAGCTGTTGTTCTTTTGTGTACATAGTAAGTCAGCTTGCATTAAATTTATATCTAAAGGTCAATTAAATTATAGAACTTTTTTTCCAATTACAGTTCATTTTCTAATCCATCTAACTTTTTTTTTTTCAGTCTGGACTATAGACAAAGAATAAGATGTACTCCAAAAATAATGCCTTGCATCCTTATAGCACATTACTGTTGACAAAGTGTTTTCACGTACATCATCTCACCTGATTCTCCCAACAAATCTGGGAAATAGATAAGTGACATCACCAGGACATAGGCAGTTCTGATTTGGCTCTTTCACTCACGAACTTTGAGGACAAAGTCTCTGCAAATAAAGAGTCATTGAAATTTGTAGAAATAGCCTATACTAAGGTGTAAATATATTGCTACGGAGACCCCAAAACTACCCCAGCTCAATAATCCAGGTGATTAAGGTATACGGCCGCCTCGCCAACTGTGTAGTAATGTTATTGTCTAAAAGAAGGATGTTTCGGCAGAAGGGTGTTATCATCTGAAGGGAGCCAAAGAATAAGAATTGACCCACATCGTCTGGGAAAACAGTGTTCTCTTCAGTAACGGAGGTAAACACCGGTTGTTTCGGCAGCATCTGGTGAAGACCCCTGATCAGCCGAGAGAGGAAGGTTGGGAGTGAAGAAGCCTACCCAGAGGAGAAATGAGCTTATGCTGAGTCCTGGAAGACTAGACTGGTCATGCCAAAGGGAAGGGGCCCAGCAGAGCTTATAGCTGATTTACTGTGTGATACTTACCTCTCTGGATTTCACTCTCTCATCCATAAAAGTCTGTGATCCCTTGGTTCCATTCATCATGCTGGGTGACCAAGTTCACTAACAGAAAATCTGAAATCCTCCTGCTTGTGGCCAAAATAAAGTTTGGCCCCTTTGTGACTTCTTGGCAAAAGCCATCAAGGGCACCTCAGTGCACTTGTACCCATTAGTAGGTACACGATGTCTTCTCTTTCCGATGTGCAAATACAGAAGTGCAATGCTTTTTCTATGCCCATTTCAAAGAGTGACAAAGTCCAAGTCATTCAAGGACAGTACAAAAGTCAGCAAACTGGCCAGGTAGTCCGGGTGTATAAGACAAATACATCATCTACACTGACTATGTGCAGCATGATTTAACAATACAGTGCAGCTGTCTAACAGTACAACCATCCGCATGTACATTTGCCCCAGAAACTGGTCACCGCATGCTCAACCTGGGCGGAAACCATGAAAAGACCAAGAAGAAATGGAAGAGGACAAATATAAGGAAGAAACTATTGAGAGAAAAAAAAAAAAAAAACAGTCACAAAATTACCTTATATACAACATAGTAAAAACAAGATCAATTTCTGGCATAAGAAAGCAGACTAACAATACTCATTTAATACTCATCTCTCAAGAAATCCCACTAAAGTGGTAGTGGACTTTAATGATGATAGATAAATAATAGAAAGATAGAGAAATAGATAGACAGATAGGTAGGGACAGATAGGAAGAAGCAAAGCACTAAAATAAAATTTTGGAAGCTGAACACCTAAGGGATGCGTGGTAACTGAGTTAGCAGAACTAAGAAACTGAACCCTAAACCAGCAGTGGGGAAATCTGAGAAGCACCGTACTTTGCAATAAAGAACTTCCTAAAAACACAAGAGCTGGTGACACCAGGCTCTCCTTGGAAGGAATAAATGTTGGATTTAAAAAGAAGACACTGCCAGTCTATTCAGGAAGCAGTGATAGCATTTAGCTCTCCTGTGCACTTCACCAGGAGTGGGACTAATTGTTCTTCAGAGTTTATTCCCTGGAAATAGATTAAATAGAGTTCTGGGATGTGGAACAAGCTTAGTAGCACGATTGAAGTGGGGATTAGGGTGAAGTTTTACACGTCCTCCCAGTCCTGTTCCTCCGTGCAGCCTCCAGGCCCCAAACTATCACATGCAGTGGGACATGGTCAGCCCTGCACAGGGCACCTGGCTGAAGGAGTGAGTGAGCCTGAAATCCAGCTCTTGCTTCGCTCACCGGCCGTGTGCCCTGGTGCAGGGCTGTGCCCAGAGGCAGGTGCACCTCTTCCTCGTTCTGCAGAAGGTACTATCTAATCAACAAGCCCTGCTTCTGCAGAGCTGACTTTCAGAGAAGCTGCCTTTTCTTGATTCTCACAAAGCCCCTGCCCGGGGCTCTGGCAGCCGAACTTATCTTCGTGAAAGATCTTCGCAGGGGCGACTGGCAAACGTCCCCCAGAATACCCACCGCCTCCCAGCCAGGTTGCTCTGCAGCAAAGTCCACCGTGGAGGAGCTGTGTGCACACAGGTGGAGGGAGGCACAGCCGAGAATCAAACCCGAGGGAAAACTTTCGCAAGAAAACGGAAGCAAGCTGAAAAGAGCAACTCGAAGGAAACAGACTTTTTAAAAAGGACTCCTGGGTGTCATCAGAGAAGAGAAAATATTGCCTGTGTGAACCAAGAACAAGAAGGCATAAAAAAGAAACCGCAAACAAGAAAGAGATTTTTACATTAAAATAGGACAAAGGAAATGAAAACTTTGAAAGAAAGCTTGGCAGAAAAGTAGAGGAAATAGAAAAAAAAAACAGAGAAGAAAATTAGAGAAGGGTTAATATCCAAATACCAGAGAATAGAAATCATAAAGGACACTTTTCTAGAATCAAAGAACGTCAATTTCTAGATTTCTGGGGCCCATCCAGTACCCAGCATGGTAGATTGAAAAAATAGATCTAAATCGAGGTGCATCATCATGAGATTTCAAGACATTAAGTACAAAGAAAAAAAAAAAAAACTCCTAAAGGTTCTATAGTGTGGGAAAATTTATATTCAAAGTCTGAGAAATCAGAATTGCTTCAGACTTCTTCTCAGGAGCAAAGCAGCAGACAGTAATGCCTTCATATTTCCAAAGGGAAATGACTCCCATCTTAGCATTAGTCAAATGACTAATTATAACTCAGGATAGATAGGAAGGAAGGAAGGAAGCAACGAATGAATGAACGAATGAACAAGGGCAAAACAGAGTCATGATACTTTCTCAGATATGCAAAGTCCTGCAAACTTTATCTACCATTTTCTCTTTCTCAGGAATCTCCTGAAGAATGCGCTATAGTGAAATGAAGAGATGTATGTACCAAGAAATAGGGAAGTTAGAGGATCTGGAAAACATAAGACCCCAGCTCAGGGGAGGGGAAGAAGATCCCCAGGTTGACGGTCAAGGGAAACTCCATACCAGCAGCTGTACCAAAAAGTCCCGGAGGGCAGCCTGTCCAGGGTGAAGAAGTTCAGAAGCCTCCTCCGGAGATAAAATTAGTAAATTTCCTGGTGGGTTTCAACACAATGAGAAGATACTTGCTCTCCCGGGAAAGAGTTTGGGTAATTCATGGTAATTAAGACAACCAAGTGAATGAAAAACCAAGACAATTCTTTTTTTTTTTTTTTAATGTTTATTTATTTTTGAGCAGGGAGGGCAGAGAGAAGGGGACAGAGGATGTGAAGTGGGCTCTGTGCTGACAGCAGAGAGCCCTACAGGGGGCTCAAACTCATGACCCTGGAGATTGTGACCTGAGCTGAAGTCAGACACTCAACCAACTGAGCCACCCAGGCGTCCCCAAACCAAGACAACTATTAACTTCAGGGGAAACCAAGTTTTAAGAGATAGGACAAGTCAGGGTGCCTGGGTGGCTCAGTCGGTTGGGCATCTGACTCTTGGTTTCATGACCTCAAGGTTTGTGGGTTCAAGCCCCACATCAGGCTCTGTGCTTATAGTGCAGAGCCTGCTTGGGATTCTCTCTCTCTGCACCTCCCCCGCTCTCTCTCTCTCTCAAAAATAAATAAATAAACATTTTAAAATAAGATAGGGTGATGGGGTGCCTGGGTGGCTCAGTCAGTTGAGTGTCCGACTTTGGCTCAGGTCATGATCTCACGGCTTGTGAGTTCGAGTCCCATGTCAGGCTCTGTGATGACAGCTCAGAGCCTGGAGCCTGCTTTGAATTCAGTGTCCCTCTCTTGCTCTGCCCCTCCCCTGCTCATGCTCTCTCTCTCTCTCTCTCTCTCTCTCTCTCTACCAAGAATAAATAAAACATTAAAAAAAAAAAGATAGGATGAGTAGTCTTAAAAATATGACGTTACTCAGCAATATGACATCGTCCAAAAAATAGTTGAAAATTGATCTAACCAAAATTGTGATTTCAGTCTTCAGGGAGGATGCCTGGACAGAGAGTGTAAGCGTGTGATACTGATGGTAAGATTTATAATGCCTCCAATGGAAAAACGCAAGAAGTAGCAACTTAGGTTATTTTTTGATGAGGAAGAAATACCAAAATAAATAGTTAAAATGTTTGAAAGCATTTGTCTTTTAGGGAGAAGGAAATGGGGGAGCAGGGAACTGCCAGTTTATGAAGTAAAACTATTTGGCTGTTTATGAATAACACTGATGAAAACAAAAATTAAATTTTTAAAAATCAGAAGGACCAGAGGCACCTGGGTGGCTCAGTAGGTTAGGCGTCTGACTTCCGCTCAGGTCGTGATCTTGCAGTTCGTGGGTTCGAGCCCTGCATTGGGCTCTGTGCTACCAGCTCAGAGCCTGGAGCCTGTTTCGGATTCCGTGTCTCCCTTTCCCCCTGCCCCTTCTCCACTTGTGCTGCCTCTCTCTCTCTCTCTCTCAAAAATAAAGGAACATTAAAAAAAAATTGTTTTAATAAAAATATCAGAGGGACCATATTTTTTGTTGGACGGAGGGAAGAGGAGAAATAAATTGGGTTTAAAATCAAGTATCATTTGCAGCAGAGGCAAGATGTTCAGGCCATCAAAAACAAGAGATGGGAGCTTGGGAGGCAGGACGAGGTTCGCAATAGAGATTTTGTAATTATTTAGACTAGAAGAGAATGAGCTCTATAGGAAAAATGGTGCTGAGCAGTAAAAGAGAGGTCTTGAAGATAAACATGTCCTAAGTGCCGTTTAGAGTGTCAGGAGAGAAAAAAGGCTCCATTATGAGAGCAGCAGAGAAAACCAAGGAACATAGGAGTTTCAATGGGGAGGGAAAGGGAATGATTAAGGTCAAGTACTCAGAGGGTCAAAGAGGCCCAGACCATTAGAATAAACAATGAAAAATTTCTAAAGAGGGTATTGTAATCTAAGGATTAAGTTCACACCCTATAATAAGCCTTAAATTAAAAAAGGTTTGGGGTTTTGGAATGACCTTGTATTTTTCCAGGACACCATACAATGACTGTGACCCTGTTTTCAGTAAATACACAGTTGTCTTTCATGGTGCCGTCGCACAAACCCTGCATTAATAAGAAAGTGAATCTTAGGGCATATTGTCATTACCATTCCCATACAAAGCTCTGTCCCTGGTTGTTGTGGGGTTTTTTTTTCCACACAAGGGCTGGCATTGTCTGTGTCAGAGATGAGCATTTGGACTAAAGTTCACGGCTTGGCTAGGATCTTCCTTTTGGCTGCATTTCCCGGGTGATCAGCTGCCTGTCATTGGCTGCGGCGTTACTGAGACCCCAAACAAGAAGGAAGCACGAGAAAACAAACAAAATGGCGTGTCAAAGGCTACATTCAAAATACCAAATATTATGTTAAATCTCAAGAAAGATTTGACTATTTCATTTTGCTGAGTGAAATTGAGTGCTTGGCTTCAGGACTAAAAGTACAATTGGTAGCAAATGTTCCCTAACCTCTCATAAACATTTTCTCTTTCTAGTATAAATTTCCTACACACGTCCACACTCTCCAAACGGAGGCAAGACGAACAGAAAGTCTAGTTTTGTATTTTTCAAAAGCCCACCACGACACCGAAATTTCCCATTTGCATGTGTCTATTTTCCCACATTGCTGCCTCCCAGATATTGCCACCTCAGACACATCGGAGGGACGAATGGTTAAAAGAACGGTGTTGATCTGGAATCCAAAAAGCTCACACAAGTCCATTAACAGAACCCCAAACAGCCTGGTTAGCAAACACTTTTGTGCAGGTGTATTTAGCAGTTTCCCACCGAAGCGTCAACCAGATTACTCTTCGGGGGGCAGAGCAGGATTTCCCGAGCCCGCAGGATCAGAAGTTGGGGAGTGCCCCACAGTGCCACTGTTACATGGCTGCTTTCCCACACAGATCACGGAAACTTCTGTAAAGCAGTAAAGAGCTAAAATGTATGCATATTTGGGGGAGGGGGCGTGGCTGGTCCTGACTCGTGGGAAAGCAGTGTACTCAGATGTCCTCTGCTTCTTCTTCTGGGATGCAGTCAGGCTGAGGTCTTTGTTTGCTTTGGTGGTCCCGTTGGATGTTGGAGCCTTTTTAACAATGAGAAACATGAATCCCAGAGTCAACACCTTCTAAATTAGCAGCACGAGGGTTGATTAGCAATACCTGATACGTTCCTTCCAGCCAGGCCGGAGGTGAAATGCATATTTTAAACACAAACGGAGGAGTGATGAAATTGACACCGCTCAATTAGAGATTTACAAACATTTAGGGGCACCCGGGTGACTCAGTTGGGTGTCCGACTTCGGCTCAGGTCGTGACCTTGTGGCTGGTGAGTTCAAACCCCACATCGGGTTCACTGCTGTCGGCAGAGAAGCTGTCACTGCAGTCTGCTTCAGATCCTCTGTCCCCTTCTCTCTCTGCCCCTCCCCTGCTTGCGCCTCTCTTTCAAAAAGAAATAAACATAAAAAAAAAAAAAAGAAATTTGCAAACATCTATGATGTCTGATAAACAGTCCTGGGGATAGAAGGACGATCCACCTGTGGGCAATGTATTCATACGTAATACCGTCTCACACTTCTTTCTGCGCATTAAAATGTCTTTCAAACGAAAAGTACAATGATGAGGTTTAACTGTTACGTGAACATCTGAAGTCCGTTAACTTAGATCAATCACAGGGCCACTTTGGAAATAAAAGACATAAGAGACTGGTCTAGAATCTAAGCCATGTTCCTCCAGTGTTTATGGAAGGGCTTCAGAGATGACCAGGGGTGAGGACAGACTACAGGACAAGAGGTTTATTTCCAACCCAACTAGCTAACCTTGCTCTGCAGGTGTCCTGGTTTACCAAGTGTCCTCCTTAGGAAAAGTTACTTGCTGGAGTTTACCCGACACAAGCCCTAAAATGCTGTCCCTTCAATGATGGAAAATGTTAGATCCTTCATCAGATGACCAGTTAAGCAGAAAAGAACTCAGTTGGAGATGACTGTCACACCAAACCCAGAGAGAGAACTTTCTTAATGTGCCGTCTTAGGGCTAGGAGGGCAAGGGAAGCAAGGGGGAGGAGAGCTGGAATTTCCACGTGCCTTTCAGCAGGTCCTCAGTGGGTAAGAAATCATACCTCCTTTAGCCTCACTAAATTCCCAGGAGATAGGCAGATTCCAAAATCCTCATCTTAGTCTATCAGGCCACAAGCGATCTTGCTCCTGGCTACCTCTCCAGCTCCCCACCTTGTCATCCCTTGCTGGCCCATTCTCCCCAGCCACACAGCTCTCTCCACTGTCCTTTGAAGCCACCAAACAAGCTCCAGTTCTGGATGGCTGCACTGCTGTGATGTCTCCCCCACGGGGGGCTACTCCCCTGGATGAATGGCAACATGCCTCTCCTTCACTCATGTAGGCCTGCCCCCGAATGACCTGTCCCTATTCAAATAGCACCTGTTCACTCTTATCCCTTCACCCTGCTTTATTTTCCTTCATAGCATTTGTAGTACATTGAACCATGTTCCCCAAAGTCATGTCTATCGAGAACTTCAGACAGGGACCTTATTTGGAAATAGGGTCTTTGCAGATGTAATTAACTAAGACAAGGTCATAACGCACTAGAATGAACCCTAATCTAATGTGACTGGTGTCCTTACAAGAAGAGGACAGGACACATATAGGGAGGCATAGGGAGAATGGCGAGTGACTACGGAAGCAGAGATTGGAATAGTGCAGCTCTGAGCTGAGGAACACCGAGGATGTAAGCAACCACCAGAAACTGGGAAGAGGCAAGAAAGGTTCTTCCCTGGAGCCTTGCAGCATATTGATGTCAGACTTCGAGCCTCCAGAACTGCGAGAGAATCAATTTCCGTCATTTTAAGCCACCCAGTTGGTAGTATTTTCTTTGTTACATCAATCCAAGAAAACTAATACAGCTAAAATCAAAAAACACAAGAAATAGCAAGTATTGGCAAGGATATGGAGAAAAAGGAGCCCTCTTGCACTATTGCTGGGAATGCAAACTGGTACAGTCACTGTGGAAGACACTACGGAGGTTCCTCAAAAAATTAAAAAAAAAACAACTACCCTATGATCTAGGAATCACGCTATTGGGTAGTTACCCCCCAAAATACAAAAATATTATTTCAAAGGGATACATGCACCCCTATGTTTATTGCAGCATTATTTACAAAGGCCAAACTCTGGAAGAGCCCAAGTGTCCATTGATAGATAAATGGATAAGGATGTGGTATGTATACATATACATACACATACACAATGGAATATTATTCAGCCCTAAAAAAGGATGAAATCTTGCCATGTGCAATGACACAGTTGGAGCTCTAGAGAGTATAATACTCAGCAAAATAAGTCAGTGGGAGAAAGACAAATACCATATGATTTCACTCATATGTGGAATTTAAGAAAGAAAACCAATGAGCAAAGGAAGAAAAAAGAGAGACAAACCAAGAAATAGACTCTTAAGTATAGAGAACAAACTGATGGTTACCAGAAGGGAGGTGGGGTGGGGCAATAGGGTACGAGGATTAAAGAGTCCACTTATCATGATGAAAAAGTAAAATAAAATGACAAAAAAAGAGAAGAAAATGACTACAGCATAAGTCACACCTGACATAGCGCCTATTGGTTGGCTCGTCATCTTTGTCTTCTCCCCCTGGGACACATAGTCCTTAAGACAAGGCTCTTGTTGTTGCTGTTGTTCACTGTTGTGTTGCTAGTGACTTGCACAGTGCCTGGCACATTAGCAGGACACAGATGTTTGTTGAATGACTGAGTGAAGAATGAATATTCCCATTTTGTGGAAGAGGAAACTGAGGTTCGGAAAGATTTCACGGAGTTCAAGTTCACCTAGCTAATAAGTAGCACAATTGGGTTTTAAGCCTGTCTTACTCTAAAAATCATAACCTTTTAACCGCACTATGCAGGCTCTTATTACATTGTCACTTTCTCTTTTAAAACCTACTAGGAGGGGGCCTGGGTGGCTCAGTGGTTTAAGCAACTGACTTCGGCTCAGGTCATGATCTTGTGGTTCATGAGTTTGAGCCCCGCGTGGCGCTCCGTGCTGACAGCTCAGAGCCTGGAGCCTGCTTCGGATTCTGTGTCTCCTTCCCTCTCTGCTCCTCCCCTGCTCTCTCTCTCTCTCTCTCTCTAAAATAAAGAAGCATTAAATTTTTTTTTTTTAAATAAAAAATAAAACCTACTAGGAAATACAGCCATCCTTTCAGCTATTTAGAGTCTGAAATGAAAGTTCCAACAAACAATTGGAATACATATGGAAGTTAATTCTTTAGGTGTTTGTGATTACACTTAGCTTTGACAGACATCAAACTGCCTTTTTTTTTATGTGGGTTACCATGATCATGCCTCTCTCTCTTTTACTGAAAGCATACTAAGTTTTATCGGAATCAGATTAACTTTTCTACAACCAATAGCGTTCTTCTGACCACATAAATTCGGAAGCCCTTTCGCCTAGATGCCTTTTGTTTATTTGTGCACAGCTGCTCTGTGGGATAAATATTAGCTCCATTAATTCTGAGCAAATACTCATTTTGTATAAAGAATTTTACCTTACATTGTTCATAGGACTACATTTCTCTTTGTCTTCCTAAGAGTACATTTTTCTTTGTCTTCTTAAATCCAAGTCAAAGAATATAAGGTAGACTTTCTCCAAAGTGAAATGTATAATGACCTTGAAGTCTTAGTTGCAATATACAAAGCACAAAATATCTTTACCAAATATGGCAGAGAGAGAAAGAGAGAGTGGGAGAGAGAGAGAAAAAGTTGTTTTTATGTGATCTATTGGGTTTTTGTGGTTTTTTTTTAGAATTAAGGGAACTGTTTTTGTTATTTTTTTAACGTTCATGTTTAAGGGGGTAGGTGGGGGGGGGGCAGAGGATCCAAAGTGGACTCTGCTGACAGCAAAGAGCCCCACTCAGGGCTCAAACTCACGAACCATGAGATCATGACCTGAACCGAAGTTGGACGCTTAACCGGCTGAGCCCCCCGGGCGCCCATAAGTGATCTATTTCTAATGAGGGCATTGGAACTGGGAAACTATTGTCCTTTTGACAATTTCTTTTTTGCTTTTTTTTCCCCCTCCATTTCTTTTTTGCTTTTTTGTGACTTATGATTTGATTTCTAAGGGGAAGCAACTTGAAGCCCTTACCATTCTTCTTGCTGTGTTTTGGGGACACCGATCTTCCCCAGTTACCGGTCAGTGTGTTTCCCCTGGAAGCAGAATATGGAAAACATGCTTTTAAAGCTCATTTTACCATCTCACCCTGCAGCGTGGCAAAGATTTGGCAAAATAATAATGTCCAGATTGAGTAAGGATGGCAAGAAGGAGGCACACCCAGTCATTAGAGCAACGTGGTCAAGTGCATGGGTCAAGTGCAAAGTGGTCGAGACAGCTGGTTCGAATCTCAGCTCCCACATTTACTGCCATGTGCCTTTGGATTGGGAGATGGAGAACAAGAAATGGATAGATGTGCATCTAATTACTGCTTTCACTAAGCTGTCACCCCACCTTTCCTCTATCGTGGAAGCTGCTAATAGTTACGAATTGTTGGATGAGAACTAGAAACCAGTAACAAAATATACTTAGAACAGAAAGTATTAGGGAAAAAAAAAAAGCTTGGGGATGAATTTACATTGAAACCATTTTGCCAGGTTATTTCAGTAGGTGCTATGAACATACCAATATGTCTTAGTTGTAGGAAAGTAGACGATTAAGTTCACATGCATACCTTTGTGTATTCAGATACGTCAATTCGTTCAGAGAAACATTTGATTTTAGCATAAATTCAAAGAGGTGGAAAGGTGCTTAATTAGGAATTGTGAAGATCTACCTTGATTAGATGTCCTTATGTACTATCTTCCATTTTTCCATGTTCTCTGAAATGAAGTAGAAATCAACATTGCAAACTAGGAGTTGTAGCATCTTTGCTTTTGGGGGGACAGGACATAAGAACTGTGTGACAGCTCATCATTAAGCAAATTAATAATGTCCTAATAAATGTAACTGGGGCACATTGTGGCTGGATCCATTTTTATGCAGCCTGCGTTGGAAATAGACTTTCTTAAGAGAAGCAGGAGGGCCTTGTCATTAACAAATGCTCCTCTTTACTTTCTTTCCTTTGGCTACAACTAATGTGAATTAAAAAAATCTCATTTTTAGAGCACTGGATTAAAGAAACACATTTTTGAGGAGATAATAATTGCCTTCCCCTACCCTACTCTGAAGCAGACCATAAAAATCTCTATTCGTGCATGATAGCAGTTCCACGTTAAGATGGACATGCTCCTTGGTGGTCCGCTCGGCTGACAAGCCAGATGTGGTGAGAGTCTGGACATGGTGAGATATGTTCCCAAATGTGATGCTTGTGAGTCTTCTCAAGCCATAGAGGCCTGGGTGATCCCAGAGCATTACCTCGGGGAGGGAACCTGGCAGCAAAGTAGAAGAGCCTACAGCAACCAGGACCACACATCCCAGGGGAAAGGACGGGAAAGAATGAATGACCGACATGTTTTGGGTCTCTAATGTATTCTGAGAATGGTCAGGGAAGTCTCCCTTGTTTTCTTTAGAAACCAACTGCCTGATTATAGGAAATCTCTTCTACGATGCCATTTTATTGCACTTAGAAAAAAACCCTTAGCTATTCTCAATTTGCATGACACCATTAGAACGACAGCAAAGAGAGAATAAAGAGCCATCGATAAGTAGTAACATGAGCATCCTACACAGCAGCCAGCATTGTCACAAGGGAAAACAAATAGTATAATACATTATTTCCCCCTCTTAACTATGGCCCAGCAAGTACTCTAAAAAGAATGCAAATATATAAATAGGGCCTTCCACCCACCTCCCAATGCATGTATTATCTTAATGATTTAATGTTTATGTAGTACCTTTCCCTGGAACAGTTTGCATGAAAGAGCATTTCCCAACTTCCCCATATGAAGTGGGTAGGACAGACCAGAAAGACACGAAATCTCTAATCTTGAACGTGACCACATAGTTACAACATGGCCTCTTGTGGAAAAGGGCTCATTGGTGGAGGTGAATAAACATTCTTAGCACAAAAGGCCAAATATCAGATCTGGAAGGACCACTTACTAAGTGACAGTCTGGTTCATGGGGGGAACATCCAGATATCAGATCTGGAAGGACCACTTACTAAGTGACAGTCTGGTTCATGGGGGGAAAATCCAGATATCAGATCTGGAAGGACCACTTACTAAGTGACAGTCTGGTTCATGGGGGGAACATCCAGATATCAGATCTGGAAGGACCACTTACTAAGTGACAGTCTGGTTCATGGGGAGAAGATCCACTACTTTCATTTTCTGGAAGGTCATCTCCAGTGTTGAGTATATATTTTGGCTTGTGGTGTGCTGGTACATTTTTTAAAATGTGCAAATACCTATGTTTTTGAAAACAAGCACATGGTACCAGATTCAAAAGATATAAGTGTTTTCAGGGAAAAGTCCTTATCCCATTGCTACTCCCCAGGGTAAAGCACTGTTACCCATTTCTTGCGTTAACCTTCTAGAAAAATTCCTATGTACATGCAGACAAATACATGCTGTCCTGAACTTGTTTGGGATTGGATTTTTTTTTTTTTCACTTACTCTTTATCTTGGATATGGTTCCACACTGGTACATAAAACAGGCTTTGATATATTTGTTTAACACGCTGTTGAAGAACATCCTACAAATAAATGATTTGATTTTTACCTTAAGGACACCGGGAGATTTAAACAAAACAAAACAAAACAAAACAAAACAAAACAAAACAAAACAAAACAAAACACCTGTATTGAGGGGCGCCTGGGTGGCTCAGGCAGTTAAGTGTCTGACTCTTAATTTCATCTCAGGACATGATCTCGGTGTTCATGAGATTGAGCCCTGCATCCAGCTCTGCACCAACAGTGTGGAGGCTGCTTGGGATTCTCTCTCTTCCTCTCTCTCTATGTCCCTCCCTTGTTTGCTTTGTCACTTACTCTCAAAATAAACAAGTAAACATTAAAAAAAAGTCTAGGGGCGCCTGGGTAGCTCAGTTGGTTGAGTGTCCGACTTCAGCTCAGGTCATGATCTCACAGTATGTGGGTTTGAGTTCCGCGTTGGGCTCTGGGCTGACAGCTCAGAGCCTGGAGCCTGCTTCCGATTCTGTGTCTCCCTCTCTCTCTCTGACCCTCCCCCGTTCATGATCTGTCTCTGTCTCAAAAATAAATAAACATTAAAAAAAATTTTTTTAAATCTACTCAGGTACAACTTATATACTACAAAATGTATCCATTTTAAGTGTATGATGAAATGATCTTTAAAAAAATTTTTTTTAAGTTTATTTATTTATTTTGAGAAAGAGCATCCAAGTGGGGAAGGGGCAGAGAGAGAGAGAGGGAGAGAGAGAATCCAGTGCACAGCCCACGGTGGGGCTCAACCCCGCAAACCATGAGATATGACCTGAGCTAAAGTTGGATGCTCAACCGACTGAGCCACCCAGGCGCCCCCGATTAAATAATCTTTAGTGCATTTACGGACTTGCGCGACCATCAGTACAAGCCAGCTTTTGAACACTTTCATCCCTCCAGGAAGATCCCTCCTGCCTGTTGACCCCTCATTCCTAATCCCAGACCCAGGAAACCACTAATCTACTTTCTGTCTCTAGGGGTTTACCTCTTCTGGACGTTTCATATAAATGGAATCATACACTGTGTGCTCTTTGTAACTGGCTTCTTCCACTTAGTATAATGTGTTCAAGGTTCATCCATGTTGTGCCATTTATTGGTAGTTTATTCCTTTTTATGCCTTAATATTATTCTATAATATAATATAAATATTATATATATATATAATAATAATAATAGAATAGAATAATAGAATATTCTAAACACCTAGTGTTTATCCATTCACAGGTGACAGACATTTCGAGGGTTTCCAGTTTGAGCCATCATGACTGGTACTGCTATGAACATGCATGTGTGAACATACGTTTTCATTTCTCCTGTGTAGATGTCTAGCAATGGAATGGCTGGGTCATATGGCAGGCCCATGTCTATCTTTTTAAATAACCGCCAAACTATTTTACCAAATGGCTGCGCCATTTTATATTTTCACCAGCAACAAATGAGGAGTCAATGGAATCTTCAACTTGGCTGCTAGAAGTAGGCTTTGCCTTTAAACTGTAGGTTGGCTTAGAGCCTCTTATGGGTTGAACTGTGTCCCTCCCCCCACTCCTCCCAAAAGGATGTTTAAGTCCTAACCTCTGGTGCCTGTGAACATGACCTTATTCAGAAATAGGGTCTTTGCAGATGGGTAAGTTGAGGTCATTAGAGAGAGCTCTAGTCCAATATGACTGTGTCCTTATAAAAAGGGGAAATTAGACACAGAGACAGATACTCAGAGAAGGAAGACAGTGCGAAGAGACAGGGAGAACATCGTTTATAAGCCAAGGAACACCTGAGGCTCTCAGAAGCAAGGAGAGAGTCCTGGAACAGAGCCTCCCTCACAGCCCTCAGACGGAACCAACCCTCCTTGATCTTGGACTTCTGGTCTCCAGAACTGTGAGACAATAAATTTTCTGTTATTTAAGTCACCCTAGTTGGTGGCATTTTGCCACGGCAGCCCCAGCAAACTTACATAGGTCATCAACTCTCCGGCTGTAAAATGAGATACAGTGTGTTTAAACAATCTATTCTTATCAGAGCAGTGAATAAATTGTATCTTCTTAGGAATAACTAGGGGAAAAAATAACAGTGAAACAGTTCTCTAGAGACCATCCCATTTACCCAGTAACTACAGAACTGTCTGATTTATGGCCAGCCTTAGTACAGAAATTGTCTCTTTCCAGAGCTTGAACAATGCTGGGGCCCTAGTGTAATTCTCGTACAGGGGCCTCTCGAGGAAAGCATGTTTGTGACGTCGGGCTGTGATTAGCCCACTTAACAAAGGGAAAAGGAAAGGTTTGAGGCACTTTAGTTTTTAGGATACTTTACTAATTTTACCATGGAAACCAAAACCCTCACTTTTTTTTTCCTTCCTTTTGCTGTCCGTTTATATAGGTAACACTATGAAGGAAAACACTTATTTTTTTTTTTTCCCACGATGGGCCTGAGAATCCCCTGGTACGAGAGGTACAATCCATGTGTCCCTCCAAATCCTTCGCCCACCTTTCTCCAGCCTGCTCTGTGCCCCGAGAAGCTGACCCATGAGACCAGTGTAAGTGGCCCCCACCTCGCTGCCTTCAGGCAGGGTCCGTTAATTGGAACACTGCGGGGGGGGGGGGGGGGGCGGGGTGCAGAGGACAGGTGAGTGTGAGGTCCGGCCCTCATTCTCCAGCTCCCTCTGTCTCTGGCCACTGCAGGGTGGCCCTGTGCCCACCAGAGGCCTCAGCTCTGCCCCCGTCTGCCCTCTGTTTGGGTTCTGGAAACTGCTCCTCCCCCATACCTCAGGGTTCCTAAGGGGACGTAACACCCTATGTCTTGCGACTTAACAGATCAACACAAACTCAGTGGCTTCAAATAACAGGCATTCACTCTGTCACATTGTCTTAGGGCATTCGGGCTGCTATAACGAGGTGCCACAGCCTGGGCACGTACCAATAGCAAATTTGTCTCAGTGTTCTAGAGGCCAGGAAGTCTGCGATCAGGGTGCCAGCCCAGTTGGATGCAGATGACTGCCTTCTCGTTGTGTCCTCACACAGCAGAAAGAGGGCAACATAGCTGCCTGGGTTTCTTTTATGAGGGCACTAATCCCATTCTTGAGGGCTCCACCATCATGACCCAATCACCTTGTGAAGGGTCACCTCCTACTCTGTCCTAACTGCCCCCTAACATTGGGGGTTAGGATTTCAATTTAGGAATTTTGGTCGGGGTGGGGGGTGGGGAGAGTTGTCACAAACATTTAGGCTGTAAAGCAGCCCAGCCAGGGTGCCTAAGGGGGGCGTGGCTTAGCTGGGTGCTCTCTTCAGGGTCTCACAAGGCAGCAATTTAGGTGTGGGCCAGACTGCACTCTTTCCTGGAATTTAGTGGGGTTTTTTTCTCTAAGTTTATTTATTTTTGAGAGAGACAGAGACAGAGTGTGAGCGGGGGAGGGGCAGAGAGAGCGGGAAACACAGAATCCGAAGCAGGCTCCAGGCTCCAAGCGCTCAGCAGAGAGCCCGACGCGGGGCTTGAACTCACAAACCGCGAGATCATGACCTGAGCTGAAGTCGGACGCTTAACTGACTGAGCCACCCAGGCACCCCACTTAGTGTTCCCTTCTAAGCTCATGTGGTTATTGGCAGAATTCAGTTTCTTGCCATTGTTGGGCTGAGGTCTTGCTTTCTTACTGGCTGTGAGCCTAGGGCTGCTCTCAGCTCTTAGAGGTCGCCCGTACTTCCCTGCCATGTGGCCCTTTGGTGGCAGGGCGGCTCACTTCCTCCGGACCAGCAGGGAGATCTCTCCTCCTGTCTACCGTGATGTAGGAGTCTTCCACCGTGACTTAACCACGGGAGTGACATCCATCACATCTGTGGCATCCCGTTGGCTACAAGCAAATCATGGGGTCCACCCACATTCAAGGGCAGGAGATTTGACAAGGCTGTGACGCATTGGAGGTCATCCTAGAATTCCACTGGGTAGTCAATTCACTCTTCCTTCCCTGGAGTTGTTTTCCTGAAACCCTGCCTATGCCTTTGTAAATGTTCCCTCAGTTAAATTCTCCTCAAATTACCCCATCAGAAAGTTCCATCTGTTCCTTCCAGGACCCTTATGAGACAATGCCTCTGCAAGTGGCCTGTTTTGGTAATGTGCTTTCCTGAGTCTTCTGTGAGCCCCGGGGCCAGCTGCTGGCTGGGCTTGAGGGAGCTGAGCTGGAGCTAATGTGCTCAGCATCACACAGGACAGGACGGCCGTGGTGTCCACTTGGCTGCGGCGGGGGACAATGACGGGGGGGAGCGTATGGCTCTGTAGTCAGTGGGGAGCTGAGGAGATGAGATGCCCAGTGGTATGCAACTAAGCCCTCTCACAGTCCATAAAACTTACATGGCTCACTCCTGCCTCAGGTGGCATCTTCCCTTGAGGGGACGGAGGGAGAACAGAGCCCTATGCTTCCCAGAGCACTTGGAACACTATTGTTGATCAACACCAATGTTGATCTTCTTGAAATTTTTAACTTTCATTCCCCCCCGCCAATTATATCATTTTCACACTTTTTAAGAAATTTTTCTCGTTAAAAAGTTCTCATGTTTCTAGACCACTGGGCACGACGGGTAGAGAGGCCGTCCCGGAAGCTCGGAAACTTGCCCTGTTACTTAGCACCCCACGTTTGAGATTATTCCATTAGCTGCCACCCACAATAATCCCATGATCTGTCTTCATAGGATTCCGAGGCCAGAGAAATAAAACTAGAATATAAGCAGCCTGAACAAGGTGATGGGTCACGTCTTGCCCATTTATGTGAGTATTTGAGAGATGAGGAAGCATTACCTTCAAGTCCAGTCTGCTGAACTGCTTCCTGATGACAAAGTCCTGGGAGTCACCAAGGCCATTCACAGACATAGCATGGAACAGTGTTCTTCAAAACATGGTATCCAGACCAGCAGCACCGACATCACCTAGGGAACTTATGAGAAATGCTTCCTTGGGCCCCACAGACCTACTGAATCAGAAACCCTGCAGGCGGGACCCAACCATCTGTGGTTTAACAAGCCACCCAGGTGATACGAAGAGATGCTCCCAGGGCTGGAGGCAGGAAGATAAAGGACTTAGTCACTTTCACCTGTCCACTCTTTAAAAACAGGGGGACAGGGGTGCCTGGGTGGCTCAGTCGGTTAAGCGGCCGACTTCGGCTCAGGTCATGATCTCACAGTCTGTGAGTTCAAGCCCTGCGTCGGGCTCTGTGCTGACAGCTCAGAGCCTGGAGCCCGCTTCGGATTCTGTGTCTCCCTCTCTCTCTGACCCTCCCCCATTCATGCTCTGTCTCTCCCTGTCTCAAAAATAAATAAACATTTAAAAATAAAAAAAAAATAAAAACAGGGGGACAAAGAGAGTTAGTCTCATTCCTCCAGTAGCCGAGAAGCAGTGGTGTGGTACCATCCGCTTAAAATCAGCTCTCCGGGATGTAGAGTGTGGGGGGCACAAGTCTTGCTTTGCGGTATTTGCCAATTTCCATGGTGTAAATACCGTCACTGCAGCCGATTTCTGGCCACCGACGTGAGGTCTCGGGACATGGGATCTTGTAGTCCGGCACAAGCACCCTCTACTACTTGGTCAGACTAGGGATGGGACCTGTGACGCGGCCCTTGATAAAGCCAGTCAAGCTCCCTCGGATTGTTTATCAGGTTGAAAAAGTTTCTTAGATCAGGGTTTCTCTCTCAGTCTTAGCACAGTTGGCATTCCAGCCTGGAAAGTTCTTTGCCCCGTGCGTTGTACCGTGAGCAGTATCCCTGGCCTCTACTCGTCAGATGCCAGGAGGAGCATTCCATCTTAACTCACTGCCTTAGACTGACCTTAGCCCTTCCCGATTCTTTGTTGTTTTTTTTTTTAATTGTTTACTTATTTTTGAGACAGAGTCAGAGCACACATGCGGGATGGAGAGAGAGAGAGAGAGAGAGAGAGAGAGAGAGAGAGAGAGAAAGAGAGAGAGAGAATCCCAAGCAGGCTCCATTTCACAAACCACGAGATCACGACCTGAGCCGCAACCAAGAGCCAAACGCTTAACCAACGAAGCCACCCAGGTGCCCCAACCCTTCTCAGTTCTTTAGGGCATCTTTTCATTGACATCCACCCTTTGGGCTCTTCGAGTTCCCTACGACTCCAGATCTGGCAGCTTTCTTTCCTCTGCTAACTCTACCCAGACACGGACAGGACTTTATGATCCGTGTGCCAGATGTGGCTTCGTATTCACTCTGCTTGTTATTATTATTGTTGCCCTGCCCTGTGCCCCCGATCCTTGTTTTGCGATCAGCAACTTTCAGGTGATGCAATGTATCACGATGGCATTTTCCCAGCATCTCTACAACCTGTTCTACCTGTTGCCTTTTCTTTGTTCTTCCTTGGTTGTCCCTGGATGATTTGACATCACTCTTCCTCCTCACCAGACTAGGGAGTAAAATGATTTATTTGTCTCTAATCTCCCTCTCCTTCTCCACTCCCTGCTTTAAAAAGTAACAAATGAGTCTTATCTCCACATAGTGTAAAAGCCCTTCCAGTTTGTTAGACATTCAATCGTACTTGCCAGGCACATCTGCCCTATGCAAATAGACCTAAATGAACAAAACTCAGGAAGATTTTCCCAGCCCCTAGCATTTGAAAAATCATTGTTAGCCGGTTCAACAGCAAGAGTGAGGGAGGCAAGTAAACTTGGTGCCCTCTCAGTGACAGAGATACCATCAGCACCTGGAAAAGTAAGGGTCCTTGCTCGGGGCCACCTGGAACACCAGACAGGAGGCGCAAGCCTCTGGCAGGTGCTCCCTGTGGGCTATTAGGCAATTCCACGTCTTCTCCACACCCAGACTTCTCCAGTCGGGTCCTTTGAGGTTAGTTTAGTGTCGGAATTTAACAGTTTCAGCTCAGCAGCTCCAGATGTTGAAAGACTCCTCATCCAAGGATGGTCTAAGGTATAGGAAACTATTTTTAAAAGGTCTTTTTTGGGGCGCCTGGGTGGCTCAGTCGGTTAAGCGTCCGACTTTGGCTCAGGTCATGATCTCGCGGTCCGTGAGTTCGAGCCCCGCGTCGGGCTCTGTGCTGACTGCTCAGAGCCTGGAGCCTGTTTCAGATTCTGTGTGTCTCTCTCTCTCTCTGACCCTCCCCCGTTCATTCTCTGTTTCTGTCTCAAAAAAAATAAATGTTTAAAAAAAAATTTTAAAAAAAGGTCTTTTTTTTTAATGATTTTTTCAACTATGTACTTTAGAAACTGGAAGTTGAGACAGATGACCTCTGATAATCCTTCCCAATTTAGAATTTCTAGAGTTCATAGGCATTTAAAAAAATTTTTTTTAATGTTTATTTATTTTTGAGAGAGAGAGAGAGAGAGAGAGAGAGACCATAAGTGAGGCAGCAGCATAGAGGGAGACCCAGATCCAAAGCAGGCTCCGGGCTCCGAACTGTCAGCACAGAGCCTGATGCGGGGCTCGAACCCATGAACTGTGAGATCGTGACCTGAGCCGAAGTCGGAGGGTTAACTGACTGAGCCACCCAGGTGCCCCCAAATGCTACTCTTAAAAATATTTTAGGGGCGCCTGGGTGGCTCAGTCGGTTAAGCGGCCGACTTCAGCTCGGGTCATGATCTCGTGGTCCATGAGTTCGAGCCCTGCTTCGGGCTCTGTGCTGACAGCTCAGAGCCTGGAGCCTGTTTCAGATTCTGTGTCTCCCTCTCTTTGACCCTCCCCCGTTCCTGCTCTGTCTCTGTCTCAAAAATAAGTAAACGTTAAAAAAAATTTTTTTTTAAATATTTTAAATGTCATGACTAAAAAAAAAAAAAAAAACCAGATGAACCAACAGTGTGATGTTTTCTTTTTGAAGTATTTCTCATGTTGTCTCTAGTTATTGCCTCTAATGTCTCTTTTGCCGATGCTTTCCCACAGAAAGGGAGGATAATCTGTATGTCATTACTCATTCATTCATTCATTCTACTAATTTTGAGGACCAAAACAATGTAGGAGGAACGGAGCCAGGTGACAGGTACACAAAGAAATTCCAACCCCCTTTCCAAGAGAAAGACATGGAAATAGATCACTACAGAAGGGGGTTTGGATGCAACCACAGGAAAGGGACCGACATGTAGCAGGACCTCAGAGTAGGGACCTTGAGGATGGGGTCAAGGAAGGCTTGGAGGACGACTTGAGTAGGAGTTACAGAGCAGAAGAAGGAGGGAGGCACAGAGGCAAGAAGCATCATGGCGAATGCACGGAGATGGCTGCAGTCCAGATTTGCTCTAACAAAGTCAGAGGCAGGACGTGCCGGAGATGAGACGTGCAGATCAAAGAAGGGGCTATGGCAGAAGAAAAGAATTAGAGGATGATAAGACTGAGGAGGAGACACTGGTGAGGATTCAGACATAGTGGTCCCAGAGAGAATGATGCCCGCCTGGACGGGGACATTGGCAATGAGGATGGAGAAAACTGGACCACCTTGAGAAATACTGAGTGACTGCTTGGGTGTTGATGGTACGGGACAGGAAGGAGTTTAGAATGACACTCAGGTTTCTGGCCTAGTGACAAGTGGTGTTCGCCTCTGTGATCAAGAACGTAGGAGAGGGCCGCCTGGGTGGCTCATTCGGTTGAGCATCTGACTTCAGCTCAGGTCATGATCCCGCTGGTTTGCAGGTTCAAGCCCCACGTCACTGTGCTGACAGTTCGGAGCCTGGAGCCTGCTTCTGATTCTGTGTCTCCCTCTCTCTCTGCCCCTGCTTCCACTCTGTCTCTCTCTGTCTCTCAAAAATAAATAAACATTAGAAAAAAAAAAAAGAACATAGGAGGAAGATATAGTTTAGGCTCTGTTTTAGCATTTGTGAAATGTGGAATAATCTAGCCCTCAAATAGGCAATAGGATAGCTGAGTCCTCTTCAAGGTGGGGACAAAAGTGCTAGAGAAAGAGATTTGGGAGTTATCCGTGCGTAGACAACGTCGAAACAATGAGTGTGGATGAGGTCACCTAGAGAGAGTGTAGCAAGGACTGTGGGTGAAGGATTAAGCCCTGGAGGACCCCTGGAGTTTAAGGACTGAGTGGAGAGAGTCAAGCCTACAGAAGAGAAGGAATCATCATAAAAGTCAGGAATCACAAATGAGCAAGTGTCACGGAAGTCAAGGGGGGCAAGTGTCAAGGAAGGAGGGATAGGTTAACAAGGAACAATAACGGGGCAAGAAGAGGAGTGAGACGCTGCTGAGAGCGATTGGGAAGTCACGTGCGGTCTTCAGGGAGCAGAGCTTTCATAGAAACCAGAACATGGGCATTTAAGGGGTGACAGGAAGTTGAAGCGGAGAGAGAGAATGTAGACAACTCTTTAGAGAAGAGAAATTGGACGGAGATGATTTGCTTTCTAGATGGGTGAGAATGGAATTATTTTTCACCTAAGGGAAGATACCAGAGGAGAGAAGAATCTTGAGGAAAAATTAGAGAAAGGAAATGACTGAGCAAAATCCAGTACATGGTTGATTGACATCACAAAAGAGGCAGAAGCACGTAAAGAGGAAAAATTGCTCGTAGATGCCCGGGGTAAGGGATGCGGGGCCAGGCAAGTGGCGGACAGACCTGAAAGCCTGGGAAGGAGGAGGCTTGGGAGGAACCACATTTTGGTGGCCCCTCGATAAGTGAAGCATAGAATTATCATAGGACAAAGCAATGCCACTTCTACGTCTATGCCCAGAAGAACTGAAAGCACCTACTTACTGTACCTGAATGTTCACAGCCGCATTGCTCATGATAGTAAATAGGCAGACGCAACATAAGTGTTCCTCAATGAACGAATGCATAAATAAACTGAGGGACGGCCATGCAATGGAATATTATCCAGCCAGTAAAAACCAAGTACTGATACATGGCATGCCTGGGTGGCTCAGTCGGTTAGGTGTCCGACCCTTGATTTCGGCTCAGGTCAGGATCTCACGGTTCATGAGTTCGAGCCCTGCGTTGGTGTCTTCGCTGACAGTGTGGAACCTGCTTGGGATTCTTTCTTTCTCTCCCTCTCTCTGCCCCTCCTGACTCATGCTTTCTCTCTCTCAAAATAAATAAATAAACTTAAAAAAAAACCAACAAAAACAAAAATGAATAAACCTCGAGAACAGTATGCCAAGTGAAAGAGGCCAGACACAAAAGGTCACTTATAATATGATTTCATGTATATGAAAGATCTGGAAGAGGTAAATTCATACAGCCAGAAAGAAGATCAGTGGTTGCCCAGGGCTAGGAGGACACGGAAATCGGGAGTGACTTCTTAATGGGTACAGGGTTTTACTTTTGGGATGATGGAACGATTTGGAACTAGATAGAAGGAACTGTTGCACAACATTGTGAGTGTGCAAAATGCCAGTAATTGTTCACTTTAAAACGGATAATTTCGTGTTATGGGAATTTCATTCAATGCAAAAAGTGTCCCAGTTGCCAAAAAAATAGAGGATCAAGGGGCACCTGGGTGGCTCAGTCGGTTGAGCGTCCGACTTCGGCTCAGGTCATGATCTCACAGTCTGTGAGTTCGAGCCCCGCATCGGGCTCTGTGCTGGCAGCTCAGAGCCTGAAGCCTGCTTTTGATTCTGTGTCTCCCTCTCTCTCTGCCCTTCCCCTGCTCATGCTCTGTCTGTCTCTCTGTCAAAAATAAATAAACATTAAAAAAAAAGTTAAAAAAAAAAAGAATAGAGGATCAAAACATAGGTGGAAAAGTTGACCTTGAACCAAAAATAGAAGACAGGATGGATTTTATTTATTTATTTACTTGAGAGAGAGAGCGCTCACAAGTGGGGCAGAGAGACAAAGGTAGAAAGAAAGAGAGACAGAGACACAGAGAGAGACTCTTAAGCGGGCTCCATGCTCTGTGTGGAACCTGACCCAGGGCTCGATCCCACAACCCTGGGATAATGACCTGAGCCAAAATCAAGAGTCAGTCGCTCAACCGACTGAGCCACCAGGGGCCCCAGCAGGTTGGATTTTAGATGTAGAGCACTGTATAGCTGGAAGGGTAAGAAGAAGAGGGAAACAAGCTTTGGTAATGGCCTCTATTTTCTTAGTAAATGAATAAAAGGAGAATTTGTCTCCCTTTGGGAAGCCAACCAACTATCACTAGTAGAGCTGGTGTTGTGACGATGGAAGGGTGGCCTGGACCAGAATAAAGACTTATCACCGAGCATCCTAATCTTGGAAGGAGGGGCTGTGGAGCCCTCGATTTGACTGGCTCCCGACACGGAGGTCATTCAAATGCGATTGTTTTTCCTCGTTTGTTTTGAGGTCAGAATAAGAAAAATCCCGCAAGTAGATTTTGCTTACTCTAGGACACTAGAAGGTACTACAGTCTCCCAACATTCCAGCTGCAGGGTCCTGACGGTTGTGTTGATCCTTGGTCCCTGACCTAGCCTCTGTTCATCACAAATCTTCCAGAATTTAACATGGCTGCTGTTTTATTATTTTTTTAAAAAATTTTTTAAATGCTTATTTATTTTTGAGACACAGAGAGACAGAGCGCGAGCAGGGGAGGGGCAGAGAGAGAGGAAGACACAGAATCTGAAGCAGGCTCCAGGCTCTGAGCTGTCAATGCAGAGCCTGAAACAGGGCTCGAACCTACAAACCGCGACATCATGACCTGGGCTGAAGTCCGACACATAACTGACTGAGCCACCCGGGCTCCCCTTAACACGGCTGCTCTCTTATCAGAGTCTCTCTGATAATAAATAGCAGGGATACTTTGTGGCCAGGAGGCAGGTTGGATTGTAAGACCTGTTTAATTTCTTCCAAGAAAAAACACAATACAAAAAATAAAAGAAAACAGTCTCTGATCACTGGCAAGAGGAAAAACCAGCCCTCTGCATAGAAATGTTTACCTTCTACAATTGCAGGAGATCCAACAAATTCATGGACTCAGATCATCATCATTATTACATTGGGTCACCTCACATAATTTTTAGAATGAGTGAAGGAAATAGATGAGTAATTGAATGAATGAATGATTATTATGGTTATAATGATTATAATTAATTAAGGCATAATAATGCCCAGCTCTTATTCTGGGTCAAGCTGCCAAATGCTTTATCCCCAAAAAGATCCCTAATTTGGAATCTGGTAAAACACAGAAGGCTTTCATTAAAAATGACTGATCACATTAACTCAGAATATGAGTCTTCTAATGTCACCCTGGGAGAAAAAGGGCCTCTATACAAGATCTGTAAGTTAAGAGTAAAACTAGGTGCCCAACAGCTAGAGAGAAAGCAGAACTTTTTCAGGAAATCGGACTCATTTGGACATAGTGTCTTACAAAGGGCTCTCAGCTGGCCTGTCATTTGACTTCCGTCCACCCTTGGTTCAATAAGCATAGAAACTCAGGTTCCCATGACAGGAGCCCTTAGATGGGGAGTGTGTGTTGTTCCAGGAAGTCTCTTGGATTAAACGGCAATTTTTACTCCCTTGTACTTAAGTGGCACGGGTTTGGGTGGAGTCCTATGTATAAAGTGTGCCCAGCCATTCCCACTTTACAAACACTCAGCTTACAACTGGCCTTTGCATTCGCCCCTGGAGATACCTCTTCACCTCCAGGCCTCGTACCTCCAGGGAGGGACACCGCCGCTGCCCCCAAACCCCCCCTTCTGGGCTGGGCTGCTCCCCACCCAGGCCCCGGAGTGTTGCAGTTACTGTGGCAACAGTGAGAAATATTCTGGTATTTGTGGGTTAGCCCTTCTGCACCTACTCACCATGACTCACGTTATTTCCATGGGAAAATGCTCTCTGAGGTCTGAGCCCACAATTTGCAACTCGCATTTGAATACTTCTATTACCCTTCTAATGCCTCTTCTTGGAATTTTGTGTAAATGAATGTTCCTAATCATCAAAATGAACCAGCGAAGTAGCTGAGCTCAGGGCTACAAAGCTCTAGAAATCTTAAAAACACAGCTCATCCGTGTTTCTCTAGGTAAAATAGTAAGTTACCTTACTATTACTATCTCAGGCCAGAAGCTTTAGTTTTCTCAACCACGCAGGGGAATGTTGAGGATCAACTGAGAGAATGTGAAAGTGCTTTTGAATTTATAGATGATCATGTACCTTCGATATTTTTATCCTTACGCAGTCATACAAACGAAGGCTCTGGAGTAGGACTTCTTTGGTTCAAATCCTGGCTTTGAACTATTCATTCTATTTGAACTCTTCTAGCCACGTGACTTGTACAAGATGCTTAATTGCTCCGTGCCTTATTATCCTGCCTGGGGTCATAATCCACAGTCACTGCAGGCAATGACGGTTGTGAGGATGAAAATGCGAGAAGTTCTGGGCACATACGAAGCGTTGTGCAAGTGTCAGCTATCATACTCCGTATCTGCAACTTTTCCAGCAGCGGCATCTGTGAGAGGCAACGCGGTCTAACGGAAAGACAATGGCCTGGAAAGACAATGGGCTGGGAGTCTGATAGTGCTGAGTAGAGTGAATGGTTCTTATTATTGTAACCATCTGCAGCTGCTTTATTGGTCATTCAAGAGGAAACTTGGTAACTATTTGAGATATTTGTTTAGTTAGATTTAGGCATCTCTAGATAAAACTGCGAAGTAGATCAATGCTTTTCTTTCTAACCTGCAATTCTTTTAATAATCCGTATGGGTGTGGATGTGAACTAAAAGCCTGAGATTTCTTAGCGTAGACTCGCCCAGGTTTGTCTTCTCAGCTACGGCTGTCAACTTCCCGTTAACTCTGCAGATTGAATGCATCTCTCCTCCCCCTCCAAACCCACTAAGGCAGCAACAAAGGAATAAGATAGGAGGAAGTGAATGGGAGAGGGAATGCAAAGAATATCAACACGTTTTTGGAAGATGTAAAGTGGTTGGACAAAGGGCGTCTACTTTTGTTTTAGTTTTCTCCATTCTGCCAAAAGTCTACACCCAGAGAAGCCAACAAACATACATTGAAACCATCATGGATCCTCAAGAGGCTGAGGGTTTGGAAGCACCAGACATCTCTGAATGCAGGGGTCAGGATGGGGCTAAAACCACGAGGAGTCGCTCATAAGTCTGTATGAGAAGGAGCTAGACTCAGACCTTCCTCCTTGCCCCACACAGTCAGGGGCTATTTATTGCCCCTTTATCATCCAGCAGATGATAGATCTGCTCTTGTCTGAAGGTGAGCCCGAGATATTCTGATCCAGGGGACAGGAAGCACAGCATAGGGCAAGAATACAAAGCCCTTCTGAAAACAGTAGGGCTCCCAGGGATCCTATCGGACAGACCACCTGCACCCACTTGCCCACGCCTCCCAACACCACAGTGCGGCACTGCTTTCTCTGTAGGGACACCGTATTGCGGACTCTAGGGAGCCTTCATTCCGTATACTGAGCGTGAATGGGGCTCCCTGGAGCTGTGCGGTGAAGTGGCCCTGGGGGAATTGGCCGGTTTCTGCCAACCCTTTTCCTATTTCAGGCCTTGCGATGGTGTGCCTCGCGGAAGAAGAGGGGCAAAATCTCTCACGCTGTGACAGCAGCTGACACCTCATTGGACAGAACTGTGTCACATGACTGCATCTACCAGTGAGGGTGGCTGGGAAACTCCAGTTAGGCACTGGCCGTCCTGTGTAGAGATACTCTGCTAGTAATAAAGAAGAAAAGATGTACTAGGTAGGCAATGAGCAATATTAACTGCAGAAAGAAACATTTTCTCTAGAATTTAAAGACATGCCTTGATAGATTTAAAGAGTCCGCTGAGCACCTAGAATGAAAACACACACACACACACACACACACACACACACACACACACACACACACCAAGCTATATAATATTGTAAAAGGAAAACACGAGGGGTTAAAAAAAAAAACAACAAAAAACTCCTAGAAGCTTTCAGAGAAAACAAGCAGGTAATGCATGGGGACCAGAATAAGAAGCATCTGTCCCCATAGCAATACTGGAAGTGGGCCCTTTAAATGGCTTGGTCAAGATGTTTGTTGATATTTACATCCACCATGGGAGCTGTTGTTCTGTCACTGATCACAGGAAAACCAGAAGGCACTGCTCAAGAAATAGCAGCGTCTCTTTCAAGGTAGCATTTATTTTAAGAAGTTAAGTAGCTATTCCCACAGACAACAATTTGACATGTGTAGCTGTCATTTGCACATCACTCTGTGGTGTGAGTGTTTGTTTATATCAAATAACTGTTCTCCTAAATTCATCTTGCTCTTTTTTATTTCAAATTCTCTCACAGATAGGAGACCTGAGGCAATCGCTCTTTGTGTTGGCTCCATTAGCAGCAACAGGACTTTGCAAAGGGCTGGTGACAGTGGTTTGATATGCGCATCATCGGATGTTTCAAAAAGAAAGGCAGGTCAGCCCAGTAATGGCATTTATTTGTTGTTTCTTACAAGTCATGGAATCGGTGTAAAGTTTGGGGAGGTTTATTCTGCTAAAGGTGAAATACATGATGTTATTTTATTGCTAATTCCTTTGTGAATTCAGGTCAAAAGGTCATCATTAAAAATAAAATGATTTGTTTTTGCAGGTAAAATGTAAATACAAGTTTTGGAGGAGCACTGCACCATAGGAAAAATAATGCACTTACTCTTAATATTAAAAAACCAAACGGTCTTGGCAATGATTTCTTGGATATGACAGCAAAAGCACAAGGAACAAAATCAAAAATAGATAAGTGGCATGACAGTAAACTGAAACGCTTCTGCGTAGCAATGGAAATCGTTCACAGAGCGAAAACGCAACCTACAGAATGGGAAAATACGTGTGCAAACCATATACAGGGGTTAAGATCCAAAACATATAAGGAACTCCTGAAATTCAATGGAAGAAAATAACCCAATTAAAAATGGGCAAAGGACTTGAATAGACATTTCTCTAATAGAAAGCATATGAATGGTCAACAGGTATATGAAGAGATGGTCAGCATCGCTAATCATCAGAGAAATGCAAATCAAAACCACGATGAGCTATCACCTCGCACCTGTTTTAATGGCCATTGTAAAGCAAAGAGAAAATAACCAGAGTTGGCAAGGATGTAGAGAAACCAGAAGCCTTGTGCACTATTGGTGGAAATGTCAAGTCGTGCAGCCACTAGGGACATAGGATAGAAGTTCCTCCAAAAATTAAAAATAGAACTACCATATGATCCAGAGATCCCATTTCTGGGTATTTATCCAAAAGAATTGAAAAGAGGATCTCAAAGAGATATTTGCATACCCATATTCACTGAAACATTATTCATAATAGCCAAGAGGTGGAAACTCAAATGTCCATTAACAGAGACGTGGATAAATATGTAGTACGCACTTACAATGGAATATTATTCAGCCCTATAAAAAAGAAGGAGGGGCGCCTGGGTGGCTCTGTCGGTTAAGCATCCGACTTCGGATCAGATCATGATCTCACGGTCTGTGAGTTCGAGCCCCACGTCGGGCTCTGTGCTGACAGCTCGGAGCCTGGAGCCTGCTTTGAATTCTGTGTCTCCCTCTCTCTGACCCTCCCCCGTTCATGCTCTGTCTCTGTCTCAAAACTAAATAAACATTAAAAAAATTTTCTTAAAGAAGGAAATCCTGCCATACATGGCAATATGGAGGACATGATGCTAAGTGGAATAAGCCAGTTACAGAAGGACAAACACTGCAAGATTCCACTCATGTAAGGTACCTAAAGTAGCCAGGCTCACAGAGGTGCAGAATATGATAGTGGTTACTAGGAGCTAAGGTGGAGTCGGAGGGAAATGAGTTGTTATTCAATGGATACAGTTTCAGCCGTGCAAACACGAAGCTCTAGCCATCTCCTGCATAACAGTGTTCATGTAGTTAACAACACTGCACACTTAAAGAAAATAGATTTCATGTTATGAGTTTGGGGTTGTTGTTTTTTTTCAGCCACTGTTTTAAAGAAAAACCAAATGGAGCAAAAATTTCTTTGAAATTGTTCATGATACACATAATTTGTAATTGCATCTGATCAAGCTGTGATAGTCTTTCATTCAACAAAGTGGTGGTACTTCCTCCTGGGACTTCCTTATTGTCTCCTCACTGAATCTCCAAATCTACCTGACTTTGTCTGACCTCTAAGCATGGCAGTGCCTTGTTTCACCCTGGTCCCTTTTCTCTTTATCTGCAGTCACTCCCCAGGTAATATTAATCAGTTCCATAGTTTAAATACCATGTATATGCTGATAGATCGCAAATCTCTAGGCCTGAAATGATCCATTCGAATTCCCAACTTGAATATCTGATCGATTGCTTAAATGCAACCTGTCCAAAACGAAATTCAATTTCCCCTGACTGAAACCCACCCGTCCCTAGTCTTTTTCCATCTCAGTGACGAGGACCTTCACCCATGTGGTTCCCCTTTTCCTCCACCCACCACGTGCCATCTGTTAGCAAGTGCTGTCACTTCCTCTCCAAAACAGATCCTGAATTTGCACCTTTCTTCCATACCCATCACTCCTACCCCAGTCCCAGCTATTATCATCCCCTTCCCGGACCTCAACAAGTCCTTCCTGACCTGCCTCCCTGCTTCCTACTCTTATCCCTTCTTCTTGCAAAACCATTCTCCTTGCAAAAACTAGGAGATCATCTGAAAACAGAAAGCCAGGCTTGGGACTCCCCTGTGTTTGAAGATTCTCCAGTGAGAGGATACCTCTTGTTCTCTACTCTGCTCTGACTTCTGCCAATTCCTAGAACATATCAAGATCTTTCTTACCCGAGGGACTTTGCACCAAATTGTTCCTTTTGTCGGGGATATTCCTCCCTCAGATCCACATGTAGCTGGCCCCCAGCTCCTCAGAGAGGGTTTCTCTAACCAGTCTATCCAGTGCCACTGTCTACCATATTACTCCATTATATTTTCTTACTTGTATCCACCACCACTGAAAAGCACTGCTTCGTTAAATAAGTTTACTTTGGTCTGTATTCCCCACCAGAATTGGAGTGCCACAAGAATAAGGTGGCCAGATTCAGCAAATAAAAATACAGAGCACCCAGTTCGATGCAAATTTCGGATAAACAAGAAATAATTTTTAGTATAAGTATGTCCCATGCGATATTTGGGAGATACTTATGCTAAAAACAATTGTGTTCATCACTTATCTGAAATTCACATTTTAACTGGGCCTCCTGTACGTTTATCTGCAGCTCTACCAAGAGCAGGAACCTCGACTGCCTTCCCATCCAGGCACGTCTAGTGATATCTGGTACATGCCAAGCACCCCATAAAATATTCATAAAATGACACAGTGATTGAAACGAGTGAAAGAAATTAAAGGTATCAATTTGCCTGATGCTCGATCTAAAGACTGGTTTTAGTTATGGTGACAGTTAATTTTATGTGTCAGCTTGCCTGGCCCAGAGGGCTGGTAAAACATTATTTCTAGGTGTGTCGGTGAGGGGGTTTCTGGAAGAGATTAGCATTTGAATCGGTGAACGGAATAAAGTAGATTGCCCTCCCCAACACGGCGGGCATCGTCCAACCAATCCGCTGAGGGCCCCAACTGAACAAAAAGGTGGGGAGGAAGGGCAAATGTGGCCTCTCTGCTTGAGCTGAGACACCCATCTCCGCCTGGCCTCAGACACTGCTGCTCCTGGCTCTTGGGCTTCGGGACTCAGATCAGGACTTACCCCATCGGCCCCCAGACTATCAGGCCTTTGGATTCTGACCGAATTCCAACACAGCTTTCTTGATTCTCCAACTTTCAGCTGGCAGATCGTGGGACTTCTCAGTCTCCGTAACTGCTGAGGCAATTTCTACAATGAATCGTCTCATAGATATATCTCCATATGTAGCCTATTGGTTCTGTTTTTCTGGAAAACCCTAATATAGTTAATTAGTCTGTAACCCAGTGGTCCTTGTATCAGGATCACCCAGGAGCTGATTGAAACAGATTGCTGAGCCCTGGCTGCCGAGACCCTGTTGCAGTAGTAGGTTTGGAGTGGGGCCTGAGAATATGCATTTCTAGCACCTTCCCAGATGAGGCCGTTGCTGGCAGTCCAGGGCCCCGGCCAGGCTTTGAGAACCACTGGCTTAGCTCAAAGCTGAGGTCTCTGACTTGCTTATTCAACAGACAACCTTTACTTCAATTCAAATCGGAGGACACAGAAAAGAACACTGGAGAATGTGGTTCTAGTCCATCCGGAAACAAAACACAGACTGATTCTCATCTGTAAAGCAGGATTACCTTTGACCTCATGCTGTATACAGTGGATTCAATGTTGTTGTTGTTGTTTTTAAAGACCCCCAAGGCTGAGGAGTAAATCTCTAGTCATATAAGAACGTATTTTAGGATGAGACACATACCTTTAGTGAAAACATACAACTATCAGAGCATCTCAGTCAGGGCAGGAAGCGGAAGAGTCACGTGATGGTGTCTTAAAATGTGGCCAAACAGAGAGAAGTCTCCTGAGGCCCCATTTATGTTTTCCAAGTTAATGAAATTTATTTCATCAGTTGTTTCAAAGCTAGTCCTCTCTCCAGGACCGGTAGCCCCTGACAACAGACAAAGAGGACAAAGGCACAGCTCCACCAGGTGGCCATGTAAATTGTGTATCAGTACAATTTACAGATGTTCAGGGACTCCTTAGACCCCTTCATTTCCATAAAATGACTCCTCACCCCTCTTCCTGAGCGACTTTACCCGTTTACCTTGGAGACAGTTTTTTCTCATCTCATTTTCTCTTGGTCCCATGTGGCCATAACAGCACCTTGTAATAAATTTTAATGTGCTTACAATTATGAGTTTAGAGACCGAATCCGAGGAGGCCTATATTGCAGGACTGCAAATACACCTCGAAGATTCCAGCTACAACTCCAGCCGCCCCTCCCCCTCCTATGTTCCCCCTGTCCCAGGTTTTCAAGCGAGAATCCATTTCCTGCCGCCAACTCCCATTCTTCTGCAGGTTCTACTACTGCATAGCCTTGACCCTCCATTCTTGTCTTCACTCCCACCCCCACCCCCGCCCCGGTTCAGGCCCTCGTAACTCTTTCCAGCGTTCCCTGCTCCCACTCTCTGCCAGTCCATCCTGAGCACACGTTTTTATTCGTTGATCCACTCAGTATCATTTACTCAATACTCACTCCGTGTCAGGTTGTGCTAAACACAACGAATGGGGAACAAGATAATGTCCCTCCCTTCTTTTCAAAGCAGTTGTCTGGTCATCTCATCCTTCAGAGCCAGCCTGAACTGGGACATGGCCTGAACTCCAAGCATTTGGATCCTGCCTGAGCTTTCTCCTCTTGGGAAGTGCTCTGTGCCTCTCTTTGTTGAAGTTCTTCCCCACATAATTCTCTCTCCTGCACTGTCCCCTATCATGTTAAACACATCATAGTCATTCATACTGGTATTGTTGTGGCATGTGTTGGGTCTGCTTCTTGGCTTCACATGCTACTTATCGTCAGGAAGTTTCCCAAGAAATTATTCCTCTAGGATTCCTTTGTGGCGGTAGGAGAGGCAAAACTTTACCGCTACTTGGCTTAGGTTTTCAGCTGGGACTCTTCAACAAAAAGATTAACAAAAGGAAAACAGTTTACTGACGTGTGCATCACACATCATACAACAGAAACCAAGAGGAAAAGTAACTCAAAATGGCGGCTTAGAATTCCAGCTCGCGTGGCATCTTCCACAAAGAACAATAACACATTTCTGGAGCTAAGACGAGACAAAGAGGTTTGCGCCTGGGTAGTAAACTGTGGAGCAGTAACTAGGAAGATAAGGGTGAGTTTAACAAGGTTTGTTCGTACAGATTCTCAGCCCCAGTTCCCCATCTCTGGTGATAAGAATGTCTTCTCTCTCCGGGGACAGAAAGGACACCTTTCACACAGGAGTTTATCCCCTGCTTTCAAGAAGAAAAGGAGGGTCAGGGTGCTTTTCTTACAGCTGCTATCCCTCAATGGCCTTTAACTCAAAATAATTAACATGCCAAAGTAGAATATTTTGGGGTGACATGCTCTGAATGCCTTCACAGTTAAAGGGTATTAAAAAGGGTACAATTGTACTACCCATCCACTGCAAGATGGCATAAAGGTCATCAGTATACAGTCTACGTCTGGAGAGAAAAAGCATGATGGGCTCATCTTTATTAAAGCACATGGAGGGGCGCCTAAGTGGCTCAGTCAGTTGAACATCTGACTCTCGATTTGGGCTCAGGTCATGATCCCGGGGTCACGGGATCGAGCTCCGTGTCGGCTCCACGCTGAGCAATGAACCTGCTTGAGATTCTCTCTCTCTCTCTAAAGTAAAAATAATAATAATAATAATAATAATAATAATAATAATAATAATAAGGCACATGGAATGCTGGTAAGTCCTCCCCACAAAGACATCCACCAAACAATTAAATCTGTCTTCTACTCCCTCGTGTTGGAAAACCCAATACGACAAGTGGCACTTAAGCAGCATTAGAGTCAACCGTATCACAAAATTGACTCGAGCCAAAAAATTCTGAGACCAGCAATCTGTTGTCTTTTTCTTTTGACTCTCCTTATAGTTGTTCTAATGTTGCATTTTATCTATTTTTGCTTATTACAAAACCTTTATTATAACAACATAAAAGGGGAAAGAAAAAAATCCCCACCTCAATTCTAGCGTCTGAATACATCTGTTCTGATTTTCTGTATTCCTTCTCAGGCTCCAGGCTCTGCTCTTCAGACATTAGTGTGTTTGTTTATATGTATATATAATATATAATATATAATATATAACATATAATATATAATACATAATATATAACATATATATTATATATTACATATTTTATACATATATATACATATATATATTCTTAATCATAGGACATGAGCAATTGTGCATTCTGTTGTTACCAATGAGTATTATATTATCAAGTTTCTCCTACGGTGTTACCTAATTACGACTTCTAATTGCAGCATAAAATTCTACTGGATAACATGCTCTAATTTATATAGCTATTCTACTAACACTGAATAATTGATGATATGTCCCTTTTTCCATATGCATCCTTCCTCATAGAGTCCACCGCAAAAAAAAAAAAAAAAAAAAAACCATCTTGAAGTAAAAATACTTCGGGGCGCCTGGGTGGCGCAGTCGGTTAAGCGTCCGACTTCAGCCAGGTCACGATCTCGCGGTCCGTGGGTTCGAGCCCCGCGTCAGGCTCTGGGCTGATGGCTCGGAGCCTGGAGCCTGCTTCCGATTCTGTGTCTCCCTCTCTCTCTGCCCCTCCCCCGTTCATGCTCTGTCTCTCTCTGTCCCAAAAATAAATAAAAAACGTTGAAAAAAAAAAAAATTAAAAAAAAATACTTCAAAATCAGCTAAACATTTCTTGGGATCAATTCCCCCAGCAGTGAGGGGTATTATTGTATGAGACAAAATTTTTTATGATTTTTGATTTTTTTAATGATTTTTATGATATTATTATGATATTATGAACATTTTTATGATTCTTGACACCACAGCTAAACTGCTTAAGGGACGTTATCAGTTTATGTGGTAAATTTGTACAATACATGGTCAGGATGCCCCCACACCTCACATCAACACGGGAAACGGTCCATTAAGCTGGTGTTCTCGGATAGGACTTTCTGAGCGCCACACCCCACATATGAACTGAAGAGTGTTATGTTCATACCCACTTACGGTCTGCCAAAACACAGGCACAATTTATGCAAAGCTATAGCAATGTGACCTCCGTTCCTAGACAACTTCCAAACTAACTGTATAGTTATTTCTTTCCCTTGAAGGGTGACATTGCTGGGTGTTCTATGTGTAGATCTCTACTGCAACTACCCAGGTCCCAAGCAGCGGGGAGGGAGGCATGTGAAAGGAGGGGATCCATACTGAGAGTCCACGGAAACGCAAAGCCATGGGATTTTCCACAATTGGCAAGAATTCAGGGAAACTCAATATGCAACAAAGTGCTAACCTCTGGGCTGCCATTGTTCCACCTCTTAAATATTTTCTTTGAAAATCAGATCTGGCTCAAAAAGCATTGGGGTAGGTAACTGACAAGGAACAATCTAACATTTTGCAATCTCTCCATGGGGGCGAAGAGCTACTTGAGGCTTCTACCTGTTACTCCTCCCTGTCTGTACATTTCCCACCCCAGTCCCCACCCCAGCCCTGCAGCTGGGTCTCTAAGAGCAGCTTAGACACTATGGTGTCTCCTTCACGGTAAACATTCAGCTCGTTAACCCTCTTTCTATTTCACAGGCATGTGTGAAGGTGAAATCAATCATATGAAGCCTTTTAAAAACTAGAAACAAAGCATTAAGGTTCAAGGATAAATATTTGTTGGTATGAATTAACATGAGCATTTCCAATAAAAGCAAGAAAAAGAGATACTATTGCTAAAAGTAAGAAATCGGGGGGAAATATTGCTGATGTAGAGGCCAATTTAAAAATCAAGTCGGACATGGTTTTGCAAGACAAGTCATAAATATATCAAGTTGGTATTAAAAGTGTTGCATTCTGGGTCAGTCCAAGTAAATAGCATTTTTTTGGCTTCCTGAGAAATTCGAAATCTTAGTGAAATATGGTGAAAAAAATCTGCTTTCTTGACATAGTCTTCTCTCCCACCAGACAGATATGTATGAAATTTTAGCTGATGTATGTTAACACGCCGTTGCTGAGATAGACACCAAGGCAATAACTGGGGGCCCGTTAGTAGGTAATATTCTAATATTTATCCCATAAACAACCCTTGAAAGCTTGCAATGCTCAGCTTGCTGTGGTTGGCACTTTGGAAGATTAGATAAGAAAAAGAAACCCTATCATTTCCATTTATAAATATAACTTTTTCTCATAAGGAAGGGATTGATGTTTGGGTGACGTGTGCAAATTGCTTGTTGCTATACTCAGGGCTGAGGGAGACCTGGAGTTGAACCAACTAATGAATCAATGGTTATTAAAATGGAGATGCAGGGAACATCACAAACTGTCATTTGCCTATTTGATGTGATTTCTGGGGCACCAGGATAGCTCCTTTGAGCAACAAACTCTCTTGCGTACTGTTCCCTAAAACCCTGAGGTGCATGACTCCTTTGCTTTCGGACCCTGACCTCCTTGAAAATGATGGAGGCAACTAGTTGAGCTGGTCGTTGTTGACAGTCACACCTGTCGGTATGACTTAGTTTCAGATTTTGTCTCGCAAGGGGTTTTGTTTAGGCAAAGAGCTTAAGACCCAAAATAGGGAGGTGAGACTTCTGACAGGTTGGGGAACTCCAGGGAAGGCTCTGGCTCGCACCACAAATTTGGTCTAGGATCAGCATTGTACAAAACATCAACAACAAATATTAAGCACACACATGCACACACACACACACACACACACACACACACACACACAACACGGAGCGCCTGGGTGGTTCAGTTGGTTGGGTGTCCAACTCTTGCTTTTGGTTCGGGGCATGATCTCAGGGTCATGGGATCGAGCCTCCGGTATACTCTGCTCTGAGCATGGAGCCTGCTTGAGATTCTCTCTCTATCTCTTTCTGTCCCTCTCCCCCACGTTCTCGCTCTGTCAAATAAATTAAAAAAACCACAGCAGGTAAGGGCGCCTGGGGTGGCTCAGTCGGTTGAGCATCCGACTTCGGCTCAGGTCACGATCTCATAGTTCATGGGTTTGAGCCTCAGGTCAGGCTCTGTGCCGACAGCTCAGAGCCTGGAGCCTGCTTCAGATTCGGTATCTCCGTGTCTCTCTCTCTCAAAAAGAAATAAACATTAAAAAAAGCACACACACACACAACAGGTAACTCTGTGGTCTTTCTGTAAAAATGTGGAACAATGTGATATTCCACAAGATGCATAGGGAAAAAGGGAACGGGTCTCCAAGAGAAACTTTTGGACCCATCCCGAGAGTACGTTGCACTAAGGTGGAACTTTGACAATCTAGAATAAATCGGGCCTGGAAGAGATCGATGGGCACAAGAGGGAGCCCCCTGAAGTACTTAAGTGCCATCCCAGCTGCCAATGGGCAGTATTAAATAGATGGGACTGCTTTGTGGGAAGCCAGCTGCCATGTCACTTGAGCGTGTGGCCTTTTTCAGCACCTGCCACTTCCACTGCATGATCTTAAAGAGACAAGAAAGTACAGAATGCCCAGTGGCTTTCATTCTCCAAACTTGCTTTCGTACAAAATCGTTTGGGACTGAACATGCAGATTCTTAATCACCGTGTCCGCCTCAGATGTGGTGACTCAGGTGGAACGTTCCCAGCCGCGTAAACCATGGCTCTGCCCACCGCCGGTCAAGGAGCGGTGCCCGGCTTTGCTCCGCGGAGGATCTGTTCCAAGACCCTTAATCTGCAAAGCCCTCTGTTACAGCAGCCTAAGGAATTCTTCTTAGGACTGAAGTCTTGTAAAACAGCCAAAACCTCCCTTACATTCTTTCTTGAGAGGCCCCCTATTATGTGGGGAAATGCCAGCTCCACCCTGGAGACGGCTTCCTGCTTGGCAGTTCAGAAAGAAAGCAGAACAGTGAGCTTTCCGAGCCCATTATTCACCTCTGAAAGGTAATCAAAGGGAATGCCTTTCCTCCTATTATCCTATTGTTCAATTTTATGGAGGACTGCCTCTGAATACAGATGTTGTCGAAGAAGCCAAGAACCCTAAGGTAAACAAAAATTTCCAAATAGTACTTGTTCTCGTTATCTTATCCCCGTGGTTAGCTCTGCCGAGTCCCTGAAGGGCAGGGGGCCATCGCGACTGGAGCCTCCATGTAACTCGATTCGCTTCGACAGCTCCACATTGGTCTGTGGGACGCCCAAGAAGGCCACGAGGGCACCAGCTTTCAATGTCATGTAAATGGAATCATATGATGTGTCTTCTTTTAGGTCTGGCTTCTTTACTCAAGATCACATCTGTGAGAATTTATCATGTTGTTGTTCGAAGCCATAATTGATCATTTAAATGTCTGGCTAGCCTTCCATTAGGGGGAATATACCACCATTTATTTGTACACTGGGCTCGTGGTGGACATTTGGGCTGTTGGCAGTTTGGACCACATGTTAGTTTCTTATTGCCACTGTAACAAATTAGCACAGATTTAGTGGCTTAAAGTAACAAAGTTGTTATCTTATTGTTCTGGAGGTCAGAAGTCTAAAATGGGTCCACAGGGCTGTGTTGCTTTTGGACCCTTTTGGAAAGAATCCATTTCTGTCTTTCGCAGCTTCTCCAGGCCACTTGTGTTCTTTGGCTCACGGTCCCTTTCTCCATCTTAAAAGCGAGTAACAGCATCTTTTCGCCTCTCTGACATCTGCTTCCATCCCTACCTCTTCTCTCTGACTTTGACCCTCCTGAGTCCCTCTTAGAAGGATCTTTGTGATTGCATCGGGCCTGCCTAAACAATGCAGAATAATCTCCCATCTCAACACCTTTATCACATCTGCAAAGTCCCCTTTGCCATGCAAGGTGACATATTTAGTTTCCAGAGATTCGATTGCATCTATACGTCTTTGGTGTGCACAATTCTGCATTTCTCTTGGCTGTATGCCTAATGGGATTGCTGAGTGATAGGGTATAAAAACATTCAGTTTTAGATTCTGTGAAGACAGTTTTCCAAAGTGGTACTAAGTTAACATTTCTACCAGCCCAGCAGTAGCATATGAGAGTTCGAGGTGACCCACATCTTCTCCAACATCTTCTCCAACACTTAATAATGATATTTAACCGTTACAACTATATAAAGGTATCTCATTGTGGTTTTAATTTGCATATCTTTAATGACCACTGAGGCTGAACAGCTTTTCATATATTTATTGGCCATTTGGATATTCTGTCTTGTGAAATGCCTAGGGCTTCTTTCTTTCTTTCTTTCTTTCTTTCTTTCTTTCTTTCTTTTTGGAGTTTTTGGCCCATTTTTCTATTGGGTTGTCTTTTCCTTATTGATTTGTAGGAAGTCTTTATATGTTCTGTATCCAAGCCCTTTGTCACTTATATTTGTGATAAATGACTCCTTCCCCCTGTGTGGTTTGCTTTAATGGTATCCTTTAAATGCATAGACATTCCTGATTTTCAGGTAGTCCGATATCCTCAAGGAAATCTCAAGAAATGCTATTAAATATTTTGAAAAAAATGAAAACAAAAACACAACATATCAAAATATATGAAGAGAAGCCAAATCAATGCTTAGAGGAAAACTTATAGTACTAACTTGGGGCACTGCTGATTTTATCACTCGTAGACTTATTTTCTATCCTACTAATTTCTGCTTTTTTATTTTTTTCCTTCTTTTTACTGTTAGATTTGACTTTCTGATTGCTTTTCTAAATTATTTAGATAGATTCTTAGATCATTGGTCATTGGTTTTTCAGCTTCTAAAACTTTTTCTAATATAGGCATTTAAAGTTACAAATATCTGGGGTGCCTGGGTGGCTCTGTCGGTTAAGCATCTGACTTTAGCTCAGGTTATGATCTCACGGTTTGTGGGTTGGAGCTCTGCATTGGGCTCTGTGCTGACAGCTCAGAGCCTGGAGCCTGCTTCGGATTCTGTGTCTCCCTCTCTCTCTGCCCCTCCCCCAGTCACGCTCTGTCTCTCAAAAAAGGAATACACATTAAAAAAAAAAATTAAAGCTACAAATATCTTCTACACTTGGCTTTAACTGCATCCCTCAAGTTTTGAAATGTGGAAATTTAATTATGGCTTAATAAAAATATTTTATAGTTTCCATTGTGATTTCTTTTTTGACCCATGGGTATTGTCAGTGCTGAATTTCCAAACATATGGAGATTTTCTCCTCAACTCCTATTCCTTATATTTGGCCTGCTTTCACTGTGGTCAGAGAAAACACCCTAACATTGGCACTGCAAATTCTCAATATCTTGGTGGTTCCCCAATGCCTCAAAAAATGTTCCTGTATTTAGTCCAGCTTTTCTAGCTGTTTTCAGAAATAAACGTGATACAAAATAACCTATTCTGCTATTTCCAGAAGCATGATTACCACCAGTGATCATTAGTTAATTATGGTGCCACCACACCCAGAGATCACCAGGAAGGAAGGAAGGAAGGAGGGAAGGAAGGAAGGAAGGAAGGAAATAAATAGTCATCACTGCATATGTGGTCGAGTTAAGTATTTCAATCTTAGAATTCCATCTTATCTTCTCCAAAGCCCATGTCATGCCACTTATCACTGCTCTTAAAGTCACCCCTGACAGACACCACATTTTCTATCTGATATTATTTCTCCTATATCTTTCTTTTATTGATTTATTTTGAGAGGTGGGGGGAGGCAGAGGGAGAGAGAGAATCCCAAGCAGGCTCCGTGCTGTCGCTGAAGAGCCTGACGCGGGGCTCAATCCCACAACCGTGAGATCATGATCTGAGCCAAAAGGAAGAGTCCGGCGCTTAACCTACTGAGCCACGCAGGCGCCCCTCTCCTGTGTCTTAACGTGGTCCCCCCACCACACTCTTTTGATACTCTTCTCCCTCCGGATGGCAAATACCAAATGCTGCACTCCCTATAATGTTCCTTTGTTACGTTATTCTTGGCCTCTCTTCACATTTCTTTGAAATGTCTTTCCTTTAATTATTTTCGTCCTACATGTAAGAAAACAGATACGTAAGTATTAAAGTAAAAAGGAAGGTCATCTCTGTGTCACTGACATTGTCTCAAACACCAGCAGTGGCACAGGCCACATTCGTGGGAATTGTGAGCTGGTGTGCAAGCCAGGGGCTTCACCTCACCTGGAGGGTAGGGGCAGGTCAGAGGGTTCATAGCGACCCGTGGGGATGTTATCAAAAGGAATTATATGTCTAACAGCATCACACGGCATGGTACCTACGATACTTTACATTTTGAGTTTCTCATTCCCATTTCAAACTCTTGGAAATAGCACACGGTTCTAGAAGCATTTGTTTTATTTAATTATAATTTTTAAAATGAAAATACTCTCTACAGCCCTCCTCCAAAGCTGGCAATTGCAGACCGCCCTCCAAGATGGGAAGCGCCCTTAGCTGGAGACAGAAATAACCGTACTATTCGTATCCATGGGCTCCGCAGTCGGGCAGATATCTGAGTGCAACCTGGGGCGAGGGCAGCCGACAGCAATCGCTGCATTCCCCAGACCAGAAGGCAAAGCAAACACACGACAAAATCACAACGGAACTCTCCTCTTTGGGGAAGAGGAGTTGGTGAAGTGGTTTCGGCATGACAGGTTTGTTCTTTCTTTCTGAGACTGTTGGGCAGGGTAACGCTGACCATGCCAGGCAGACTCACATCTCGTTGAGTTGTCAAGCCATGAGGAGAAGGCCACTCCGCCAAGCCCTTGCCGCTCCCATTCTAGGACTCGATCCTTCTGCTGTAGTCTGAGGCTATTTCCATTCCTTCGTTCCTTACTGGAGGTGGATTAGGTGGTCACCACGTCTATAAAATAACCCCCGAGGTTCTAGACATCACAATTATTAACCTGTTCCTCAGCCCCTCCCTCCAATAATCGCTGTCATTTTAGCCTTTCCTCATGGCCCTAAATGACCTGGACTCTAACGCTACCCTCTCTGACTCTTCTCTGAATCTGTCTCACCCTAAAGACAACAGAAGGGTGCAGACGACAGGATACGTATACATAGAAAACCCTAAAGACTCCACCAGAAAACCACTACAGGCACCAAACGAATTCAGTAAAGTTGCAGGATACAATAATATACAGAAATCTGTTGTGTTTCTATCAACTCAACGAAGTAGCAGGAAGAGAAATTAAGAAACCAATTCCATTTACAGTGGCACCAAAAAGGATATAAAGTATTAGGAATAAACTTAACCAACAGGGTGAAAGGCCTATACTCTGAAAAACTATAAAACACTAATGAAAGAAATGGCAGATGACATAAAACAAGTGGAAAGATAGTTCATACTCATGGATCGGAAGAATGCGTACTGTTCCGATGTCCCATATTATCCCAAGCATACAGATTCAATGCAATCCCTAGCAAAATATCAACAGCATTTTTTCCCAGAACTAGAACAAAGAGTCCTAAAATTTGTATGGAACCACAAAAGACCCTGAAGAGCCAAAGCAATCTTGAAAAACAAGAACACAGCTGCAAGTATCATAATCTCGGATTTCACAATATACTACAAAGCTATGATATCAAAACGATATGGTGCCTGTACAAAGATAGACACATAGATTGATAGGACAGAACAAAGAACTCAGAAAATGGTCTCACACTTATATCATCAATCTATGGTGAAGTAGGCAATAACATATAATGGGGAAAACCAGTCTCTTTAATAAATGGTGTTGGGAAAACTGGACAGACACGTGCAAAAGAATGAAACGAGACCACTTTCTTAAACCATACACAAAATAAACTCAAAATGCATTAAAGACCTAAATGTGAGATCTGAAACTATTAAATTCCTAGAAGAAAACATAGGCAGTCATCTCTTTGACATCAGCTTTAGCAATATTCTTCTGGATCTGTCTCCTCAGGCACGGGAAACAAAAGTAAAAACAAACTATTGGGACTACATCAAAATAAAAAGCTTATGCACAGCAGAGGAAATCACCAGCAAAATGAAAATGCAATCTAGTAAATGGGAGAAGGAGTTTATAAATAACATATTCTATAAGGGGTTAACATCCGAAAAACATAAAGAACTTATATGACTCAACACTAAAAAAGCAAATAATCTGATTTAAAAAAGGGCAGAGCACCTCAATAGACATTTTTACAAAGAAAACATACAGAAGGCCAACAGACTATGAAACGATGCTCAGCACTAATCATCAAAGGAAGCAAATCAAAACCTCAACGAGATACCTGTCACAGTGGCTAGAATCAAAAAAGATAACAAGTGTTAATGAGGATGTGGAGGAAGAACTGTTGGTTGGAATGTAAATTGGTGCCTTTACATGGTGGGAAACAGTATGGAGCTTCCTCAAAATATTAAAAATAGAACCATACGATCCAGTAATTCCACTACTGGCTGTTTACCCAACCAAAATGAAAACACTAATTTGAAGAGATATATGCACCCCTATGTTCATAGCAGCATTATTTACAATAGCTAATAGACAAACACATAAAAATGTAATACACATACACACACATACGTGCATGCACAACGGAATATTACTCCGCCATAGAAAAGAATGAGGTCTTGCCATCTGTGACAACATGGATGGACCTAGAGGGTATTATGCTAAGTGAAATAAGTCAGACAGAGAAAGACAAACACCATATGATTTCACTTATATGTGGAATCTAAAAAGCAAAACAAATGAACAAACAAAAAGTAGAAACAGACCCATAAAAGCCGAGAACAAAGTGAGGGTTGCCAGAGGGGAGGCGGGTGGGGGATGGACAAAATGGGTAAAGGGGAATTGGCGGTGCAGGCTTCCAGTTATGGAATGAATGAGTCACGGGGATGAAAGGCACAGCACAGGGAATGTGGTCAATGGCATCTTAACAGCGTCGTATGGTGACAGGTAGCAGCTATGCTTGTGGTGAGCGTAGCCTAATGTACAGAGTTGTTGAATCGCTGTTATACATGAAACTAAGGTAACCCTGTGTGTCAACTATACTTCGATTTTCAAAACCTGTTTTAAAACCCATTAAAAAAAAGAAGTGAAATCAGTTCTGAATGTCACAGGACAACAGAGGAAGGGAGTGTCTCACCCCAGAATTACGCACGCTGTGACAGACAGGGCTACCGTTCTGTGTCTTCAGAAGTGACGTATCACAGTGAAGAAGGTACAGATCCTACTGGATAAGATCCCTGACAAGGCGCAGCTGACACAATGATGTCATTCCCAGGGGAGGAAAACAAACATCCCAGGGTTTGAGACCAACTCCCCAGGGAGATGAAGCCAACAGACCAGGAGGGCACTTGCCAGCAAAAAGTTGTCAACCAATTGAGGCAAACGTGAGTGAGGCCTTTTGTTCGAGGAGATTATAACCCTGGGAGAGCTGAGAAGCATCATACATATGTCATGCATCACGGAACTACCATAGAGCAAGGCATATACAGTAAATACGTGCAGTGGTGTCTTACACCTTGTGATGCTTACGCTTCACAAGCAGTAAGGAAACGTATCAGCTGATAACAAGCAACCATTTCCTTGGCCTCCTTGCCTTACGTGAATCTGAAGTCACGTGCTCGGAGTAGAGAGGTGGTAAATTATTCAGGTCCTGTTAGGGTCTTCGAGGGCTCCCAAGAGATGGCATTCTTCTTCCCTGTCTGATTGATGAACCAGTTGAGAAACAAAGCAAGAGAGATGGCAGGGGTGGGCTCTAATATCACCTTTATTAATCTGATACTGAAGACGTAGCTTCTCTCTGTGAGCAAATAGGCTTTCCAATACTGAACTCCTGTCACAGCAGCCCAGACCGTGCTAGCCTCCCACACTGGCCTTGCCCTGCCCCAGCTCACCCCCTAATTCGTGCCTGGACAGCGGGCTGGCTCCCAAAGAGGAAAACAGAGAGGGTCTGAGCCAGTCACATTGGTTTGTTCTTCGCCGATTTTCTATCAACCAAGTCACTCCATCTTCTCTGAGCTGAGGGGTGTTACATAAAAAGAGCCCCCTCCTCCTGAAAGAATATAGAGAATAAGGGTACCTCAAAAATATAACCCTGGTGCCTCACCTCCCTTATTGGCTGCACTTGGGGTCCCTCACCAGTCCACATCCAAATGCTCTTGGCAAAACACCTCTTTAGCAGGTAATAATAAGGTGTGAGTGTCCATGTGTCTCCATGTGTGGGTTTGTATGTGTGCGTGTGTGTGTGGCCATGTGTGTGTGTGGGTCTGCCTGAGGTGCAAGTGTGTGCCCATGTGCATATTATTCACTGTGAGCTTGCATGTGAGCGGTGCATGTGAGTGTACACCCATGAGCGAATGTGTGTGCAAATGTATGTGTGCATCCTACGCATGTGCGTTAGCGTGTGCATGCATGGGTGTATGTGTGTGTGCCTGAACGTGCATTTACATAGGTGTGCCTACAGCACAGGTGTGCGTGTATGTCTGTATGAAGCTCTGGAGCCAGACACTCAGGTGCATATTTAGACAGACTCGCTTCAACAAACGTTCCTTGAGTACCTACAATGACCAATGCCTTTGACAACCAAGAAGAGGAGTATTATGTGTCTCTAGATGCAAAAAAGATTATAAGCTGGTAGAAAAGATAGACACATAAGCAACCATACTCAGCACGAGATCAAAGATGCTAAATGCCATAACAGCTCAAAGAAGAGGAGAGTCATTCTGACACGTGGGATGGTGGGGATATTTGAGCGCAGCTTGAGAGAAAATGGGAGATGCCAAAAGGGCATTCCAGGCAAAGGCATGGCGGGAACTCAGGTCAAAGGTGGAAATAGAGGGCCTGTTTAACAAGGAGACATTTGTTGTGGCAGGCCAGAAATAATCTGAGAGCTACTATATCGGGTCAGACCAGGGATAACATCTGGCCTTTCTCCACCTTATTTTGCAGGGTATGTGCTGATGAGAGATGGGCGAAGGTCAATTCATGGAAGATTTTGACTGTTGTACTAAGCACCATGAACTTCCCTTCTTAAGGCAAAGGGAAGCTGCTATGTTGGAGTGGAGATGGGGATTGGAAAGAGTCGTGTTGGAAATCTCGGGGGTAAGAACTTATTGCATTGGCTTAGCTGAGAGATAATGAGGACCAAACTAGGTGATAGAGAGGAGGGGTCATAGAGGGGAAATTTTTACAGATACACTCAAAAGTATTCTATTAGGGTGTGGTGGTTTTCAGACCTGGCAGCTGGCTATACAGTGATGTCAGCAACAGGAGGAGGAAGAGGATGATGGGGTAGGAAAGATGAAGTTAATTTTGAACTACTGTGTCTGCCCTGATAAACTACCAAAGCTAGGCTTGGTAATCCCAGAGCTTACACAGATGTCGACTCTTGGGAATTGTGTCCTCCTGCTGGTGAGGCACCAAGGAATGAATGTTTTCTGTTGCCACCCTGCTCCTTCTGCCTGAGAAAATCATTCACTTCTGGAGGAAGCCCATACCTCTCCCATCCAGAACCTTGGATCTGTAATGAATTTATCTCTACAGCTCTAACTCAAGAAGAGTCTCAGTTTGGGTCTTCAGTGGGAGTTCTGAAGAAGCACGTTTCCTAGAACACAGGAGATACTCTTCTTGCTCTGGTCTGCTCTGCTCAATGCCTAGCAAGCCACACCTGGACACTACAGTAGGCATGTCCGGTGGTTCATGACCTGACATGGGGATGAGGGGACATAATTCCCATTGGCTGTGAATAGGCACATTTGTGTGTCCAAGGGAAAGTCAAGTTCCAGTGGAGGACAGGCTGTAGGGTGGCTCCAGTCGATGGATAAGGATCTGCTGGGGCAGATGCAGACGTGGAACCTAGGACCGTCAATGCGCCACATCGACCGAGATGGGTGGGGAGAAGGTCTTTAGCTTCAGAATTCAGCAGAACTGGGGCTAAAGATAGGATGGAGTTGGAAAGGCAAACACAAGAGTAACCGAGGTGGATTCTAAGAACGAGGAATGGCCAGAAATGGGTCAGATCCCAGCAGTGGGTGGATTTCCTAGTTTGGGGACCTGAGAAGCGAAAGGGACTGAAAAGTCAAAGATCCAATGACACAGTCACGCACGGCTGAGGGGCTGCTGTCTGAGACAGCCAAGTGGACACTGGGGCTCACTGGCCTGGAGCAGAGACGGTGGCTGTTAACTGAATCAGAAGCCCCTGAAAGGCAGAGAAGGCACATGTGACATCTTGGTCAGTAGGCAATCAATAGATATTGATTGAGTGATTGCTTAAATAAGCTTTTCAAGAGTCTAGCCTCTAAATTGCTACCTTATAGCTTCGGAATGGCGTTGATTTCCTAGTTTCTCTCTCTCTCTCTTTTTCCCCTGGCAGCTGTTACTGCCTCAGCAAACTGAAGCTGTTGCTATTTCAGCATCATTGCTAAGAAGGGCATCAGAGCATCTTTATGTCAGGCTGAGCTCACTCATCCAGATTAATTCCTTAGATGTTCAGCATAATTTCTGGTAAAGTCACCTTTCGGTCGGAAAATACAGATAACTCACGTTATCTGTGAGCCTTCTATCTTGTCGGAAAACCGAAATTCTCATCCCTTCCAATTTTCATGGCAATTCAAGAAATTGCTAGAAGAGGAACCGTGGACTTAGGGAAGATAGGTAAAGCCAGCACTCTGCTCCTCACTATCCTGTGAATGCCCCACCGTCTCAGCAGTTTCTGATTCGGTTCCATAGGGATTACAGACACATGGTGATTACTGTATTTCCTAAGCTTCCCACTGGTCCGAAGAAGTGACCGATTTTCACTTTTATTTATAGAAACCTCAAGAATTATCTCCAAATGCTCAGAGTCCAAGAAGATACCCAGAATTTGTTTGAGAGGACATATGAGGTCATCTCAACCCTTCGTGTGTCACTTGGGTAAACGAAAGCTCAGAAAAGTGAGTCTTGCCTAAGGCCCACCCCAGTGGAATGCTGGCACTTTGAACTGAGCTCCCCAGGTCCTACTGTGTCCCACCTCTTCATTAGCTGCAATACTTGCCCTGGATCCGGATATTAAAAAATAAATGCAAAAAAGGAAAGGATTAAAAATATAGCAAAAAAGCAATCCAACCAAACAAATGCAAAAATCAGGGGGAATCGTCTTTAACAAAAAAAATTAGCCTTATGGTATTTGCTCCCCAGACCAGGTAATCATTCTGCTAAACGCACACAGGCAGCAACAAGACGAAGCACTCTCAAGCTGTCTAAAGATGTATTTCTCAAAAGGTTTGTTATATTCTCTTTTTCTTTAAAAAATTTTTTAAAATGTTTTTATTTATTTTTGAGACAGAGAGAGACAGAGCATGAGCAGGGGAGGGGCAGACAGAGAGGGAGACACAGAATCGGAAGCAGGCTCCAGGCTCTGAGCTGTCAGCACAGAGCCCGACGCGGGGCTCGAACTCACACACCGCGAGATCATGACCTGAGCCGAAGTCGGACGCTCAACCGACTGAGCCACCCAGGCGCCCCTATATTCTCTTTTTCTATGCAAAAAATGACAAGCAATGAGCTAGGAATGACAACCCCCAGCACCCAGCATTATGGAAATGCAGGTATATAAGTTTCGAACTTCATGTTTCTGTGTTTATCCCCCAGAACAAAGGAAAAGTACAGGCGTTGTGCTGATAATGGAAATGCAAGCTTCCGCCCCACCCCGGTTATCTGTTGCTGGGGTATAAGACCACGTGTGCCATAAAACTCGCTCCCATCTGGCTGGGTTTTGAAACTTCTCTGGGACCCAGTTTCTACAGTTGAGCAGTTAATTCTCCTGAACACTCGGGAACTGTCGAAATAAAGGAGACTCCGAAGAGGGTCATTCGTGACCTCGTGCCTGTGTGAGTTTTGCTGAGGCGGACATCTTGGGTTACCGGGAGAGAAAATCTACCAAAAATCTCTTGGGTGAACACTTCAACCAGATAATTTCACTCTGAAACTAACCGGTCAGTGCATTTTATTTTTTTTTTTTTTCAACGTTTTTTATTTATTTTTGGGACAGAGAGAGACAGAGCATGAACGGGGGAGGGGCAGAGAGAGAGGGAGACACAGAATCGGAAACAGGCTCCAGGCTCCGAGCCATCAGCCCAGAGCCTGACGCGGGGCTCGAACTCACGGACCGCGAGATCGTGACCTGGCTGAAGCCGGACGCTTAACCGACTACGCCACCCAGGCGCCCCTGGTCAGTGCATTTTAGAAGGTATGGTAAGCGGTGTTGCCTCAGATATTAATATTGTTATAACTCTGGATATTATGCTTTTTCCTCAGATCCAGGGCTTTACTACATTTCACTAATTCCATTAGGCCACACCTATAACACTTGAACTCTGGTAAAAAAAAAAAAAAAAACCAGGGGGGAAGAAAACCAACATTGTTTGGTATTATTGAAAAAACATCAAAAACTGTAAAATATCTATGAATTAGCCTAACCAAAAAAAAAAAATATATCACATGAAATTATGGATAATGACAGTAATGAAGGATGAAAAAGACTACCTAAATAAACAGAGATACGTGCCGATGGGACAGCTTAGCACAGAACAGATGTTAATTTCCCCTAAACTGATCTCCAAATCCATGAAATTTTAATCAAAATCTCAAGATGATCGCTTTATTGAGATAGAACATAACATTAAGTAAGCTTAAGGGGTGCGATGTGATGATTTGATACATGTACGTATACATTGTGAGATGTTTACCACAATAAGCTTGGCCAACACATCCTTCGCCTCAGATGATTACCATCTCGTTGTTCTTGTTACGGTGAGGACATTAATGGTCCATTCTCTTAGTAACTTGTGAATCTACAATACGGTACTGTTAGCTATAGTCACCATGCCGTACCTTCGATCCCCAGAACCGGACGAATTCAAGATGATTTTTTTAATTGGGATTTTTTTTTTTTAATTTATAAAGAAGAATAGAAATCCACAAAGAGCCAAGGGAATTCTGAGAAAGAAAAGCAAAAAAGTACTAGCTCTATCGGATAGTAACCCATATTACAAGCATCAACATAGGAAAGGCAAATAGAACAGAAAGTTTGGGGACAGAACTACATATATGTGGGGAATCAGTATATGACAGGTCTTCCATCACAGATCGCAGGGAAGAAGACAGATGCTAGAATAACGGATCTTGGAAAATGTGGTTCATTCTGGAAAAAAAATAGATTTAAATTAAAAATGTTTTAATTTAAATGTATTTTTAATAATTATATAATACGCAATTATATTAATGTGTGATAAGTCCAAATATGTAATTACAAGTGAAATATTTAAAAATTTAGACAACTTATTCAACGACATTCAAAATCACAATCTAAAGAAAGAAACACCAAATAGTTTTAAGCCTATAAAGCTACTAAGAGGAAATAGAGGAGGAAATCTTTATAAGCTTAGAGTAGCAAGGTAGATTGGGAATAATAAAACAAAATATGGAGCACAGAGGATTTCTAGGGCAGTGACACTACTCTGTATGATACTATAAGGTGGTCACATGTCATGATACATTTGTCCAAACCCATAGAATATACAACACCAAGAGTGAACCCTCAGGCAAACTATGGGCTCTGGGTGACAATGATGTGACAATGAAAGTTCACTGATTATAACAAGGGGGATGTTGAGAGTGAGGGAGGCTATGCATGCTGGGGGTGGGGGACTAGGTGGGAAATCTCTGTACCTTCTGCTCAATTTTTCTGTGAACCAAAACTGCGTATTTTTTAAATTATTTTTTAAGGTTTATTTATTTCTGAGACAGAGACAGAGCATGAGTGGGGGAGGGGCAGAGAGAGAGGGAGACACAGAATCCGGAGCAGTCCAGGCTGTCAGCACAGAGCCCGACGCGGGGCTTAAACTCACAAACCGTGAGATCATGACCTGAGCCGAAGTCGGTCGCTCAACCGACTGAGCCCCCCAGTCTTCTGGAGACCCTGAGGCCACCATGTGAAGAAGCCTGGGCTAGCCGCCAGGAGCCCGAGAGGCCATGTGGAGTGAGAAGCCCAGCCACCCCAGCGATGTCCCCATCGTGGAAGGCCACCACCCTTGACTATCCAGCCCCAGGAAGCAGGCCTGGTCCAGAAGACCCACCCCTTCCCCAACCCACAGCAATTAATCATCGTTGATTTAAGCCACTATGCTTTGGAGCGGTTCGTTTGATAGCAAAAACTAGCTGGTTTGAGCAGGGGCACAAAAAGTACAAACTTCAAAGGAAAAAAATAGAGGGATTTAAGGACATCAAAAGTAAAGCTCACCCTTTAAACCAAGACCCTAGACAAAGGTAGCACACAGGAGATGTGCTGGAAAGAAGTAGAGTTTGCAAAACTGGGACAAGAGCTTAAAATCCAGAATATCGAAGAAACTCTTGCAGTGTCAGCAAGAAGAAAATAGAAAAGTGGGCAAAACTATGAAAAAGAAATTCACAGAAGTGAATTGAAGTGAAACTGGAATGGCCAACAAATACGTGAGGAGCCCCTCAAACTCCTCCGTAGTCAGAGAAAGGCAGACTTGTGTTTAAAACAAGACACTGCCTTCCAACCATTAGACTAGCAAGAACTGAAAAGCTGTCGAACGGCAGGTGCTGCTAGGGATGTGGGGAAATGGAACCCCTTGCGGCACCACAGATGGGCAGGAGTCACCTGCTGCCACCATTTTGGGAGGTCAGTTGGGCGGTATTTGGTGAGAACATGGACGCGTGTATGCTTTGTGTGACCCAGAAATACTGTTCCTGGGGGACACCAAAGAGAAACCGAGGGTGCCCCAAGAGACGCACGTCAGCACGTTCGCATAAACATTTCCATGTCAGCAGCTGTAAACAATCTGTCCTTCCGAGGGAGAGAGGATAAGTAAACCGTGGCACGTGCATCGATGGAAAAACTAGACAACAGTCAGAAGCGGTAAGCTTTGCTCATATCAGCAAGGCTATATCTCAGACACACCACAGTGAGTGACAAAGTGAATACAGTGAGATGTATGAAGGTGTGCAAGGTGGGTTAGAACCCACATTGAGACCCGGAATGTGTGTTTGAGAGGAGAATCATATGGGCAGTTGAGGGACGAAACTAACATGAAATCAGAAAATTAATTTTATACTTGTACCTATTGCTTATGACAACATGAGTTTTACTGATAAAGATATGACTTGGAAAGCCATCAAAACACACACACACACACACACACACACACACACACAAGAAAGAGCCTCTTTTATGTAAACAGTACAAAATGCAGAGCAATCCCCCCAACATCGACAACATTCTACCGGTACCACAAAGCATCATCATTAATCTGTATCGCTGAATCGATGCCCAGTGCAAAACACGACAGAAGTCATCTTTCCTCTTCTTAAAGGAAGAACCCATGTAGGGAGCCCCCCCAGGCTCGCTGCTGAAATCATATGTGAAAAGGCCAGTGGTCCCCTTCCCTCATACCCAAGAGCTGGCCTCTGCTCACAGTGTATCGTGCTCGATGGCGGCCTTGTGGCTTTGTAACAACCACTGCCCCAAATATGAAACCAGGGCCTCCTACTTCATACCACCCTCGAGCATAATTTATTTCATCTAGTTTGCATCCAAAGGTCAAACCAAAGCTATTTTGTATTCTTACCTAAAAACAGCCATTTATGTAAGAATCAAGATGTTCTTTGAGTTAAGAGTTTTTCCCAGCCCTGGTCTTATCACTTGGGTTACATCTGGTTGACTTTCTCATAGCCATTTAAGTGTGTGGACCACAGATCCTCCCCTGCCTTCTCCCCCATCGGGTAACCCATGACAAGATTACAGGTATGAGTGTGGGGGCACTCTGGGTGGGGGAAGAGTCAGGGTGAGGACGGGGGAGTGCCCTGAGCACCCAGGCAGAGTGAATCTAAGCGTGATGGTTAATTTTATGCGTCAACTTGGCCGGGCCATGGTGCCCAGATATTTGGTCAAACATTATTCTGGATTTTTTTTTTTTGTATGAGTATTTTTAGATGAGATTAACATTTAGATTGGTGGACTTTAAGTAGAACGGCAGACTGTCTTCCGTATTGTGGGTGGGCCTGAATAGAACGAAGACTGATCTCCAAGAGCAAGAAGGAATTCTCCAGCTTGATGGCCTTCGGATTGGTACCACAACATCGGCTCTTCAACCTGACAGCCCAAGCTGCAGAGTCTGGACTTGCCAGCCAATCAGTTCCTCAAAACAAATCTCCTTTCCATATATACACATCCCATTGGTTCTGTTTGTCTAGAGAACCCTGACGAATACACCAAGCAACTCCCGTAAGGGGCTGATCAGAAGGAGATCAGCCAAAGGGTTTCTGCCATCAGCTTTTGACTTCAGGGTTGGTGGGCTGGGATCAGCGAGAAGTAGCAACTTCAGAAGAACAGAGTGGAAAGAGATGCTCAGATTTCATGTAGGCAGTGCCCAATTTCCAACAAACAGAAGTGTTTGTCTGAAGGAGACACATCCCTAAAGCAACAAGGACCCGCCACCAACCCCAAAGCTCTCTCAGTTTTAACCACAATAATTCACCAGATGGCTCAGCTTGATTTCCCAGGATGTGAGACAATTCTGTGGAGGAAAACTAAGCTGATTTTAAACATTGGAAATAACTCAATTACACAGAATGCTTTTTTAAGTTTTCTTAAGGTTGTTTGCCTTTTGCTTTAATCTCTCGGTAAGGCCCATTTGCCAGAATGTAAGAATCCTGTGTGGGTAAGGTTGGATCCCAGGTTAAACGTTAATGAAATCCCAGGAAAATCTCAGGCAGTGAGTGAGAAGAGAAAGTGGGTCACTCAGGCTGTTGGGATAGTAGGACCACAGGGAATGTTTCTCCCTGTTTTAAACCTCTAATATTGCTGTCATGAAATTGACCAATAAATAACCTTTTCTAAATTTAAGCATCCTTAGGGACAAACAAACAAACATGCTAATCTTTCCTTTCCATCATGTTCTGGAAAAGCTGGACTCACGCCCCGGGAGACTAGAATCAAAGCACTTTTTCCTGGTCATTCTACACGATTTAACTACAGGCAAAAGAGGACACAAAAAATAATCAGAGCCATAAAAGATGGGGAGGTGGAAACAGAATTCTAGGGTTGGAAGGAATCTTGGAAATGTCTTTTGTCCATCCCTCCAGCTCTCGGGCCACACCTAAACTTTTAAAGCCCTTAGGAATTTACCTCTAAAGACAATACCTAATCTGTTTTAGAAACTCATTCTGGAGTCTAAGAATACTTACTGTCAGGAAATTTGGCGTTGTAAGTTCGGGCTCCACTCACACCCATTTCCTCTGCCTCTGAGCTCTGGGAGAAATGGACAGCAGCTGGACACACGTCCTAGCCCACTCAGCGAACACACGTGAGACTTGTCACCAAAACAGCCTCCCCTGCCCCACCCCCACCCTCAGGTTTCTCTTCTCTGAGTTAAATGGTTCTTTACTCTCTTCTCATTGTTTTCACTGTCTGAACTGAACCTACTTGTGCTTAATCTTTGACAAATAGCCCAGTAGAGGCTTGATTACTGCCGGCTCTAGGGTGACCAACTGTCCTAATGTGCCACGAGCTTCCCAAGACACGGGACTTTTAATGCTGAAACCAGGAAAGTCCCAGGCAAATCGCGACAGACTGGCCAAGCTGGCTCTCCAAAGAGGAGAAATGTCTCACCCCCACGTCTCAAGGAAACTGCCAAAATAATAGATTCATGGCTGTGCCTCGGCTGTAATCCTCAGGTTTGTATGGAGCCTGACTCCTCTCCCTCAAATTCAGTGCCCAAAATGTGTCCCTGTTGTTGGAAGGGATATGGGCAATGAGCCATCCTCTGGTGCTAAAAGGAAGCATCTCAATTAATGACATGTCACTGTGCGGAGACAGGAAGATCCATCTTGAGTGCCTCGCTTGTTGTTCTGTTCTTAGCACAGACCTCCGTCAGGAGGGGACGCGGCAGGGCATCGGCCACACCGCGCACGGCATCTGCGTGCGGCCACCTGGGTGAGCCGGGCACACCCGGAGATACAGCACCTGCGGCTAGGGAAAACAATCCGGGGCAAAACCAGGAACAGATACGAAAGTGTGTGGAGGGGAGGAGAAACAGGGCAGGGAAGAAAGTCAAAAATAAAGGCGGGGGGGAGGGGAGAGGTGGCAGGAATAGCCCAAAGGGGTGGAGGGGAGGAAACACTTCAAGATTAACAAGAGGAACACCTGTATTAACAGGTGCATCATGTGTGCACAGAAGTGCTCAGTGAGGAGTAATTCACGGGGTAGTTGGGACTTGGGCTTACACAGCATCTTAACAAAAGAACAATAAATGTTTAGAGAAGTAGCGAGACCAAGAAAAGGACTGGGAGTTTGTCGGGTGGCGAACTGAGAAGGTTATCACGTCGGGGGACTAAGGGAAGACAAGGGTGATAGAGGCGTTAGGTAGGTGTGTCTGCTGTGGTCTAGGTAAGGGTCGAGAGTTCTCTCCGGCGGTTCACTTCTGTCCTTCCTGGCAGAGAGGGAAGCTGGGCGCCTTTACAGAGTCTTGTTCTGCGTTTGGGTGAAGAGGCGACAGCAGAGAGCTGTTCTTGTATCTGCTTCTTCTCAGTTGCTCTCAGCTCAAAATAATCCTGAGGCCAAAGTGGCATGTTTTGGGGGGGGGCGCATATTCTACTGCCCTGCAAGGGCTAGAGCAAAAGCAGGAGAGAATAAGGTTAGAATCTACTCAGAGAGAGGGAGGAGGGGAAAAAGGAAGAGCATGAGAAGCATGAAGAGAGAGGCTCCTGTTGGTGTGAGAGGCAGAGACACCTGTATGCTGTGAGCTCATGCCCGTGGGGCATCAGGCAGAATCTTCCAGAGAGCCCTGCCCACCCTCTTTGGATCTCCCTCACACCTTTTATTTATTTATTTGAAAGTGTATTTAGTTATTTTGAGAGAGAAGTGGGAGGGGCAGAGAGAGAGAGAGGATCCCAAGCAGGCTCCGCACCATCAGCTCTGAGCCCGACACGGGGCTTGAACCCACGAACCACAAGATCATGACTTGAGCAGAAGGCAAGAGTCAGACACTCAACCGACTGAGCCACCCAGGTGCCCCCTTCCCTCACACCTTTTAGAAGAATGGTTCCCAGATTCTTGGAGTTCACGGACCAGAAACGAAAAAAACAAGGGCTAACTTAAAGCTCTCAAGAACATAAAACCAAAAGTACCTTCTACTGGGCTCATTATTTATTTCCAAAAGCAAAGGACGTTGTGCATTCTCCGAGGAAGAAAGCTGTCGTTAGCTACCAAACGCTAACACGCACACATACGACTTCGTTCTTATTTCTCCCGTTTTGCCAAGTTACGCTGAAAACCCGTCACAGACAGGTGCCGGGTGTCAGCCTGGCGTCCGGGAGGCCCCGTTTCGGTGGATCGGCGAGTTCAGCCGTAAAATGCTTTAGAAAAATGGGAAAAGCTAACAGTTAGCGAGCACGTACCACCGGCCAGCCCCTGCCCTCAGTTGTCATCCCGGGCCTGTTTACTGTCCTCGTATTCCAAGTAAGGAAACGGAGGCCCGGAAGTATTGCAAAAAACAAAACAACTTGTCCGTGGTCAAGTGATAGAGGAAAAGTCTTAGTCTCGGTCACCTGACTCCAGGGCGAGCATTTGATTCCTAGACCACGATGCTGCATTTTGCAAACCTGCTCCTTGACAGAGGACGACTTTCTGGACCACCTGGAAGGGTTTTCACAAGTTCTGCGTCCATTCTGGTCACGCTTCCAACTGAAGAAATACAAGGGTCTCCCCAGAACTATCTTTCCTGAGGCAGAAATACGGGCTTGAAATGCAGTGATGCCCGTGTCTCCTTGGCCCAGCCCCAGCTGGCTTCACCTCTGGGCCCCGTCTCTGGCTCCCTGTCAGCTCGTCACTTTACATCCAGGGCGGGGCCTGTTCTCTCCGGTTGCTATTCCTATCTGTATTTGTTCAGAGGCTTCCTTCCTGCCTCCTCTTGCTCGTAAGGTCCTCCCTTCTCAGTGCTCGGCCTTGATGTCTAACTCAAACCGAACCTCAACACCCGAACTTCAGAAAGATGTTGTCAGGAGGGGTCCCTTTCGTAATTGTTTTTGTACTGGAGACTTGGTACTCGTGGTCAAATACGTGCTAAAGACAACAGCTGATGCCTGTGAGATCATCCGCAGGGGGGTTGGTGACTGGATCGAAAGAACTGGGTTGTCCTCTTCAGACACAGGTCGTGTCAGTGCGTGAGTACGTTATCGGTCCACCATTTGTTGATTTGGTTTTATTAGCAATCTGCTAACGAGGGAAGCTTTCACTGTGGCTCTTCCATACCCTTGAGGGAAGCGGTCTGCCTTAGTTTACTATGCTGCTGTGTATGGAACATCAGCATCCAAGCGGGAAGGGAGCCTAAAATCACCGCCCTCCCCACCAGCCCCCCAACATCCTTCCAGACAGATGAGAAAGGCTCCCAGCTCGAGAAGTCTCTAGAGAAGACTCTTCCACAATCAACTCTTTTAGCCCATCCCGATGTTTAATAATCCCCCATTGCTAGGAGATTTTTCTTGTTTTAATGCAAAGCCTTTCTGCTGTAGTTTAAACTTGTTTCTTACGGGGGCCCTTAGTAAAGCCAAAAATACTACCATCCTTTTTAATTTTTAGTGTAGATGTCTTATCTGAAGGAGAAAATTATTTGCTCTTTCTGCATTTTCCAACCTTTAGAAGCTAACCTTTCTAGCCTCTTTCAGACAGTCGTAGGACTGGGAAGGGATGACAGATACATCCTGTTTAGACATTCTCAGACCTAACACTTTAAAGCCCCCTGTGGGTCAGTGCAATGCCAGGGTCCCTCCCCAGTGGTGCCAAATCCGAATTGTCATGAGCGGGACTCCAGAATTTATTTTTAACAACGCCGGGTGACTCTGAAACTGACCTCCTTCAGGCAGTCATCTGGGACCCTTGACTGAGTCCCCTTCCTTCTAAGATTTCCTCATGGCCATCACGCGGAACCCACCCAACGAGGGTACAGTCACTACGCCCCAAGAAAACCCTCCCCATGACCAGGGCCCTCCAGTCATTAAAGTCTTTTCCTTTCACTAAGTGAAAGTTTGCCTCTTTGAAGTCTCTCTGAATTACACTAGGTGTGGTCTCTGGTGTCAGAGTATTCGTAATTCTCTTCATTAACTTTCCCAACCCAGTAACGCCCAAATCACATTTCCAGGCCAACATTAAAAAAAAAAAAAAAAAAAAAAAAAGAATAAACTGTCCTTTTCTTCAGTAACCAGTCACAGACGTGGGGAAACTACATATCCACTTGTCCAAAAGCCCTGGTTCAGTCACCAGCACATCGGTGAAAAAGGGAGGTGTCAGAAGACAGAGCTCACAGTTCTCAGACTTCGGCGTGACTCAGAACCACCCACAGGACTTGTCAAAGCACATTCCTGGGCCCCCCGCCCGTAGAGCATCCGCTTCAGTAGGTTTGGGGTGGGGCCTGAGAATGTGGTTCTCTAACTAGTACCCCGTTGGTGCTGCTGCTGCTGCTGATTCCTAGACCACACTTTGAGAACCAGTGGGCGAGGGCATCATTTCTTTCCCTGGGGAACGAGAATCTACTACATCAGAATCAGCTGGGGAAGCCTTAGAACATATAAATGTCTTGGGGCGCCTGGGTGGCTCAGTGGGGTAAGCGTCCGACTCTTGATTCCAGCTCATGTGATGATCCCACAGTTCGGTTTGTGAGATCTTCGTGAGATCGAGCCCCACGTGGGCTCTGCACTGACAACATGAAACCTGCTTGGGATTTTCTCTCTCTCTCTCTCTCTCTCTCTCTCCACTCTGCCTGCTCTCTCTCTCTCCCTCTCTCTCTGCCCACCCCCCCCAAAATAAATAAACAAACTTTTAAAAAAATACAAATGTCTAAAGGACTCAGGATTCTAGCATTGCAATAAAATTTCCACGTAAACCTTCTTGCTACGATTCGAGAACCCCTCCACTGTGGTTTTGACCCTCTTAAAGAGATTTGGATAGGCCTATGGTTCTCAAAGTGTGGTCCCCCCTCAGCGTCACCTGAGAACTTGTTAGAGATGCACATAACATTTGAGGCTAAGCTCACAGAAAGGGCCAACATCCCCCACGATTCCCCCTGCTCCTGCTTCTTCCCAGTTGTGTGCTGCTTTATTTATTTTTCCACCAGAGAACATGTTAGTTTATTCTTTTGGAGCTTGCTAAATCTCATGGGGTTGACATACCAAGTGGGGAAGATGACCTGGAAACGAATTCTGAGTTCGAAGGAAGCTTATCTACTATATTATGGACTTAAAAAAAAAAAAATGTATGGGTGTCTGGGTGGCTCAGTTGGTTGAGTGTCCGGCTTTGGCTCAGGTCATGATCTCACGGTTTGTGAGTTTGAGCCCCGCTTCGGGCTCCCTGCTGTCAACCAGAGCCTGCTTCGGATCCTCTGTCTCCCTCTCTCTCTGCCCCTCCCCCACCCATGCTCTCTCTCTGTCAAAAATAAACATTTAAAAAATGTATTGTGGTAAGATATACATAATATAAAACCTAACCATCGTAACCATTTTTATGCGTAGAGTTCAGTGGGACATTCACATTGTTGTGCACCCGTCGCCCTCATCCATCACCAGAACTGTTTCTACACCCCCTACACTGAAACTTGGTTCCCATTAAACACGAATTTCCCATTCCTCCCCACTCAGCCCCTGGCAGCTGCCATTTTACTTCCTGTCTCTGTGAATTTAACCATTGCAGGCACTTTATACGAATGGAATCAAACAGGACTTGTCCTTTTGTGTCTGGCTTATTTCACTCAGCATAATATTTCGGAAATTCAGCCACATTGTAGTATGGGTCAGAGTTTTCTTCCTTTTTTTCCCCTTACTTATGTTTTATGGTGCTTAGAAAACATGTAAAATTTACCATCTTAACCATTAAGTGTACAACTCAGTAGTGTTACGTATCTTCACATCGGTGTAAAACAGATCTCCAGAACTTTTTCATCACGAAAACTGGAAACTTTATCCATTCAACAATCCCCTCCCCTTTCCCCCCCGGAAGCCCCTGGCACTCACCATTCCACTTTCTGTTTCTATGAATGTGACTGCTCTAGGAACTGTCTGTGAGTAGGATCATAGAGTATTTGTCTTTTTGTGGCTGGCTCCTTTCTGTTAGCGTGATGTCCCCAAGGTTCATCCGGGTTGTAACATGGCAGAATAGTCTTCCTTTGTAAGGTTGAATAAGATTCCACTGTGTGTACAGGCCACATTTGATTTGAAATGTTTTTTAATGTGTATTTATTTTTGAGAGGGAGAGAGACAGAGCGTGGGTGGGGGAGGGAGAGAGAGACAGGGAGACACAGAATCCGAAACAGGTTCCAGGCTCTGAGCTGTCAGTGCAGAGTCCGATGCGGGGCTTGAACTCACGGACCACAAGATCGTGACCTGAGCCAAAGCTGGACGCTAACCGACGGAGCCACCCAGGCGCCCACATTTTGTTTTAGCCACTCATCCACGGACGGGCCTTCGGGTTGTTTCCACCTTTTGGCTGCTGTGAGAGTGCTGCTGGGAACAGTGTGCAGATAACCGTCTGAGGCTGCTTCCCGTGCTCTCCGCCGACCCACTGACAGCTCTTCTGTCCAGAGTCCCATCTTGTTCCTGAGCCACCCATAGTGAAGGCAGGAACTTGACTGGTAATCTGGCAGGGTTTACAATGAAGCCCTAGCTCAGGTGTGTGCTCTGGGACCTAGTTATTAATCCTAAATCCTGCTATCCATCCCAGCTCTCCCCCCAGAATGGTTTTGTTTTCATTTTGTTTTTTGTTTTCTTCATAGAAGCAGGAGCCATGCTTTCTACTATTGCTATGTCCCCAGCTCCCAGGTCACTATCCAGCTGTGAGAGGAGCTCAGCATATATGCTGAATGAGTGAACGCTCCTTAGTGCCAAGATCCCCCGTAGATGTTTCTGGGTCACAGAATCTCTCACCTTTACCGAGGGGTCCTGAACCAAGGTTTCATCTCAGCCCTTCCCACCTGCCCTGATAGGCAATCCGGCCTGTCTAGAAGCCAGTTCTCTCAGCTCAGCGCCCTTCCTGTTGTCCCCAGGCCCAGCCTTTTCTTGTTCATGGCAGACCTCTTCCCTGGTCCCGATGGCCATTGGAGTTCTACATGGACAGCCCCCTAGTGGACACTCCGGACTCGCGAGTCCGGAGTCCCACCTCCATCCTCCAAGGCTAGTGGAACTCCTGTCTTGCTTCGTCTTTGGCCCCTGGGAGCGATGTCTCAGAGGTAACATGGATGAGCTCCCGGCCTGCTCTGTTCTGCTGTGCATCAGGTCCCGCTAATGTCATGCAGAAAGGAGAAGGATAAAACAGATACTCGCTGGGTGACCTGAAGCCCTATGGCCTTAGCGCAGGCAAGCCACAGCAGGTCTAGTATGACTTCTGGGCAACAGACAGCTGTGAAGCGTAAAGTCTCCTGGACTTAGAAGCTTGAGGTGGGGGCCAGGCGAGACAGAGTCGGGAGGTGCGGAAGATACGTTGTACCACCCTTGGCCCACATCAGCCACTTAAGCCACTGTCCTGGGAGGCCACAAATGAGGGAGACGATATTCACTTTCCAAAGGACACTTTTTCATTTGCCTTGAATTGGCGGTTCAAGTTTTTTTGTGGAGAATTTTAAAATCTGATGGACAACGAAAGACAGACGGTCCCTGCCAGATCAAATTTACCGTTTTATAAATGCTAAGCTATCACCTCCACTCCACACCCACCCACCCCATCTGCAGCACGAGCCTGATTCTGAGCTATTATAGGTTGAGGATGGCCACGGTCTCCTCGCATGTTGAACACTGTGCCAGTTCAACCAGTCTGGCTCCTGGACAGTTACACCAGGGGGGATCTGGGAGAAAATGTTAAGTGCTGGGGTCTGCCGTAAAGTCAGAGGAGTGTGAAGAGTTTAGAATCAAAGCATTTGCCGGAATTCTTCTCCTGATACCTTAGACGCTTTGCTGTATGGGTCTGCTGGACCAGTAGGTAATTCCTAAAAGCGTTTATTATCTTCATCTTTATAATTATTACAAGCTAGGGATTCATGGCTGAGAGCTCCGGTTACGATGGACACGTATAGCTCATACCTTGCACTGGCCGTGCCAACTTTCAATTGGATACTAAGTGAAAGCAGTGACATTCGTGACCTCGAATACCCCTCCGCTGTCATCAGCACAGTGAAGTATCCAGAAGAATTCACTTGATAGGCAACATCATTGCCTTTACCTTCTATATTGCTACATACGAAACATTAAGGAAAGCTATGTTTGCAGAATTTGCGTGTGTCTTTTCACACACGCACACGCGCGGCTTGGAAGGGAGACAAGAGCTGAGGGCTATTTTAGAACCTGTATTTTCAAAGGAGAGTAACTCTGCAAGTGACAAGAGAGCAAATAGAACCGCTTTCCGAATGAAAGGGGAGGGGAGTAGGAGGGGAGGGGCCACACGGTTTGGGATGATGAATAAGACACAGTCTTTACTCTGAGGCTGGCATCTAGCGGCGTGGGTGCGACCAATGTACGGAAATAGTAGTGACCATATTTTCCAAATTCAAATCTGGGACGCATGGCTTGAAAAGAACGGGAGCCCTCTAAGGGGACAACTGGAGCCACTACTTGAAATGGCGGCAGATTGAGGACACGTGGTTGCCATACTTGGAACAGAAGACAGCAAGGAGACTCTTTAGCAGTGACCTGTAGTGTTCCGTGGCTTCACCAGGCCACACTCTCCTCGGTGTCCCCGAGATGCCGACAGTGCAGCGCTCGCTTCCCGCCGTCCACACTCTCTCTGCCAGGGGCCGGGGTAGGGGCTGGGGTGGAGGTGCTCTGGGCCAGCTGCACACTTCCCTCTGCCCGGTCACATGCGCTCCAACACGAGCTCCAGCTGCTCATCGCCACTTCCCAAATAAAAATTTTAACTAATTCGGGGGCGCCTGGGTGGCTCAGTCGGTTAAGCGTCCAAATTCCTCAGGTCACGATCTCACGGTTCAGGGGTTTGAGTCCCGCATCGAGCCCCACGTGGGTCTCCACACTGACAGCTCAGAGCCTGCTCGGGATTCTCTCTCCCTCTCTCTCTCTCTCTCTCTCTCTGCCCCTCTCCCACTGGCTCTCTCTCAAAATAAATCATAAATAAACTTTAAAAAATTAAAATAATTCTTTACGTAATATTTCATACTATTGAAGAAGGAGGAGGAGGAGGAAGAGGAGAAGAAAAGGAATAAGGAGAAGGAGAAAAGGAGGAAGAAAAGAAAGAAAAAAAAGTCTGTTAGGCCTCAGGGAAATTGGTTATTTATACATTGCCAGTGGAACTAAAAATAAGTTTATTCTTGCAGAAAAGAGATCTGGGAATATGTAATGAGATATTAAACCCTTTATACCCTTTGACCCCATAGTTTCACTTTGAAAGGCTATACCTCAAAATGGAAACAATTTCATACAAAATACATAGCACCACTATTTATAAAATAAACAATGAAAGCCATTAATACTCAATAAAGAAACATGAATCCATAAAATATTGTTAGCTACCAGATATTGGGATAATGTGCCAGTAAATGGAAATGTGTAAATGAAATACTTAGTGAAGAAAAGTAGAATGTGAGATTGTATGTACATATTGACTACAGCTTTGTAAACTGATATATATTATCAACACATACCCAAAGAGAATTTTTGTGAAACAAATAGCTGTTTTCAGTGTTTATTAGCTTTTTCTGTAAGTTACTTGCACTGGTATTGTGTTTTGTTTTGTTTTGTTTTGTTTTGGGGGGGGAAGGAAAGAGCAAGTGTGTGGGGGAGGGGCAGAGAGAGAAGGAGAGAGAATCCCAAGCAGGCTCTGAGCTGTCAGCATGGAGCCTGACATGGGCCTCGAACCTACGAACCATGAGATTATGACCTGAGCCTAAATCAAGAGCCAGATGCTTAGGGGCGCCTGGGTGGCTCAGTTGGTTAAGCATCTGACCTCAGCTCAGGTCACGATCTCATGGCTTGTGGGTTCGAGCCCCGTGTCAGACTCTGTGCTGACAGCTCAGAGCCCAGAACCTGCTTCAGATTTCATGTCTCCCTCTGTCTCTGCCCCTCCCTCCCCCCTCAAACAAATAAGCATTTAAAAAAAGAACTTTCTAAAAAAAAAAAGAGCTGGACACTTAACCAACTGAGCCACCCACGCACCCCACAACCTCACTGGGTTTCTTTTTGGTTTATGTTACTAAAAGGCACGATGCCAGTCATTTGTCATTATTAGTTAAAGTAATGGCCTTTTGGTTTATTACAGTATTTTGACAGATGACAGGCAATCCAGTCTTGTCTCTAAAACAAAGTCACCACCACAGGCATGTGTTTTAGGACGTTTTTTCTTTTCTTTTCTTTTCTTTTCTTTTCTTTTCTTTTCTTTTCTTTTCTTTTCTCTTCTTTTCTTCTTTTCTTTTCTTTTCTTCTTTTCTTTTCTTTTTTCTTTTCATGTTTATTTAGTCTTTTGAGAGAGAGTGTGTGAGCAGAGGAGGGGCAGAGAGAGGCAGAGACAGAGGATCCGAAGGGAGCTCTGTGCTCACAGTGCAGAGCCTGATGTGGGGCTCGAACTCACAAACTGTGCGGTCCTGACCTGAGCCGAAGTTGGAGGCTCAACTGACTGAGCCACCCAGATGCCCCTAGGATGCTTTCTTCAGCAGAGGCAGGACGGTCCCACCTCACCCCCGGGTGCATGCAGGCTCACGGTCCCGGAAGTGTGTCACTGCCATGTGAATGCCAGTTGCCGTGTGACAGAGGTCAGAACTGACAAGCCGTTGTGATACTCATACCGGCGTTGTTCCCGAAGTATTAATACCGTGCTACCTGATCTCTTCAGTCTTAATCATTCCATTTCCTCAGACCTTTTTGTAAAGGCCTTCACTGGGGTCCGTCTCATCCTCCTCTTGCCCACATTCTGCTCTGTCGGCCAAAGTCCCCACAGGAGCCAGCCGCTCTCGGCAGCTTCTCCATCTCGGGGACTTCCCAGTTGTAAGACTCGGCCAATGTTTTCCTCGAGCTGTCTGCAACACTGAGTGCTGGGGGCGGGGGGACCACCTGTCTCCTCAGCACTTTCCCCAGCTTGGGCCCGTGGCCGCCTTGCCGACAGCCAGGAGAAGCTGGCGTAGAGACCAGCAAGATAAGGACACAACAGAGCGGCTTCCCCAACAAGGTGTGCTATCGCTTCTGCCTTCCCGGGGCCACACAGCCGCCCCCACCGCCAGCTGAGAACAGGGGAGGGAGTGGATCCCCTGTGGGACCGGTCCCCTGCCAGCCCCACCCTGGGACCGCACCCCCACCGTTGCTGGGCCACAGGCAGGGGGCAGCAGTTTGGGAGACTTCCGACACGGGAAGGACACGACCACGAGAAACCTGGGGAAGCCAGGGGAACTCAGCCACCCCACCTCCCTGCCCCCTCTTCCTTCCAGTTGAAAGCTGGGCCACTGTGTGGCCAGGCCCTTCTTCAGAAAGTGCTGGAATTCCTCCCTGGAGTCCTCAGCTTCTATCAGTTGAATGTGCTGTACATGGAAAGGGTTTCCCTTGGCTTCCTAGAAAGCTCCCCACGACTGCAGAGGCAAAAATGGCTGCCAGCAAGGCTCCCACCAGAACAGTGGTAGGGATGAGGGGTGGCCTCCCTGGCTCCACGGAGGCCTCCAGGGCACCCCTGGGGGACAGCAGGTTCTCAGCTCACAGTTTGCAGACTGGAAGGGGGAAAGCAGTGGAACCCAAGCAGGTTCCGGGCCTCCCCAGCAACACCCCTGGGGTTGTGGTTCTGCCTCATGGTCAAGGCTAGTCCTGGTTTAGTGGGATGATCTCAGTTTGAAGGGCAGGGGCCCAGGGAGGGGCCTGGCTGTCCTCCCTGAGGTCCAATGGCTGATGCCCTTGTCACACACCTCAGAGAGGTGCCCACCCCCGTGCCTGCGTCCAGCTCCACTCAAAGGCTCATCTCCGCGAGTAATAAAGCAGAGACTTGTCTCTGGGATTCCTGGCTTGACCCTTGAACCTCGGGAATGGCGCTGGGCCAGAATTCCCCACAAAGCCCTGGTCTCTGTGGGCCTTCGGGTAGGACTTGCTCCTGGTGGTGATGACAAGGGGCGCCCGGAACAGAAAACTGAGAACAGAAGGAGGGAGCAGGGGAGAAGTGTGTGTGTGTGTGTGTGTGTGTGTGTTGGCGTCAGAGGGGTTGGTGGGGAGCTGCTGAGCTGGTCCTGCAGCTGGGCTGCCATGTGAGCTGGGCAGTGGTGGGCCCCATGATCCTGAGGGAACGGCAATACCGTGGCCTCCATGGACATTCGTTGTCTGCCTTGGGACCCTGAGAAAGAGCTAGAAAGTCTCACACAGTTTCCTGGACAGGCAGCCCGCAGAGCAGGCCAGCTGGCAAACGGCTTCCCACCTCTCACCCTCCCTGGCGGATGAGAGCTCCGGAGGGGGCCGTCGGCCCTAGAAGCTTCCTGCTGCCTGTGCTACGGAGGCAGCAGCCTCTGTGACGTTAATCAGCAAAAATGGCTGGAGAGTTTCCAGATCTCAGGGAAGAGCCTGCTCTGGACCGAGCGCATCCCCTTGCAGATTCACGTGTTGGCATCCTCCGCCCCACCGCGTGATGGTGTTAGGAGGTAGGGCCTTTGGGGGGGGGGGGGGCGCCTAGGTCAGGAGGGGGGAGCCCGGTGAGTGGGGTCAGTGCTCTTGTGAGAGACGCCAACCCTTCCGTCCGCCACGTGAGGAAGAGCGAGAAGTGGGCCGTCTGCAGCCAGCACGAGGGCCCTCGCCAGAACCAGGCCACGCCAGCATCCGCTCTCAGACACCCAGCCTCCAGAAATGCGAGAAAGAAGTTTCTGCCGCTTCCCAGCCACCCAGGCTGTGGGATTTTGTCATAACAGCCTGAACAGACGAGGACAGAGCCCAACTCGGGCGACTGGCCCATCCATGCACCCGGCACCCTGTTACCACCTCCTTAGATCCCCCTTTCTCTTCCTGGGATTTCTCCCCCCGCATCATGGCCCACTCCCGGCACTCGGACTGCACCTGTTGGGGGGCTCTCAGCTCTCTTCTTACTTTTCCTCTCCTGTCTCCTCCGTCCACCTCCTTCCTTCCCTCTTCCCTGATGCCGGGAACTCCTGGTTCTAACAGCTCAGAGCGCGCGGCTTGCAGCCTAATGATATCCAGCCCCGGGAAGCTGGCAAAACACGGAACAGACAGAAAGGCACCCCTCATCCCAAATCCCACTGTAGCCACCCACAGCTGTGCGCAGGGCAACTGCAGCGCGGACTGGCTGCTGCCCATCTGCTGTCACCCCCACCTTTCCCAAGTGACATCTTCCAAAATCAAAGACACTGCCCAGCTGTCAAAATAAGCGTTCGTATTTTCATACACAGGACAATGACTGCTGAAAAGAGATGATGTAAACACACAAACAAACGAAGTGGAGGAAGGGGAGGGCTGGTGGCTTGCCTTCCTCCAAATTCATCCTTCTCACAGAAGCAGGGACCGAAATGATGACCTTCGTGAGTCCTTAGAACAGCAACTGACAAGCACATCCTCCCAGCCATAAAGGCTTGCATCAAAGGAAACCAGAAAAAGGGATGAAGGTTTTGATCTCCAGAGGAGAGAGAGGGAGCACGCTAAGTGCTCAGGACAAAAGGATGGCCAAGCCCGCGAGTTAATTATTCGTTCTGCCCCGGCAGAACAATGTGTAATGAGCACCGCAGAAAGCAAAGTGAATTTCTAACAGAGATAACAAGGGCACCGAGACAGGCAACGAGGAAGCCTGGAGGCATAGAGGACGTTGACCTTCTTAAGCATTTAGTGAGGCTGCCCTTCCTTTCTTGAGAAACACCCCTCGTGGACACACCTCCTTGCTAAAATTATATAGACTTTCTCACATCAAACGAAAGGCCTAGAATAGGGCTAAAAGTGAAGAAATTAAGGTCCTTGCTCTTGCCCTGTCACCCTGAACAAATCACTTAAATGTTCTCTGCCTCACTTTCCCCCGTTATAAGATGGGGAATCCTAAAACCAGGATTGTTTGGAGGCTCACATGTGATCCCAATCGGGGAAGCCGAGTGTGGGCCACCTGGGGCCCTCCGTGGGGTGAGTGACGCTGTGTGTGGAAATGCCAACCCACTGACCACCTGCCAAAGTGACTGGGTTTATTTTTAAATGTCGTTGAACTTCATACATCATGATAGCCTGCAGTGGGTGTTTCTCTGTGCCTGCCCCACCCACAACTTGTGTGTCAAAGCTCTCCACCTGCCATCATGCAATAAGGTCAAAATCAGATCCAGGAGGAAAAGCACTCAAATGCTAGGCTCTCGTGCCCTCGCACTCCATGCCGGCCACTAGCGTGGGGAGGCCAGCCCGGGTCATTAGGAAGCACAGAAGGCTGTGGGGCTGTGGTCTTTTAGGCCCAGTTGTAGCTACTGAGAGCTGGCCGTGGTGATCCAAATACATGGAGCTGTAAAATCATCCATCTATAAGCCCAAATACCCCAGAGCAAGAAACTGAGGGGCAGCTCCCACAGGTTCTGCAGGGGCTAGAGCATCATAAAAATCCCAGACCTAATAAAAAGGGGCGTGTCTCCCTCAAAGGAGTGTTGCAAGGATTCTTGGTCCCTCAGTTAATCCGGAGACCTCGGAACAGAGCTGGAAAGCCAGGTGGCCCTTCCTGTGGTGTAGGCACCGGCCGCAGTGTGGAAGAAATCTTCCAGCAGGCAGAGTCTCCAGAAGTCACATCGAGCAACCAAAAGTCACTGCGGGGCAAAGGAGTGAGGCCACGTGGGGACCCCAAATTCTCCCGCTGCCCACAGGTGGTTAATCTAATAGTGGAGGTCCAACACCGTGAGGCTATGATGGCATCTGCAGACTCACGTCAGACTGCGGACAAGTCACGATGATGTCGCCACCCCTGCCATCGCTGGAGTTTCTGGGTCCAGGAGGTAAGTGAGAAGGTGGCTCTTTGTGCCCATGCAATTCGTCCTTTCTACTTCAGTGTCGTATGGAAACTACAGTGGCTGTGCTTACATGAACCATTTAGTAAATGGACTGCCGAACGGAGAGAAATATCTGGAAGGGACACCAACATAACCAGGGATGAAAGTGACTCTGTGATGAGCAAGCAGTTTCTGAAACGGCCCTGCCCTACTCTGTCTGGGACAGTAATTGGCAGTGGCTTTGGATGAGATGCCAGTGTATTTGAAACTATGTACTGGACGGCATGTTATGGGGTCTCTTAGATAGATGCTTGCCCTTTCTAGGAGAAGCAAGCTGTCCCCACTTGTAGGCAATGTCGTGCGGCCTAAGACACACTCTCCATAGCTGATCAGAACAGATGTGGCCCGATTCTGAGGACAGCCTTAGCAAAGTAATTCAAGGGCCAGTCCACTCCTCTCTCAGAAATCAGAGCTAAGAGGCAGTCGGTGATGGAAGGGGACTCAGAGATCTGGAGAGGTCTGGAGAGAACAGGATCCGTGAGTAGGTAGAGGAAGCCAGCGGAGGGCCGGGGAACACACAGGGGAGGGCGTCTAGGGAGAAGCAGAGACGCTCGGGGACTAGGGTCCTGCTGGCCAGCGTGCAGAGCCCCCAACCCCTGATAGTGTCCCATGCCAGTCGTCACCTGTCACGGGTATCCTGAAAGTGAACTTTTTTTTTTTTTTTAAGTAACTTAAGACTCTTACTATGAAAAGGGCCTAACTTGAGCAGATAGCATGGGCCCTACTGGTCTAGGAAAGGATAATATTCTATGTGGGTGATAGGGATCTGGTGATCTAGCAATTGCCTAGAAATTAGGCCTCAGCATTGTCATCAAAACACACAGGAGCCCTGGTTTCTCAGCATATCCACCCTGAGTACATTTTAATGCCCTAATGACTAAGATAGCTGCTTCCTTATTCTTGCTATCCTTAGTAAGGTTAAGGGCTGCTTTTATCGTGATTACTGTTTAGAGTCTTCATCGTCTCCAGTAAACGGGGGGCCAGGCAGAGAGAAGGAGAAGGCAAATGCATTGTTCCCTTTCCAGTGTGAAACAATGGCTGGGTTTCTTTAGCGTCAGATGAAAAGACAGGAAAAGACAGAAAAAGCCAGGGACTCCTGGGGACCCAGGGAATGAGACATGTCTGGCCAGCAAGCTAAGCCAAGGTCCTGCGAATTCCCCAGGGGCATCTGTGCAAACCTCTTCAGGCCTCCTGAGCAGGTTCTTTCCAGCTAAAGCCTGCTGCCTCCGTGGGGTTACTTACTTCCAAGCCCTGGTCCGTCTGCACAGCTGCCTTTTCTGCTCCCACGCGGAAGTGTGATTTCCAGTTGGAGGTGGTTGTTAATTTGGAGACTGGAAAAGAGCACGAAGCATCCATCGGGGGGACTCCCTGTGGGGCTCTGGGGGGAGGGTGCCCATAAGTCCTAGCCACGCCCCAACTGGCCTTTTGGGGTGGTGTTGGATGCTCACAAGACAGGAGTGCCCGGAAGCTTCCCAGACAGGGCTGCCTTGCTGACTGAGGAGGACACTTCCAAAGGGCTCCTAAGGACAGGTGACCTACTTAGTGCCGTGCGGGGGCTGCAGGATGATCTTCACGGGCCCTGGGTGGCACAGAGCCGCACAACGCCCACCCCCCGGACTCCCGGCTGAGGAGGCCCCTCCTCACTTTTCTGTCTAAATGCCTCCTCCTCTGCCCTGGTGTCCAGGCAGCAGCCAGGGAGATTTCCGACAAGGCGGCGAGCTGCGGAAACCGTGGCGTGGTCACCTGGCCCTTAAAACCGGCTCTACCGATGGAGGTCACATCAGGGCCACTGGGCCGTTTTGTTCCAGGACCAACCTGCCGTTCACCTCAGCTCTAGCTCCTTGAGAGGTGGAGGCCAGAGGGCAGGGCGTATCATCCTGAGGGCTCCGGATGGGTCTCAGAAAACCCATGACCCCTGGAAGCAGCGGGTGACACCTCGTGACCCCTGGAAGCAGCGGGTGACACCTTGCGGGCCTGTGCATTTTTCTGGGACAAATCCATAGAGTTTGTCCAGCATCTTGGAGGCATCTGTGAGCCCAGAAGGGTTTAAACCACTGACCTAGGGGTCTTCTTGGAGGAAAGGAAAGATGATTGGAGTCCTAGGGTTTTCAGGAATAGGAGGTAGACAAGAGACTCCCGTGTTTCCCACTGAGAAGCCTGGGACACAGGGGAGAGTCTGGGCTCTGGCATCAGGACTGCACCCCTGTCTTGTGAGCCTGGTGTGTCCACTACAGATCTGAGACCCAAAGCCTTTCCCCTGATGCATGAAGCCTTTCACGGTGTCGTGCGTCCCTCCTGGGATCCCGTCTCCTACCCTCTCCGATTCCCCAGGCTTCCTGCATTTACAACCCCTTCCCTGAATGTTCTCTTCCCCTTCACGCTCAGACCAAACCGGGCTCGGTCCTGAGGGCACTGCGGCTGGGAGCCCCTCAGGTGATGCCCGTCCTCCCCTCCGGGCCAGCGAGGGCCAGGTTTTCCCATTGCTCTTCCAGGGCTTACCCCTCCCTCCTCCCTAAGCCCGCCACACCTCACCCTTCCCTCCTCACTTCCCGAGTATGCCTTGTAATAGGGGTCTCCAGAGAGACAGAACCAATAGGATATATGTATATCTGCAGAAAGATTTATTACGAGGGACTGGCTCACGCAACTATGGCGGCCTGCCATCTGCAAGCTGGAGGCCCAGGACAGCAGGAGGCCCAGGATACCTGGGCCCAGGACAGGTAGAGGCCCAGGACAACCAGAGCCCCAGGATAGCTGGGCCCAGGACAGCGGGAGGCCCAGGATAGCTGGGCCCAGGACAGCTGGAGGCCTAGTCTTGTCTAAACACCTGAAAACATGGGCGCCTCAGTTAAATCACACCCCTGCCGAGTCCATGTCCGTGCTCACGTGGCTGCGTCTGCTGAAGAGAGTCACCAGCCCCACGGGGCCGCCTCTCCTTACGTACACACGCACACGACCGACCACCCAGGGCCCTTCCTGCTGCCCCACACTCGCCCATCTCCCCGGCCCACTCCCTCTCCGGCCCACTCCTGCCTACTTTCCCCTCGTCAGACCCCCTCAAACGCCTCTTCGTCCACCAACCGCCCCCCCCCAGCATCTGTGCCACACCCTGTGCCCTCCCTCTCTCGCGGTGTGGGGGCCAACTGTCCCTGCTCACCTTTGCAGCAAGACTCTTCTGTTCACAGTCACGGTCACTCGCTTTTCCCCTCCCCTCGTTGGCTGGAGCCACGCCACTCAGCCTCTTACTCCGCTGCTCCGTGGAAACCGCCCTCGCCAGAGTCACCGGTCGCCTCCTCCGTTGTCAAGCCTCAGTCCTCACCTTAGCGACCTGTCGGCACCCCTGCCTTGAGACACGTGCGTCACTTGTCTTCCCAGACACCACACTCTTCTGGATTTTCACCTACTCCCAGGTCCTTCCCTTCCTCTGTTGGTGGGCGCCTCCTCACCTCTCTGGCCACTGGAGTGAGCCAGGGCTCGGTCTTTGGACCTCCTCTCTGGCCTGTCTACGCGCACCAGCCTGCTGATAAATGCCAGCAGTATGGTGATGGCTCCCCAGTGTCCCTCTCCAGCCCGGACTACTCCCCACGGGCCAGACTCCTGTGTCCAACCAGTCAGTCCACATCTCTGTGCGGGTTTCCAGTAGGCCTGCCCTTTGCAGAGTTCTCCCCACCTCACCAAGCCCATGACCTTCTGAGAGAATTAGTGCCTGAGAAGTCATGAAGTCACCCTTAAAAACGTCCTTGACTCTGGCAGACACGTAAGCAAGAAGAACACCTCCAAGAGCTGGATGTTGTCAAGGAGAAGGACTTCCTCCCCAAAGAACGCTTCAGGTAGAGTCCGGGGGGATCAGGAGAAAGGAAAGACTCCTGTGAGGTGAGGATGAGATCATGGAGGAAAATGGGCAGGGCCTGCCCTTCAGAGGTCAGACCAGAACCTAATCCGGGAACTTCGCCCTTCCCAGAGCAGGGAACCCTCACAAAGCCTGTCTCACAGGAAGGAGTCTATCGCTTCCCTGGACCAGGGGCTACAGCACTCTCCCTTTTCTCAATGGGAGTTTCGTTATTTCTACTTCGTGACTGCGTGTCGGCTGTGGGGTGTGGGGCAGACAACTTGTCCCCCTAAGTGCACTGATCACCGGATCATGTGGTCTCAAGGGAGAAGAACGTACGTGACCTGGAGATCCTGGATGTGACTTTGGGTTGTCTCCCTAGAGAAGGGGATGAGTATTTCTGTGTGTGGGAAGAAGAATGAGATGGTCTGGTGACCAAAGCGACGTACTGTTGCAGAGACAGTGCAATTTCCCTTCCTCTTGGGCACACAGGAAAAGGATGTTTCCCAGTCTCCTTTGTAGCGGGTGGGGCGGCGTTACAAGATTAGACTGATGTAAGACAGGCAAAGACTGGTCCATAAAAAGTTACCCTTATGTAATTTTCCCTTTTATCCCCTCCCAAGGTGACCTTAGAGGCATATGTTGTGGACGTCAGTGCCACAGGATGGATGCAGCCCAGGTCCCTAAATGACTACATGACACAGAGTCCCTGGATGACCTACTGACCCTCCCTAGCTTCCACCCTTTTTCCATCTCAGATCCCATTGAACTTGAGGTAAGCGAGCAAGACTTTTATTGCATTAGGTCACTGAGCTTTTAGGGTCGTGTGTTAGTTAGCCGATCCTGACTTATATAGAAGGCACTCAATAATTATGGTGACTGAACGTTCTAATTTCAGAGCCCAAGCTTTTAACCGCTACACTCTCTTGACTGGCCTTCTGGATGCTCTCTCCCCTTTTCTTTATAACATTCCTTTCTGAGTTTAAAAATATTATGTGCTCAGAAACCAACACCACCACCACCAACAAAACCAAACTGATTAAAAAATGGGCACAGGACTTGAACAGACATTTCTCCAAAGAAGATGTACAAATGGCCAACAAGCACTTGAAAAGATGCTCCCAACATCACAGCCTATCAGGAAAATTCAAATCAAAACCACCATGAGCTATCACCTCACCCCGATTATGATGGCCACTCTCCAGAAACCAGAAAATATCAAGGGTCGGCGAGGATGTGGAGAAATCAGAATACTTATCCACTGCTGGCGGGAATACGAAATGATGCCATGCTCCGGAAAAGAGCACAGCAGTGCCTCAAAAAATTAAAAGCAGAACAACCCCTATGACCCGGCAATTCCATTTGTGGATAAATGCCCCCAACAACTGAAGGCAGGGCCTCGAAGAGATGCTCTGCTTTATTTACAGCAGGATTATTCACAAGAGCCAAAGGCAGAAGCAACCCAAGTCTCCATCGAGAGATGAAAGGATAAATGAAATGTGTCACACACATACACTGGAATTATTACTCAGCCTTAATAAGGAAGGAAATTCTGACCCACGCAACAACATGGTTGCCTCTTGGAGACATTTTGCTAAGTAAATACGCCAGGCGCTAAGACAAATACTGAATATCACAGATTCCACTCAACGTGAGGTTCCTAGAGTAGTCAAATTCACAGAGACAGAAAGTACAATGGTGGTTGCTGCAGGTTCACGGGGTGGGGTGGGGGGGGAGGGAATGGGGAGCCGTTTAATGGCTACAGAGTTCTAGTTTTGCAAATGCAAACAGCTCAGAGATTGGTGGCACAGTGTGAGGGTACTTAACACTGCCGAACTGTATGTATCCTTAAAAATTGGTTAAGTGGTAAATTTCATGTTAAGTGTATTTCACCACAATTAAAACTCTTTAAGAGGTTATTATGTGCTGGCTTTTAAAACATAACAACACAGAAAGGAAGTTTTAAAAACGGCATCCTCTCTCACTCCAGTAGAGATTGCCACTGTGGAGAGGCTTTTTATGGAGCCAAAGCGGAGTTGTTTCATAAAACACTGATTCCGCCGCACACAGCGAAAGCCCGTTCTGGTGGAGAAAGAAATCCTGTTATATAGGGTGAGAAGGAGCCCACTTTCCGCTCGCAGGCAGGCTGGAAGAGCTCCAGGATTTCTTCGTCTTCACATTTGAATTTGGTGAATATTGTCCTTGTAACAAGAAGCTCAGCGGCCCGAGGCAGAGGCCAGCATTTGGGCAAACCAGAATCAGTTCGATTCAGGACCGTACAGATTGATACCTGGGGCATTTCCTCCTTTCATTTACACACACGTTCACTCATTGAATAAATACTTGTTGATCGTCTACACACACTAGACGCTGTGCTTCAGGCTCAGGAGACAGCAGTGACTAGAAGAGGATGTTTACCTTCTCGTTGGGGAGAAGAACTGCGTACATGTAAACCAACAGAAATTGCAAACTGTGACGGGCTCTGAAAAAAAAATGGACAGGGTAGAGATATGGAAAGGAAGGGGGGAGTGGACATTTGAGCTGAGACCTGGCAGATGGGAATGAGCTCCCACAGAAAGTGCTGGAGACACAAGAGGACATGTGAACAGACCAAAGGAATCTGTGGTGATGGGGTCAGAGCAGTGGTTGCCTCTGGAAGGGTACTGACTCAAAGCAGAGGGGGGGAGCCTTCTAGCCTGCTGGCATCTATATCTTTACTTTGGTGAATATCTACGTACGGAATTATGTAAAAGCTCACCGTGCTGCACACTTTAAAGTTTGTGCACTTTACTACATGAAGGTTATACAGCAATAAAAATAAAATAAAATACCCCTTCCCGAAAGAGAAAAGAAAGGGCGGAGGTGGGGGGAGGTTCCAGGTGGAAAGAAAATTAAGCGCAAAGGCCTACAGGTGCGGCTGGCTTGGGTGGGACAGCAGGTGATCCCAGGTGGAAGGCAGAGGCCCAGGGGCCAGGGGTCAGAGGACAGTGGGTTGAGTGATCACGCCTCACATTAACAGCAGTCATCCCTGGGGAGACAATTAAGATCCGGGCTCCGAGACCAGGGTTTTTAACTGTTAACTCTCAACACAAAAATGTTTTTGAACAAGTCTTCATGTCTCACATGTATCATTTTAAAAATAGATAAATGAGGCCATTTGTTTTTGCTTTGTTTTTTTTCCTGCCTTTCCATCTGCTTGTTCTAAGGAGGCTGATGGCTCAGAAGGGCCTTTTCTTGTCTCCGTCGGGAAAAGATCCAGGGGTGGGAAGCTCTCATGATTTCTTCTTATCAGGCCTGCGGTCCTAAACCGTCCACTCAGAGAATCATCATTTGTTGCTTCTGGGAAGAACACTTCACTCACCCAGCACCGACCGAGTCCTCACATGCGCAAGACGTTTCTTGTTCCGCAGATATTCCCAGGTCCAATCTCTCCCTTCTCCTTTCAGGATGGAGCCAAATGCAGAGACCGCAAACCTGAGGCAGCTGGGTAGGAATCCGGGGCGATGGAGAAGGGGAGAAGATACCGCCAAAGGAAAAATTTCCCGACCTCGTGGGCCTGCCTGCCAGTCTGGGCTCCAGGGCGCAATCCGGCTGAGGCCCTGGGGATGGGCTGATGGGAGCAGGGGAGCGTTTTCAAGACCACCAGCCCTGGGGAAAGCTGTGTCTCGCGCCTCTTGGAAAGTGTCCTCTCTCGCCTCCTTGCAGGTGCCCACTGGCTGGCGCCCACCTCCCCGCCCGGCCTCCAGGCCCCGGTGCAGGCAGCCCGGCTGGCTCGTCCTCCCCGGGCCCCGTCGGCCTTCAGCAGGGGCGACCGCAGGTGGGACCGGGCTGTCGCCAGAATCTTTCTGGACAGTTAGCATCCTCCGTCCTGGCATTACAGCAGCCCTCGGGGCGGCCTCCTCTGGAGCGGGGAGGTCCTCTGGGCGCCTCTCTCTCGGTGCTACAAGGGGCAGGAGAGGCGAGCAGGGGTGTCCCCGCCCGCCTGGGGATCGAGCCGCGGGGAGTCTCACCCCCCCCCCGTGCGCCCACCTCGCCGTTCCCGCAGCCGCCCAGCGAGCCGGGGGACCCCACGGCCCCAGGCTGCCCTCGGGGCGCATGCGACCTCCCCCACCTCCCCCCGCCATGGCACCCCCCGCCGGGAGGCTGTGGGGTTGCGACCCCCCCCCCCGGCCGCCCACACCCTCTCCAGCCCCTGCACCCCCAAACCCAGCGGGACCCTCGGTCCCCTGCGGTTCCACGTGAGGGTCTCATCCCAGCGCTGCACTGAGGCCTCCTCCCCAACATATTTTTGTCAAATGGATATTTTCAAACACAGATACTGGAGGAGGAGGAGTTGGAGCCTGAACTTGGTCGCAGGACAGGCTGAGACGACCCTGCGGCCGCCCTCGGGGAGGGCAGGAGTCCTCTGTCCTGTGGGCTCCGGAATCGGGGTGAGAACTGCCAAACTGCCAGAACAGATTCACTGCGGGGCCTCGCTGGCCCTGCAGTGAGGTTCCCGGTCCCGCACAGAGAGGCTCTGGGCACAGAACTGCCTTTTAACACCCCCGGGGGTTTCTTTGTAATTCTGTGTACCTGGTTTCGCGCACTTAAACACTTATTCTCTGGAGGGGCTGTGGCTTCCCCCGGCCACACTGGACAGGTAGATCACCCAAGGGTGCGTGGAGTCTGAGGAACACAGCTAGAGAGCAACACACCTGTGCTCCCAATTGGTACGACTGAAGAAAGGGGCGTGCTCGACAGTCCTCACACAATCACAACGTCTACTTAGTTTCCTAATCACCAACACCTTAGATTCCCAGCGTCAGGAGACCTGGATTCTCCTGGCTGTGGCTTTTTGTCCTCAATCCTGTTGAGATCCGACCCCATCCCTTCCCGTCCAGGGTCCTGTCTCCCTCGTCCAGTTTGAACCAAAAGATCCATCGCTAGAGGAGAGGGAGCTTTCTACGATTCTGCCGCTTGTCAGTGCTACCTCTGCGCCCCTCCCTCCTCCTCTCCTTCCTCCCTCTCCTCCTCCCAAGTCACTTAGCAGGAGGTCTCCCCAGCCTCAGAGCTCATCCTGAGGTTTCCCTACCCCCTTTCCCTACCCTCCAGCAGCACCTGCCACGTGGCCCCTTTCTAACGGCCTGTCCTGATGGCAGACGATTGCTTGTGACAAATGTCCCTCCCCTCCACCATCCATTTTGCTCTGTAGACAAAAGAGGCAGTGGGCTCTTTGGCCAGAAGAAACGTTCCTTTTTAGTAGAACTTCCTGCCAGCCTGGGGCAGGAGATGCTGTGTTTGTACCAGCACTGTGGGATAGAACTTTCTGCTATAATGGGAATGTTCTCATCCAATACGGTGGCCACTAGCTACACGAGGCTATTGAGCACTGGAAATACGGCTAGGGCAACTGAATTTTAAATTTTGTTTGAACATTTAAAAGTTTCAACAGCCATTTTGAGGTATAAAAGGCATCAATGAACTGCACATGAAGTGTAAAAATTGATGTTTTGACACATGTGCCTGTGAAAGCATTACCACAATCACAGTAGTGAATATGCAGAGCATGTCCAGAAGTTTCCTCATGCCACCCCTTTATATCCCTCTGTTGTTGCCCCCTCCCCACCCCCCATGCACACACTCAGGTAAGCACTGTTCCACTTTCTGTCATTAGAGATTAGTTTGCATTCCTTAGGATATAATGTAAATGGAATCGTGCCTTCCATATATATATATTTTTGGGGGGGGCGGGATCTGGCTTCTTTCATTCAGCAAAATTATTTTGAGATTCACCCACGTGGTCTCTGTTGGTTTCCTTTTATTGCTGAATAATATTTAATTATGTGGAGATGCCACAAGGTCACCTGTTGATGGATTTTTCGGTGGTTTCCACTTTTTGGCAATGAACACGTGAAGCTGCTATGAGCATTCTTGCACAAATCTTTGCAGAGACATAGGCTTTCATTTCTCTTGGGTAAATTCCTACAAGTAGAATGGCTGGATCATGGTGGGCGTTTTGTTTACCTTGTGAAGAAACAGGCAAACTTCTCCAAAGTGGTGGTACCGTTCCTGCCTGGTCCTCCACGAACCGGCCAATGACGGGTATGATCAGTCTCTAATTGTAGCCATTCTAACGGGTCTATAGGGTTATCTCATTGCTGTTTTTTTTTTTTTTTTAATGTTTCTTTTTGAGAAACAGAGAGTGCGAGTGGGAGAGGTGCAGAGAGAGAGAGAGAGAGAGAGAGAGAGAGAGAGAGAGAGAGACACAGACTCGGAAGCAGGCTCCAGGCTCCGAGCTGTCAGCACAGAGCCTGACGAGGGGCCTGAACTCACAGACTGCACCATCATAACCTGAGCCAAAGTCGGACGCTTAACCGACTGAGCCACCCAGGCGCCCCTCTCATTGCGGTTTTAATTTTTATTTCCCTGCTGTCTCATGATGTTGAGTATCTTTGCATGGGATTATTTGGCATTGGTGTATCTTCTTCCGTGAAGTGTTCATTTTGTATTACATTGTTTTCTTATCACAGAGTTTTGAAGGTTCTTTACATATTGTAGATGCAAGTCCCTTATCAAATACGTGATGTGCAAATATTTTCTCCCAGGTGATTACTTGTCTTTTTAATTTCTGAATGTTTTTCAAAGAGGGGAGTTTTAATTCTGAGGAAGCCCAGTTTAATTTAGTCTCTTATGGGTCATGTTTTCAGTGGAGCACCTAAGAAATCTTTGCCTAGCCCAAAGTCGCAAAGGTTTTTTCACTACGTTTTCATCTATAAATTTTATAGATCTTTTTTCCTTTCGATGTATGGTCCATTTTGAGTTAAATGGACCGTTAAATGCACTACTTTGCATACGGGGCAAGGCGGGGATTGTTCAGTTTTTTCAATACGAATATACACTTGTTTCAGTACCATTTGTTGAAAAGATCACCCTTTGTCCACTGAATCACCTTTGTCCCTTTATTGAAGATCAGTGTTTGGTGTCTGTGTGGGGTCTATAGCTGGACTCTCATATTCCACTGATCAGTTCATTTAAACTTAAACAGCCGCCTGTGGCTAGTGGCTACCAAGCTGGGCATCTCAGGTTTAGACTGTAAGCATCTCAAGAAGGATACAATTTGTGATTCTCATCAGAGAAAGCTCTGCTGTAGGCTCCGGAATAATAATTATTTGAACATTCTTACCGTATGGTTGCTAAAGGGGAACTAGACTCCCCCTGTTGCCCAGGAAGTGGACTGCAATTTTCCTCCTTCAGTTTACTATCGGGCTGCAGACCCAAGGAGACGGGAGGGCTCCAGGCTCCGGGGTCCCACGTTCAAACCCTGACTCGGCAACTTACTGGCTGTGTGACTATAAGCCAGCTGCTTAACCTTTCTCTGCCTCAGCTTCTTCATCTATAAAATGGGTATCATAATCATAACCTATTTCAAAGGATTGTTTGAGGATTAAATAAGGCGTGGAGTGCTTAGGATAATGCCCGGTGCATGATAAGGATCAAAACCTCGTCATTACCATTACCTCCTATGGAATAAAACACAGTAGCAGAAGAGAAGGACGGTCTATACTTTCCGAGACCCCTTTCCCTTAACTTCAGAGAAGCTCTCGTATGTTTTAGCGCGTGTCGCAAACACTTTAGCCTCCGTACTTTCGGTAGCTTAATTAAGGTACTTACATATTTGTCCAAAGTCACACGGCTGCTGCAACTCCTACAGGAAGCCTCAGCTTAAAAACTGGCTCACTTATCCTTACTCCACGTGTCTCTGCAAATACAACAAGGAGGAACTCAGTCTTCTGTGTCCCACATAAGGTTCAAGGAATTATGAGGCAACACTGTAGGCCCACAATTAATATTGAATTAATTCATATTCAATGAATACTGAACTTCAGAGAAGATACTTAGCTATTCTGAAGCCTCGGGACATCGCATCTAAATCCACGTTTTAAGTTTCTAAACTCTGTGCTTTTAACTTCATGATTTTCAAAATCAGTGCACATCTGAGCAGCCCGGAAGCCTGTGAGATGCCCCCGCTCAGCACCCCCGCCCCTCCCAGGTATGCTGCACTGTGGGGCCGGGTGGATCCTGGAGTGCACGTTTCTCAGGCCCCCCAGACGGCGCGCGGAGGGCCCTGGGATAAGCCCCTGGCCCACTGCATTCTGCCACTTTCACTGGACTTTTCCAACTGTATTCAATCAAGAATGAATTGCCACAGCAAACACACCTCCACCTTCCATTAGGCGGAAAGTCCGATTTAGGAGGGAGCTGGGATTCAGAACCAGCTTTGCACAATGATTTGTTTTCCCTGGGGCCGTACACACTGCGGAGAATCTCACTTTCTCTTTGCCGTGCTTTCCAATACAGCCGAACATGTGCGTTTTCACACTGAACTTCAGAGCCTCAGACGCTTTGTTATTCGGAAGCATTAGGACACTGCCTCAGTTTGTCATGAGGTGGGTGGGGTGGGAGGAATGTTCTGGAGACCCACAGGAATAGCCCCTCCGTGAGGCTGGACTTCCCTTTCACTGCCCACGCACTGATTTTCCATCCTGTGGGAAGCAGACAGGATTAATGGTCTAGCTTATTGTCTTTTGTTCTGCCAAGGCCCTACGAAGGTCTGTGTGTGTGTGTGTGTGTGGGGGGGGTGTTCCAGAAAGGAGTCACAGATGCACTGAGGAGCCACAGGCCACACCTGCAGCCCCCGCTTGAAGCCTGCATTTAAAAACTGGCTTACTTCTTCTTTTACTACGCATGTCTCTATAAATAAATCGCGGAGGAACTCAGCCTTTGTGTCCCAAATAAGGTTGAAGAAGTTATGGCGGGGGGGGGCACGCCACTGGAGGCCCACGATTTCTGTCTTCCGGGCAAAGAATAAAAGGGGTCAGCAGTGGCCAAGCCCCCTGAAAGTGCCTGGCTGTCCCTACATGGAAGTGACTTGGATGCCCCCAGGGTCTACACCCACTGCCAAGTGACCTGTGCCAGCTCTGGGTCAAGGGCTCGGCAAACACTGAGGAATCCATTTCTGGCACATCAGTGAATGCACCAGGAAGTGCCACTGGGGACTGCTCGGTGTGGCATCCGACAAATGTAAAGACAGAGTGAAGCCCTCTGACCGGTTTCTGTCTCTTAACATTCCCACATTTCCATTTCATTGCAGTGGAAAGAACAAAGCAGAAACAGAATGAAAAGACAAAGATTTTCAAAACTCGTACTGGACAAAACATTAATATCCAAAATATACAAAGAACGCTTAAAACTCGGCATAAGAAAACCAACAACCCAGCTTTTAAGAATCAGCGAAAGATCTGAACAGACACCTCACCAAAAAAGATGGCAAACATATGAAAAGACGCTCCACGTTGTATGTCATTAGGCAACTGCAAATTCATACAATAATTACCACTACATACTTACTAGAATGGCTAAGATCCAAAGCACTGACAACATGAGATGCTGGTGAGGACAGCAGGAACTCCCATTCACTGCTGGCGGGGAAGCAAAATGGAAGTCATACAAAATGGAAGACAGTTCGGCAGTTTCTTATAAGACTAGACATATCCTACCATGCGGCTTAGCGACTGCACTCTTTGGTATCTACTCATAAGTTGAAAATGTACATCCACACACACCCTGCCCACGGATGTTTAGAGCAGTTTCACTCATAATCGCCAACTCCTGGGAGCAACCAAGACATCCTTCAGTAGGTGGATGGATAAATAAACTGTGGTCCATCCAGGCAATGGATTCTTCAGCAAAAAAGGAAATGAACTATCATTTCACGAACAGACACGGAGGGACCTTAAATGTGAATTACTTCACAAGGCGATCTGAAAAGGCTACGTGCTGTATGAATCCAACTAGGTGACATTCTGGAAAAGGCAAAACCATGGAGACAAGAGAATGATCACTGGTTGCTGGGGATGGAAGGATGAGTAGGCAGAGCATGGGGGAGGAGGCAGGGAAACTACTCTGTAAGATACAATGGGGCCAAAATGTCATACATTTGTCAAAACCCACAGAATGCACGACACAGCAGTGAACCGAACGTCAACTAGGGGCCTTAGTAGCCAAGTTTCAGTATTGGCTCATCCGTCATAAAAAGGAAAGCTATAAAATGCACGTAGAGAATGACTGTATGGAATAAAAACGGTTAACAAACAAAACAAAGTGCAGTCTGGTCCACAGAAAAGAGGCATTCCTAACTTTGAAAGGTCCTAAAATAGGAAGGCGGGTTTGGAATAGGAAAACATTTCTGAAGGAAATGTACCGATGTGTTAGAGCTCCCTGCAGGCTAGGGAGTGCATTAACGCTTGAGTGTATTAACCCTCACAGTGCCCCGTGGACACGCCTGCAACCTGTATGTTCAGGTAAGGGCGCTTACTCGGACGAGGCTCCAGCTCAAGTGGCCGTTTTAGGATTCAAACTAGTCTTTGACGATCACTATGTCACATTGCCTTTAAAGAAAATGAGCAATTGGACGGAGTTTAAAAGACTGTCCAGGGACCTCCCTAAAAACAGACGTATGGTATCATTTGTTGGTTAGTAATTAGATCCTCCCGAAATGCTTGCAAAGTGCTTGCCTAGCGGTGTCAACGTTGCCCCGGAAACGGAGTTCGTGCTCCTCCGTCAGGCAAGCTGCCCTCCCTCCCCTCCCCCTGCTGTCCTGAAGGCAAAGTTCAGCCACTCACCTTTTCCTATTACCATAAATCCCCCGGAGTCGAGTCAGATGTGGCTTCCCTGTCGGCCTCGCTGCTCCTGCATCGAGCCCAGCCCGTAAAAAGACAGCTCCTCCGGTGGCCCGGGGACTCTCTTCCGTCCCCCGGTGGCGTGAGGCTCAGGGGTGGCTTGTGGACCGGGTGGGGGCCTCCGGGGACCTAGCGGGGACCTAGCGGGGACCAGAGGCCGCGGCCGCCCGGAACCAGGCCCGCAGCCGCGGCAGCGCCCCCTGCCGGCCGCGGACCCGCGCTCAGGCCCGAGCGGGAGGCGGCGGAGGGACGGGAGGAAGGAAAGGCCGCGGCGGTGGAGCCAACGCACGGTCTCCGCGGGGAAGCCCCGCTCTCCGCCCCCCCCCCCCCCCCCCCCGCCGCTCCCTACGGCGGTAGAGAGGGTCCCGCCGCTGCGCTGCGCACCCCCAGCCGAGCCCGGCGACGCGGCTTCCCCGGCGCCCCGTCGGCTCCCGTTCCAGGCCGGGCCCGCTCAAGCCCGGCGCCCCCGGGTCGCCGGTCCCTTGCCCCCTGCCACCCCGCGCCCCTCCTCTAGGAAACATCGGCCCAGCCCGGGCGAACCCCCACTGGCCGCGATTCCTGATCCCTGCTGCACCTGCCAGTGATGGCCAATTCTTTCGGGGGCGGGGGGGGGGGGTGCTCATCAAGGGCACACCCTCGCTCTCTCCATCTTGGGGTACTTCGGAGTTCTCATTCTCAACCTTCTTGGACGGCTCTGCTTTGCTCCCACTCCCCAAACTCTTCCCAAACAGGAACTTCCGTTCTGTAGACCTGAGTTGGGGTAAGGAAGGGCGAGTCCAGGGGACCTGTGTTTTTATTTAAACCCTTCAGGTGACTGCAGCAGGTGATCTTTGAGACCAGCGCGGGACTAGCACGTGTCACTAAGCGCCACAAGTTCACCAGTGAGCAAAACGACTCCTGATTTTCTTGGCGACCTGCTTCTCCCGCCTCCCTCCCAGGTGCGGGATAGGCCCGCTCCTCAGTCTTCACGCGCGCCGTGCCAACCGCTCCCCACACGGCCCCCGCCGGGCTCCCGCTAGCTCCGCCTGCCGTCTCGGCTCCTGGCCCGACACACACCCTCCGTGGCAGTGTGTCTTCCGAGACCCATGTGTGGTCATGCGGTTCTCTTTGCCTTGCCAAGTCTCCCCTCTTTGCCAGGGAACATCGGACTTCGTCCTTCTCGGCCCAATGAAGACGTTGTGCCTTTGAAAACCCTCCCCCAGTTCTTGGCAGGCGGAGTTCACCTCTCCAGTCCCTGTGATCCCACGCTTGTCACCCCGTCACAGCTAGTTGCGCCCCTTAGGACCCTCTGAGGTCCCAGCCAACAGGTGTTTGCTAAGCGGCTGCCTAAATGTGTGCAGGCCTCCTCAAGCACCAGATGCTTTTATGGCGCTAAGAAGACGCAGCACCCAAAGGGCAGAGTGTAAATTCCTACACTCCCACATTTGGAACCTTAAAGACCTTGGGAAGTGCATCTTTATTTAGAGGAGGTCGATAGAGGTCAGGGGTACACAAGCTTTTTTTCAGACAGATTGTAAGGATTTCAGGCTCTGGTGTAGCTGTTCAACTTTGCCAATGTAGGACGAAAGCAGCCGTCATGACGCGTACGTGAGTGGCTGTGTTCCAATAAACTTAATTTGTAGACGCTGAAATTTGAATTTCATATACTTTGCACGTGTCAGGGACCTTATCTGTGGACCTTACGGGTTGCCAGTCTGAGAGCTATGTTCAACCCCGTGTCCTTTGGCACAAGACTCGGTATATATGAGCTTTATTTTTTGACTCAAAGGCCCCGCAAATGAAAACTTTACGAGTAGAGAAGAACCCAGAAACGTCACGCTAGAGGGTAAGGAGGAACAGAAACTACTCTTCAGGTAGATGGCACACAGCCAGAACTGTTCGTGCTGCCATCTAGAGACTGGGTAGCCTCGCCTGAGGTCTTCTCTCGGAACTCTTACCCCCCAAGGGCCCAGAAAACAGTCTCCCCTCCCATCAGCACACGGAGACGGCTGGGGTTGGGGTTTGTGTTCCTGACCACCCGCAACAAGGCCTTCAAATTGGTTAAGCCAAAAGTAAGTGTACAGGCAAAGAATTAGAAAACTTTGATAAACCTTTTAAAGTGAAAAAAGCAAGCTTCAAGTCACAGAATCTTGAGATCACTTAGTTCAATTTCTACCACCCTTTCCCAACCAAGCACTCAGCGTTCAGATAAGAAAAAGAAAGGTCTAGGAGGGCTGGTTGTTCTGAGGTGACAGAGGCTAAGACGGAGCCTGCCTGCGAGTCCCCCTTGTCCGATCCTGTCGCCGGAAGCCCCGCAGAATCACCCTGACGGGCCTACAAAAATCCGGTAATGTGGGCACAAAGCAGCGGAGACGCCCAGGAGGGAGGGCCGCGGGTTCCAATCCCACTGTGTCACACAACTGCTCTGTGCCCTCGGGTACTTGGCCTTCGTGCCATCTCCCCAGCTGCAAAGCGGGGCAGAACACCTGCCTCCCAGGCTTGTTGGATGCTTAAGTGGGCTAACGGTGTTTTGGCCCCTAATGGGCATTAAGGCTTTAGTAATCATGAATTCCTTGAGCACCTGCTGTGTGTCACATTTAGCTTTACAGATGTTGCCGGATTTAACCTTTGCAACTATTTTACAGAGTGAACATTATCTCCCTTCTGTAAGTAAAACCGAGAAAGGTCACGCGTGCCGTGGGCGGGCGCTGGAACAAAACGGCGACGGACGCCGCCTCTTACACAAGTGTGCGTGACGAAGGCACCCAGCATGCAAGGGACGTGCCAGGTTACAGCGGCAGGCCTCTCTTTCCCGCTTGCCCTGCTGCTCCATTTCTGCAGTTCTGTAGGCTTGCAATGAATGGAATATTTGCGTAATGCTCAACTTATCGAGACACCTGGAGATAATTTAAAGCTCAGTGTTTCAAGAGAGGTATTTGCACATGTTTAGTGCACGTAGGTGAGAGCTGCTGCTCCCCGAGTTTATCTGAGACAGGCGGATGCTTAAAGCCCAGCTCTGAAAGTCCCGGGGTTTCCCATCTCCGAAAACCTTCCCTCATCCCACGTCTTCAAGTCCCTCAGCGAGACACAGAAAAGACACGTTTGGACTGACCGGGCCTGGGCCCCGTCCTCTCTCAGCAATCCAGGGGCCCCAGGGTGGTCTCTCTCATTTTACAAGGCTGAACAGGTCACTGCCCCTGGCTGAGCGGAGAAGCACCAGTGGGGGGCAGGAAGCAGCACGTGAGATAAAGCACCAATGTGAGGCTGGGGCCGGTCGCCAACGAGGACATCGGCGTGTCTGTGGCACTCACCGCATCTGAACCCTGAGTTCCTGACCTGTGAGACTGGAAGGAGGAAGATCCCATACCCTTCACATTGTGCTGCCCAATGAGCACAGGGGAAAGTGCAGAGGAAACTGTGAAGTTCCAGCAGTACTGGATTAAGATGTTTGTAATAAATTGAGAATGCGGTCGCTGAAAGAGGAGACTGCTCAAGTTACATTTATGGCCAGCTGCCTGCGTTCTTTACGGTTTTGGGCACAGGCTTACAGTCTCAAATGTTTTCTGTCTTACGTTCAATTTTCTCTACGTTAGGTCAGTGGGAAAGAACATCCGTTTGCTTGCATTGTCCTCGTCCCCCACCAGGCGGTGCTGCTTCCCAATTAGCAATTTCTTTTGGTGAGGGAGGCTGGCTGAGACCTCCTTTTAAGCGGATTAAGTTGGAGCTGAAAGACGAAGAAAAAAAAAATGAAGAGCCACCCGGCCCCCCACCTCACCCCACCCCCCCCCCCCCCCCAAATTTCAAGTAGCAAAACGGGATCTGAGAATTAACAGCTCTGGTGACCGAGAACTGCTGTCACTGCACAAGAGGTAGATTGCGGGAAGAAGGGTCTTTGATGCCGTCTGTGATGTGCCCCAGTCTCCAGAGCAGAAAATTTCGAAGCCTACAGCCTCCGTGCTCCCAGGATGCACAGACATTTGCAAACACACACAGAGTTCAGGCAACATGTACCCACGCTCCAATCCAGAGGGCTCACGTTTTTCAAAGGAGGAATGCATTTAAGAATTAGGTCAGTGTCTCAAGACAACTTGCATGTTACAGGCACAAATGCTGTGTTGTAAGCAGTGAACAAATGCTGACGTTAGATGGACCTTCGGAATCCAAACTGCGTAAAGCCAATGTGCTAATGGGCGTTCTCTGGGGGACAGCGCTGCCCCCCTGTGTACGGACCTTGTGATGGGTACACCTGAGTTGACACCTTGGGACCCCAGAGCCCTTCATGTTCATAAGAGCCGGCCCCTCTACCCCCTCACCACCCGCCCCCCAAAAGGAAGGTCCGGAGATACGGCGACCACGTTTAAAGTCAGAGCACCCCTCTTCCTCACTTACTCCCCCACACCTCATTTCTCTGAAAATAAATGGCCCTTTCTGTGGGGTGGCCGGGGTGGGGGAAGTCAGCATTTTTCTTTATTCTTTGGAGATGAAGCGATGGAAGGGTTATGGGGTCGAACTACTGTCACCGCTTGCCTCCATTCGGCTTCACTGCCTTAACAACCTTAGAGTGCTTTTGTAACCAGTATGTAGAATTGAAAAAAGACGTCTTCCAAGCTCAAATGGATGATGCTTTTAAGTACTAGATGCTACCTGTCAAAAAAAAAAAATTATTTTACACTGTGCTTTCATCTTTCTGGAACCTTGTCAGAAAAATTTGATTTTTAGCACTTAACGTGAAAAGTTAAATGTGGATCTGCCTTGTGAACGAACCTATTCTACTCCAGTATCGAATAATCAGAACCGCACGACTCAGCCCATAGCCGCCATTAGTTGGTAGGCTCTCCGACTAGAGTTAATTTTTGAGGACAGGGAATATTTGGGGTCTTTTATCAGTGGACAGAGCTGAAATAACTGAGTCCAACGTAACGCAGAACTGTGTTTTGCTAGGTTCCTCACCACCCCTTCCTCCTAGATTCAGTTCCCCTCCGCATTTCCAGGTCTCTCAACCGGTGCAATTCTCCTGTTCATCAAAAAAGAATTCAACAGACATCGGCGTGCCTCCTTGGCGCTATTTCATTACGTTCGAACTTTCGCACGTGTGATTTCATTTGACCCTCATGGCTATAATTTAAAATAAAGTCTCATTTCCTCTCTGGGGAAAATAAAGCTCAGAGGCCCCAGGTTCCTTCCCCTTGCCTCCTTCTGTCCCCACTTTTCCCGCTGCCTCACCGGTGCCCTAACCAGCCTTCGAACGGCCAGACTTTCTTTCCTCAACCATCCACGTTTCTTTAAATACGTAAAACCCTGGATTGCGAGGAACTTGTTCTGCGAGCGTTCCACAAGGCCAGCAAACATTTCTAATAAATTTTAACTTGATAAATGAGTGATGTCTTGCCATACGAGTTGTACATTCGGCCAAACACCACATGATCGCAACCGAGTCAATGGTTCCTGAAATACGCTTTGATATATACAAGTACTTTGGATTACAGGCATGTTTCCGGAACTAATTATGCTCGCGAGCCAAGTTTTTACTGTACCATCATTAACGTGTTCTTCCTCTACTTAAAACTTGGTAATTTCTAATTTTTCAACTGACCTCAAAGTCTCCAGCTTGACTCTATTTTTACCTGTTGAACCACACACCTCACAACTCTTTCCATATGTTCCATCTCCTACACCGGCCTTCGTCTCCTCCTCCCACATCCCCGGCCACAAAACACAGTCGCTTCCATTCCCGAGCCTTGCCTTGCGTCCCCTCTTCTACACTGGGACCATCCGGACCCTGCCCCTCTCCACATTCCCCTCCTCCACAGAGCCTGACATGGGCTCTTCCAGGGTATGCTTGGCCCTCCCATGCCAAGCCTTCCATGGCACCGTCACCTCCATGCAGGAGGGTGTCAGGATACGGACTGAGGGACTGGATGCTGTCAGCACGAGTGTAAACCACTTGGGAAACAATTTGGCAAATCCTGGAAAACTGAGCATTTTTGTGTGTCTTACAACCCAGCACTTGGCACTCCTGGATTTATATCCTAAAGAACCTTCGCACGCACGAACCAGGAGATGGTACAAACACGCTCCAGTGAGAGCAAAAAAAAAAAAAAAAAAAGAAAAGCACCCACGTTTGTGGACAGAATGGAAATTGTGTGTGTGTTTGTGTTTTTCCCCCATGAGACACAACAGAACAGTGGAAAGTTAGAGACAATGAATACACTGCAGGAATGTAACATCAGGACCCCAAACCAGTAGAGACAGTCATGCAAGACTATGTACGAGACACCTTTTCCATAAAGCTCAAGAAAAGTAGTACACGGTGTGTGAGGGAGGAGAATGTGACATGTGAGGGGAAGGGCATGGGGACGATAAAGTTTACAGTCGTGGGCTCCTTGGTGCAGCGGCAGAAAAGGAGGGAGGAGGGGACACAGGTAAGGACACGGGCAGCCTGCGCATTAACGTGAAGGTGGCTTACGGCTTGCGTGTCCCACGTGTAGGTGCACGGGTGCCAGCCGAAGGGGAGAAGGGGAGGGCTGGGGCCTCGGGAATGCTGTGATCATTTGGAACCCACCGTCCGAATGGGGCCAGAGGGGACATTCATTAGATGCCTCTGGACAATCGTCTGCTGTCCGGTCAGCTGGAGCCCTTGAGTGCCCGCTATTGCGTGAATGCTGGGGGACAACCATAGGACAGACAGGGCCTGGGCCACGCGACGAGACCTCAGGGACCGCCACCAGACGTGACTGTATGGTGCACACGAGGAAAGGGTCTCCCCGTAAATTACTGACTGTGTAAAAACGGACTGGAGACTGGGTCACGGCCAACAGAACCGGTGAAATAAAAGCTAGTCAATAACGCACGGAGAGTCGCCCGGAAAAACACCATCGTAATGAATCTGCGAAAGCAAATCGTGTTCTCTACACTTTGGGGGAGGGAAGCCTCAACCAGAAACACAGCTCTGGGCACGCGGCGTGCGCTCGGTGGGCCCGGAAACACAGTCTCTCCTCTCCGTGGTCACACAGGTGACCTCCGAAGCAAGGCTGCTGGAGAAGAAACTGAAGAACATCGAGGTGGTAAAGAAACTTTGGGATTCGGCGCCCCACGTCCCAGGGGAAAACGGCTCGATTCGTTAACAAGAAAAAACAAATCACCGTGTGTGAGGCCCTCCTCCTTTTCATTTTTACAAAATCTGCAATAAACCACAATTCTTAAGCTGTTTTTCATTTTTTTTTATTGCTGTTAATTCAAGGAAAAAGGGTTGCATAAAATCCAATCTGTTCTAGAAATATAAGTGGCCTTTCCAGTACATAACATTTCAAATATCAAAGTATATGGTAAACATACAAATAAGGAGAAGGTAACATACCTCCTATATACAGTACAGTATTTTAAATCATAAAATAAGCTCCATAAAGTACAACTGGCAAGTGGTTCCCGACACGGCCCATACGTGGCTCATCAAAACTCTCACTTGGAACAACTCAACGGCAGCTTAGCAATTAATTTAATAATGTGGTCCAAAAATACCCAGATCAAATAAAATATATTTAATCAAAATAATTTCCTTTATGCGAACTTTCTTCTTTAAATTAAAGCTTTCATCTACCCCTTGACACCCACCCCTTTCCCTTCCCCCCGAACTCCCACCCTGAAAGTTAGTTTCAAAATGTACATTGCTGTTATAAATATAAATGCTACCCAGGAAGCATTAAATGAAGCTTCTCTTTTCTTCAAGTTTTTCCTTTTATCTAGCCATCTGCTAGGCTTCTGAACCCAGACCAAGGATTTAAGTTCCTCTGCTGGGCACTGACATTGCCCCACACGACACGAATCTATCCCTTCTGCTCTGTACTGAGGAATGGGAAAACAAAACCAGCCCGACCCCGAACCCCTGACTGTCCGGGGCAGATGCTCATTGCTGTTGAATGCAGCAGTTCCAAAAATACACCCAAGGCTTCCAGATAATCTCAGTGCACTTTAGGAAATCAAAAATTACCTGGAAGCAATTTAGTACATAGATTGGCTTTAAAAAAAACTTTTTTTTTTTTTTTTTTTTTTTTTTTTTTTTTTTTGAAAACAGCAGCATTAAACTTAGTGACAGGACACAGACATGATTACTACTGTCTGCACACACTCGGAAGCCGGTCTTTCACATTATGATCACGCAGAGTGGGAAACTTATCAAAGTGACTTTGCGACGAGAGAGACGGCTTAGGGAACGAACCTGACTTTCGCAGAAACCAGAGCTTCCGCTCGGACTGCAACAGACCACACACATCTCGAACACAACGTATCACTGCTACAGTCGGCGTGAGAAAAGAAGCAATCTTTACTCCGGTAGTGTCTCTTTAGCACGACACGGTGACAGACTACAAGAGAGATCAGCCGTCGACGTTCATCACAGACACAGACACACACACACACACGACACTCACACGTTTGTTCACTTTATGTCTCTCTGAAGCAACAGGCTAAAAAAGTATGACGAAGTAAAAACTTTTTTTGTTGTTTTGTTTTTTTTAAGAAAAAGCTCTTTGTCCACTTCATACATCATATTTTTTCAGTTTCATATGGTTTTACTTCTTCCGCTCTCTTCCACTTAACTTGAATTTTGATTTGGACAACAAGCACTGCATATATGTATTTACGTGATGCTGTTTATTACATATATACACACGATTTGGGGAACTTGATTTCTCCTCTCAGATGAAGGTGAAGCACTTCACCCTGGATTTACAGGCCACAGGAAAGGGGGTGGCGGGGAGACGTGTGTCCTTTGCGGTGAAAGTGAGAAAAGCTGGGAAGAAGCAAAGTTTCTCTTTTTCAAAACCATATGACTGTCACCAGTGTTGTAAAAAAAAAAAAAAGAAAAAAGGTCAAATACACAGTTTTAAAGATTCAGTAAACATTGCACACAGCAAGTATTCAGTGTAAAAAAAAAAAAAAGCACAGCAAACATTTTCCTTTTGATAGTTTGGAGGTTTAAATTACATGTATCATACAGATAAGCCTGTTGTTGAACCAGGAGACCAGAGGCTCAAAAGCAACGCATTCTTTTTTGTTTTGGACATCAGTACAACAGAAATGAAAAACCCCAAGTGCATAGAAATCTAGGAAATGTATAGACAAAGAAACACAAACAAAATACCTTTCCTTTCCTCCCCTCCACACCCCACCATGACTCCCCAACACGTCAGGGTATTAAGCAGTCAAGCTTTACGCGTTTCAGTCTGCAGAATCCAACGTATCATTAGAAGGGGGGAGGGGAGGTGCGTATCTCAGTCTGTAAGTGCCTAAAACGGGAAAGACAGAACTGCTAAGTCACTGCTTACAACGCAATGCATCACAAACCACTACAAGATAACAAAAGGGCATGCTCGCCAGAAGGCAGCTTCCTCCGCACTACTATGGTCCCAAATGGTACACAGGATTACCTTCCAAAGTTAAGAGGAAGTTTGTGCTTTAAGTCCAACCTAAAGCTAGCAAACCCAATCTTCCTTTCAAAATGCCAAATACACATTCGCACTTCAAGACTTCTTTTCTGGAGGAGACTTGGCAAAATTGACAAAAGCCAAATCCAAGTGAGAGAGAACAGTCTGACGTCTACGCTGAGTTTGTGATCTTACTCCCACTTATTTAAGAACATCTTTCTTGTTCCTGGTGGCGAGAACATTAAACGGAGTTCAAGCTAACTCCCTTGCTCCTAAACCAGTGCTTAAATATTTTGTTCCTTAAAATGCATTAAGCATCTTTTTTTAAGCATCTTCTGGGAAGGGAAGGGGCAGCGTGGCTGGGGCGGGGGGGGGGGGGGGGGGGGAGTGTGCATGGGACCAGCCGGCTGTGCATACGTGTACCACACTATAACTAACAATCATACCTGTCGGGTGACTAGAATTACTTCCCACTTCCTCCTATTTAAAACTTTCGCTTACTCTACAAAACAGGACTGTAGCTTTAAAAAAAAAAAAAGTGCTGCGAACAAGAGATCTGCTATCATGTGACACAAATTCCCATTATATTCCTTCAAAAGTGCCTCAACGGTTCTTAGGCTCTCACTGGAAACTCAATTCCTCAACTCCCTCGCGCTGGGTGGCCCGGGTCTACGCTATGTTTTCCCATTTGCCTCTGAACGATCTGTCACTGAAAGCACACCATCCGTAAGTGAGCACACACCAGCTCCTTCTGCCACAACAGGCTCCCCGCGCTCAGTGAGGTGGGGAGAAGCGGGCACACTCAAAAACAAGTCCTCTGGGAGCTCTCATGATTACCTTGTTGACTGGCCTCCATGGACGACTGCTTGCACTCCTGTGCGTAGTGCCCGCTTACACCGCAGTTGTAACATGAAACGTTCCCGTTCTTCTTGGGCCCCGAACCGCTCGTGTTGGCGACTACATTAGGTGCTGGATACACAGGGTAGAATCTCCCAAACCCCGCCATTTGTTGCATGCCGTAGTTGGCTTGGCTCCCCATGACCGGGTCGTGCACCAGGCCGTTCGCATACGGAGTCTGAGGCAGAAAAAAAGGAAGTTGGTTTCCATTGCTCTGATGTGCTTGGTTGAGGTAGCTGCCGTTGCAGATGGATGGCAGAGTAAAGAACGACGGGACTCGGTACATTGGTCCGGGCATCGGGTTGGGATAATAGTAACTGTTCAGCTGAAGGCTGCCGTTGGTCCCGCAGCTGCACCTTCGCCCGCAAGAACCGCAAGGACCCGAGCCCATCTGCTGCGGCGGCAATACTGTCCCGTTAGCGTTCGTGTTTCCCACAGCGCTGATGTAAGACGTGCTGTCGCTCTGTGCGGTGCTGTGTGTCAGGGCGGGGCTCGGGCTGGGGGCGGGGCCTGGGGTGTGGGTGGGAACCGCGGGAGGAACCGACTGGGCCTGACTGATGCCCGCACCCGCGGACTGGGCCGACGCCGCCGCCGTGCCGAGCACGCTGGAATTCTGGCTGGGCAGCACGCCGGCAGCAAGCGGGGAGCCCGGCAGGGTGTAGGAAGCTGGTGGCTGTGCGGCCGAAAGGCCGGCTGCTGGGAGAACTACCTTCACATTGGTAGGCTGAGGGACTGTCCCAGTGTTTCCCTCGATTTGAGGCACCATTTGATTGAGTCCTACCACCTGGGATGCAGATTTTGCGATGGGGTCCGTGGTAGCCACAGGAGATCCCGGAAAACTACCTGGGCTATGGACAGGGATAAAGGCAGTGTTTGGTGATCCGATGCTCAGACTCGCGGGTGGCTGCTGCGGGATGTTAACCGGGCAACTCTCGGAGGACCCCTGTGGCGGCGGCAACTTTAGCCTCTGAATTGTCAGGTGCAGAGCAGGGGCGCTGCTGTGCGGGAGGAACGCCGACGGAAGAGGTAAAGGGGAAGCCAGTAATTCGAGGTGTTTTTCGGATTCTCCGGTAGAAGCTGTTGGCCCCAGTATTCCAACAGGGGTAGAATTCGTGGACTCCCTTATTGCAGAAATTGCAACGGGACTGGGAACAAGCATCCCTATTGTCTTGCCGTCAGCAGATTTGGGTGGAGGGACGACAACGTCAGACTTCTGGGCACCATTGTGCATGACACAGTGTAAAGTTGGCATAAAAGAAATATGCTGATACTTGGGCGCATGTAGGGGGTCTCCTAGAAGGCCTCCGTTGTCGCTTCCTAACGAAGCAATCTGAACAGGTGGCTTGACACTGACGGTCTGGTTGACAGAACCACAGCCTGTAAACCTGGTTGTTGACGGATTCCCAGAATCCTCAGAATTGCTGTCTGTGTCTAAGGAAAACAAACACAAACAGCTGTCAAAGCGGAACTCCGATCTCTTGCTAGAAATAAACTTGAACTATGTATCTAAAATGAACTCTGAAGTTTGGAAGTGGAGGAAATGTGTCCCTCGGTTACCTGACAGCCAAGAAATTTTGGCTGTCTATGGACTTCGTTTAAAAGAGAATCGGGACAAGGCGAAACCACGGAGATAATAAAAAGACCAGTGGTTGCCAGGGGTGGGGAGCTGGGGGGAGAGATGAAGCACAGGGGATTTTTAGGGCAGTGAGAACGATCTGTAGGGTATCATAATGGTAAATGTAAGTCATTATACATTCGTCCAAAGCCACCGAAGGTGTAACAAGCAAGAATGAATCCTTAGGTAAACAATGGGCTTTGGGTTGGTAACAGTGCGTCAGTGGAGGTTCACCCTTGACAAAAGACGTATCACTTTAGTGAGTGGTGCTGATAACGGCGTAGGCTATTCATGTGGCAGAAGCATATGGGAAATCTCTGTACCTCCCTCTTTATTTTACTGTAAACCTGAAACCGCTCTAAAACAATTAAGTTTTTAATTAAAAAAAAAATCCATGGAGAGATCAGCAACAAAAAAGTTAACTGGAGGCTGAATGAAGCACAATACAAAGACTGAGATTTATTTGGTATCACCTGATTACTGAGAAAAGGACTGGATATTTTTTAACCTTCATCAATTTTAGGCAATTCGCTTAATTTATATTCTGTACTCCAAACCCAAGGTCTTCACAGATGTCTCCCGGACATGACACAATTTAAAGGAGCTCAATCACAAGATTGCATTTAACCCAAATATCTAGAGCAAGGGAATGGAAGACAATGGAATAAATGCTCTTACTCTTAAATATTTCAGCGGGGAAATAAAGCCACGGCTATAGTCATAAAACAAATGGTGTTAGAACACAAGAAGCAAGACAAATGTAAGAGTGCTGCCATTTCTCCAACGGCAGAACCAGTGAAGTGGCAAATACAAAATTATACTTCATACGGTGTTATTGCTGCAATCACTCTTATGCTTGTATACAGAAATAACTGCAATCTAAACTTCCCCTGGATTTCCTGACTTTTGGTATAAAAAGGGCAAAAGAGAAAGTCCAGTTCACAGCATGTAAACATCATAAACCCAGATACTGCAATAATATGTATGGAAACCATGCAATTAAATATTGTGCCTATTTCAATGTCTTTTTGCTCATAAATACAGGCAGAACTGGACAATGTACTTAAAATGTTTACATTTATTAAGGTAACAGTGGCTATAGTCAGCTGTTAAAAATTTTTGAAACAATACTAAAAACAAATCATTAACAGCAGTCTTTCTCAGGAAAGGTTAAACAGAACCTGCCTACTGACACAGAATGTCAACAGTTTATTAGCTCAATTACTAGAAAGAAGAAATTCAATTTATCAGTAAGTGGTTCTAGTAGAAACTTCCCTTAATAACTGAGGTGCTTCTTGCTAAACTTTTTTAAAAAAAGTATCCAAAATTAATAACTTATCCAAGGCATTTTATCTGTAGCTGTACCATCAGAGGAATACACAGTAAAAGATAAACATTTCATGGACCCACGAACACATGGCCAACTAATCTTTGACAAAGCAGGAAAGAATATCCAATGGAATAAAGACAGTCTCTTCAGCAAATGGTGATGGGAAAATGGGATGGAGACATATAGAAGAATGAACCTGGACCATTTTCTTACACCATACACAAAAATAAACTCAAAATGGATAAAGACCTAAATGCAAGATAGGAAGCCATCAAAATCCTAGAGGAGAAAGCAGGCAAAAAAACCTCTCTGACCTCTGCTGTAGCAAATTCTTACTCAACATATCTCCAGAGGCAAGGGAAACAAAAGCAAAAATGAACTACTGGGACCTCATCAAGATAAAAAGCTTCTGCATGGTGAAGGAAACAATCAGCAAAACTAAAAGGCAACTGATGGAATGGGAGAAGATATTTACAAATGACATCTCAGATAAAGGGTTAGTATCCAAAATCTATGAGGAACTTATCAAACTCAACACCCAAGAAACAAATAATCCAGTGAAGAAATGGGCAAAAGACATGAATAGACACTTTTCCAAAGAAGACATCCAGATGGCAAACAGACACATGAAAAAATGTTCAACATCACTCACCATCAGGGAAATACAAATCAAAACCACAAGGAGGTACCACCTCACACCTGTCAGAATGGCTAAAATGAACTCAGGCAACAACAGATGTTGGCGAGGATGTGGAAGAAAAGGGTCTCTTTGGCACTGTTGGTGGTAATGCAAACTGGTGCAGCTGCTCTGGAAAACAGTATGGAGGTTCCTCAACAAGTTAAAAATAGAACTACCCTACGACCCAGTAACCACACTACTAGGTATTTATCCAAAGGATGCAGGTGTGCTGTTTTGAAGGGGCACATGCACCCCAACGTTTGTAGCAGTGCTATCAACAACAGCCAAGTATGGAAAGAGCCCAGATGTCCATTGACAGATGAATGGATTAAGAAGATGTGGTGTGTGTATATATGTACATATGTATACACATACACACACACACACACACACAATGGAGTATTACTCAGCAATCAAAAGAATGGAATCTTGCCATTTGCAACAATATGGATGGAACTAGAGTGTATTATGCTGAGTGAAATTAGCCAGAGAAAGACAAATATTGTAAGACTTCATTCCTATGTGGAATTTAAGATACAAAACAGATGAACATAAGGGAAGAGAAGCAAAAATATAAAAACAGGGAGGAGACAAAACATAAGAGACTCTTAAATATAGAGAACTGAGGGCCCTGGAGGGGTTGTGGAGGGATGGGCTAAATGGGCAAGGGGCAATAAGGAGGACACTTGTTGGGATGAGCACTGGATGTTATATGTAGGGGATGAATCAGTGGATTCTACTCCTGAAGTCATTATTGCACTATATGCTAACTAATTTGGGACATAAATTTAAAAAAATAAATAAATAAACATTTTTTTAAGTTTATCTATTTTTGCGCGCGCGCGAGAGAGAGAGAGAGAGAGAGAGAGAGAGAGCGCGCGTGCACACATGTGCACGCGCTAGCAGGGGAGGGGCAGAGTGAGGGAGACACAGAATCTGAAGCAGGCTCCAGGCTCTGAGCTGTCAGCACAGAGCCCGACGTGGGTCCCAAGTGGCAAGCTGTGAGATCATGACCTGAGCTGAAGCTGGACGCTCAACTGATTGAGCCACCCAGGTGCCCAAAAGGTAAACATTTAAGTCCAAAGAAGATACAATATTTTTCAGGTGGTCAACTAAATTTCCATTTGAATTGGGCTTTCTTTAAATCTTAAGTCATAGTAAATGGCCCCATGAGTTTAAATGATACCAAGCGGTTTTCTGAGCACTGTAAGGACTCATGTAGCAAATCAGGGATGGTCTCTCCCTTTTTTGCACTGGCTTTGAAAAGTATAAAAGTGTTGAAACAAAATCCCATAATGACCAACAGAACAACAAAGTCACATGCTTTTTAAAGCAACCTTTTTGTGTACTCAAAATTCTAAAAATGATTAGAGTTTTTTTTATCACAGTGGACATCTCCCCCCCTGCTGCTTTTAGATATTCCAAATGATTCTTCATTCAGGGAAGGCTCATTTAGCCACTTGATAACTGATATCCTAAACTGATATCTGACGACACGAAAGGGAGGCTGCAAAGTAACCCAAGGTACAGATGCACTCCTCACAGTTCTCAGAGAGGCCAAATTGCACTACTGGCATAAGAACCCCAGGATTACTGGTACGTCCTCCAGAATTGCGCATGGCATGTGAAATGAAACACACCGAACGCTGGTCTATTCTGGAGAAGGCATAAAAATTCTCTCATTTAACCTTCATAATAGCTCTAGGCGGTTATTTCCTTTTTTTTTTTTTTCTTTCACAAGAAAACTGCAGACCAGAAGTACACTGTTGCCTCAGATGAGCAGAACCGGGGTCTGTAGAGTCACTGCACACTATGTCTGATAGGACTTCACAACAGCTGCACAGTAAAGATCGGTTTTATTTGTACGTGATGCAGGAGCACTTAGGGCCATAGCTCCCAAAGACCTGACCGGACGCTCTGACACAGAAGCTCAGGTCTCAGAAAACTATGGTAGAAGGATCTCTACAGATCTTCAGGTGGCCCGAGAGAAATCATTTAATACCTCCTACTACCATGGGTACACCTTAGAACCAAAATGTTACCAAGCAGATGTTCATAACCAAGATGTTACCAATCAGATGTCTTTACCATGTGTGAAGAATGACATCCCCATTCAACATACACATTTTTGAAATCTCATTTCCAGAATAGTAAGGTAAGGATCTCTGACACTCCACTCCTGCATAAAAGGAACAAGAATTCTAGCAAAAACTGTCAAAATCAACTTTTTTAGAACTCTGGAAATTAACTAAAGGCTTACAGCCATCTGAGGAGTGTTTATTCAAGAAAAACTACTGAATCTCTTAAGAAAAGTGAGCACTGTGGCATTTTAACTTGCCCTAATTCCAGCATACTTTCTCTAGCTCAGAAGTAGCCTTATAAAGGAATAGTTTTGCAACTACAGTAGCTATAAAAGCTAGCAGCCTAGCAGCCACCAGAAGAAACACGGGGGCTATTTAAAGCCCCATCCCCCCAAAACTGTCAACGTCTATCTAGCAGTTACAGGTCACTCTGTGTTAACAGCTGCTTACCCACAGGGCATTTGTCACAATCAATCAGCAGCAAATGTTTAACAACCTGGCTGCCTGAGGCAGCATTACCAGTTGGGACTAACAAGAGACTGACCAAAAACCTTAAAAGGAAAAACTGAAGAATGAGATGTCCGCAGGGAGCTTTGAAAAGCTTGCACATATTCTTGAAAATCTAGAAGGCCATGTTTAATGGCTTAATGTCAGGGCTGTTTACATACAGCCATTAATGTCGAGGGCTGTATGTAAACCCAGGAAAGCACTGAGAAAGCACTACAGTCTCACTTTTGGCCGACTCTGATCTTCTATTTGAGGAAGAAGTGAAGACCTAAGACATACAGAAAACAAATAGCAAGACGGCAGATGTGAATCCTCCGTTATCAGTAATTACAGTAAAATTAAAGGGATTAAACACTCCAATCAAATGGCAGAGATGGGCAGCATGGCTCAAAAGCCATAATCCAACTCTATGCTGTTGTATCCTAAGAGAGACACACTTTAGATTCAAAGACACAAACAGCCTTAAAGTGAAAGGACAGAAAGGGGCGCCTGGGTGGCTCAGTTGGTTAAGCGTCTGATTCTTGGGTTTCAGCTCAGGATCTCACAGTTCATGAGTTAGAGTCCCACGCTGGGCTCTGAGCCAATAGCGGGGAGCCTGCTTGGGATTTCTCTCTCCTTCTCAATAAATAAACAAACAAACAAACATAAAAAATTTTAAAACACACGTGAAAGGATGGAAAAAGTAGTGCCCTACAAACAATACCCAAACGAGAGCTGGAGTGGCTCTATTATTGTCAGATAAAATAGACTTTCGGCCAAAAACAGTCACTAGAGACAAAAAAAAAGAGTATTTTATAATGACAAAAGAATCAATCCACCAGAAGACAGGAAACTTATAAATATGTACCTCTAGCAACATACACATTTTCAATCTTTCTACACTAGTAAACTACTTTATTATGACTCTTTTCTTTCTACTTAATTTCATATGCAGTGAAATAAGCTTAAAAAAAATCAACACTGCTAGGAACTTCCAAGTCAGTGGTCATTAAGGCACCCTTTATACCAATTAAATTTAAAATTAATAATGACAGTTATAGGAGCATAAAATCACTTATGTTGGACAGATTTTAAGAGACAACACACATTTCCCTCCACCATCCCCATATCCCTTCCAAAGAGCAAACCTCTGTCTTTTTCTTCTTCGCTTTCAAAGCTTTCTCTTCCATCATGTCGTGGGCTAGAGGGAGAACTGTAACTCTCTGAAGAGGTTTCTCCACATGTGTCATGTCCAGATCCAATGTCCAAATTCACATCTAAAAATAACAATTCTATTCTTAAAAAATCATGTTAAGTGTATTAATTTCTGAATTGAACCATTAGAATCAGCTATAGCCGGGGCGCCTGGGTGGCTCCGTCGGTTAAGCGTCCAGCTTCGGCTCAGGTCATGAACTCACAGCTCGTTGAGTTCGAGCCCCGCGTCGGGCTCTGTGCTGACAGCTCGGAGCCTAGAGCCTGCTTGGGATTCTGTGTCTCCCTCTCTCTGCCCCTCCCCCACTCATGCTCTGTCTCTGTGTCTCTCTCAAAAATAAACATTAAAAACAAGAAAAAAAAAAAAAAGAATTAGTTATAGCTGTAAAAAGTTTTTTCTTTTAGTTTTTCTATAATCACCTAAAAAGCTGGGCCTTGAGGTAAAAATTCATTATTACAACACAATTTTAATTGAAAATAATTGAATAACAAGTATATTCTTAAGACAAAGGCACAGGGACAAGTCAATCTTACTGACTTTAAAAAAATCAGAGTTAAAGTTCATCATAGGGTCTGCTCAGTAGGAGCACACTGAGCCATTTTCTGAGTCTAGACATTTTAACTCCTCAGAGCTTGCTGGAAAATTCATTCTTTATCAGAACTCAGGAAGAGAACTGACTGCCGGAATGTTTATTTGGTCGAATCACTATGCCTGAGTATTTGAAACAGAGGAAGATGCTCCGCATCTAGTAGACTGATTAGTCCCCCGAGTTCCGCCCAGAAGCCAGCACGGGGTGGGGCAGGGGCTGTGGTGCAGATCTGCCCCGACCAATCAGCTGTTTCTGTTCGGGGCCCAGAGAAAAGATTACTGGTACACCTCGTACTGGACACTCCCGCACTGGCCCAAACTTAGGTCACTGTTCTAGTCATTCCTGTAAACCCAGCTGAGCCAGCAGAGATTCTGCCTCGCAGCAAGCACCCAACACACGTTTAGGACAGAAATCCCCACAGAAGGAATTCTGGAGAGATTTCAGGACTATAGATGAGTGAACCACTTCTTCGGCAACCTGGCAGAATCAATAAAAGGTAATCACTTGGACAAAATAGGTGTTAGAAAAAAGAGATGGTTTGTGTAATACGCAAATTAGTTGACTAATCTGTGTCTTTTAAAGGCATTAAATTATAAGGAGGTTAGTACTGTTAAAGATGACCCACCACTCAAATGGTAAGTCAATATTAAAGAATAAAGTCATCAAGAATGCAGATGATGCGGAATCCCTTTGGGTAATAAAATGCCAAACTGCCAAGGGAAAACTGCACAAGATCTCATGAGGCTGTAAGAAAAGTGGCAGAGGAGCGACTTGGACAAGAAATAATTTTACAGAAAAGTCATCTGGAGTACACTTACACACGGTAATAGGTTCTGAATTTCCAGGCACAACATGACTAAGGAAAGGGACGCAAGCGAACGCCAACGGCACCTGAGGACAATCTAATGTGCCACGGTGGCCAAAAAGCCTGGCATTAACTGGACTACTAAAAATGAAACCTCTCAAACTGTGGCATACGTGCAAACTGCGCATCTAAGTATTTCAACCAGCATAATGAACAAAATGAACAATTCAGTGAAGAGAATCAAAGATTCAATGACCATCTCAAGCCAGAAATGATGGGCTGACAGGGAGCCCCTGGGGGGAGGGTGAGCGGAGATCTATCTGCTCACTACAACTCAGACAGTGAAACTACAGTGGAGTTGTTGAAACTTCAAAGAGCTAAGTTTCAGACCAGGTTTAAAAAAAAAAAGCAGCTATTTCTCAAAATCACAGTTTACAGGATGATTTACTCTCGATTATATTAGCCAGTAAATATTCTCATCACCAAACTGCCAATATAATAATTTGCAGTTTTCAAAGAACTAAATACATAAATCTAAATCTATACTAAACAGAATTTTCTTTTTGATCACCTAGAAGGTGCAGAGTCTTTGGAATTTTTATCATCAGAAATCATTATTATGTGACCCTATAGAGTCAGAGTGTGGAAGGGGAGCATGAAACAATTATGCCAAAGGATGTTTCATGCACCGTCCTTTTCTTTTTCTAAGTTTATTTATTTTGAGAGAAAGAGAAACAGAGCACATGAGCAGGGAAGGGGCAGACAGAGAGGGAGAGGGTGAATCTCAAGCAGGCTCTGCGCTGTCAGCACAGAGCCCGGCGTGGGGCTCGAACTCATGAACCACAAGATCGTGACCTGAGCTGAAGTCAAGAGCCGGACACTTAACTGACTGAGCCACCCAGGCGCCCCCCCCACACTCTCCTTTAAATAGAAGCATAAACCTTTTTGTTTATTATCACGTCTCAAAGAGTAAAAGCTTGTGCGTGTTATTAAGAAGACGAAAAGCAAAACCTTACAATATTAAACACTATTCTAACAATACAAATCCTGGTTATTAGTATTTATGAACAAAGAGAAGTTGGGTAGACTTAAGAACCATTTAGATACATGAGATGACAGAAACACAGTGGGTTATTATAGGAAGCTGGAGACTCTGAAGTCACTGAAATCTGTCATAAGAATTACTGAGAGGTCAACCATCTCACTGCCCCCAAACTTCTTGGTGCCACAATCAGCAACAGATGAATGGGGTGGAAGAAACACAGGCGATGCAGTGGGAAAAAGTTCTTAATGCAGATGAAGTAAAGCACACATCCTTTTAGCGGAGAGTCTTAAAGCTTGAGGTTTTAAAAACAAACACAATGCAAAGAAAACAGATGACAAATAGCAAGCACTGCCACCGTTTTTCGGGGACACAACATGAAGGGAGGCAGTGAGGGACTTTTGGTCCCTTCTGTGTTTTTAGAATTTTCAACAATACAAATGTCTTATTACTCAAAATAGAAGTTAAATTTTAAAGTTAAAACTAAGACCCAGACAACCTACCAATCAGAAGGATCTGACATTTTTTTTTTTATTTTTTGTAATGTTTTATTTATTTTTGAGACAGGGAGAGACAGAGCATGAACAGGGGAGGGTCAGAGAGAGGGAGACACAGAATCTGAAACAGGCTCCAGGCTCTGAGCTATCAGCACAGAGCCCGACGTGGGGCTCGAACTCACGGACCGCGAGATCATGACTTGAACCGAAGTCGGCCGCTTAACCGACTGAGCCACCCAGGCGCCCCGGATCTGACATTTTTAACTCCAATACACTATCTACTACTTTATGACATGTAGGATTTGTTCCACAAAGAAACAAAACCTTAAATATATCTTACGTTTACTGAATGCTTAAAGGTAATTCCTTCTTTATAACCTAATATTTCCAAAGGAAATTAATCAACAGAGGTTTTTGTTGTTGTTGTTGTTGTTTTAAATTGGAGTCAGCAAACATCTGAGTTACATCTGGTATCCATGCAAAGCTGTACAAAGTATATTTTATTTATAGTCACACTTCATGACAAAGAATAAGGTTTATCTTAATAAGAAATCCTGAGGTTGTATTTTCAGAGTACTGGAAAATAAAGAGAAAAAGGAATTGGAGTTTGGGATGCTATTTATAAGCTCTTAATAACCTACAAGTGTATGTTTTCTTCTAACTTAGAATAGGGAAAAGAACTAAATTATTGAACACCTATGTGCTCAGCACTAGTTAAGTGCTTTTCAGATGTTGCCATATTTAATCCTTACAATCCAGGGCGGGAGGTTATTAGTCCTGTCTCTGAAATGAGAGAAGGTAGGCTGCAGAGAGGCCACACATTTATGAAACTGGAGGACAAGACTCAAACCCACATTTGTCTAAGATCAAAGTCCACAGAACTTCTCTGCAAGTATGAGGCTAAAGAGGAGAGAAGACTTGTGGCTTCTTCAGTGAGCAATAGTTCCCAAATCACACGAGGGACGAGAGACAGAGCGATCTTCTGAGGGTGGGATACGTTTGACAGAAATTTCAACTGGGGAATGATCCGATTTAGGATGTGACCTAGGAGATAAATATGCGGGCAGTGCAGGAAGTAGCTGGAAGGAGGAAGAACAGAGACAGGGAGATCTGCCACAAGTAATTTTCAACCATCCGCCGACAGAGACCTTTTGCCATTCTTATTTTAGCTTTTTTCCTCCTCCTTTTAGCTGCCACCACCACCACAGGAAACCTCAGAGATAGTTAAGTGTTACAATATACTCATAAACGACGTGTTTTTTTCCCCCATGTCATTTTTTCCCCAAGGACAGTTCAGTTAGTTAATTCAGTAAGTTGGCCAGCTGATTTTAGAGGAAAAATGTAACCGTATTTCCTGTATCAATATTCAATCTCTGTGAATAAGTACCTGGTTTAAAAACACACTCCATTAAAAAATATATATATTCTGGTTATTTATGTTGTATCATCACAACGGAATGTACTAATACTTGCATAGAATTTAAATAAAAAAAAAATCCTTAATTTGTGAAATCAGTCCAATCAACAAATGTGGGAGGTACACACATGAACAAAACATACTCCTAGGGGTCTAGGGCCTTTTATTCTCTTTTGTCTTTGCTATTAATGGTACACGTAACACAGAAAAGTTATTAATGAACCAGCAGAAAGGACACTTCTCAAATGAATACAAAACCTGAAAATGAAGAAAACTTAAAAGCAGGTAAATGGAAACTATACACATCTAGTACAATAAAAATCGGAGTGTCTGCATTCCCCTAGAACTCCGTAAAAGCCCACAGAGGACAGTCATTAAAACATGAAAACGTCAACAAGATTCTAAAAACGACTTTACACAAGGACAGGGACAGGCTTCCATGAGGGCTGAAAGGATCCCCCAGCTGCTCGGACCTGTGCTCTGGAGCAGGGACAGGCTCGAGAAGTGGACAAGTGAGGAGCCCGTGGCCTGCGGAGGAAGGAAACGGTGGGGAAGCACAACTGTGGCAAAGGAAAGGTTCGCCTCTATGGCTGCTTCCGACTTCCTAAATCAGTTCCGTTAATACTTCAGAATGGTTTAATTCAGAAACTGCTATTCCCGTCCGTGCAAGGTTAACAGTATAATTTCAGGATCTGACACCACAGCTCAACAGCTACTAAAACAGGTATCATGCCAAATACATGTAGGTGATGGGTATTTGAAAGAAAAACAAACTTTCTTACCTTTCACAGAACCACCATGGGCATGCTGGGAAGTTGAGAGTCTGATACCATTTATTCTACTATTCAATCTGTTGTCAGTTTTCTTAATTTTCTCCCTAAGCCCAAAATATACATGTTACTGACATTTTTTTATAAGGCTCTCTAGAGAACACAGTAGACAGTATTACTAAAATTCTGTTTTTTATAGTAACAAAATTTTTAGTAAGGTATAATCTAAATGCAAGATTCGCCCTTTAGAGTACAGTTCGGAGAGTTTTGCCCCTCCAAACTGAATATATTTTGACAATAGCTTTATTTTGATCATCTGCATTTGCTGACTATTTTGAATTAAAAAAATCAGGCCTAGAAATAAAAATGTAATGAAAATACTATTTATTCTATATAAACAAAACATGCCCATAGTCAAAGCCTACATGTTGCCTTTCTTACCAATTCCTATTACTGGAAACGTTAAATTGAACCTACTTTTCTATTTGTGGCTTTCCTTTCTTCTTATTTATTGAAGATAAGCTTCGTTTTTCAGTTGAATGCTAATGGAAAGAATAAAAAGAAATCAGACTAAAACTAACCCACACTCACGTAGATATCCTTCTATTCTCCTATCAAACATTAATCTAAGAAAAATACCTATTTTTGAATTTTGCTTTTCAAATGGCCCCATATTCTTTCTTCTGAGCACAAAAATAAAACATACAAGTAACTGGCATTTGCTTACACGTTCAACAGTGTTCTTCTGAAGTACAACACAGTTTTATCGACTTTAAGAAGAAAAGGTGTAGGCGCTGAAGTAGAGAGAGTAAAGGTATAACTGAATAGACTCTGAAAACAGGCCATTAAGTATGACTAAGGTAACATACAACTTCTCAAAACATTTCGTTTGTAAAACCACATTCCAGTAAAGGTTAACATTTGGAGCTGAGTGCTGACCAGAAATAAACATCAGTTAACAAATATATTTTCTGAAAAGAAGGTGGCTCTCTCCATAGCCTCACCAGTAAGCCTTCCCCTGCATCTACGGTGCTTGCGAGCATTCTGCGCTCTGATTACACCAACTCTGGAGAAAGCAAATATTTCGTAATTACATTCCTAAATTACAATGTAATTTCCTAATTACATTACATTACATCCAACTTCTCATGAGGGACGGTCAGGCTCAAAATTCACAACACCAACAGCAAGATAGTGACTGAAATGTGAATAATTCTTCCAAAAGCAAAAAATCTGGCAGAATCATTTGATGTATCCCTAGTTAGAATAAACATGATGATTCGCATTAAAATGTACTCCTTTTCTGGGCAATAAAGGCAATCTCAAGATATTTTTTTGGGTGTCAGAAGAGTTTAGACCATGTATTCCAATTAAGTTGAAAGTCTAACAGCTATACTATCTGACATAATAATACTTAAGAGAACTCAACTCTTGTAGAGCAGCAATGCATGGAGACAAGAACAAAACCCTCCAATACCTGGTCAGCTAAGGCCACACAGTGCTCCGGGTGCTGAACGGCGGGGCAGCTCTGCTTTCTCCAATCCACAATTCCGTTCTGTTCAGAATATTGCACGGTGAGCCCATCCAACGGAGAACAACTTGTACCAATGGTGCTATCAGAAGAAGTTTGTAAGGTGTGAAAATCTGTCCTCAGTACTCAAACCTATACTGTCTCATATAATGAAGAAGCTATAGTAACCCTTTGTTCAGTGTATGTACGTGTGTGTATGTTTTTTAAAGAATGCCTAGTGATATCTCTAAGAAAAAAAAGGATACTATGAGAATAAATTATCACACAGCTATCTTACCTAATAAATAACACCTGTCTCTAAGGAAATTAGTAACAAGTGCAAGTTGTCTTCAGACACTATATATGGTCACCTTGTGCCACTCACAGCTGGAGTGTGACCCCGATCTTGAGAGGATAGCTAAGTACTGTGTATATCTAAGGCATGTCAAAGGACAGGGCAATGTGACTGAAAAACACAAGAAACAGACATCGGAAACAGACTCCAAGAGAATCCAGAGACAGAAGTTACTGGACATGGCCTTTAAAATAACAGTGTTTAATAGGTGACTACAAGAAGATGGGAAATTTGGGGAACGTCCCGAGAAATACAAACAAGAACCACACTTAAATTCTGGAACTGTAAAAGAAACTGAAATTAAGAACTCAACGGATAGTGGGGTGCCTGGGTGGCTCAGTCGGTTGAGTGTCCGACTTCAGCTCAGGTCATGATTTCATGGTTCTTGAGTTCGAGCCCCGCATCAGGCTCTGTGCTGACAGCTCAGAGTCTGGAGCCTGCTTCCGATTCTGCGTCTCCCTCTCTCTCTGACCCTCCCCTGCTTACGCTCTGTCTCTCAAAAAGGAATAAACATTAAAAAAAAAAAAAAATTAAAGAACTCAATGGATAGAAGCAGACACACAAAGTCAGTAAGGAGGAACTTTGGCCAGAAGAAACTAGACTGAAGCTGGAGAAGAAGAAAATACAGAGAACACAGAAAAGCTTAGGAGATACACAGGGCCTGGTGGAAAGTCTAACACACGAAGTACCCCAAGTCTCAGAAGAGAAAACAAGAGAATCAGGTGGAAGCAGTATCTGAAAAGGTAGTGGCCTGGTCTTCTCTAAAATCAAAAGGTATCAGGCTTCAGGCTTAAGAAGTGAAATTCATTCAAAGACAGCCACAAACAGTATCTTAGAAAAGTGCTCAAAACCAGATGAGACAATCTTAAAAAGCAATCAGGCTGTGAAAAGCACATCCACTTCCAAAGAGCAACAAGGCTGAAACAATGAATGCCAGCTGTCTTTGTTAGTTCTCCCCAGAAGGAGAATCTGGGGTGGCATGGTTGATAGGGGAGGCGAGCTCAGGAAGCAAAACAAAAAGTGTGCAGAATGAAAGAGGAAAAGAGGAAAAACCAACTTGTAAGGGTCCATTACTGAGGTTGCCAACATAACAACAGAGGCTCAAACCAGCTGGGACCTCCCAGAATTATCTATCCAAAGGACAGGAAGCTGGAGCCCCCCCATCAGTTGAGTGCTGACCCCCTGGGCAAATTAACTTGCATTTCTGGACTATGCTGGTCTGAGTGCCAACCAGGTCCCCAGAATCAGCCAGGGCCCCGAGGCAGAAGGTGGAAAGTCTTACAGCTTGGGTGGGACAGGGGAAACTTGCAGAGGGTCCTAGAGCCGGGCTGAGGCTATCATGCGAGGGACCAAAGGCATTAAACAGGAAGACAGTAAAAACTTGACTTTCAAAGCACTTGCAGAAAGTCACTGCCAACCTAGAATCCTACATCCAGGAAAAGTGCAGGCAAAATAAACATTTTTTTTTTCCCCAGGTAAAAACAAAGTAAATGCATCAATGGCAGACAGAGCTACAGGAACTACTGCAGTCCTTCAGCAGGAAGGAAACAATCATGGACGGACGCTAAGACACATGGGAAAGAATGAAGGCAGTGGAACGGCAGAATCCAAGTGACAGGTGAAGGTAGGTTTCACAAGATCTAAACCACAGGGAGAATAACGTACAGGACAACCACAATTTGTAAGGTGGGAGGGGTAAGTGAAATAACAGCGAATAAAGGTCCTCACAGGGGAAGTGCTGCAAGCACCATTAGTACCAGACCTTAGAGAGTCCAAGATGTAGAATACAATCTCATGACCCCTCGTTACCACTAGAAGAATCGAAAACATTACCTAACTCTCAAAGTTAACAGAACGGAAAAACAGAATAAAACCGCCTTACAGCAAGAAAGGAAAGAAAAGGAGGATGACACAGAAAAGGCTGGACAAATAACAAGCAAACAGTAAAACAGCAGACTTCTAGGCAAACGTCTCAGTGATTAAAGTAAATGTGACACAGTGAATTCCAAACGTACAAAGACATTGTTTTAGGAATTAGATACGTACTTCACAAGGGGACTCTTGCCGGTGTGTTTCTTGTGGATTATGGTGTGCTGTAACACATCTACGGTAGAGGAAGAAACAATTATTATACCAAATGTTGCTGCCAAAAATCCAAGGGGATGACGCAACTAATTTATGTGACGGTGACAGGATCACCAGACCATGCAGAACGCTTCTAAGCACTTTTCACAGAAAACTCTTTAAAGGGGCAACTTTTCAAAAACCGGCTACAGTACTACTGTAATGTAAACGATTTTCTTAACATTTTCTTTTGTCTCGCTTACTTTATTATAATACAGTGTCATGATACATCTAAAATACAAACTATGTGTTAACTGTTTACATTTTTGGTAAGGCTTCTGATCAAACAGCAGGCTAGTATAGTTACATTTTGGGGGAGTCAGAAGTTATACATGGATTTTCGACCGCAAGGGGGGCAGCGCCCCTTACCGCTCTGTTGTTCAAGGGTCAACTATGTTTGCCTCTTTTCATTAAGAAACAAAATGTATCACAGAAACATCCGAAGGCCTTTCTCCATTCCACTTGACTTCCTCCCTCTACAGAGATAAACTAGCTGAAGTATTCTACGGCGTGTTTTTATTAAGATTCACCGCACCCGGGTGACACCCAGGTATTTGCTATTACACACAAGGCTGCTGTGAGGACTTCAGTCTCCATCCCCTGAACACACGGACAATTTTCACAGCAGCAGAAGTGCTGGGTGGTGGCATGAAATTAATTACTTCCAACCTCACTACACAGTGTCAAATTTCTGTCCAAATGAGTTGTACCAATTTATGTTCCCATCCGCAGCGGATCAGAGCTCCCATTACTTCATACTCCTGGTAATGTCAGACTTGAAAATGTTTTACCAATTCGGGGAGCATGAAATGATATCTCGTTGTTTTTACAGTGTGCATTTTTCAGACTACTCGTGAGGCTAAACACTGCCTAACTGCCATTCACATTTCCTCTTCCATGAATTAACTATCTTTATCTTTTGTCCTTACTGTCAATTAGACTGATGCTCTGAGTTTTTGGACGAATATTTCTATTGTCTGGATATAGTCTTTCTTCAACTGTGAATAGCCTGTAAATATCTTCTAACTGCCTGTTTTTTGGTTACAAGTTCAGTTCTATCTTAGAAAAAAGATCTCCACCACGGTCACGTTCTGCTTTGTCAAGAAAGCCTTCTTGTCCCAGGTTATTAACATCTAAAAGTTCAGTTTTACATTTTATATACTACATTAAGTTTATATGTACTTATCTTTTGTTACTTACTTGAAATTTTTGTGCATGATGTAAGTAGGGATCTAATTATATAATATTTTTTCAACTGGAAAGCCAGCCAACATCATTTATTGAATAGTCTATTTTTTCCTCACTTATTTATAATGCCACCTGTCACATTCCAAGTTTCCATATGTCTGTTTCTTGGCTCCTTAATCTGTTCTAATGGTCTGCCTATCCTTGTGCCTATATCAGGCAAAATGACTTATTCCAGTGAATCCACACTTACCTTCTTCTTGACTTGAAGCTTCTGAGCTGTCTTCCTTTAAGTGTTCTAATATTTTAGAAGTCTTCAGAGAGGACTGTAAGTTATCTGCAGGAAGTATTCAGTACCAATTAACTTTTTAGGAAAAAGGTAATAAAGAAAACACACAGAAGGATTCCTTCTGCCCCAAGAAGAGGAGAGTGGTGAGTCAGTGGTAAAGACAACATTTCTACTAGTTAGGACCTTTACAACACCAAGGTGACACAGCACAGAACACTGGACTGGGAGCGGGGACCCTGAATCAGGGAGCCTGCTCTCCCCATGAAAACCACAGGTCTGGAGCAAGGGGCTTCACCTCCGCCAGCCCCAGGGGCTCACGCGAAATAGGAGGGGATGCGCTAGATTAGTGCTTCTCAGACATCGGTGGTGTGGGAAGGCTTTGCAAATTTCTAATGTGTTGTGAAGCATTCCTTTTATAAAATATAAGCAGGTGTGGCAATGTCCAACTGCTATAAAGCCTCTCAAGTGTCCGCAGTGAGTTTCTATTCTATTACAGAGCAGTGGCCCACGGGGCACATTCTGAAAGCCCCGGACTAGTCCTCAGGTAAGGTGCAGACTGGTGGGGTTCCAGAGCGCAATATGCTGAAGTCATCTAGGAGTTAACATTTGTTTTCTCAAGTGTCAGGACACAGACTAAGTACTACTGTCTACCCCTGGGGACAAAAGGTAGAGCTGTCATTTTTTTCAAAAAAGTGCAAATGAACTTTGACAACAGTGTGTTCCCTGGTGAAACAATGTGGACATCCTGACCACATTTTCCACACTCCCAAAACATGTGCTTTAATACATTTTAATTTTGCAACAATTTGAGGTCTTCCAATGTACTACTCCCTTTAGCACCATGCATGTAATTTAAATACTGTAAAGCTCTCGTGATGAGTTTTCTCTTATTTATATATGCGCTACTCACTTGGGCCAGTTTTCCTGGGTCGCCTGTTAAAATCGGAATTAAAAGTTTAACTTTGTGTTTTCGGCATGTGTTAAACAAACGCTATTTATAGATATTCCTTAAAAAGTACTTCCACTCAGTTCAAGCAGAAGAAAGCACTGACTGTTAGATCTATACAGCTCCAGGGTGATTAGGATTCTCCTTAAAAAACAACCAGCTACTGTCACTGTTCAGACAGAAATTTAACCGTGGAGTCACTCATCTCGTCTCATCAACTAGTCATCAAGAATCTCCCACCCTCACCCCCCCCCCCCCACACACACAAGAGAGAGAGAGAGAAACTTTAAAGGTTAACCCGTTATCATATCCAATCATATTACTTTTTCTAAATTCTCTTTATTCCACCTCAAAATGAGCAAATATGCATTTTCTTTCCTCTTTAGGTACAAGAAAATAGCACTTTGTAGATAGCAGAAGGAAAGGTTAAAAAAATAAACAGCCACTTGCCATAATGGCTGTGCTTTAAGTTAGCACATTCTCCTAAAGCCCACATCAATGTTCCTGGCAAAATATTTGTTTAAAAAGGCAGCTGAGATAGATGTGCATAGAAGCACACATAAGGCTGACTGTGAGGAAGGATGAAACATGAGGGCAAAAGCAACTTACAGGAACAGAAGGAAAAAAATGGGGGAAATCTTCAGGAGGTACTATTTCAGTTGGGTCTTAAAACAGGTGTGATTTTAACAGGCTGTGCCAAAAGGAAGGACATTTAAAAGTTCAGGTGCAGAATGAGCCAAGACACTGGGACAGGAAATGGCAGGTATACTGAGTAGATGCCAAGCCTTCAAGCAGCCAGAGCCTGAGAGACTAGCAATGAGGCACAAGGAGGCTCACGGCAGGGCTTGAATTTCAAACCAAACTTTTAAGGTTTTGAAGAGGGGATTAACCAACTGATCCCTGAGGTAATCCTGGAGTAGGTTAAAGTCAAGTGAGAAACCAGAACTGGAGACATGAGTGAGGAGGCTTTGTGCAAGGTGTGCATGGAAGAAAGGCTTAACAGCCCACAACGGACTGGTAAGGAGGGGCAGAAAGGAAGGCACCCCCTGTCCAGCGTGGCTTGGCCTGTAAATGACTGAATGTGAAGAGGAAAAGTGGAAAGAGTAACGCCTGGTTTCCAGCCAGGGAGGCTGCGGAGGTCACTACGGGAACATGGGAACACGGGACCCGGGAGGAAAGGCAGATTCTAAGAGGTGACACCCCCCGTGCCCGGCAGGGCAGCACCTCCGCAGCCTGTACACCAGGTGTGACAAGGCCCTGGAGGACCCAGTATGTCCACGAGATGGAGACAGCTGGCCTTTCCCTTGCAATCAGTCTGTTTTGTGACTTTAGCTTTGACACGCTATTTTCTGTAAAACTGCAGCGTCAATTTCACTGAAAACTACACGTTTCTTAATCGTAGGCCGCTATTCCTCAACTGCCAGCCCCATACAAGGCAGCACAGTGAAACAGGAACGCTAAGCAAGAACACATCCGATTTCTAGAGAGGAGAAGACGCTTACTGAGGCTGTGCAGAGGGTCTGGTGATATGGACTGAAAGAAGCTGTGCACTTTCTGACTCTGTAGAAAAGCTTGGGATGAAGTTGAAAATAGCTGCCTGCACATAAAAGAAAAGAGAGGTGTTAATTTCACGTAATATAAACCCACAAGAGTCTCAGTTTAGACTGTAAGGCAAATTTATGTGGCAGTTTAATTCAGGCATTATAAGTATATCGGGGCGCTTGGGTAGCTCACTCGGTTAAGCGTCCGACTCTTGGTTTTGGCTCAGGTTATGATCTCACGGTTCGTGAGTTCGAGCCCCAAGTGCTCTAAGCTGACAGTGCAGGGCCTGCTTGGGATTCTCTCTCCCCCTCTCTGCCCCTCCCCTGCTTGCACGTGTGCATGCGCTCTCTCAAAATAAACAAACAAAAAATACTTTTTTCTGAGGAAAAGAATATTATTTTCTAATGTATTTCCCATAGGAAGAAGTGAATAAAAGTTAAACTTATTTGCAAAAATCTGGTAAATGGGCTTCTTTTTAATTTTCTATAATCTAGTGGCATGGTTTCACTTCTGGCAATAAAAAAAAAAAAGTTACTTCAGCCTTTTGTCCAAGTGGTCCAATAGCTATCTTTCTGCCAGATAAGAACTGCAATTCCTTTACTCTTCTTCACAGGCGTTCCTTTTCATCACACGGCTGTACATGGAGGAGCCTTCCCACACTCTGAACCTAAGAGCTGGGGTGCTAGGAGTCCTGGAAACTATGGAACGCAGTGTCTGGTCAAACAAGTATTACTACATCCCAAGGCCTGACTAGCTGATGATTCACTCCACTGTGTATCCTTCCCATGATTCTACGCTGTTATCTTTGAAAATCAGCTTTCCTCACCTTTTACTAGTGTAATTAAAAGATTCAAACTCAAGTCTTCTCTCCGAAAGGGACCTTGCAATAAGGGGTATAGTTACATCACAGAAACTAATGGAAAGTTTCCTCAAGGATCTGGATACCAGCTCCACCACATAAAAGCTGATCTACTCTAAATAAGTTACTTAGCCTTCGAACGTCATTTTCCTCAGAGGGAATGCTACTAGTTCATCAAGGTTATGACACTCACGCAGCACACAAAGCCGTCACCCTACTCAACGTACAAATCCACTTCCATTACTTTTGAACACTTTAAATACTCATTTAAAATTCTTAAATTTCTCCCCAAGGTTCCTGACCTGTCATTCAGATTGTCAAGTCATTAAATACCTTATCAAGAGATGACCCTTACAGACCAAAGTCACCTTGTACATTAGGCAAAACTGCTTCTTGGTATGCAGATGTGGAAATAAATATACAATAGGAAGACAAACGAGAAATGGAAGACATGGAAGAGATGGAAGACAAACGAAGTGAGGAGCTGATCTAAATCCCCAGCTCTGCACACATTACTTGAGACTGGGGACCAAGACCCGAGGGCAGTGGTAGAACCTATGACCCATTTACTTTCACAAACCAAATGGTCCAAAGACAGACAGACACACCTTTAATTCAAGACTTGAGTCCCGAGAGACAGCTTGGACACCGACTACCAGTCCAAAAATCAACCGCATGTCTGCTGTGGGAACACGGTGCTGTACATTTAAGCCAAACCGGAGAGAAAGGCACAGGCTTGAAGTCAGAATACAGACTGAAGTCAAAGTTCAGCAACGCATAACCACAAGACAGCAATTACACCTATGTTTGTTTCCAAATCTAACTGGCTAGAAGCTAACATATTAAATTAGAAAAACAAGATTATATACGGACACGACAAATTACCCAATCCCAGTGTACATTTCAGTGGCATGTTTTCATTTTCCTAACATACAGTGTAGCTGGAATGGTATTTATGCAGTGTCCTGTGCCAACCCAATCTCTACTTCTCTTATAAACTCATTTCCTATTTCTCACTTACAATCCCCCCTTCCTTTATCATCGCTACCTTTCTTAAATCACATGAATGATAATCATCCTAATCTAAAATTCACAAATTCACAAACTGAGGATGAGGTGCCCTGACAGCCTATCAATAATGCTGTTGAGACCACAAGCTAGCCACAGAAATCAAAACATTTTTAAGGGAAATATTAGACAATAAGCCATTTTTAAAAATAAAATTTTTGAAGAGGAAAATCTTTCCAAGCAGGATATAAAACTCTGAAACCATTAGAGAAAAGATTGATAAATCTGACTATCTAAAAAAAATTAAACTGTCTACACGGTCAAGAAGTAGCAACAAACGGGTCCTTTAACAAATAACTCTTACAAATCAGCAAGACCAATAAAAAGTGGGGAGGACTGAAAAAACCATTCACAAGAAAGTGCACATACGGACTAAATACAGACTCAACTACAGACTAAAATGAGAAAGTCTTCCTCTCTGAGACTAGCAAAGATGAGAGATTGAGAGTGTATGTCTGCTGTGTGGTTGTAGAGATACAAACATAAGGAAGGCTTCTGGGGTGTACAACGTTGCTACCTCCTTAGAATTTAGAAACATCACTTATTAAAAAATGTATAACTTATGACCAACTTCAATTCTAGAAATTTCTCTTACAGATAAATGTATCAAATGTGTTAAGAAACATATGTGGACATTCCCTGTAATACTGGTTGTAGCAGTTTAAAAATATTCAGACTCCAAATGGCCATAAAACATAATGATTAGTTATGATACAACTAAAAATGGATTATGTAGCAAATAAAAAGGCAGCAGTCTTTTTACATGTACTAATGTGTACATGTATGTATATTTAATGAAAAGATTAAGTGGCAGAAAAGTCTGTATAGGATAATTCAATTTGCACAGTGTAGGAAATATACACAAATACATAAAATCAAAGTTATGTACGTGCACAGAAAATTTCTGAAAAGTTATGTAAGATTTTTAATGAAGGTTATTTCTAGTGACCAAATTTGGAGAAAGGGCAATTTGAGACTTTTGGCATCACACCTTCCTTTACATTCTACACGAACAGCTTCAATAGCACCTTTATAAAGGACTTACACACACACACACACACACACACACACACACACACACACACGCCTCTGTGATTATCACTGTGGAGAACCCTAAAAGCTGTAATAAGGAGTCAAACATACACTTCTTAATTGTCATCTTGGCCACGAGCCAAATTTCTAAAAGTGGCTCCTTCGTAGTTTTTCTCCTCTGAAAATCTCCACCTTATAGAAAAGTTGCAAATATGGTAAAACATCTATTTCTGAACCATAAATAACTCCTCTCTGACACCCCAACACCTGGCAAGACATTAGCATTTCCTTCAAAGACATCCCTACTGCAATCATATCAGGACACTAACACTGAAAAGTTAATACCTAATCCTCAGACCCCATTTAAGTTCTGCCAGCTAATTCCTAAGTGTCCTTTTCACCACAAAGGCCCAGCTGCCACCACAGCTCATCATGGTGTTAAGAGGTCAGGCCCTGTAGTTTGTGGAATGGTCCCGATGTGGGTCTGTCTGATGTTTCCTCACAGCAGGAATGTAACAGGGCTAGGCTGTGTTCTTTTGCTACAGCCTACTGTGGGCTAATTCTGACTGACCCCCTCACTCATCAAGTTCAAGTTAGGGATTAAAGTGGTATCTGTCAGGTTTCTCCACTCTAAAGCCACTCTTCCTCCCTTTATGAATAATAAGCATTATTTTGTGGGAAAGGACTTTGATACTGTAAATATCCTCAAATGTTCAATCTATTCATTTATTATTTACATTAACACGGACTCATGGTTTCCTATTTTATTCAATATTACTGTTTTATTTATTTAGATGTTCGATTTGCTCCAGATCTGACCACTAGGAGCCCCTTCAAACTGGCTTCTGTGTCCTTTTGACCAAACCACTTAATTCTTTGAGCACTTCCTTGCTTTTGGGTACAAGAGGCTCATCTTGTACTTTTCCTGCCCTGGCCCTGCAATCGGCTTTTTCTCCAAGGAGCCCTAGTTGTGCTCCCTGGTGGAGAATGGTATCCTAAGTCAAGCTCGGGACACCAGGTATTCCCATTGCTACAGGCTACGGCTGCTTCCAGACCCTTTCTTTCTTTCCTTTCTTCTTTTTATATGTTTATTTATTTACTGTGAGAGGAGCACAAAGGAGTCACGAGTTGGGGAGGGGCAGAGATAGGGAGAGAGAGAAAACCAAGCAGTCTCCACACTGTCAGCACAGAGACCGACGTGGGTGGGGCTTGAACCTACAAACAGGGAGATCATGACCTGAGCCAGATGCTTAACTGTCGAGCCACCCAGGTGCCCCCAGAACCCTTTCAATAAACTGAGCCAGGGAATATATGTGTACACACACAACCGTATTTCTGTATCTTCCTATGTATACCCCAAATCATGATACACCCAATATCTTTAATTCCAATCAGACACTCCAGGGTTCATTCTAGTTTTCTTCTTCTCTATAGTGTAACTCCCTTCTCCAACAGAGAGACACTTGGTCCTCACTATTCTTAACATACTAATTAGGTCAACTCCCCGTGGTAATGCTTTCCCACTGTTGCCCTACCCACCTCCCGTGTACGTGCCCTCCTGATGCCAGCAGAGCCCGAATGCCCTGCCAGCCGCCTCTCAGGTGCACGCCCTCTGACACACTGTGCCAGCCTCCCAGCACCATCCCCATGACTGAATGACTCCTCCTTCCACTTGGGGTCCCTTTGCTAGTCCATTAGGGCACACCCCCTAAAACCACTGCTGCTGACTGCCTTGCTCTGTTCCACTGAGTGGCTTTATGACTTTCTTGTTCAGGAGGGGCGGGGGGAAAAGAGGACAGGAACTGATGATCACTCTTTAAAAGTCAAGTCCTACAAAGAACCTAGACACTCATATTCCTGAGACTTGAACCATAGTTTAGCATAGCTCCCAGAGCACACATGCATTAAGTTTTAAAGTAACAGATTAAGCTGAATAATAAATACCTGAGAACGTGGGAGAGTATTTCAGAAATAGTACCGGGGGAGGAAAACCAGATCTATCAGCTACGAACAAACTATAAAATTCTAATAATTAAAAAGTGATCCTGGAACAAGAATGAGATTGTCGCAAGGAAAAATCCATGAACAGGTTACATACCTAAGAATGAAGGAAATCAGTAATATAGGAAAGAATCAATTCACTGTTTGGAAAGAAAAATAGATTTAGATCCTGACTTCACTTGGTTTAACAATATAAATCCAAACTGATGAAAGGAACAATAAGAGAAACTATCACATACACAAAAAGTACACTGATCGTGTTTCAAAAGATGGATAGCCTCAAGCTTTTTTAAATAAGCGAATATATGTGGCCCAAACTCAAAGGTTACCAAGTGATCAGCCAGTCTCATTCCTATTGCCAGAGCCCCTCTTCTTCCCTAGACGCAAGCCTCTCTGCTATTTTATTGCTTATTTTTCAGAGATAATCTTTGCACACAAACATGTACATATCCTTTAAAACGGCGACATTCTACTAGCTGTTCTCACCTTGCTCTTGCTCTCCATTGTTCTTTTTCAATAAGGCCACAGGGTATTCCAGTGAATGAATGTCCCATGAGTTAACCAAGTCTCCATCAACATCTAGCTGTTTCTAGTCTTTTGTAGTCAAATATTACAACAGTAAACATCCTGAAACACTCATCTTTGCATACAGTGGGAATATACTTGTACGATACATTACAAGAAGTGGAAGTCGTCAAAAGTTATCTGCACTTAAGTTGTGATTTCGCCAAACGGCTTTCCATAGAAATTTTACCAGTTTATGTAACTGGCCAAGAGTACCTACCAAACTTTTGGATCTTTGCATATTCAACAGGTTGAACAGAAACTCACGTAAGGTGAAAAACCTGTACGCTGAAAACTGTAAGACACTGAGACGACACAATAGTCCATGCTTACTGATTAGAAGAATATTGTTAAAATGTCTATACTTCCCAAAGCAATCTACAGATTCAATGTAATCCTATATCCAATAGTATTTTTCATAGAACTAAAACAAATCCCACTAAAACACATGGAACCAACAAAAACCCCAAACAGCCTAGGCAAACTTGAGAAAGATGAATAAAGCTAGAAGTATCACAATCCCAGATTTCAAACTACATTACAAAGCTCCAGTAATCAAAACAGTATGGTAACACAGATGCACAGTTCAATGGAACAGAATACAGAACCCATAAATAAACTCACACTTTTAAGGGCAATTAATTTATGACAAGGGACACAAGAACACACAACAGGAAAAAGACAGTCTCTTCAATAAATGGTACTGGGAAACTGCACAGCTTTGTGCAAAAGAATGAAACTACCATTTTCTTAAGCCATACACAAAAATTTGCGTGTAATAAACTCAAAATGGATTAAAGATCTAAATGTGAGATAGGAAACCATAAAACTTCTAAAAGGAAACATAGACAGTAAACTCTTGGACGCTGGCCTTAGTAATATTTGTCTGGATCGGTCTCCTCAGGCAAGGGAAACAAAAGCAAGAATAAACTATTGGGACTACATCAAAACAAAAAGCTTTTGCACAGGGGCACCTGGATGGCTCAGTTGGTTAAGCATCTGATTCTTGGTTTCAGCTGAGGTAATGATCTCATCAGGCTCAGCACTACTGGTGTGGAGCCTGCTTGAGATTCTCTCTCTGCCCCTTCCCCGTGCGTGCACGCACACGCGCGCTCTCTCTCTCTCTCTCTCAAAATAAACTTAAAAAATAAAGCTTACGCACAGCAAAAGCAATCATTAACAAAATGAAAAGGCAACCCTACTGAATGGGTGAAGAAATTTGCAAATGATATATCCAATAAGGGGCTAGTAACCAAAACATATAAAGAAAACTCAACACCAAAAAACCCACAAATAATCTGCTTAAAAATGGGCAGAGGACCTGAGCATATGTTTGCCAAAGAAAACACACTGATGGCCAACAGACACATGAAAAGATGTTCAATATCACTAATCACCAGGGAAATGCAAATCAAAACCCAATGATATCATCCTATGCCAGTCAGAACGGCTAGTATCACAAAGACAAGAATAACAAGTGTTAGTGAGAATGTGGAGAAAAGGGAACCCTTATGCACTGTTGGTGGGAATGTAAATTGGTGCAGCCATTATGGAAAAGAGTAATGGAAAACAGTATGAAAGTGTCTTAAAATATTAAAAATACAAATATCATACAATCCAGTAATACCACTTCTGGATATTTAGCCAAAGAAAATGAGAACACTAATTTGAAGAGATACATGCAGCCCTGTATTTACTGCAGCCTTATTCAAAATAGCCAAGACATGGAGGCAACCTAAGTGCCCATCAATAGATGAATAAAGAAGATGTGGTATACAGAATGGAATATTACTCAGCCATTAAAAGAGAATGCCATCTTGCCATTTGGGACAACATGGATGCACCTAGAGGGTATTATATTAAGTGAAGTAAGCCTGAAAAAGACAAATACCATACGACTTCACTTATATGTGGAATCTAAAAAACAAATGAACAAACCAACAGAAACAGGCTCACATACAGAGAACAAACTGGTGGTTACCACGGGGAGGGGGTAGAGGGATGGGTGAAATAGGCAAAGGGGACTAACAGGTACAAACTTCCAGTTATAAAATAAATAAGTCATGGGATGAAAAATAGAGCACAGACTATCGCCACTAATACTGTAATAACTCCGTATGGTGACAGATGGTAGCTACACAATTTGTGCTAAGTGTACTGTATTATACATAATTGTCAAATCACTGTTACATACCTGAAACTAACACAATATTGGATGTCAACTACATATTTCAATTAAAACTAAATTTGGAAAATTTTTAAAATTTTAATATTTATTTATTATTGAGTGAGACAGAGCACGAGCAGGGGAGGGGACACAGAATCCCAAGCAGGCTCCAGGCTCTGAGCTGTCAGCACAGAGCCCACCACAGGGCTCGAACCCACTGACCACAAGATCATGACCTGAGCCGAAGTCGGACGCTCAACCAGCTCAGCCACCCAGGTGCCCCTAAATTCAGAAAATTTTTAAATTAAAAATTTTTTAAATGTAGTTGCCACCTAAAAAATCAAAAGCCAAGGTTTTAATTTATATTTCTGATTATGAGCAGCTTTTCATATGTTCAAATGATGCCTAAAAGTCCAGTTTCTCTGTGCTATTTGTTCATATATGCTCCCATTTTTTCCCCTGCTTTGGACTATTAGTTTCCATTACATTATTGATTTTTAGGAGGTTTTTTTTTTTTTAATAAGAAAGAAGTTATTATAAGTATTTTTTCCCTGAATTTGAAGTTTGTCTTCACTTTGTTTCTAGTATATTTTGTTCTTTAAATTATGTAGAAGTTGGATTTCTGAATACTTAAATTTCCATTTTTAGTGGTTTCTAGGTATCGTGATACTTAGTAAAAAATTTTTTCATACACAAACTAGAAATTTCACGTTTTCTTTCTTGCATTTAAATCTCTGAGCCATCTAGATTTAACTTTGATGTAATGAATGACACATAGTTCCAGCCTAACTTTCCCCCCATATATCTACAGTGATGTACCTAACATTTTTTTTTTTTTTTTTTAATTTTTTTTTTCAACGTTTTTTATTTATTTTTGGGACAGAGAGAGACAGAGCATGAACAGGGGAGGGGCAGAGAGAGAGGGAGACACAGAATCGGAAACAGGCTCCAGGCTCCGAGCCATCAGCCCAGAGCCTGACGCGGGGCTCGAACTCACGGACCGCGAGATCGTGACCTGGCTGAAGTCGGACGCTTAACCGACTGCGCCACCCAGGCGCCCCTGATGTACCTAACATTTAATAAACAACCTAGGAATGACTTTCTTTAGTGAAGAGATAAACAGAAACATAGAAACAAAGACTGACAAACCTAACAGAATATTTTAAACTTCTTTCAAAAATCATCACTAACTGGGTGACTGAATGGCTCAGTTAAGCGTCTGACTCCTGACTTCAGCTCAGGTCATGATCTCACAGTTCGTGAGTTTGAGCCCCGCATTAGGCCTGCATTGCCAGAGCAGAGCCTGCTTGGGATTCTGTCTCCTCTTCTCTCTGCCCCTCCCCTGCTTGCTCTCTCTCTCTCCAAATAAATAAACTTAAAAAAAAAAAAAAATCATCACTAACTGAAAAATACTATATTACTAAAGATAAGTTGTAAAAACCACTAAGATTCAAAAAGATAAATTGATAAAGGACAGATGATATTACAAAATATAAAAATGGCTAAACTTACAAAAAAGATACTGAATTTCACTAATAAAGAAAATGAAAATTAAGCCAATGAGATCATCATTCACCTGTCAAATTAGCAAATATTTTTAAGTGATACTCAAAGCTAGTCAAGCTGTGATAAACAAGGAAGTTCAAACACTAAGAACATGTACTCCTACTTACATAACTTTTTCATTAAAATAATAATAATATATGTGTTATTAGGGATCCTAAAAGAGGATCCTGCTCTTTAAATCAGTAAATCAATTTCAAAGAATCTCTCTTCAGTAATTACTCATAAATCTGGAAAATGTTTTAGGCACAAAAATGGTCAAAACTCTGGAAAACACCCCAGAAAATGGTCTTTCTTCCTCAAAACAGAGAAAGAGTCAGAGGAATGATGTACGGCCAGATGGGGAAGATATTCTGCAGCCACTCGAAATGATCTTGAAGAATTAAATAAAAAATGCTTAGAATTTGAGAACATAGGATAGAAAACTGCACATCTAATATTACAGGCAAAACAAAAAAAAAAAAAAGGAAAAATGAAAAAGGCCAATATTAAGTTATTTGAATAACTGTCATCTTTTCATTACTTTTCTGTGCCTTCCAAATGTTCTACGTCGAGCAGTTGTCAGGTTTACCAAGAAAGCCCCCAACTACCTAAATGCACTGAATGACCACATGGAACACTGTAACACACCAAGATTGTATTATATTTTATCACTCTGAATTGGAGTGGTATGCAATAGAACTCTGAGGCTACTACTGGTCAGCCACGGGATCTCGGGCAAGGTAAGGAGCTCGGTTTGAAGCCGAGGCCCAGCAGCACGCAGCGTCAGGCTGGAACAAAGCGCACCCTGAAGCCAGCACAGCCAGGGTAGCGGCACGCAGCGATCCGCTCCCGAAGACGGAAAGGTGCACACTCTGTGGCTCCCCACACCCCACAGGCTGCCATCCGGCATCCTCACTCCCTCTTCCAGCGCAGATTCTTCCCCCCCCACCCCCACCTGGTCCATGCTGCCAGATGCCCCTCCACACCCCCCGCCAAGTGTCACAGCTGGAGAAGCTCCCTCCTGAGCCACTTCAGAGGCAGTGGTCTGAGAGCCCGCTCGACGAGCACTCCACGGACCACGAGCATCTCTGCAGCCTACCGGAATCCCAGGACAGTGCCCACGGCGGGACTGTGGAGTCTGAATCTGCACCCCAACGACATCCCCAGGGATGCACAAGCCCGTGACTTCTGAGTAGCACAGGAGACCCAGGAATTCAACCAACTCTTCCTCACCGTCACCACCCACCCTCGCCGGTCTCATCCCTGGAAAGCTGTGACCACGCCCTAGGGCTCCTGTTCTTTCTCTGAACCTTCCCTGCCGCGCCCTCTGCGAGGCCCCACGTATCCGGGCTCTTCAAGGAACAGATCTGCACCTCCTTACTCAGACCAAAATCCCACTAGCCCCTGGGGTCTGGCTGTCCTCACGGCCCGTTCGGGTGGGGTGCTCATTCCCCACTCACAAGGGCTGCAAGGGTGGGGGCACCCCCTCAAGGCCGCCTTTCAGCCACTCCGCCTGCCAAGGTGGTCACACACCTACCTTCTGGTCGTGTTCCCACATTCGTACTCAGCTTGGCCCCCGCCTGTCTCCTCCACCCGCAGCGTTCCACAGTCCTGGGGGAGTTCAAACTCCACACGGGTGAGCAGCAAACCCTTCGAGCCCTCTGCTTGGCTGCCTTTCCACCAGTGACCTCTGTCTTCCACCTCCTCTCTCGTTCCAGTCATTTACTTCCACACGCACATCCTGGACCTTGTCACACGATGAACAGATGGACACCCTCTCCTCCCCAGATTTCGGCTTCTCTCCGTCGAGGAGTAAACACTCACCCCTTTTCCCCAGCCCCACCCAACCTGAAAAGGCTCACGGGTGCCCCCCCCCCCCGTCAGAGGCAGAGGGCCGCTATACTAAACGACGCCCATCTCTGCTCACCTCTGCCTCAGCAAGGCTACTTCACTGGGCCGCCTCGGACTCCGCTCAGAGGCCAGACAGCAAGTCCCACTCAAGCCCTGACTCGAAGCCACAGATGTTCCAACGCTGCTTTTCCTCATTTTACTTACTAATAACTGTAAGTTTCCAATAAAACAGCATTTGTTTCCTCGGCCATTACTCCTTAATTTCTCTCCCCTAAAGGGAAGCCCTCAGAGAGGGGCGAGCAAAACAATTACCACCCACTGCGGAGACCACACCCCAAACCTCTAACAATCACCGGGAACTCTCTCACCTCCGAACGCCCTAACCCACACAGTTCAGGCTCGTTTCAACTTGATTCTGTCTGCCTACTTACTTGCTTACTCCCTGACACCTCTTCTCCAGCTGCGGTTCACTCTACGGTCAGACTCCATCTTCGCTCTGTGAATGTGTCCAAAAACCTCACACTCTTCCCTAAATTCCCTTGCCCCACCTGTCCCTTCATCACATCCAAGAACGTCCTTATCCAACGACCTGCTATCCTAACACTTGAACCTGAAATGCTCGCAAGATGTTTTCAAAATCCACACAGCACGACAGACTGACACCGCTATCATTTACTGACACTCAATGGGCTCCAAACCTGGCCAGCTTATGGGGTTTCCTTTATCGGGTTGTTCGTCACCCTCCCCCGCAACTACTGTTTAAGTCCCTTTTGCTCTCAAACACTTGATCCCTGCGCCCCCCCCCCCCCCTTATATCCACTCTTAAGCAAACTCTTACTTTAGGAAAAAAAATACAAGCCATCAGGCAAGAGATCCTTCAACTTCCCATCATGAAACAAGTACATTTACCCACATCCACACCCGTCCTGCCCACACAGGACCTTGTGCCACAGTTGCTGAGCTCGCCGGTGTGTTCACCTCTTCGTCACGGCCCGGGCACGCAGGGTGCTCCGGGGGCCGACCCACCCCCGGGCCTCAGCCAGCGTGGACACACCATCACCGGGCCGAGCCATCACCGCTGCAAGCTCGCCACGGGACAGAAGAGCAGGCGTGCGAGGGAGTGTTCATCTCCCTTCACCTTCCAACCTGTTAGCCTGATCTTCCATCTTACTTGACAACTTAGAACAAAAAACATTTCCCAAGTTGAGTTCTTGGACAAGGAACCCTTCCAATAAATATTTTATGGAGAAAATAGGAGGTTCACTGAATGTCTGCAGATTTTAGAAGCAATTATTCATGTTATCAGAGAGCCAAAAAAGTCCAACGATAAAAGTAATTAGCTTGATGTTTCCTGCTGTGAGCCTAGACCTAAAATAACATGTAGATAAAAAGTCCATTTTAAAAAGTACTCCACAGCAAAAATCTCTTGTCACCTCCCTCAAACTCCGTTCTAAGTCCTCCACTGCCGACGAACCTGTCTGTGATGCTGTGGTGACAGCATCAGGTAAACTGTTACCTTAGGATGGGCTCTAGGTCAGGATGTCGCCGTTCTTCCCTTTTCAACGAACCCTGATTCAGGGCTCTTAAGATGGTCTTGTCAAAAGTCTCGGAAGACACTTCCTTTGGGAGCTAGAAAAGAAAAACCGCAAGGCCAATGTTAAGTTTCTCACTTACTGCTAAGTATGTTACAAACCAGAGGCATAAAGGGAGACAAACGTCTCTTGCTCAGTAATCATCCCAAAGCAGTTCCTCTCTACATCTTCAAGACAGAGGCCCCATACTGAAGCAGCATAGATCTTTCTACTAGGAAAGTCTTCTGCCTCCTGGGCACACATCGGGGCTCTGCAAAGGTGCAGAATAACCCCGGCAGGATTCGGTGTGCTTCTGGGACACGCCTGCATATCCCTCACATTCTAAGTTCCACATGCCACACGAAAATGACACCCACGCCAAGGTTCTTCAGTTAAACGGGACATTCTGCATAGCGTAGCTACAATTATTTTAATCCTCAAATAGTACTCTGTGAAGTGTTATCCCTGCGTTTATAGTGATCACCTTAGTACCTCCTGTTTCACATCTGAACCCCAGGCAATGTCACACCACCAGCGCTATGCACCAAATAAAAAGAAACACGGGGTGAAAATTCTCAATCCTGCTTACATAAAAAGCACTAATTGAAGGGTTAGGAACCTTTCCCTCAACATGATGAAGGTGCCCTCACAGCAATGGACCAGAAACCACACACACACACACACACACACACACACGCACAAAATAATCGCTGGGCCAAGAAAGTTTTTATTTAAAAAACAAAATTTACGTCATTCTGTTTATTAACTAGCTTCTTAAAATTCCTAATAAATTGATTTATAAGATTAGCTTTCTGATGTTTGAAACTTGACTTCTGATGGTCTTTACACAATGAACTCCTGGATTACCGGTACTTTCACTAACATTAAGAGAACCATTCACACAGTATCGAAAGCGCTGCAGGAACAGAACAATCTACACAAATTGTCTGTTTACGTGTTGAACTGGAGAACCCAAAGCAAGTATTCTTTTGACAAACAAGCGTTTTGAGTCAACGATTCCGAAATGGAAAATTTAACAACAGCAGCATAAAGCATTACTCATTTTAGGCAGTGAGACTATGGCATCAAGATGTTTCGTCAGAACGAAGCTCTTCCCGGTTCTTTTATAACCCGGTAAGGCTGAGGGCCCTGCTGGCCACGCACCACTGTGGAGGGCATGTCCTCTGATCACTAACAGGAAGAAACCAGTTCTGCATCTACACATTTCCCAAAAAATGGCTATTTCAACATTTACACTTAAATACTATTTTAATACAGATTAAGGACACTAGGCATATTTCATATTGCCCATTTTAAACATATCTCCTGAATTTCTGTACACAGCCAAAGAAAACCTGCTTCAGTGGGGAACTATGTTTCCACTATCGAATCACTGATGGTTCTTCTAAGTGCAGGAAGGCAAGAGTATATAAATTTTCACCTAGTCAATGACTGTTCATGTGATTGGGCAGAGTGCGGATATGCAGTCATCAGTATTTGCAAAACGCTTTATTTTCAAGTGGTTTTTATCTTCAATTTCCAAGGACTATTTCCAGTCCTAGAGGAAGGCACATTTGCTAAAAATACAGCTTTAAATCATGTCTCTTCTATTCTAGTCCCTTCTGAATTTCCTCACCTCTCGGTCTTCCTTCCAGTACCCAGACTCCCAGAGCTGGGCCCCGGCTCAGCCTTGAACCAGCTCACACTACTGAAAGATCGTTCTCCTCACTGTTACAAGCTTCTCTTTAAAAACACTGAGGCCTAATGGAGAACCATCTACAAAACCCCATTACAATCGACTTTTTGTAACTCTTCTCGTTCAACACTCGTTCAATCAACAAATATTCAAATCGAACCCTGTCCCAGGTACTGTTTTAGGCACTGTGGATATAGCAGTGAAAGATGCAACAAAAACCCTGCCTCCATGGAGCTGCCATTCTCGCAATGAGAAACAGACAGGTGTCAGATGCGGTTTCTAAGCGGCAACAGCAGGGGAAGGGGGCTTGGATGCGAGGACAGAGGCTGCCATATACACGGAGGAAAAAAGGACTGGAAAGCACTGACCTCAAACTCACTCTTCCACATTATAGCAAACAGTAAGTGCAGTTAAACAGCATCTACAAAAGTTAAAGGTTGTTAGTATGTACAGGCTATCAAAAGGACAGGTTTTGCTCTTAACTTTTGTAGATGATTTTAAAAGGAAGGTAAAAAGGTGAAAAGATATGTGGTTGACTTGAGGGGATATTTTATAATAGGCAATTAGCCTCGAAGCATACAATGTTGCCAATCTTTTAACGTAACTTGATATGGCATCTGTCCTACTTTAGAAAAATTCTATGTTCAAATGTTGGCTAATTGGGAGGATCATAACCATGATTCTGAAGACTGAATCAGTTATTGGGGGCTGTCTTTTTTTAGAGCACTTGAGCTTTCAGAAAAATTGCAGGACTGAAAAAATGAAATCTGTCAAGACAAAGAACCAGCCGAAGCTTAGGGAAACCCAAGAGGAGAGACTCTGCCGGGTGCCAGGCCCCAGGCTGGCAGCCGGTCATGTGCTCTCTCATTAAGTCTCTCAGCACCACGCGGGATAGGCTGGTAGCACCCCCACCCTAACACGTTAGGTAACTGGCCTTGACGGGTGGCACCGCAAGGTATTTCAGCCTTAGCCTCTATATCCCTGCAACTTACCATCGAGCATTAGAATTCTGTCATGGGAAGGGCAACACAAGAAAAAGAAACAAAGCACGTTGCTCTCTGACCCAAATGACACCTGCTCATGACGACCTGCCCTTAAACCTTGATAGGTTTACTCTGTTGAGATGGAACAGTCGGACATAAACAGAAGAGATGTTGTAAGTGCACGTGCAGCCGTGGTCCAGGGCGGCCCTCCCAGATGCCTTCAACAGGCAGACCGCCAGCGGGGAGCTATCGTCTCCTTTCTCTGGAAGACAGCGCGCACACACCCGGTCCTCCCACGGCTTGCTCTCCTTCCTCACCACGCTGTCTACAGCCTACGGCTCACAAGCTTATGACCTTCGACAAGTGGAAATGCACGGCCCTCGCATCTTTACACGCAGTTAGGTCACTATCCTGAAGTAACAGAAGGCATTCTCATCCCTGAACCAAGAGGGCCCGGTTCAGAGTGAGCTGCAGGAAAATATTCAAGCTGTCCCTGGGTATTTCCAGCGGAACAAACACTGACAGTCCATCCAACAATGTCCTCCTTAGAGCCAGCACTACCACGCTGCCCCAAGTTCCGCAAGCTGGGGACGAAGAGCCTCTTTCAGCTGTAAGAATGGAGACCCACAATTTAAAAACCAGCACCGTCCTGAAAATTTCAGATGTTGTAAGTTCAATAACCACATCACACCTTGACCCAAAAGTCAGTAACTGAGTTGGGAAAGTTTCCTGTTTCTGGACTTTGTTTTATCTCCTTATTAACAAGAAACTTTAAAATACATTTGCTTATTGTAAAATAGCGAAGGTACTGGTTAACCATTTAAACCTGTTTCCTCCTTTTAAAACTGAGCTCTATCCATACACACTTCAATAAAATGAAATTAGCGTCAAAGGAACAGGCACGAATTTGAACAAAATGACTTAAGAAACCTTTTACTTCTGCAAATCTGTATGTTTCCACGATCCCTTATTCTCAATACTCTGTGTCTCTATCACAAGGGGAAGCCGGAACTCAAAGAAGGAATCGATGGACACGTGTTTAAGGAAATCCACAGACGGAGCCGAAGAGCTGTCACCTCTAAGAACCACAACAAATCCTAACAAGCCTCAACTCATTTTGCAGACGCACTCTTCCACAAGAAGTACCCTTGCAAGCAGCCACCATTAATAGTTATCTCGGCAAGGAACCAGGGATCAGGTTCCTTTTTTTTTTTTAACGTGGAAAATCCTTCGTTTCCTTGTATCGGTAATGTAAGAAAATTTACGTTTAGAATAACAGGACATTTTGTACAGACAGTGGAGAGTTCTAAGTCAACCTTTATATAACGTGGTTAAATCTTCTTGGTGTCTGTTTTGATATTGAGGTTTTTGGTTCTACATATTATGTAAAAACCATTTTAACAACAAAATCTATAATTTTACCTTCAGTAGAAATTCTTGTAGTTCTTGGTGGGTTTTTGTTACTGTTGTGACTGAAAGATCAGACCAATTTACCTGATTTAAAAAAAACACACATATTATATGGTTATTTCTTAGGCGGGAACCAGATGAAAAAAAGCCACGTGTAAAACAAAGGGCCTTACTTAAATCTTAAGATTAACAATTAGAAATATAAAGTTAATCTGGCACTGTCAGAATTTCTTCAAAATTGTTAACGTTAACTGTACATTGACATATTCTACTCAAAAAACTTTAATAATTCCTTTCGAATCGCATGGTTCTTTTAAAAAGTTGCCTTTAAAAACGTGACTGTATTTTAGTAATTTTTCAAAAGGGAAAGTTGAAGGACTCTAAGATGATACTTGACGGTATTAAACTATACACCAAGAAAGGTAAAAATTGTACCTCCTGGAACTTATTACATATAAATTCTTCAGAGAAGTAACTAGAGTTTACTGCCCCTCTGTGGTAAGTACTATAGTATTCTTTTTATGGGGATTTATGGCTTATGAAGAGATTTCATCTTTACCTCAATTCTTTAAAATCCTATTAAAGTGTGGAGGGCAGGTCTGACTACCTCCATTTTCAGATGGAGGAACTAAAATTCAAAATGGCTAATGTACTTAGACGTGACCCTAAGTGAGCAGAAGAGCCAGACTGGAATCTATTATGCCATTTTACCTCTCAGACACTTTGAATTTCATGGACTTGATGATGGTCCACTGATAACGTCTACATTACAATTATCTGAGCCAAGTAGACACTCAAACTGTGCAAATGCCTAAGGCTCACCAAGTAATCATACCATTATTAATCAGATATTTAAGAATAGATGCAAAATTGTATCTACCAACCCTTAAAGCAAATATCCTTATTAACTGGCACATCTTTTAGATGTTTTTTAATTATTCAACGTTCGTTGAGCAGCTACTTATGTGAGACACTGTTCTCAGTGAAAGGGACACAGGAGGGGCCAAGACAGCCAAAGTCTCTGCTGGCTGAGGTCAGGGTCTAATTCGTGGAGACCCATTACAACAAATGAATATTTAAGAATTCCCATCAGTGAGCAGGGCTCCAGAGACAATGAACACGGCGTGGCACAGGAGCAGGACAGCACGTCAGAAGGGTGCCAAGCAAGACCTCACGGGAGGGAGCGTTTAAGCCAGGCTAGGACTTGAAGGGACATGAGCTGTGCCATGGTCTGGGGAAGACTGTTCCAGAGCTAAGCTGGGGATGAAAAAGGCTTTCGGGAAGGAACAAGCTAAGAGCTCCAGCAACAAAAGGAGAGCTAGTGTAACTGAATGAAGAGAGCACGGCGGCTTATGCCATGCGTTACAAAAAGGTTAAGTAAAACATTCGGAGATGAGGATTTAAAATTGTAAACTGAGGATACGTCTCCCACAAAGCAGAAGCCAGAGTTCTGAAATTCATTCACCAAACATACTAAGCAAGTCAGATATGGTGGGATGACGGAGGACGAAGATTCCTGCTCTCCATTAGATACTGACCAACTAGAGAGGAAAAACACGTAACCCAAATAGAAGAGTCTGGAAACTTTATGATGGTGGCATGCCTTGAATGAATGGAAACACATTCTGCTGGAGGATCAGAAATGACTTGGTGACAAAGGTACAGCTAGAGTGTGGCAAGCAATACCTTTGGGGAGGAACTGAAGTGAGGGAGCACAGAAACGTGGCGTCGGTCCGTCTGGCTTCAAGGCGTTCAGTCCAACCTCAGGAGAAAGGGCCAGACAGTGAAGCCCAAGCAGGGAGGAATAAGGAAGACGTGGACAAGGAATCCACATTACAGTCAACAGGCAAAAAGGAGACATGGGGAGTAACAGAGCCGGACTCTATGGTTAACTGGACAGCTGTCTGAAGGACAGCATGACAGGAAAGCAATTAGAGAGGAGAGGACAAGGCAACAAAGGCCAGGGAATAAAACCTTCATGGAGAAAGAAGAGGAAGAGAAAAGTATCAGGGAAAAACCATTCCAGGAAAAGACAATGCCCGTGATCTTGAGTTAAAGAATACTAGTGAAAATGCTTACTTTTACTTTTAAAGACACAACTTCCACCTTAAATCGAAGGCTCTTATTTATTTTGAATAAAATCGTCAGAGTAATTTCAATGTGACACAATTAAAAACTCAGCAAACCATGCAGTACATACTGAAAACAGTACATTCCCTTAGTAAGGACAAACTTACGTATACATACAGCTTCTTCTTAAATTAGCAAACCCACTGTAAGTTTTTCCAAAGATCAATTTTTCATTTTTCCCCACAAGGTCATTTAACAGTACACGAGACATCTGTTGGGGGCGAGAGGGGCTTACTTTGAAGGTGTACTCCCAATATTTGTCAGCCCTTTTTCTCTGGACTCCTTTCAACATTATCTTCTCGATGTGCACAGCTGAAAGAAAGAAAACATGCTGACGTGTTCTACAGAGACTAGACGCGTGTTTCAGTTACCCACTGACAAATGTTAAACAATTAAGCTATTTTATCTTCATCTTTACTACTGGTCTTAAACCATGAAAAAAACCAAAAAAAATGCAGAAGCATAGCAATGTGCCACTCATCCACAATTTTTTTTCTATATCCATTCAGCATGCTGAGTGCCTAAAGAATTTCAAGCATTCCGCTGAGCACCAAAAAAATAAAATAAAATGCACCTACAATAAAGATTCATTTTCTAGAGGACAATCTTCAAAACTGCTTGTTATTCAAATTATCACAAACATAGCACTTTATTCAATTATTTATGCTTGGTAGGTATAAACCAAAAGAGGTACAGTTTTTGTTTACATTGAAAAAAAAAAACCTTCAAAAGTAATGTATTAAACTGATAAAAAGTTCTTTCCAACTGGGAATTTAAAAACTGTTCAACATGACCTTTAATATCATATAATGGCATTACAAACGTTAACATGAACTATGAAGGTTCACTATAGCAGAATTTTTCACAATGTATTACACAGATAAAATCGTGGTCATAAGTTACATTAGGAACTCTGAATTGAACTAGGTAAGACGATCAGCTTGTTAATGAAGAAGCAGGCAAATGTGCAATCCCCCGAATTACTCATGTTACACATCCTTTAATAAAAGTATCATCTTGGGGCACCTGGGTGGCTCAGTCAGTTAAGCCTCTGACTTTGTCTCAGGTCATGACCTCACGGTTCATGGGTTTGAGCCCCACGTCAGGCTCTGTGCTGACAGCTCAGGGCCTGGAGCCTGCTGTCTCCCTCTCTCTCTCTGCCCCTCTCCCATTCACGCGCTCTCTTTCTCTCTCTTTCAAAAATAAACATTAAAAAAATTTTTTTAATTAAAAAAATAAATAACGAAAACATCATCTTTCAGGAAGTAAATCTCTTTACAAATTGAAGAGAGCCAGTCTACTAACCATAATATAAGGACTTAAGGGAGGGAAAAAAAAAAACTGTTGCTCAGGGTATAAATAGAAGAAACAGCACTTAAGCAATAATGAGACTGGCAGTAATGAACAAGATAAAGGTCACAGGGAAGAAGTCAGGAGAGTGACTCCGCAGACTGGGGTCCTGTTAAATTCAGGGGTCGGGAGATGGAGAAGGAAAGGAAGGGATTTACTTGGAGAGGAAGAAGCTAAAATAGATGAAGCAGAAGACAGAAAGTAACAGAAGTATACAGGAAGAATGAAGATTGTTCTAGATCAGGGACTGCGGGCCATGAAACATAAGATACAGAAACTCACTGGTAAGCATTCATAACAGACCGAGGAGATACCATTACCAGGATTTTGTGCCAACCTTCCAAATATATAGTGTCCGATGGCCGCTTCTGGGATAATTCCCAACCCCCGCCGCCGTGGGTGAGAAATGTTGAGGACGGAAACGCAAGAAAATCTCAAAAGCCAGGTGAGAAGCCCACAACTCCTGACCAGCGGCAGCACAACAGCGGCTAAGTGGGGGAGGGGAGGGTCTGCCACTTTCAACAGCTTTCCTGCTACCTTCCATGAGGGACGATGCTATTTAAGAAAAACCGTCTGAACTAATCTACATTCAGAAATACAAAGCAGCTCCACTTCTGCAAACTGGCGGGCTAATAAGTAAGGGGCAGGGGACCACTAGGGCATTACGTGTAAGGGAACATGGCTGGGTCTTCGGCCTTGGTCTCAAGTTACCCCTGTCATGACCGATCGGAATCAAGAGGAGGGAGATGAAGTACGGTGGGGAATGGCTGGTAACAGGAGACCCTCCAACCCTCATAAATTGGAACTAAGAAGCACAGAGTACACACATTTGTTTAAAAATAAAGAACATAAGAAAAGTCACCTATAGTACCACCTTACGGTTGTCGGCATTTGGATGTAGTCTTTTGTTTTTCTAAAACATTTTTATTAAAAAAAGAAGAAAAAGACCTTCGTTGTAAAAGCAAACTCTGCTTTAGGTTACTCACAGATGCAGCGGGGCTGGTTGAAGGAATCTATGAGTCAAGTAGTTTAAGGGTCTTGAATGGCCCTGAATAGGTAATTATATAAACTTTTTTTAAACATTCATATCTGTTTTTCCTGAATGGAAAAATGTATAACACAAGAAAGATGACTGATGGGACTGAAAGAAGACAAAATGATGTCGTTCTAAGCTGCTATGACTGAGCGTAGGTACACGTCTGAGGCCGCCCAGGTGGCACATACGCTTTCCATCTCTGTTTTCCCCTCAACAATTATTCGCCCAGGGTAATGGACTCCCAAAAATGAAGAGAAGTGAGCATCTGAACTCATTTCCTTACAGATGACAACGTCCTTCCAATGCCACCATCCCAGTCCTCCTGAAAACTGCATTACTGCAGGAAGCATAGACTAGTAACACATGGCTTCACTTTCTAACAGAGAACTTCTGTAAAATTTCTTTTTTCAGCAGATGCTGAGCACATTCTCCAGATAAAGCACCTTCCCAAACACTTTAGGAATACATGAAGGATTCCGCCCTCCAGAAGCGTGCAACTAGACTTAAGGCAACCGACCACAAGGCAGAACCAGGTCGGCACAAGCCAGGCTGGGCCAAGTGCTGTAAAGCAGGAGCCCAGATGCAGACTCAGAAAAGTGGGGGCCGGGCGTCTGAGCCAAACCTAGGACCTGTAGATTTCTCTACTCCAAAAAAAGAGGGAGAAGAGTTGGGTCAACCAACGTGAACAGTGCTCTGCAGCCGTCCCCGGTAAGGGGACAGAAAACATACCTTCTCGCTGGGCTCTGTGCGGCGCCGCAGGAAGTCCGTCGTGAGGTATCAGGGCTCGTGCCAGCACGCTGGCCTCATGACTCTGCGGGTAGTCACCGTGAGCGGAGTCACTCTAGAGAAGAAAGAGGGGCACGTGTTCATCCACTCCACAGACTGAGAACAGACAACTCCATCCAAATAAACCAGAGTCAAGGCTTATGCTTTTAACAGAAACTATCTTAACAGCAATTTTAGAGACCAGATAGGTGATTACACAGTAAAGGCAGAAAGGCACAAATAGTAAAAGGTATTCACCGGTAAGGAAAAAGAGAAGCATCAACATTTATTTTCACTCAATAGTAATATTCTATCAATTATTTACTGTCCTAGTTTTCTTGGGACACATTGCACGTTGTTACTCAAAATTCCCAACGATGTCAATTCTAACCAAAGTGACCAGAATCAAAGGAACACATATAAAAGATGCTCTCCCCTATGCGAACCCTCCGCATATACAGGAATTGTATTTTTTACATTAATTACTAAGCAATTTTTATTCACTGCTTGATTTCAGTGATAATCTAACAAGATGCTCTGGTAGGGAAAAGTTTTACAAAAGGTTATTATCAAGATCTGCCAAATCTTTCTGAATAAGAATGTGTACAGACAGTGAGTTTACTGTAGTAAATTAGTAGTGTTTAAACCACCTAACGGCGACTGGGTGCTCGGAGTTTGCTCAGCCCATCACTGTCATCCGTGAACTGGAAGAAGTTTTACTCCAAGGAGAACGGCTGCTTGGGAGTCAGAAAGGCCTCCTAACCTTACAGCTCTCCAGAACCAAAGCCCTGGCACGTATATACTGTTATCACAACACACTGATTAAGCCAAAAAATAAAACAGCCTTATTAACAGTTCTTTATCACAACTCACATCTTACCCCTTTCACGTTCAGAATCTCAAAGTACTACTCAGACCAAAACCACCTCAGTTTCAAGAGACAATTACAATTCTACAAATCTGCAATAAATAATATATGTTAATTTTTAAAAATTGTGTAGGGGCGCATGGGTGGCTCAGTCGGTTGAGCCTCCAACTTCAGCTCAGGTCATGATTTCGCAGCTCATGAGTTCAAGCCCCGCGTCGGCTCTGTGCTGACAGCTTAGAACCTGGAGCCTGCTTCAGATTTTGTGACTCCTTCTCTCTGCCTCTCCCCCATTCATGCTCGCTCGCTCTCTTTCTCTCTCTCTCAAAAATAAATAAAAACATTAAAAAATTTGTAAATAAAAATTGTGTAAATTTAGAAATGAAGTAAAGAGAAGACCCTACGCTTCCCAAGAATCCTAATTGAAAATATTGTGTTCTGGGGCGCCTGGGTGGCTCAGTCGGTTGAGCGGCCGACTTCAGCTCAGGTCATGATCTCGCGGCCCGTGAGTTCGAGCCCCGCGTCAGACTCTGTGCTGACAGCTCAGAGCCTGGAGCCTGTTTCAGATTCTGTGTCTCCCTCTCTCTGACTCTCCCCCGTTCATGCTCTGTCTCTCTCTGTCTCAAAAATAAATAAACGCTGAAAAAAAATTTTTTTTAAAAAGAAAATATTTTGTTCTGCTGTCTAATCCTGCATGCTGGCCTGACCCTGGGTCTGGGCTGCCAGGTTATAGCTCTATTTCTGGGAATAAAGCATCGCATCAGATACTCCTGGGAGCTAAGCTTCAGCCTTATAGTTTGTCTTCCTGTAGAAACTCAAAGAAGTAAGTATTTGTCTCTACAGAACCACTTAATGAGAAGGAAAGCAAAGATCTCTTTGTCAACATCCAATTTCCAAAACATTTAACATGATGGCATTCACCAATTTTCAAAATTACAGTAAAAGGCAGACACAGGAATTCTTCTAACAACAAACTTACCTATATCCTATTCCAGACCATATAATCATTTACTGCAAAGGACTAAAACCACATTGGCCTAACACTGCTCTAAGGACTTCACAAACTGATATGAATAAAGCACTGTAATCCTCTCAAATACCTGTGTTAGCCGGAAGAAGTTTAGTTGAATACACTGACCATTTTTTATAGAATATTTTTCTACACTGCGCATACGTGGTTCATAAATTAAAAATAACACCTTCAAATACAAACGCAAAATATGCAAAAAAAACAATCTTCATGTGGGAAATGCAATCAAAACCACAATGAGATACCACTTCACACCTATTAAGATGGCTATAATCCAAAAACACAGAAAACAGCAGCTATTGGCAAGGATGTAAAAAACAGTGAGGCCGTGGTGGAAGGCAGCACAGCAGTCCCTCAGAAACTTAAACAGAGTTACCATATGATCCAGCAATTCCACTCCTAGGTGTCTACTCAAAAGAACTGAAAGCAACAACCTGAGCAAATGATTTTTTCCTAGTGGCATCACTCCCAATAGCCAAAAGGTGGAAACTCAAATGCCCCAATGACGGGTGAAGAGACGAACAAAATGTGGCATATGTACACAACTGAGTATTATTCAGCCTAAAAAATACATGTTACAACGTGGATGAATCTCAAGGACATTATGCTAAGTGAAATAAGCCAGGCACAAAAGGACAAATATTGTGTAATGCCATTTAAATGAGGTACCTAGGATAGTCACAATCAGAGACAAAGTAGAAGTAGTGGTTATCAGCAGGGATGCCTGGGTGGCTCAATTGGTTAATCCAACTTCAGCTCAGGTCATGATCTCACAGTTCATGGGTTTGAGCCCTGCATCAGGCTCTATGCTGACAGCTCAGAGCCTAGAGCCTATTTCAGATTCTCTGTCTCCCCGTCTGCCCCTCCCCAGGTCCTGCTCTGGCTCTCTCTCTCTCTCCCCTCCAAAATAAACATTAAAAAAAAAAAAAAAGCAACAGTGGTTACCAGGGCCTAGAGTAAAAAAAAAAGGGGAAGAGGAATAGTTGCTTAATGGATATAGAGGTTCAGTTTGGGATAAAAGAGAAGTTCTGGGAATGGATAGTGGTGATGTCTGCACAATAATGTGAATGGACTTAATGCTACACTCAAAAAGGTGTTAAAATGGCAGACTTTATGTCCATGTATTTTACCACAATAGAACATAAAAAATGTTTATTTTTTTTTTAATATATGAAATTTATTGTCAAATTGGTTTCCATACAACACCCAGTGCTCATCCCAAAAGATGCCCTCTTCCATACGCATCACCCACCCTCCTCTCCCTCCCACCCCCCATCAGCCCTCAGTTTGTTCTCAGTTTTTAAGAGTCTCTTATGCTTTGGCTCTCTCCTACTCTAACCTCTTTTTTTTTTTTTTTATGTTTAAAATGATTTTATTACGCTGCCTCCACAAATATATTGAAACAACGATGAGAAAGTAGTTTGCTTCATAATCAAGATCACATTTTTGAAGTCTCAAGTTACACACTTTAATAGCCAAGAAAAGGCCTCTTATTTAATAACCTAGAGAGAAAAATGGAGTTGGAGTTTCTATCTAAGGACGTAAGTTCATCAACCCACAAAATACCTACTAATTAAGTCCCACCCCTCACAAATGTCAGCATGCATCAATGCTATAAAACCATTTATAGCAGTTAGACTAAGTTTAGAAACTATCTAAATTTTTATTAAACTAATAAAATTGTAAATTTTATAATCTAATGCCTCATGAGCCACAGAGGTCACAATCAAGTTTACTGATCTCAACGGTGAATAACTCTCCATTCTTCCGTCTCCCATTGCCACGTGTCACATACGCTTTCTTAACTCTGAGTAGGGGGAAGGGAGCCATAAAATATGGGAACTACTGGTTTAATGGAATCTTATAGACAGGAATTACACCCACTGTTCTATCAAGTTCAGATTCCTAGGAAAACACACGATAAATGACATGGCAGAATTGGCATTCTACAAAGACTAGTTAGGTGAAAGTGTTAGGACCAAGTGAAAAGTGGAGAATTTTCCTCTGCTTGGATTAAGAAGATGAAGCTTAAAAATTCTAAGCCTGCAAAATATGCACAGGAACACAAAATACATTAGAATGTGCGTGCTCTTCTTTCTGTAACTCATCTGAGCAAAGCCTTTTCTGTCTATGGCATGTCTGCACTAAGAGCTCCTGGTGAGCTCAAATCCACATGTCACGTAACACAGGCAGGCTGGACAGGTCGTTCATTCCAGAGATTACTCAGATCTCAGTTTTATACATGCATATCCATCCCAACTATTGACGTGGGATGTCTCAAATGTAGGGAAAGTCTGTGAAACAGTCAAGTGGCTGGACAGACACTCTTCTCTGGTAATAACCTCCATCTACAAATAAAAGGAGGCCAATGTGACCGTTGTTCTGTTCTTTGTAGATGGAGTTTATTTTGGCTCATCTAACAATCTTCTACATGTTTCCTTTAGTCCCCTGATGTAGAATAAATTTAAAAATACCAAGATGGGGCACCTGAGTGGCTCTGTTGGTTAAGTTTGTGACTTCAGCTCAGGTCATGATCTCACGATTTGGGAGTTCGAGCCCTACATCAGGTTCTGCACGGACAGTGAAAGGCCTGCTTGGGATTTTCCCTCTCTTTCTCTCTCTCTCTCTCTCTGCCCCTCTCCCGTTCATGCTATCTCAAAGTAAATAAAACTTTAATTAAAAAAAAAAACAAGGAGGGGCACCTGGATGGCTCAGTCGGTTAAGCGGAGGGGCACCTGGGTGGCTCAGTCGGTTAAGCGTCCGACTTCAGCTCAGGTCACGATCTCGCCTAACCCAGTGAGTCAGTGAGTTCGAGCCCCGTGTCGGGCTCTGGGCTGACGGCTCAGAGCCTGGAGCCTGCTTCCGATTCTGTGTCTCCCTCTCTCTCTGACCCTCCCCCGTTCATGCTCTGTCTCAAAAATAAATAAACGTTAAAAAAAAAACAAAAAACAAGGCAATCTGTATTTTTTAAAAAAGCAGAAATTAAGACTGTCTCAGCTTTTTAAAAATGTACAAACTGGGGCGCCTAGGTGGCTCAGTTGGTTAAGCGTCCGACTTCAGCTCAGGTCATGATCTCACAGTTCGTGAGTTTGAGCCCCGCATCGGGCTCTGTGCTGACAGCTCAGAGCCTGGCCTGCTTCTGATTCTGTGTCTCCCTCTCTCTCTGCTCCTCCCCCACTCATGCTCTGTCTCTCTCTCAAAAATAAATAAACATTAAAAAAATTAAAAAAAAATGTACAAACTTCTTCAGACGTCTGTACATTCATCCAATGAGACAGAGAATGCTAACATTACTACACAACAACCTCCTGTTAAGGTTTTGTGGTAGATTAAATATAGCTAGAAATACTTTGATACCCCTTCCACTGAAAGGTGGATCTAATTCCACAGCCAGCGGGTCTGGGCTGGCTCTCGAGGCTTGCGTGAACAACAGAACGAGGGAAGGAACATTCCGGGATGGGAGAGGGCAGGGCAAGAAGCCTTGCAAGCCGGGGCCTACCGAGACACCGTGTAAGAAGTGCCACTGCCCTGAGGATGCCACGCTAGAGAGACCACACTGAGAGATGACCTCCAGTCCCCAGCTGCATCTCCGGACACCCCACAACAGACGAGCTGTCCTTGCTCTTAGCGGCCTGTCTAAATCCCTGGCCCACAGAACTGTGAGAAATCATAACAAAATGGTGTTGATTTAAGCCAGTAAGTATGGGGATAACTTGTTACACAGTTACAGATTTTAAACTCTCTTCTTTCAATAACCAAGGCTGCAACTAAAGCAGCTATTATTTATGCAAGATTCATAGAAAGCCTTGAATGTTAGAAAATGATTCGTTACTAGCAACAATACCGAGATGGCAAATTTTATCCATTTCGGTGGAAAAAGAGGGAAGAAGCTGGGAAGGATGTGAGAGTTACTGACTCCTCTTGAAGAGGCTGTGGGGGACCAGGCAGGCGCCTGCCTCATGTCTACTCCATGAAAGAGTGCACCCCAACCCAAAGTTCTGTCTGCACCACCTTCCAGCACATGAGGAAAGGCAGAGGCCGTGTGAGAAGAGACGAGACTGGTAAGCAGCGTGTGAAAGCCGTACCGTCCGTGACTGCAGCACCATTCCGAGGAGGGACAGCGACACTCAGCCGCTCCAAGACCTCCCAGGTGCATCTCTGCTAGGATCGCAGGCTCACTTCCTTCCGAACTTAGTGTGGCTACAAGTGTGGGGATAAGGTGATTCATCAAGACGAATGTGGCAGAAAGAAACTTATTAAAGCCAGGATAAGTGCACTCTAGCTACTGAATGGGGGCGGGGAGAGAGGGCAGACAGGTCACTGAGCCCGCGTGTATTCTCTACCACCACGGCCCCCAGACCGGACTTGGCCACAGCGACTGCAGCTACGCAAGCTCTCCTCACCATGACACTTGTGCACTAACGGCAGTGACCGGTGCAGAGTAGGGGTGGACTACAACTGGGTGGGTGGCACACGATGACAGATGCAAACATCACTGTATCTTTCTGTGTATTTTGCGGGACTCTGTGAATTCATCACAAATTTAAAAACCATTAGAATTGTTGAAGTTGTCTTTTCCAGAGAACTGAACTCGCAGGACGTGCAATTAGGGAAGCTGGCAAAAGAATGCTAAGGGCGGGCGCCTGGGTGGCTCAGTCAGTTAAGCGTCCAACTTCGGCTCAGGTCATGATCTCACAGCTTGTGAGTTCGAGTCCCGTATCGGGCTCTGTGCTGTCAGCTTAGAGCCTGGAGCCTGCTTCAGATTCTGTGTCTCCCTCGCTCTCTGCCCCTCCCCTGCTCACAATGTGTCTCTCTTGCTCTCTCCTTCAAAAATAAATAAACATTAAAAGAAAAAAAGAAGGCTGATAAAGAAGGCTACTGAGGAGGAGAGCAGTGGAGAATGGAAGACAAGCGAGGGCAGCAGTTTTCACTCCAGGAAACGTCACTGGCCTTGAGGTTTTCCTTGTAAAACTGCCTTCAGGTTGCTGCTTTCAACGTGAATAGTGCCATATGTAGGTGGCATGTGTAGCTGACATGTGGACAGGTGGGAACTATACTGGACCACAAACTACAAAGGTATGGAAGGCCGGACAAAGGTATGGGCAGCCTTCAGCTCCGGTGGGGAAACATTCCTGGAAGCATGCAGAAATGGAAGCTTACAGAGTTCAGAAAGGATCCTTGACAGTGACTTATCAGTTGATAAATGTGACAGATTGAGAAACACTGCATTAGGAGGACTGTGTTTAACGCCACCTGTTAGAGGAGGCACCTTCCTTAACTAAGAAAGCCACACACCACGGCTGTCATGAGGCACCCTCTCTGTACGCATGATGGCCTCTTCCACAAGAAGTAGTCTCCAAACACTATGGGATCATGTTGTCGCTTCGAGGACCAGCAGTGAATTTCAATAATTTGATACTCCCCTCCCCAAAAGACAATTATATCAGGGTAAAGTTATGTCTCTTTACTATCCCAACAAGATATTCCTAATAAGAAACAAAAACTTCCCCAACTCTTAGACTGTAGATGGCTCATTTCAGTGACCAAAATAAGTTTTCAATTTTCTGATCCTAAGCAAGGTCCTATCTCAACTCCGTATCTGACTCCTGCTGGTCCTCAAACAAATCATAAATTGGAACTCAACTACGAACAACTACTCAAATAAGAAAATGGTTTGTAATTTATGACTTTTTCCATTCTATCAAACATCATCCATACGTTTGCACCAATTTATACCCCCCCACACACACACACACAAAACTTAGTTAATATGGACTATAAATGGTCTGATTTTAAAAGAATAATTAATAAATACACCTACTCAGCATTTCCTCATTGAAGATTCAGTTCAAATATATACTGTTCTATGCTTTTCACCTAAAGAAGCAATTCCTTTTATGATTTCCAAAAAAGTTGTGCCTGGACTATATAGCTACAAATACTGTTAAAGTAGCTGAAAAATAGAAGTCCTACAAGACAAAACAACAACAACAACAACAACTTCCTAATGTACTTTGTTTTAAAGTAATTTATCATATTGGTATTTTTCAGAGCCATGTCTAAAAAGCCTAAGCATAGGAAATTTTAAGTGATTTTGTATGATATATGCAATGCTGACCAAAAAAAAAAAAAAAAAAAAAAAAAGGGACACGATGTCTAAGCCTTTGGGGAACTTAAAATCTAGGAGGAAAGGTCAATTTTATAAGTTAAAAATATTTCAAAGTAATATTTTTGGGGAAAAAAACAAAAAAATCATAGAAGTACCAAATTTACAGCACAGAATATACATGCTACTGGAATTCAGAAGCAGCAAAGAATCACAGGGGCAATTCCAGCAAACGTCATGCAAGAGGTGATGACATAGGCCAGCTCTGACTGGGAGGCATGATGTGTGAAAAAAGTGGGAAAAAGGGATTTGGGGTCCCAAGACCTACTGGAGGCCAGGCTCCATCCGTCACTGTGAGGCAGGTGAGATGATCAAATACTACTTTAGGAAGACACACTGGCAGGAGTATCCAACAGGTAAGAGGTAGGAAGGCTGAAAGAAGTGGAATCCGTCAGGAATAAAGTCCCAAAAGAGAACGGTGACAGCAAGGATGAGGAAAGAGTAGATTCAGGGTAGGAGGCGAAGAGAGGATTAAGGTCATCAAGCAAATCAGAGTGATAAGAAGTAAAATCGCTCCCTGAGAGAACCAGATTAGTCTGGAAGATTTTTTTTTTTTTTTCCTGAATCAACGATTCACGCTTTTCACACACATCACGTTTAAAGAAAGCGTCGGTGGCTGTTCTAGGAAGACACACCACTGGCGCGCACACATGTCTCCTCAACGGCTTTCACAGCAGCGTGGTGACAACCTTCTCCTCTCACCAGACCGTCAAGGTCCCCTGTAACCCAAACCCTATCAGCTCTTCCAACTTTTGCATTTCTGTTCATCCACTGCAAATTGTGCTATTCCCTCTTTGAACGATGGACAGATCAAACAATATATACAACTCACCCTTGTCTGCCAAGCATTTTCACACACGTGATCAGGTTCATCTTCACAGCGATTACATGCAAGAAACGGCGATGATACCCCTACTTTATTCGGAGCAGCCTGAAACTTGTGAAGACCAAACAACTTGCCAAAGTGACCTTTTTAAAACCTAAATCTGACCTCAAATAAATTACTTCTTGAATAAGCATGAAACACTCCGAACGAGCCAAGACATTTAGAGGGGAATGAGAGGCCAAATGTTCCCTGGAGCATAGGAAGAACAGAAGGGAAATGGACTACGGGGCACCCAGCAGCTCTGCCACCTAAAACACAAACACGCTTCCAGAGCGACTGTTTACATAGACTGCATGAAGGGAGGCTTTTGTGACAAGGCATCCTCTGTTACAAGTCCTCCGTAATGAAAAAAAGTTGATAAAAGTGAAGCTCAGTCTGCTTCCGGGGTAGTGCAGGTTTTTTTTTGCTCTTACCAAAAAAAAAAAAAAAAAAAAAAAATTAATACCTCAAAGAAAGACAAAAATAATCAGCTTAAAAATTAGCCAATTTAATAGCTTCTATAGAAAAAGTATAAAATGTTCCTTTAAGTGCATGGATTCCAAGCTGTGCTCTGAAGTAACAAACAATCATATAACTTAAAAAAAAAACTGCAAAATAGCTTTAAATTATAGGCCAGTTTCCTAGCTAAATGTGAAAACCGGATAAAGATTTAAGTATGGTTGCCTGGGAGTTAATGATAATCCAAATATGGAATACATATATTCCCCTATTCCTATCCCCAAACCCAATATGGAGAAAATATGTATTTCAATAATTTGTGACCCAGAGAAATGCTTCCTTTGGGTTTATTTGTAACACACTGGATCTCTATAATGTAAATATTAAAAATAACTGCCCCAGGGGCACCTGGCTGGCTTAGTTAGCAGAGCGCACGATTCTTGATCTCAGGGTCATGAGTTCCGGCCCCACGATGGGCATGGAGCCTACTTAATTAAAAAAATAAAAATAACAAATAACTGCCTCAAATACATGGCTCAAACACTACCTTTCCAATTACCCATCCTTCCTGAACACCAATCAATTTAGAGGTATGATAATAGAGAATATGAAAAATATTGTATCATATGGACTTTTATTAAGTGGTGAAGAGAAAAAAAACACGTCCGTTCCTGAAAACCACTGATTTAACCATCTGGATGGTGGCATCTCAGTGGAAAAGAAAAATGCATTGAGCATCATTCTCAAGAGAACGTTCATGCTCAAGACAGGATGCGAATTATTTTGCATCTTATCTCATTAATTCAATCACCACAACCTGAAATGAAAGTTATTATCCCCATTTCGAAGATAAAACTGAAGCTCAGGGACTTAAGTAGCCTGGTTAATGTCACAGAGCGGCAGAGTAGGAATTTAAGCCAAGTCTAGTGCTAAACGGGCTATCACCCTTCAAGGCCTTTGGTAGCCTCTAAGGCACACTTCCCGTGCCCTGCCCCACAAAAATATCATAAAAGGTGTAGATATACCATACTAGTTAATTTGAGGAAAAGAAGTTGCTTCCTTCCCATCTCCACCACCCTCTCCTCCTACTGTGGTCTAAGAAAGACTTTCCCTACACAGTGGAGGATCTCAGTCACTCCCATTTTTCTACGAAAATAATCACTAACTCTGATATTCTCAAAGCCTCTTTCAAATGGCATTTATTAGCTGAGCTGCTTGTATACTTCGCTGCTGCCAAACCAACCTAAAATTTCCTATAAAAGGCACGGCTGCTTCTGCTCCCCACTCCCAGTCTGTGAGACGGTCTACCCACTCTTCTCCCATCACCCTCCAGACAAGGCTTAACTTTTACCGATAATTGCCAACGTTTATTGAAGATCATGCGTCAGACGTTATTCTTCAAGCACTCGTTCGTTTAATCCTCACAATCTCACCTAAGTACTGTTATTATCCCCACAGTAGGAGTGAGGAAAGCCTTCTTAGCGCCCACTGCTCCAGTGACACTGTTCATTTAAAAATCCCCCAGCAGTGGCCAACAATTAAATAAAAGTATTTACTACCTGGGAGATTAGAGCCGTTCTTAAAAATCACTTTCAGAAAGAAAGCATCTTGTTAGTGCCTAATATAATAACAGCAGAAATCCTGACCGCTGACTTTTCTCTTATTTTTAGACAGTGCTCTCATAGGATAGCTGCCACATACACATGCTGGTTATCTCAGAGTAGGAGCCTTTATGCTAAAACTCTTTTTGAAGTCTTCTTTTCCAGGTCCCAACACTACCAGTACACTACGTGTTCTATACAAATGAGTTGAGATTACTGCTCTGTCAGGTACCACGTGGCTAATTCACCTGTGCCATGAGGAAGCCACAATTTTGCAAAATTTCCTTTTTTTTTTAGTATCTTGATTGATTTTTCTAAGGAAAGGACCCACGGCCACTTAATACTTTTTTGAATTCAAGTATGTTTTTTGTGAGTCCAAATAACATTAAATACTATCTACTGCACTAAATACTATCTGAAAATTTCAGTTTCTAAGCTTTATTCAAGCTATCTGCCAAGCAACTATGTTTTGAGGATACTGAAAACACGACCTGCAGAGAACACAGCCAAACCAACAATATTAACCACTAACCACTCCTATGATAGCTTATGTATTTTATGTTTTTCTGCCTTTGTGCTGTTAATTGGGGGCTAAATCTCCAAATGCAGAATATCCATTTTGATGAACAGAGCGTCGTTATGCATGCAAAGATAGGAAGCTTGGCTGTCTTTCCTCTTTTCAATGAAACAGCAACAAAACCAGTATCTTTTAAAATACAGTTTTTTGTTGCTACTGTTAACAAACCACTAAGTTTGGGTCCCCACTAATAAGGGACCCATTTTTAAAACTGATTTTTTCCAGGTATGCTACATATGCAGTCTGTAACTTTATTAACAGAACTACGTCAGTCGCACAAATTTCCTAAAACACTTAATACTGTATGTTGAATTTTATGTAAGTGACTGGCAGTCCACAGCACTTGAAGAACATGAACTTCACGCACAAGTCTCCTAAAGGCAATACTTAAGCTATAATCCAATGTAACATTTACTCTAAATCACATAACAAAACTCAAGACATGTTACTTTTAAATATAAATATCTACTTAAATCTTTCATTTGTCTAAAATGAACTAATTAGCATATTCTAGTGGTAAGTTTGTGGACTGTCACCTCGACTACTTGCATCGTAACGACGGTCTGTCACCACACACTTGCTGACACTGGTCAACCTGAAAGGCATATAATTAACATAAAATTCGTATTAAAGCACAGATTCTACTAGTTTTTTTACACAAAAATTTCAAAAAGCAGCTGTTGCATATTAGGTATCGAATACAAGTCTTGAAAGAGCCAGAAACGCTATTCCGGGCCAGTACACTTATTCTAATGGAAAAGGAAATTAATTCCACTTTATGTGCGTTTTGTATGGATCAAAGTAATAAGAAACGGAATGATTCCTGGCGGAAAGTTACACACGTGTCTGAAAGGTTACTTCCGGGGCAATGAAAGGCTGCCACACGAATTTCCCCTTGCCTTGCTCGGAGCACAGCGTCCACGTGGTTCTCCACTCAGCCCCGCGCCCCGGGCGGCCTAGCCCTCGGAGGCCTAAGGGAGCCCCGGGGAGGCGCGGCCCGGCCTCAGCCCGCCCTCCCAGGGGCGGGGCCGGCGCGCCAGTCACGTGGGCGGCCGCAGCCGCCATCTTGCAGGGAGGGGGAGGGGAGGTGCCCCGAGGGATGGGTCCCCAAACGCGTCCGCCTGTCCGCGGCGGCGCGTGACCCGGGGGCCCTCGGACGCGCAGCGGCGCCTCCTCGAGAGGGACGTGCCACACTCGGGCGCCTCGCTGCAGACTCCGAGGTGGGCCCTCTCCCGCCGGCCGCGCACAGCCGGCGGAAGGCCGAGGACCAGCTGGTCTGGACTGCAGCGAATGAAAATGCAAATCTACCCACCCCCATCAACTGCCTTTAGAGTGACAGCTTGGGAGCAACAAAATCCGCGGAAATGTCTTCAGGGCCAGAACAAGCCACAGATGAGGGCCACGGAGTCCACGCTAACAAGCGGAAAGTGCGGGCTCAGAACAATTTAATGAGACGTGAATGATTTGCTACGGTAACCCTATGCTAACCGAGAAAAAAGTTCATCACGCCACCGATGTCTAAAAATAGCCTTCAGCGTCACCTGTAGTACGTGTATCCCCTATGATTTATTCACTCATTTCAACTGATGGCCCTAGCACAGGGCACTGCCTGAGAAATAATGTCCTGAAATTAATGGCAGAGTGCCCGACCTCACTTTGCCCACTCCTCCCAGCACTCACTGGATGCCAGAAAAGGCCACACACTGCAGTCAAGATAAAAATCTCATTATTCTAGGTTGCACGTATCTCTCCCCTTCTCTAGTCGCCTTCAGACCCTCTCATTACAAGCAAAATTTAAAGGAAAAACAGACTCCTGGCAGTTAAAATCAGAAATCGGTTATCCTTGAGGGAATGATATGAATGGAATGATATAACTGTTCCACTGTGCGGCATTTTTACTATATCTACGATCTAAGATTATCTCGGCGATATATAAGAAATTTTAAAAAATAAGACATAAGTATTGCTTTTGATTTCAGGCTTTCTTCTCCAAATTTAACAGTGACTTCTACGACTTTTTGGAATTATTTTAGTGAGTAGGCTAGGAGTGGAAAAGGACTTTTATCAACAGTATACACAGTTGCATATTACTAGTAAATACACACTACATGACCAAATTTCAAGTTCACCAAGAAAATAGAGTAGTAGCATTACTACATTGGAGTTGGATAAAATACATCCTACAATGTGAGTCACTTCATAGAAGCCTCATTTCAAAAAGGAGGGGCTCAGCCTAGATTATTGCCAAATCCCTTCTAGCTCCTGAATTCCTCGATTCGATGGATATGGAGTCCACACAGCCCTTAGAAAAATTACAAAGTCCGGTTTTAGTTCCAGAGTACTGAAAGATACATAAGACACATAAATTGAATTAACTTTCAAGAAGGGAAAGGGAAAAATCCACTTTTCCAGTAGATCATCCAAGTTGAAAAGGATGGCAACCAAATGACTACCTTTTAAATAACTGTGCGCCACGAAAATAAAGTTATTGTACATAGTTTTTACTCTATTGCACACAGTTTTTACTCTGAAGCCTACTCTCCTCCCCTCCATTACGTTGTTAGGATCAAGGGTTTCATATAGGGCCTAGATTATTATTAGATGCTTTTACAGCTCTACATAATTTCATCTTCGTTTATGTTTGAGACAAGTGATTCATCTGGGTTCTTGTCGACTACATTTTGGTGTTTAACAACTTTTAGAAAACAACATTTATGCCTACATTAAAGGCCCGACAAATGCCCCTGCTTCAACTATGTAGGCAAGACTGAAGCCTGATAGAAAATAAATTATGCCAGAGGTAAAGGGCGTGAGCAGCCAGCTCTAAGACAGTTGTTGTTGTTGTTGTTTGTTTGTTTTTACCCAGACAACCTGCGCTAATACCCATCCAGTTTGAGTCGATTCGCTGCTCTCCACCTCAGGGTTTTTTCTGGGAACATCAAGTTAGAATCAGGAGCCAAAAGACCCTACGACCCCTTTAAACTCAGCATTGCCGGAGCGAAAAGAGCCCCTTTGTGCTGAAGACACGGGCAGCACGCCGGGAGCGCACCTTCGGAACACCTCTGCGAGGGGATAAGGCAGAGCTTTAAACTGTAACCAGAGCGCCAGATGGCGAGACAGAGAAGGCGCTGCCCGGGGCCGGACTGCAGCTAACAGTCTCCTTTGCGCTTCGCCTTTCCCAGCACCTGGGGCGAGAGATGCTCCAAGTCAAAAACGTCCCGAGACCTTGCCTCGGAGAGGGGGACCGGGCTGAAAGCTCCATGTTTTCCGTGGCAACTCCGGCACGGAAGAGACTTCTAGAGCATTCTGTTATGGCGGGTGCCTGAGTGTGCATGGGGGGGGGGGGGGGGGAAGGTGGGGGGAAGGTGGGGGGAAGGGTGGGAGAGTGGAACTGAACCGCCCAGCAGAACGAAGATTAGTTAGTGTTACGGGCTGGGAGCCGTGGGGTGGGTATTCCGAGCCACCTGCGCCGGGCTGAGGCTCGGCCAAGACGTATCCGAAAGCCAGGCCGGGGAGGCCGCCGGGGCGGTGACCGCAACGCGGGCGCCCGGAGGCTCGCGCGCCTTACCTGGGCCCGGGGGCCGGCAAAGTTGCACGGCTCCACCTCCACCTCCACCTCTGCGTCCTCGGGCCCCCCGCGGAGCGCGGTGCGGAGCCTCTCCAGGTGCTCCCTCAGGGTGACCCGCTGGTGGAAGGAGAACGCCGGGTGCAGCGAAGCCATGGTGAAAAGCAGCAGCAGTTCCTCCTGGGCCCTGAAGCCCAGCCCGCCGCCGGGCCGGGGCTCGGCGCCGCTGCCTTCCGGGCCGGAACCGTCCTTCTCTGCGTCCTCCTCGCCTTCGCCGTCCTCCCCGCGCTCGCCGGGCTCGTCCTCCGCGCCGCCCCGCGAACCCTCGCCCCGAACCGCGCGCAGACTCTTGAGCACCGAGTCCACCTGGGGCAGGAGGCGGTGCAGGCGACCGGCGGCCTCACGGTTCTCCGAGCCCAGCAGCGCCAGGTAGACGATGAGGCGCGAGCGCACGGCGGGCTCTCGGAAGTCGGCCAGCGGCCCGGGGTCCGAGAGGCCGTTGGCCTTAGCCTCCGAGTCGCGCAGGTAATGGTAGTCCTTGCGCGCCAGGTCCTCCAGGCACGAGCCGAGGAAGCGCAGCTCCAGCGGGTTACACAGGTCCAGCAGCCCGCACATGAACTCCAAGCGCTGCGCCGAGCCCAGCACCAGCCCAAACCACTCGTACACCCGCTCCTGCTCGCGCAGCGCCGCCGCGGGCCCGCCGCCGCCGCCGCCCGGCATGCCCGCCCCCGCCGCTGCTCCGCCAGCAACAGGCGGCCCGAGCCCCCGGGGCGGCGGCGGCGGCGGCGGCGGCGGCGGCGGCGGCGGGGGGCCCCGCGGCGGGCCCGCGGGAGGCGGCGGCGGGGGGCGGCAGTCCCGGCGGCGGCGCGGCGGCGCCTTAGCGCCCGGCCGTGCGTCTGCCTCGGGCTCCTCCGCCTCGGGCGGCGGCTCCACGGGGTGCGTCGGCTTCAGCGGCAGCTTCATCCTCAGCATCCTCGGCTAAGGCGGCGCGGACATGCGAGCGGGGGCGGGCAGGCGGGCGGGGCCGGGAGGGGGGGGCGGGAGCCGAGGCGGCGGCGCTGCCGTCAAGAGCTGGGCCCCTCCATGCCGCCGGGGGAGGGCCGGGGCCGGGGCCGGGGCCGGGGGCGGGTCTCGGCCGGCGAGGGGGGCGGTGGCCGGCCGGCGGGGTCGCTGGCGTCGTCTTCCCGGGCCGGAGGCGGGGCGTGCCCGCGGCGGCTCCTCCCCCTGGGCTCCGCGCCGGCTCTAGGAGCCCGAGTGCGGGTGGGAGCAAGCAAGCGAGTGTGTTCTCCTTCCTCCTCCCTCTCTCCCGTCGTCCGCACTGGGCTGGGGCGGCGGCGCCTGAGCGGTTCCCTCGCGAGCCGGTGTGGACCCAGCGGCTGGGAGAGGAGGAGGAGCGGCCGGGCCGGGCGGAGACGCTTGCGGACTCCGCGCAGGCACCTCAGCCAATCAGAGGCCAGAGTTGACGGTTGCGTAGTTCTCCCCGCCCCCAAGGGCTGCCTCTTCGAGAAGCCACGCCCAACTGCTACGCGACCGCCCCTCTCTCTCGGCGGCTTCCGCGCGGTCCTAATATCTGGTCTTTGCTAGCTTAGGGTAGGACGTTGGTGGGACGGTGGGGCGGTGGCTGGATCGCTAGGTGCGCCGAGCGCGGCGAGTATCTTGCGAGGTCCACGTGAGAGGACTAACGGGGGTCATTTCACGTTTTCCGAGGGCCCTAGCCCTGTTTTTGACTACTGACTCCCCTGTTCTGTCTCCTCGCCCGGGCCACCGCCCCACCTCGGCCAGCGCCGTTCGCCGCACTGAACATGTCCTACGAGTGGAGGTTCTTCTGAAGTGAGCGCGCTAACCCAAGGCGAGCTCTTTCAGTCTCCACAGCCTGGCCGACTTTCGGGTAGTCAGCAGTGGCATAATTCCCACCGCAACTTCACAAGGATCGGTTGTGTTGACTCTCTGAGTTGCAGATCGGGGAACTGGCTCGGGAGGCAGGATTGTGGCTGTGGTTAGGGGGCCCGGACGCCTCAAAGCTGAGCGAGCGCCCACGGCGTGTGCCGGCTGCAAGGTGCGGAGATGGGGACGCGCGGCCCTGGGGGCGCGGAGGCGACGCGACCCGAGGAGTTCCGCGGCCTCTGGGCGGAGTGGGGGGCATGCTGATGTGGACGCCGCTGGCCTAACGGTTACCTCTGATCTGTAACGCTTTTGGGAAATCATTTCCACGACAGTTTAGCAAAAGTCCCTCTCCGCCGCGCGCCTCCATCTTCTGGGGATCGTTTTACTTGCTAAATAACGTTTCTGTGCCTGACGCCAACATTTTGGATCCTTGTGCCCGTGTAAATTCCCTGTGATTCGAACTTAAGATACCACCTTGACAGGCTCTCAACTTTATTTATTTTTGTTTAGTTTTTTTTATATATATATATTTTAAAGGTTTGAGTACCTTCAAAATGTCTTTCTCACATTGTGGCTTTTTTTTTTTTTAATATAGCCCCAATTTTTAGTACCTATCTGGATTTTCTGAAGGTTAATTTGAAAAGGTGGGATTACTTTTAAATCCTTTTTGTTTTAAGTCTTACTACAGCTGTATAGTAGGAGCATGTAAAAAACAGAAATGACACTGTAACTCTGAGATATTGGGGCATCTGTGGGAGAGCATTCGCTGAGCCCTTTATCTCACGTTTATGCCCTAAGAAGCTAATTTATAATTCAGTAAAAGGCTGAACTGAAGCCTAAAATCAGTTTTCAGCAATAAAGCAGGGAGAAGGAATTATTTTCAACACATTTAAGATTGACAAAGTATATGAGAGCCATTCTTCCACGTAATTTACTAATTCTTTACATTCTTTGCGTGTTACGTAGAAATCATTACAATCAGGAGAAAACTTTGCTAAGGACTGTTAATTAACAATCCTTGCTCCCTTTTGCTGTCAGCTTCAACTTCCCTGGAATCTTCTACTCTATCTCATCTACTCCCACATTTCTAAAGCTCAGGGTGAAATACCTTAGGCAACCAATAATCGTCTTAGTCTGGCTGGATACAGGTCTGTATTGAGTCACCTGTCCAGATTGGGATATCGTGTGTAGTAAGGTAATACTTAACCTTGGGAGGCATTTTTCCATGTAACTCAGGCAAAAGGTCTTTACATTTTCCTTGGCAACAGGAAGCCATTTGGTAGGAACTCTCAACAATACTTGACCCATAAATTTTATATTAGAATTGAGATTTGTAAAAATAATAATGTTGACCTTTGTCCTTCTATCTTTGGCCAACATTAGAAAATTCAGTGATCCAAGCTTTTGAATATATATGACGTGTATAAAATGATTTAATATTCTGGTTATCATCATGCATCAGGTGCACAATTTGCCATTTACCCCCCAGTGCGTTGTTTCAGAGCCCTCTTTCCATACTGCAACTCACTAGACCAGGCCTCAACTTTTTTCCAACTTTTGTATGTGAAAGAGAGAACACATTCTCTGGGTAAGAAGAATGTACTGCATGCTTTTCTGGGAGCAGCCCAGATGGAAATCCCAGGATGAGATGTAGGCGTGTTTCATTGGGAAAACTACCCAGATGATTCTAATAAGACGCCCTAGGAAGGTATTCCTCCCACCAGGCCTACCTATTGAGAACTCCTGATCTAGATTCTCTGGTATTTTACATAATTCCTGGATAATCATTCAGATAGGACAGATATTGGTACTGTGGTAACGGTGGGAGTATGTTTGTATCGAAATTGTTCGAGGAATATGTGCCATAAAAGACATCTTTAAGGACACAAAGTAGTGCTATTGTCTCTTGTCTCTAGATGATATTTAAGGCATATTCAATGCACTATTTAATGCACATTCACTGTGTTTATTTGCTTCTTAGCAATGAAAGAGGATATTATTGACATTACTGCCTAAACGTTTACACGTAACCAGAAAACTGGTTTCAAGTTATGATTCTACTTTGGATTAAGATACTAGCCAGTGATAGAGGATTGAGCAGAGACTTTGCAACCCTCCCTTTTGCAATCGGGTTACTGTAAGAAATTTCAGTAAAAGCACAGTTAATTGAATGGTCAGAGCACACTAATAATGATACCTACTCTATAAGAAGGATGCCCAGAGACAGCTACTTCTAGCTCAGACGAAACTAGTAATCTCATCCATACCAAGGATTTGTTCTTTCAGTGTTTGTGAGTGTTGACTTACTTGCTCCCTCTCCCACTACATCTGTTTCCTCCATTAGAACAGAAGTATCTTGGGGCGCCTGGGTGGCTCAGTTGGTTAAGCGTCCGACTTCAGCTCAGGTCACGATCTCACACTCCTTGAGTTTGAGCCCCGCATCGGGCTCTGGGCTGATGGCCCAGAGCCTGGAGCCTGCTTCCGATTCTGTGTTTCCCTCTCTCTCTGCCCCTCCCCCGTTCATGCTGTGTCTCTCTCTGTCTCAAAAATAAATAAAAACGTTAAAAAAAAAATTAAAAAAAAAAAAGAACAGAAGTATCTTAACATCAGTCTTATTCAATTTTATTTTTTGCCATCTGGAACACAGTTGCTGTTAATGAATGTTTGCCGAGTAAACAAACAATAATGCACCAGGAACCAAAAGTAACTGCCAACTACTTCTGGGGTTACCTGAATCTTTCTTTGTTCATATCTAGAAGGGAAAAGAAAACATTTGTGTTCCAACATTGCCAGACTAGTACTGAGACTCATTCTACATGAATTGGCTTAGGTTACATGGCCATTACTGATTATTCAATGGAGCCACAGAAGTGGAGTCAGCTTTGTCAGAACAATGTCGGTCCCCCACCCTCCAAAAAAATCCAGGTCTGTTGGAAAGAAGCAAGGAAAACATAAATTCTAAGGAAGCAATATGTATGTCCAAAGCCATTGTTCTTACAGTCTTTACCTTCGATCACTTAAATTGTCAAGGATTTAAGGTACCTCAAAAATAAATTTTTGTTTAGTTCATATTGTTGTTTAGTTATATCATACATTTAAGAGTTATTAAATAATATCTTTAAAGATTACAGTTAAAAAGCTGTTAAGTTCTTGGAAACAACACAGATGAATTATTCATCTATAACTTAAGGAAAAAATTGTATATTTAAAATTAAAAAGATATGTCTTGGTAAGGTTTATAAAAGCATGCTATAAGACATGTTTGACATAGAAATCATCAGTATTGATGCTATGACAGTATTCTCATTGGTAAGCTAGGAATCCATACCCAACATGGGTGTATGGCACCTTTTCTGGAAGATAAGTGTTTGGATAAATTCAGAGTCTCCCTAGAGTTGTGGCTTCATTTGTCAGGAAGATTCTTAGGAACTTAGATTTACCAGGTGGCCCAAGTTCTCCCACTTGTACATTGAAACTTTTGGAGAAGCCCTGGAATCCACCAACCTTCGTTTTTTATTTTTTGTTATGTTTATCTATTTTTGTGAGAGACAGCACGAGCGGGGGATGGCAGAGAGAGAGAGGGAGACACAGAATCCGAAGCAGGCTGCAGGCTCTGAGCTGTCAGCACAGAACCCCACAGGGGGCTCGAACTCACACACTGTGAGAGCATGACCTGAGCGGAAGTCCGATGCTTAACCGACTGAGCCACCCAGACGCCCTGAGAATCCACCAATCTTTGAAGCCTGTCTGGAAATAAACTTGATTCTAAAGTAGATTGGTTAGGAGGCACCTGGGTGGCTCGGTCGGTTAAGTGTCTGACTTCGGCTGAGGTCATGATCTTGCTCAAGCCCTGCATTGGGCTCTGTGCTGACAGCTCAGAGCCTGGAGCCTGTTTCATTCAGATTCTGTGTCTCCCTCTCTCTCTCTCTCTGCCCTTCCCCCACTCACACTCTGTCTCTCTCTCTCTGTCTCTCTTAAAAAATAATAAACATAAAAAATTAAAGTGGATTGATTTGGAAAATCTTCGGGCTACTGGCTCATGGTAGAAATTCAGGAACCAGGAGTGCCTGGGTGGCTAAGTTGGTTGAGTGTCTGACTTGGGCTCAGGTCATGATCTTTTGGTTCCTGTGCTGACAGCTCAGAGCCTGGAACTTGCTTCAGATTCCTCATCTCTCTCTCTGCCCCTCCCCTCTCACACTCTGTCTCTCTATATATATCAAAAATAAATAAACATTTTTAAAAAAGAAAAATTCAGGAACTGGTACTTGCCTGGTTCTATGAGATGTCTGCAAATAGACTTTTTGCCCAACTGTAAAGCCTGTCTACCCAAAAAAGACAATTCTGCCGCCTTTTTTTTTTTTCAAAATTTTTTTAAACATTTATTCAGTTTTGAGAAAGAGCGTGTGAGCTGGGGAGGGGCAGAGAGAGAAGGAGGCACAGAATCTGAAGCAGGCTCCAGGCTCTGAGCTGTCAGGACAGAGCCCGACGTGGGGCTCAAACTCATGAATCATAAGATCATGACCTGAGGTGAAGTCAACCACTTAACTGACTGAGCCACCCAGGCGCCCTGATAATACTGCCTTCCAGGGACCCATGGACAGTAGATTTGAAGTTTCGGAAGTTTGGCTTGCTAGATAGGAAAAAAACAACTGCCCCAGTAGTGTTCTCTGGAATGGGATTTGCTGAATTCGTATACTTCTTTAAATATGGTTACATCAAATTATTGGTGGGCTCTTTGTGAACCCAGCTTAAACCCACTGTATCTTATCTTTTTGCATTCAGAAAAGAAGCCTAATTGTTTTCAAGCATCCAGCCTTCTTCCGAAGATCCTATGTGGTTTGAGTGATACCTTTGCCAGCTGCATAGATAGATCTTGATCAGTAACCGAATCAGAGTAGCCCACACTTCTTGCCAGTTGGTTTAGAAATCCTGACCTATTGCGATATGTCGAAAGGACACCCAAGCCAATAAACTCTGTCAAATTGGCACATGAAGGGGCTCCTACTCTGCAAATCCAGCAGAATTTGAGTATCACAAAGAATAACATACCAGTGAATCAAAAAAGAATCCAAGTCCATAGAGATTCTCAGAGGAAAAACGGTGGACGAAGGTCCAGGGAAAGCTCTTCTCTACAGAAGCATGCCAGCCAAAAAATTTAGAAGGAAAGTGTGAGGAAACTCTCATTTTGCAACCACCATGTGTAATAGTCGATTCACCGCTGGGTGCAAAGTTGCTGGCAAAAGGAACATTCACGTGCTCTCAAAATAGTGCCTCAGTTAAAAGGGGGAAAGGTACTTATTTGTGGATAAATCTGATGGACGCCACCTTAACATGTCACAATGAGCATTACCAGTAGTGGGACGATCTAATATTCCTCCTCATGTCATGGACGTCATTGGAAGAACATACTATTTGTGGTATTCTTGCCAAAATGTTTACACTGAATCTAATCATGACAAAATAAGGCAAATCTGGATTATGGCATACCGTATAAGACAACTTAAAATCTTCAAAAATCTTAAAAAATATATCAATGTCATGAAAGCAAATACAGAAAGAAAGCAAATTGTTCTAAAGAAAACTAAGGAGGCAAATGCAGTGAATGATCTGTGATTGGATCCTGGGCTTAAAAAAAAAAAAGACTCTAAAAAGACATATTGGGGATAATTCGGTAAGTTTGAATAGGGACTTCTAATTAGACATGGTTGCTTTATCAATGCTAACTTTCTTGGGTGACATAGTGACCTTGTGGTTTTATAGAAAATTGCCCTTGTTTTCGGCTGATATTTGCTCAAGCACTGAAGGTTTATTTTTTTTTTAATTTTTTTTTTAACATTTTATTTATTTTTGAGACAGAGAGAGACAGAGCATGAACAGGGGAGGGGCAGAGAGAGAGGGAGACACAGAATCGGAAGCAGGCTCCAGGCTCCGAGCCATCAGGCCAGAGCCCGACGCGGGGCTCGAACCCACAGACCGTGAGATCGTGACCTGAGCTGAAGTTGGTTACTCAACCAACTGAGCCACCCAAGCGCCCCAAGCACTGAAGGTTTAAATGTTATGATATCTACAACTTATTTTTTATTTAAAAATTAGAAACAAAGCAAATGTGGCAAAGCAGTGACAACAGCCAAATCTAGGTGAAGGGTATATGGGTGAATATTGAACTTCACCTTTCTGCAGGCGTGATTTTCTTTTCAAAATAAAGTGGGAAACATGGAGATTACAAATCCTCATCCACAGGACGAGTGAAAGGTAAAAGACAATATATTACATTTATGAGTGCAGTTTAACACAAAACTTTCATTAATTGATTTTATAAATGGGAAAAAATGCTGACCAGAGTCATCTTTAAAACTGTATATAAAATAGAATAATAAGACTTGTGCAAGAAACATAGAAGCCTAGTGGAGAACTGGTTTTCTGCACTTGTTACCTCAATATACTGGCCTTCCAAAAAAATTAAAGAGTGAAGCTGGTTAGGATCAACCTGTAATGGCTTGCAGAGTCAGAAGGTGTCCCAAGAGTCAGTTTGTCAATGTGTTCTGAAGGAAACCTGGGGCCCAGCCAAAGGCAAGCAAGGTCATCCTCAGACAGAAACATTTCTAAAGAAGGGTACAAAGTAATCCTCTGGAACCAAACTACAAAAGGCACGGTGAAGTACCAGGAGGATGGCGTTCCATGCAGAGCATAAGGAAATTACCTTAATTTTGTATTATCTGCTTTCTATCAAAAGCGATTTAAGGAGATTGCTTGTAATCTAAATAGGGAAAATGGAGAGTCAATGCGTTTGTCAAGGTTAATGCAGGACTTCTCAATGTAAACGGTCATCGCATCTGGTGGATGCTTTTCCGTACCCAGAATGACAGACTAGTGCTTTGGGCTTTTCCCTCACGCTCATGAAAAGTCTCTAAGACCATGCAGTTTTCACCCTGGATTCTGATGCAGAACCCAACAACCTTTTGATTAGCGATTCAGTTTCCCATTGACTTAATGCTGGGAAAGAAGAAATCCTAGAGAATGGAAATATATAATCTACTCTCAAAGAAAGGGATATTCCACATTGAAATAAATACATTAACATTCGGCTTACTCGTCCCTTTTACGTTTCTTTAGAGGTGTCACTCCCCCTGAATCTTGTCAATTCTGCGTAAATGCGATCACTTTCTTAGATCGTGGCTTATATGTGGTACCTTGAATGGTCTGCTGTTCTTGTTTGGTATAATTTTAATTTATACATATTTAGATCCAAATACTACCATTTAAAGAGTACTATTTTGTTCTTGAAAAAAAATTATTTGGAAGAATTTTTAAAAACTATAAAACTTTAAATGTTACTTAGCAACTTTAGAGGACTGGTTACAAATGTTTATGTAGAGAGGGAAATACTAAAGACTTACTTAAACCCTGTAAACTGATGCTAAGATTTAATTAATTTAAAAATATGTTTAAGTCATACATCTAACATATATATAAATAAGTGGTGAATTTTTTTTAGTTCATTAAAAAACTACTCTCTCAAAATGAACAAACTTAAAAAAAATGGGAGGGCACGGGGGTGGCTCAGTCGGTTAAGCGTCTGACTGTTGATTTTGGCTCAGGTCACGATCTCACAGTCTGAGAGGTGGAGCCCCGCATATGGGGCTCCACACTGACAGTGTAGAGCCTGCTTGGAATTCTCTCTCCCTCTGCCTCTCCCCCATGAGCACGTGTATACCCTCTCTCTCCCTCTCAAAATGAATATTCAGTTAAAAAACGCCCAATTTGTTTGTGATGTAGGAAAAAGTATTTGTTTTATTTTTCACCTTTTCAACTAAGTTTGATGGAACTATGTGGATACAAGTTAAGCAAATATAACCTAAATTAAACAACACTCTTGCCACATTTATCCCAGAGCACATCTACGCATCAGAACACTAGTTTTGTAGACTGACTGTACTTGAAATATTTTTTAAAAATCCTTACGTTCCTCTTCAACATCAAGTCAAAATTTATTTTTCATGGGGCATCTGGGTGGCTCAGTTGGTTGAGCATCTGACTTCGGCTCAGATCACGATCTCGCGGTTCGTGGGTTCAAGCCCCATGTCGGGCTCTGTGCTGACAGCTCAGAGCCTGGAGCCTGTTTCAGATTTTGTGTCTCCCTCTCTCTCTGCCCCTCCCCCACTCGCGCTCTGTGTCTCTCTCAAAAAAAGTGTTTTTTTCTTGCATTCAATATTTGTATTTAAAATGTTCCATCAACATTTACAACTTTAAGGTTTTAAAGGTTTTTTTCTTCATAATTCTTACACATGTCACTTTTTAAAAAGGCACGAGAAGAGTTTTATTTCACAGAAATGTAAGCTAAGTCCAGACATGAAGATTTTATCTGCATAGATAAAGATTTTATCCACACAGGTCTACTGTTTTTCAGATTTAGCTGTGCTTGGGTAAGATTGGCAAACTCATGGCATATGTCATTGTTGGCTGTTGAAATTTGGATGACCTACAGAACCATTTCCATTCTATCCGAAGGCTTTGGCTGCCGTGCCAGAAGAGTTGGAAATGATCAAAGAAATTCGACTAACTTGTCATTTCCTGACTTCTAACCTCTGAGGAGTCTTGGGCTTCAACTGGTGACTCAAGCAGTCAGCCATATGGAGGAGACGATGGCCTGGTGCTAAATTAAGACTCATATACACACTACGAGTTCTCAAAATCCCTCTCCCTTTCTACTCCCACACCTTGCCCTCTAACTGCCAGGTCTCACAAGCATTAAATGTCCAATGGCAAGGACAGAAGCCATGCTGGGGATTCCTCGTAGCTTCTGCTCCCATTTGGGACAGCTCTGGCAATGGCACCAGCTCACCTTAAGACTCCCCTTTTTCTTTTTTTTTTTTCTTTTTAAAAAAAAATTTTTTTTAACGTTTATTTATTTTTGAGACAGAGAGAGACAGAACATGAACGGGGGAGGGTCAGAGAGAGAGGGAGACACAGAATCTGAAACAGGCTCCAGGCTCTGAGCAGTCAGCACAGAGCCCGACGCGGGGCTCGAACTCACAGACCGCGAGATCGTGACCTGAGCCGAAGTCGAACGCTTAACCGACTGAGCCACCTGGGTGCCCCATGACTCCCCTTTTTCTACACATCCTGCCTATAGACTTAAGCAGTGACCTCAAGAGCCGATGTCACGTAGCAACCGAATGACTCAAACGCACAGCTACTCTAATAATGCAGAGTTGCCGTGATTATCTCCAACTCCACCTCATCCTTATTGGTCAGCGTGTTCCCTATTCTAATGATTGGAAAAAGAGCAAAGAAATAACAGCCAGGAGAAAAAGAATCATTTTTCCACAGCAAAGCATAAGTCTTTCTACGCAACAGCAACAGTAATAAAGACCATTTATTGAGTATTGAGTTGTGTGCTGTCGAACTGATCACTTTACACATAGTTGTTATTAATCTTCATAACATTCTTCTGATAAATGTCATTTTATAGATGAGGACACCGAGACTGAGAGTTAAGCCATTTTCCAAGGTTTCATGCTAGAAAACGACTGAGGCATGATTCAAACTGTAGGTGGCCACCCAAAGCTACATTTCCAAATACTATAGCATCCTTTCAATTCAAGGACCAATTTAAAATAACATTTGCCACTTATTTCCTCACTATAGAAGCCACAGATGTTCACTATTAAAAATCTGATTAAAAAATTCAATTAGTATTAACATTTTTAAATTAGCCCAAACTCAGCTGCCTACAGGTAACTACTACACATTTCATTTCCAATATTTTCCTGTGATTATATGTGTGTGTGCATGTATATATGTGTGTATATTTGTACAGAGTATATGTATTATAAGCTGTGGTTTGGGAGTACTACATTTTTATCTTAAGATTATACTGATTTCCTAATTTTGGGATTGTTCATTGCTTGTATATAGAAATACAATTCATTTTTGTATGTTGATCTTGTACTCCACACCTTGCTGACTTGTTCATTTTAGTAGTGTGTGTATTTTTTAAGATGTTCTATAGGGGCGCCTGGGTGGCTCAGTCGGTTAAGCGGCCGACTTCGGCTCAGGTCATGATCTCGCGGTCCGTGAGTTCGAGCCCCACGTCGGGCTCTGTGCTGACAGCTCAGAGCCTGGAGCCTGTTTCAGATTCTGTGTCTCCCTCTCTCTGACCCTCCCCCGTTCATGCTCTGTCTCTCTGTCTCAAAAATAAATAAATGTTAAAAAAAAAATTTTTTTTAAGATGTTCTATAAATAGGATCATGAGTCTATGAATAAAGACGTTTCCCTTTTTCCTTTCTGATTAGTGTGCTTTTTTAAATTCTCTGTTTGCACTGGCTAGAATTTCTAGTGCGATGTTGAAATGGAAGAACTAAGAGTGGATATCCTTACCTAAGTCCCCATCTTAGTGGGGGAAAAAATTTCAATCTTTCACTTCTGAGCATAATGTTAGTTGTACATTTTTCATAAATGCCCTTTATTAGATTGTGGAAGTTCCTTTCTATTCTTAGTTTGCTGAAGGTTTTTTTTTATCATAAATAGGTATTAGATTTTGTCCTATGATTTTTCTGGATTGATTAAGGTGATCATGTGGTTTTTATATTCTATTCCACTATATCGTGTATTATCTTAAATGATATTTAGCCGTTGAGCCAACCTTGCATTCCTGGGATAAGTCCCACTTGGTCATAATGTATCATGGTTTTTTATTTTATGTTGCTGATTTCAGCCCCTTCTGACAGCTCCCTCTCATCACCTACTCTGCCTGAGTAGAACCATGTCACTATGGAGCTGGGGGAAGGGATGGAAAGGAACAGCCCCAGGCTAAAATGCCACAGACTTCCACCGATCTTACTGAAGTTTAGGAATTTATCACCAATAAATTCTTCTCAATTTGTTGTGTGACTTTGGTCAATTTACAGAGTACCAAAATGGTTGTTTTTGATAGTTTTGTCCAACTTTATCACTGCTTTGGAGAAAAGGATTTGGCATGCTTCTCCCTCAGTCATTCTGGTAATCCTCCTCCCTAGTGGTTTCTATAGGGACGCAGTATACATTCTTAACTTTTCCCAGTCTGCTGTAGTTCATGTTGTTTCCGCTTCATGCAAAATATAGAAACCTTGTTATGTATAGGTTCATTTACTGCTGTTTAGATTTATATATAAGTTCATTTACCTCGTAAGATATAGGTTCATTTACCATTTCTAAGGCGTGTATGTAAACACACCCCCATCTCCCATCCTTGTGTATTATTGTATAACTATATGTATCTACAAGCAATGTTCAGGGTTTAGATTAAATAACCATTAAGCCCCTTTTCATTTAAGAAACACAAATTCTTTTAATGAAGAAAGAAAATTATAACAAAAACTCTTTACGTATGTTATGCATCGGTGAATAGCACATGCCTTTTCTTAAGTTTAAAATTCTTGAAGGAGGAAAGAAAGCCTTTACATTTTAGGGACTAGAGCCTAGAATAATAGCTGTAATTCTTTCACTGTATAAAAGGCACGGGGCAAAGGTATCATATGCAGAGTGAGTGATCCATGTGTACTTGTAACACCTTTGCCCCCATGCAATGACACAGAACTGAATTTACATACCTTTTACATCAGGAGAAAATCAGCGTCCAATAGTATCTTGCAACTGTGTGATCACTAATCATTAATATCTCTTTGACATTTCAGGAGATGATATATTTTCCACTCCTAGTTGTTCTAGTTTATAGCAATCTAACTGAGGAAAAGTTTTTAGGGTGTGGTTTTTGTTTTAGGTGTGTTTATTTTTTTGGAGAACAAATAGTTTATTTATTTTTCAATGCTATCTCATAGAATGATTTTTTCTCTTGCCCCCAAATTACCTCTTGGAGAGGTATACTGTTAGTTTTCAGCTATGTGTACGCTCACATGTCTGGTTATACTGCATTTATCTATTTTGGAAAGTTAATTTTTAGCAATCAGAGAACATGTTTATCTAATTTGCCGTGAATAGGCACGTTAGGCTCATGCTTTATTTCTTTTCTGGAATATTCCTTATCTTCTCCTCATTCTTCCAAATCTCAACCATCCTCGAGGACTGGGCTCACATCTCGTCTTTCAGGAACTCTTCTATGGAAAATCCTGCCTGGAAATGGTCTTTTTCTCCTTCCTTCCTTCCTTCATTCATTTAGCAAATAGGTATTGAGTGTTCACTCTTTGTGAGACATTGATTAGGTAATAGAAGTTATATAAAAGGTGTATCAAATAATTTTACACTTGTATATATATTTCTGTGTCTTATTTCCTCAGTTAAATTGTGAGTTCCTTAGACTACATCTTCCACCTTATTGTTTATAGCATTCCTTATAAAATTTAGTAGGGTGGCTTCTATTTAGTAAGGGATAGAGAAGAAGTTTAATTTATATGATGATTACATTTGTAGACTTTCTTTACAAATATTTAAGTATGCGAGACACAAATAGTTCCAATAGTTATATCATTCATTTAATCATTCAATTCAAAATATCCCATTACAGGTATGGAAAGAAATTTTGAAGCTATTCAAAAGTCAGTCACTCTGTCACATCTACATAATGACTCCTACCTGACTCCCCACTTCTGCATTATTTTCCCAGGCTCTGTAAGAATGGTGGTGGTGTGTGTGTGTGTGTGTGTGTGTAACCATATAACACCATGTATAGCATTAAATAATCCTGGCCTGTGTCAGATTCCCACATGGTGTGCCTGAGAGTATAGGGCCCCGTAAAAAAAGCACTGTCCTGGAAATTAGGACATAAAGCTTGTAATCCCTCACCAATGTTCCCTTCCTCCTTTGCAAAAATATAGGATCTGGGAGGTATTGGGCTGAGTGATTGCTACAATCTCTTTGAGCTCTAAAATTATATGAGCTTCTGCAGGCTGACTTCTTTGAATAAAAATCAGGAAGTGGAACATCAGAATTTAGTGTTCAAATATAGTCTACATCACTTGCAAATTTTAGCCTACGGTCTCCTCATTTTCTAATGTTTATGATGAACCGTCTTTTGTGAATCCTGTCTTCCTAGTCAAGAAGGCCCTTGTCCCCCTGTCTGTCTGTCTGTCTGTAAGTCTTACCATGCTGCAGAGTCAGGTTCTAACACTCTCAGAGGAGAGGAACTAACCTGTCTTCTCCACCCATCTTGCTCCCTGAGCTTCATTTCCCTCTGAACTGCCGCCCACCCCGCCACCCAGCTCAGCGACCCTCTTTTCTCCCCGAGTATGTCTATGTATAATTCTTGTCTATCTGATGGGACATGGACCATATGTTACACTTCTTTTTATGACTCTGTGTTGAATAAGTAAACTGATTAAAGCCTGATTTTTAAATTCAAATATAGTCACATTAGTAGACTGCTAAAACCCTTTCAGAGGCATAGGCAAAATAAAGGGCATTTTTATATAAATTCAATGTGTAGCAAGCTGCATTAATGGAATATTTGCTTCATATAAGTTTAAAGAGATGATTTTACCAATAATACTTACATTAAATAGGCTACTGTAGAGGGCTACAACCATTCTATAAAGCAACTTAACATGTATCAATAATCTTTAAAATTTTTTGTACCTTTTAATATACTTATTTCTGGGAATGTATCCTAAGGAAATAATCATAAATCAGAAAAAGAAAGAAAAAGACTTTATATGCAAACATCTGCATAATAGGATAATCTTCAACATTAATATCCCAAAGTAAGTGAATGGGCAAATACATCATATACACATGAGACAATATTGTGTAATCATTAAAAATGTAGTTGGTAAAATGTGCATCAACACGAGAAAATGCTTTAATATACTGTTGAGTAAAAAACATCAGAAATAAAAGTTTACAGGGGCGCCTGGGTGGCTTGGTCGGTTAAGCATCTGACTTCGGCTCAGGTCATGATCTCACAGTCCGTGAGTTCGAGCCCTGCGTTGGGCTCTGTGCTGACAGCTCAGAGCCTGGAGCCTGTTTCAGATTCTGTGTCTCCCTCTCTCTCTGCCCCTCCCCTGTTCATGCTCTGTCTCTCTCTGTCTCAAAAATAAATAAACATTAAAAAAAATTTAAAAAAAAAGAAATAAAAGTTTACATACAGCAAAAAATATACAAAAACATGAGTAGAAAACAGAAATGGAGGAGAGTATACTAAAATGCTAACAGGAGTTACATTTTTATGGCAAAATTGCATTTAGAATGTTTTCTTTCTCTTTGTACTTTTCTTTTTCCAAATTGTCAAAATCGAGCAAATATTCCTTTTGGAATGGAAAACAATATAATTTCAAATATGGGGGCATCAAGGATTTAAGTTTCAAGCAGACATTTTTTAGTATTCAAATATCTTGGTGATTCAGTGTCCAAAGAATACGTGATTGTCTAAATAGAAGTTCAGTCTTTTCTCTCTCTTTCTCAGTGTTGTCAAGACTGAAGAGTGATCTAAGCCCTCAGTCATTATTTTGACTCCCTTCCTCAAACTTTCTGGTCATACTGCCCACGGAGTCCCCGGACTGTTCAGATTTCCCTAGAGTTGAGAATAAGCTGTGAGGAAGAGACTCAGCGTACTTTCCTCCTCTTTATGGCTGGGATACCAGCTCAGCCAGAGAGTTTGCAGTCCTTTCTCCTGAAAGGCAGAAGTACCAGATACGGCTCATTACATTTGGCTGATCAGTGTGTCAGAGACTGGTCGGTGGTCTTTTCACATCAAGGACTGCACACACAAGGCAAGTCCGGCCATGGGTACATACACGCTGAGACAGCTATTGGGCAAAATTATGATACTAACAACAAAGCAGATACATTTTCCTTAACGCTACATGAAATCTGCCTGTTACTAAGTCTTAAATCTGTTTAAACTTCCTGTTTAGGAATATCTGCCTTAGAATAATTGGTGTATTTTAATCAGAAAGGAATCACAAAGAAATAGTCATAACAGGATCAGATACTACGACTGAAAAGGGAAAGAGTATCCTGAGAAACAGAACTGAAACTGAACTGATAGAAAATGAAACGAAACTGAAACCTAGCCAGCAAAGCTATTAAAAAAAAAAAGTCCTGATCTTAACAGAGTCGTAGCAGGTAACCAGATATCAGTCAGTATCACCAAAAGTAAAAGAAACAAATGTCTCAAATCATCCTAGGTTACACTTGAACACGAAATGAAGCAGGTAACCAGCTATGTGAACGTGCAGAAGTTACTTAACCTCTCTGAGTCTCAGTTTACTCATCTGTGAAAATAGGTGTAACAGCACACACCAGCCTAGAGTAAATAGAATCTCAGGGCTGGAGGGAGCCTCAGGGATCGTCAGGCCTGACCCCCTCCACCTGTACAGGGCCTCAGTCTGGCCACGCCTCCTCCCATTACCTGACATTCAGGGCCACATCCCTCCTGTCAGGACAGTGAGCTCTCGTGGCAGCCAGAGTTTCTGCATGGCTCCCTGAGGGCTCAAGCAAACTGGGTCCCAAGCATTGTGAGGGGTGGGGTGAGAGAAGAAAGGTGGAAAGGACATTAAACACATCTGGCTTCAGAAGACAGCTCTGTGGGGACAGCTGAGTGGTCGAGGCAGCTCAGACAGCATACAAGCAATCATCGTTGCCAGAGAGAGTCTATGGTGCTAGAAAGTGACAATGGAGCCAGGCACAGTTGACAGGGATGGGGACCACCAGGGTAGGAGAGCTGTGCAGACAGGACAGTGTTCAGAAGAGAAGAGCCCTACGCTTGTCTAAATGCTCTATTGCCATCTTGAAATTCTTTTTTTTTCCAACTTTTTTTTTTTTTTTTTTAATTTATTTTTGGGACAGAGAGAGACAGAGCACGAACGGGGGAGGGGCAGAGAGAGAGGGAGACACAGAATCGGAAACAGGCTCCAGGCTCCGAGCCATCAGCCCAGAGCCTGACGCGGGGCTCGAACTCACGGACCGCGAGATCGTGACCTGGCTGAAGTCGGACGCTTAACCGACTGCGCCACCCAGGCGCCCCTTGAAATTCTTAATAATCTTAACAATTTCACTTTGCCTTGGAGTCCACAAATTATGTAGCCAGTCCTGGTACAATATCCAAGACTTGCTTAGCAGAGGGCTGGGGGAAGAGGAGGGAAATACAGGAAGATCAGGAACTGTCCGGGCATGTGTGACTTTTTCCTGTGCCCCAGGGGATGTTAAGACAAGGCAGCATTGTGTTTCCTGCCCCCTGAGGATTGGCTCAGCACCTGAAACATAAATCTGAAGGTTTCTGGGGACTGGACTTCATTCCCACAGAGGCAGCTCCATGGAGGTATCTGGGAAAGGGGCAAGGGCCTGGTTGTTGTCATTTTTCCGCCTGTATTTTGTTGAGGTAAAATTCACATAACATAAAAACAATCATTTTAAAGTATAGAGTTCAAAGGCATTTGGTACACTCACCATGTTGTGCAGCCATCATTTCTGTCTAGTTCCAAAACACTTCCATCACCTCAAAAGGAAGCCCTGTATCCATTAACCAGTCACTCCCTATTTCCTGCCCCCCCCCCCATTTGCTTCCTATGTCTATCGATTTACCTATCTTGGACTTACCTATCCTGGACGTATCATATAAATGAAAGCATAGGGGCGCCTGGGTGGCTCAGTCGGTTAAGCGTTTACTTCGGCTCAGGTCACGATCTCGTGGTCCATGAGTTCGAGCCCCGCATCGGGCTCTGTGCTGACCGCTCAGAGCCTGGAGCCTGCTTCGGATTCCGTGTCTCCCTCTCTCTCTGACCCTCCCCCGTTCATGCTCTGTCTCTCTCTGTCTCAAAAATAAATAAACGTTAAAAAAAAATTTAAACGAAAGCATATATTATGTGCCCTTTTTGTGTCTGGCTCCTTTCACTTAGCATAATGTTTTTGAGGTTCATCCACATTGCAGAATGTGGAGAATTCTGGACCAATTATGTCCCATCGTATCAATACGCCACATTTTGTTCATACAGCCATCCACAGACATGTGGGTTGTTTCCACTGTTTGGATATTGTGAATAGTACTGTAATGAACACTTGTGTGCAGATTTCTGTTTGAATACCTGTTTTCAGGTATTTTGGGTATATACCTAGGATGCTGGATCATATGGTAATTCTGTTTAACTTTTCCAGGAACCACCAAACTGTTTACATTCCCACCAGCAGTGTAGGAGGGTTCCAACTTCTACGCGTCCTTGCCAACACTTGTTATTTTCTGTTAACTTTCTTCCTGATTGTAGCCATCCTCATGGATGTGAAGTGGTATTTCGCTGTGGTTTTCATTTGCATTTTCCTAATGACTAATAACGCGGAGCATCTTTTCATGTGCTTGTTGGTCACTTACATATCTTCTTTGGAGAAATGTCTGTGCCCGTCCTTTGCCACTTTTTGAATTTGGTTGTTTGTCTTTTCTTATCATTGAATTCTAAGAGTTTCTTATGTGTTTGATACAAGTCCCTTACTGAATACATAATGTGCAAATATTTCCCCCCACTGTGTAGATTGTCTTTTCACTTTGATGAATAGTCCATTGATGCCCAAAAGCTTTCAATTTTTATGAAATACAATTCGTTTTTTTCCTTTTGTAGCTTGTATGTCATTTTTAAGAATCCATTGCTAGATCTGAGGTCAGGAAGATTTACTCCTAGGTTTTCTTCTAAGAATTCTACAGGTTTAGTTTCTCAATTTAGGTTTTTGATCCATTTTGATTTGATTTTTATATATACTGTAAACTAGAGGTCCGAATTCATACTTTTGCTTGTGGAGATCCAGTTGTCCCAGCACCATTTACTGAACCCCCATTTTACTGGCTTAGAGCCCTTGTCAGGTAGCTATAGATGTACGCATTTATTTCTAGACCCTTGATTCTATTCCATTGATCTGTATGTCTTAGTGTTCACTGATGTGAATAAGAACATGACAGAATGGGCCTTGTACGGAATCATGGTAACATGTCAATACATCCTGGCCAAAGGTAAGTTACATAGTGCTTGGTAAACTTGGAAAAAAAGAGTAGAGCTTTTAACATTAAGCATAAATACTACAAACACATCTGCTGAGACAACAATCTAGGGACCTCTTCCTAAATTTGGAATAAATATCTGGAGACAACCTGAGTAGGCTTACTTGGCAGCCTGTCCTAGAAGCAATGGTTCTTGTCTTGGTGGATGAACTCGTTCTACAGATACAAATAAACATCTTAAGGAAGGGCAGATCCATCAAGGACACTACAAACAATTCAGAACATGATGCTCTGTAGGCTGAAACCAGGAAGAAATTATGATGCATGTACTTGAAGCTATTTTAAATCAACCCCCTGTTTTCTGTTTGGTAACACAACAAATTGTTTTTCTCTCTCTTTAGACAAAATGATCAAACTTTCTAGGGGTAAATTTAGTTCAAATATATTCAATCAAACAGTCCAAATAATTTATTATTTACTATTTAAATTTTAATTAAAATAATTATATTTTAATCTTATGATCAGTATGTTTATATACGTACTTAATTATATATTGTTTATATTTTCTTGTCAATTGTTAGTAATCCCTCATTGATGAAAATGCTTAAAAATAAGTCTCTTTTTAAAAAATGTTTTTAAGTTTATTTAATTACTTTGAGAGAGAGAGAGAGAGAGAGAGAGCACGAGCAAGGGAGGGGCAGAGAGAGAAGGAGAGAGAGAATCCCAAGCACGTTCTGTACCGTCAGCACAGAGTCCCACGTGAGGCTCGAACTCATGAACCGTGAGATCATGACCCGAGCCGAAATCAAGAGTTGGACGCTCAATCGACTGAACCATCCAGGCACCCCCAAGATAAGTCTTTACCTTAACGATTTATCGAGTACACCTTGTGTACCATGGTGGATGAGGACCTTTGTTTATTCATTCAATGAACACTATCTGAGCACACACACACTCTGGGCACTAGGGTGGGACAGGAGTAGGCCCTGCCTTTCCTGTAGCTACTCTGTCTTTTGCGGGTCCTGTAAAGGACAAGGAAGCAGAGGCCGCAAAATGTTTCCGGGGCTCCACCAGCTGGGTCCTGTCCCAGGGCCCCGAGCTTACCAGCTAATCAAGCCCATAGGCACGGGGAGGGGGTGGGGTGGCCCTAGCCTCTCAGCCAAGACCCATAGGAGCTTTTCATGCAGAATTTTGCTGGGATGCTAAGGGAAATCTCCAAAGAACAAGAACACAAGAGAAAATACCAAAGCAGAGAAGGAGACAAATTTACTGAACATGGATCATTTCTCCCAAGGGAACAAGAGTTCTTGATTCCAGTCTTACTAAAAGGATCTTTTCCCAAACCCCGGTTTCCACACGCCGCCCCCAGTACTCCCACCCTACTCCTTGCCTTGGCTGCCACAATTTTGGAGGCGCTCCAGGGGAGGGATAGGACCTTTCCCCGGGCCTCATAGATGGTTCTGGTTAGGTTACAAAATCTTCAGACTATCTCTAGGGGTAATTAACTTAGGAATGAACCTCTCTCCAGCCCTAGGCCCACCTCTAACCTTTGCAGGGCTGTGAGGCAGAGGTGCAAAGGGAGGTCACATGCTGTTTGTCTAAATATTTAAAAGTTATCAATCAAGCTAACAAACTGTCCAATGACATGTCCTCCTTCCTTGACAGATATAACTTCATAAGGACACGGACAGTAGGTTCCTACTTAGAATTTCCTTCCCCTGCCTCTGGCCTACCCCTATTTTTTTCTTGTTTTGCTCCATAAAGGATGTTTCATATCTCTATGTAGACACTCCAGTCAACATGTCCATGTTCTGTATTATTTCTTTAAATTTTTTGAATGTTTATTTTTGAGAGAGAGAAGCGGGGGGTGGGGGTGGGGGGCGGCGCGTGAGCAGGGGAGGGGCAGAGAGAGAGGGAGACACTGAATCCGAAGCAGGCTCCAGGCTCCGAGCTGTCAGCACAGAGCCTGACACGGGGCTTGAACCTACAACTGCCAGACCATGACCTGAGCTGAAGTTGGACGCTTAACCGACTGAGCCACCCAGGCGCCCCTGTATTATTTCTTATTACCTCTGCTATCATCGTGACTGTAATTGTTTCACTGTAATAATCTACAATTATCTCAGTAAAAATTAAAATCTTTTTAAAAAAGAGGAGGAAGGAATGAAGAGAGTGTGTGTGTGTGTGTGTGTGCGTGTGCGTGTGTGTGCACATGTGTGTGTGTGGTTATGTGTACAGTATGGCCCAGAGGCACAAACCAGGTGCCCTCCTGTGCTGGGCCTGTCTGCTTCGCCACATTCAGCTTGCCCTCCTCACAGGACAAGGGCCCACGGGCTAAGAGGCCTTGCCCGCTATTTTCTTGGCGCTCCCCCTTCCAAACTATGCTCCAGGTGGCCAAGGCCTTGGGATTCCCAGCTGAAACAGCCTCCAGCCCATTTCTGGGGCCTGCACGGCCTCTCCCTATTGCTGTCACCTTGCGGGGGTCTTGGCGCATTGCCAGTGTGTGCACCTCTAGGACTAGGGATGGCTGTTTGTGGAGACTACGAATAGAATTTGACTTGGCAAGTGAAGACCTAGAATGCCATTAACCCCGCAGGGTAGTGACCCAGTAGGGGATGGAGGGCACATTGTTTCTCTCCCCTTTAGCCATAGAATTCTGGAAAGGAGAATGAGAAGTCAGAGGCAGCTCCAGTCCATTCCCTGAGCTCCTATGAGTGGGGGCATGGTTCATAAAACACACAAGAAGCAAGATCCACTGTTCTGCTCCAGCCAACCAGGAGCCATCAAGTGAAATGTCAGGCACCGATCCAAAGATTAAAGCGTGTAAATCTGAAACAGAACAAGACACGCTTCATTACTTCCCTCTTCAAACCACAGGTTGATTGTACTTCTCCGGAAAGAAGGGCCGTCGATTCTGGCATCCAACACCCAACAGTTCGAAGTATGGTAACATGTTCTAGGTCCTTCTGGCTCCACCCGGACACCGGACCAGGAGGCCCAGAGCAGGGAGGGGCTGCTCCTTGGGTCAAATCCTGTCAGACACGAGGGCTTCCTGGTGTGTGCAACAATCCCATTCTCTGAGAATAGAGTGAACTAAGACCTGGCTGTTGCGGCACAGGAGGAAGCAGGGCACAGGAGAGAGCTGACAGGGGTAGAAGAAAGTTCCGGATGTGTAAGATTAGGAACAGAATCATCCGTCAGTCACCAAGTGCTGGATGTTTTAGAGTTTGGATTTCTTTTTCTATCCCAGCCTAGTTTCACAGCAGACTTTTGGAATTACCATCTGGGGTATTTACGCACTTGGGTATTAGGTGCCCTCCCAGAAGAATCTGAAACAGCTTATCTCCTTAAGGTTAATGTGTTTGGGTCCTAAAATTCCCCCAAATGCATCGAGTCTTGTATGAGCCAACCAAAATTTCTCTTGGGAGATTGTCAGAGCAAATAAATAATCGGGGAGGGAGAGGCACGGTTAAGCCAGCGGACATTTGTGTCCAGGTGTATGGGCAACGTGTTTCTGCTTGTGACCATACTGGGGGGAAGGGCGTGACACTTCAAAAGATCATTTCTACAGGATTGTCCTAGAGAACAGGGCCTGATACACTGTTGACCAGAGCAAAGTCTCCCAGCCAGCGTGCTGTGGGCCTGTGAAAGGGACAGAGCATCTGGTGCCCTCTGTCACAAATATTATTTACCACGTGCGCCATGTTGGAAATCGTACACAGCCCCATCATACACCTCTCCAGCTCGATGGCTCCAGGGACCACTTCAGGGCGGGGACAAGAGCTCATTTGTATTTATGCCCTAAGAACAAGGCATCGTGCCTGGCATCTGGTAGGCACTAAATAAATGTAGAGCGGAAGTTGCAAGCACGCTTTTTTATAGATTCCTCCAAGTCATCTATTAGAATGTGGGGCCAGGAAAGATCAAGGACAGAACTATTGATCCTCCCGGTGCCAGGCTGACAATAATTTATTAATCCATATCGGAGGGACATTAAGTCTAAAAAGGAGGAGACTTTGCAGGACACAACAGTTTTACCCAAACACTAGAAAGTTTGTCCCAGGAGCAAGCTGGGATCCCGTGAGTGAAAAGTAGAGCAAAGGTGATGTTCTCCCAAGAACAGTATCATGGGTTAGGGCTTCGGGAAATGGGTGTTCCCATTGCTGCTGGAATAAGGGCAAATGCACAATTTTTTCTGGGACAGAATTTGGTAATAGGTATGAAAGTCTTAAATATGTGCCGAAACGTTGACTCGGGAATTTCATAACTAGATTTTGTCCGCTGAGATTTATCAGTGTCACAAAGATATGTGTACAAGGACGTTCAACACAATATTGGTTATGATAATGAACATTTAGAACAACGTGAACTTTTGACATAAATCATGATATATATATGTGTGTTCTTCATTGAGTGGAATATCATACAGCTGTTAAAATGGTGATGTAGAGTTATACTTATTTGAATGAAAATACGTTCGTGCTATATGGTCAAATAGAAAAAGCAGGATACAAGTGGTACAATTTTAATTTAATAGAAATACATTTGTGTGTATGCAGAGAGATATAGGGACAGAGGCAGAGAAATTCATGAAGAATAAATATCTGAATGCTGACAGTGGTTATTTGGATTGCAAGAATACGACTAATTTAACATCTTTGTTTTTGTTTTTTAATTTATTTGAGAGAGACAGCGTCAGCACGGGTGAGGGAGGAGCAGAGAGAGAGAGAGAGAGAGAGCGAGAGAGAGAATCCCAAGCAAGCTCCACCCTGCCATCACAGAGCCCAACATGGGGCTTGGACTCGTGAAACTGTGAGATCATGACCTGAGCCCAAACCAAGAGTTGGATGCTTAACGGGCTGAGCCAATCAGGCGCCTGTAACATTTTTGTTTTTATCTGTTATTTCTGAACCTTTAACTATGGATATGTGATACTGTGATACAAACCCTAATACCAAAGAAAGTTGGGACGGATAAAGACACACCCCTGCTGTTCACTAAGTCAGTAAGCTTTCTGCTGCCCGAAGTGCTCAGCTCGAGATGAAACGGTTTCATGGCTGGGTGTGGTAGGAGGAAAGCTGGAACAGAAGAGGCTAAAGCCTCTTCCAACTGTAGATACTCTGATTCCATGAAGGAAGACGGTGACGTTGGAAAATATGTTTAAGTGCTTCACACACTTCGTCAGGCAAACATGGTTTTGCAGAAATAGTATTTTAAAATTTTTTGCAAGGCTTTTTTGTTTTTGATGATGAGAATATCATTCAAAATCAGAAGTTATGGGGCGCCTGAGTGGCTCATTGGTTCAGCGTCTGACTGCGGCTCAGCTCATGATCTCGCAGTGCACCGGTTCGAGCCTCGCATCGGGCTCTCTGCTGTCAGCACGGAGCCCACATGGGACCCTCTGTCTCCCTCCCTCTCTGCCATTCCCCTGCTTGTTTGTGCTTTCTCTCTCTCTCTCTTTCTCAAAGATAAATAAAATCTTTTTAAAAATCAGAAGTTATGTTCTTAATATTTATTTGCCTCTTTCTACAACTTCTTAATCAGCAACACCGTAACAACTGGAATATTCTCATTTTGTTCACTGGTTTGGCACATAATACCTTTGTGTCTGGCGGTGAAAACAGAAATAATATGTGCCTCTCATCCCACTGGGCACAATGTAAGCTCCATGAGGCCAGGGATTTTATTTGTTTTGTTCCAGAGCCCAGAAGAGTGCCTGGCACACAGAAATCACCCAGTAAATATTTTGTGAATGAATAAATGAGCATTGGCACGGTAGAATAAGCAACTTGGAAGAAAACTGCTCTGCAAACACATGCTTTTGGCTGTATTCATTTTAATTCGTTAAAGCCAAAGGGGCGCCTGGGTAGCTCAGTCAGTTAAGCATCTGACTTCGGCTCAGGTCATGGTCTCACAGTTCATGGGTTCGAGCCCCGCGTCGGGCTCTGCGCTGACAGCTCAGAGCCTGGAGCCTGCTTCGGATTCTGTGTCTCCCTCTCTCTCTGCCTCTCCCCTGCTTGTGCTCTGTCTCTCTCTCTCTCTCTCTCTCTCAAAAATAAATAATAAACATTTAAAAACCCATGAATTTATAAACAGAATTCCCAAAGCAAACTTATTTTATGTAATCAATTTTTCAAATTACTAACATTCTTTGAAAACCAGGTATGGGGCACCTGGTGGCTCAGTCGGTTAAGCTTCCCACTCTTGATTGCGGCTCAGGTGATGATCTCATGGTTCGTGGGATGGAGTCCCCACCAGGCTCCTTGCTGACAGCATAGAGCCGGCTTGGGATTCTCTCCTTCTCTCTCTCTCTCTCAAAATAAATAAATAAACATTTTTAAAAAGCAGGTATGATCTTTATACAGCCATATATTAAAAAAATGAAAACCACAGAATATGTTCTAGATAAATACTGTTTGACAGAACTTTCTGCAACGAGAAATATTCTGTATCTGCACACGCCAATATGGTAGTCATTAGCCATATGAAGTATTGAGCACTTGAAAAGTCGCTAGTTGGGAACGAGGAGCTGAATTTTAAATCTTATTTAATGCTAATTCACACGAATTTTGTTAAAAATTTTTTTGATGATTATTTTTGCGAGAGAGAGACAGACAGAGCATGAGCAGGGGAGGGGCAGAGAAAGAGGAACGCACAGAATCCGAGGCAGGCTCCGGGCTCTGAGCTGTCAGCGGAGAGCCTGATGCAGGGCTCAAACTCACAAACTGAGATCATGACCTGAAGTCAGGCGCTTCGCTGACTGAGCCACCCAGGTGCCCCTAAGTCACGCAAATTTAACTGTGAATAGCCACATATAGCTGGTGGCTACTATATCGGACAGCGGAGTTCAAGGACAAACTTCTAATCTTGGTGCATGTGACAAGGAAAATACCTTGTTTTGACCAAGAGACTGTATAAAAGCAAGAAACCATTACTGTAGTTTACATTGAATCTTATGCTGAGAAATCAACCCAGGAAACCAGCATGCGTGACAATAAAGCATCTTTCATAGATTTTAAAAAGTTCTTTGCCCCATAGCCTTCCTAATCTCCAGAAGTACCGCTACATTCCGGACATTCCGCAAGTTTATTTGTTTCCAAAATCAGGTTTATAAAAGTTACAAAATCCAAAGCAGTGAGGTGTGCGTTTTTTTTTAAATTATTTTTTTTTAACGTTTATTTATTTTTGAGACAGAGAGAGACAGAGCATGAACGGGGGAGGGGCAGAGAGAGAGGGAGACACAGAATCGGAAGCAGGCTCCAGGTTCCGAGCCATCAGCCCAGAGCCCGGTGCGGGGCTCGAACTCACGGACCGCGAGATCGTGACCTGAGCTGAAGTCGGACGCTTAACCGACTGAGCCACCCAGGCGCCCCAAGGTGTGCCTTTTTTATTAGAATAAAAAGTGCAATTTGCATGCATAACCTTCTTTTATTCTAGACTGCCCTTTTCACTTGTTGACTACTATACGATAGTGCTTTGGTGATGTTAGATATACTGGTTTTTGTTCGTTTTGTTTTCATTTAAAGATCCCTGTGATATTATCTGCAGAGCAGATCCGGGCACGGGGGAACTGAGTGAATGTAGAACCGAGGCCATTGCTGAGAAGAGCCAGCCCACTCCCTTCCTCAGAAGCCTTCATGAAACATTCCTGCAAAGTGTTCTTCTTTAAATTAACCAACTATTTATCTTAATGCTTCATCTTATTGACGTGTAACTGTCCTGTGGCCATTCTCAGTGATATGGATGTTACTGTAGGTCAAAGAACAGGAAGCAATTTAGGAGAAAAACAAAAACGGAGGGAGAATGTAGTTTGTGAAATTTAACAAACAAACCAACAAAAAAATTGGGAGGGGCACCTGCGTGGCGCAGTCGGTTAAACATCTGACTTCATTTCAGGTCATGATCTTGGGGTCCGTGAGTTCCAGCCCCGTGTCGGGCCCTGTGCTGACAGCTCAGAGCCCGATTCAGATTCTGTGTTTCCCTCTCTCTCTGCCCCTCCCCCGCTCACTTACACTCTCTTTCTCAAAAATAAACGTTAAAAAAATGTTTTAAATTGTTGTGAGCTTTCTGAAGAATTATAACCAGTCGTTGAATGGGGTACAATCAGAAACCAGCTAAGCTTCAAACACGCGTTGTCTGGTCTCCTTTCCAGGAAACCAGAAGCCTTGGAGGTCTTCTCTGAGTCCTTCCGAAGCTTTATCTCAGTTTCTGCCCTGTCACTAATTCCTGTATCTCAGATTTAACTCTTCCTCTCCCCTGGCCACCGTCAGGGTCAAGAACTTCAACCCTGGATTAGAGACACTCTATCTAACCCTACTACCTTAGACCGAATGTTTGTCTCCCCCCAAATTCTTACGTTGAAATCTTAATCCCCAGTGGGATGGTATTATGAGGCAGGGCCTCCGGGAGGTGATTAGGTCCTGAGGATGGGGCCTCATGAACTGGACTAGTGTTCTCTTGTGAGACCCAGAGAACTCCCTCCCTCCTTCTGCCACGTAAGGACACAGTGAGGAGACGGCCCTTCTACGATCCAAGAAGCCCACCCTCAGCGGGGTCTCGATCATGGACTTCCAGCCGCCAGAACTGTGAGAGATAAACATCTGCTGTGTATAAGTCACCCAGTCTATGGTGCTCAGTTACTGCAGCCTGAATGGACTGAGGCACCTAGTTCAAAGGTCTTCCTGCATTCTGAACCCAGGTGAATGTCTCCGAAGCCGTGCTTTCATCATTTGCCAAGCAGAAGAATGGAATGAATGTTCTCTTCTCACCCAGGGGCTATAATGGCTTGTGTTACCTCTTGTGACAGGTCCCAGTTTAATCTCGGCAGTGTGATGTAAGAATGAATGAAAGATTGTCTTTGCTGGGAATCAAGAGTCCCATCCACCACAAACTGACATGTGTCCTTGGGTGAGTTACCTTATCCCCGGGCCTGAGATTCCTCATCTCTAAAATAACACCACGAGACTGGATAATGTTTAAATTCTCTTCTAGCTCAAATTTTAAGATTATTGCCGGTTCAGTCACCCAAGTTTCCAGGTCTGTCACGGTTTCATCCTATTCTCTCTAATCAAAAGTATCCTCTTGGGCCACCTGGGCGGCTCAGTCGGTTGAGCGTCCGACTTCGGCGCAGGTCATGATCTCACCGTTTGTGGGTTCAAGCCCCGCGTCGGGCTCTGGGCTGACAGCTCGGAGCCTGGCGCCTGCTTCAGATTCTGTGTCTCCCTCTCTGTCTGCCCCTCCCCCACTTGATTGAGAAATATGTACATAAATCTGTTGCAAACACATCTGAACAGGCCCTTGCATCAAGGTACAGAGTGGTTGAAGCTCCTCACGGCAGACAGCTGTGCCCTGCAAGCAGCCTGGTCGATGCCTTTGCTCAATGAAATTTCTTGTAATTTCAGTTCTTTTGCTGTCATTGCCACACATTGCAGAGTGTGTTTTTTTGGCAGAAGTTGTGCCTTTACAACAGTGGTTCTCAGGCTTTTTGGCCTTAAGGCCTCTTTATACTCTTAAAATTCGTTGGAACTCCAAAGGCTTTGGTTTATATGAGTTATAGCTTTATACTTCTGTACTGTTTTATAATTTTTAAAGGTATTAAATCACTTAAAAGCAGTAATAAATCTGTCATTTGTTAACATAAATGATGTATGTTTACAAAGAATAGCTGTGTTTTCCAAAACCAAAAACAGTTTGTGAGAAGAGTAGCGTTGTTTTACATGTTTGCAAATCTCTTCAATATCAGGCTTAATGTCTCTCTGATATCAAACAGCTGGATTCTCACATCTGCGTTCACTCTGTTGTAATATGTTGTTTTAGCTTAAGTATGTGGGGAAGAAAATCTGGCCTCATACAGATGTGTGTTTGAAGAGACCAGAGAATTCTCATAGCTTTTTCATAAGGTTGTGGGTATTTTCCTATGAAACCTCACCAAAAGCAGACATGAACAGTTTCCTGAGGTTAGCTGCAATGTGGAATCTGAAATTGTATCAGTGAAATTTCCCCCAGTCCATTGCATTAATCCTTTCTTTGGTCCATCTTGCATTTTTTTTTAATATCAAATTTATTGTCAAATTGGTTTCCATAAAACACCCAGTGCTCATCCCAAAAGGTGCCCTCCTCAATACCCACCACCCACCCTCCCCTCCCTCCCACCCTCCATCTACCCTCAGTTTGTTCCATCTTGCACTTTGAATGGATCTTGCATTCGTGCCCAGGCATAATTTCATAACGATCATGCAATGAGTATTTGGAAAGTATTGGTTCATTAAGTTGTGGAGGTCTTCTAAATACTGGCCGATTTCATTATATAATTTTAGCGCTGCTCTCCTCTGAAAGGTCTTTACGTACTAGGAAGCTGTCAGACTTATGATGTCTGATACAACATTTTTTAAAGTCGAATTTTTGCTTATAAAAGCTCAAAGGAACAAACACGTCAGTTGCTTTGGTGTGACAAGCTCACCTGGTTCATTTTGAAGAAAACACCTGCCAAGCAGTCAGGTCTGAACAACCATAGTCCTGCCCATAGGGGCAGTTGTCCTTTCAAGTAAAAAGAGTGTTCCATGAAGAGAGCAGTTAGTTCAGTCCACAACTCTAACAACTGTACAAGTGCTTTCCCTTGAGATCACCATGGTGATTGAATTGCAGCCGAAGTGCTTTGGGTGCACTTCCTGTTTCATCACACAGAATAGTCAAGAGACATGGTGAAAGGTCAAGATTTAATCTTTATCAAGGACATTCTCCTGGAAAAACTGGCCTTTTTTTTTTTTTTTTAACCCATGGTGGACAGAAGAATCCATGACTGCTGGTGCAGGCTGGTGCCACTGCCACACCTCATACGAAAGCAGTAGCAGTTTCACCCCCTTGCTTTTGTGGCATCCGTGCAAGTGGCAACACCGCGAAAACGGCAGATAACGTTTAACATTATCGTGATAATAATTTTGACGGTGCAGACCTCCTGAGAGGGCCTGGGAGACCCCAGGGGACCATGTCCTCACACTTTGAGAACAGCTGCTTTACATTCTGTTATGGGATGGAATTGTTGTGTTCCCCATAAAATTCACATGCTGAAACCCTGGTCCCAATACCTCAGACTGTGACCGTGTTTGGAGATAAGAGGTGACTGAAGAGGTGATTAAGTTGAAACGAGACCCTGCGGGTGGCGCTAATCCAATCTGACCGGTGTCCTTAGGAGAAGAAATCAAGACCCACGGGGGAGGTGCACGCGCGGAGGGACGACCACGTGAAGAGGAAGCGAGAGGGTGGCCACGTGGCAGCCACGGAGAGAGGCCTCGGAGGAAACCTCAGAGTTTTGACCTTGGACTTTCTGCGAAAGTCAACTTCCGCTGTCTCAGCGGCTCAGCGTGCTCTTCCGTTCTGGCCGCCCTAGCAGGCTAACGCGGTCCTTCTCGTGTCCATCCTGGGTGTCAGATGTCTGAAAGCCATCCCCCCCCCCCTTTTTGTAAGTTTATCTATTTTTGCCAGAGACAGAGTGCGAGCACGAGCGGGGGAGGGGCAGAGAGAGAGGGAGACGCAGAATCCGAAGCAGGCTCCAGGCTCCGAGCCGTCAGCACAGAGCCCGATGCGGGGCTCGAACCCACGAACCGTCGGTCGCTTAACCGACCGAGCCACCCAGGCGCCCCTCCCCTCCTTCTTAATCTGGCAGGTCCGCTCAGATGCGCGTGCGAACGCGTCCCCGGCCCCTGCGCCAGAGCCCGCCAGCTCTCCTGTGTCCTGATACCGCACTGGTCCCTGGTCCACATTTTCACCCTGGCCTGGGCGTTTTTCCATGCACACACCTGCTTCTTTGCTTGATTATGACCTCCGTGTCTTCTCTGTAGCCTGGGGACCCAGAGCAGTGCTCTACCCGTATCTACTCGTGAGTGGTCGCCGTTCATCCTTTCCTTGTGTGAATTCAGCAGCTCTCAGAGGCAAATCTCCCTCTCTTCCGACAGATCGTTACTCCAGGATCTCCTGACCCATAGCCACCACTTGTGCAACATTACTTTGGGTGCATTTTGAGCAAATTTTTAAAAATCAACGTATTATAAGAATATGCTACTCTTCCTCACGTCTATATTAAACATTGGGCCACAATCAAGCTTTCCTCGGGCACAGTTTGAAAAGAAATTTTAAAGTTTCATTTCTCATTAACACTCCCATTTCATTCACTCCTTTTTTAATAATTACAATGATCTCACTTACATTTTCCCCCCAAAGATAGTTCTTCTTTGTTCCTTAGGCAAACGTATAGTTCTGTATCGATGATAGTATGTTGGCTTTGTGTTTTCTATAAATTCATTCATTTGGTCCAGAACTACTCACTAAGTGCCTTCTCTATGCCAGGAACAATTTTAGGTGAGAGGAATATAACAATGAACTAAACAAAATCTGTACCATCAGGAAGCCTATGATCTAGTGAATAAAATGTGATTTATCAAACTACTTTGGTATAAAATTCAAGGCTATGTCTTTTGTCTCCTGAGTATACGTTTTAAAAACTTCTCCCTGAATCTTTAGCAGTAAGCATGTTACTGGCAAAGGTAGTTTTTTGGGGCTATCTTATGTAGATGCCAAGGATGTCATTGTTACGCATTGTGTCCATTAAAAAAATATGAGGCCACAGCTTCACAGTAATTTAATCGTTCTAAAATCCCACTACTACCTTGAGAAAGAAGAGACTGGGCAGTATGGGCAAAGTTCATGTGCAATTGCACACGATTCTCCAGAACTCAATTCCAATAACCGAGAATGATTTTGTGATGATTTGGGATCGTCCCAAAAGATGTCACTGTTTCTATTGAATGGGACACTCCAGAACTCGACACAGTAATTTTAAAGGGAGTGATTTTTAAACTGAGCAAATCTTATGGAAATAACTATCAGAGGAAAATGAGCCTTCTTCTATCTGTCCCTACTCATCACAATTTAATTATAGAGGATCAGATAAGACACTTAATAGACAGATGTAATTAGTGTCATTAAAGTGTCTTTCAGTAGTAATGGAAAGAGAAAGAACAATCTGACAAATTACATATAATGACTCTCCCGTCCTTATTTTTTCCAACGAATTCACAGCTATCACCCTAACTTTCCCAATCCTTCCTTTGCATGTTGGCCGGAATTCAGATTACTTATGTGAAACCAACAGCTAATCCCCAGACACAGGGGTGAACTTAAATCATATACCACTGTGACAAGGCCATTTCACTCCCTTGGTGATTGGTGACTTTCCTATGATGCTTTTGAGTGAGAATAGAGCCAATATTCTCACTACGCTGCTTCTGTGACATACGCTGATGACAGACAGTGGTTTGATAATGGACTGTCCATCCAGTCACTACCAGACGATTCCCACCATCTCCCGGGACCTTCAAAGCGGGTCCGTGTATCCTGTAGGATGCATAAAGAACTCCACAGGAAGGAAATAATAGAACTTCTGCTTATCCCTTAATTTTTAGCTCATTCTTTTGTGATTTCTATTTTTGTGTCTGCTTCATAACATATGTACCATACAGGAGTTTATGTCTGTAATTTATAAGTAAAGAAATGCATTCGACAATGCATGCTCAAATGTCTTATCGATGGAGCCTGCGATCAGAAAGGTTCGAAGACACCGTTCTGAACAGCCAGGATGGAAATATCTCAATAAAACAGGGTGAACAAAATCCTAGGGATGCCAGAACATGAGCAGCAGACCACTGTGCCTTCCCTATCTTGGAAGAGTATGGGGTCGAACAGTGTGGTGGGAAAATGCGGCTGACTGTCCTTAGGGGCCGGTGCTCTCGTTGGTAGAGCTATGGAAGGTCCCCCGCCAGGAGCTCCACTATCCGGTCGCACGGCCTGTTGCATTCAAGGACTTCCTGGTACTTCCCAAAGCCTGCTGGCTCTTGTGTCCTCCTGTCCCACAGGGTCTCTGCCTGTGCGAGTGCCCCTGGGGGTTGGCGGGGGCCAGGGTGGGGGTGACTACAGAGCACCCCAGGCTGGGCTGGCCCCACAGCTGAAGTCCACGGGCTGCCGGCCCCCACGGAGCAGAGGCAAAGCATCTCTGCCCTTTTCAGTCTCCAGGGAGCATCCCCAGCCAGCTGTGTGTGCCCCCAGTTGTAGTGAAATACCCCTTTGGCTTCTCACTTGAGGTACAAGATCACTCTGGTGGTTGCCCCGAGGGACACACAGCTTGCTGTGTCCAGACACACCCATCACCTCTGACACTAACTTTAAAAAATCAGTTCTGGGGCGTCTGGGTGGCTCAGTCGGTTGGGCGGCCGACTACGGCTCAGGTCGTGATCTCGCAGTCTGTGAGTTCGAGCCCCGCGTCGGGCTCCGTGCTGACAGCTCAGAGCCTGGAGCCTGCTTCCGATTCTGTGTCTCCCTCTCTCTCTCTGCCCCTTCCCTGCTCGTTCTCTCTCTCTCTCTCAAAAATAATAAACATTAAAAAAATTTTTTTTAAATTAGTTCTGCTTGCTGGCCCTTTCCCAGAGGAGTCTCACCAGATTGCCTAAAACAGCCAGTTAGTGCAAAGAATCCTTCCTAAGCCAAAACCCCTCAGGTCCCCGGGGTTACTGTAGAGCATCCACATTTGACCCCAAGGGCGGATCTTCCTGTTAGGTCAGCCAAGCCTTGAACACTTCCCAGAAAATTCTTTGTCTTACTGCGTGCGTTCAGTTTCCTCAAAATGAGCTGTTGACTACTCCTCTTATGGGAGAACATGATTACCTCCTCGAGAGAAAGAGATTTCACGTTCTCTGATCTTTCTCAGGTCATACATTTCTCTCTTTTGTCCATCTCCCGGCCTCCAAACAACCACTTTAAAACATTTGTTTACTTCTAGTTCTAAGACACCTGTTCCGGCCTCACCATGGCCTTGGGGTCCTGATAGAAAGGGACAACGTTCTGAGTAGCTGTCACTTGCTTTTAGTTTTAGTTCTTAAAATGCCTTACGCTGGCAGTGACACAGTCATTCAATTATATCAGAGTGTGTTCTGTTCTCTGGAAAGACGCATGAATTTAACCTCTCTAGCCTTCCAAACCTTCTCTTCCTCTTCTCTCTTTGTAGCTGGAGGGAAGACTTCCCTCTCCTCGTGCCTTCTGACTCATTGAGACATATTTGTCGCGCGAGTGTGTGACACACGGCGTATCTCCCTCAGCTCTCAGAATGCCTGTGAGAGTTTTTACCAATGAGCCGCTCCATGACGGCATGCCCCAGATCTTTCTCTTTGCTTCCTCCAGATCCCAAAGATCCAGCTGATGCAATAAGGGGTTCTGTTTATCCGTGAGGCCCACAAAAGGTAGCGTCACGGTAAAAGAAGATGAAAGAGATAAGCGTTGAAAACACAGAGGTTTGAAAGGTACGCGAAACGGTAAAATACAAAATTCGTCATCAAAGACGAGAAAATCCCCCATGGCGGATCATTGCCTGCTCTGCGAGCCCTTCCACCTCCGTGCCGTTCACCTCTTTTCTCCTAAAGCCCTCGCTTCCTTGTGCTGTAGGTGTTTGTTCACATGGCCTGTTACATTGGATTTCGGTTACTCCGGGAGAAAAACTCGACTTGGTTTGTCTCCGCGTCTCCAGCCCCCAGTGTGGTGTTTAGAACATGGTGGATGTTCCATAAAGGTTTATTAATGGGAAGGGGAAGGGAAAGTGTTTCTGAGAAGAGAAGAGAGAGAGCCTATTGAGAGAGAAAATTGGAATCTATCTAGCACATTAACTAAAAGGAAACAATGGGTCTCTGTGCCATAGAAAAGTTTATTCTATGCAGCCGTCATGTCACGTTTTCCCTCTGGCTTATTGGAAAGGTACCGGGAATGACCCACGGAATTGGGCTGGGGGCGACAGAGTGGGGAGTGAGATTCATTGCAGATGGTGAATTTTAGAGAGGTGTTTTTCACACAGATAGTGTCTGATAGCCTGTGAAAATGAAAGCAAATGAAATCAATCACCACGCGTGAATTGCCTCTGAATCGACTCGGAATGATGTGGAGATATTTTGAGAATTAAAGATGAGTAAAAGAATAAGCCCAAATGGGCAATTTACTGGCCTCTAATAAGAACTGGAGGCAAGACAGGGTCGACCTACAATCATTACCTTCCTCCTCCTCCTCCACACCGTCATCAGACAGAAAAACACGTTGGTGTCAGCACACGGGCAAACATCCACATTAGAAGACGCATTTTGGAGACAGATGCCCCTTTCATCATTAGCTTCAAGAGGCAAATGAGGTAAATAGGTAATGAGACGGAGCTCGGTGCTTGTCTTACACTGTGGTTTTAGTATAGCCATTATTGAGCACCTCCATTAATAGAAGATTCCCCAAAGGGTTAGTGTTCTGTTAGCGTGGAAGAAGATGGAATTCAGGATTTTTATATCTTCTGGAACAGATGGTTATAACTTAAACTTCAGGAAACACAAGAAAGAAGAAACGCAGTGAAAAACCTTAAAGTCCTAGTTTCTTATTTTCCAGGCCAAACCCTGCAGTATAATTGTATAAATAGTTCTGAGACTCTCTTCTATTTTTCTCCTTCCTGGAGATAATCCGCAAAGTGTCTGTCTGGACACATCTAACGGTTAGCCAGATGGCATCCTGAGACTCGCTTTTCTCAAAGTCTGAGATCTCGTCAGATGCGCTGGAATGATCTTGAGCTGGTGGAGGGGAAGCAGTGTTAAGTACCGAAGCTGTGGAATGGAAGGAAGGGAAGAGTGTCAAAGGATGCCAAGGAAGGAATATTTACTTTAAAAGGCAGAAGGAACATTTGAGGGTGATGTGAGAAAAACCTTATATGTATTAAGTCTGCCAGGATCCTGGTGACGCAGTGTTGCCCTGAGCTAATCTTAACACTATCAACATATCTTAACAGCAGAGTAAATGCTATATTAGGGCTTATAAATATTTCACAATCAGGCTTGTTAACTGCAAGACTTTCCTTGCAGATTTGAAGTTGAACAGCTTTAGAAAGAAATCATAATGGCTTTAAGCAAAGCTGATGTGCCTTTGCATCAGCGACAGCCAGATGCTGTTCTGGGACACCCCAAACCTCACTTCAGACCCATGGGCCAATGCTGAAAATTCACCCAGAGCTTCAGTACTTTGACTGAAGGCTCCTCTCTGCGTCAAAACACACCCTCCCTAAACACCACTTTTTCATTCCCACTCTCGCAGATATTACAGTCAAAATAAGCTGCAGACCAATCACTTAGAGATTGGCGAACGCACTTCAGTAGGTCCTGAGCATAAGTTTGTTCAGTTCAATGTTTTTAATACATTCACAGATTTTGTGCAACTCTAGCTCTTTTTATGGCTGAGTCATATTCCATTGTACAGAGATATCACATTTGTTTATCCATTCGTGCGTTGGCAGACATTTGCATTGTTTCTACCCGCCGTGACTACTGTTGCCATGAACATTCACGTACCAGAATTTGTTTGAATACTTGTTTTCAATTCTTTTGAGTATATATCAGGAGTGGAATTGCGGGGTCATGCAGTAATTCTATGTTTAGCTTTTTGAGGAACTGCCAAACTGTTTTCCAGAGTGGCTGCCCTATTTTTACATTTCCACCAGCCATGATGAGTGTTCCAATTTCTCCACATCTGCACCAACACTTGTTTTCTGTTTTCTTTTGTTTTATAATAGTCATCCTAGTTGGTATAAAGAGGTATCTCACTGTGGTTTTGATTGGCATTTCCATTATAACCAATGATGTTTAGCATCTTTTCAAGTACTTTTTGGCCATCTGTATATGTTCTTTGGAGAGATGTCTATTCAAGTCCATAGCCCATTTTTAAGTTGGGTAGTTTGTCTTTTAGTTGTTAAATTGTAAGAGTTCTTGGGGGCACCTGGGTGGCTCAGTTGGTTGAGTGTCCGACCTTGGCTCAGGTCATGATCTTGTGGTTCATGGGTTCAAGCCCCGTGTTAGGCTTGGTGCTGACAGCTCAGAGCCTGGAGCCTAGTTCAGATTCTGTGTCTGTCTCTCTCTCTCTGCCCCTCCCCCTCTGTTTCTCTCTCTCTCTCTCTCTCTCTCTGTCTCAAAAATGAATAAACATTAAAAAAGTTTTTTAAAAATTATCGACTGGTGGTCTGTCTTGTTTCACCTTCTGCTCCAACACAGTTAACATTTTTTCAGAATTACAGAAAAAGGAATCTTAATGAAATTGAAGAAAAAAAAAAAAAAGGTTGGAATTGAATGGAAACAAAACTATAAGATGTAGTCAAAGATGTACTTAGAAAGAAATTTATAGACTTAAATGCATGAATTAGAAAAAAAAAAGCTGAAAATCCAATGACCTAACTATCTCAAGAAGTTCAAAAAGAACAGCAAATTAAACTCTAGGAAAGTAGAAGAAAAAAATAAAGAGTATGAATTAACAAAATGCAAAACAAATGTACAACACAGAAAACCAACAAAGCCAAAAGTTGGCTCTTTGGCAAGATGAATAAATGGGATAGATCTCTACCAAAACTGAAAAAGAAAAAAAGAATAGTCACAAATCATTTATATTAGGACTGAAAAGGGGACGTTGCTAAAGATCTTACAGACTTGGAAAAGGTAACATAAAAGATCATGAATACCTTTATAACAATAACTAAGAAAATTTAGATCAAGTGGATAAATTTCTAAGCAAATATACCTTACCCAAACTGATACAAGATGAAAGAGGAAATCTAAATCTAATATCTACCCAGGAAACTGAATTTAAACTTTGGTTCAAAGAAAAATCTAGGGTTACCTGGCATCACTGGTGAAGTCTTTCATATATTTAAGAAAGAAGTAATTAAATACACCTAATTGAAAAAGGACAATAAAGAGTGAATGAATATAAAAGGTAAAATAATAAAATTTCTGGAGGATAATATAGTAGAAAACCTGATGACCTTGGAGTAGACAAAAATTTCTTTAAAAAAATTTTTTTTTTAATTTTAGGCAGGCTACACACCCCACATGGGGTTTGAACTCACAACGCTGAGGTCAAGAGTCGTATGCCCTACCAACCGAGCCAGCCAGGCACCCCAAGAGTAGACAAAGATTTCTTAAGTAGGAAACAAAAGGCACTAATACTAAAGAAAAGACCATACCATAGTTAAGAGCTTGTTCATCAGACAAGAAACCATGGAAAGAATGAAAAGGCAAGCTTCGTGGCAAGAAAGGATATTTCCAATACATAACATTTTACAAAGTACATACTCTCTCCCAGAATATATAAAGAACTACAGATCAATTTTTTAAAGTACAGAAAACAATTTAAAAATGAGCAAAGGATTGATAAGTATATGAATAAATGATTAACTTCATTAGTCATCATGGTAACACTATCAAAGCCACGACATGATATACCTCATCGTACCTATCAGAATGGCTAAATAGAAACAAAACTGAATAACTGATGAGACTACAGATTGGTAAAGATGTCAAGCAACTGGAACTCTCATATGCTCTAAGAGTACAAATTAGTAAAACTACTTTGGAAAACCATTTGGTAATTTCTGCTAAAATTGAAAATATGCAGGGCACCTGGGTGGCTTGGTCGGTTAAGCGTCCAACTTCAGCTCAGGTCATGATCTCACCATTCGGGAGTTCAAGCCGCACGTGGGGCCCAGCGCTCACAGCTCAGAGCCTGGAACCTGCTTGGGATTCTGTGTCTCCCTCTCTCTCTGCCCCTCCCCCACTTGCACTCTGTCTTTCTCTCTCTCAAAAATAAATACACATTTAAAAAAATTAAGCAAAGGGGTTCCTGGGTGACTCAGTCGGTTAAGCTGCCGACTTCGGCTTGGGTCATGATCTCACAGCTTGTGGGTTTGAGCCCTGCATCAGGTTCTGTGCTTAGAGCCTAGAGCCTGCTTCAGATTCTGTGTCTTCCTCTCTCTCTGCACCTCCCCCACTCACACTGTATCTCTCTCTCTCAAAAAAATAAATAAACACTAAAAAAAATTTTTTTTAATTAAGAAAATATGCACACCCCACAATGCAGCATTTTCACACCTAGGTACGTTCCCAACAGAAATGCATAAGTGTGTGTACGAAAAAAGACATGTTTCAGAATGGTCATAGCAGTGTTCCTCATGATTGCCATAAATTGGAAACAACCCTAAATATCCACCAACAGTAAGAGTGACATACTCATGCAAAGGAACATTGTGATAGCAATGAAAATGAACTATTGTTGACGAATGTCACAAGCATAATACTGAGCAAAAGAAGCCAGATCACCAAGAGTATATATGGTAAAATCTCATTTAATTTGCACACAAATATATATATATATATATATATATATATATAAAGGTCAGAACACATGGGCAAAACTAATCCATGATGTAGAAGTCAGGATAGTGGTTACCTGTGGAGAAGTCGTTCCTGGGAGGACAGGGAATGCACTGGAAGATTTTGGGGTGCTCAGAATGTCCTACTTCCTGCTCTGGGTAGTGGTTCCCTTAGTGTGTTTACTTTGGGAATTCAACAAGTTGTGCATTTGTAAGCTCTATACTTTTCCATATATTGTGTTTCCATTAAAAATATTTAAAAACAGGGGCGCCTGGGTGGCGCAGTCGGTTAAGTGTCCGACTTCAGCCAGGTCACGATCTCGCGGTCTGTGAGTTCGAGCCCCGCATCAGGCTCTGGGCTGATGGCTCGGAGCCTGGAGCCTGTTTCCGATTCTGTGTCTCCCTCTCTCTCTGCCCCTCCCCCGTTCATGCTCTGTCTCTCTCTGTCCCAAAAATAAATAAAAAACGTTGAAAAAAAAAAATTAAAAAAAAATATATATATTTAAAAACATAAAAATAGAACTACCCCATGATCCAGCAATTGCACTATTGGGTATTTACTGAAAGGATACAAAAATACAGACTTGAAGGGTATTTATGGTAGCCCAATGTTTATGTAAGCACCATTATCAACAATAGCCAAACTATGGAAAGAGTCCAAATGTCCATCAACTGATGAATGGGCAAAAAAGATGTAATACACACACACACACACACACACACACACACACACACACACACACAGGAATATTACTCAGCCATCAAAAAGAATGAAATCTTGCCATTTGCAACTATATGGATGGAGCTAGAATGTATTATGCTAAGCGAAATAAGTCAATCAGAGAAAGACAAATACCGTATGATTTCACTCATATAAGGAATTTAAGAAACAAAACAGACGAAATATGGGAAGGGGGATAGGAAGAGGAGAGAGGGGGATAAAGACTGGAAGAGACTTGTAATGATAGAGAACAAACTGAGGGTTGATGGAGAGAGGTGGGTGATGGGTACTAAGGAGGACACTTGGGATGAACACTGGGTATTGTATGTAAGTGATGAATCACTGAATTCTACTCCAGAAACCAATATTGCCCTGTATGTTGCTAACTAAAATTTAAATTAAAAAATATTTATGGGGCACGTGGGTAGCTCAACTGGTCGAGTGTCCTACTTCGGCTCAGGTCAGGATCTCACGGTTTGTGGGTTCAAGCCCCACGTAACTCTGCTGATGGCTCGGAGCCAGGAGCCTGCTTGCGATTCTGTGTCTCCCTTTCTGTCTGCCCCTCCCCTGCTCACACTCTGTCTCTCTCTCAAAAAATATATAAATGTTAAAAACTTTTTTTCAAATATTTAAAAACAAACAAACAAACAAACACACAAACAAAACTTCCTTTTGGCCCTCTGTACCTTGGCTCCCAGGACTTGAGTTTGGGAAAGTTGCTGTTAGCAAATGTGAGTCTCTCTTCGTCTGTTGCCATGTTGCTTTCCTTTTGTCCCAAGGCAGATTACAGACAAAAAATCAAGCCCTCACTTGAGAATGTATTCAAAGCTTCTCCTTCATCGTGTTTCTCCCCTGCTTATATTTTCTCCAATCCCTTTTTTTAAAAAAAATTTGAATGTTTATTTTTGAGAGAGACAGAGTATGAGTGGGGGAGGGGCAGAGAGAGAGGGAGACACAGAACGCAAGGCAGGCTCCAGGCTCTGAGCTCTCAGCACAGATCCCCACGAGGGGCTCGAACTCACAAACTGCGAGATCATGACCTGAGCCAAAGTGAGACTCCTAACTGACTGAGCCACACCAGGTGCCCTTGTCCAAACTCTTGATGTACTTACGCCTCCTTTCTGTGTCTTAGTCTTTTGCTCCCGCGCTACTCTCCCCTTCCTTTCTCTCTCCCTCTCCACCCCTGTCCCCCTTCCTCCTCTTCTCCTCTGTCATTGCTTCCCATTTCTTATTTTTACTCCCTTCCTGAAGGAAGTATGTACAGGGCAGGGGCGGGAAGTGTGCTGCTTTCATTGCATAAGATTTTACATTCTTCATTTTCCTGTTGAAAAGCAGGTAAATTGAAAATACTTACTTTCCATAAGAAGCATTGTCATGTTCAGGTTTTTCCCATTTTAGCTTTCCAAGTGGAAGGCTGCTAAAATACAAATAATTGGAAAATGTTCCATCTATTATAAATGATTGCCTCTGGGTGTGGCAAGATAATAGGTGATTTTTATTTTCATGGTTTTTTTTTTACAAGTAGTCTTTTTTAATTTTTTTCATGTTTATTTATTTTGAGAAAGAGAGAAAAAGCAAGCAGGGGAAGGACAGAGAGAGAGAGAGAGAGAGAGAGAGAAAGGGAGAGAGAGAATCCCAAGCAGGCCCCGCACGGTCAGCATCGACCGTGAGATCATGACCTGAGCCCAAATTAAGAGTTGTACACTTAACCGACTGAGCTACCCAGGTGCCTCTATTTTCGTTTTTTTTTAAATATGTATATTTTTAAAAATATTTATATTTAAATATATTTCTGTATTCTGTTACCAAAACGTTAGTAACAAATTGCCACATCAACTCTGTCAGGCTTCATATTTCGTGAATTTTGGAGATTAAATGTTGTAGAAACAACAGAAACTTGAACCCATTCTATTTCTCCTCTGGTGTTATGGAACATAATCGTGTTCTTTTGACTTTTTCTTGAGTTGTTGATCGGGGTTGCCAGGTGAAATACAGGAGGCCCAGTTATACCTGAAGTTCAGATAAGCAATAAGTTTGGGGCATCCATGAAAAAAATATGCACGTTTTGTATTTTTATTTGCTAAACCTAGCCGCCTTAACATTGATGGATCTCTTCCTGTGAGTCCCCATCCTCACTAGAAAAAGAGGTTCACTACCCCTGCTAAGTAGGAAATTGGTAGGTAGGCAGTGTGAGGTCATGTCAAGCTTTAGGCAGAATTGTTCTTTAGGTTTGTTTTTGTTTTTTTTTTTTTTTACATTTATTTATTTTTGAGAGACAGAGGGAGACAGAGTGTGAGCGGGGGAGAGGCAGAAAGAGGGAGACACAGAATCCGAAGCAGGCTCCGGGTTCCGAGCTGTCAGCACAGAGCCCGATGCGGGGCTGGAACTCATGAGCAGTGACATCATGACCTGAGCTGAAGTCGGATGCTTCACCAACCGAGCCACCCTGGTGCCCCTTGTTCTTTAGGTGTTTCTAATGATGGATTCTCTTATCGTGCTGCTCACCAACCAGAACTTACTGTAAGCGCTAAGCAGTGATGGAAACATCTACAGAGAGGAGAGGTCTTGGGAGTCAGGTATACTTGCGTTCAAATCATAGCGTCATCTTTTATTTGCTGGATAACATTGGGCAAGCAACTCAGTGTTCGTGTGTAAAATAGTAATGTGATTATCACAAGCCTTCCATGTTATTGTAAACACGAAAGAAAATAATATATGCGAATTACTTAGCACAGTGCCTGCCATCAAGTTCTACACAAACAGTTCTTGTTAATTAAAAAAAAAATTTTTTTTTAATGTTTAATCTTTTGAGAGAGAGACAGAGCATGGGTGGGGAAGGAGCAGAGAGAGAGAGGGAGACACAGAATCTGAAGCAGGCTCCAAGCTCTGAGCTGTCAGCACAGAGCCCGACGCGGGGCTCGAACCTCAAGATCATGACCTGAGCCGAAGTCGGATGCTTAACTGACTGAGCCACCCAGGCGCCCAAGTTCTTGTTAATTTTTAAAGACACAATGTTTCTTTCCTTTGTACCATCAAGGAAAGGACGGAAGACAAGTGCACAAGGACTCCAATACAAGACGTACGTGATGTGGGTAGAAAGAGGGAAGGCACGGTGTTACGGAAGTTGGAGGAGAGAGGGAACCTCTGTTCTTGACATCAGGAACTCACCCAACACCTGAACACGCACTAGGATGGGGGGGGAGCTACAGACGGAGTGGGCCTGGATTACAGAATTTACAGGAAGGCCATTCTAGATGGGGAAAATGGATTGAACCAAAGCATGAGGATTGGATAGAGGGTGTATACAGGGAAGAGCGAATGACTTAGTTTGAAGAGAAGGAAGAGTAAGGAAAAATGTCAAGAGATCTGGTGGCTCTAAAACGGGACCCAGGGGTCGGATCTTCATCACACATCCACGGCGGTGCTGGTAGAGGTGCCTTGGCAGAGACAGGATAAGACACTCAAAAGACCATTCTGCAACAGTGCATAGAAAGGATTGAAAGGGAGACTTCCTAGCTGCTGGGGGAAAGGGTGCTGAGTTCAGGAGCCATTGAAATAATGCTAATTTCATGATTCCCCTGCTTAAAACCCTCTAGTGGCTCCTCATGCAGGAACAAGTCCAAAATGCTTCAGGTGGAGTTTTAGGGGGTGCCTTGCTTGGGTAGTGCAAAAGCCCTGAACTTTCTGCCTTCTGCCTACGCCTCTTGCTGGTTTTGTGGTATCTCTGTGCTCGGGCCACATGGGTCCCCCCACAGCTCCACCGGGTGTCCGGGCTATCCTGTTTCAGCCATCACGTTGGCCGTTCCCTCTTCCTGACACTCTTCTCCCCGCACGTGGCCCGGGCATCCCCCGCTCGGCATTCAGACCTCAGTTTGGCTGGCCCTCCCGCCAAAGCTGTCCCTGAGCCTCCAGTCCAGTTAGGCCCACCAGGTACACGTTCCCCGAGCACCTACAGTTCTCCTGGGCACACCTGTCATCATTTACATATTTATAATCTTACTGCGCCTAACCTTAGGAGGGCAGGGACGCGGTGGGCTCACAAACCACTCACCAGGTTCAAATGCATAGCAATAGGCTTTCAGCAACTGCTTGTTGATTGCCGAACCCAGTGAACAGTAATGAGATCCTTCCACTAGGATGATGGCAATGGACATGATGGAGAGGAGAGGGGAAATAAGAATTTGTAAGTCCTTGCCTGTCCCTCTCCAAATTGAATGCTCTAGAATAGGCGGTCAGTAGACCACGGATGAGACCCAACCGGGCCTGCTGCCTATTTTCATAAATGCGGTTTTACGCTCATTCGTGCAGGTATTGTGTGTGGCTGCTCCCTTGTTGTGCCAGAGGTGGGTACTTGCAACAGATAAAGCCTACAAAGGCTGAAAATATTTACCGCCTGGCCCTATGCCAACAAAGTTTGCCAGCCTCCGCCCTGGAAGAAAGACTGCATAGAGCTTCGCCGTATTAACAACAGTGGTTATTGTTACATGGCAGGATTAAAGATGAGTTTTATATTCTTCTTAATATCCCGCATTATTTATACTTTCTACAAAGAACATATATTTTTATAATCAGAGAAACAATAAAGGTTATTAAAAATCAGAGTGCCCTGCTCATTCTTTTTGGTTTTTTATTTGTAAGTGTTTTATACTTTTTTTTTTTCTTTTCAGGAAAAAAATCTGTTCATCAGAGCAATTTGCTTTGCTAGCCTTGGGAGAACATAGTCAGACAGCCCTAAGAGCTAGAGGAAATTCCTGTTCCCCCCATTTCCTACACCACCGGGACTATGCCTTTCTGCTCTTTTAGGAGTCTGGCCTTTGATTCAGAGGATCAAGCTGAACGTTTGCACAAAACTTGGCTTTTCCAGCAAACATGCACCTGTCACACGCTTCACATGTCTCTGCTCAGCATCTTTATGAGGGTACCAGTTAAGAGCTAACAGTATTCTGATTGAGAAACGTTTTCTATATTAATAACAATTATTAATATTAATGAAAACTGTAAGATACAGACATAACTCTGATTGAAGATTTACTTTAAAGTCTTAGCAGATGACTTTAATTAAAACAGAAAAGGAGGGCGCCTGGGTGGCTCAGTCAGTTAAGCATCCAGCTTTGGCTCAGGTCATGATCTCACGGGTTGTGAGTTTGAGCCTCACATCCGGCTCTGGGCTATCAGTGCAGATCCTGCTTCGGGTCCTCTGTCTTCTTTCCTCTCTGCCCCTCCCCCGCTCTTTCGCTCTTTTTCTCAAAAATAAACAAACATTAAAAAAATTTTTTAAACAGAAAATGTATAGCCCAGATCTTTAAACATCTCGTAAAGAAAAACGAGGTCAAATTTCCCATTTATTTATTTATCTACCTATTTATGTTTTCTTTTTTTTTTTGAGAGAGAGAGAGAGAGAAAGCACACGCATGTGCACACACCCGAGCTGGGGAGGGGCAGAGAGAAAGGAGAGAGAATCCCAAGCAGGCCAGCACTGTCAGCTCAGAGCCGGATGTGGGGCTCGATCTCAGGAACCATGAGGTCATGACATGAGCTGAAATCAAGAATTGGACGTTTAACCAACTGAGCCACCCAGGAGCCCCTCAACTTTCCCACTTAGACACCCCTCTCCTTCCTTTCCTTCCAAAAAGTCTCAAAGTGATTTAAATAGATAATTACTACAGAAATTTTCTGCTTCTAATTTTCCATTAGAATGAAAGCTCTGAGAACAAGGACATCGTCCGCATCATTCGTGACTGCTTGTTGGCACACAGAACCATAAGATGCACACAGGAGATGCCTGATAATAAATATTTGTTGAATCAATGAGTATAAGAGAAATAGGTAAGAAAACACTGGTTCCTGGGCAGAGTGGCCTTTTGCAAAACATAAGATGAATGCACGCTTTTAAAAACACTTAGAAAACTGAGAAAAGGAAAAAGAAGGAGAAAAAACTCCGCTTGACCTGAAAGGTGTCATGGTTATTTGGTTGCATTGTTTCCTCCTTGTTTCCATGTACATCATTTTTCAATGTCGTGTTCACCGTGTGTATACACAGTTGTCTTCCTTTTAAGGTGAATCTTACAGTGTGAGGATTTTCCACGTAATTTCAAAGTCTTTAGAGACACTAATTGTAACGATTATATGATACAGTGATGGAATTGCATTGCTTCCTCAGTAATTCCCGGTTTCTCTTCCTTTGCAATTATAAATAATGCTGCAATAAATACCTTTGTGCATTTGGCCATTTTTGAAAGAAAGCACTTGACAAGTGATACATCAGCTCAGAGAGCCTAGGTTATGCTACAGTAACAGGTAACCCCCAAATCTCTGTGCTTTCAACAACGATGGTTTATTTATTGCTCACGCTGGATGTCCACTACAGAAATGGAGAATCGGAATGAAGTCTTACAAAACTTAAGTTCCCCTCCATTCGGTTCAAGACATAGTTGTTGAGTGCGTGTTATAAGGCTCATGGCTAGCCCTGAATGTGTTGAAAAGATTTTTCTGATGAGTCACAGACAAATGAAAACTGGGAGCTACTTTTCATAACACACTGTACAAGCGGCAGGAAACAAAAATCAATGAGGGCAAAAGATCATTTTTCTAGTCTAGTCATTTGTATGCCATGCCTGTGTTGTTTTACTTGTAAGTCTCTTTTCCCTGTCTGCTCTTAAAAACCCTCCTTCGTGTATAAAGGTCAGCCTGGCATGTCTCTGTGCCAGGGATACCGCCTGGGCAGACTCAGTGCCGGGCACTGGGATCACCAGCCTTGGTTTTGCAACACCCTTGTGCTCCTATGACCTCAAAAGCTGTTGTGAAATTTTCCAAACAAAACACATTTCAATTTACCAAAAACAATAAAATAAAACAAAAATGCCCTTTCGACAAATCATCCTAATGCTAGGAATTTTCCTAAGGAAATATTCCACCTAAGGAAAAAATGATAGACACATGCAGATCTTTAGTGTAGATATTTGTAACAGCAAATGGTAAGCAAATTGTAGGATATTTATGAGACTGACTATCATAAAGGAGTAAACCTTAGTATGAAAGTTTCATAGATGCTGATGAGAATTTAAGGTCAAAGTGGGGAATTTATGGTTTCTGCTTATGACTTAAGGTAAAAATGGGGGGAAGGGACAATAAGTTTCCATCTATGTTGTGCAACTAAGTATAAAATGTGAATATACTTAAAAAAAAAAAACACCAGCAGGAAATGCAGCAAATGAAATGGTGATTTGTGAATGCATGGGAATTCTGCACTAGTTTTAAAGATTTAATACCTGTTATTTTTGTTTTAATATTTGAAACAATAAACCATTTTTTAAAAGTACAGTAAAACCCATTCCTGAGAGGGACTCTGTGTCAAACTCATGTTTTTTAAAGTTGGAAATAAAGCCTCAGGTAGATAACGAATACTGTCCTGGGAAGCCAGCTCGTTAGCTCTCTTGGAAGCATCAATTCCTCCTTTGTCTGCTCTGTTCTTAGCCTCCATTACTCAGGAACTGAATTATTTAGATAAAATGTTTTGAAAAAGGGCAGTTTGGAGAAAGAGCACCCCTTGCCATCTGATCTCTGGTTGCCACTTGGCAAAACTTAGGACGTGAATGGATTCGAATACCGAGGCCCGCTTCTATACAAAAGATGTGCGTCTACGTAACACAAGACATTTTCCAGAACTGACTGCACCCATCTTGCATTTGGCTACGGACTGGGCACAGAACAGACACCCAATACATTGCCGACAAACTGCAAAGGAGAAGAAATCATATATTGCTCACCGGAAACCCGAGGGAGGGAGGGGCTGTGTCCTCCGGAGACACAGGCGTCACGCAGAGGAGGGCAGGAAGGACAAGGGGACCAGAGGCAGGAGCCCCGGCAGAGAGCATACCTCATCGCGGCCATCCCCGGGGAGATCTTCAGGATCCTTGAGCAGGGCGGCCCCAGCGTGGACGGAGGCCAAGAGCTCTGCTCTGGGGTCTTCCTGCCGATTTTCACAGCCCTGTTGACGAAAGAAGGCAGGAGGTGGCTCACAAAGGCCACCGGCCGCTGGACTCACGCAACTCATGTCAGTGTATCACATTCTTAATTGGAAGCTCTCTCCAGCCCCGCTGCCGAAGGCACAGACTCTTGGAACCACTATTTATCCTCGCGTCAAAAACTCTTTGGAAACGTTCCTGTGCTTTGCCATTTGAATCCATGATCCGCCAACAAGGCCAGAGACTTTTTTTTTTTTTTTTTTTTTTTTTTTGAGTAGTTTTAACAACTCCTCCTTTTGTTGGTGGTTTGTTCATTTTTGGTGTTTTCGGCTTGCCTGGAGCAGATCCAATGCCCTCGCTCAGTAGGCTGGACAGCCGGCACATCATGGCAACTGGAGCCTTCTAAATAATACTGATGGCTTCAGTCTGGGCAGCCAGTGGCCGCATGTCACGATGTCACCCTGGCTGTGCTCCTGCAGGCAGGGCGGTGGCTGTCGATGGCGGCATCTGGTCGTCTGCTTCTCTGGGCTGAGCCTGAACAGCGAAAGGACCAGCGTGGGTTTGTCAGGGACCCGGACGAGCCTTACAGAGACAATCAGCATGTTCTCAGGCCAGGAAGACTTGATGTACATGCCTTGAGCGACTGCTGTGTGATTGCTCGGGTGGAGCGGGCTGGAGAAGGCTCTGGATCAGGAACCTGGCCAATCTGGGTGGCCCAGCTGTCTCCACTGGCCTTGTCTCCATGTGTTCTTTTACCCCAGTTTGTTGCAAATTGAGCTGAAATATGTCTACCCCTTGGGTGATTATACAGTTTCAACTTCCTTTGCAAAATATCTTGAAGTCCTCAGTAGAGGTGAGCAAGCAATTGGTACATATGAGTAATGAGTTAGACTCGGCCTTTCCCTTTGGGTGGCCAGCAGGAAGTTTCTTCTCTTGTCACTCTGCGGTGACATCCCCGAGTGCTGACGTCTTCAGAATGACAGCTTCACCTGCATGCCCAGGTTTCGCTTTGCCTCTTAGAATCTTCTTTAACAAAGAAGCTTTCAAAACCAGCAACAGCAACAACAACAACAAAACCCTTTATTTAAATTATCTGAGGTCTCCTTTGCCAAAGACTTAAAAGATGCCAAGATTTCAGAAAACTGTGGGAAACGGACCCTCCACTGACAAGTTTCAGGCAGGAGAGAACACTCTTTTCTGAGTGGTTTTCATCGTCTGCTGTAATAAATGATTAATTTCCCCATTATATTACATTAAAGGGATTAAAAATGATACTACCCTCCTTTTATATCCAATTTTATGACTCACTTGTATTGTGGTGTATTGTAATAAAAATGGACCAGTTAAATAAACTGCACCAGCAGAAGGCTTCTGTGTGATGGGCATTTCTTTTCACCCTTCCTGTTCACTGGTGGGGGTGGGGAGTTGGTGGCACGGGGTGGTGGGGGTGGGGAGGGAGGTTTTATTCTGAAACAGGGGCCCCCAGAGCTATGATGGGATCAGAAGCCAGTGCCTCTGGGGCCTCAGGCAGCTGGAGAAGCAATTCTACACCCCCCTAGGGCGTAGGGCTTGATATACCTTCCTCTGTCCTACAAGCTCACTGTACTGGTTCCTTAGGGCTGCCTTAAGAAATCCCATAAACTAGGAGGTTCAGAACAACAGAATGTATTTTCTCACAGTTCTGGGGGCCAGAAGTCTGAAATCCAGATGTCTGCAGGGTCATGCTTCCTCTGAAGGTTCTAGGGAAGGAACTACTCAGCTCTCTCTTCTCGTTTCTGGTAGTTACATGGTTTATGGTAGCATGACTCCTATCTTCACATGGTGTTCTCCCTCTGTATCTGTCTCCCAATGTCCCCTTTCTATAAGGACATTAATCAGATTAGATTAGGGGTGCACCCTAATGTAGGACCCCATCATAACTAGTTGTATCCTCAATGACTCTATTTCCAAATATGGGTACCGTTCTGAGGTTCCAGGGGCAAGGACTTTAACATAGGAGTTGGGAGAGACAAAATTCGATCCATGGCCCTCTCCCACGTGGACTCTTCCCTGACACTTCTCTTGTAGCTTCAGATTCTCCCTCCCAAAGCTGCAGGTCAATCGGCATTTCAGTCAGGCTTTTCAATTCATATCCTGAGATCGATTCCCCTCCCCTGGCCCCACACCCTTTGAAGAGGAGAAAAGTTAGCTTGTAGGAAAGCCCAGGTATAGCTGAGGAACCCCAAACTTAGTCTGTGTCCTCCCTGTTATTCCTACCTCCTCAGATTACAACTGTCTATCCAAATCCCCTTTCAAGAAAAATCTGGGATGTATTCACCCTGAAGGAACGAAGCACAGAATTGTGGAATCTTCGTGTTAGATCTCACAGTTCACCTGGCCCAAATCCCCTCCCACAAATGACCTTGACATTTCTGCTACCAGAGTCTCAAGCCCAGTGAATGATGTTCACTGTGGAATTCTGGACCCTGGTGACCAAGAAGGACAGGCTTTGTGCAGGGGCAGGAAGGGCCGATTATGAGATTTCTGATGTTACACCCACGAGGCCAAAACCATGTGGGTTTTCATGCCTGACATTCAAACAGCATCTTCGTTGGAGGCCGAGATTCTGAAGAAGGGTGGTGGGTAGGTGGGGAATGGGTGAGAATCCCAGAATTACGTGAAGGCTGACAGAGGATGACCCCCGTACCACCGTCACACTCTGATACGCTCTGCCTTAGAGGTCACAAGTATGTTTGAGCCCTCAGTCCTGTTGGAGGGGGGCGTACATTGAAATCCTGCTCTGGGAGCTCACGATGCTTTGATGTTTAGCCCCTCCTCCGCCTCGATCAGGAAAAGCTATTCAAAGTGATTACTGATATACTTAAATTCATATCTGCCATATCTGTGACTGTTTCCCATCGGTTACCCTTGTTCTTTGCTCCAATTTTTGTCTCCCGCTTTTTTTCTTCCTTTTGTGGTTTTAATTGAACATTTCATATGATTTCATTTTCTCCCTTTGGCACATCAGTTCTGTTTCTTTTTTGAACTTTGTAGTGGTTGCCCTAGAATTTGCAATATATTTTTACACGAATCCAAGTTCACGTTCCAACAATACTATACCAATTCACAGGCAGTGGGAGTGCCTTGTAATAACAAAATAATCCTAATTCCTTCTGCCTGTCCCTTGCCTTCATTCGTTTCACTTATATATAAGTATATATAGTTGAATACATTGTTGCCATCATTATCTTGAACAAAATGTTATCTGTTTGATGGTTAAAAATAAAAAAAATAGGGGCACCTGGGTGGCTCAGTCATTTAAGCATTTGACTTCTGCTCAGGTCATGATCTCACGGTTTGTGAGTTCCAGCCCTGCATTGGGCTCTGTGCTGACAGCTCAGAGCCTGGAGCCTCCTTTGGATTCTGTGTCTCCCTCTCTCTCTGCCCCTCCCCCGCTCGCTCACCCTCTCAAAATAAATAAACATTTTTTTTTTTTTAATCTTAAAAAAAAAATAAGTATGTTATCTTTGCTTGTTCCTTCTTCGATGTTCTTTCTTTATGTAGACCCAGTCCCAAGCAAGCCCCGCACTGTCAGCACAGAGCCCGACGCGGGGCTCCAACTCATGAACTGTGAGATCATGACCTGAGCCGAGATCAAGAGTCAGATGCTTACCTGACTGAGCCACCCAGGCGCCCCCCGGTTAACAATGTTTTTTATTTCTAGCATTTCTTTTGGTTCTTTCTTAGGATGCCTGTCTTTCTGTGAACACTGCCCATTTTGTCTTACATTCTGTTAACTTTATCCATTAGCACACTTAGCACATTCACCATAGTTATTTAAAATGCTCAGTCTGAGGGGCGCCTGGGTGGCTCAGTCGGTTAAGCGTCCGACTTCGGCTCAGGTCATGATCTTGTGCTTTGTGAGTTCAAGCCCTGCAGCCGGCTCTGTGCTGACAGCTCAGAGCCTGGAGCCTCCTTAGGATTCTGTGTCTCCTTCTCTCTCTGTCCCTCCCCCACTTGCGATCTGTTTCTGTCTCTTAAAAATAAATAAACATTAAAAAATTCTTTTAATTCTCAGTCTGATAATTCCAACGTCCCTGCCATGTCTGGTTCGGATACTTGTTCTGTCTCTTCTCACCTTCTGATATGGCTTATAATTTTTTCTAGGTAGCAGGTATGCATGGTGTCCTGGGTAAGAGGAACAGATATAAACAGGCCTTTAGCAATGTGGCGGGGTGGCGGGGAAAGGGAGGTATCCCGCAGTTCGGGGCCAGGTGTCAGTCTCCCAGGGAGCCTGTGCCTCTGGACTGTGAACTACACAAGTGTTTCCCAGCTTTTCTCTCCCCTTAGGTGGATCAGGCTGGTGTGAACAAGCCAGAGCTGGGTATTCCCTTCCCCAGGTCAGACAGGCCCTGATGAGACCCCAGCAGGTGAGGCTCTGGTTAACCAGTCTTCCCCCGGGGCAGGCCTTGTTAAGAACACACTGCTCTGCTGTATTTCAAGATGGTTCCTCACTTCCCCCGCCTGCCTAAAGCAGGAGGGCATTTTCTCCGGTATTTAAGGTGGGAACCCAGTGGAGGTAAATCTCACTATGTTGTCCACAATCAGCCTACAACAATTGCGCAATTATATCTCGGGTTTTCCCAACCCCAAGGAGGGGACATTAACGTCTCTGCTTACAGCCGGCGACAAGGAGACCCAGGGGAGGATTGTGGAAGAACATTCTCTGTTCTATGTAACGTACCTATTTCTCAAGCTGTGTGATTTTCTTTTAATAACCTTTCCCCTCATTCTTAAAGGAATACATAGTCATCGTAGAAAACTTTGGAAAAATCAGAAAAGCCTGTTTTTTAATTGCTATATATATAATCCCCCCCCCCTTTTTTTTAACCCAGAGAGCATTACTGCTAATATTCCTATATATTTTATTTCTGATTAGACAGATAGATGGTGGTCAGTTCATAGAATAGGGTTGATATTGTAGATTACATTTTCATATTCTACTTCTTCCAACTAAAGTGCTATTATGATTGTCTCTTATACACATCACATTCAGTGGCTTCTTAATTGTATATTGTTAGGATTTCCTACAATTTTGTTAACTGTCCCTTGTTTGGGAACTTTAGGTTTGGTAATTTGGGGGCATAAATATTTGATAACATTTGATGATTTCCTTTGTGTAGTATTCAAAAAAAATGGGATTTTTTTAAAAATCTTTGGCATTTGAGAGAGGGTCAATCTGCTCTTTTTTTAAAGTTTGTTTGTTTAAGAGAGAGAGAGAGAGAGACCATGTGCACACAGGGGAGGGGTAGAGAGAGAACCCCAAGCAGGCTCTGTGTTGTATGCTGTGAGCTTAGAGCCTGACAGGGGGCTGGAACTCATGAATTGTGAGATCATGACCTGAGCTGAAACCAAGAGTCAGACACTGAACCAACTGAGCCACCCAGGCGCCCCCCAAAAAGTGGGATTTCTGAGTTAAAGGGCATGAGCATTTGAAAGGATCTTGATAAACACTGCCAATTTATTTCCAGGGAATATGTCCCTTGCACATCCTAGTGTTGTTTTCCATGGTATTACAACTGCCCAACATATTGGTGGACAGTTCTTCGTGGAGTAAAAGGCCGTTGTCCTGCTGTGGAGGGGATATGGAGAGGACATTCCCATCATTTTTGTTATGACACAAGGATGTTGATAAGCCCACAATGGCAGCACCCTCCTCTTTTACTCAAATGCTTTGGTTATTTTTTTTTTCCCCCACTGCTTCTGTAGAAGGCTAGTGAGCACAAGACCAAGAGGTCAGAGAGAAGAAAGCATTGGCAGAAATCAGTTACCTGTTGGTTTTTTCCCTAAATAAACCCATTCATAACAAGGAGATGGGAAAGGAGGAGATGAAATGAACCAAAATGATTGTTAGTGGCTCACATTTCCCCTCAACAGATCACATAACAAATGTTGCAAGAGGCAGATATTTAACATCAACAGAACCATTATTTCATGAACCAGGAGACCGGGTGATGCTGGAGGAAATGCTGGCCAAATCAGTGCTTAGATTGATCCCGACGCCACTTCTAGAAAAAAATCAGTGTTTGCAGGACCCACAGCTGTCCTCAAGGGACCTGGGAAAACCTCTCGGGCAAACCCTCTTTCCTAATCCCTCTGTTTCACGAAGCGTTTACTACTGAAAGAGTTTAGCTACTTTAAGAAGGTACAACCACAACCCAGCTTATTACCTAAAACATAAGGAACAGAGTGAGACTTTTGCTCATTACATTCTCCTCTTTCCACCTTTGCACCCCTACACCCAGAAATAGCAATGATTCATGATTTAGTGTTTATCATTCCCATGCATTTCCTTAAACTTTGCTACACAGGCATGTATCCCTAAGCAAAATATAGCCTCCCTTCTCACATTGCTTTGAACTTTTATAAGGATACTGAATGCTTCTTGCTGCAATTTGCTTTTGTTCCACAAACTGTCCATGAAACTTACTCATGTTGAACATGAGTTTGGGTTCATTCATTTTTGCCGTTTAATACTCCTTCGTATGTAAATGCCACTTATTCATCCGATCTCTAATGGTGAAGATTTAGGCGGTTTCTGGTTTTCCATTATTAAAAACGATGTTGCCGCATATAATCTTGTACACAATCTTGGGCATCTTCCTCCGGCTTTCTCTATAGCTGTGACCAAAATGTCTGCACAGCATTCACTTTTGTAGATATTGTTCATTTGCTCTTCAAGAGAGCCGTGTCTTCAAGCGCCCGCTGTCTACAATCTCATCAGTTCAGTAGTACCGGTTTAAAGTCTTGTTATTCTGATAGATTGTAACTCGCACGTCCTCAAATACTACTTTTAGCATTTTCGGTTGTGTTTATTGGCTATTGGTGCTGCCTCTGTGAAGCCCTGCATGTTCATATTGTTTGCTTATTTTGCTTTTTAGGTTGTTCACCTCATTTTTGAATAGACAAATTTGAACAGAATGAGTATCACGATCAACCCTGAAAGAGGGAGAGCCATGACCCAGGGGCAGCATTGGGAGAAGTGGCCGATGCATCTGGGTGGTGGTGATAGGCCACTGTTTAGCCATCAGCAGATGGAACCACAACTACTCCCCCCACCCCCTGCATCCCCGGCCTTCTCCCCTGGGTGAGGAGCCCAGCAAATCTCCCAGATTGCTGTACTTTAGGAATGACTCTGGAGAACCGAATCAGTCTAGCTCCTCTGACGAACTGGTTCAGCGCTCTTTACTACAGGCATCAAAATCCAGCTCTTAGCTAATTTAAATTGAAACGGAATTTATTGAAAGACTGCCATCAATGCTGAAAGAGTCAGAGAACCAGGCTTGGACAAGGGTTTCGGAAGCAGGGAGGCTATCCCCAAGCATTCCACAGAACTGGACTGACGGGGACACCTTCCCCAACCCAGACACTGGACAGCACCACTGACTGTGACACTGGGAACCACGGTGGTGACTTGTGACTTGTCCAAAGACATTTCACTGTTGTAGTGAGAACAAAAGGCCAACCTGAGTGCGTTCTGGAGAAAATGGAAGGAAAGGTGGTGGAAATAGCCCCATATAGAGAAGTTCCTGTAAAGGAAGGCAGAGTAATGAGGATATAGCTACAGGGCATGTGGGGTCCATGCTTTTTTGTTTTTTGTTTTTAAAGATGGGGAATATGACAGCAAATCGGTGTGCTCACAGGAGGGACCCAGGGCCAAAAAGAGAGCAAATAGTCATAGCAGCAGTTTTGAATAGTGGGAGGGGAGGGGATACTTTGTATTGGGAGGAAGGACAGAATCCAGAGAAGATGAAGTAAATGGGACAGATGTAGGGAGACGAGAGATGGAGGGATGTGGTACCTTAGGAGTTCTTTGCTGAAGTCTTCTATTTTTTGGGTGAAATGAGATCAATTGTCATTAATTAAGAGGGGGGCAGGGTGTTGAAGGTTTGGGAACAGGAGAGAAACAGATACAGCAATCAAATTTCAAAGGTTTTTGTTTTTATTCCTGATATTTTTATATCCCACGATAAAAATCAAATGAAAAAAAAAAATCTCTTAAAATGTTCACAAATGGGATGCCTGGGTTGCTCAGTTGGTTAAGCATCTGACTTCGGCTCAGGTCACAATGTTGCAGTGCGTGAGTTCGAGCCCCACGTCGGGCTCTGTGCTGACAGCTCAGAGCCCGGAACCTGCTTTGGATTCTGTGTCTCCCTCTCTCTCTGCCCCTCCCCTGCTCACACTCGCTCTCTCAAAAATGAACAAACATTAAAAAATACTTTAAATTTTTCACAAATGAACAAAAGGGGGTAATGTTAATTACATATATCGTTTTCTCTTTGGAATCGACTGCTAACCCCTAAGAACAGCTTCTCTATCAAACACCGTCAAACTTTGCAGAATTTCTACAAACCACAATCTGTTTACCTTTCTCCAGAAACAAAAGTGACAGAACAGTTAATATCTGCTTGTCCTAAGCTTAAAGTCCAAATTGTAATATTTATTCTGACTAACCTTCAGAGAATGACAAAGGAATCTTTCAGCGCAAAGGGAAAAATTTAACCAATGACAACAGTCTGTGACAACAGGCTACATTTAAGAGAAAAAGGGATGAATCCAGAAACAGCTGGGTTTGCTCTTTTGGAACTAGAAATGGTCTTTTTATCCTAGTAGAATCAGAATAACCTTCCGTGGATGTGTAAACAGCACCAGTGACTCTGCCTACCACAGAACCCAGGATGCCAAGCACCGTGGGTGTTTCAAAACTGTTTTGAAACTTACCACCCACACTAGGCCACCTCCCTGCGCCCAGTCAATTTCAACAGAGGCCTGGTGGTGCAATGTTGATATTCCCCTGGCAGAAACTCCTTTCCAGAAGCTATAGGATGGGGCAGGCTTCTTAGGCACAGATTCCCCACACCGTGATTTGATAGCGTGTGGCACACTTGTAAACAAATACATTCCATTCGAAAATTTACTTTGAGCACAACATTTTGCCAGGCCATACATTTTCTCACGGGCTCCTTCCCCCCACACCATGCCTCTGATACTGCTTGCTACAAACGCCCATGGAAGTGTGGATTTGAGGACCGGTGCTTTGTTCTGTTTCATTTAAGATGATCATTGGACTGTTTCCACCCCAGCCTGATTTCTTTCAGGGCTGATCAGATGTCTGTAGAGATCTGCGCCTGTGGACTCATGTTAATCTGTTAATTGAGTTAGACCTTCACTTGGCTCTATCCTGTGTCTCACAGTGAAACGCTGGCTGCAGTGAGGTTTGTGCTGGTTGAAAGCATGAGAGCTGATGAATTACAGCTAGAATGTGACATTGACCACAGTTAGTCATCAAAGGGGGAGGCACTGCTCACTCTCAGACCTGCAGAGCTCACAGAACAGGCCCCCGGGGGGCTTGGGAGCATTGGTGACCTGCAGTCGGCGTCCCCTTCTTCTGGAAGCCTTGACACACAGCACGTAGTGCGGGGCTGAGGGGCATGACTCAGCACCCTGGCTCCACTCCTGGGAGGCTCTCTCCATCCCCCAGGACTGCAGTTTCAATGCTATCCTCTGTGACTCGGCTGTCACCACCTCTTTGGGCAAGTTCCACTGCAGGTTTTGTGGGCCAGCGCTCTTGACCGAGATGCAAAGGCCTTATCAGCCAAGCAGATGGCTGGACCAGCTGCCACTTCCCAGGGAGACCAGGAGTTTCCCCCTGGGTCAGCAGGGAGGGGTTTCCTGCGAGGATCCCACGTGCCAAGTCCTCGGGGATGCAAGACATTCTGAGGATGTGACTTACACGGGGAAGCTCACCAGGACTTCTCCGATTCGATATAAATAACTCTGCACTGGCAGATGGGGCGCGAGCCAAGTAGTAATGAATACTAGGACAAACAAACAGGCCTCCGGGATGCCGGCCCAGCCACTCCAAACCACAGTTGGCAACAGGTTTGGAGGTGGCAGTGGGCGAAAATCGTACCAGCAACACTGCAGTAATCCTCGGGAGCGAACGCAGGGAAGCTCTCTCCAGAGCGTGAGTGTGGATCGTTAGGAACGGCCTTACTGCACGGAACTAGAGCATGCGCTTAAAGGGGGGTAGCTGTGAAGCATGTTAATTTGCCTGATTGGGTGCTTACCTATTAACCGGCAAATCAGGACTTACAGAGGGGACACTGTTTCCCAGGCGCCCTGCTTGAGAGACAGCAAGAGTCATGAGACCGCTCCGGCCCGCCTTTGGCAAACAAGAGTCTATAATTATGCAGACGTGCATGGGAGCAGAAGGAAATCCTGGATTGCGTCTAGCAGTATCGTATGCTGCACAACAAATCCTGTGTAAAACGGGCTCTTTATGGCATTGTTGGGATCCTGTTAAGTGAGGGTGGGGGAGGGGAAGCGAGAGGGATCTAGAGCAGGAACATTGGGGAACAAGGGAATACGGGAGGCGGGATTGCCTTGAGCTCCAAGGCCAGGGGTGGCGCGGTAATGATGGTAATGACGCAATGACGAGGGTAGGAACAGGCCAGCAGCCAAAGGTGACGGGGAGGAGAAATGGAGACTCCTGCATTACACTCAGACGGGGTCCCCGCCCTCAGTAGAAGCGGACTCACATCCTCTCAAGATCAAAGCAGCCCCATCTTAGACCCTCAGGATTTCCCCCACATTAGGATCAACCAATCAAAGATCCTGAAACCTACAAGCAAACAGGCCACCATGAGTGAGAATCAGTAGAAATTATGAGTCACGGAATGCAACCTCCTTCCTTTAGGTAATGAAATGAGCAGATGCAAAAATATATAAAGTGACAATGTGTCCAGTATGTAAAGACTGAAAGAAAGAGAAATCATAAAGATAGGCAAGCTATAAGAAACTATAAAAAAAAAAATGACCAGGAGGATTTGGGGGGGAGAAATTTTTTTTTAAGTCAGTGTGAAAAAATGAAAAACAGAAATGTGAAAGTTAAAAAAAAAGCACCGTGTTGAGTGGGTGAAACAGCAAATTAAAACATAGCTGAGGAGGTCACTTTATTCCTTGAACAAATACGTATTTAATATCTGCCACAAGTCAGCTACCATTCGAGGCTGGGGGACCACAGCAGTGGACAAAACAGATGAAAGTCGCTGTGCACACATAGGTTACAGAATAGATTATGACAAGTCAGTAAAATACAGAGCATGATATTTTGAGAACATAACTCAGGGAAGGAGAATAGAGAATACTGGGTGGGAGCAGAGCCGTATTTGAGATAGGAAGGACAGAAAACCACCTCGCCGAGACATGTGGGTAAAGATTTGAAAAGGAGGAAGGAGCAACCCATGAGAAGATTGAAGGGGAAGACCACTGCGGACAAAGAGAACAGCAAATACCGCGGCTCAGAGGTAGGGTGCACCGGCTGTATTTGACTTCCTTAGCAGAGGTCAGTGTGGGCGGAAAAGTGGGGGGCCGGGCGGGGGGGACGTCTAAGAGGTAATGCGAGGCAGGTCCTGGGAAGTTTGCAGAATAAGAGCGCATATACCAGGCAGCAATCACACTTCAAAGGCCCATGTGAAGTTAATGGTTATGACTTTATATTTGAATTTAGCTGTAAAATGTGGCTTGAGAGCAATCCCTAAAGCTCCTTCCGTGCTGGCTTATCTGACGGGTCTTCTCTCGTGTCCGGAGTCGGTTCCTCCCTTTAGTCCATCTTTGATCTTTTCCCTGACCCTCATCCTTGTTCCTACCTCCCTCTGCCCTACATAGAACTGACATTGCATCATGGTAACTGTTTTCTGCCTTCAACCAGGAACCCCTCAAGCACGACGAGGAGCCGTCATCCTTGAAGGCAATGCTCGATAAATTGAACTGCACTCTATACAATCCCACCAGACTATTGTAGGAAAGGGCTAAATGGCAACCGTTTGCAAGAAGATTCTTTCGGTGCTGTCGCCAGATTTGGTTTGTCTTTAATTTAAGCACCCTGCTGAATGTGCAATCAATATTTCAGTAATTATGTACAAATAGTTCTCATTATAAATCAAAGTTGTTATTACTGCCTTAAGCTTTGGCCTTGGTCTCTTTTCTGGGAGACCGGGCTGTTTTCCCGGAGTCGGCGGCCTCAGCTGGCTCCCATGCCGTTCCCCTACAAAGCTGCACGCCGGGGTTAGCTGGTTAAGGAGGACAGAAACCAGTCTCCGGACACAGCTGGAGTAAATCTTAAGCACCACACTCACCAGCGAAGAGGAGCGGGCCTCTGCTCCTAAATGCAGGATTGTGGCTAGAAGGCCACCATGACCCCTAAGAGCACAAAACCCTCTGAGGAATTATCGAGACCTAAGGTCACTCGACCTGAAGAAAGCTCTGGAACACGAACTGCAAGGCAGAGTTGTCCCATGTTGATGTCCTCCTGTCATTGGCCCCTAGGGGCTGGTCAGTCACAGGGTGCTTCCTGCATGGGGCAGGGTGCTTGCGGGCGTAGGGGATACCCCCCCAAGCAAGGCAGGCTCCGTGTGCCAGGCCAGCTGTCCAGAGAAACAGCTCCAGGCAGCTGGGGGACAGGTGCGCTGGCCAGGGAAGGGGCACCTAGATTAGCACCCAGGCCGATCAGCACACACTCCCTGGAGATTCAAACTAGGACCGGATGGCTTAGCCAACAAAGATGAAGGGAAGCACAAACTCTGTACACTTTTTCTTCTTTCCCCACAAGGAATTAGGCTTAGTTGCAAACCAAGACAAAAGGGTTCTTCAGGGAGTGGTGTCCTTAAGATGAGGAGATGCACAGGTAGCCCAACCTTTTCATGAAAGTTCTTGTCCCGTCACTAGCAAATGGCTCAGCTGTATCTGAACGTGTTCAAAGCACGAGAATACATAGTGTTCCATCTCGCCAGGGGGTCCTACCTCTGAATTCTCTGGCACCTCCCTCCAGAGTCTCCACAGCCCCCACCCCACACTGGGTCAGGACAGAGCTCTACTGTTTAGCCCCAAGTCACCACAACCGCCCGCATTTCTGGCCATGGCAATTTCAACTCCCTAAATGTGCCCCGGGTGGGAAGAGAATCCAGATGCAACCGTGACCAAGAGTAGGAAACCTTACCTCAGAGGCCAGGGTCCCAGATGATGACCCATTCCTTCATTTCGCAGTCAGAGAGAGCCGTCCTCTGAATCGACGGCAGAGTCAACACCAGCCACGCACATAGGCTTTGATTTGACTTCTTACGATCAAAAGGAAAAAGATTGCCATCTCTCCATTTTATCACAACATTGAATCTGCCATTATTGTCCACGGAGCCTTTGTTTCGAGCCCAGCACAGATATTATAAGAGGGCTCACTAACTACTCTTTTTAAAAGACCAATCAGTGTGTCCAAACCTCTGCTGTATACCTCCCTTCTTGTTCGAAGCGACATTCACGCACCTCTCTGGGTCCTTGTGCACTGGACCCGTGGAGAACCCACCTGACTTGCTTCCCCCCACCCCCACACCTGGTTCTCACATGGGTCACCTGGAGACACCTGCATATTCTATTCCCTTCTTGCCTTTGGTTCAAAATAAATTACAAACCCTAAAGATTCTAAGAAGAGATGAAAACAAAAACCCAATTTATCCAAAGAACTAGTCATTTACCCCCTGGAGGTATGATTAGCTCACGTCTCACGCTGAACCAGGGTGCTGAATTAAAACAACAACAACCACCAAAACCCAAAAAACAAACCAAAAAAAAAGGTGTTAAATATATAGTTAAGCCTTGACCTCTAACAGATGACTAATGGGTGTTATGCTGTGTTTTCTTTCTTGTTAAATTCCCAGAGATAATTATTTACTCAATAAAGTTTAAACAGTTACCATAGCATAATTGGAAGCTGACGGTAGTAGTTTTCTCTCCCCGCCCCTTCCCAGCTGCAGTTGATGCAGTCAACATAGTAGACAACACGATTATTAGTCTGCGTCTACAACTTTGTGACAATTTATGGGGAGGAAATCCACAGGCCTCATCTTCTCTAACAGCCCTCCTGAAGGTGCCCCTTGTCAATTGGTCCCTGACCTGAGCCGTCGCCCTCTTATTTCTAACGGATTCATTTTCCCCACTCCTCAGGAAGGGGGGCTGTTTTGCAAGCTTGCCAGCTGGGAAGGGGAGACCAGCGGGCTACAAGTTCTCCGCTTTTTCATTGGCAAGCTTTTCAGGGCTGGGAGGAGTCTGAGCCATCCAAGAGGACCACTGGGCATCTGAGGGTAACCTGAGTGCTAAATGGGTTTCAAGACTAGGAAATATTAGGAAGAGATGGGACCTGGGTGATCACAGAGGACTCCCTGCCCATCCTGCCGGTTCAGGGATGGTGAAAACAAAGCATAGGTTTGGTGCCCATCTAGAGAATACAAAATGGCCCTTCCTAGAACCCGTTTGAAGGCAGTAATGTTTCAGCCGTGTTCTGTGCTTCTGGGTAGCTCCTTCCGTCACGGGGCTAGGCAGGGGAGGCTACCAGGAAGGAGATGTGAGCAGTCCCAAGGTTTCTATCTATCTGGGCCAGCCAGCCCTTTGTGCGGCATGAAATAGCCGCTGCCTTTCTTGGAAACCCATAGCCAAAGGTCTCACTGCCTTTTCTCCTGGCGCACAAAGGCCCTTCCTCTATCTGCATGTTATTGCTACAGACATCCAATGGCTACCACGCCAGTCTGCAGAACTTCCCTGGCCCAGCAGTGCCTCTGAGTCATCCTTAGCGAGACAAGAGGAGTAAAGAGGCAGATGAGCAGGGCACAAGTGAGCTTTGTCCCGGGGAAGAAGGTAGAGGGAAAGGGCAACACACCGAAGGCCCAAGGGATGCAAAGACACTGCTGGCAGATGCTCTGTCCTCCTTTTCATTTGCTTCTGTTGATCCCTCCCTTCCTCAAGTTTTCAGGGATCAGCCCCCGCCAGCTGGGAGCCCAAGCTTAGAATCAAGCGGTTCTCGGGGGAGCCTGGGGGGCTCAGTCGGTTAAGCATCCGACCTCAGCTCGGGTCATGATCTCACGGTTCATGGGTTCGAGCCCCGCGTCGGGCTCTGTGCTGACAGCTCGGAGCCTGGAGCCTGCTTCGGATTCTGTGCCTCCCCCGCCCCCTCCCCTGCTTGCTCTCTCTCTCAAAAATAAATAAACATTAAAAAATGTTTTTAAAGAATTGGGAGCAGATTTATCATTTGGAAGGTGTATTCGTTTCCTAGGGCTGCCGTAACAAATTACCACAAACTGGCGCCTTAAAATAACAGAAATGGCGGGGGCACCCGGGTGGCTCAGTCAGTTAAGCGTCCGACTTTGGCTCAGGTTGTGATCTCACGGTTTGTGAGTTCGAGCCCCGCATCGGGCTCTCTGCTGTCAGCACAGAGCCTGCTTCAGATCCCCTGTCTCTGTCTCTCTAAATAAATAAATAAGCATTTTAAAAAAAAGAAGTAACAGAAATGCATTTTCTCACAGTTTTAGAGGCCAGAAGTCCAAATCAAGCCGCTGGCAGGTCCACACTCCCTCTGAAGGTTCTAGGGGAGAATCCTTCTGTGCCTGTGCCTGGCTGCCGGTGGTTGCTCACTATCCGTGCCTTTTCCCGGGTTGTAACGCGTTACTGCAATCGCCTTCTGTGGTCACATGGTCTTCTTCTGCGTGTCTCTCTTTTAAGGACACGCTCGTTGGATTCAGGGTCCACCCGAGTCCTGTATGTTCTCACCTCGACCTCATGTCAACTTCACGACATCCTGAAGTTCCGAGCGGACGTGAAATTTGGGGGAAACGTTATTCAACCCAGCACAGGGGTTGAGGCTCCTTATACGTTCCTAGTCCTGGAAGTCACTAATGTTGACAGTGGGGGAGTGGATGCCATGCAAGGGGATAAAGAACACAGCTGGTGCTCAACATACCTCCCTCACCACCGTATTCCTACGGCTGAGTTTCCCGACAAACAATTTCCAAGCAATTTGACTCACTCTTCAAGACTCAATCCCCGGAGACATGGCAAATATCTCCGAGGGATAATTTCTCAAGCTCCAATTCTTAGGGGGGTGGGGAACATTAGAATCATCTGGCTGGTGGGTGGGGGGGGGGGGGTGGGGTCTTTTACAAAGAACACCTGTTCCAGGAAGTCTGCAAGGGGTGGGTGGGAAGGTGTGCCTTTGCAAAGGAATCATTTACGTTGTAAACCGCTGTCACTCTACAAACGGTTTACGTGTCTCAGGTGTGGAACTTCTGTTTCGAACCATGGTTACCCAGCGCCTGGCCATCGGCTGCCCTGAGCGCTTTGTCTGGGGGCTGGGGAAAGGTGTGGGGGGAGGGGTAGAAAAGAGAAAACATACCAAGCAGCAGCCCACTGGAAGGCCAGACCACCCAAATTTCACTCTTTTTACGTTTTCTAGAATAATAAGCCTCAGATGTGTAACAGGACAGCAAATCCCAGGTTGGCCCACCGTTCGAAATCGTGTGTCAATTATGTACCTAAGCAGCGGGCTGTGTCAGGAAGGATTCTGAGGCCGCATCTGTGCTAAGTGGGAAGAGAGCCATGATGGGGGAGGGGGGGGGACCATCTACCACAAAGGTCCCCAGGGACTACGAGGGCACATGTCACACATTTGCCATCCCTGGTCTATAGCTTTCGGGGGGACCGTTTCCTAAATATGTTGTTGCCGGATAGAGGTAAGAGATTTTTATGTCCTGATAGAAAAACATATGAAGGCATAAAAATAAGCGATTGCTATATTCTCACTCCTTTTTTCTATTTCTACAGACATCTTCATGCTCACTGTGCAAATCTTGTGATTTTCGAAACACAAATTCTGAGAGGCAAGGCGCGGGATCTGTTCATACTCCGCAGCCGAGTGCACGCTGGGTAGCGGTTGTATCGCTGGGATGACTGGGCGTGGGCCAAGCCTGAGCTCAGCTCTTTGGAGCGGGTTTGGAGGAGTAACGAAGACATCGGGGATGGGAGTGTTTTAGTCCCAGTTCTGCTGCGTGCGCCACCACGGCAGTGCATTTCAACCCTCAAGAACTCAAGGGCCCCATCTGTAAAATGGGAATAACCATTCCATCCCTATCTTCCACCGCTGGTTGGTGCGTGGCATGTACAGGCTGGGTTGTCTTTTATTTTTTATTGTTTTTAAGTTTATTTATTTTGAGAGGGAGAGAGAGAGGAGGAGGAAGAGGAAGAGGAGGGGGAGGAGGGGGAGAGGGAGGGGGAGGGGGAGAGGGAGGGGGAGGAAGGGGAGGAGGGGAAGGGGAGGAGGAGGAGGGGGGAAGAGGGGGAAGGGAAGGAGGAGGAGGGGAGGGGGAGGGGGAGGAGGGGGAGGGGAAGGAGGAGGAGAGGGAGGAGGAGGAGGAGGGGGGGAGGGAGGGGGAGGAAGGGGAGGAGGGGAAGGGGGAGGAGGAGGAGGGGGAAGAGGGGGAGGGGAAGGAGGAGGAGGGGAGGGGAAGGAGGAGGAGAGGGAGGGGGAGGGGGAGGAGGGGGAGGAGGAGGAGGGGGGAAGAGGAGGAGGAGGAGGGGGGAAGAGGGGGAAGGGAAGGAGGGGGAGTGGGAGGGGGAGGAAGGGGAGGAGGGGAAGGGGAGGAGGAGGAGGGGGGAAGAGGGGGAAGGGAAGGAGGAGGAGGGGAGGGGGAGGGGGAGGAGGGGGAGGGGAAGGAGGAGGAGAGGGAGGAGGAGGAGGAGGGGGGAGGGAGGGGGAGGAAGGGGAGGAGGGGAAGGGGGAGGAGGAGGAGGGGGAAGAGGGGGAGGGGAAGGAGGAGGAGGGGAGGGGAAGGAGGAGGAGAGGGAGGGGGAGGGGGAGGAGGGGGAGGAGGAGGAGGGGGGAAGAGGGGGAGGGGAAGGAGGAGGAGGGGGAGGGGGAGGAAGAGGAGGGGGAGGGGAAGGGGGAGGAGGGGGAGGGGGAGGGGGAGGAAGAGGAAGAGGAGGGGGAGGGGAGGAGGGGGAGGGGGAGGAGGAAGAAGAGGAAGAGGAGGGGGAGGGGGAGGGGGAGGAGGGGGAGGAGGAGAGAATGAATCCCAAGCAGACTCTCCATTGTCGGCACAGAACTAGATGTGAGGCTTGAACTCACCGATCATGAGATCATGAGCTGAGCCAAAACCAAGAGTCAGATGCTTAACTCACTGAGCCACCCAGGCGCCCCTGGAGTTGTCCTTTAGAAATCCTTCCTGCACATTCTGAGGGCAGTGCCACGACAAACAAGAATGTTTGCAGAGGAAACATTTTGCCCAGGAAATCCCGCTCTGACCGTTACAGAAAGACATCTGGAAGTCTCCAGAGCCCAACGGTTCAGAAAATGCCAAACAAGGAAACGTGACAGTCTGAAGGGTCCGCGGTGCCCCGGGGATGGGGCACAAGGAACAGTGTGAGAGAGGGGGCGCCAGGAGCTGACCTTTCACTGCACTGGCATCATGCGCAGGAGCCCTGGATGGGCGGCCAAAGTCATCTGACCTCACAGCCAGCGCCCGGGGACATTAGAAGGAGGCTTACAAATGACTCAGTTGAAAGTCTGCTTGTGAGGAAGCAGGAAGAAAAGTCATTGTTCCAGGATCCCAAAGGTAATTAGTGGTTGGAAAGAGACAAGAACCCCACTTTGCAGATGCCAGGAAGAAGAGGATGTACGGGGAGTGGGAGGGAAGGCCCAGAAGGAACCCCGTATTCCCTGCGAACAGCTGGCCTTGACCCTAGAGGAGTGGGGGCTGGACTCTGATATCCTTGGGTCCCTTCCCAGGCAAGGGGTTGCAGCTTGAACGGGAGAAAAATCAACCTGTGGGATTTCGGTTTTTACATCTGTTCAGGGGCGCCTGGCTCAGTCAGTTAAGCACCCAGCTCTTGATTTCAGCTCAGGTTCGTGAATTCAAGCCCCGCATCAGACTCCACGTTGACTGTGTAGCACCTGCTTGGGATCCCTTCTCTCCCTCCTTCTCTGCCCCTCCCACACCCTCTGTCTCTCAAAATAAATAAACTGTATTTAAAAAAATAAATACATCTGTTTAATCCTCTATAAGGAAACCAGCGTGACAGCAAGAAGTTGTGGGGTTGTGACAGCAGAAGGGGATGTGCCTGAGATCCAAACCCCAGTGTGAGGCAGTGACTCTGGGTTGTGGGTTAAAAGGTGGGCAGTGGGAGGGCTCTGCCTGGTGCAGGAATAAGGCGAAGGGGTCATTGTCTGCAGAGAATTTAAAACCGTTAGCAAAGCCATCTGAAAGTTGGTCTGTTTTTCACTATAACCTTGCACTGGCAAATCTTAAGTAACGTCACCGATCCAACATTCTGCCCTGAATAATCTTCCGTTGGTCCAAGTTCTAGACAACTGTGCTTGCTGTTGAGTTTAGCACTATGTCCTTAAGCCTAAATTAGCACATTCTTATTCTTCATCCTTTTAAAAAACGCTGTATTCCACTTGGAAGTTGCCACGCCGTATTCCACTTGCCACGCCTTTGTTGCCAAATAGCTTTTGAGAAGGAAACAATGGGAGCCTTGAAGACCCAGACAAGAAGTTGATACAAAAATATTTGCAAACTGGCAGAATCCACCTTGAACAAGGCACACAACACTTTGAAATGATTCCTTGAGATCAGTGCAAACAAACTGTGGAGAGGACAATTACTTCTGCAAAACAACAACAACCAAAAAGTCAGGAAATAGATAAAAGAATCAAATTTAAGGAAGAAACGTTAGCAGAAATGACCAAAGGTGCCAGTCTTAGATTGCCTGATGAAATTCAAAGGGCAGTGTTTGAAGCCCGAATAGAAATTTGTGATACATTTGCCGGCGATGGGTGTTTGGTGAAAGTTTGTCCACGGTGAAGACCCTTGAGAGCTGCTAGAATTGGTCCTGAAGAAACAAAGAAACAAGGATGGGAACTGTATTGCCCTTTCTGGAATTTGCTGTGACATGGGATGGGTATCTGCCACATTCATCTTTGTGTTTAAGGCTTTCCTTCTCGACTTAGATGCCTCTTGTTACAGGGAAAACTTCAGCGTATGTCAGCTACACTTCAATTTTTAAAAGGAGAGAAAACTTTAGCAATTAAAAGGAGCAAAACATATTCCCCGATGAACTATGTGACACATTGGCAAATCTGGCTATGTGCCTATTGAAGGGGACAATTCAGGATCGATTTTGATGAAATCATTGTCAAATGTGTAGACACGTCTCAAAGACAAAAACTTTAATGTTCTATTTGTTACCGACATGTAGGCAAAAGATCTCCCTTTCCTTAAAAAAAAAAAAAAGACGTCTTTACTCCCCTCCCCTTTTTTGGTAATGTACTATTATTTATTTACTTATTATTCATTAATTTATCTAACTTCCATGATTATGTATGTGAAGTGCAATAAAAGAAAAATTTCATTCCCTGCCGAATTTCTTTACATTCGTGATATTATTCAACTTACTGTGTGAATGGTAGGGGAGTTGTTAAAAAGAATCCACTCTAGGTTTGAAATACGGGAGGCCAGTGCTGGAGCAGGCATAGCATTCTGGGAGTTTCTGTCCTGTAAAGGTAACACTCACTCTTTCAGAGGGAGTAACAATATATAGTTTTGTAATAACAAGGAGAAAACAACAATATATAATTTTATAACAGCACCAGCACAGATACTTAACATTTTTCCAGTGACTTGATCACACAGCAGATAATTTGCACCTGCTTCTCTTCTGCCCAAAGGGAGAGTTGCCCGAATCCTGTTGGATACGGGCATTGGATGATTCTGGGGGGAAATGTCAGCTTCTACTCACGTTCTCCTGTGTTAACCGAAGGCCAGCCCGGGGTAGGACAGGGAGGGAAATCTTTAACCCTGCAGCCTTCCTTCTGTTCTCTTCTCCCTCAGGGATTAAATCCTCTGCCTCCCATGCTCCCCCTGGCTCCTTCTCAAACCCTACCCACCTGAGGCTGTGTGATACGTGCAGAAAGCAAAGGTCTTGCTTCCTGTAAACATAGCACTTAGCACAGGGTCTGCCCTGTAGGCATTAAGGCTATGGACTCTAGGGACGGATGGTCTAGTGACAGAACTTTAGGCATCAGCCAACAGTGGAGTTGGGAGGAATTTCAGGGGCAACCCGTTGCCTCTTTTGAAACACCTACCCTGCAGTTGGTAGGTGGCTTAAAGGACTTCACGACGGGTAGATGGCTCTGACCTTCCCACGGGGCGCCCACATTAAACTCCAATGAGACTTTTCAGCTCAGCGCCCACTCTCAAGCAGTCGCATTGGGAAGGATTGTGAGGCTTTGTCCCTGCCCCGTGAGAACAAAGGCTGAGATTGATTAACAGCTCCTTCCGCGGAAGAGGGAGCCCAGAATGCTGGCTAAGGGAGTTCCACGCTGGCCACCCCTGTTTTGGCCTCCCGGCTGTCAAAGCCAGGCATCTATCCCACATCCTAAGGCCACCCGTTCCTTACGCGTTTGACAAAGGAGTAGAATAAAATCAGGATATTTTGGCAAACGCCAAGTATACATTTGGCTTGCTTGAATTCACATCATGTTTTCCTTGAGCCAAGGTCACAATTTGAGAGGTGGGGGCCAGGCCAAATTTTACAGAGATACTTGGCAACTTTAACAATTGGCAAAGAGGCAAGAAATTGGTAAACGCTGTTTTAAAAATATCGCCAAATGCCAAGCGTTTTGTATTTCATCTCTGATGTTTGTTTATGGATGTTTGCTGCCATTTTTCAGGAACTCCAGTAGCTGGTACCCAACGATTACAAACCTCCACTTGCTACCGAGGACGCCTTTGCAAACGCACCGTGCCTCCAGCAGCCTGGAGACAGGGAAGAGCAGAGGTGCCCTGGGGGGTGATCTCAGGGACCCCAGAAGATCCCTGCCTTCCAAAACATTTGCACCACCTTCTCGGTGGTGAATAAAGGAGGAAAACTCCTGTCTAGGGAGAGAGAGAGCACTTCACGAATGTCTGTTGACTTAAAGTTGCTGGTAATCAATTTTTTCCCTGAGGTGAAGTTTTGACGGAGGACAAAAAGGCAGAAAGATGGGGGACTGTAACTCTGATGGGCGAGGAAAGAAAGTCATGTGGGGGAAGAAAGGGAAGGCACCCTAAATCCGATTCGTCTGTTGCACAATGTCCCGGGGACAGCTCAGAATGTGCAGCTGCTGCTGAGGCACCTGTGCCGATTATCTGGGGGAGGTCAGCACCCCTGGCTTTGACTTTTTGGGTCCGTCCTTAGATCCGTTCAGCTGGCAAACTGGGAGACAGCAGGGAGCCCCGCCCTCGCCTCCCCACGGTCAAAACCCAATAATCAGCACCGACGCTGGCGAGGTAGAGTGGAACTTGCTCTAGCTGCGCCTATGGTAAAAATCTGTGCCAAGGTATTCCGCAGCTTTGCTTTGGTGATTCATCCGTAATCCTTACATCAACCTCTTGTGTTTCTAGGGCCCCTCTGCTCCTAAGTTCTGAGAAGAGCAGCAGGAAGAGAAGGAGAAAGTTATTTATTGAGGACGCGCTATATGCCAGCCCCTTTGCTAGAAAGTTCCAGGTGGTATTTCCAAACCTTATCACGATACCACAAGGAAAGAACGATTCTTGCCAACTCACAGTGGGGGAAATTGAGGATGAGGAGGGTGTCATGAAGCTGGTGTTCAAAGGACGCTTTGTCACTTCGAAGAAGCAAAGTCTTACATGAAAAGATACTCAACATCTCTCATCATCAGGGAAATGCAAATCAAAACCACCATGATACCACCTCCCACCTGTCAGAAGGGCTGACATGAACAACTCAGGCAACAACAGATGTTGGTGAGGATGCAGAGAAAGAGGGTCTCTTGTGCATTGTTGGTGGGGATGCAAGCTGGTTCAGCCGCTCTGGAAGACGGTATGGAGGTTCCTCGAAAAACTAAAAATAGAACTACCCTAGGACCCAGCAACTGTACTACTAGGTACTTATCCAAAGGATAAAAAAATGCTGATTCAAAGGGGCACATGTACCCCAACGTTTATAGCAGCGCTATCAACAATAGTCAAATTATGGAAAGAGCCCAAATACCCATTGACTGATGAGTAGATAAAGAAGATGTGGTGTGTGTGTGTGTGTGAGTGTGTGTGTGTGTGTGTGTGTGTGTGTGTGTAGAATGAAATATTACTTGGTGATGAAAAAGAATGAAATCTTGCCATTTGCAACAGTGTGGATGGAAGTAGAAGGTATTATGCTAAGTGAAATAAGTCAGTCAGAGAAAGATAAACATATGATTTCACTCACATGTGGAATTTAAGAAAAAGAACAAATGAACATAAGGGAAGGGAAGGAAAAATAAGATAAAAAACAGAGAGGGAGGCAAACCATAAGAGACTCTTAAATCCAGAGAACAAACTGAGGGTTGCTATAGGAGGAGGTGGGTGGGGGGAATGGGTTAAATGGGTGACGGGCATTAAGGAGGGCACTTGTTGGGATGAGCCCTGGGTGTTGAATGTAAGTGATGAATCACTGATTCACTATATATATATATATATATATATATATATATATATATATATATGGAAGAAAAGTCTTCCATGGCTAATGCAAAGGGGAGGCCCCTTTCAAGGTACATGGTGGTGGCATCCAGAGAGCTCTTCTCAGAGCTTTACTACTCTTTATTTAGTCCCCTTTGTTTTTACCTGATGCCCAGCAGAACTGCCAATGTTAAAATACTTACAACGATCTTTATGGGAGAAACCCGTTCAGGTCCTTTATCTTGTCCAACTAGAAATGCACTCAACCCTGTCCTGTCAATCCATCCCATCACTGAGAGTGTCCTAGAAGGTTGTTAACAGGCCCAGAACGTCCCTTCAGTCCAGCAAGGGTCAGATGGCATCCACTGATGAGATACTGGCGAAGCCTTCTCTGTCCACCCCACCCCTCCATGCCAGGCACCAGGCTAACCTGGCTGGGAGTTGCCTCCTGTATTAAGTCCCTGGGCCCCGAGAACTTCCTTTGACTTATTTCCATCTGACCTTGTGGTTTGCTTGTGTGTGTATCCTGAGCCCTTCCAGGGCCGGGAGGTAGAAGGAAACTGCTCACAGGTGAGACTATTAATGAGGGAAGCAGCCAGAATTCTGCCTAATCTGAAGGTTACGTCAAACGTTAAGGATGAGTAAAATCGTCTTCTAAGTTTGTCCGAGGTCGCAGGTAGTCCTGCTTGAGATCCTCTCATTCATTCTGGAATTGCTCCCATAACCGCCGACACTGAACACGAGGTCAAGGCTCAACCTTCAGTAGAGCTCCATCTAGCGGAATTGTTTTCCATTACAAGCTTTATGGTGCCAGGGGAGTCCCTTTTGCGTAAGGAGTCTGGCATTTGCTTCTTATTTTAGGCTCTGTGTCAATGGGATGATTGGGCATTTCCTCAGTCCAAATAAGCCGAGTTCACATATCGTGGAGGTAAGCAGGGTGTATGTTAATCGAGCAAGGCTAGTTCAAAGCCTACCAACTTGAGTTCCATTTCCTCTTGACTAGGAGGGGGCAGAGTGGATCTCTTACACTGGGATGGAGTCCCTGGCTGCTGGAAAGTGGTGGGGAAGGAGAAGAGAGGACAACGCAAATGTCCTGGAAATTTCCGTGTAAGATCAGGCACGGGCAGATTAAATCAATGTTGTCCTCACGAAAACAGGCAGACCAGCTGGCATCCCAGGCTTCAGATGCTGGCTCCCAGCCCTGGAGAGCGGAAGATCCCCGTCTGTCCCCCACCCCTCCAGTGGCTGACATTGTACAAGGTTCTGCATGTTCAATTTCTTGCTACATCACCTGTTGCCCAATGTGTTCTGAACACAAATGATTTTAGTCCCCTCTTGCCCCTCTCCTTTAAAGGCAGCCTGCTATAATTTTATAGGGTTAGAATTTCAGGGAATTAAAAACTGCTCAGATAAACTCCCACCACCCAGCCACCCTTGACCTTCTGGGAGGAATAGTCTATTCGTGTCCTGGGGCTGCCTTAATGAAGTACCACAAACCGATAAGTTAAAGCAACAGAAATGTATCCTCTCCCGGTCCTGGAGGCTGAAAGTCCAGGATCTAGGTGTCAGCAGGGCGATCCTCTCTCTGAAGGTGCGAGGGAAGGCTCTGTGCCTCCCTTCCAGCTTCTGGTGTTTCCGGCCATCCCTGGCCTTCCTTAGCTTGTAGGCAAGACACGTGAGCCTCTCCCTCCAGCATTACATGGTGTCCTCCCACCCTGTCCTCCCTGAGTGTGCCGGGGTCCTCACCTGCTACTCTGTGTGTGTTTCTTCTCTCTTCTTATAAAGACACCAGTCAATTGGATTAGGGGCTCAGCCTCCTTCGGAGTCAACTCCCATCTTGATTCTATCTTGCAAAGATGCTATTTCCTGAGAAGGTCACATTCACAGGTACTGGCGGTTAGGACTTTGACATATCTTTCTGTGGACACATTCAACCCATGAGAAATAGGAAGGGACAACAGCAGGCGGAAACCACAAGACCAACACTGGCTTCAAGGGTGGGGAGGGAGCACGGAGGCAGGGAGTCCTCAGAGCAGCTGGGGGTTGTTTTCTTGAGTTCCCACGTTCCCACGCATCCAGACCTGTTACCAGAGGCTATGAATGCAACACCAGACAAGACCCTGACATCACATACTGTTAATTTGATAAGATTAGAAATCTATTTCATAAAAAGTTTTCATGTTTAGCCATTTTTGAGAGAGGGAGAGAGAGAGAGAGAGTGTACAGGCAGGGGAAGGGCAGAGAGAGAGGGAGACAGAGGATCTGAAGCGGGCTCTGTGCCGACAGCAGAGAGTCCGATGTGGGGCTCCAACTCACGAGCCGGGAGATCATGACCTGAGCCGAAGTCGGATGCTTAACCGATCGAGACACCCAGTCACCCTGGAAATATATTTTAAGCATGTGCCGTTTCCTTGAAAAGGCAGTAAGGGCCCATTATTTATTTGGAACATCTTCTATTTACATTTGTCATTAACTTACTGCCCTTTATTTTTGGTGGATGGATAGGAAAGAAATATGACCCATTTAACATTACCTGTGCATTTCCACTGAAATAGAGTCAACCAGAAATATGCAGAAAGTTTCAGTCATTTTATCTAGGATTCTCTCTTATTTACATTATGTATTTAAAAAATTTTTTTTTAATGTTTATTTTTGAGAGAGAACGAGTGGGGGAGGGGCAGAGAGGAAAGGAAACACAGAATCCCAAACAGGCTCCAGGCTCTGAGCTGTCAGCACAGAGCCTGACGTGGGCCTGGAACTCAAGGACCGTGAGATCATGAGTCATGACCCGAGCCGAAGTCGGATGCTTAACCCCTGAGCCACCCAGGCGCCCCCTATATTATCTATCTGATAGATAATTCAAGAGATCCTACTGCACCAAAGCATAGAACATTCTTATTCCTTACAATTTTTACAATCCTGTTGGCTTGTTACTGGTAATGCATGCGTGTTTGCAACACTTAAGTGCTGTCATCCCTCCTTTCAAACAGACATAACAACAATGCCTGTCACTTACTGACTGCTTCTATGTGCCAGGCACGGTGCTAATTGATTTCTTTTTTTTTTTTATTTTTTTTAATGTTTATTTATTTTTGAGAGACAGAGCATGAGTGGGGAAGGAGCAGAGAGAGAGGGAGACACAGACTCCGAAGCAGGCTCCAGGCTCTGAGCCGTCAGCACAGAGCCCGACGCGGGGCTCGAACTCACAAACCGCAAGATCATGCCCTGAGCCGAAGTCGGCGCTTAACCAACGGAGCCACCCACCTAGGCGCCCCTGTGCTAATTGATTTCTATGCATCATTTTATTTAATTCTTAAAATAGGCTTATGCTGTATCATTTCCACTTTACAGGTGAGAAAGCTGAGACTGGACAGAGGAGTGTCTTGTCCCAAATCACCTCGCTCTTTAGTGGTGAAGCTGGAATTCAGTTTGGAGTTTCTGAAAGCTTATATTGGACTGCCTTCATATAATATCTTCCACAGCCATCCTGACAGATTTCCCTTGACCCATCTAGTTCCTTTTCCTCACCCCAACCTTTGCCTCACAAGAAGACCAGCTCACGTTTAGGTATAGAGACAAATACCTAATGGTCCAGACCCGTTTCAATGTTACCACACATTGTTTTTGGCCACTGGGTGGAAATACGCCTATTTTCTCTCCTCCAAAAGATCTTGAGCTTTTTAACAAACACATTTTCGAATTCATTTCCCCTCTTTGGGCCCCCCAAGTCCAAATGCCTATAGAGCCATAACCACATTAATAGTGAGTTAAAACACACAGAACTGGGCCAATGGACTACCCTGTTCATTACTTTATTAAAAGTGGGGGATAAAAGTCCCACAGTGATTCCAGATGGTGGTCGAATCAACAAGCTACTTATATACAATAGACACTCTCGGCTTGGAAACTACATGAATGTGTGCTTTTGATCCATAAAGAGCTGCCTCAGTGGGCCAATCATAATAAAAGTTATGTATCTAAAGTAGGTGAAGACGTGATGAGCAACTTTAAAATGGCCTTGGCAGCTTTTATAAAATCACATCTAATCGTTGTGGGCTATGTTTCTGGAGTAGATGGTGGAGGGAGCGTAGAGTCTCTGTGAGTGTGGGCTTGACCTTACTGGACAATGTGCCAGACGCTGCGTAAAGTATGGTGTGCACAGCGCTGAGCCAGACGTGATCCCTGGCTCCCATCATGCCTTGCCCTGGTAGTTACAACAGAGACAGATGAGATCTGCCTGGGAGTGATGTATGTGGATGTGTGTGTGTGTGTGTGTGTGTGTGTGTGTGTGTATGAGTGGATGTCTTTGCTTGTGTGTATACAGCTGATCTTCATCACTCATAGATTTCATATTTGTGAACTCACCTACTCGCTAATATTTACTTATAGCCCCCAAATCAACACTTGTGCTTTTGTGGTCAGTTGCTGAGATGTGCAGAGCGGTCAAAACTTTGAACCACTTGATGTGACATGGTCCCAGCTGAGGGTGAATGAGGCAATGCTGTATCTCCTTGTTTTAGCCACCACGCTGCAAAAATGTGTCCTTTTCACCATCTATTTAGTGTCGTGTTTCTTGCAGTTTGTGCTTTTTGTTGATTTCACCATTTAAAATGCCCCTACGTACAGGGCTAAAGCGCTGTCTGGTGAGTGCAGGAAGGCTGGGGTGTGCCTCCCGGGGAAAATACTTGTGCTGGAAAAGCCTCCTTTGGGCCTGAGTTATAATGCTACTGTTGGGACTTCAATGTAATTAATTAACAATCTATGTTAAATAAGGTGTCTTTAAAAAGAAACACACACAGGGGCGCTTGGGTGGCTCAGTCGGTTAAACATCCGACTCTTGGTTTTGGCTCAGGTCGTGAGCTTGCAGTTTGTGGGATCGAGCCCCGCATCAGGATCTGTGCTGACAGCATGGAGCCCGCTTGGGATTCTCTCTCTGCTCCTCCCCCTGCTCGTGCTTGCTCTCTCTCCCTCAAAATAAACTGACTTTAAAAAAAAAGAAAGAAACACACATGAAGCCAATTTATGTACTGACCAGTTGATGAAAGAAATGTGATCAAAACTGGAAGAAAACTAACCCTGTATTGTCCCTTGGAGCAGTGGTTGCTAATTCACCGATTCGGTGCTCGTGGTGACCTTATGGATCATAACCACTGTGAATAAGGGTTGGCTGTATATTTTATATACACACACTGAGTATTAAGAGAATTCCACATGATCCCAATGAGGGGTGGTGTCTCTAAAAATCAGTACAGCTGCCCAGCAAGCTTTCAGATGCCGTATATTTTATACACACACTGAGAGTTATATTGAGTATTAAGAGAATTCCACGTGATCCCGATGAGGGGTGGCGTCTCTAAAAATCAGTACAGCTGCCCAGCAAGCTTTCAGATGCGTCCCATGCACAGAGATGGGAGGAGGAATGTGGATTCAGGTAACTACACTAGGTGAAAAGAAAAGTTATTAGATTAAAAGTTATTAGATTTAGAGAGGACTTCCGATTTATGGATCAAATAGTCTAACCTTTGCATCTTTCATTTAAGGCAGGAAGGTAGAGAGAAGAAAAGGGAAGGGAGGGAAACCCAGGAGTGTCCCACACACGAACGAGGGGATAGAAGGGACGGGAAGGGCCAACGTCTGATCCCATGAGAGACTGAGAAGGAGCAAGACTAATCATGTCATGATAGCCTCCAGGGATGACAATCACAGATGTCAAATTTTTCTTATCATTTTTCTGTTATTTTTAATCCTCTCCCCTGACTTTTCCTGCCCTTGTCAGCACTAAATTGCCTTGGATGATTTCAAAAACATTCCTCACCTTATTTAGAGTTGGAGGGGAGCAAGAAAGATGTCCAGAGGGGCCCTCCCTGCAATGCCTGAGTGAGAGAAGGAAGCCTGGCACAGAGCAGATGGGGCGGCTAGAAGAGCAGCCAGTCAATACGGGGACCCGCTGAAAATAGAAACAAGGGGTTGTCCCCAGCACAGAGAAATTGTTCTAAGACAGTGCCTACAGGCAAATGGTCCTTGGGTGACTTCCCTATGGCCATCCATCCAAGAGGAACCTGGCCCTTTCAAGAACCATGTCAGGAAGTTTCAGAGACTACAGCGATTGGGGCTTGTGAAAAATGCGTGGTCAACTCAGAGTGTTGCGTGTTGATCTACCTGAGCCAAGGAACCAGGAAGACGACTCACGGCCTGAGGGAGCGGGTAGTGTAAATGCCTTGGAAGGACTACAGCGCTACTCAGAACTAGTCAATAACGCTTTTGTTTCCGTATCACAGAAAATGATCTTGCTGCTGGGAAGTGGAAAACAAAAATAAGCCCAGAGATGCGCAACCCGGAGAGGAAGGAGCCGACAACCTCGCTGTCCTGAGAGCACGAGAGCGACAGCCAGCAGGCCTCCGAGCTCAGAAGAACAAGTTCCAGGGGACTGGGGGCCTTTGCAGGGGTGGTCTGAAGAGCCAGATCCACAAGAGAGAAGTGACAACTCTCAGTGACAAACCTGATGTCATGACTTCAGAGAAAGGAGGAAAGTGGAATGTGAGATGGGAGACAGCTGAATATTACTTCCTGGCTTAAGATCGCAATCTGCCGTTACCGTTTTAGCCCTGAACGTGAACGCTAACAATCGGGGGTGACAAACTCACCATATTTCCCCGTTTTATAGGATCACTATTATACTAGCCAATCACGGGCAATCCAGAGAGCTCACGTAGGTGGATTTTGGCAAAGGCTCTCATGGCTGGAGAGAGGCTGGCGAAGCGTGAATTGGAAATCATCGCATCACAACGACCATAGCCCGGAAGTTCACCTGATCGAGGGCACAGGCCGGCCGGTGGCAAAGCTCCCACCCAATTTCAAAATGCAGGAAAAGTGGTGGGATGCCGACTTTTTTTGAGCGAGAAGTTGCTAACTTACTACATTGCTACTATGGCGTTTGATACCGGGAAAACAAAGATGTGTTCCTTCCTTGAGCGAGCTCGCGTCTCGAAAAATGAAAGCCAGTCGTTCCGCTAAGTTTTCACTCAAAAACTTCCAAAACGTGGAAAGAAGGCTCACCTGGTACGGGTAAGACAGGCTCCGACATTTATGCTGGTTAGGCTCCATGTGAGGCTGCCTTAGCCATACAGAAATCGTCAGGTTCCCACAAGGTGTGACGTAGCTCAATTCTCTCAGACCAAACGTGCGCACCTCTCCCCTATGAGGACTTTATGAATTAACTCTGGGCTGTGGCTACTTACATTTAAATTATTTGGTGACAGATGGTGACTACACTGAGTAATGAATAGGATCGTTGAATCGTTATGTTGTACACCTGAAACTAAGATAGCACCGTACGTTCATTACATGTCAACTTAAAACCTGAAATTGTCAGGCGTGCCAGAGTGGCTCAGTTGGCCGACCGTCCAACTTCAGCTCAGGTCACGATCAGGTTCGTGAGTTCGGGTCCCAGATCAGGCTTGCGGCTGTCCCCTTCCCTCTCTGTCCCCCTTTCCGCTCACACTCTCTCTCAAAAATGAATAAATGTTTATTTAAAACATAGATATTCAAATTATTTACAGTTAAAGAAAATTTACAAATCGTTTGCTCGGTGGAAATAGCCACATTTCAAGTGCTCCATAGCCATAGGTGGCTAGGGGCTACCATATTGGACAGCACAGATTCAGAACATCGCCCATCATCTCAGAAAGTTCCGTAGGGACAGTTCTAATCTAGAAGGTTGTGCCTCCACCTTTGAAAGCACTTCTGATTTTTCACGGGTACCCTAGCTACGTTTACCTCCTGCTTGATCCTTTGGAACTGAAATCCTGTGGATGTCCTACAGACCGTCTCTGCCTCTTGGCCCCGTCAGAAGTTGGAGCCTATGTTAACATTTGTCAGCACAAAGCAGAACCTCATGCTTCATTTCTTAAGTGGTGACTTCTCTGACGTTTTTGCCAATTTTATATTTTATGCATCACATTTCCTTTCCTAAGTCGTAGTGATGAATGGAAAACTGTCAGAGTTTGGAGACAAATGTAGGAAAACTAAAGAGAACAGTAAGAGAGACGCCTTAGCTGGAGGAGTGGGTGCTGACTGGGCTGACTTCAGCAGGCTGGCCCTTAACAGACCTGGACCTGGGTTTGGTTACTAATGAGGGTGTCATTTGTGATCAAGGGGTTGTGACAGCAAGCGTTACAAGTAGTCATTACACCAGAGCTGACTTGACACGCCTTAATCGCCACAGCCGATATGACTGATTTCAAAGTCTTCATAGCTTGATATTCAAATAAATTGGGACTTTATGGAGCCACACCCACTTATGGTCTCAGTCTACACTGGAAAATCCACGGTCCCAGCAGAGGTTTTTTTCCTGTTTCCACCTGTGCCCGAGGACCTCTAGCAAAACATCACAGACTAGAAATCACCTTCCCCAAGTGATTTTCAGGAGAGTGAACCCTGCTCTCCTAAAAGTCTCAGGACTTTTTTTTTTTAACGTTTTATTTATTTTGAGAGAGAGTGGGAGAGGGAGGAGCTGAGAGAGAGGGACAGAGAGCATCCTAACCAGGCTCCACACTCAGCCCGATGCGGGACTGGATCCCATGACTGTGAGATCGTGACCCGAACTGAAATCAAGAGTTGGACGCTTAACCGACTGAGCCACCCAGGCGCCCCTCCTAAGACAGAACTTTTGACTGTTTTGGTTAGTCAAACAGAGGCGCTGTTACTGCCCAGGCAACTCCCAGAGGAGCCTCACTGAGGCTGTTTCTGGGAGATTTTTTCCTCAAGGAGGGGACTCTGTTTTGCTCAGACACTTAGAATCACCCTGAAAGATCACAGGAGAATATTCCTGGCACAGGTTTGACATCACAGCACGTGCTAGCCTGGGCTGAGAGTAACGTGTAACAACACATCATTTTGGCAGGAAGGTGCTAGCATGCTTTATGCATTTAAATTAATATCCAGAAACGTGACTGGTGTGGTAATGAACAGATTTTGGCGGAAGCAGTTGTGGGGCCCTTGACAATTACAGTTGAGAAAATAATACTGAGATGGCTGGAGCATAAATTATGAAGTAACCTTCTAACTTGACATTTTTGGAATTTCATAGTTGCCAGCATACCAAAAAGGGAAGACAGACTGCTCTCGTAGTCAAGCTCGTCTCTCACTATATTGAGAGGCCAAAGTCATGGCAGAAAGTTGGTATGTACCGGATGCAGGAGACATAAGCAAGCAGATGTGGGTGCTGGTTGATCTCTGCAGTAAAGGCAAATTCGTCAGACCAAAGTTTCCGGTGTTTTATGAGGTATGAGATAGGAGTGGGGGGGGTGGGGCGGGGGCTCCTGAGTGGCTCAGTTGGTTAAGTGTCCACTTCAACTCAGGTCATGATCTCGTGGTTGGTTGGTTCAAAACCCCCAACCAAGGGGGCCTGGAGCCTGCTTTGGATTCTGTGTCTCCCTCTCTCTCTCTGCCCCTCCCCAGCTCGCACTCTTGTCTCTCTATATTAAAAATGAATAAACGTTAACAAAAAAAAAAAAAGATAGGAGGGGGTTAAAGACATGGGATCAATCACTCATTCATGCATTCATTCATTCAATTATTTATTCAATTGTTTATTTGTTTGTGGGAGAATGAAACTGCCCCCCCTTAAAGCCTTCCTTCCTCTGCCCTACCCTGTGGAGAGAGAGTCTTGGCAAGACAGATGAGCTAGGCAGACATATTCAATATGATAATACACATTAGTGGTCAATGTGAGAGCCCTGGTGAGAAGGGCTTGTCTTGTTCACGTCCTGCTCTGAGGAACCCGTAAGTTTTGTGACTTGTGCTGAGGAGGGCAGGAGGAGGGACCTAGCTCTGCCTTCCTGGATGGTGCAGGATGAATGTTCCTCATGATCCTGTAGATTGCTGCCAGGATGGAGCCAGGATCCTAGGGAAGGGGTGGGGAAGGAAGGAGAAGAAGGAAGGAAGGAAGGAAGGAAGGAAGGAAGGAAGGAAGGAAGAAAGGAAGGAAGAGAGGGAGGGAGGGAGGGAGGGAGGGAGAGAAAGCAGAGATCCTCTTAGGAGCATATGGAAGAAAGCTCTGAATGGGGTGGGGGGGGGACGGGACACTGAGGGAGAAGTAAGGCAACGTCTGGCCCCATCTTCTGGAAGCATGTGTGTTTCTGATTAGCTAGAAATAAGAATGTTTTCTTTCTGGTAATGGACCAATCAGCTGGCCCTCAGACCCTGGGGGAGGGAAGCTAGAGGCTAATCAAGAACTTGTTCATCCATAGGTCCTTGGAGGCCCTTTGTGAAGAGCCTTAGAAATTTCACAATGGGATCATCTCCAACAGCTGCTTCTAAGGACTGACTGTCTATTGGAAAGGAAGGACTCATGAGTGAACAAATGGACACAGACAGCTAGGAGAGAAAGAAGCAAATAGTCACTAGTATATGCCAGGCATCTGTGGACAACACTAGGCTCCCTCCAGAAGACTCCATGAACAGGTGTTTTACAGCTAGGTTCTAAAATATCTTCGTAAATTGGCTTGCTAAGGTAGGCAGAATAATGGCCCCCAAAGATGCCCATGTCCTAACTCCTGCAACCTATGAATATGATCCTTCTCGTGGCAAAACTGACTATGCAGATGTAATTAAGTTAAAGATCTGGAGATGGGGAGATCATCCTAGATCATCCAAGTGGGCTCGGCGTGATCACGAAGGTCCTTAGAAGTGAGAGAGGGAAGCAGGAGACTCAGAGTTAGGGCAGATGGGGCAACAAAAGCAGAGGTAGGAGGAAAGGCCACGAGCCAAGGAACCTGGACAGCCTCTAGAAACTGAAAAAGGGAAAGAAACAGATTCTTCCCAGCTCTCCAGAAGGAACGGTCAACACCTTGATTTTAGCCCCGTGACCCGTTTCAGATTTCTGATCTCCAGAACTGGAAGATAACACATTTGTGTTTTTTCTGAACCGTGTTTGTGGTCGTTTGTTACAGCAGAAATGAGACACTGATACGCTTGCCTTTAACCAGACGACCTAAAGTTTTGATGAGAAAAGTAAAAAGGATTGATTCCTTTCATGTACATTAGATATATGAAATTAAAAAAAATTTTTTAACATCTGTTCATTTTTGAGAGTGAGAGAGACAGAGCATAAGCAGGGGAGGGGCAGAGAGAGAGGGAGACACAGAATCCGAAGCAGGCTCTAGGCTCCGAGCCGTCAGCACAGGGCCTGACACCGGGCTCGAACTCCCGGACTGCGAGATCGTTACCTGAGCTGAAGTCGGACGCTTAACCGACTGAGCCACCCAGGCGCCCCAGAAATATGAAATATTATCTTAGGAAGGCAAAGCAAAGCACGATTAACCCCTAGGCTGTAGGTTTCCCCCCAATAAGCGGGATTCTTACCCGTTAATGCCCTGTTTTTGCAGCCTGACAGTATGCAGCGGGAGCCCTGTCCTGCCCAGACACCAGCCAAGGCAACGCCCCGCATGGACGGCCTGGACCTCATCCCTCCTTCCTGCTGTGCCCGCATTCAGCTGCACTGTGCCCAGACTCACCCTGCTGGTGGGTCTCCAATGAGCCCTGCCTCTCCCCAGGGAGCCCTTCTTAGGAGGCCTTCATCGGAGCTCCTCTTAGGAAGAACTGGTCGGCAGACTTTTGGTAGTGCAGATGACAGAGGCTCACCCAGCCAAGGATGAGTTATTTAAGCATTGGTTTCACTTATCTTTTTTAAACATTTTTTTAAAGGTTATTTATTTTGAGAGAGAGAAAGCCTGTGCACACGCAGGGGAGAGGCAGAGAGAGAGAGAGAGAGACAGAAAGAGATTCCCAAGCAGGCTCCAGGCTGTCAGCACAGGGCCCGACGTGGGGCTCCATCCCACGAACCGGGAGCTCATGACCTGAGCTGAGATCAAGAGTCAGACGCTTAACCGACTGAGTCACCCAGGCGCCCCTGAGCATTGGTTTTGGACCTGCGAGGCCCCAAGCTTTATGGAGGCACTGCAGAAACCCTCCAGTTCCAGGGGTCCTGGAGGAGAGCCCCACGACTAGGGCTTCAAATGTTCCCGAGTGACAGGATCATGTGATTGAGAAATCAGCTGTGTCTTACATCCCGCTGCGAGCTCGTGTGAAGGAGATGAAGATATTTTCCCATCCCCCTTCCAGGCAGGCCCGCAGCCTCGCCTCAGGGTCCTGGGGGGGGGGGGGGGGGGGGGGCTGGGTTTCTCTAACCTTGCTAAAACTTTAATTTTCAAAAGTCTGGGCCACAGAGCTCAATTGTCCCCTGACGAAAGGGTCTGCATTTGTCACAAATGACCACGCACTTGAGGCTTCAAATGACACACACATCCCCACAGAAAACAAAACACTAATTTGAAGGGACACCTGCACCCCCATGTTTAGTGCAGCAGTATTTACAACAGCCAAGATATGGAAGCAGCCCAGTGTTTCCCAACAGACAGATAGATAAGGAAGATGTGTGTGTATACACACACATACACACACACACACACACACACCCTCACACACAATGGAATCTTACTCAGCCATTAAAAAAAATGAGATCTTGCCATTTGCGACCACATGGATGGACCTGGAAGGTTTTATGGTAAGTGAAATAAGTCAGACTGAGAAAGACAAATACCATATGATCTCATTATACGTGGAACCCAAAAACACAAAAAACCCCAATGAATAAACAAACAAAAAGCAGAAGGATACTTACAAATACAGGGAACAAGCTGATGATTACCAGAGAAAAGGAGAGGGGGGCACAAGTGGAGGGGAAAGTTACAGGCTTCCTTCCAGTTATGGAATGAATAAGTCATGGGAATGAAAGGCACAGCAATAAGGAATATAGTCAATTCCTTGTCAATTCCTGTGTCTCCCTCTCTCTCTGCCCCTCCCCCACTCACGCTCTGCCTCTCTCTCTCAAAAATAAATAAACATTAAAAAAAAGGAATCTAGTCAATGGTATTGAGGTAGTGTTGGACAATGACAAGTGGGCCGGTGACCAGAGAAGTCACCCGGAACTAATGTAACATTGTATGCCAGCTATAGGCAAATGAAGAAAAGAAAAGAAAAGAAAGAAATGACACAAACTGATTTCACAGTTCTGGGGGTCAGAAATCTGAAATGGGTCTCACTGGGCTAAAATCAAGGTGTCGACCCGGCGGTGTTTCTTTTGCAGCCTCCAGGAGAATGTTTCCTCCCCTTTTCCTGGTGCGGAGGCTGCCCGAGTGCCCTTGTTCGTACCACTCCTGAATCTGTTTCCATCAATCGCCTCCTCTTCTGTAGTCAAATCTCCATTTGCCCAGCCTACCAAGAGGCCAAGGGGGCTGAGAAAGTGAGGAGTGGTCTGGCCCCCGAGACAAGGGTTAGATCTTGCAGGCCTGACTGGGTGGGTTTCTCCGCCCCCGACTTCCTTTGCAGCACCCCGCTGGTGGCAGGACTTCTGATAGGGTGACCAGACAACCAGACCCAAAGCTGTGAGGCTAAAGATCTCTGTGTCCAAGTTTTGCTCAGGAAGAACATGGCCGTCCACCTTCCCCAGCAGCTGGCACAGTTAGCTGGGGCCAGACCACCGGATCATTCAGGATGGCCTAAAAACCAAAGGCCTTTCCCCACATTTTCTGGACAGACTCATAGCATCCTAGGCAAGCAGGGGGGCACCCCACAACCTGACTGATAGTGCATTTCTTGGTATTCCTGTCAAGTGGAGGCACAGACTATGTTTAATTGGATTTGGATAAAAAATATGGTAAAAGGACATATTTTGCTTCTGAATGTTGTGGATCCCACACCACACCTGTTTGGAGATGAGGCATAATTGGCTTATGTTTTTTTAATTTTTAAAAAAATATCTATTCTTGAGAGAGAGAGAGAGAGAGCACGTGGGGGAGGGAGACAGAGGGAGCAGAGAGAGAGAGGGAGACACAGAATCCAAAGCAGGTTCCAGGCTCTGAGCTGTCAGCACAGAGCCCAACGTGGGGCTCGAACCCACAAACTGTGAGATCACGACCTGAGCTGAAGTCGGATGCTTCACCGACTGAGCCACCCAGGCGCCTGGCATAATTGGCTTCTAAAGTAAACACGCTGTTGTGTCACCTTTCCCATCACGTTGTGACTATCTGCTCCAAGAGTCCTGCTTTTTACAAACTGAATTTTCTTATCTCTAAGGCTTTAGGTGTCTTTCTCTTTTACTTTACTGGACGGGGGGAGCCCCCCAAAACAACATGCAGCCAAGCCTCCAGTGGCTCTCAAGAGGGCCAGATCAGGGCTCCCGGGCAAAGGAAGTTCAGAAATGGAGAAGTACGGCCTTGGGAAAGAACTGGTGGGGGGTGGGGGTGGCCATGATGGACAAGATACAGATGCCGTGGAGAAAACTGCCCAGTGAGAAGTTTCCAACATGGGGGATTCACATCGCTGATGTCATTTGTACCTTCTCCAGGTAATGATAATGAATATTTCTGAGGTACTTAGGGCAGGCCCGGTACACTAATTGGTTTATTTCTCATAATGACCATTATGAAGTGGGTTCTATTAATATGCTCGTTTTGGGGGTGAGAGAGGGAAGCACAAAGGGGTTAAGTAACTTGCTCAAGATCACAGAGCCTTTAAGTGATGTGAACCCCAAGTCTGAGCCCAGGGGCCCACCGTCTTGACCACAGAGCCGCATTCATTGCCCAGGCCTGCAGGTAGGCTATTGTGAACACACGCTTTGGGGGGCAGGGGGTTTGGGCAAGGGAGGCTGACTGGGCGCCTGGCTGGGGTAGCGCAGCAGAGAGATAAGAAGGGCTCTGAGGGGCAGGCCTAGGGGGTAGGCAAGCCAGGTAAGCAGGAGTTGGCCTTGAAGCAGGGCCAGATCTCCTGAGGCTGGGATGCACAGAGACCCTGGAAAGGTCCCCAGGAGGCAGCTTGGGCCACGTGAGTTTCCTCGATGGACTTTGGGATTTTGTGTCGTGCCTGACTAGACAAATAACATTATTAGAATTAACATTTTCCAGCTCTTAGATGTTTTTAAAGATTCTACAAATGACATCTTGCATTTTTTGCGTCTTGCTTTTCAAACTTTTTTGCGATTCATCTGTATTATTGCATGAAGTCTATATTTGTTTTCACTGTTTACAGGATCCCACAGAACCAATGCCTATGCCAGAAGTTACTTATCTATTCTATTGTTAATGGACACTTGGGTCATTTCTACTTTGAGGCTATTTTGTGAAACAACGACCTGAGCCTGTTCGGTCATACGTCCTGGTGCCCGTCTGCACAGATCTCTGTAGGGTGTTGGGATATTGTGATTTATAATAAGAAATATATGTTTAGTCTTTATCCTGTGACCAGCACAGAGCTCAGGAAACCCTTGGGATTTCCTAAGTGGTAAGAGTAATAAAGGTGTCTTTTGGTATGTTAATGAGGTGACTTGAGAAGTCCCTAGGTCACCTAAGGATGGGGGGGGGGGGGCGCTGGTTCCCAAGGGAACCAACCAAATGCTAAGAGCGTTGGCACTTTCAGTCCCACCCTCACCACCTTCTCCCCTCTGGGAGGGGGAGGGGGTGGAAGTTGATTCAATCACCAATGACCAATGATTTCATCAATCATGCCTATGTAATGAGGCCTCCATAAAAACCCAAAAGGAGAGGGTTCTGAGAGCTTCTGGGTTGGTGAACACGTGGAGGTGCTCCTGGAGAGGGCATGGAAGTTCCACACCTCTTCTCCATACCTTGCCCTATGAATTTCTTCCTTCCATCTGGCTGTTCCTGAGTGATATCCTTTTATAATAAACTGGCAATCTAGTGAGTAAAATGTTTCCCTGAGTTCTGTGGGCTGTTGTAGCAAATTAATGACTCCAAGGAGGGGGTCATGGAAACCTCTGATTTACAGCCCATTGGTCAGAAGAACCAGGTAACATCTTGGACTTGTGGTTGGTGTTGGAAGGGAGGGGGGCAGTCTTGTGGGACTGAGCCTTTAGTCTTGTGGGACTGAGCCTTTAGCCTGTGGGATCTGGTGTGGGAGATTTGCTTGGTGTGGGGGTAAAAAAAAAACCCACATCAGAACTGGTGTCAGAATCACAGTTGTAGGCCTGGTAGTAAGATATCTAGGTCATAGGGGAAGCATACCTCACACTTGGTCATAGAATGCCAAACTGTTCTCCAAGGTCCCTACCCCTGGTTCATTCCCACCAACAGTGTCTGTGCCTTTGTTCCTTTGTCGACAATTGGTATTATTAGAACTGCTCAAATTTTACCAATATGCCGGGTACGTAAGAATATATCATTATGGCTTTCCTTTGCAGGTTCTTGATGAAAAATGACATTGGGTAGCTTTCCCCCTGTTTATCAACTATTTGGATTTTCTCTTTTGTGAAGAGCTTGTTGGAATGTCTTGCTTATATTTAAAATTTGCTCTTTTTCTTATTTTCTTACTGCCAAAAGTCCTTCATGTATTTTGAATACCATGTTATAGTTACATGTATTTCAAACATTGTCTCCCACTCTGTGGTTTTCTTTTGTCCTCTCTTTATGTTGTCTTTGGATGAAGAGAAGTCATTGAATCTACCAGTCTTTTCCTTATGGTTAGTGACTGTTGTTTCTTCTGTATGAAATCCTTCCCGATTCCAAGGTCATGAGAATATTCTGCTTTATTATTGTTTAAAAGTGTTATCTCAAACATTTTTAACCAGTTATCTTGTTTTCAGCCACACCTTCCTTCTTTCAGAAGCTCCAGGTGCCTGACCTTTCTGAGATTCTGAAACACCAACAGATCTGCTTCTTGGTTTCGGCCAATACCATGAAGGTTTCAACTTTCTCTGATCTGTTCTTAGTTACTGGTCATCTATCTACTTTTCAGCTTCCAAAATGTTGGTACTTTCACCTTCTTTCCCTGTTATCTTCGTCCCTATGGTTTTTTTTCTGGGTGTTTGTGCATGCATACAATTTTCCTGTCACATTAGTGGGGTCTCAGGAGAGATAGGCAATAAATGCTAGTGTTCAAATTTCCACGTTTAATCAGAAGTCACAGCAGCATTGCTAATAAAGCAGGCAAAATTGGAAACAATCTAAATCCACCCACAGAAATAAAGTATGGTAGGTCCATGCAATGGAATAGCATGTACCATGGACAACATTGTGTTACATAGAAGCAGGCCAGTGAGGTAGTTAAGGGCATAAGACTCTGACACTCACCAGCTGTGTACCTCTCCATCCTCAGTTTTCCCATCTGTAAAATGGGATAATTGTATGTAGAGATGTTGTGAGGATTAAGAGTTAATATATGTAAAGAAAGATGAACAACTGTAGGTATATAGTCAGAAGTACATAAAGGTGATTATTGTTAAAAAAAAAAAAGGAGAGAGATTTTTTGTTACTAATAAAAGAATGAAGTGGATTTATACCCAGAAGAATGGCAATCTCTCCAAGGTATTTTATTAAGTTTAAAAAAGCAGCAAGGTGAAAACCAGTATGCATAAGAGAAAAATAAAATACCTGTAAGAAAAACAGTGTGATCATATTTTAAAAAGAACTAATGTGCATACATATATGTGCTGAACATTTCTGAAAGGATACTGTAGAACTGTTAAGAGAGGTTTTCTTGGAGTAGAAGGCAAAAGGGACCTTATTTAATGTCTTTTGGTACTCTTTGATTTTTTTTCTTTTATCATGTGTTTTACTGTTATAATTAAAAACAAGCAGATTAAAATGTAGATAATTGTTTTAGCTGGAGGTTAGTTACAGTATTTCTACTTTTATGTATGTTTGAAATTTTCCAGAGTAAAAAACTTCTTAAATAAATTAAAGCAACAAGTATCTTCATCAGACATTCTGCAAAATCCAGTGTTGAATATTTGGATGGCGTGAAATAATGCCTTGAAGAAAGCTTCCTTGTCAAGCTACATAGGGACATTCTCATGGAAGCAGACAGGAGCCATATGGTAGAGAACCAGTTATTCTAGAAGAAAGCTACTGAGGTCATAGTATGATTGTAGGATAATTTTTAAAAACTATTTTGAAAAATGTCTAGGCCCTAAAATGTTTTCTAGAGATCCTGGTGTTCAATTTCAGGAGCCCATCAAAGACAGCCTTTTTAGGGAACCCCTAGCTTTGTCTAGTTAACTATGGACACAATGACCTTCCATCTGAGTGAGAACACAGATTAACTTCTCAATTCCCGCAGAAGGTTATTGACCCTACCATCTGCTTACTTGGTTTCCAAATCATATGCACCAACCCTTGTGCAGCAAAATATAGGATCAAGCGATGTATACTCTCACCAATAGGTTCAACTTAAACTATCGTTTACCCAGCTCATCGCGCTGGATGGGAAAGGTGGTCAACCCAGATGACTGCCTATGTAGCACGTGCGTTCCATTTATTCCTGTAAGTATTCTGAATTTCCTTTGATCAGATTAGAACACCAGAAGCCTTGATACTTGAACTAAATCTGATTAGCTCCACATAAGATTATCTAATGCTGCTATAAGAAACGGCCACATGAAATTTATTTCTGCTCTTGCTATAAAATGATGTTCACGATACCACCCGTATAACCCCATCTGAGAAGTTTATTTCGGAAATTGGAGCCCAGAAAATTTTCCTATACCACTATGGAACTGAAAAGATTTCTTCCAGTACTGAAAATCACATAATTTAAGCATTTCTCTCATTTTCTCAAGCTCTTGGGAAGCTCGGATCCATGGCTCAGTCACAGCAGCTCTGTTAACCGCAACAATGCGCTTGTATTCTCCTTTATTTTCCATTTCTAAATTTTGTGTGCGTCTGTTATTGTCCCTCTGCATTATTTAGCAGATCTCTTCAAAAGTTTAATAGATTGTACCCCACACAGGTGCACATTTCTTTGGGCAACTGGGAACTTGATCTCTTTCTTCTGGCAGGATAATTAGAAATGGTTTCACGAAGACGCGGCACTTGAACCAAATCTTTGGGGAGAGGAAGCTCTGACGAATTCTAGCAGAAGAAACAGTGGGAGTAAAGAAGTGACGGAAGGAATGCACAGCCCATATTTGGGAGATGGGAGGATTTGCTTTGGTCAAGGCATGAGGTATAAGAGATGAATGGAAACCGAACTGAAAGATGGCTACACCATCTGAGTAGAAACTCTGTAGGAACTCACACATTAGGCATTACAGCATAAGAGAAGGATTTTTTTTTTCCCCAAAATAAGGGAAACTATTGTATATATTTCAGGCAGAGCATAGATACTATCAAGACAAAGTATAAAGACGAAAGTAAAAGAACAGGACTGTCACAGCAAGGTCCCAGCTGATGTGGCTTTGAAATGGGACTAAAAGCACCTAGGGAGGGCCTGGAAAGAACACGGAAGAAGAGAGTGGCATCGAGCCTACGGGCCAGCGGCCAGGCTCTCTCCCAAATTCTGCTGCTATGGATGTTTAAGTCATTCTTTTCTTTAGGAGTCCCTTGGTCAACATAAATCAAACAATATCACACACTTAACTGTGGCATTGAAATGGACTCTTGCCTGATAATTCATGAGGGAAGGTCTTTTGTTTCTGATTTGTTTCAACAGAAGAATTCCAGCCAATAACTTCAGAAAGGATATTAAGAATTCCAGCCAATAACTTCAGAAAGTTTAATAATTACCATTTTGCCACTTTGAAATAGTGGATCTAGGCTACACTCATCGGTGAATGCCGCCAAATATCAGGCGAGCCTTTGAGGGCAGGAAAGGGTAGCATGTCCCCAAGAGAAAGAACATCTAAAGATGAAAGGCTTCCTAATGGAGTGAGCAGTCTGACCCGCTGGCTGATCTAGGACAGACAGGCATTGGGAAACATGGGATTGGCAGAAATAACACACCTCGTGACAAGAAACAATAGGTAGGGTGCACCACCACCTAGGAAGAATGCTTGCCTAAGATAATTGAACCTGAATCTAATCACAACTCAAGATGTAAATATCATTGTACAGGAGAAACGGTTGGAGAAACTGGTTAAATGACACCCTGAGAAAGTGACCAGCCAAATCTAAAATGTGCAAATTCTACAGGACGAATAACCCATTTTCAAACAGATCAATGGCATTATTTTTAAAAGTGTGCAACAGAATCGAATAACAGGGGTCAAGAAACATTCAAATCGAATGCAATGCCTGGATCTTCTTTGGGTCTCAACCCGAATAAACCAACCTTGAAACGACATTTTTAAGACAAAGAAGTTTGAAAAGTATGTGAAGTCAAGGAATTATGGCAACATTTTTAGGATAGTGCCATGCTGGTTATCTTAAAAAAAAACAAACTAAACATCCTTATCAGGTAGGGAGGCACACTGAAATATTCACCTACCGGTGAAATCACATGATGTTTAGGATTTACTTCAAAACACTCCAGAAAAAAAATCAAGGGGATAGGTGAAGTAAGATTTGTAAGATATTGATAACTATTGAAGCTGGGTGGTGAGTACATGGGGCGTTCATATATTCATCTTTTTACTTCTGTGCATGTTAGAAAATTTCTGTCTTACAGAGATGCTTATTTTAACAGACTCCTTATAGTGACTAGTTTGGAAAACCTTTCTATATTTGTTTTGTAATTGATGAGAGAAAAGGGTCGTTTTCACATATGGTATGTGAATTCGGACAGAGATGATGAAGGGACTAAGTACATTATTTTACCTACTATAAAATGGCACTTTTCTGTACTTATGGTTTGTGGAGATCAGAGATAAATACCTTTCGTGACTCTGAGAAAGAAAAAAATTTTTGAACTAAATTATCTCCTGGCTTCCACTGCGGACATCCTTGTAAGCATCAAGGCCATAGTACCCTCCGTGAGCCAAGGGAAGACTGGCTCCTCTCCCCAGCTTATCTGATTGACAGCATAACCCAAAAGGCCTGGACCACACACAGCAACAAGCCCCATATGCCAGCGTGGATTCCTCAGGCTGAAACCCGGTCTGTTAAAAGGTTCCCGCCAGATACTGACGAGCCGACTAAAAATGTGTTCATCTATTTAGTCTCTTGGTCAGCAAAATTGTTTTTTACGTTTATTCATTTTTGAGAGACAGAGACAAGAGCACGAGAGAGGGAGGGGCAGAGATGGAGACACAGAATCCAAAGCAGGCTCCAGGCTCTGAGTCATCAGCACAGAGCCTGACGCGGGGCTAGAACTCACAAGCCATGAGATCATGACCTGAGCCGAAGTCGGACGCTTAACCAACTGAGCCACCCAGGCACCCCTCTTGGTCAGCAAATATAACAGAGCATTGCTTATGTGTATTTTAAGAGTGCAGGTCTTTAAACGAATAGCTTATCTCCTAACTCAGATCTCCTCCTCCTCCTCACCTCCATTATCATCACAATCATGCTTATTCTGAAATGGTCAAATGGGAAAACGTTGTAGGAGACAGAGCCAGTTACCTACTATATAGGAAGAACAGGTGCCCAAAAAGAATGACAGGCAGAGTTCAGCACCGACAAAACGTTCCTGTTATCTTGAGGACAGACCCTGTTCATCCTCCGTGGTGGATGTTGGAATGTACCCAGATCCCATTTAGAAGTAAAGAACTAGATTGTCAGCTGCCGGAAATATTGCCAGCAGGTGGCCCTCAGCTGTCATCCCCCTTGAGGAATTACCTTGCCTGAAAACAGTTATTGTGCCCCAGAGAACCCCACTTCCTGGAAAGCCAATGAGTGGTTGACTCAGGAGTATAAAGGCCTTGGCCCCTCAGTGTAAGACAAATCTGAAAAGCCAGGCCAGCTTCTGAACTCCCCATGGGGTTGGCTGAAGCCCGCCTTCTCTGGTCGAGTCCCACTTCCTTCCTTCCTCTTCCCCAGGTGCTGATCCTGAGAATACTCCCTACCAAACTTCAGCGGCTGATCTCCATCTCAGAGTGTGCTTCCCAGAGAACCCAACCTGGGACACCTCCAATGACACCACTCTCCAGAAGAGTTAGACAGATGCCCTCAAAGGAGCCATCCTGCTGTCCCCAGCTATTGTTAGGAGATGTGAAGCCACGTCTAACTCCTGCCTCGTTCTGCCTTCTCAGGCCACTCATAAATAGGTGGCTGAGAGAAGGGAAGGAGAAATCAAGTCACTGATACTCACTGCCCAGGAACGACCACCACGCGTCTCACAGAAAGGCGTTGGAGATGCCATTGTTGCCAACATCTCAATTAACAACATCTTCGCTGAAATTACTTTTTGGCCTAAATCACTTGGATACAAAGAATATTAAATGGTTGCCTTGCTCAAAAGTATTTATTATGGAAATAATGTTATTCCTTCTGCTACCCCCCTCCCCCCAGGGTAGACCACATACGTACTGGGGCGAGAAGAGCAGGCGTCTCCTCCCAGGACAAAAGACAAGCATGGGACCAGAAGTGTCTGTCTTAAATGCCACTGGCTCCATGGGTCTTGCTTCTTGTGTTCACCGCTGTGCCTGGCACAGAACCTGGCACTCGATAGGAGTGCCTTATGAAGGATTCACTTAATTCAAGAAAGAAAGAAGGAGAGATCCCATCTTTGCCATGAACCTCTTATTGGCGCCCTGACCAGGATGTCGTATATTCTAACCTGGAACCTTGAGCTCTTTGCTGGAAGCTATTCTATGCTCCTCTTTGTATCCCTGCTCCCTGTCAGTGAGTCTGGTACACAGTAGGTGCTCCGGAAGGTATGACTTGAGTGAATGAAAGAAAAGTTCTGCAGATCAAGGGTAGTGTGTAATCACCTATTGCTGGGTAACAACCAACATCAAATCTTAGCAGCTCCAATGGCCATCATTACCTGCTCACCATTCTGGGCTCAGCTGGGCAGTCCTCTGGGGGGTTACTCATGAAGCTATAGGGTCTGAGAAGGCCTCATGCAAATGTCTGGGGCTTCCAGCCAGGGAGCCTCAGTTCTCTTCCATATGACGTCTCTGGCAGACAAGGATAGATGCCCATGTAGCTGTGCTTCTGAAGCCTCTGCCTGGGTCACCTGTGCTGGTGCACATAGGCCAGTGTGAGCCACTGGGAGGAGATGACCCAGGTCCTAGATGCAGGGAGGAGAGATTTATTAGAGGCCACGAATCACGTCACCTCTCATGACCTACCATGGGCACATCATCCCAGGTTTAGCCACCTGGGGCCAGAATTCTGGAAGAATTATTCTTCCAGGGGTTCCCAGGTGACTGGATCTTGGATTTAGGTATTTCAGAAGCAGTAAAACAACAACATAACAATTCGGGAATAGTCGGGCAAAACCCTGCAGAGGATCTACGTGCACACACCCACAGTGGCAGCAGGTACAGATGGCCTGGGGTGGGAGTTGCCACAATGGTGGCCTGGACAACCTCCTCCTCTGAACTTAGCTCAGGAGTTCCATCCCCTCCTGAACCTCTAGGGGTAGCGGGCCCAGCCACCTAGATTGGCGGCTGGGGGCAACTATGCCAACAACTAGGCCTGGGGGCAGGAAGCCGTGAATGAAGGGATCAGAAGAAGAGGTGCGGGGACAGGTCTGGGAGCTGGAACCAGAAAGGTCTCAGCCATACCCTTGGCTGCTGAATTGGTCAGCCGAGGACACTGGCTGCTCTCCAACCCCCATATACCCCAGTGCTTGGCCCACCGTGTACCCTGGAACCTCAGAGCTCGGCACCCAGGTCCTCTCTGCACTCATCTTTTGGAACCCCTGACTGTCATGCTTTGAGTAATTAGTAAAATTAGTTTGCCATAATTATATCATTTCTCTTCTCATCGCCTTCAACAGGGCAGAAACATTTATGCAAAGTGGGAATGTTATCAATAATCAAGTATTTATATAACATCTGCTGTGAGACAAAAACCAACTGAATTAAGATTTTCCAAGGTGAACTATTTCAATTCCTGAGACTTCCAGAACTCTCAGACCCTAGCTGGGAAGTGATTTATTTAGGAGGCATGGGGAGAGAAATGTCTGTGGTTAGTGATAAACCTTTGGGGTAGAGGTGAATGCATGTTTGCATGGGTCACAAGTTAAGGATGATTTAGGATCAGGACAAAATGACCCGGGGTTAGTTATGCAGAGATCTGTTTATTCCTGTGCAGGTTTTCAGGTTCTTTGAAGCAGTGTGGTCCACAGGAGAAAGAAAAGAGGCAGGAGACACCCCCCCCCCCCAACGCAATCCCTCAAAGTAAGGTACATTTATAGGTGCCACATTTATAGGACTCCAACATATTTTGGGGAAAGGCAATACAACCAACAACACCAGCCTCCCTTATAGGCCACATGTCTGGGAAAATCCTTTCTTCTGTAGCAATTGGGAAGAGGGATGCTGAGAGGCCTCGGAGCCCCATCTAAGATTTGGCCCAGAAGTCTCTGAAATCTTGGGGAAAAAAACTGGCCCCCAATTCTAAAGCTTTAGTGGTTCTCCATTGTGCTGACTTCCAACCAGAGTCTAGAAGTCACCTTTGGAGGTGCAGTTAATTCATTTGCTTTGGGAAAAATACACTGATACCCATTATATATATGCAAACTAAGGCAAGTATCCTGTTCTGAAATAGGATGACTCAAGGTAAAGGCATTTCTTGTAATAGAAAAGTCTGTCTTCATTAATTTGCAGAGTGTTTCTGGGGGAAACTCTTTCTGGGGGAAAGTCAGGCCTGGATTCTGGGTAGGGCAAAAACGGTTTCAAGGGCCTTCCTTTGCTTGGGGTGGGGACGGGAGAGGCGGATGGCGGGTGGGACTTGTAGGCTGTGCAATCTGGAGCCAGGCTGGAGGCTAAGGAGCAAGCTACCCTGAAGCCGCGGTGGTGTGCAGGAGCTAGCTGTGTGGACTTTGGACAAATGGTAAAATTGTCATGAATTTTGCAAGCTAGTTGGTAGGCGTGGCCGTCATTAAAAATTAAATTACGGGGCCACTTGGGTGGCTCAGTCAGTTAAGCGTCCAACTCTGGATTTCGCTCAGGTCACGATCTCATGGTTTGTGAGTCTGAGCCCCGCATGAGGCTCCGCGCTTGGGATTCTCTCTCTCTTCCTCTCTCTCTTCCTCTCTCTCTGCCCCTCCCCTGCTCCTGCTCTCTCTCTCTCAAAATAAATAAATAAACTTTAAAAATTAAGTTATGTCAACTGACATTTAATAAATGATATTAAAAATAGAGTTAACAAATACTCAAGCTCATTGCTTCTTAATTATTTTAGTACATTTTCTATTACCTGTACTGTTGAGGGCTATCGTGTCAGTTGGTGGAAATTCTTTGGACGTCGCACCACTGCGCATCTCTTCCCAACTCCCCTCGAAGAAATCAGCCACGGCGGCGGTGGGGTATTTACACCACAGGAAGTACACACACTAGGAATCAAACTCGTCTAGCCGGTTGCTAAGCACTTACCGACACACTGCGTGCAGGGGACACTGTGGAGGCTCCGGGAGTCATCCGGTTTCCAACACTGCTTGCCTCTTCCGTGCTGGAAAAATGGAATTAAGGAGCAGGCTAGTGCCAAAGCCCAGGGCAAACCAACGTGGAGGAGTCCAGCAGCCCGGGCAAGCAGGTGACAAGGTGGCAGGAGGGGACGTGTAAACGGGGTGCAGCTCAATCCAGACAGCGGCACCTCTAAGGACTTGTGCGCCACGTAAGCTCAGTGCTAGCAGCTGAGTACTGCTGGCCCAGCTCCCTTCCGAGGCCCCCAAATTAAAAAGAACATATCAACATGGCTCACGGATTCTCAGAAACAGTCTCAGAAGGGAACCCGAGAAAGGGCCGAGTTTCCCCTCATCCCACAGGCAGGGGCTCCCACTGTTGTTTTCAGGGGGCGTGACAGCTTCTCAGTTGCAGAAGGCCAACTGCAGTCTTTCCTATAGGCTTTCTCAGGACCTACAGTGATCTCCTGTGCCCACGACTCTCCAAGGGGTGCCATTTGTAGCATTTCCCAAAGTCAGCTGTGCACGAAGTATCTCAGAGGCCAGGGCTCCACAAAGACAAACTTTGGAAAGCTCAAAACCAGCCACGTGGACATCATGGAACACGACCTGGCCAGCCGGGCGTTTTCCAACCCCAGCATAGCTCAGTGATCCCGAAAAAAGGAAATGCTTATTATTTTCCCACTCATGATTGTGCTCAGGAGGAACCCGCCCTCAGACCCCTTCCTCCTCACTCCATCCCCCAATGTATGCAACGGGGAGGAATCTTCGTGCAATGATCTAATACGGAAGAACAAACAGCAGAATACTGGCAGTCCCATTGGGCGGCCAGAAAACTTCAGTGAGGGCCAGGGTGGTGAAATTTAGCAAACAAAAATATAGTTATATATTTTTTTAAGTATAGCTCCGTTAAATTTACATTTCAGCTAAGCAAGGAATACTTTTTCATATCTGCATGGTCCGTGCAGTATTTGGGACATACAAATGCTAACAACATATTTGTTGTTTCCCTGAACATTTAAGTGGGCATCCCGTATTTTCCTGGGACCACAAGTGAGGGCGGGGTTTTGGGGGTCAGATCTGGTGGGACTGTGAGTTTGGCCACCTAACTGGTAAGATGAGCAAGGTTAGCAACCCCTTTGACCCTCAGTTTCCCAGTGATGAGTAATTATGAGAGACAGTATTTCTTTCACAGGTCGGTGGGTAGAAAGTTCATAAATGGACTCCAGCATGAACTATTAGCACATCGTCGTTGCTTAACCACTGTTAGTTCCACTCTATTCTCACACTGTTCTCTTTTATTGGGGTTAATTGCTGAGGAAACACATAATTTTGCTGGACTCCTGAAGGTTATCATGAGTCACAGAGCCACTTTGTGAGACTTTCCCTGCCTACCTTTCAGCTTCTTTGGGGCTTTGGTAGTTCAGGGTCAGGACCTGACTGACAGTTGCCTTCTCCTTACTCCCAGGATAGCCCTGTAAGTCTCAACCAACCCCAGAGCCATCTAGAAGCCATTGGGAGACTAAATCGGTAGCCCCTTGTCTACCTAGTAATTGAAACATTCAACAATTCTACCAGGGACAAGCAGCTAAAATCTTCACAGAAGCCTCCACGTGTGGATTTCACAAATAATGTTCCGTTGGCTTGTGAATTACTGCTGGAAAAACAGGCCAGGGGGGAAAGGAAAGTTCTGCTCACGTGGTTCTCCTCCGTGTCTTTCCCCGTCACTCTGTGGCCGACATGGCGCCGTTTTATTCTCAATTTCCCAGGCTACTGAAGGACAGCTGCAGAATCAATGCCCCAAAGATGGTGACGACTTCAAGCTGGTTTGTCCTGACGCTGGCTTATATAATTATTTTGATCACAGAGTTAATACTCCAATTATATTTCATTTGGACTGATGCTCATTATTTTTTTTTTTAAATTCTTTTTTTTTTAATGTTTAGTTTTGAGACAGAGAGAGACAGAGCATGAACGGGGGAGGGTCAGAGAGAGAGTGAGACACAGAATCGGAAGCAGGCTCCAGGCTCCGAGCCATCAGCCCAGAGCCCGACGCGGGGCTCGAACTCACGGACCGCAAGATCGTGACCTGAGCTGAAGTCGGACGCCCAACCGACTGAGCCACCCAGGTGCCCCAGTGATGCTCATTATTTAACATTCATTTGGAGTACGTATGCCTGAGTTAACTGGAAAAAAATCGGTTGTCTTGGGAAGGGAGGTGAATTCAAGGCAAATTTGGAGCAACTCAATGTTCTAAACTGCTTGTGTATAATTCTGGAAGTAGATAATCCATATGTAGCATATAGACAGCTAACTTAAAAAAAAAAAAAAAAGCCATTTCCTGCAAGAGAAATGAGAACAGTCCAAGGTTGCCATTGTTCTAATTCTGGTTTTGGTTTTCCCCAGAGCACAGGAATCTTTGCAATCTTTTCAAAACAACGTTAAGGAAGTCGAAAGCTTCCTTTTAATGAAAATACAACCTCATTTGAATGTTTAAAAATATCCGTGGAGCATGAGATCAATTGCTATTCTACCTACTACCTGGGTATCTAGGATGTTTGTAAGAGTTTCAATTAAATAGTGACAGGGAAAAAGCCATAATTTAAGGGCGCAGTTACCCAGAAAAAACACTTTATTTCATCATTAACTTCTTCGGATTGATCTAAAGTGTAGAGAATCCTTGCTTTTAGGTAACAAAACAAACTCTGCCCGTCATTAGCAACTATTTTTAACTGTTTTTAGAGTCAATTCGTGGGCAAGACCATATGCTAGTGAGGATCAGAGCAAGGGGGTCTCTCATGCACGGCTGGAGGGTAAACATGTGCTTACCAGACAGTCCAGCCTGCAAACCACGTCCACATGAAAACCTGTATGTGAAGGTTTATAGCAATGTTATTCATAATTACCCCAAACTGGAAATAACCCAAATGTGGCTCAACCGGCGAACAAATAAACTACTGCATAGTAATACTGCTCAGTCGTAAAAAGGAACAAACTCCTTATACATGCAGAAACCAGCATTGTACCCAGAGAAAGAGGCCAGCCTCAAATGGCTACACACCATACGATTCCATTTATTGCGGAAAAGGCAAAGCTGCAGGGACAGAGAATTGATGAGTGGCTGCCAGGGGCTGGTGTGGGGAGGAAATGACTGACAACAAAGGATCAGGAGGGAACTTTGCGAATAACAGAAGCATTCTATGTCTTGATTGTGGCGTGGTTATATGACCACATGCATTTGTTGGAATTTATAGAACTGTAGATCTTTTTGAAAGGTAAATTTTACTGCATGTAAATAATATAGTCTCCATAAAACTGATTGAAGAACCGGGCCTTTTGTGACTTCCTAGGTATCATGCTGATGTTGAATAAGCCTTTGTCAACAGCCTTGATGCCCTGTGGGCAGGGTGGGTGGGTCCGAGGTCTAGCAGGTGCTGCATTATACCTGCTCTCTTCTGTCTGAGCAGGAGGCAATGCACTCAGTTGACAGGGCCCGTGGCTGAACTGCAGTGCTCTTGGAGAACAGTGGTCACCATCTGTCCCTTTTGGAAAAGGTTCTCTGTCCCATGGACGTTGTCTACTCATCGACCACACCATCCATGGATGCTGGGATGTGGGCGCGTCAAGTAACTGCTGGCTTTATATTTGTTTGCTTGGCTTTAAAGCAGTCTCAGCCATGTCATGGTGGCTGTTTCCTCATTTATAACAAATGCTGTAACAAATATGCAGTCATCGACACAGATCTAGAGGGTCCAGAGCACACACGTGGTGGGGTGCCGTCATGGGCAAATGCCCATCAGCCACCACGGGGGGCTGCTCATCCTTCTAACACCGTACACGAATCTACATCTGCTCTACGTGCTAAAAGAGGATAAGCAGTATCATCCTACTCACAGAATGGGATCTTTTTTGGGACGCGGGCCCACAGACTGTAGGTTTAGGATATAAAGTATCTAATGCAGAGTGTGAGGGCTCGCTATTGAATTTGAGGAGCTAAGATTGTAACGAAAAGGTTTGCAGTCTTTTAAAATTATTTTCATTGCTGACTTCTTTCGTTCACAGCAGTGCAACCCTACGTACATCATTTCGCTACAGCTAAAAACGGAATAGTTTAGAGGAAGGAAAACATACCGGATATGAACATGCCCCGCTATCTGCAAAATCGTTACAATGGCGGGCAGGAACACAAACTCTGGAGCGTGGGTGCAAAGTCCCCATACTAGCTTTGCGAGCTTGTGGAAGTTCATTAACCTCTCTGACCCTATTTCCTGTTCTGTAAAGTTAACAATAGTCCCCTCGTAGGTTTGCTGTAGTGACATAACCTGTGTGTACGTTACTCAGCAGGTTGCTTCAAGCAAATGGTGGTCTTTCGCCCAAGGGCTAACTGATGTGAGGGGAGGCTTGCTCTTTCCTCACATTCTCTTCTTCTTCCTGCAACAGAATTGCCAGTGATTGCTGCTGTTGCCCCTTCCCTGCTGGCAGCCACAAGTGGATTTATTTACAACGGGAATTTAAGGTCAAGAACAGAGACTCAGCCTTAAATGACAGCTCGGCACCGGGAAAGGATCCTAGTCAGAGCTCGGGGCCCCGGCTGTGCTGACAGGCCTGACATTTAAACTCTTGCAGGGCTTAAGGTCTGTATCGTTTATGGTCAGGAATTATTTTCCTCCCAGATTTGTTGGGATATAATTGTTATACAACACTGTGTAAGTTTAAGGCACACAATGGCTGATTTGATACATGTATATACTGTGAAATTATTACCACAATAAGGTTAGCACTTCCATCACCTCATAAATTACTATTTTGCATGTGTGTGTGTGTGTGTGTGTGTGTGTGTGTGTGTGTGTGTGGTAAAAACATGCAAGATCAACTCCCTTAGCAACTTGCAAATATTTAATACAGTATTGCTAACTATAGTCACCAAGCTGTCTATTCAACCCCCCAGAACCTACACATCTTATAACTGGGTGTTTGTACCCTTTGACCAACATCTCCCTGTTTCCCCCACCCCCATGCCCCTGGAAAACACCATCATAGTCCCTGTCTCTGTGAGTTTGGTTTTTTAGATTCTGCATCTAAGTGAGATTGTACAGTATTCGTCTTTGTCCGTCTGACTTATTTGACTTAGCGTAATGTCCTCAAGGTCCATCCTTGTTGCAAATGGCGGGACTTCCTTCTCTTCTACGGCTGCTTCATACATCAGGAATTGTTGCTCTATCCTTCCTTTACTCTCTGAATCATAGCCAGTTCCAGCTTAATAAAAATGCCTGTTTTAAAAAGGAAGACTCACGAGGAATGCCTATCTAAATAGCCCCACTTTCCCCCCATCTTCTCCAGAGCAGAACCTTAAACTGTTGCGGCTGCTTCTTATGGCTTCCAACTAGAAAAATACATCTCTTCTTGAGTCATAAACAATAGCAGAATTAGGAAGAGAAAAAGGTCCTACAGTGACCTCATCCTGTTTGCGCTTGTCATCGGACCGAAGCAGTTTGGGGCTACGCATAGTTTAGGGTGCACACATGGTCCACCCTCCTCCGTCCTCTGCTGGACACATTCCTGTCACAGGTCTGACTGTCCCAGGTGGCCTTGTTTTATGTTAGTGACCCTCCTTGGCCACAGCTGGTTGGGGCGACCCACACAGCCTATGAACGATACTCTGATTATGTTATGTTGGGCTGGCCAGAGGCCATCTCTCAGAATTTGGAACTGTCATATGTAGAAACCGGGTAGCTCATGTACTGTACATATACCTACACAAAGTTTATATATTACATACACACACAAACACACATATCTGGCCAGTAGGTAGTAGACACTGGGAATGGAAGCCTTTGGGACCCGAAGATTAGGTAAGAGAGCAGCCGTTATACGCACTGTGCAGAGAAAAATTATGAAGGGAGAGGGGGAGGAACAGGAAGGAGGAAGAACAGAGGGGCAGTGTCTGGACCTATGTCATTCCTACCCTTCCGACATTCTGGGGTTCACTTTTCCCTGCTTTCCTGAGATTCTTTGAATTGATGTGACTTCACCTGACCGGGTTCCTAGTGCCCGAAACCTTTGTACAAACCACCGAAGCGGGTCAGAGGCATTGCCATGGGTTTCAACTACAACCAGGCAGGGCTTAACGGTGTAAAAACCCATTTTTTAAAGACAGTGCTACGGATCCATACACGCTGCCGCTGGCTGAAATGGTGAGGCAGCGTCCAAACCCGGCCCTTTGTGTCTGAGGGGGTCCTTCCTGGGGAAGATGGGGTCTGGACTTCACCGTGAATAGAAGCAATATGCCCACGGGTGCAAGAGGAAAAAACAGGGTAATTTCTAGGAAGAGGCCACGTTCTAAGAGAGCAATTGGTAGAAGGTTAAGCTCTAGCAAGAAGATCTCACCATGGCACCCTCTGCAGTCAGGGGCCCTGGGGTGAGGGAGGCTCAGGAGGAAGGGGACAAGAACAGAGACAGATAGAGGAAAGGAGAAAGGGACACGGAAAGAGGAAACACAGAAAAGAGGGCAGGGAAGTTGGAGAGGAATCGTGGAAGAGGATGGGGAGGGGCAGCCAGAGAGACTCTCTGGTTCTGATACTTTCTTCTCATCAGTGACCCCTACTCCAAGTCATGGCCTCTCCTCATCTAGATTGTCCTTGTTTTCTGATTTTTTTTTTCTTTTAAAAAGAGTCACTAATACCTTCCTTATCTATCTCACAGGAAAGAAGTCAGGTCCAGGGGAAGAACTGTGGGAAAAAAGCTGAAGTCTGAGAGAACAGCATATGCAAAGGCCCTGAGGCAGGCGGTGTGTGCACTAGAGAGAAGACCAGGGCCACTGGAGTAGAAGAGAATAGTGTGAAATGAACCTGGAAGGCGTGGGGCCATGGAGTCTGCGTGAAAGACTTTGTTTGGTCCTTTGGATAGGGAGGGGTAGTAGTGGTCAACTTCACAATATCCTGATTCCTCTTTTCCCATCATCGGTCCCCCTCTGGCATGTTCCTCTTTACCACCTGCATGTGTAAATACAGCCACATCTCTTTTATTTTTCCTATTTCCTATTAATTGCTGGAACCCCATATGTCCAATCACTCACACGTGAAGCCTCCCCCTCTAGTCCTCCGAGAAACCCAAGCTCTTACTCAGTCTAAAGGGAACAGATTATCATTCCAAACACCCCAGAGAGGAGGAGAAAGGCTAGCGAGCTCAGTTGTGCCTTGTCACAGCCTCTGGTCACTGTCTAGCACTGTCCCAGTCATACAGACACTTGTGTACTGCTGAGGGGAGGTGAGGCCCCAGGGTTAAAGGCACACTTACCTTGCTCGCACGTGTCCGGCCGTTGTCTCCAGAGCTGGGTCGGAGGAGGCTGGGCCTGCAGGAGCCCCCGCCTGTCCAGCTCCAACCCCACCACCAGCACAAGAGTCCTTCTGGAGCCTTTGGTGTCCTTCCTGCTGGGGGACCTCACTTAGGATGATCCTGATCCTTCGAGAAGCTCCCTAGCATTGACCCTCTTGGGAGGTGCTGGGCTTCCTCCCTGCAGACAAGGGCCAACTGCGGAGGCATTCATCAGGGCACAAGAGCCCCTGTCACCCTCTGGCCGACAGACATGACGTAGCCCTCCATTCATGTGACCAACAGCCTTTCCCCTGATAACAAAATCTATCTATTCCCAAGGCCACCTGCTCTCTTCATTTCCACACACAGAGGATAATGGAGTTTGTCTTTATTTTTTTTCTCCTCACCCAGTAGCTCATTAATATAATATTATTAATATAAAAAGAATGAAATGGGGGGCACCTGGGTGGCTCAGTCGGTTAAGTGTACGACTCTTTTTTTTTTTTTTAACGTTTATTCATTTTTGAGAGACAGAGACAGCGTGAGCAGGGGAGAGGCAGAGAGAGAGAGACACACACAGAATCCGAAGCAGGCTCCAGGCTCTGAGCTGTCAGCACAGAGCCAGATGCAGGGCTTGAACTCACAGACCGCAAGATCGTGACCTGACCTGAAGTTGGATGCTTAACCCACTGAGCCAGCCAGGCGCCCCAAGAGTCAGACTCTTGGTTTCGGCTCAGGTCATGATCTCACAGTTCGTGAGACTGAGCCCCACGTCAGGCTCTGTGCTAACAGTGCAGAGCCTGCTTGGGATTCTCTCTCTCCCCCTCTCTCTCTGCCCCTCCCCAGCTGGCATGCATGCACTCTCACTCTCTCTCAAAATAAATAAATAGACGTTAAAAAAAAATAATCAAATTGGTGACGGACATTAAGGAGGGCACGTGTTGGGATGAGCACTGGGTGTCATAGGTAAGGGATGCATCACTGGATTTCCTCCTGAACCAACACTACACTGTATGCTAACTACCTTGAATGCAAATAAGTAAGTTAAAAAAAAAAATCAGAAAATATCAATAGAAAAACATTCCATGTTTCCTCGGCCGATAAAAGACATTTCTAACAGCATGTTACTCACAAAACGCAGTTTCCGTGGGTGAGTGTGCTCCCTAGAAATGTGACTGCTGTGCATTCCATGAAGCCTTACAGGACATGACAGTCCCCTGAGCACATGGTGACTCTTGGCCCTGACACTGCGAGTCCTCTTGTGAAATGTGGTTTCATTGTGGACATATTTACTCTGAATAAACATTACTGGTATACATCTCCTGAGACTTAACTTCCTTAGAAAATAAAAAAAAACTTTAATACCTTTATTCTTTCTAATAGTAAATACTTCCAGAATGTTCCAAAAGCCTTAAGTATGTATTCTTCCATGGTTTCTTTGCCATTGAAGTAGAAAGGCCTTAAAAACCTATATATTCTTGTATCCAGAATATCTAAAGAACTTTCAAAACTCAGTAACAAACAACCCAATTAAAAAGTGGGCAAAAGGGGCCCCTGGCTGGCTCAGTTGGTAGAGCGTGTGATTCTTGGTCTCAGTGTTTTGAGTTCGAGCCCCACGTTGGGCATAGAGTTTACTTAAAAAAAAAAAAAAAAAAGTGGGCAAAAGATTGGAACACATGTCTCACCAAGTAAGAGATAAAGATAACCAAATAAGCATACGAGAAGATGCTCAGCTGTGGACTGCAGATTAAAGCCACGATGAGATACTATACATCTAGCAGAATGGCTCAGATTAAAACAAACAACTGGGGTGCCCGGGTGGCTCAGTCGGTTAAGCGTCTGACTCTTGATCTCAGCCCAGATCACGATCTCATGGTTCGTGAATCTGAGCCCCACTTCGGGCTCTGAGCTGACAGGGCAGAGCCTGCTTGGGATTCTCTCTCTCTCTCTCTCTCTCTCTCTCTCAACAAACTTTAAAAAATTAAACAAAACTAACAAGTGACAATACCAAGTCCTGACGAGGATGTGGATCAACCGCGACTCTCATTCACGGCTGATGTGAATGCAAAATGGCACAGCCACTTTGGAAAACAATTTTGATTGAAAAACAATTTTGCAATTATATATACAGTCCCAAACTGGAGAGAATCCAACTGTGGGTGAATGGACAAACTGTGGAGCATCCGTACCACGGAATACTACTCAGCAACAAAAAGGAACAAATTACTGACGCCTCCAACAACTTGGATGGAGCCTCAGGGCAAGAAGCCAAACTCGAATGGTTACCTTACTATCTAATTCCATTTACACGACATACTGGAAAAGGCAAAACTATAGGGACAGAGAATAGATCGTGGTTGCCAGGGTGCAGGGGTAGCACAAAGAGGGCTGATTAGAAAAAGAAACAGGAAGTTTTAGGGTGCTGAAAATAGTCTATGTCTTGATTGTGGTGGCTGTACAACTATACATTTTTGTCACAATTTATAATAAAAATGTATACCTAAAAAGGGTGAATCTTACTGGAGGTAAATCACAAACTCAATAAACCTGATGTCAAAAATTATGTTTGCTTTTCCTTTTTAATAATAATAAAGTATAATAATAAAATATAATTATTTTATATATATATAAAATAAAAATAAAAAAATAAAAAATATAAATAAAATAAAAATAAAAATAAAATATAAAATAAAATAAATATATAAAAAAAATAAAATATAAAATAAAATAAAAAATAAAAATAAAAAAATAAAAAAAAAATAAAAAATAATAAAATAATCAGAATTATTTTCTGATATAGTAAATATCTAAAAAAAAGCTCTTTTAAGAACTTTACTTATCTGTTGTGGGTTTGTTTTTTTTTTTTTTTTTTTTTTTTGTTTTTTGTTTTTTGAAGCAGGCTCCACAGCTAGCACAGAGCCTAACGCAGGGCCCGAACTCACAACCCCGAGATCAAGACCGAGCTGACACCAAGAGCTGGATGCCCGACCAACTGAGCCACCCAGGCGCCCCTCTTTTAAGAACTTTAAATATTCATTTTTCCATCGTTTCTTTGCCATTGCAATAGGTCGCAAAACTCAATAAATTGAATTTGCTTTTCTACTTTAGGGTAAGATGTTTTGCCGCCTCTGCCTAAATTAAGACAACTCATAAGAGTCTCATCTTAAGAATGTAGTTTTTCTGGGGCGCCTGGGTGGCTCAGTCGGTTAAGCGTCCGACTTCGGCTCAGGTCATGATCTCACGGTCTGTGGGTTCGAGCCCCGCGTCAGGCTCTGTACTGACAGCACAGAGCCTGAAGCCTGTTTCAGATTCTGTGTCTCCCTCTTTCTCTGACCCTCCCCTGTTCATGCTCTCTCTCTCTCTGCCTCAAAAATAAATAATAAAATGTTAAAAAATAAAAATAAAAAAGAAGAAATACCATCTAGAAGGGATTAAAAATATGTTAAAAAAAAAAAAGAATGTAGTTTTTCTCATGACTTTATAGTCCACGTAGCTTATTTCCGGGGCTACACCTGCCCCTAAGAAATCAAGAGCCTGGGTCACAGTGAAACACTCCAGTTACCCCCCTGCCCCCCCCCCCAAAGGGGCTTGGGCCTATAAGCCACCTCTTCCAAGCTGGTGGCCAATTTATTACCCTATCCTTCCCAAACTGGGAGAGACATCAGGGACACTGGGAGAAAAAGAAACACAGCCTTTCAACCTGCTATCCCTCGGTTTCCCCAAATGTCTGAGGCCAGGAGAGAAAGGCCCACCAGCGTCCATTCTAACTGTACTGGCCAGTTAAGGCAGTATATTATGGGCTACATGGGACATAAGCCCCCTTCTCTCCAAGGGTGATGGCAGAAGATGACAAGTTTGGGTCAGCCATCACAGTCTTGTGAATTCGCTACGGAAAAGGCACAGCCCTCAGACCTAGCTTCAAACAGTGGGAGCGGCACCTGGGCGGCTCAGTCGGTTAAGTGGCCGACTTCGGCTCAGGTCATGATCTCATGGTTTGTGAGTTCGAGCCCCGTGTCAGGCTCTGTGCTGACAGCTCAAGCCTGGAACCTGCTTCGATTCTGTGTCTCCCTCTCTTGCTGCCCCTCCCCCCCCAAAATAAATAAACATTAAAAATCTTTTTAAAAAGAGTGGGAAGGCGTCCAAGGTGGACGGCGGGGTGAGTTTACAGGAAGCGAGCATGAGGTCTGACACCACCGCTGAGCCCAGGGATGGAGAGCTGTAGGAGACAGAGGGAGAGTGACGTGTGACAGATGGGGCTCTGCAGCCACCATCTTCTAGGAGCTCTGCCGGTGCACAGGGACTCATCCCACTTCATTCTCGCACCACCGTATATACGCTAATATTGTCATCTTCAATTAACATACGTGGGAGATAAGGCTAAGAAGTCAAGCCGCAGGAGGCAAGTCCGTAAGCGAGCGGCAGGGCTGAGTTTTGACCTCAGGTCTGACTGCTACTCTTCTGCTCGTCCCATTACATAGGGGAACAGGGGAACCTCACCGGTGCCTTGCAGTAGAATGAAGTTACTATCAAAGTCCTGCAATTTGTCATTTAACGTCTATGCTATTGCTAATCTTATTCTTTTTTTTAGGTGTATTTATTTATTTTGAGAGAGAGAGAGTGCATGCTAGCAGGGAAGGGGGAGAGGGAGGGAGAGAGAGAGAGAGAGAGAGAGAGAGAGAGAGAGAGAGAGTTCCAAGCAGCCTCTGTGATGTCAGCGTATAGCCTGAGTGGGTGTGGGGCTTGAACTCGTGAACCATGAGATCATGCCCTGAGCTGAGATAAAGAGTCGGACACTTAACCGACTGAGCCACCCAGGCGCCCCCCACCCCAGCTCCCCAGTTACCTTATTCTTAAATGAAGAGTTTGTTGTTGTTGTTTGGAAAGTGTTCCTGCACAGTCAGCTTTACGAAGGGGAGTGGAAGAAAGAGTTGTTAACTAAGAAGGAGGTTCAACTTTACCCTGGGGTCAAGATAACTGGGTAGTAATGAAGGAGAGGGAGGGAGGGAGAGAGAGACAGAGACAGAGACAGAGTGTCAGGCTCAGAAGAGCATGAGAAATCAGGGCAAAGAGGATCTTAGAGGGTCACAATCCACTTGTGTTCCTCTCCACTTGGAAATGTATTCTGTGCTCCCCTTGTTCAAACCTTAGGGGACACTGGGTTGTTTCACCAAGGGAGGCGGTTCCTGAGTGGGGCTGCCGTGGAAATGCCCGTCCAGGATTCCCAGCGTCTGTGCCCCCCTTCACTTCTGGGCTCGGCTTCAGTGCTTGCACCGGACATTCTGTGCGGGCTGCTGGCCCCACCACTGCCCAATTTTAGGTCCCCACCTCTCTCTGGCAAGGCTACGATTGCAGCAAGGCAGTCTGTTCACCAACCAGCAGGGCCCTCCCTTGGCGGCCGGCAGGAATTCCACAGATAACCTCTTCCTAGAAGCTCCTCTGGTGAGCACAGCAATGTCCAAAGTCTTCGCTAACTCCCTAGGATGTCCCCAGATGGCTCAGGACTCTCCAGCTGGCTTCAGCCCCTTTCTCAGGGGTGCTCAGGGCCCAGGCATAAAAAGCACACTAAATAAAAACGACAACTCGTTTAGGCCTTTGAACGCTTACTCCCTCTCCTCAAAGGGGGTTATGCAACTGGTGCCCCACAGGACCCCACGGCTCCCCAGAGCAGATGGCCAAGGGGAGTCACGGCCCCTCAGACAACAGGCAGACGTTTCGAAAGGACACCTCTTCCACCAGAGATAGAACCTTCGGTCAGGCTCATCTTTTGCCCAGTACCTAACTGTAAAGAGTTGTTTGCTGACTCAGCATGAAGAGTGAACAGGACATCTCTTATCTGTCAATACAACAGGCTCCTCTGCCCAGGTGTTTCACCAGTTTTCCCGACTTTCCAAACTGTGCCATTGCCATGATCTGTGCCAATGGAATGCAGTACAGTAGACCCAGCTCCCCAAGAAAGTGCACTTGGCTTTGGAAGGAACTTCACTACTCAACCGTGGATGTGGGTGTCTCTCCATGGGCATCCACAGTCCTCTCCACTGAAGGGATGTGAGGGTAGATAGACGGGAAAAGGGACTCACTCTCCCCCTCCTTGCATCCCTCCCTCTCCCTATATTGCTCTGCAACTCTTCCCATTAAAGGCCGGGGGTCTGTTTTCCCCAACTCTTAAGTCTGGGCTGCCCATGTCTCGCTTTGGCCAAAAGACTGTGGCAAAAGTAACAGCATGCTACTTTAAGTCTAGGCCTCAAAGAGCCTGGCACGCGTGTGCTTGCTCTCTCAGAACTCTGCCACCACCAGAGAAGGTCTGGCTGGCTTGCTGGAAGGATGAGGGGGCATGTGGGCAGGCTCAGTCTGGCCCAGCCAACCCCAGCCAGCCAGCCTGCAGACCGCACGTGGGTAAGTCAGCCTACCCGGGCTCACCCAGGCCCGAACACCCAACCAAGCTAAGCCAGCTCATGGAACTGGGACCCCAAAAGTTAGTGGTTTATTTCACCGCAGGGATGCATCCCCCTCCCCCACCAGAGGAAGGTTCTAGTACATCACATTCAAACTGCTCTTTGCACTTACAGGTAGAGAGAGAAATGAATTCTTCCTTCTTCTGGTAGCTGAGTTAAATGTGGGTAGGAGACCCTAGAATCCATTTCAACTCTTTCACTGCACAGCCAGCCTGGATTTTAAAGAATTTTCTTATTATGAGATCAACAGCAGATATCCCGTCAAAGCGAAGCAATTTCTGTACCAACTCTGTTGTTGAGGGTTCGACCAATAAGACACAATATAACCAACATCCGACACCACAGCACAACTTAGAGATCAGGAGTAAGTCACACCATTACCTTACAAAGAGCCCTGTTTAAACAAGCCATGAAAAAAAAAATTTCTTTTTATGGTCAAATATAAGTTTAATAATCTCTTTGTCACATTCCCCAAACAATTTTTCATTATTGTCTTCATTATATTCTGTTTACATTTGTCACAAACATCTCTGTAATACACAGATCCGGACCTGTTTTGCGATACATTTCTACCATTTAATTGTGTTTGGATCAATATAGAATGTAGGGATCAGGGTAGGAAAGAATACTACCTTTTTGTGAAAGTAGATTCTTATGTATTTATTTAGCACCTTTTATTTAAGGAGCTCAAGATATGTTAACATTCACTGTAGCATCCTTTTGTTATCTCTGGGTGAGGAAAGTGTCAAAAATGATCACTAGTGCTTTTTTACAGAAAGAAAAATGAAAGCGCAGAATGGGAAAAGTAGCATCAGTGAGATGATAACAGTCATAGCAGAAACTTGGGTCTTTAGCTCAGCATTCTACTCTGTGAACCATATTTTGTCTGTTTAATACATTCCATATCAAAAGGTATGATGGTTTCTTCCACTTTTATAATATCTCTTTTTTTAATTTTTAATATTTACTTTTGAGAGAGAGAGAGAGAGAGAGAGACAGAGCATGAGCAGGGGAGGGGCAGAGAGAGGAGGAGACACAGAATCCTAAGCAGGCTCCAGGTTCTGAGCTGTCAGCACAGAGCCCGACGTGGGGCTTGAACCCACAAACTATGAGATCATGACCTGAGCTGAAGTCAGATGCTTAACCGACTGAGCCACCCAGGCGCCCCATAACATCTCTTTTTGGATGGATGTTAACAAAATGGGCAGAACAGATAGTAAATTCCCATAAACTAATCATCCTGGCAATGCAATTACTTCCAGCAGGGGCTTTTGTTTGTCTGTTTGTTTGTTTTTGTTTTTGTTTTTTGCCAGCAAAGGAGTCCCATAAATTATAGAGCCACCCTCTGCTTCTCCATTAAAATTCATAACTGGCTGATAGTTTTCCAGCATTTCCAAGAGATCTGCAACCAGTAGGGAGAAATCAATGATGGCCACTCCTTCAGCTGGGCACCTGTGGCCCCTGGCACCTGAGGAGATTAAATACTCACCACAACGGATGGACCAACCCAGGTAATTCCTTTCAATCTGACTCATGCTGTGTGTTTCCTCACAAGAGGGCTGGTCTAAGAGAAAAGTGTCTCTGTGGTAAGTTTTCTTAAATGCATAATATGAGGATTCTGTTTAAAGTAAGAACACCAAGCTGCAGCAACTTGGATCTTTAGAGATTCAGCTAGGACCTGACGGCCTCTACTGGAATGAGTAAATACATCCACCTCAGGGGTGAACCATTTTGGGAGTGGGGGAAAGAAGGACACACTACCACTTAGTTCTGCCTGAGGATTGACAGAGTCTTAAAAACATTCAGGGGGAAGTAGGGTTTCCCTTTTTCCTTCCTCTAAAAAAACGAGAACACAGAAAAAATTTCAAAAACAAAAAGTCACTCCAGTTGCTCCCTGAGCCTCCCTCCAAGCTTCACAGTCCTAGCCTTTTCCCAAAAGTGCTTAGTACAGACCTCCCTACCCCCCAAAAAAGCCGTCACCAAAACACAGGGAGCCTACTTGCAAGAAGGGGTGCAAATATATGTAAAGAAGACCAGCACCCTAAGGATAATTTTCAAGAAAATCGTTACAGAGTAAAAACAAAAGGGGGGGGGGTTGTATCAAGAAAAATGTTATGGAAGTGAAATACAAATATGGGGGGGTGGAGACCCAAAAAGAACATAACAATCACTAAAACAGATGCCATGAAGAGACAAACTACTGATGAAATGATAATGGGGAATGGGAGGGGATGGAGGAAAACCCTAAAAGGAGGTAAAAAGTAGAGCGACATCTACCCGTGTCATCAGTTGATACGTGACTGTGGGTAACAGTGAATGGTGACAACAAATGCAGGTTTTTCAAAAGTGCCCGATTCTATAAAGAGCAAGATAGGTGGAGAATGTCAGGTAAGTTGACGATGTACCGAAGAGAGGGACGTCTGGGCGCAGATCAGGGCTGCCGCCCTGACCCGCCCAGGAGCAGGTGCGCGCGGTTCCCCAGGCCCCGCCCAGGAGCAGGTGCGCGCGGTTCCCCAGACCCCGCCCAGGAGCAGGTGCGCGCGGCCCCCAGGCCCCGCCCGGGAGCAGGTGCGCTCCGTCCCCAGGCCCCGCCCGGGCACGGGCGCGCGAGCCTCCTCCCGGCCCCGCCCAGGCGCAGGTGCGTGCGGCTCCCCGCCTCCAAGTGGGAACGCGCGGCCCCCGTGGCGCCCGCCGAGCCCGGGCTGGATGGCGCCGAGGTCCGCGCCCGCCCCACCGCAGAGCGGCTCCGAGGGGGCGCCGAGAGCCGCCGCGAGTCACCCGCCGCTCAGCGCCGCGCCCTTGCCGCGCCCTTGTCGGCCTCCCCCTGCTCCTGCACCGGCCGCGAGGCCTTGTCGGGCCCGGGGGAGCCGCACTCCTGCAGCCCCCCGCCCGGCCGCGCCTCCAGGTCAGCGCATGGGTCGGGGAAGCGCGGCCCGAGGCCCGCGAACGAGTCGCAGCGCGGCGGGCTCTCCTCCTGCACCGGGCGGCCGACCGGCTCCCCCGCGCCGCCGCCACCGCCGCCGCCGCCGCCGCCGCCGCCGCCGGGCCCCGCCGGGCCCTCCTGGGAGTTCTGGCTGACGTAGACCACGATGATGTCGCCCTTGAAGTTCATCACCTGCCCGCTGGAAATAAACGTGGAGTTACTGTTTCCAGTCACATTTCCTACAAGGGGAGAGGAAGAGAGAACACGCAGAGGATGAGTCATCGGCCCTTGGTGAGAACTTGGTCTTGTGATAGGGAAGTGTCCCAAGAAAGCAGGCTGTTCTAGCGGCGGCCTCTCCTCACCGACACCGTCTCTAACGCGCATCTGACACTCCGAGGGGCTCCATCATTTTTCATCTCAGCAGGCCTGACTGCGGCGGAAGAAGGAGGGGCAGAGAGGAGAGCGGCGAGACCACAGGCCACGCTCCAGTCGTCGTTTGCCACGTGGGACTCAGCTTGCTGAGAGCACAGCTGGGAGGTCGACTCACAGGTGCAGCTGCTACCTAGGAACGCGTGTGCATGATCTACCTGCAAGATCTACCTGCAGCAAACAGCCTGTGGCCTGGCCAGGTCCAGCGCGTCAGGAGGGGAACGCAGGGCAGGAGGAAAGGTCATTGCCAGATAGGACCCCGAGCCCACTTCAGCCCAGCCTCCCCTCTGACCAGTTGTCATCGCTTTTTGTACCTTCCACGCAGGTCCCTGACAGTTCAGCCTTGGAGGGCCAGGGGGCCACCCAGGCTCAGTATTTAGCATGACTTAGTATTTAACCGATTTAGGTTAAATCAGTTTCCTTAACACTTCGTTTTTAACTCCTGGAACAAAAGAGATTCAGAAGACGAAAATGGAGAAAAACAAATCCTGTAAATCATTCTTTCCTCGGAAGCCTGAGGAGTGTTTTGTCCCGGGGGGGGGGGGGGGGGAGGGGGGGGGAGGGGCTCTATATCACTTCTTTGTGGGTGACTGGATTTGGCCAGTCTTTAATTCATGGGCCTTTTGGAAAATAGAAAGTTCAACAAATGTTAGGAAACTTGCTACCCCTATTATTCTTCTATTTAAAGACTGATAGCTAGAAATGTCCCAGGTGAAAAGAAGTGCCATAAACCCAAGTAGATGCAGAAATGTCCCAACACTCAGTATCAAAAACAAAATCTTTCATTCTGACAGAGAGGTGAACAGCAAAATAGCTCCTCACTGTTAACTTCCTCTTTTTTTTTTCTCCTCTACTGTGACCCAGCTTTATAACAATTTATACACATTAACTTTCTATCACCACTCCACAAGAAGAGATTTTCCTCAAATTTGGAAGGCATGTTTTGGAGGGTCTAAAATACCAACAGCTTACAGGGAATCCCTTTGGGGAGCCTTCCCTCTACCCATAAGATACCTCCAGGGAAGCTGAAATGGAGGCCCAGTGACCCATGAAACGATAAGATTTAAAATGTGGGCAACTTAGGACGCCTGGGTGGCTCAGTCGGTCGAGTGACCAGCTCTCGATTTCTGTTTAGGTCATGATCTCACGGTTCTGGAGTTCAAGTCCTGCACTGGGCTCCATACTTGAAGCACAGGGCCTGCTTGGGATTCTCTCTCTCTCTCTCTCTCTCTCTCTCTGCCCCTCCCCCGCTTGCGCGCGCTCTCTCTCTCTCTCTCTCTCAAAAATAAGTAAAAACTTAAAATGTGAGCAACAAATCTGAAGATCTATGACTCATGCTATGTCTCCCACAGGCAGTTGTATGCAGTATATATTTCAAGATAGGTAGTGGTGGGGATTTATTTGCCTAATAACCCCCCAAGCAACACGGGGGCGGCCAGCTAGTATTCCCATTCACCAGCTAGCTGGATGGCTCCGCGTTCTCCATTTCCTCTGAAATATCCCAACAGGTGCTCAGAACATACACTGTACTCTAAGCTAGCAGTCTCCTTTCTAGTACGTCTATGCCTTTCTGCTCCCACCAGCTACCAAGGTGGTTCTCAGTTCTGTTTTTACCAGCTGAACTCATTAGTAAATGTTATTAACTATTTTGTGAAGTGGTAAAATCTAAGTGTGATAAAAAGGGGAAAGTTTGGGGCGCCTGGATGACTCAGCTGGTGAAGCGTCCGACTTCGGCTCAGGTCATGATCTTGTGGTTCACAGGTTCGAGCCCCACGTCAGGTGCTGTGCTGACAGCTCAGAGCCTGGAGCCTGCTTTGGATTCTGTGTCTCTCCCTCCCTCTGGCCCTCCCCTACTCGCACTCTGTCTCTCTCTCAAAAATAAACATTAAAAATTTTTAATAAAAAAAAAGGGGGGAAATGTTTCTGTAAAAACCCAAGTGACTGCTTTGCAAGGACCCAAATAAGAGGACTCGAGACAAGAGACAGCTTCAACAAACTGCTGAATTGGTGCGGTGGTGTGGGAAAGAGAACTGTGGAGAAAAGAAACAAAACGAAACACACGAAACATGCAAAAGGATCTCGCACTCACATTTGTTTTGCAAATGGCTGTAATTTCTCATTCCACCCTAAAGACATAGAGAGTGGAAATTAAGATTGTGAGGTTCATGTAAAAAAGTCTCAGGAAACTATCAACACCCAATACATATGGCCTTTACTAAAAATAGCGTGAACGTTAAGTTCTATGTTTTAAATTTAAAAAGATATTCAAGGGGCGCCTGGGTGGCTCAGTCGGTTGAGCGTCCGACTTCAGCTCAGGTCATGATCTCACAGCTGGTGAGTTCGAGCCCCACGTCGGGCTCTGTGCTGACAGCTCAGAGCCTGGAGCCTGCTTCGGATTCTGTGCCTCCCTCTCTGTCTCTCTGCTCCTCCCCCACTCATGCTCTCTCTCTCTCTCTCTCTCTCTCTCTCTCTCTCTCTCTCTCTCAAAAATAAATAAACATTAAAAAAAATTTTTAAAAATAAATAAAAATAAAAAGATATTCAAGAGGGGTGCCCGGGATGGCTCAGTCAGTTGGGTGTTTGACTCTGGATTTCGGCTCAGGTCAAGATCCCAGGGTCATGGGATCGAGCGTCGCATCAGGCTCTCTGCTGAGTGTGGAGCCTGCTTGAGATTCTCTCTCTCCCTCTGTCCCTCTCCTCAGTTTGTGCTCTCCTTTAAAAAAAAATTAAGTTTTTAAAAAGTATGATTTTCCCAGTACAGCTCCTCTAGTCTGTTGTGACAATGTCAGTGACTGGGTGATGCTCTTGTTCGTCCTTATAACGTAAAACTACACAGAGGGCATCGCTAACCACTGTGTGATTGATTTATGGTTTTGAATTTAATCTCCCATCTTCACCGTCTTCATACTGAGATTTATCTACTTAGGTCATGGTATATACAATTTCCCCCTCATTTTAAATTTTATTTTCCAACAAATCATCATCATGAATCCACTGTTGTTTACCTTCTTCCTTGTCAGAATCTTCATCTTGTCAGAGCTCTAGTAAAAGCCCGTGTTTTATCGTCTTGTACATCAAGATCCTGTTTAATTATTCACACTAAGAATTTTATCCCATGCCAATTGCCTCATGGCAAACAATATCTCTGATATAGGAGCTGTATTCTTTTTTCTTTCCCTTCCTCCTTCCCTTCCCCTCTCTTTTTCCAAAATGGAACTCAAATCCTTTTGCCCAAGATACATTTACACATTTCAGAATTCTTTGATTCATAGGCCGGATCAAGAATATTATTCTTTGAGGGGAGGTGGGGACAGGGTGGGGGAGGTGGACAAGACCTGTAAATTCCTAACAATTAGGATGTAAAGAAAAGTTATCTAGAATGAGTATGAGATTCTCAAACAATTTTATTCTTCACATGTGTTTTTTTTTTTCTCCTTTACCCAAGGTATAATTAATGACAAAAACCACCGTCGGTTGAGTCCCAGCCCGTTTCATCCACGCTGACTTTTTTGAGAGTAGTAAACTGGTACAGACTCAACTTCCTTAAAAAGCTTTACTGATTTCTCAATGACAATACGTGGCATCACAGCCGTCTTCACGGGCATGTGACCTGTGCAGCTACGTGGGGCCCCGCACTCAGGAGGCCACGCCGGGATTACTGCTCTACGGTCATCATCTTGAATTTCTTGTTAATTTCTGCACACGGACACCTCGTGTTTTCATTTTCCAGTGGGTTCTGGAAATTATGTAGTGGGTCCTGACCTGGCAGGCAGCCCTTGAAAGTATTGCTCTGGGGGGTGGTGGTGAGCACCTGTGTGGCCCAGTCGGTTAAGCATCTGACTCTTGATTTCCGCCCAGGTAACGATCTCATGGTTCATGAGTTTGAGCCCCACATCAGGCTCTGCGCGGATAGTGCTGAACCTGCTTGGGATTCTCTCCCTCCCTCTCTCTCTGTCCCTCCCCCATGCATGTGCTCTCTCTCTCTCTCAAAAAATAAATACACTTAAAAAAAGTATTACCCTGGGTTTTTCCCCTACACAGATGCTTTCGTTTAGCTTCACTCTTTTTGGAGGTGACATCCTGTAGGTTGGCCATCTTTCAATATTGCTGAAGTGTTCGTGAATCTAATTTTCTGTACCGATAAAGAACTAAATGTTTAGTAAGACACTAAGCTGCAGAGGCTATCTTCTGGTGCCACTAAAATATGGATCCCATGATATGTTTCCATGGTAACCACAGTAATGGGAACAACACCCCAAATCCAGAATTTCTGAGTGCTCCCTCCGTGCCGGGCGGGCTGCTCTGTGCCCACCAGCCCGCAGCTGCCCTGTGTGTGAGCATTCCAGGTTTGCTTTCCCCCTCTGCTAACACTGCCTCCAGGATGGCAACTGCCAAACGGCCTTCTTTCCTCATGGCTCCTCCTCATACAGACTCACCTGCCTGGCATCTAATTATGTCAGTGTCATCCCGGTGCCGTGGTCCCTGAAGAGCAGAAGGGGCCAACTGGTGACTAAAGTGATGAGGTGTCAGTGGCTGCCTGAGTACAAGAGAGTGAGCAGTGGGGAGGGACAGAGGAGAGAGCAGGGGTCTGGAAGCTTCCGGTCTTGTTCCGCTCAGCCCTCCCTACCTGTGGGATTCGGGACAAGCCACCTAACACCTCTCCAGATTTCGGCCTGCTCAGTTTGTGAAATGAGAATCAAGTTTCAAGCCCCGCCAGCCTGGCAGGGTGCGGCCGCACGGAGCAGCACACAATACCTGTTAAACGAAAGAATGAACGCATGAATACCCGCAGGACGGCACAAGGGTCCAATGAGATGATGGGTCTGAAAATCCCTGGGAAAGAGAGAACCAGGCTCAGGTGCGCGGATGGCATCACTACCCCTGGAACGTAGTGTCTGTGCGTGTGCAACTCGCAGGGAAACGGATTGGTGCAATGTGCCAGGCGGTAATGTTATTTTCCAGCCCTGTCTTGTTGGAGGATCTCAACATGTCCTGAAGACGGAGAGGGAACTTCCCTCTAGAAATCTAACCAACTTCTGTTTTCTTCGCTGAAATAATTCATCATGACGGCTGTCACTGGTTTGAAGACTCATCGGTATAGTTCTACACTAAACCCCCATGGTCTCGTTTCTCCTCACCCAAGTCCGCTATGACTTGCCTGTAGCACGAGAGTCGATCAAGGTCAATTTAGAAGGAGCTGGTAATATCCTTATCCTGTAATACACCTCAGTCCTGAACTGTTCTTCTCAATAGCAATCATTCCTTAAAATGCGTTTTCTTCCTTTCAGGTCCCAGAGGTTGTATAGGGTTATGCAAGGGGCGCCTGGGTGGCTCAGTCGGTTAAGCGGCCGACTTCGGCTCAGGTCACGATCTCGCGGTCCGTGAGTTCGAGCCCCGCGTCGGGCTCTGGGCTGACAGCTCAGAGCCTGGAGCCTGTTTCAGATTCTGTGTCTCCCTCTCTCTGACCCTCCCCTGTTCATGCTCTGTCTCTCTCTGTCTCAAAAATAAATAAATGTTTATAAATAAATAAATAAATAAATAAATAAATATAGGGTTATGCAAGCTGACCAGAGAGGGCAAGGCCCTGGGATGGCGAGTTAGCAGGTCGCCATGGCAGCAAGCTGCCTGATCACGTGGGTGCCGAAGGGCCTCCTTTTCAGCATGGTTGCCGTGGCTTCTGCAGTTGATAGCGGCCCCTGAAGGGGTAGCTCTTTCCAGTGAGTGCCAAGGAAAGCCCCAGATTGTTCTGCTCTTAGAGGGGGACGCAGCCCTTGTTGGTAGCTAAGGGAAATATGAAAAGGGAGGGCGCCTGTGTGGCTCAGAGTCTGACTCTCGATTTCAGCTCAGGTCACGATCTCACAGTTCACAGGATGGACCCCGCGACAGGCTCTGTGCTGACGGCACAGTGTGCAGTTAGCGGGAGTCTGCTTAGGATTCTCTCTCTCTCTCTCTCTCTCTCTCTGCCCCTCCCCCGCTTGTACTCTCGCACTCTCTCTCTCCCCCCCTCAAAATAAATAAACATTAAAAAAAAGAAAATGTAACAAGGGAAGCATGGCGTAGATGAGGCTTATCCAAGATGCCTCACAAAGGCCTGAGACTTCGTTTCTACTGAGCCTCCAGGATAACAAGCAAAGCAAGGGTCCCTCCCCACCTTCCTTAACTTTCCTCAGCTGCCTTTCCGACAGCTTTCCCCTGCTAGGCTGCCCCCGGCAGTGACTGTAACTTCATGTCACTTGAGGACAAAGATGGGGTTGGAGGCATGGGAGAGAAAGAGCTTCCCTCACAAAAGAAGCGGCGATTGTGAAAACAGCAGCTCCTGAGACAACTGGCAGAAGGGAGGGGACTCCTAGGCCATGATAGGCATCACTTGCTGCGCAGACCCCACGTAAAGCAGCAGTGCGGCGGTTTAAGGTCTAGGCTTCATAACAGATAATCAGGATGTCACAATAGTCTACTCACCGCACCTGGCTGGCGCAGTCGGCTAAGTGTCCTACTTTGGCTCGGGTCATGATCTCGTGGGTCATGAGTTCCAGCCCCACGTTGGGTTCTGTGCTGACAGCTCGGAGCCTGGAGCCTGCTTCGGATTCTGTGTCTCCCTCTCTCTCTGACCCTCCCTCACTTATGCTCTCTCTCTCAAAAATAAATAAACATTAAAAAAAATTTTTTTTTAATAGTCTACTCGTCTCTCAACACAGGGAGACTGGGAATTGTATTTCAAGCTACCTAAAAGTGGGATTTGGGAGCCAGAATGACATGATGATTTTTATTAAATTAGAAATTTCAAAGAATTTCTAACATTAAACATGGATTGGTTCAGTTAAGATTAATATTTCATGTGACTTAACTAGCAGATTTTCCAGGTAACCTGAGAGCTAAAAATAGCACCGAAGTCAACAGAAACAAAGGCCAAATGAAGTGTCCCACCATGATCAGAAAGATGTCTACACTTTAATAAGTCCATGCATCCCAATGGCCAACTCCATGGAATTTCTATTTCTTGGGCAGAGAAAACAAGCTTCATTTTAAGAACTCAATTTCTGGCAGAATTCACATTTTTAAGCAAGGTAATACATACTCTTCTCAAAAGCTTATCATGTTGTTTAAAATGCATAACGTATGAATACTGAATCAGAAGAACTATAGCAAATAATACCACCCAATTGTCATGTAGATTTTCTTCCAAGGAACAGAACTAAAAATATACACAAATACACTCAAACTACCCAGGCTACACGGAGTTCTTTTGGAATTTTTTAAAATCTTATTTTATACTTAACCCATATGCTTCTCATGTGATTTTCCTTTTTATGGAAATGTAAGCTCTGTTTTAGGCATTTGGAAGGAATGGAGTATATGATGATAAGGGCAGGGAACCAGTATTTAATAGTTCCATTCTGAATCATGCTCGAAAGTTAGTTAGAATGGCTTACGAATGAAACTCTTCCAGAGCGAGCCCCATCAGAACAGAGAGACAGCAAGCAGGAGTGAATTCAAGTATACAGGGAACAAATTTTTCATATATTTTGAAATAACGCATTGACTTCTAGTACCAATGAATATTGCCCAATAACCAAATCATAAAATGTCATTTTTAACTTACAGACTCACTGACCTAATACTTGCCCTTATAGTACTTAGCTAAAAGTGAAACCCAAGCTAGTGGACGGCATTCCAACAGGAGAGAAAAGAAAGTTAGAAACAGAGCATTGTCCACTGGGGGCCCCTGGGTGGCCCAGTCAGTTAAGCGTCCAACTTTGGCTCAGGTCATGATCTTGCAGTTCTTGGGTTTGAGCCCAGTGCCTGGCTCTGTGCTGACCACTCAGAGCCTGGAGCCTGCTTCAGATTCTGTGTCTCCCTCTCTCTCTGCCCCTTCCTCGCTTATTCTCTCTCTCTCTCTCTCTCTCTCTCTCTCTCTCTCTCAAATAAATAAATAAATAAATAAATAAATAAATAAAATAGAGCATTGTCCATTGCCTGGGGGGAGTGGAGGGAAAGGGAAGAAAATTGAGGTAGGAAAGCCTTTATTTGTCCTTTCCGGGTGGAAATGGATGGTCAAGAATAGTCATGTCAAGAGAGGGGGACCCAGGGATGGGAGAAACGGGCAAGTGCCCCTTCATCTTCCAGTGCCCTTGGCTCCCAGGAATTGGCCTTGGTGTGTCTGTGCCATTTGCATGAACCAGCTCACCTTTGGCTCCTCTACCCAGGACACTGAGGTCTGTCCAGGATAGTTAATGCCTTCCGTCCCCTGCCTGGCCTCCCGCTCCCCAGGACAGACTGAAGAAGTAGGAGGTGGAGAGTGAGTTTAGGGAACAAACAAACATGGTCTCTTGTTCTCTAGTTACTCATGACTGGCTGAATGAATGAATGAGACGGACACACCGTGACTAAGTCACCTTGGGAGAAACTGGAAAGATCAGGTGTGGCAAAGCTCATGGAAATTCCCACTGAATGGTGCGGCTGTCTAGAGACCGCTCGTTGATAAAGGTGTGGGGGTGCCGGGCTCAGCGAGAAGGACAGAAAGCGCACAGAAGGGGCCGTGCAGGCAGCACGCCTGCCCTCTCTGCCCAGAAGTGGCATCTGAGCTGAGACCTGGAAGGACAGGAGGAGTGGGCGGTCTGGAAAAAGGGCCAGTGCACGGGCGGGGTGGCTGGCACTAACAGAAGCACAGAAGAGGAGAGTGAGGGGTGTTCGTACTAAAAGGGGCTGGCTTTGGCCAGAACCGAGGTGGGTGAGCGGGGGAAGGAGAGAGCAGGCTGTGATCTCAAGTTACTGATTTCTTCAGTTGTCCACTCCTTCACCTCAATCCCTACTTGCTTGGCAAGCTTTCCTAAGTCTCTGTGGCTCAGTAGACTGTCAATAAAGAGATGACAGAAAAACCAATACGTAGCTGGTGTTCGTTAATAATCACTGTGGGCCCTGTAAATAAACAACGGTTTCCAGCTCAAAAGTGGCCGAACCAAGTAAGTGATTTCAGGGGCCAAAAACAAGTCACCAGTCACTGCAGACACATTATTCTTTCTTCCACAGGAAATAATTTTCTAGACACAGTGAGAATTCTCCAAACTCCAGGTGAAAGGATTTGTAACCAAGGTAACCACCATTACGTCATCAGGATAGTAATTTAAGATGTAAATTAAGAAGTGGTTATAGAAGACATAACCAAATGTATGTGTTCCCCTTATGGGTCTTTGCTAACAATTCTCACTGTTCTCTAAGAGTTACAACACTGAGGCGCGCCTGGGTGGCTCAGTCGGTTGAGCGTCCGACTTCGGCTCAGGTCATGACCTCATGGTTTGTGGGTTCGAGCCCCACGTCGGGCTCTGTGCTGCCGGCTCGGAGCCTGGAGCCTGCTTCGGGTTCTGTGTCTCCCTCTCTCTCTGCCCCTCCCCCATCGTGCTGTGCCTCTGTCTCTCAAAATAATAAACATTAAAAAGAAAGAATTATAACATTGAGAAAATAGCCTTAACGTTGGATATTATTTTTAAAAGTTATGCTTGTAGAACTGTTTGGAGAACCATCATGCGCTCCCAAGGGATGCTGGGTGTGAAGGAGATACTCCCCCCGCCCCTACTGAGGAAGTACCCAATCATGTCATTGTTTCCAGAAACCACTTGATTTGGTTGCAAGTTTTTTTACATTATTATTTTTGAGAGAGAGCGAGAAAGAGACAGCGTGCAAATGGGGAAAGGGGCAGAGGAAGAGAGAGAATCTGAAGCAGGTTCCATGCTCGCCACAGAGCCCCATGCAGGTCTCAACCTCATGACCGTGAGATCGTGACCTGAGCCAAAACCAACAGTCAGACGCTCAACCAACTGACCCACCCAGGCGCCTCCGGAAGTTTAAAACATTAAAACCCACACCTAAAAATCTAACACCCAATAAAAAAAAAGCCACCTCCTTCAAGTCCTCGAGAGCACAGTGGCTTTCAGGAGATCAAATACAAATAGACCTCCCTCTGATTTTTCACTCAAGCTCCATTCTTTCACACATTATATAGAACGTACATTATGACAATCTTAAAAAAAAAAAAAAAAAAAAAAGCAATAATGAGGAAGTGCTATTTTGACCAGAAACCAGAAGGCGTGTTCATGCAGAAGCAATTATGGAGAGAATAGCACAGCCTCAAAAATCAGTCTGGCTGCTGCTTCTCCTCGGGCTAGAATGAACTTGGCCCTCTTGCTGGCATCCACACGCGGGCTCTCACGGATGTTTTGCATGGCTAAGCACCAGATGAACAGAGAGAAAGCAGTGTAAACTTTCTGCAAATTAACACCACTTAGTTGATGACACGCTTTTTTTTTTTCTTTCCTCTATGCCTAGCTGTTTAGTGCTGGAGAAAAGAAATGATAATAAAAACCAGACTAGGGCATTGTTTTAACTCTTTACAGGAGACTACAGATCTAGCTTTTGGCTTTGTGACACTAAGAAAAAAATCTCTCTTTAAGTTCGGCCAACATGGGGCGCCTGGGTGGCTCAGTCAGTTAAACATCCGACTTTGGCTCAGGTCATGATCTCACGGTTCGGGAGTTCGAGCCCTGCGTCAGGCTCTGCACTGACAGAGACTGGGAAGGCTTGGGATTCTCTCTCTCTCCCCTTTGCCCCTCCTCCACTTGCATCCCCCCCCCCCCCAATAAATAAACTTAAAAAAAAAATAAACAAATTCGACCAACTCTTCTTCCAACAGTTGCTGAAGTTGTTCACACAGTGGCAGTCTTACTAAGACATGGCCACGGCCACACTCAGCTTTGGTTTCCCAGCTCTCCACAGTCCCAAATGCTAGTGTTTCGTATGTCTCTATGACCGATAGGAAGAAAATTAACCACTAAAAAAAGAAGTCGAATCATACAAACGAAGAGTAGAGCCCAACTTTCAGTTATGGAAATTCCTTAAGATCTTAACGTTGAGGTCTTCTGAAGGAAGAACACATCGGTTCTTTGAAAATATCCCCAAACGCATCTCCTCCTTTCAGTCTGAGAATTGATATGATAGAATTTACACCTCAGGAAGTTTGTGTAGTTACAGCAAAACCACAAAGCTTAGAAGACAGACTAAAGCACACTCTTCTATCAAATGAGCCAGGGGCCATCGCCAGCATGAGGCAGAAGAGACTCTGTGTTTTGGGTAGGACCTAGCTACCTCAGGGTTATAAAATCATTCAAAGACCAGCTGCTGGTACTGCTTGTGGTCTAAATAAAGAGGCAGGAAAGAAAAAGAAAAAGGCATCCTAGGATACAGGTGGTCCACGAATGGGCTTTTTTCCTTTTCCTTTTTGAGGGTGGGAGGAGTCTGTGACGCCCTTTATGTTTTTTTTTTAAGTCTGTTTGTTTGTTTATTTAGAGAGCCAGCGGGGGAGGGGCAGAGAGAGAAGGGGACCGAGGATCCCAAGCAGGCTCTGTGCTGACAGCAGACAGCCCAACGCGGGGCTCGAACACACGCACCGTGAGACCGTGACCTGAGCCAAAGTCGGATGCTCAACTGACCAAGCCATCCAGGCACCCCCTGTGAAGCCCTTTAAATGGTATACGTGCACTGATTCATTTTTCTGGAGAAAGTGTCTATAGCTGTCGGAAGACTCTCAGAGAGATCCCTTGACCCCCCATGTGGTAGATAAAACCCAGAGCTCACACTACCAGCGGCAAGGTTCCTTGTAACTACATGATGAAACAGACGGCGTCTCAGCCTTGGGGAAAAAGTTATTGTAATTGGTGGGCTATTCGTGCTCAAGCAGTGATGCAACGATAAGTCTCTATCATGATTTTAAACTGTAAAATTATCCTTCTCGTTCCATAAATACATTATATGCAGTGGCTGTAAAAGGGGCTTCTCATATAAAGCATCAAAGGACATTTATACTGCATCATGAATTTGGTATCGAACTGAGATACTCTCCATAAATATTAATTGATTAAGAATTAACTAAACAATGTTTGTCCCCTGAAAATTATAAAAGCTTTCTCTGGAGCTTTGAGGAGTAGGTTGCTTTAAAAACAGAAACAGAACCCAGAAATCTGAGGGAACGCCTTGACTTCAGCCAGTCCCGAGGTCAATGCTGCCATTGCTTTGGGAGGCTCACTGCCAGGGGCGGGCGGTGAGGCATGTGTAAATGAAGACAGTCCCGGGGGCTGGAGGATACAGTCACACACCCGCCACAAACCCAACGTGCGGACGGGGTCAAAACCCACCCTGCAAAGAGGTCTATCAGGAGGAGACGTGCAAGCAAAATTTTCCCCACGTTAGCATCCTTCCTCCCCAAATGGTCTGTGACACTTGCCTTCAAACACTGCATAAAGAACAGGCCTTTTTTAAAGCTCAGAAGGAAGGGACCAGGAAAATCACTTACCAGATGCAGGTGGCTGGTCACTGGAGGGGCTTCCAGACCCCGGGCCTCCCCTCATCGAGCCGGGAAGCCTTACGTCGGCCCCGTCCGTGGGCTGGCCTGTCCCGTCGGCTGCTTCTTCAGGCGGGGGGCCCATGCCATAGGCGCACTGGGGCAAAGGTCCACTTTTCGGGGTAGGCGTGAGGGGTTCCCGGTCCTCCCCGGGAGGGTTTCTGCAGCCTGCGCAGCCCTCTGCAGAGCTGGGGCTGGCTGCCCAGTGGGGGCAATTGCCACCCTCCACTTCTTTTTGCAAGTACTTTTCGGGGGCTATGGGAATCCAGTCGGTCCTGCACGGGGGCTCCGTGAAATTGCAGCTTTCAGAATCCACCAAGCCCTCTGTCCCAGTGAAGCACTGGCTTAAACTGTCATTCTCCCCCACCTCCAGGGGCTCAGGGAAAGGGGGTGTGGATTTGCTGCCAGGCCGAGGGAGGGACAGTGAAGAGTCTGGGGTCTGGGAGGGCCTGTCTACATATTCGTCTTCCGTGGGCATCTGCCTGAAGGGGTCCCCCTCAATCTCGCTGACCAAGGTGAGCATTCCAGCATCTTCTCCCTGTGCACAGGGACCACCCCCTGAGCACACACCGCCACAGAGGCCAATGCCGTCTGGACAGCACATATCTTCGGGAAACATCTTCTCTTCCAGAGTCAGCAGTAAGACACCTTCACAGATTTCACGCTGACTAGAGGCTTCCATATGAGTGCTGCTAAAATTGTTGCCTGAGGACTCCTGCAGATTTCAATTCAGAAGGCACAGGTATTAATGCCCACACTTACTAGAACATGTTCCTGCTAAACACAGCTGAAAATGGTTTATAGTAATTATTTCCACCGTGACAAGTACAGATGGACCACTCACTGGGTACTTTGCCTGTGTTATTTAAAATTACAGTGGGGGAGAACCCTAAAATGGAATCCAACCAGAAACGAATGAATCAAACTGCATTTCCCACGAACAGCACGTTCACACCCAAATAAGGCAAAGGGCTAACTCAACTTTAGAACACAGTGTTTTGTCCATATACGTTCAATCTAAATTAAAAAAAAAAAAACAAAACAAACCTGTAAACAAATAATGAATACTAGCTAGTAGCTTTGTTTTTTGCTGTGGTACAGTTTAGTAATTGTGAAACTACTGTCTCTGTGTTCCGTCATTGAGCCAATGAGCAAATATACTGACAGTAACGGGAGCCACATTTCATCCGGTTGGGAATGGGAGAGGGGAGATTCAAATCCAGGTAAGGGAAAGACCGAACGAATCCTGTGGTGTTGGGATTGGGATTGGGATTGGAATTGGGAGAATCAGGATGAGCTCCCGGTTTAAAGTTTATATTCTTCATGCCTTAAAGACAATAGATTTAAGGGACAGAATCAGGTAATTGAAGACATATTAATAATTAACAGCACATGTGGATAATAGTTCGTAACACTATTACATTTCTTGATTTTGATAAAGGTTCTAAGGTTATGTAAGAGAATGTGCTTGCTCTTAGGAAATTCACCCTGAAGCATTTAAAGGTATAGGAGCATGATGTCTGCCTTTTCACTCTAAAATGGACCACGAATAAAAGCACACATAGACATACACACACAGACAGACGGCCAATGATACAGTATAAGCAATTGCTGGGTCTGAGTTTAGGGCATGTGGCAGTTTTTTGTGTGGTATTCTCACTGCTTTTCTATAATTTTGAATATATCAAAATTAAAAGTTACCAAAATAACTCTTTTCAATCACTCTGGAGTAAAGGAAAATGGCAGCTCTTTCCTACTCAGAATCTGTCCTAGGCGATCAAGACTGGCACCAGAAAGCAACATAACTGATGTATGTGCACAGAGATGATGCGTGGCATGAAATGCAAAGAAAACAGCATTTAGATGAGCAGCTGTGTGGGCTTTGGCTTATCCTGTAGCGACCAATCCTGGGATTAGAGGCTCCGTCCCTCCAGGCTGTACCCCTTTCCCAGCGGGGCTCGGCATTTGACTATTAACCGCCACAGTTAGATGTACTAACATGACTACATGTTAGTAGTCAACAGCCTACTGTTAAAAGTACGTTAAGGAGACACTTAAGACTTTTAAATTTACCTTATTTCCACTTAGGCGGCCGCAAGCCTCATTGACCCAGTGCCACAAATTAGCTAGAAAAACAAAGTAAGGATAAGAACTTCATATTATTATTTCCTCTAATTCAGTATTCTTGACCACTCTGTCAGCTGCGTGTATCTCTAAACACAGTCCTCTGCAAGTCTTTTCAGTGAGAGTTCCTGAGAGTGAAAACATTAAAAAAAAAAAAAAAAAGAAATCAACCAATTCAAAGACTCTTCCTACCAAAACCAGAAGTTTCTGATCTCTGCAAAGCCCAAGTATCACGCACTAACGTTCTTCCAAATTCCTCTGGGCACACTCGGAGCGGCTGTTAGGACTTCAGGGGTTGTCCTTCCCTTTGCAAGTTTTCTTTGATACGAGGGAAGAGGGACGGGCGGGTGGGGCTGGGCGCTGCGGGGGGAATAAAGAAGACACTGGTCTGGGACACTGACTTTCCAGTACCCTAACTCCAATGTCTGTACAACACAGGGAAATTGCACGCCGGAAGGCTGTGGCAGGCTCCCCTGAGCTCCAGCGGGCCCCGAGTCCATAAAACCTATGAATTTATGTTCTACAAAGATAAAATTTTAGCCCACCTCCGCTGACTTTGATGGGCGGGGGGTGCTGTCCATTCTCCATTAGAAGATAATCAGGTCATGATAATAGCTAATGCTCCCTATTACATGACCTTGTCCGGTCCATTTCACTTCTCTGAGTCTCAGTTTCCTCATCATGAAACAGGAGAAATATCAGCACCCGCCTTATGGTGCCGTTGTGATTTCGTGACTGCGCGTAAAATGCGTAAGCGTGCTGGCACAGGATAAATATTCAATATGTGTCAGTTACTGCAATGACCTTTGTTATTAGTTTCGCGTCTTTTCTGTATTTTTGAAATTACACAAAAATAAAGTTACTCCAAATAAAAGGAAACCTGTAGCTCTTCCCTTGGAGGGATCAATACTAGATAATCCCAAATGGTACTAAGAAAGGATACTTGTACGCATAGGGGATACTCATAATTACTAAGATGATCTCTCTCCCAGATGACTGCAAAAGCCCTCCTAACTGTATGTCTGCATCCACTCTTACTGCAACCCCAAAGCTGTTTTCCATCTACAACCAGAGGGCTGTTTTCACTGCTCTTTGCTAAGGATAAGGAGCAAACTCCGAACCCAAGCCTGCAGCGCTCCATCATCTGGCCACCCCTCCCCGTCCAGTTCCATCTCACGCTGGTCCTGACTTTCTGCTCCAGTGGCACTAACCTTAACTAATGCCAACTGGCCTTCAGATCTCAGCTCCCTATCTCTTCTGGGAGACCCTTGCTGGCCCCAAGGTCAGAGGACCCCCTGTTATCTGCTCACCTACAGCTCTGTAATTTCCCTTTTTAGCACTCAGTCTCACTGTGGTGCTCGGTAACGAGCCCCCAGTGCCAGTCCCATCCCTGGTAGCCAAAAAACGTGTGCCCCGTGAACAGATGAAGGGAAAGCCAACAGCTCTAAACCTTCATTCGGTAATTGGTAGACCCATCGTCTTTCTCACTGAGAAGATATGGCAGTAAGAGATTATTACAGAGACAAAAACTAAAAAAAAAAAAAGATCAGAAATCTGTTTATCTCACATAAACTCCACAAGTGACCCTCACCATCTGAACATGCATTATTCAAATCCCTAGTTACTGGGTTGCTAGGGAAGTGGAGCATCGTTAAATAAAAATATTCAATAATGAGTAGACTCAAAGAGAACAGAACACTGCTCTCTGCTTAACATAAGCATCTTCAAACATCATCTTCCCTGTTTAAAAACTTTTGATTGCCCCGTGTTACATTAAGTAACGTGACGTTAATGGAAACAGCAAGATATGTGAGGTTTCATGAAGTCCATGCATGTGATATAGGAGAACTGATCGAACCACAGCCAAGCCGAGGTGGATATGACAAACACCCGAGCAACTGAAAATGGAAAAAGGATGGCGGGACAACAGGTGCTCCAAGAGAGGAAGATCTGACCTCGAAAGCATGAAGAAATCGCTCAAGGAATCCTTTCTTAGAAACGACACTCTTTCAGCTTTGTCGTGTAGAAGCCAAATGTGATGTGAGGCTAAAAGGCACTATCGGTTGCTGTTGCTATAAGGTAACACCCGATTATTCATTCTAAGAACAAGCACCTAAATTTTACTGAATAGAAGATAATTTATTTTCATAATTTCATTTTCATATTGCAAGGTAAGACCCCAGTCAAAACTTTATGTCTGCCATTTACTGGAACATTTGTCTCTATTTTAAGTGGGTGCATTAAAAATGTTGGTATTCTTGAGGTGCCTGGTGGCTCAGTTGGTTAAGCATCCGACTCTTGATTTTGGCTCAGGTCATGATCTCACGGTTCACGAGACTGAGCCCCACATCGGGCTCTGCGCTGATAGCACAGAACCTGCTTGGGATTCTCACTCTCTCCCTCTCTCTCTGCCCCTTCCCTGCTCGCTCTCTCTCACCCTCTCGATCTCAAAATAAATATTTTGGGTGATTCAGTTGGTTAAGTGTCTGACTTCAGTTTAGGTCATGATCTCACGGTTCCAGGGTTCGAGCCCTGTGTAGGCCTCTGTGCTGACAGCTCGGAGCCTGGAACCTGCTTCAGATTCTGTGCCTCCCTTTCTCTGCCCCTCCCCCACTCTCAACTTACCTCTCTCTCTCAACAATAAATAAATATTAAAAAATACTTTTTCAATATTTTTTAAAAACGTTGGTATTCTTGGAAAAAGGCAACTCATTCACACCTGATGATCTATCCTGCGTGAACACACAGCCTAAGAGTCATCAGTTCCTGAACCTAGAAAGGTATCTGCTTTCTTTAAGATTACTTTTCAAAAACCAGTGTAGATACAATACCTGTTACTGCTTTCCCTTTTTTCCTATAGTAAACACCAAAGATGACAGCAGCGACTAATGCCACAGATATGAAGAGAAGCAGAATAATTAAACCGGGCAAGTATATCTTGGATTCTGTATTGGAAGAAAATAAGAAAAAGGTGTTAAAGATGGTTTCATATCATTCTCTAGTTATTTTAATTGTTGTTTAAAAACAAAACCCTTTGAATCAAACCCCAGAGTGGAGGACGCTGGTCTGACAGCAGAGAAGAAGGACAGTCCCCAACTCTGATGGCAGGTGTGCAGAGAACACTGACCTCTGGAAGGGGGAAAGTGACTTTGCTGCCAGCCTCACACCTGGCGTCCCTCCGCAAGCCAGCCCAGGGCTGTCTTTAAACATTGCTATTTTAGCACAACTCTAATCATGCTGACCATGCCATCTAGATCCATCTTTGCTTACCAAGAACGACACCTCATTCCCTCCAGCTGGACGGCCTCCGAGGCCAAAGGAAGCCCCTTATCCTATCTCTTTCCAAAGAACAACGTGGCACCAGGGTTCTGCCGGTCGTGAGAACAGAACCATGGCCGTCCTGCGAAGTGTTTCAGGTAGGTCATCTACAACACAATGTGACACAACCATTTCTCCCATCCCTCTTGATCACTTCATTATTAGAACCTTTATATGATGGGTTCTTGGTTTACATGTCCTGGTTTCCAGGACTCCCGCCTCTCCTTTCCTTCTGTCTTGTTAAGAGTAGCTTTTGGGGGCGCCTGGGTGGCGCAGTCGGTTAAGCGTCCGACTTCAGCCAGGTCACGATCTCGCGGTCCGTGAGTTCGAGCCCCGTGTCAGGCTCTGGGCTGATGGCTCGGAGCCCGGAGCCTGCTTCCGATTCTGTGTCTCCCTCTCTCTCTGCCCCTCCCCCGTTCATGCTATGTCTCTCTCTGTCCCAAAAATAAATAAAAAAAGTTGAAAAAAAAAATTAAAAAAAAAAAAAAAAAAAAAGAGTAGCTTTTGGGTTGCCTGGGTGGCTCAGTCGGTTGAGCATCCAACTTCGGCTCAGGTCATGATCTCACGGCCCATGAGTTCAAGCCCCGCGTCAGGCTCTGTGCTGACAGCTCGGAGCCTGGAGCCTGCTTCGGATTCTGTGTCTCCCTCTCTCTCTCTGCCCCTCCCCCGTTCGTGCTCTGTCTTTCTCTCTCTCAAAAAAAAAAAAACAAAAAAACCCAAACATTTAAAAAAAATTGTAACTTTTCATTCCCTCAGTTGTTTCCAATGTTATCTTTAAAATGGTCTTTTTTTAATGCTGCTCTGTGTTAACTCCATGTGCGGAACGCTTAGGTGTCATCCTGTTTCCCAAAATGTCAAACCTAAACCCTTAATTAGCCCCATTAATCTGTGGCCTGGGTTCTCTTGCCTCATTACGAGGGTCTTCCTGCTGTGTGCGCCATCTCCAGTGCTGCCATATCTGGACCCACCTCTGCCCCATGTCACTCCCCTTGGTAACCAGCATCCAGTTGACAAAAGCTGTCAACTTTTCTGTCAAGCTTTGATCACTTAAGCTACTTAAAATTAACTTGATCTACAAAACGTGCCGTATATAACAATAGCGATACTCTAACTCTAGCTGGTGACCAAAATCTCCCACAGACACCCTTACTGTGATCTCCACTATCCTGCCATATTTGGGCATTTTAATTCATGTTTATAGCTCCATTTCTTTTTTCTTTTCTTTCTTTGTTTCTTTCTTTCTATTTTTGCATATATGAATATTTTATTAGTCATCCATTCCAGCAGGAAATTTTCAAGTAAACAACATATGTCGAGTTAGAACACCGACGGAGGTGAAGGGGGACCACAGATAAGATGGGATGAAACTGAGGTGAACCCCTTCAGGCACAGCATGTACTTTGGAAGACATCTAGAAGAGCGGACGAGACTGGGCATATCTATAACCAACCCGCTCTGTTTAAACATACCATTTGGTGGCTTTGTAGACGGCAGAGAAGAACTGCAAACCACATCTGATTTATCGGTCCCATGACGTACTTCCGTCTCTCCGAGAACGCTACAGCTGTGGAGGTAGAATTGGTTAAGTACTCGGTTTCATATTCTTGTTTTTTAAAAAACAACGCTACACAAGGCTCTACTCCACTAGATTGCTAGCTCCTTCAGGAGAAAAACTGAGGTCTTCCTGCACACGGGAATCCCCAGTGCCTGTCACACACTGTAAGGGTGGACAAATGAATGAGCAAAAGTAACCACTGCCAGGGTTCTCTAAGAACTAGTCTGAGACTGTGCTCTGGAAAAGAGCATTGGTGTCTTCAGTAAAGATGCCAAATGGTTCAGTGGCCTTGGCTGAGTGATAAACTTTTGCTGAATGCTTTTTTGAAGCTGAAAACACAAAAAATCTTTTTCAACATAAAACGTGAGTAAGTGGATTAGAAAATAAATATCTAATGAGAATTACTATATTGGGAATTTTTTAGGATTCAATACATGTATTTATATTAGTATTCAATAAAAAGCACACAATGGAAGGACCCAGGGATTCCACTATATATACATATAATTTCACTGCACACACACACACACACACACACACACACGCATTAAGTGCGAAACAGTATATATACACGAGATGATGCACTGAGAATTATTTATTACTGTGACAGACTAGAAACTACTTAAATGGCTATCAAAAGGGAAATTATTAAATAAAATGATGGTATAGCTCTATGGTGAAACACTAGCGACCAAAAGCCACAAAGATCTAAGTCAACAAACATGGAATGAGCTCCCGTTAGCATATATTATGTGAAGAAGCCCAAGATGTGTAGAGTATGCAAACATTTACATGAACAGGAGGCTTCCATATGCACACACACACACACACACACACACACACACATATCTCTGGGCAAATATACCCCCGGTGGTGTGGGGAAGCTGGGAAGCGTGGGAGCGGCGAGGGAATGATAATAAACATCATAAGTCATTCTCAAGTAAATAAGGTTAGAAAAGAGGAAAAAAGAAGCTGCAACTGGAAGTCAAAGATTCGATCCAACTGAATCTAAATAGTACAGAGCTCCTGTCACACATCAAGTTGAAGACCGTGCAGGTGGAGTTTAAAATCAAACTCAGGGCACCTGGGTGGCTCAGCTGGCTAAGCCTCACACTTCGGCTCAGGTCGTGATCTCACAGTCCGTGAGTTCGAGCCCTGTGTCGGGCTCTGTGCCGACAGCTCGGAGCCTGGAGCCTGCTTCGGATTGTGTCTCCTTCTCTCTCTGCCCCTTCCCCACTCATGCTCTCTCTCTCAAAAATGAATAAATGTTAAAAAAAAAATTTTTTTTTAAATAAAATAAAATCAACAAACTCTCTTGGCTCCTCTGTTGTCACTTACTTGGTCCAAGGTTTGCATTTTTCTGTGGAAGAGAAGGCATCTGAGAAGGAGCCCACAAGGCAGGGCTCGCACACTGTGTCCTTGTTGAGCTGCACTGTCAACAAAATGGACAAAAGAACAAACAAAACAAACAGGCACACTTAGAGATCGGCCAGGCTGATGGCCCCGAGGACCCGAGATCAGGAGCCCCGCCAGTGCCTCCAGCCTCCCCACTCCCACTGTCACCACCTACGGCCGATTGCTTTGGTTCGTCCTGGCTGTAGAGGGCCCAGCGTCCCAGAACCGCCCTTAGAAAGGTAACTGGCTCACTGTCAGGCTACTGACATCAGCGTCTGAGTTAGGGACTCATGCTTTGCTGTTCAGAGCCGCTGTCCTGGTCACGTGGGGAGCCTGCTGTCTGCCTTGTTTTAACCAGGCACCTGTCCGATCTCCCCTCTCAGCCTTTTGGGTTCATAGCAGTTTTTGTCTACAAAGGATGGCAGCCTTTTCACAGCTTTTAAGGCAAACTTCCTGTCATGACTCCTGACCAGCTAAATCTTACCAGTCCGAACACTAGAATGTTTGTAACAAGGTTTTCTCTAACAAAAACAGAAACAAAAGCAACCCTTCCCCAAAAAACCCTACGGATCCTACGGATCTCCTTCTCTTAAACTAAGAGTTGGTAGCAAATGTTTTCTAAAAAGGGCCATACAGTAAATATATTAGGCTTTGCAGGCCTTCTGATCTCTGTAATTACTTGTAGCATGAAAATACCATAGACAATATGTTAAAAAAAAAACAACAACAACAACAAAGATATGGCTGTGTTCCAATAAAACTCTATTTACACAAACACAGTGGTGGGATGGAGTTTGGACCCCTGCCTTAATCCATGGCAGTTCAGGCAGAAATTGGTTGTGGTTAGGAAGCCTTCTTCAGATCTCTAACATTCCTCATCAACTGTGTTATCAAAATAGGAAATATCTCCAATTTCCTAGGTCTATTATCCTTACTGTAACTGACACGTGATGACCCTTTGGTAATTCCAATAAAGAAGCACATTGGTGGAGCGCCTGGGTGGCTCAGTTGGTTAAGCATCGACTTTTGATTTTGGCTCAGATCATGATCTCAGAGTCGTAGGTTCGAGCCACGCTCAGCCTGGAGCCTACTTGGGATTCTTTCTCCCTCTCTGCTCCTCCCCGCGCTCCCCTCCCCTCCCCCAATCAACCAATCAATGAACATTGGCTACTATGTGATATCATAATCAGGCAATCAGTGCCAAAATCACAATTTACTCTTAAAGCAGTTAATTTACGCTTGAAAGCACTTCTGTGATTTATTTTCATAAATAAGGCATTAAAATAATAAATTGCACTTTCTTTGTCCAAAGTTAAATGGGAAGTACATTCTTGATTTCTGTAATTGCCTCAATAAGTAGGGTACCCCAAAGGATACAAAAATGCTGATTTGAAGGGGCACATGCATCCCAATGTTCATAGCAACACTGTCAACAATAGCCACACTAAGAAAGAGCCTGAATGTCCATCGACTGATGAATGAATAAAGAAGATGTGGTTTATATATACAGTGGAATATCACTGGGCAATCAAAAAGAATGAAATCCTGCCATTTGCTACAACGTTGTTGGAACTACAGTGTATTATGCTAAGTGAAATAAGTCAGAGAAAGACAAATATCATATGATTTCACTCAAATGTGGAATTTAAGAAACACAACAGATGAACATAGGAGAAGGGAAGGAAAAACAAGATAAAAACAGAGAGGGAGGCAAACATAAGAGACTCTTAAATCCAGAGAACAAACTGAGGGCTGATGGGGTGGGGGGGGGGGGAGGGGGAGGATGGGTGATGGGCATTAACGAGGGCACTTATTGGAATGAGCACTAGGTGAGAAATGTAAGAGATGAATCACTGGGCTCCACTCCTGCAACCATTATTACACTATATGTTAACTAACTTTGACTGAAATTAAAAAAAAAATGTAATTATTAATAATTAATCTAATAATACCCTAATCTAGTAATTTGATTCACTTTGAAATGATATTAACAGAAGCCCAGTTAACATCTAGTTGCTCACATTAATTCAGACAGCTTTGAAAAATATTAACACACTCTAGAAGAGTAACCCTTAGAAACAAAGAGACTTCCTAAGGAGCCACAAGTCACACATGGCTTTAAGGGCATTAAACCCAAGCACTGGACTCTCACATCTACTATTTGAAACAACTGACCTGCCAGAGGCATCCTATAGGTTCTCCTTTCCTCTTTCCCTGGACACAATCACACTTTGCCCACTTTACAAAAGAAGGCAGGCTGCTTACCCGCTCCAAATCCTGCTCCGGTGCTAAACCTCTGAGATGCCAAAACAAAACAAAACAACATAACAAATCGAAATATCGGTAATGGCAAAACGCCTGCATTCAGTGTCTGCCTTTTCTTGTCTGTCGAGGGCAAAATGTGAGTGTGACAACAGAATGGGGTATCTGGGACCAGGGTGAGTTGTTCAGAATTCAAATACACTGCAAGGTAGGGCACGAGGGAGATTTTCATTCACCCACTTCACCCCCTCCATCCTCCACCTATTTTCAGAGAAAGCACCATTTCCAAAGGAATACGGCGGAGACAACATCCATCAAAGAAAAGGCACCTTTTCTCATGCAGGTGGCAAACTTGTGGGAAGGCTCTGGGCCTTGTCTTAGAATCAAATTCAAAAGGGAGTTGGTTGTCATAGGGAGATTTTTTTTTTTTTCAATTTGTTTAAAGAGATTAAAAAAAATTTTTTTTTTTTTACATTTATTTGTTTTTGAAGGACAGAGAGAGACAGAGCACAAGTGGGGAAGGGACAGAGAAAGAAGGAGACACAGAATCCAAAGTAGGCTCCAGGCTCCGAGCTGTCAGCACAGAACCTGACGCGGGGCTCGAACTCACAAACCGTGAGATCCTGACCTAAGCCGAAGTCAGATGCTTAACCTACTGAGCCACCCAGGTTCCCCAGATTTATTTTGATAATTAAAAAAAAAAAAATCAAGTCAGACTTTTTCCAAGAGAAAGCCCATCTGGTTCAGTTGATACATTTGGTAAAAAGGACGGACTGGACCAGTGTGACTGATGGACATTTTCTTCCACAGGAATTGAAATGAATAGCATCTTAATTCTTCTAATCCTGTCCAAGTCTTCTGGGTTAAAACAAGTTGCCTCTAAACGAAAGATCAACAGATATGAAGAATCATTTGTTACATCTTGAAAAAACTGCTTTGGGGTGCTTTCCAGAGGTCAGGGCAGTAAATAACTCTAAGAAATACTTTTCTGTCAAGAAGATATCTATTTCTGGGGCACCTGGGTGGCTCAGTCGGTTAAGCGTGGGCCTTCAGCTCAGGTCATGATCTCACAGTTTGTGAGTTTGAGCCCTGCGTCAGGCTCTGTGCTGACAGCTCGGAGCCTGGGGCCTGCTTTGGATTCTGCGTCTCCTCCCCCCCCACCCTCTGCCCCTCCCTCCCTCTCTCTATAAAATAAATAAACATTAAAATTTTTTTTAAAGGAGATATCTATTTCTTTACTTTTAACAAAATTGAAAACACAACTGAGTTCTTAACTGAGATATCATTAAAAATACCTTTGAGGGGCACCCTGGTGGCTCAGTCAGTTGAGCGTCTGACTTTGGCTCAGGTCATGATCTTGCTGTTGGCGAGTTCAAGCCCTACAAGGGGCTCAGTGGTGTCAGCACCGAGCCTGCTTCAGATCTTCTGTCTCCCTCTCTCTCTGCCCCTACCCTGCTTGCGTGCACACGCACTCTCTCTTAAAAATAAATAAACATTCAAAAACCTCAGACATCTTTTCATGTCACACCATTCTGAGGCCTGGACATATAACTAAGAAAGTGTTGAAAGAACGGATACTTGTCTAACAGAAGGTTTCCTTAGCCATTTAGTGATTTATGGGACCAAGTTTCTCAGCACTTGGTGGAAATAGAATTAATGTTGAATTCTGTTGCATTTTAGCAATAAATAATAGCCAACCATGAATATTAGAATAAGAAAAATTCCACTCATTAAGTTCATAAAGTTTTTACAATCATATCAAAATATATTTTTGACAATCGGGTAATAACTGTAAAAACAATTTAGTCCAGAAGTGTTTTTAACTCTTAGAACCTTGAGTCACGGGAAATTTTTAAAAATTACAATCTCTAATCTATGTACATTTGTGATGTGAAAGTCTATGAAAAGGTGATTCGTAAAAGCCCTCCAAGCATAAAAATACATTAGGATAAAATTTTATGGGGAAAGTGAAACGGATACAAATCAGAGGAGGGAAAAGAACTGTGTAAAACTTCCAAGAGCGAAGGACGATTAGTGCATTTTTAAAAGGATGATGATGCTATCAAATTGCTATGCTGTTTAGATGCCACTGAATTCCATTTTTAAAAGTGTTACTGCTGTTATAATTCCTTGGAAACTAATTCCTTAGCAACTCTTTACATTGGCAATAAAAAAATGTTAGCTGCCAACCTAAAAATATGCCAGGGGCGCATGGTTTTTCAAAAGCCTTCTAAGGGGTTGCACCAGATTTTTAAAAAGGGTCTGCGCTACCCCTGCCCGCCTAAGCGGGGATCCCAAGGTGTCCCGGATGGAGCCTTCGGTGGAGCGCCCCGCACCCACATTTCCCTGGACGAGGTTAACCTGGCCCTGCTCAAGGGGGCCCCCAAGCTACTCCCGTGCCACCTGCTTCCTCGGAGCGGGAATGATGCAGAGACACCTCTCAGAGCCTGCTCCGGCCCCCGCGGGAGAGCCCGCCTGACGCATGAACCAAACCCCTACCCGGGTGCTGCGCGCCAAAGCCCGGGGCGCACTCGGCGTTGCGGCGACAGCAGTCACAGTCCGCGCTCCAGTGGTAGCCGGCCGTGCAGGCGCAGCGCCGCGGGGCCGTCCGGTTGCCGGGTTCCACGGCCACCAGGGCCTTGCCTGCGGGAGACAGAGACACAGCTGCTCACCTTCCACCTTAGGGCAACCCTGCAACACGGGGACGTGGCACCTGCCTGGCTCCCCGCAAATGCATCACTGGGGCCTGGGTTTTCCGGAACTACCAAGCTCCCCCTTCCAGTGCTTTCACTAAAACAGCCCAGCAGGGTTCTCTCTCTCTCTCTCTCTCTCTCTCTCTCTCTCTCTCTCTCTCTCTCTCTCTCTCTCAATAATTAAGAGTCTTGTGAGTTTTTTTTTTTTTTTTTTAATGTTCATTTATTTTTGAGACAGAGAGAGAGAGGGCATGAGTGGGGGAAGGGCAGAGAGAGCGGGAGACAGGATCCCAAGCAGGCTTCCCTCTCTGAGACCATGACAGGAGCCAAAGTCCGATGCTTGCTTAACTGATTGAGCCACCCAGGCACTCCGAGTCTTGGAATTTTTTTTTAAAGGCAATTTTCATAGTAGTGACAGCACTAAGAACCGGGGAATTATGATTATTGTCTATTTTGGCTAATGCAAAATAGATTTCACAGCTGCTTAATTTTTAGTGAATTCAAATGTGATCAATAGTCTTAACACTAATGCCAGATTGAACCTAAGAGAACAGGGATCTGGACACCGGGGATTCATCTTGGGATCCTGCAGGACCACAAGATTATTCAGAGCTGTGAAAACAGGGGTCACAGTGTAATTAGAGAAGTGTGATGCGTAATTAGAGAATGCATTACAGAAGTCGAGCCTCATGACATACTTGGAAGTTAATCTCCCCCAAATACTCAGGGCAATCTGTTTGGTACTTGTCTCTTTTCTCACAACACATTGCAAAGTGCTCCTCTTCTTAACCCAAAGCTGCCCTTTCCACTTTTTGTGGAAGAGAAGTCAGGCTTATACAAGGCCATCTCCATTTGGTGATTCATATTTGCCATTTCACCCACTCGCCAAAATTTCATTGTAACCCCCACCTCAGTACTCCTGGCACCTTTGCGGTCATTCTTGGACACATGCAGAACAGTGGAAATTTCAAGCCACTGGCCAGACATGCGTGCTCTCAGCTGAGGTCAAGCAAAGTCCCACTCTGCCTTCTTGTGCCTACTGGAATCAAGTGTCCTTTTTGTGGTCTATTTAGTGTCCCATTTTTGGCATTTCTGTGCTTTTTGTTAGTGATGCCATTGCTTAAAATGGCCCACAGTCATTGTGCACAAGTGCCATTTGGTATTTCCAGGCCCCTCAAGAAGGCTGTGATGTGTCTCATGGAGAAGATATATGTTAAGATAAACTTTGTCCAGGCATGAATTTCAGCACTGTTGGTTGTAAGTTCAATGTTAATGAATCAGAATATTTATTAAGGTGTCTTTAAACAGAAACACACATAAAACAAGGTTAAACATGGATCAGTTAACAAAGATGTTGTGACCAGAGGCCCCCAGGAACCTAACCCTGTATTTCCCCTAGGAGCAGTGGTTCAGTATTTGCTAGTTCATTTTTTGTGATGACTTTATAGAACATTGATGTTATTCTGTGAATAACAGGAATCAACCTGCATACACACACACACACACACACACACACACACACACGATATAATACGATATTATTTGAAACAGACTTTAGGACCCTATAGGACCCCATCTCACCTGGCCTGTCCAAATAGCCTTACTTATACTGAGTACTTATAGAAGTTTGTTTTGGACAGATTGTGGGTCCTCTCAGAATTCATGTTGTAATCCTAACCCCCAGGGTGATGGTACTAAGAAGTGCAGCCTTCGGGAGGTGGTTAGGCCATGAGGTTGGAGACACATGAGTGGATTAGTGCCTCTGTACAAAAGCAGACAGCTTCCTTCCTCTGTTCTCCACCATATGGAGACACGGCAAGAAAATCTTGAAATCCTGAAGAGGGCACTCACCAAGAACCCAACCATGCTGGCACCCCCATCTCCCACTTCCAGCCTCCAGAACTGGGAGAAATAAAGGTCTGTTGTTTGAGCCACTCAGTCTGTGCTATTCTGTTAGAGAAGCCCAAGTTCCAGCCCTCAGGGAGGGGATGTTTCCTATTCCCATTCTTTTTAGACCCGAGCATGGAGAACCTGAGAAATCTTCCTGCCTCCCTCCTGTGTCCGCTCTGCTCCCCGGGGCCCAGGTCAGTTGTATAGCACCAAGGCCAATCTGCATAAACATGTGCCTAATGCCACAACATACATGGACAAGGATCACTTCCTTGGAAAATTCTAATTCCATGACCCACTCAAATGTGAGTGCATGTAAGCCGGTGTGGTGATGAAAAATTTTGACGTTATTTTTAAGTATCTTAATGTACCAGGTTTGGGGCTTTAATTGACTTTGGCAGCAGACAGAATGAATCTTTATTTCCAAGAGACAGCAGTGAGTCAAGGTCATTACTAAGCAGTGGGAAAGAAAACAAGACTTGATCAGATGCTTCTGCTCAGTGGAGTTTCCATGTTACCTTTTGCGGCCAAAATCTGCCAGCTGTCTCTAACACATTAGAAAATTATGACATTTAAAAAAAATACTTCTCTCCTAATTCTGTCCACTGAAAAGAACCTATAAACAAGGATCAGTCTGGTAACAGTGAACCTCACTGGCACCCAGAGTGAGGTCGCTGAATAAGATGTTCCTCTGGATGCAGTCAGGAATTCTTAAAGAAATGGCTGGTTTGAGGTTCAAAGTAGGAAATGTCCAAGATGAGCCTGGAGGCAAGGGGAGCTCTTAAAGTCACCTGGGGTCATAGCAAAGACTGAGTGGCCAGCGGGAGGAGGTAAGATAATCTGAGCACCCATACAACTAGTAACTGCAATAGATTAAAATACCTCAAATATGTCTAAATGGCTGCGTTCGTAATATTCATACAAATCCTTTGGAGAAGCTTGGTGATCTAGGCATTATTTTGAAAAGTGGTAAATAAAGTTACAAGCATTCATTCTGCCTTTCCTGTATATACTGTAATTCAGGGTAACAATTAGTTGAGGAGGGAAGCTTCTCCAACTGTAATGAAGAAGGAGTGATAGAGGTCACGTTTCTACAGCTCCTAATGAAAATGGATCGAGGCCATGATGGTCGACTGCCGCTCATATCACAAGAGAGGTAAGCAGCTAGCTACTATATGATCCCTGCATCATGCCAACTATGAAGTAGTTTTGCAAAACAAACAAAAAAACAAACAAACAAACAAACAAACAAACAAAAATACCCAGCTTTTCATGAGCCTTCTAGACCTAACAATCGCTTTGCAGGAAATAGAAGAGACAGAAAAATCTGTTAAATGACACAAAGGGAATGCAACCAGCAGAAATCAGACTGTGGAAACTTCACAGGATTACAAAGATGGTTTCTGCAACAGAGAAACTAAATGGAAAAGAAAAAAAAAAAAGGCAAAGGAACCTCTAGGTCAAGACTAAAGGGACATATTTTGATCCTGATTCCTACAATTAAACTATAATTAACATTTTTTTTGAGTCAAAATAAAAAAAAATTAGCAGTCTGATAGGGAGATCAAACTGTATAGTAAGACACTTACTTTTCAGGAAGAAAAGTAAGAACTTACGGTTCAGGAAGAAGACTTGAGAGTCAGATCTGGCTTTGAGTCCTGCTTCTCATTTGTTAACCTTAGAAAAGTCACCCAACCTCTCCTGGTCTCAATTATATTCGAACAAAAGTTTGACATGAAGGGATGCCTGGGTGGCTCAGCTGGTTAAGTGTCCAACTCTTGATTTTAACTCAGGCCACGATCCTACGGTTTGTGGGATTGAGCCCCGCGTTGGGCTCCGTGCTGAGCGTGGTGCCTGCTGGGGATTCTCTCCCTCTCTCTTAAAAAAAAAAATATGTTCTAAATGAAGAATGTTCACACAATGCTTCGGGATCTGAAGCACTTGCTTCTCGGGGTCCAAGGTCAAAGCTTCTCCCTATGCCCCCAAAAGAGATAGCACCACCGTATCAAAAATATCACTTATTCACACTTGCCGCTGATATGCCTGACATACCTGAGTCGCAGACTTTATGCAGTAAGCATTTGTCTTCTTCATTCCAGGTGTCTAAGTACTCGTCCGGGCCACACGGCAGGCATACGCTCTCCGAGGTAGTAGTGCATTTAGAAGACATGTACTTTCCTTAATTTAGGAGAGAAAAAAATGCACCAATTGAAAATACCCCCCCCCAAAGAAAAATAACAACAAAAATACACCAATCTATTGGACCATTTAAAGGACTGTGATCCCAGGAAGTCCCCTAATACAGTAGGATACAAGGGATGAGGCCACGTATCAGTGATGGGCTCTCAGGCATCCCAGCTGGCTAAAACAGCCTCTCCTAGGTTTGCTGTGCTCAAGGTGAGCAGCCTTTTAGCTCATCTAAGTAAAACATCATCCTTTCCACCCTACATCTCTGCTGACCAGGGAAAAGGAGGATGGTTTTCTAACAGGTAACTGTAGAACTTGAGGGGTTCCCTGGGGGCTAAACAAGAATTTCACCTTACCCCTACCCTCCCATCTCCAAAATCCCCTCTGCTGTCAGAGAGGATTAAGCTCTGGAGACTTAACTTCTTTTGTTCTACATATACTGGGGGCTCACAGGTAACTCAGTTTGACTAAACAGTACTACACACACACACACACACACACACACACACGCATGCACACACATGCACGCACACGCACACACATGCATGCATGCTCACAAAAATCACCAGCTCTTGCTCTGCACATCTGAAAAATATTTACATCTTGAATATCTAAAGGATCCTCTTGTAATGTAACCGCGGTTTCTAGAACAATGAATGAGTGAGGACCCCACGGACTTGGGGCTTTACTGAGGCTGTAGAAACACTTGGCCACAATCTGGCAGAGCAACTATGGGGGAGAGGTAACCGGTCCGCCTTCTGCCCCTCAGCAGGTGCGTGGGGAGAAGGTTTAATAGGGTGTAGGCAATTTTCAGCAGCAACAATTCCAGTATGGTACCTCCCCCCCCCCAATTTTCTGTAAAATACTTTTAAAGAAGAGTTGCATTTTGTATGTTGTAAGTTTGAATTGCAAAGTGCTAAAATATGGTTTTTAAAACCATGGTTTCTCAAGAAACAGCGTTTTAGAAAACTGTGTTCCAGAATAAATTAAGTACCAGTTTCTGCAATTGCCTTTGATTTTTAAGTGATTTTATCTATTGAGAGAAAGGTTTTTGTCTTCAGGGTGACACACAGTGCTACCTGCCACTGCCATAAAAAGTCGATCCAATTTCTTTCTTTTTTTTTTTTTTTAATCTGGCAGGATAGAAGTTATTCCTTGGATTAAGAAATAAATGAGAGCTCCACCCGCTTTTGAGGGGCAAGGAAAGGTGACTCAGACACACAAACCTGGTTCACATTTATGACAGCATCGTCCAAAACGCTCATAATGCCTCTCATGGGTACATGGAGGGGTGATCTGAAAAGTCACCTGCAAAGGAAATTGACACCAGGTAGAGATTTTGCACAAGTCCTTTCTGGATACAACAAAAAGTGGATCACCAAATTCCATTTCTGACAAGCCTAAGAAGACACCATCAACAGTCCTGAAACTGCTCTTTGTGATACCGCCTCCCTGCAATGCCACTTCCCTATATTAGCACATTCCCCACTAAGAATGTACGAAACCAGTCGGTACTGGCGTTAAAACCCATTTAAGCATTTAAAACTATTCCAGTTATGCTCATGGTAATATGATGGATTACGGTCACATGGTGGGCAGATACATGCTCGGCAACTTTGGTCATAAAACCGTAGAACATAAGGAGGCCCCTTAATATTCATATTGTCCACAAGGGATGTCAAATTTGGTCTTACAGATTTTCTCTGAGTTTTTTTTAAGCTTATTTATTTTGAGAGAGAGAGAGAGAGAGAGAGCACGCGCATGTGGGGCAGAGAGAGAGGAAGAGAGAGAGAATCCCAAGCAGGCTCCATACCATCAGCATAGAGCCTGATGCGGGGCTTGAACTCATGAACCATGAGATCATGACCTGAGCGAAAATCAAGAGTCGGATGCCTAACCGACTGAGCCACCCAGGCAGCCCAGACATTCTCTGAGCTTTAAAAGATGTTTAGGGGCACCTGGGTGGCTCAGTTGGTTAAGCAACTGACTTCGGCTCAGGTCATGATCTCACAGTTCGTGGGTTCGAGCCCTGCATCGGGCTCTGTGCTGACAGCTCGGAGCCTGGAGCCTGCTTCGGATTCTCCCTCTCTCTGCCCCTCCCCCACGTGTGCTCTTCTCTGTCTCTGTCTCTCTCTCTCAAAAATAAAAAAAATTAAAAAAAAAAGATGTTTAATACTGCTTACCTCTTAGAATTGAAACACACAGAGAATTTTTTAAGTGGGACAACAATGAGTTACAGGAACACTGCAGGGTTGGAGCTCTGGGTCCTGCGGCCTGCTGGCTGAGAGGATCCCCCCCGCCCCCCCGCAACTGGCCGCTTAAGCTTTTTGAGCCTCTGTTTCCTTTCTGTACAATTCTAGATACAATTTCCAGATCTGCCCATCTACGTAAAACAAAACAAAAAGCCAAGTCCCCTGCAATCACTCAGAGATTCTTATCACTTTGCCACAGGAAAGCTCCTTCTGCATCAGCTTTCTCAGTGTGCAAGAAACACCACCACAGTCCTGTCGACAGGCAGGCAGGTCAGAAACAGAACGGTGTGGCACAACAACTGGATTTGGCTCAAAAGTCACCAAAGGCTGCACGCCTGCTGGGGCTCAGGGATCCGAAGTTACAAACCCTACCCTCAAGGGGCTTATACACACCGGCGTGCGTCCCCCGCAGAGGCAGATCCTGCCTCAGCCTGAGAAGGCCAGGGAGGGTGTCCTAAGGACTCTGATAAGTGAGCTCAGTCTTAAAGGATACGTAGAGATGGGCCAGATGAGAGAAAAGGAACTGGCAGGGGGAGGTAGGGAGAGGGAGGAAGGGAGAGAACTTAGAACAGTTCTGAGGCCTAAAATGGCGCATGGGGTCAGGGTGGCGAGGGAGGCCATCAGCAGAGTGGTGGGGGACAGCAATGACTGAGCCCCGCAGAGGGCTTCATCTGCATATTAAAGAGCCTGGATGGAAGGTGTGGAAATAACAGCTTAGAAGAAGCCCAGCATTCTCAAAGTACCTCAGTTATGGAAGGAAGTTTTATGAAGAAAGCACCACAGCCAGAGGACCCGAGGCAAGCGGAGTGGGGGTGTGGGGGACGCAGCCAATGTGGCCCTCTCCGGCCTCCCGCGGGCCAGGCAGAGGGCTTCCAGGAGGGAGGGGGCAGGGAGGGCTACTTTGAGGTCGGTGAGAATGCTGAATGTGTTCCTGGGGTCACGTGTGCCAGGGAGGCTGTATCTGGACTAAGCCCAGCCAACCCTTCCCGGGGACTCGGGACACTGCAAGCTGGATGCTCCCTGCGAGCTGGTGCGGGATAGGGCTTAAGGGCCGAGCAGCGAGCCCAGTGGAAACCAGGAAGGGTGACATAGCAGAAACCATTCCTCCATTCCGTTCTGTTCCCCCGGAGGCAGCCCTGGTCTGCGACTGGCAAGGCAACAGATGCACGTGGAAGACGAACAGGAGAGAACCGGCAAAGCTGAATGTGGTCAATGCAAATTCTCCCAAGTAGGACTCATCTGAGCCTGATGATATGCGAACACTCCTGCCTTACTGATGACAAAGGCAAACAAGAGAAACATGTGGTCAGGCCTCATTTCAGATAGTAAAGGTTATCAATTGCTTCTGACCCAGACGAAAGCTGCAGCAGTCTCTGGGAGATAAGCATAGGCTTTATGTTACCCACAGAGAGGTTCTTTTTAGGGGAATTTGGTAAAAGGTCTACCCCTGAAGCAGCTGCTTAGCACACTGTCGGGCCGTGTCCTGGGTTCCAAAGCCTGGTTCCTGTTGAGCACCAGCTGACGTGAACATGTGGACAATTTGTCTGCCCATCCAGGAGTGTGGCTGTGACTCACTCCGCCCATCCATTTTCGAGCCCAGGGATTTCACACCTTCTGGCAAAAAGGGCCAAGTCACCGATTCCAGAGGTGACCAGATGTCCCAGCTCCTCAACAGACAATTCCTTCGAATTCATTTCTCTCTCCTAAGCTGACTGTGACTTTACACCCGAACGTGGCTTCTTTTTTAAAAATCAATATATAACTCACATAAAACTCACCCCTTGAGAGGGTGCAGTTCAGCGGGTTTTAGTATATTCACAAAGCGGTGCAACCACCATGGCCATATAATTCTAGAACATTTTCATCACCCCCAAACCGACATATCTACTTGACAGAGCTACAGGATTACAGATCTTTTAAGCAGCGGCGGCAGCAATTTTGCTACGGGAAGATTTGCCATGGTGAGGCAGACAATTAGGGCATTAATCTAATTCGAGGCACAGCTTACAACGCTATTTGGCTCTTTAGGCACGTTATATGCTTTGCAGGATGCCTTCAAACCTTCAAAATGGAATATATAGACAACCTAAAAGGCTACCTATACGCACACGTAAGGAAATACGGTTTGCGGGTAAATAAAAAGAATCTGGAAAATTTTCTTTAGGGTGCCTGCACACTCAGGAGAAGGCAAGCCATGCCGTTGTCCTTTTTGCTCCTCCATCCTGGCTGTCTCTGCCAACCTTCTTTGCCTCCACTTGCAGAGACGCAGCTGTAGGACGAACCCTCTTGCTACAGGCCTGAGTGGCTCCCTGACCTCACACGCAGCATGCGGAGCCGGCCGTGTGTTGGCCTCGCTCGGATCCCGTGCTCCACTCCCAGGACGGGTTCCAGGGCTGTTCTCCCGGCTGCAGTACCTGGGTTGGTAACTATTAGGAAATCCACTGGCCTGTCTTGCTTCTGCTGGTCCCCTGGGGACCTGTCTTGCGATGCCGCAGGCCAGGCTCGCTCCACCTGCCTGTGCCCCCCGCTTCCAAGTCCCTGAGTCCTGCCTGCCTAGCTTGGTCTCCGGTTAGCCTGCGCCCCCTCTCCTTTGTGCCCGGAGCTCTCTTATGCCAGTCTCCTCCTGCCTGCATGTCTTGCCAAGTACATGTGAATGCATGGATGCCCCCCCGTCTCTCTTAGTCCGATCCCTCCTTTTGCCTAAGGATTGTAGGTGTGGGGGTTTTTTTTAATCTATTTTTGAGAGAGAGAGAGAGAGAAACAATGAATCCCCACGCAGGCTCTGTGCTGACACGGGGCTCGATCCCACAAACCAGGAGATCATGACCTGAGCTGAAATCAAGATCAGATGCGCAACCAACAGAGCCACCCAGGCACCCCCTTCCTACAGATCATAGCTCTCAGGCTGGGGTGAGCGCCCAGGCTCCTGGAGCCCCTGCTGGTCCTCAGGCCTTCCCTTCCAGCTGCTCAGAATTTGCGCCTAACTCCATCCTGCAAGGCCAAGCTCTCGGTGGTTGTGAGGTGGCTATTATTATTGGTAGCGATCCTAGTAAGGCAGGAATTTGATAAAAAGCCATTCCTGCTCAAATGTTACAAAAGCACACTCACTGGGGGAGTAGGGGAAGTTAGCAGAAGGGGTGATGTGTTAACCCTGCAGTCTCCTTTCTTTGCTCAAGATGCAACAGCAAAAGGCCTTCGGCAACTGCATCGAGACACAAACGACCTGTTAGTTATCTAGATCTTTTTGTTCCAGAACTCCTTCATGATTGGCTTGTTTCCTGCTGAAACAATAGAGCTTTTGAGCCATAGTTGTTTTCATGAAACAAAGCAGCACCACTTTTTGACTTTCCAGTTATTAAGTAAAGAATACAGTGACATGATACAAAATTCAAAAGTAACCACAGGCTTTGGGGGAAGTCTCCCTGTCACTTCTCCCGGCAGGTGCCAGCACCGCCCATCCCCTGCTGCATCCCCCTTGCAGGTGTGAAGGGAGAACTGATCTGTGATCCACTGGGGACACTCATCCACAGAACAGGTGCCCTGGAGGTCAGCTTGGGGTCAGGCCTGTCAGCAGCATTTGTGTTTTGGGGAATACGATGGTACTTACAAGTCTTATTTAAAAAAAAAAAAAGCCATGTAACGGCAGGGTTCTACTACAGTTCTTTTTTAAAATATATATTTTTAAATGTTTATTTATTTTTGAGAGACAGAGCGTGAGCAGGGGAGGAGCAGAGAGAAGCAGACACAGGAGCCGAAGCACCAGGAACCGCGACACCATGAGCTGAGCCGAAGCCGGACGCTTAACCCGCTGAGCCAGCCAGGAGCCCCTCTACTATCGCTCTTATTAAACTACAAAAATGATGTTTGACCCACAGGTTTATATCAACTAGCCTTTGTTTTCTAAAAGACTCTCCCCAGATTGATAAGGAACACTGGAGTCTGTTTATAGCAAATACGCTTTGCCAACCCCCCCACCCACATAGATTCCTTGGAAAGCCCTAGAAAGAGGAGTTAAAATGGCGAGACGATACATTTAACTTACTGGCCTTCTGTTGCTTTACTCTCTTGTATGTTTTGTGTCGTGTGTATATTTTTTTCTCAGGGCACACAGGCTGCTTATTTTAACAGATGACGAACTCGCCCGGAATAAGCGTGTCCACAGCCGGAGCGAGGCTTTGTGAGGCACGAGGAAGATAATAAATTGTACATCAAGTTTCTCTTTATAAAGCTGCATGGATTTATCTCCCAATGCAAAGCCACGTTGGATCTAATTCTGAAAAACCCTAAGCTGAGGAAAGATAACATCTTTGCCAGTGGAGCTACAGAGACCGGTGGGTCTATATTTAGATCCCGTAGGGAAGGTTGACTTAAATATTTATTTTTTGTGCTGTTAAGCAACCCAATTGTAGTGAAAGTCATTATGGATACTAAAATTACTTGCTGGCTCTGCTGAAAATTCATACTGACATATAACAAAGCAGAAAGAAGCTTGGCCCCTTCTGTCAAATCAAGAGGAAAAGAACCCAACCCAGAAAAACAAACGAGGGATTTTCCATAGATTTTATTTTATAAAATATCATCCGTGACTATATTTGAGAAATTTGGTTATAATTTAAGTCAAGATAGTATCAAATTTCTGACTGTTACAGTCGAATTGAAAGATGTGGTTTGTGTTAAGAGAGAAACTATGAAATGTGAAAATTACACCTCACTTAATAGTCCTGCTGTCCTTGAGAAACAATATCCTAAAAGAAAGTCACTACTGAAATTGCTCCTACTCAGAATAGAATACAAAGAGATTGCTAGTCACCTGTGTCCCCCAGAACTAGGACTGTCTCACTCCAGGAACCTGTCTCTGAAGCCTTTGTTTCGAGAAACAAATGAACAACAAACAAAAGATGAGGCTCAACGGATCAGGGATCAGGGCGAGCCAGCAAATTCTGCTGAGGGTCTTTTTTTTCTGGGCTGGCTGAGAACCGCAGGCCGGAGAGATCTCAAGTGTCTCCCCTCACGGACACCCCAGTTAGTGTGTCAAAACCCCTTCAAATCGAGATGTTCTGGGGGACCTTTTCAGCTTTGCTCCTTTCTTAGCTCCTCTCCTCCAGGAGCTTCCAGATGCCGGTCTCTACTTCAGTCTTGAGTCATGTCTAGTGATAAAAAGAAAGCATCCTGCCCGCACGCTTCTTGGTTGCAAGTTCATAACTAGAAGTGGAAATGTCATAGGACTCATTGGTAGCTCAGACGTCTGATAAGATAGGTCTCTACGGTAAAAAAGAAAAATGAACGACCAACTCAAATAAAGCCTGACATGCCAGCATGCAGGAATTTAGCAGGACAGAGGGAGGGGCCGGGCGAACTCGGAAAGAGGTGAAGCAGGAGGAAGGGCCTGGCCAGGCGGCACGGCGGTTAGGGCAGTGGACTTCAGGGCAGGATTTTTCTCCCCAGTTCTCCAAATTCAGCTTCCAGTTTGGCTGGGATAGATGAATGCCTGACGTCGCTTTAGTAAAACCGTCTCCATTTCTACAACTGGAGGACAAGGGAGAGGGCAATTCTAAGGCCTCAGTCTTCTCACCTGTAAAATGGGGCTAATAATTGCACTCCTCCCCCTGCAGTGAGGAGCAGATGTGACCATTCACGTAAGTCAGGTAGTCCTGGCAAGCAGCAATACTCATAAAAATTGAGACTCTGCTTCCTCACTGTGAAGCTAGAAGGCCTCTCTAGCAAGCTGTGGGGGAATGAAGCGAGGGAACTGCATTATTCACTCAGCACAGTGGTGGACCCCTGGCCAGCGGTCAATGGTGGGGGGCAAATGCTCGTGCGCACACCTGAGGATTAGTGAGCGTACATTACTTACATCAGATCGCTCCCCGAGGGGGTAAAGGAAACACTGTCACTGGAAAGGGGAAAAAGGATGGCAAAGAAAGAGTGGGGACCTGCAGTAAAGTTCTGGGGTCCTGACAGTTTCCCTGAGTGCACCTTCCCTGTTCACTTGTAACCTAGCTCTGGCCAGCTAGGGGCCAACCTAGCTCTGGGGATTGGGGGCGGGGTGGGGGGAGGAGTGTTTTTCATCAAAGAGGTTTATTTTTTTTTTAAAGCATGTGTGATTTCACATAAAGAAGTGCTTTTCTCATGGGATTGAAATCGTGACAAACGGTCAGAGTCATTTCAGTGGTTTTCTGTCTGGGGGTTCAGTCCGTGACATAAGCCACTCTTGGGTGAGGGCAGAGACAGTTTACTCAGGGCGTCTGCTGATAAAGCGGCTGCTAGATCGTATCTGCCAGTGACTGTTGTTAACTAGGACATAACTGAGTTCTGACCAAATGCCCTTCTAGACATTTTCATTGTAAATAAACCTGATAGAAATTCAAGCCTACAGGTGTGCAGAGTAATAGACTCCTTTTTCTTTTGTTCAAACCAAAGCTTCACATTTCATACTTCAGAACATGACACAGGCACCTATAAAGATCGCATGTTGTAAAAGGACACAGAGAACAAAGGGGCAGCTTTTGGAGAATCCCCGATGCACCCAAGAGATCACCTAGCATACTCCCCTCGCTGGGGAGACCCCGAGCTATGGCACACACCAAGGACTTGGAGACACCGTTAAATCAGCCAGGTATGTGGCCCAAGTCCTAATGCAAGTAGATTCAGAGAATCAGAGGGTTTAAACAGAAAACACCCTGAGTGTTTAAAATATAATCCACTGGGGCACCTGGGTGGCTCAGTTGGTTAAGCGTCCGACTCTTGGTTTCGGCTCCGGTCGTGATCTCATGGTTCGTGGGTTTGAGCCCTACGTTGGGTTCTGCACTGACAGCACAGAAACTGCCTGGGATTCTCTCTCTGCCCCTGCCCCTCCCTGCTCTTGCTCTCAAAATAAACAAGCTTAAAAAAATAAAATATAATTCATTTCACAGATGTATATCTTACAGCTCTTGAAGAAAAAAAGATCTGTTACAGTGCCTGGGTGGCTCAGTCGGCTAAGCATCTGACTTTTGATCTCGGCTCAGGTCACTACGTCTAGGTTCGTGGGTTTGAGCCCCGCAGCAGGTTCTGTGCTAAGAGCGCAGATTCTCTCTTTCCTTCTCTCTCTGCAATCAATCAATCAATTCTCTCCCTCCGCCCTCAATAAATGATTTCTCTCTCTCCTTCTCTCTCTGCCCCTCCCCCGCTTGCATATACTCTCTCTTTCTCAAAATAAATAAATAAATAAAGGTCACAGACTACGAGCTTGGGTTCATGTCCGGCAAGAGAGTGGACGCAGAATTGAATACAAAAGACTAATGTCCAGGAGGAGACCAGAACCCCAGACAACGCTTTCGTCTCCGTATTTATCGAGCTCACAAGACATTACCCACGTGGTGAACGTGAAGAAAACAAGATCTTACACACGTGAACGTGGAGAAAACAATCAGACAAGAATCATTAACTTGTGCGTGGAAGAAGCAAAGGGTCTGGGGGCAAGTGGAGTTCGTGATCAAAGTGCGATAGATTGGCGTCAGATGTTAAGTAATTTTCTGCAGGTGATAAAACGAGTTACTCGTGATCCCATTACACTACCTGGCTAGCTCACCTTGGGTGCTATTGCCCCACGGTGGCAGCTTTCCACCCTAAGCTTTTTCGAACCCACTTATGTAAGTAGAACCTATTCCTCCACAAATAAACTTTAAAACATTTAAAAAAAAAGAAAAAAAAACACCTGCTGTAAACGAGGCTCAAGTAGTCTCTGATTATTATGAAAAAAATGTGTCTAGTTTGTTTCAGAGATTGTGAAGGAAGTCACGATGGTCACAAATACTCTGCTAACTGACCTGCTGCTGAAGGGTCTGGGGCATTCTAAAATGCATTTTATGAATATGCTTCCAGTGACAAAGAGGAGGGAAAACGCCAACTCGAAGGGCATTCATCACAGCTGGTCAACTCCTACCGGCTCACGGAAAATCACAAATATGAAATCAACCCCCTCCCCACGTGCAGACTACCTTCCATAAAGGGGTTGTGATTCATTTACTCACTGTGCAAATAAAAACTAAGGCCGCTCCCTCCTTTGCCTGTCATTCATCAAGCTCATGACCAGCAGACACATTCTGCTCCAGTCTAGGGTTTAATGACAGGCAGCATCTATCTCTTTAAAAGCTCTATCATCACACTTTCAAAGCTGTCTGTACTGAGCCCTCACGTACTTGGGCAAGGGGTTGGCCTGGTGCCAGACTAAAGAAATTAGCCCATCCCTGGCCTCTCAAAGCGTTTAGCACTGGATACAGGCACAGACAGAGAGGAAAGACGACTGTAACAGAGACCCACACAGCGGTTCAGGAACTGGTGCATGTGTTGGAAAGAGCCAAGTCCCATTAAGCTCCTGGATATGGTCCTCACTGGCAGGGAAAGAGCGAGAACGTGGGCCCAGCTCTTGGACTGGGAAGCAATCACAGAGGGAGGTGCACAGAGCCGTGCAGGGAGAGGTGAGGGGCAGAGACAGAGCAGGGTGACAAGAAGGCAGGTGCTTGGACAAGTGGAGGGAGAGAGAAGAGGGAGCAGGGAGGTCCTGGGGAGAAAGAGTGCGTCCTTGCTTATAGTTCACACGAGACAATAAATCAACATAAAGTGAAATCTGGTTGTAATGGGTGTGACGGAAGAAATAAAACAGGGTAAGCTATAACGGGCTCAGAAGGGGACCCTCTGGTAAGACGACATTCAGTGGAGACCTGGATAAAGTGAAGGAACAAGCCAAGTTCACAGCAAGTATCAGGAGGAGGAGTATTCCCAGGTGGACGTAAGGAGCAAGGAGCATTTGCAAAAGCCCGAGAGTGTGCAAGGCTTGATCAGGAAGAGCAGGAAGGTCCATGTGACTAATGCAGTGAGGGAGGATAGCACAGGAAGTGATTCCAGAATCATCCGGATCGTGAGTTAGTACATCCCTGCAGCGCCCAGACTGTGTGGTGCTGACTTTAGGTTCACCTGGGACGTTGACTTAACACCATCAAAGGTTAAATAATAAGCACTTCATGCTATTTTCATTACTAGGCAGGCCTTACAACATCTGCCATAGTTTTATTTTACTTATTTTATTAAAAAAATTTTTTTTAATGTTTATATTTGAGAGAAAGCAAGCGAGCCGGGGAGGGGTAGAGAGAGAGAAAGAGAGAGAGGGAGACACAAAATCGGAAGCAGACTCCAGGCTCTGAGTGGTCAGAACCCGACGTGGGGCTCGAACCCATAAACAATGAGATCATGACCCGAGCTTAAGTCGGACACTTAACCCACTGGGCCACCAGGCGCCCCTGTTTAGATATTTTTTATTTTTTTAAGTTTATTTATTTTGAGAGCAAGCAAGCAGGGGAGGGGCAGAGAGAGAGAATCCCAAGGAGGCTCCAGACTCAGAGCTGTCAGTGCAGAGCCCGAAGTGGGGCTCGAACCCACGAACTGTGAGATCATGACCTGAGCAGAAACCAAGAGTCGGATGCTCAACCAACTGAGCCACCCAGGCGCCCCATCATCTGCCATAAGAGTTAAAAGATTTTTTTTTTAATTTTAAATTATAAAATAACATCAAATTTACAATCTTAAACATTTGCCATAAGATTTTTTTAGGAATAGATATTACGCGCAGAAAAGAAATCTGACTTAGGTCAGGTTTGATTAAAAAACACCTTAAAAACATAGACTCGGGCGCCTGGGTGGCACAGTCAGCTAAGCGTCCAACTCTTGATTTCGGTTCAGGTCATGACCTCAAGGGTCCTGAGTTTGAGCCCCGAAGCAGGCTCTGCACTGACAGCGAGGAGTCTGCTTGGGATTCTCCCTCTCTCTCTCTCTCTCTCTCTCTCTGTCTCTCAAAAATAAATAAATAAAAGTAACTTCTCTCTTGACGCCATTTTGACTTAGCAAGCCTTGAACTGACCTGATGCGCGATCTTGGCAGTTGCTTTGTGGGGACCCCGCAGCACCTTCCCCTGACCACCTTGGTTCCAGGTGTGCCCCTTAAGGAAAACCGGGAGGCCGCACTTACTCAGAAGCGGCCTATCAAAGGTGCATTGATTTTTGCTCCACCCTCTTTCTTACTTTCCTCACAATACATTCATTATCTCTGCTCCTTGAAAAGAAAACATGTGGCCTTGGGGAAAATGAAGAAATAACCTTACATTTCAAAACCTTAATTGCAAGTGTCTTTGTCTTCCAGACAGATAAAGAGGGAGACAAGTTTGCAGCTGTGGGCTACTTGAAAGGAAAGTGCCAGGACGGTTTGTTTCCTAAACACAGTAATTAGGATGGCTTTGACTCCTTATGGTATCACCCAACAGGCCCCAGTGAATGCTCCTTTATTCTCCCAGTTAAGGTCTTTCCTTCCTTCTTTCCTTTTCTTTTTGTTTCTTTTCCTTTCCTTTTCTCTTTCTTTCCTTTCTTCCCTTCCTCCCTCCCTTCCTTTTGCCCTTCCTGAATCTTTTTTTTTTTTTAACTTGTATTCATATGAGATGAGAACTACTTTTTCTTCTTTCCTGCACTAAAAGGCAAATCCAAGAGCATTTGCAGGTCTGCTGGAGGCCAAGGCTCCTTCTGGGCCCTGCCTTCACTCTGGGAATGCACCAAGCTTATAAGGTCACTAGCCCCCACAGTGGCCAGAGAAACTGCCCCTGGCCCTCGGAGTGAGGTCCGCTGCTTCTCGAATGTGCACAGAATCACCTGGAGGTCTTATGAAAACGCAGCTTCTGATCCAGTAGGTCTGGGGCAGGCCCCAAGAGTCTGCATTTCTAACAGGCCTCCAGGTGATCGCTGGTCTTGGGGTAGCGAGGTCAGAGGTCAGAGATTACGTTACAGACCCAGAGCCAGAACACTGTCACTTCCCCGAGCAGTGCACGATCCTTCTGTCTGTATAATGGATGTTGAGAACCACTTCTCCCATTGCTGGATACAGACGCCATTTATCCTGAACGGGAGTGAAGGAAGAATTGGCCATTATAAAACACCTAGTGTGTGCCAGGTATCATGCGAGAGGCTTTACTTTCCTTAACGTCCTGCATCCTCAAGGTCTATGCAGTAGCCCGCTGGACGGTTAGTGGTGAGCAGGCTGGACCAGCGCTAGGCGTGTAGCAAATGCTCAAATTCTTGTTAAATCGATGAATACTTTACCTGAAGGACCACTGTGATCTCATAACTTCCCTTTACAGAAGATACCGTTTTCTACTAGTTCTGGATCAAATTTGAACTCCCAAGCATGGGCTTGGAAGGGTTCCACCAATTTGGCAAAAATTAGAGATAATGGGGGGGAGGGAGGGGTTTGCAAATGAGATTAGAAATCTCTTCTCCAGGGCGCCTGGGTGGCTCAGTCCATTAAGTGTCGGGCTTCAGCTTAGGTTATGATCTCATGGTTTACGAGTTTGAGTCCCACATCGGCTGAGCGGGAGTCCTGCCTTGCGTAAAACAAGAGCCCTACTTTGGGTGAGCCCAGCTTCTCTCTCTCTCTGCCCCAAACTCACTCGTGCCCCGCCTCCCACTGACTCTCTCTCTCTCTCTCTCACACACACACACACAACCAACAAAAACCCAAAAACTCAGGCTCAAACTCTTTTCTTTTTTAAAAAAATTTGTTTTAAATGTTTATTTATTTTTGAGAGAGGGAGCAGGGGAGGGGCAGAGAAAAAGGGACGCACAGAATCCAAAGCAGGTTCCGGGGTCTGAGCTGTCAGCACAGAGCCCAATGTGGGGCTTGAACCCACGAACCATGAGGTCATGACCTGAGCCGAAGTCGGACGTTTAACGAGCTGAACCACCCAGGTACCCCTCAAATTCTCTTTTCTAATAGGGACAGAACACAGATCTGCCCAACCCGCACACATACAGCTGCTCCTGCCTCCTGCCCGTCACCAACGCCCGGGAACAGAGTGCCTCTCACCCCGGAAGAGCCCTCCGTGAGGTCACTGGAGATTTGCTCCCCAGGCAGAGCAGCTGGACCTCATCACCTCTGCATTCCCAGGCCTGCGAGGACTGCTCTGCACAGTTCAGGCGACAACCGATCAGTTGTACATTCTGATTGTTTGCTCATTTGTAGTCTTACCCATAAGTATGACCTTAACGGCCTGATCACAGGGACCCCAAGTGGGCCATAGAAAACCTGAGCTCATCGGAAGGGGGCAATTTTTTATGACTTCATTAAAGATGTTTCTAAACCTTGTAACTATTAGAAATGAATGGGTTAACGTTTAAGACCGATTCCGGTTGTGTTCCCACTGAATTTAATTGCTCCTGTGTCTTACGCTCCATTGTCACAGGCTTGGGGTCTGTTTCTAGGTTTCTTGCTATTGTGCATTAGTAATATGTGTTATTACCCACCCAAACCCCACTGGAGGCTCCCTCTCTCACTCCAGGGGAAATCTCAAGCCCCGACAATGACCAGAGGCTATGTGCGTTCTGACCCTCTTTCTTTTTGGAACTTTTCTCCCACTACTTAGTGCAGTGAGTTGTAAGGCATTGAAAAACAATTGTTGGGAATAGGAAGGATTTAGACTTGTGCCATGGCAGACACATCCAAATTTGGGGCAAGAGAGGAGTCCCCAAATTCACTGTAATCATAGTAATACTAAGACATGCAGAGCCTTTAAGAATATAACAGAACTGGGGCGCCCGGGTGGTTCAGTCGGTTAAGTGGCCGACTTCAGCTCAGGTCATGATCTCACGGTCTGTGAGTTCGAGCCCCGCATTGGGCTCCATGCTAACAGCTCGGAGCCTGGGGCCTGCTTCCGATTCTGTGTCTCCCTCTCTCTCTCTCCCTCCCTCCCTCCCTCACACTGTCTCTCTCAAAAATAAATAGACATTAAAATTTTTTGAAAAAATATAACAGAACTACATTTAACCTACCTTTAGCCCATCTTGTCTCCACCCCCACCCCAACCAGGATAGAGCCGAGCAGGTGGCAGGGAGGTGGGGGGTGGGGGACACACACAGGACCGTGGGGTGTCCTAGCAGGTGCAGGAGCAGGGCTATCGCACAGCTTATTTCTGCTGGGGGAGCACAGAGGAGGCAGAGATGCCTTTGCCTCAGGAAATGACAGAGGTGATTCAATACATCACATTTCTTCTCCTCCTGAGTCAGGGATCACTGGCCCACAGACCCTGTGCTATGTGATCCGGGTGCCTGTTTAAACTTTACTGGCCTTAAAGTCACAGCATTTTTCTTTTTGCATAATAACAGTAAGAGAAAGCCCACATGAGCATACACCCTTGATCACAACTGCAGACTGGTTACAGGACTCTGATACACTAAAAAGCTTGCTTCTGTCCCCACCCCCCGCCCCCACTCCTAAACCGCCTTGCTCTGGTCCCCACCCTGCCATGCAGACTGTACGAGCACCTCCCCCCGGAGGGGGTAAGGCCATGCCCTTGGAGAGGACTCTTAGGAGGAGCTCCAGCACCAACACTAATGAACTGTGCCACTTGGGCCTCATTTTCCCCACCGTCCTGGCCAAAGTGGACTGAGGATTAGAGATAATCTAAGGGCGCCTGGGTGGCTCAGTCGGTGAAGCGTCCACTCTTGATTTCGGCTCAGGTCATGATCTCACGGTTCGGAGGCTCGATCCCCGCGTCGGGCTCTTGGCTGAGCGTGGAGTCTATTTGGGATTCTATCCTCTCTTTCTCTCTCTGTCCCTCCCCTGCTCTCTCTCACTCTCTCAAAAATAAATAAATAAACATAAAAAAAAAAAAAAAAAGCAAGAGAGATAATCTATGTAAAGCACCCAGCACCTGCCTCACAAGAGGCATCCCATCCCCAGCTCACAGGAGGGATTCAACAAATGGCAGGTGTTTTTAACGTACTCAGTCACAAACTATGAATTTAGAGCCGAGCTCCAAACCTTTTTACTGGATCCCCTGGTCTGTTAACAGCGGTTCTCAACCTTACGCTGCCATCGGAATGCCCTGGGGAAGTTGTTAAACTGGATTGCTGGGCCCTGCCTCCAGAATTTCCGACTCCGTAGACACACACCGGGTAGGGCCTGAGGATGTGCATTTCTAATGAAGTTCCCAGGTAGTGCGGATGCTGGGTCCAGGGGCCACGCTCTCCACAGGGCAGAGTCCCAGCTCCTGACGTTTGTTCACACAGCCCTTCGTGACTAACCAAAGCACACACCCCCTCTCCCCCTCAAGGTGGTCTTATCCTTTCCTGGTGTCTCCGGCCAGCCCTGGACTCCAGACGTCAGGACTGGATTCAGTTTTTCCAGGTATGCTCTGCGTGTCCCCACCGCTGCCCCTTCCCCTGCTGTCTGCCCTCGGAGTCATCTCTGCCTTTCCAGGACCAGGTCGTGCAGCACCTGCTCGGCTCTCCACTCGGCTCCCTCCGCCCCGCCCTGTGCCCCTGGACATCTCGCCCTTCCTCTTTGGTAGACCTTTAGACCCTCGTGGCTCCAAGGGGTGCCAGACTGTCTTATCTTCCTTACTAGACGGGGAGTCTTCCTGGTCACAGGCAGCGTGGCAGAAGGCTGACGGGGTCTTCTGGCCTCTTGTTCGTTTGTGGTTTTTGCCAGTAAGTACAAAATCAGGATCCACTGAATTGAAAGGAAAAAAGGCTGACAGAGAGGTTAAAGGAACCAGCATGAATAACTCTGGGCAGAGGGAAGTTGCGGGTAACAATCTTCAACAATGGAAACATTAAAATAAAGAACACTGACCAACTGATCTTTACCCCTATGAAAGAACAAATTTGAGGAAACGGGGTCAAATTGTGACATATTAGATTTAGGTCTGCTACAGGGAAGTTCCTGATATTGGGAATTATTAACTGGGGTAGCAGAGGCAGACGTGAATCTCTACTATGCTTTCCAATGGAAGAGGTTCTCCATGACCATAAAAAATTTCATACGGATCCTGCCTTTGTATCTTGGGTACAAAGTTGACAGGAGGGAAGGGCTCTTTACAGATTTCTTTTAGCTGGATATGGGTCTGGCAGCTGTCTGTGCTACTTAAGGATACACTTTTGCTTTTGTAAGGATACACGTGACAAAGAGTAACTTTTTTTTTTTTTTTTTTTAAATCAGTACCTTAGGGAAGCGGTGCGTTTTTCCATTTGGGGATGTCATGAGAACCCACACGTGCAAACACTGTGGTGTTTCCTGGGATTTATGCAATACCGCAGTCCTCTCTCCCCACTTGCCAGGTTTAACCATCGCATTCACGAAAAGTTAGAGGGTTTTTCTTCCTCATTTTTAATGGAAAGTCTTCAAATTTCTGGTAGCTGGAGGAAGTGGCTCTTGCAGTCTCAACAGCGCACAGGAAATGTAATAAGTTATTATTACTCTGATAAACTGGAAGGCTAGTTTTTGCCGTCGGTTCTTCCTTCCACTTGGAAACCTGGCAGCTTTTGGACCTCACTTGTGCCAGACGGGGGCCTCTGCGTCACCTGCTCTGCTAGATTTTGGGGGTGGGTAGGAGGGAGCTGAGCAGAGAGAAAGGGAAACATTCCTCTTAGGCACTAGCAAGCCACCAGGAAACTGTGTTTTGTGCAAGCGAGAAGTGTTTGCTAAGCCATAGGTCCAAGGTAAACACTGCTTCTGTCTGGGGGCAGGTGACATATTTGAGGCCAGTGCAGGAAGACCGCGGGTCAGGTCGCACCTGCTTTAATGATGGACCCTCTGGGATCCCTGGCTGCTTATCTCTGTTTAGTCCTGAGTTTTAGATTTGCCTACATCCTGAACTTCTGGTTCAAAGACACCTTTAGGACAGGATATGGTTCTAAATTCCGGAGCACACAGATTTCCTGTGGATCCTGGTGCCTTGGGCACTCTTGGCTTGTTTACCTGTATGGGGTGTGAAGAACTTTGGCTCCTCCTCACGATAAAATAATCCAGAGCAGTTGGGATTCAATAGCCTAAAATTCACCCTCTTTTATTGCTTGTTTAGGGGGGAAAAAATCCTTTAGTTGAACCTGAGACAGAGGTTTCCTTCATAAGCCGTGAGAAACACCATCCAAATGGTCAGCTATTCTATTCTGACATCTATCACCTTGGGTTTTGTTTTGTTTTGGTTTTGGTTTTTTTAAGTAATAGGTCCGACCACATCCTTTGCCCCTGTATTGTGGGCACCTAGCACAACTCTGCTGGCTCCGAAATCACTCCTGCACTTGGCTTCTCCTTTTTCTCACCACTACACCGACCTGATTCAAGCCTTTGCTAGCTCTTCCCGAAACCAGGGCAGTGGCCTCCTTACTGCCCCCCCCCCCCCACCCAACACACACCCTTCCCCATAAGGCACACATCTGATCATGACCCTCCCAGCCCACAATACAGCAAGATAGCATCTGAAGTATTTTGCAGGCCTCAAGGCCCCTGAGTGTTGGTGCTGCCCCCTCTCCCCACGTGCCCTTGGAAATCCAGGAATGCCATCCTTTTACGAGTTCCCTGAAAACACTGCAGTCATGCCTCCTGGCCCCAGCCACCCGTGGGTCCCCAGCCCAGACGCTGCCCTCTTGTCCCTCCTTCTGGGCTTTGGACAAACTGGGAGGAAAGGAAGGAGAGACTCTTTCAAGCAGGTTAAAGCACTCCTCGTCCTGGGCGCCCACCACACGTGGAAAATGCTCCCAGGAAACCGGTCTCCTCCTGTACGGTATCCTAAACGTCAGTGTGCCTCCCGACGACAGGGGCTGTGGGGGGGGGGGGGTCTCTGTCCCCTCAGCCTACTGCGGGGTGTCCCACACGCGGTAAGCACGGGCTCACTTTGTCGAAATAAATGAGTATAGGTTGTTTTCTTGCTCACTAGTGAGTTCCCTGTCCTGAATGTGGGAGCCCACAGACATCAAAGGCTGGAAGAGGAGGGGCCCACAAAACAAATACAGGCATCAAGTCATCAGCACACATCCACAAAGAATGTGCTTCAAACTGCGGACGGGGGGTGCCAGCCCTTGACTTCGGAGACGGAGGGGAAGCCTGCCAGGGGCGCTTGGGCACGTCGGTCTCTCTGGCAGGAAACAGGCTGACAGCGTCTCTCAGAATGAGGACAGAGACATGGGGCTGTGTGTAATCTCACTCACCGCCCACTCGGGGCTCAACCTCAAAAGCTCACTAACTTCAGACGGACCAGGCCTTCTGCTTTGCTGAAGCCGAGCGTCTCAGTCTGGGTTTCTTTGGGCTCAGGGTTTTGGGGCAGAAAGGATGAAATGAGTGTCTAGCAGGGGATCCTATAGGAAGCCCACTCCCTGCAAGCAGAGGGAAACACAAAGAGAAAGTGGATGACTTCCGACCAACCAGGAGGAGTGCTGGGAAGGAAAATCACCTGCCGGGCAGAATGCTACCCAGGCCAGCTCGGGGTGCTCGCAGGTGAGGCCAGGCTGCTGTGTGCTCAGGCGGGGGTGCTCCCCTTGTGGGTGGGGCTCAGGATGCTGCAGGGACACAGGGCGGCCACCTGGCCGGGACGGTAGGTGCCCTTGTGGGCGAATCACCTGTAAAGCTGATGACCGGGGTGCAGACCCATCTCAGCGAAACAAAAACAAAAAACACACCAAGCCAAAAACAAACCAAAACAAGAACGGCCTAGACAAAATTCCTCATCCGTTGCACACGTCGTGTGGGGAAAAAACACTGATATTTTTTTCCCATGTACTTCAAAAATAGGAAAATAGAGTGAGGGAAATTTTAACACTGACATGACAGATAAAGTTCACACGGCGCCTTCTTACACACAACCCTCTCCGCAAAGGAGGCCTGGGTTTGGAAGTCCCCTTTCCATGGCCTCATAAAACACTGATTTATTGACCTTCAAAGATACACCTTTATTGTTTCAGTTTTCCTGGTGTAAGAATTGCTGGTAGATAACTGAAAAAGCAAGCTCATATTTCCTTATCAACCCAGAGAATGTGTTTATATTACAAATGTGTCACTTTGGGGGAAACAGCGGGAAGGAAACAGCAGGGGAGACATCTGAAACCCTTGCTATCAACAAAATGAACTAAACACCACGGATCCACAAGTGTGTGCTTCTCCAAACAAAGTATTGCAATAGAGCTGAGGCCTGCCTCCAGGATGGGAGGGAGCCAGGAAGACAGCCGGGCAGGTGTATATCCTACAACACAGAGCTCCACTCGAGGGGATTTCCTCCGTGGGGTCTCCCCACAGGCTTTCCCAGGGCCCTGTGGCTTATCTGCTTCTGATCAGTCTACCTTACCACCTCACCAGGAGCCATACAAGAGTTATCTCAAAAACTATAATAAATGTTTAACGTCCTGTCTGCTGTTGGCTTTCCTGAATTAAGTGCTTTGTACCATCTGTAAAGTCATTAAAAAAAAAAAAAAAAAAAAAAGGTGGTACGTTTTGTTTGTTTGTTTGTTTTTCCCTAAGATTCCTTTAGGCCTGAATCAGCCATGCCATTCTCTCGACTAGAAAGTTCTCCTTCCCCAGCTGCCTCTTGGAGTCTGACCCTTCGTTTCCTACCCATGCTGCAAGGACCATGGCAGAAACCCCTTCCTCCAAAGCCCACCCTGATTGCTCGAGTTCTACCTGTTCAGTTCTTCCCTCCGCCCCCCTCTGCACTTCTGTCATTACGTGCTGCTTTATTATTATTACACGTCCACCCGTCTAGTCCGCTGACTAGACTGTGGCCTGTGACACAGTTGTCTTCGTCCCGCTTCCCACTAGCACAGTGTTGTAGACCGTAAATGTTTGTTGGCCGGAATATGAGTGAACCTGCCCTTAGATAACTGGAGACAAACATGGTTGTGTCTAATCAATTACCTGAAAACAGAGTTTCTCTTTAAAATTTTTTTAAATGTTTATTTTTGAGAGACAGAGAGAGAGAGAGAAAGAGAGAAAGAGACCAAGCACAAGTGGGGGAGGGGCAGAGACAGAGGGAGACACAGAATCCGAAGCAGGCTCCAGGCTCTGAGCTGTCAGCACAGAGCCCCGTGCAGGGCTTGAACCCACAAACAGCGAGATCAGGACCTGAGCGGAAGTTGGACACTTAAACCGACTGAGCCACCCAGGCACCCAAAACAGGGAGTTTCTGTATTTCCTTACTTGGAATAAACAGTGGAACTCTCAACATAAAAACACAAAAGGATTTTATCTGTGGGCAAATACTCTTCTTATGTCTGAAAACAAATTCCCTCATAAATATAGGCAGACAGAGAGATAATCACAGAAATGTTTTAAAGGGCAAAACTGTCAGCCTTCCAGGTACCTTTAAAGCTGTTTAGCAGGGGCCCCTGGGTGGCTCAGTTGGTTAAGCGCCCGACTTCAGCTCAGCTCATGATCTCACGGTCTGTGAGTTCGAGCCCCGTGTCAGGCTCTGTGCTGACAGCTCAGAGCCTGGAGCCTGTTTCAGATTCCGTGTCTCCCTCTCTCTCTGCCCCTCTCCTGTTCATGCTCTGTCTCTCTCTGTCTCAAAAATAAATAAACGTTAAAAAGATTTTTTAAAATAAATAAATCTGTTTAGCATAATGTAAATGAAAATAAATACTTGTACAAAAAGCGCTCCCTAGAAGCTGGTTTTGCCAGCGATTTCACAAAGCCAATACCCCTTGCCTCTCACTAAGGAGTTCTTCAAGCCTCGCCCAGGATGTGATAACCAACCTCAACGGATCGCCAATACAATTCCTGGCTTTGAACGAATAGAATAGGTTGGCCAAAGAAGCAGTCATTACACAAAATACCACACACCACAAGTGAACATACCACATTCTCGCCTGGGGAGGACACAGCAGCACGGCAGCTACCTTCGGCTGTCAGAGTTCATGGATCTCCACTGGCGACACTGGCACAGACCTCTCTCATTTGATTACGACTGTCTCAGTGTCATTTGTTTCCTGTTTAGACGTGATTAAAAACTGCACAGGATTCAAGTGGCCAAAAGGGAAAGGGAGGGGAAATAGCACCTGTCGAAAGCTATCTCTGAAAAATAATTTTGTTTTGACAGCATTTGCTGTTCATATTGGAACCTACTGCGTTTTACGAATATACGTACGTATACAGATTTTGCAATAGTAGTGTGAGATGCTTTTTTAATTTTTAAATGTTTATTTAGTTTTAGGGGAGAGAGAGAGACAGACAGAGACAGAGTGTGAGCAGGGGAGGGGCAGAGAGAGACACACACAGAATCAGAAACAGGCTCCAGGCTCTGAGCTGTCAGCACAGAGCCGGACTCGGGGCTCGAACTCAGGAACCGGGAGATCATGATCGAGGCCAATATCAGATGCTTAACCAACTGAGCCACCCAGGCGCCCCGTGAGATGCTTTTTTTGAAACTGCACAGGTTTTTCTCAGGCGGCTAACTGTTCACTGGAGCCCTGGTCCTTTAGTTCAAGTAAGGTAGCACCCTGTCCAACCTGTTGAGCACTTCATTAAGCAACGCCTGACGTGCTTAAAATGAAAAAATTCCATTAGGTTTTTCCGCCTTCTTTTCCCTCAACTATTCTGAGACCCATACCCGTCGGAACGACACGGAAGGAACCTTCACGAGCGTCGTCTGCTCCAGCCTAGGCACACTCCTGTTATTTTTGTCAAGGCTTTCCCCCTAGGCTGGCTCCCCCGCCCCACCTTCTCTGGCCCCGAAACACGGCTCTACCAGCGGCCTGGCCTGTCTTCGCAGGGTTCTGGGCCATTCTGCAGACCCAGGTTAACAGAACAGCCTCGGCCAACTGTAACAGAGAAGGGAAATCTGAAACTGCCCAAACCAAGAAAACCACTGCCATTTACCCTCCCCTCCGAGGCATTTCCAAGTACACAAGGTTTTTACAGAATTTGTGGTGCTGGGTTTGCCGCACCAGATAGCTCTCCGCCAGGAGGCCAGAAAATCAGTAACCAGCTTTATCCGCAACCGTCCCGGGTGGGGTGGGGAAGAAATCTCTGACCAAACCAGGCGGCGAGGACCCGGCACGGCGCACTCTTCACGCTGAAGCCGGGAGGCCGTCCCAAGGCAAGGGCCCAAGGCCCCCGTGGGGAGCCCCAGGTGCATCCCGGGCTGGGGAGCCCCAGGAGGGCGGGCACCAGAGAGGATGACCACCGCCATCCCAACTCCTGCGCAACTGGCCTCAGCCTGGGGCTCCCCGGCAGGCTTGCGGCACCCCGTGTGCCTCGGTTCCTCCAAATGCAAACAGTATTCTGTCCTAACGTCATCAAAGTGCTTCGGAGGACAAGTGATTCTCCGGTCATTCGGAGCCAGAACCCGACCTGGTGGCCCTTAAGCTGTCAGCGGGGAGAGTCGGAGGGGAGCACGAGACGTAAAAAGCAAGGGAGCATAAAAAGGAAATCTTATGTCGGCTTTTCTGCAGAAACTGCCAAATTCGCTTTCACCGCGCGCTCTAGACGTCCCCGTGAGGCGACGAGCACCGGTCTTCGGATGACCAAGAAAACCGAGGTGGGGAGAGGGTGCGAAGCCAGGCAGAGGGGATGGCCTAGCGTCCCGAGGGACTCAAAGTGGCCTGGGAGGCGAACTCGCATTCAGGAGCGGGTACCCGGCGTGGGCATGCGTGCGGCTCTGAGTTCTCCCCTCGCCCACTCCGTTCGCAGGGGGACAGGGGCCGCGTCTGCACAGAAGCTACCCTGCGCGCCAACTTGGCGCTCCGGAAACGCCTGGACAATCACTGACCTCAAAGGCTGCCCCTACGTGGACTTCTGGGAGCCCGCGCGCGGGTGGTGGGGTCCCGCAAGTCCGCGTTCTGCGCCCCAAGATCTCTGCACTCGCCCTTCCCCTCCCTCCGCCGTCCCACCCGCGGAAGCGCCTCGCCTTTCCGCCGTCTCCCGCTTCTCTCTGTCCCGGTCCCAGGACGTCTCGCAGCCCGCGCGTCCGGGTCCCTCCCCGGGCTCCCGAGGAGGCGTCGCGCGCGGGAACCGGGTGCGCGGGGAGCGGGAGCGGCCGGGCGGCTCGCTTACCTGCAGACGGCCGAGCAGCGCGCAGATCGTGAGCAGCGCGGGCAGCGGGCGGCGCCGCCGGGCGCGCGGGGCCATGGCGCGGTGGGCGGGCGGGCGCCGCGCTCTGCGGCCTCTGCGGCCCGGGCTGCGCGGCTGTCTGGGACCTCGGGCCGGCCCGCCCCGCCGCCGCGCCCCGCCCCGCCCCGCCCCGCCACCTGTCCCCGCCCGCCCGCGCTGCGCCCCCTCCCGCCGGGCCGGCGGCGCCCGCCAGGTGGTGCCCGAGCGCGGGGCGCGCGCCTTCTATTGGGCGAGCGGGCACACCGGAGGCACAGCGAGGTGAGGACTGCGAAGGCGACGGCGGGGCGGGGGGGGAGCGGGGGTTCGCCGCCCCTCCTCCCGCATCTTCTGCAGCCGCAGGCGCGAGACTTAGCCCGGAGCTTCTAACCCTGGGCTCTGCAGGTTGCACGCGGACAGGTTTGCCTGCGACCCGACCTGCTGTGTCTTTCACGTTCGCGGGCACGGACCGGTCTGCACCCAGACATCCCCGGCCGGCTTCCAGGGGAGGGGACGGGGCGGCGGCGGCCTAGCCCGCGGGCCCACGCCCGCCTGGATCCCACGCGCTCGGCCCTAACAGGCGGGGCCTCCCAAGCAAGGGTGGATACCCCACCACCGGGAATTAACCAGAAGAGGATCTTCGCTGGGGATTTCGTGGAGTACAATGCAAAGGTCACCACAGTATGCCATCCAGCACGCTTCATACAATCCTCCCTCAAAGTTTTCTGGCCAGCAGCCACTTCCTCTTGCCTCTCCTCTAGTACCCTTCTCTGGGGTGAGAGACACCATCCTGTCTCCGCCCCCCACCCACACCCCCCACCCCATCCAGGCACTAGCCTTGATGAGTCCTTTTGCTGCTGTAGAACCCGCCAGCTGTCGGGCGCGCTGCACCTGTTGTTCTTGTCGCTTGCTATTCCTTGCTTAGGAGTGTATCTTCCCTCCCGTTCTAGGTCGATGCTGGACGCACGCATACACCTGCTCCTTTGTATGGATAACTTTTTGAGTGAACATACTTGCCTGATGTCAACAGAAGGTTGAATTTCTTGAGTGCTAGAACTGTATCTGCTTGCCTTACTTTCGGCCCAGTGCATGGTGTATCCTAGTGAATATTCCATAGGATCTTCTACGGTTGTTGGGCGAAGTGGGTTTTAAAGGTCAATTAGGTCAAATCGTTTGAAATATCATGTCATTTTCTGCCTAGTTGTTCTGAGGAAACTGGAAATTTGCAACGAAAACTGTGAGTTTGTTTATTTTTGCCTTTCAGGTCTCACCCCCCCCCCTCCCCGCCCGCCAATTTTTTGACGCTTAGATTAGAAGCATAAACATTTCAGATTATTATGTCTTCTTGATGAATTGACTTTTCATCATTATGGTAGGGCCTCCTTGATCCATGATAAAACTTTGGGTTCTGAAGTCTACTTTGGCGTTAGTTACATAGCGACTTCACCTTTCTTATGAATAGCATTTACATGGGACATCTCATTCTATCTTTTTTCTTGTTTTTACCTTTAAAATAGAGACATCAGCCTTTCTGTCTATGGACACTGGCAAGTATCTTAAAAGTCTCCCCTCCCACTGCTGCACGTCGAAGTCAGAGGGTCCCAAAGAGCCTGAGCAGCTGCGGAAGCTCTTCGTCGGAGGTTTGTGCTTTGCAACAACCCATAAGAGTCTGAGGAGCCATTCTGAGCCACGGGGAACACTCCCAGACTGTGTGGCAATGAGGGGAGAAAACACCACGCACTCCAGAGGCTTTGGGTTTGTCACAGATGCCCCTGGGGAAGAGGTGGACACAGCCATGAATGCAGGGCCGCCCAAGGTGGATGGAAGAGTTGTAGAACCAAACAGGGCTGTTTCAAGATTCTCCAAGACCTGGTACCCACTTAACTGTGAAAAAGATTGTTGTCGGTGGCCTTAAAGGAGCCATCATCGAAGAGATCATCTCGAACAGTATGGGAAAATGGAAGTGATTGCAATCATGACTGACTGAGGCGGGGGCTAGAGGAGACGCTTTGCTCTTGTAACATTTGATGACGGTGACTCCGCAGACAAGATTGTCATTCCAAACTACCTCAGCTGTGAAGTAAGGAGAGCCCTATCTCAGCAGGAGATGGCTAGTGCTTCATCCAGCCAAAGAGGTCTAAGTGGTTCTGGAAACTTCGGCGGTGGTTTTGGTGGGAATGACAACTTCGGTTGTGGGGGAAACTTCAGTGGGTGAGGTGGCTTTGGTGGCCGTTGAGATGGTTGTGGATATGGTGGCAGTGCGGATGGCCACCCTGGATTTGGTAACGAAGGAAGAAACTTTGGAGGTGGCGGAGGCTATAATGGTTTCGGCAATGACAACAGCCTTCACATATTGGTCCCATGAAAGGAGGGAATTTTGGAGGCAGAAGTCTGGCCCCTGTGGTGGTGGAGGCCAGCGTTTTGCCAAACCACAAAACCAAGGTGGCTATGGCGGTTCCAGCAGCAGCAGTAGTGATGGTGGTGGCAGAAGGCTTTAATCACTGTCAGGAAACAAAGCTTAGCAGGAAAGGAGAGCCAGAGATGTGACGGGGAAGGTTACAAGGTGAACTCAGCCAAGCACAGTGGTGGCAGGGCCTAGCTGCTACAAAGAGGCCGTGTTTTAGACAAGACTCATGCGTATGGTCCAAAAACTCGAGGACTGTGTTTTTTTGTGACTAATTGTATGACGTGTTATTTTAGTTTCTGTTCTGTGGGAAGTGTAAAGCATTCCAAGAAAGGGTTTTCATGTAGTTTTTGGTTTGTTTTTTTTTTTTTTTTTGCATCCATGCTATTGACTGCTAAATGTAATAGTCTGATCATGATGCTGAATAAATGTGTCTTTAAAAAACTGTGCTGTGTAAAGTGAGTCTACTCTGAAGCCATCTTGGTCAACTACCTCGGCAATGTGTGTTGGAATTCCTTCAGGGAGCTACCAGGTTCCGTTTGAAATTTACTGGCAAACTGCTTGGGCACAGAAGCCATTGTCTCCACAAACCTTGGTGTCGTTGAACCGACAGTTGATGCGTTGTGCCCTGGAGCTCACCATTAAAAGGGTCACCCGAGCAAAGTCATGGAGTTTATTGGGCTAGATCGCTGGCACATCCGATGCAATATCTAAACTGAATTATGGTATCAGATAAAATTATAGGTGGGATGAAAGCTTGTGTGTCATCCATTATCATGTGTCATCAACAAATGACTTAATATCCTCTTGATAATAACAATAAAAAAGAAACTTCGCTTTTGTTGACGAGTTAGGCCCACTATGGACAGCTCCGCAGAACAATGGAAATAGGAGCCCCAGGCGACAGGATGTCAAATTGCACCAGAGCGGTGAATGCTCCCCACCCTCATCATCTCCCTCGGCACTCTCCACTCCAACCTCCTCGTGATCCTTCTCGAGGGCAGCCACGTCCTCGTGGGCCACAGAAAAATCCCTCCGGTACAGCAGGCATCAAGCCACGTGTTTACCACGGCAAGCGGCCCATTTCGCCATCTGGTTGGCTCGCTCAGGGCGTGCCTCGGTGATCTGTGCTACAGGAAGCTGTTCATGGTAGGCTTTCTCAGTAGAGATAATGGGGTACGTGCGGCCAGAGAGAAGTTCATGTGGGATTAGGGCACCAGGCTGGTCTGGCATTCTGTCCGATGAACGTTCAGGGCTGCATTAAATCTGAGTAAGCAGCAATGGAGGACACGACTGCGCTAATCCGGTGGTTAAGGGGAGTGTAGGTTGGGTGTTCAATGTTGATGTCATAGATGGCCTCATTATCTACCATGAAGGCACAATCACAGTGTTCCAGGATGGTGTGGGTCGTGAGGACGGAGTTGAAGGGCTCAGCTACAGCTGTGGAAACCTGGGGGCCTAGTAAATGGAGAACTCCAGCTTGGATTTCTTGCCATAAGTGACAGGTTCCATCAGCAGGGAGGGGAACCCAGAACAAGTACCCCCACAAAACTGGAAAACCAAGACGCCCTGAAAACCTGTGCCCCGGGGGGCTACTTTCGGTCCACTGACCAAGGAGGGCAATGCTCTTGCCAATGGTATAGTGCCCACGACCATAGTTATTGGTGGCATCTTTCTTGCCCCTTGATCAGCTGCTCTGGGTAGAAGAGCTAGAGGCAGGTGCCTGTGCAAACTTCACCTGTCTCAGTGAAGGTGTTGAAGGAGTCCTCTCCTCCCCCAGTGGTCGTGTCACTTGGCATCCGGTCATCAGGCTGGAAGTCTGTTCCAGGCAATAGAGCTACCAGCAGTCATTGCCCATTTGGACACCAGCCTGGCCAACATGGATGGAGATGCCTGAGACTTACAGGGCTCTGCAGGGCTGGAGAAGGCGAGGGGACGGTGACAAGGATCCCCCACCGACAGACAAGAATTCGCGGGGTGGGAGGAGAAGCGGTGAGAGGAAGGCCAGCCCGGAGGACCCAACGTACCGCACCCTCCCTCCCTCACTCTCCGCAACAGCGCGGCAGGGGGCGGATCTTGGACCGTGTCCCAGCCCCCGCGACCCCGCCTCGAGGCCCCCTGCTCCCCCCCTCCTGCCGCCCCCTCGCTGCAACACAGGCCCTGCGAGGTTGGTCGCCCCGGCCAGAGGGGGCGTGACGCTGCCTGGTGGGTTCAAAGGTTCAAAGCAGACTTCTCTGTAGGAGCCAGATCAGGGAAGGGGAGGAAATGTCCTGGGGCCACAGACGGGCCAGTGGGGCGGGGAAGAGGACGGAGAGGGCTATGGGAAGGAGAAAGGAGAAGCATCGGCCCCGTCCCGTCCTCAGTGGGTTTCGGGGGCGCGTCAGGCCGGCAGAGCCCAGGCGAGGAAAGGCACCCGGTAAAGGAAGCGTGGCCAGAGCCTCCCGGGCGCAGACCTCCCGCTGTCCGCCGTCTCTGGGGCCTGGACCTTCCCTTTAGGTTTAGATCTATTTAAAGTGACAGCGTATGATTCGCTCTTGCCTTTTCATTTAATCCATTTGACAGCCTCTATCCTTTGGAGTTTTCAGACCACTCGCATTTAATGTGATTATAGATATGGTGACATGTGAGTCTACTGTCTTGCTATTTGTTTTGTTTGTTCCTTCTTTGTTCCTCTTTTCCCATCTTCTTTTGGATTATTTTTTAGGGTGCCATTTCTCTCCACTGTTAGCTTATTTTATATGCGTCCTGGTTTTATTTTTTTTAGCTCTGGGTTTACAATATGCACCTGTAACTTAACCGCAGTCTACCTTCAGCTACAATTCTGCCACTTGAGGTCAAAGAGCATACTTCCATTTCCCCCTCCCGGCTTTGTGCAGCTACATGTAGTCCTCCTACTTGTTTTGCTCCGTAGCTCCCTACTGTGCAGCCTGCCTGCTTGCTTTGTGCTTTTGGGAAGCTCTCGGGTGGTGTTGATTAAACAAACAAACAAACAATTAAAAATGTGAATATCGTTTGACAAGTCAATTCCGTGTCTGAGAATCTAATCCATCCATACATAAAGAGAGACATGCAAGGATGTTTATTTACCTTAGCATTTTTGTAAAACCACAAAGAGAAAAATGTGAGTTTCATGGAGAAATGGCAAAAAAAAAAAAAAAATAAAAAAATTGAGTTTACCATAGTATAGACTACAATGCAGTTGTTTAAGAAAATCAAGTGGTTTTTGGAAAGACGTCTACTGCCCTCTAAGTAAAAGAAGCAAGTTACAGAGTAATATCATCCCATGTTTGTAAACAATCATAAACGTGATTTTATTGATATATGCAAAAGGAGTTTCTAGAAAGACAATAATGATAGCAAACACCAATAGCATCCTTAACCATGCAAATTCATTTAATTCCTGCAACAGCCTTGATTAGTCCCATTTTACAGATTAGGAAACTGAGGCACAGAGTGGTTAATAACTTGCCGTAGGGTCACTTGCCAATAGGGGCAGAGTTGGGATTCAAACCTTGGCTGTCCTGGCTCTGGAGTGTTCTCCTGCCTCACTAAGCACCAGATTTTTAATATCAAGTGAGTTGCAGAAGGGAAAGGTGACAGCTTTATTTAGGTATGTGGCCTATTGTCTGGAATGTGGAGACAGGCTTTCTAGAAAAAGTAGTGGTGTGAAAGGCAGATGAGGGCTGGTTTTGGCCTCAAGGAGCGGACATGTGGGAGAGGGTGCTTTCAGTGTGGCACTTCATGAGAAATACCAGCTTGCTCCTGGCACATGTCCAACGTTAGCCCCTTCTTTTCTCAAAAAAGATGAAAGGACTTAAACTTCTGCTTGGAAAGCCCCAGAGGTGAGTGTGCTGGTTTTGGAAGCACTTTGAACAATAGAATGCCCATGTTAACACATTAAATCAACTAGGGGGAAAAAAAGCTTAATTAAAAAAAAAACACTATAAATTACTTTTTGAGGACTGTTTCTATATTTACAGAACTACCACTCACATAATTCAAATATTTTATAAATATTAATGTAGAATGCCATTTGTTAACAACAAAATCCATCACAATGGGCCTGAGGATGTCCTCTTTCCTATAGCATTCTTAGGAGGAACGTGGAAATTATTTCCAATACTATTTTTCTCTTAGGTGAAGGATGCACAATTATAGCTAAAGAGGTTGCTCAACATTTACAGAAACTCTTTTAAATGTTCTTGACGATTTAAGAAATCCCACATGTATAACTAAATTTTGGTTATCTGTAATAAATGTAAAAATGCATTTTAAACAATAGATATTTTAATATTTAGTAAAGTTAAATGTTTCTGATTTTTAAAAACTAATGAGCTGAAAATGAATTGTGCTTACTTATACTAAGGAAAAACCAAGTATATTGTGCAGATACAGGAATCATAGGCTTTTTTATATGGATAGTGTGCATCTCACCCTGGAAATCCCCACTGTTTCCCACTTCTGCATGAACTGTTTAATTTTCAGATTAAAAAAGGTAACATAAAAGTATAGCTCTCATTTTTGTTTCTAGAGGAGGGCTTTTAAGTCTTACATTACATCCTAATGTAATATTTTAATCTTAATATAACACCGTAATCTTTATTTAGGCAGCAGAAAACAGGCATAATCTTGTTAATGAAATGTTTATTTTTTGACATGGTGATGTAAAAATAGTTACTGTGACTGTGGTCACGTAAAGAGAATACATAAAAAAAGCAAAGCTATGAAGTAAACATAGGACTTCACAAATCTTTCTTTCAGTGAAAACCTACTAATAAATACAAACGTTTTTATTACCTACGCTGTTCTGTTCTGTTCTTCTTCTTATCTTGCCTATACAACACTTTTTAAACAGAAGTAAGGCATTGATAGATCAGTGTCCGTTCAGAGATAAATTAGGGTGCAATACTATCCGGTAATGATACCCAAACATAATATGAAAATTTGTGACAAATTTTGAACTGTGTCCATGGAAACCTATCTTGCTTGCTTTGGGGGACAAGAACTTTTTCAGTGCTACCAATTTGGTATTCAAAATAAATGAATTTCTGAACCATTAAACTAGTAGTTATCGCTACTTTTTGGATATTTTGTTACAGATAAAACGGTTTCAAGTGGAAACAGAGATAATTTATGTGTCCCCTACTTCCCTTCTTCTCAGCCCTAATGAGACGGAGAAAGTAGCTCTGTGTCCCTTACATATGAACACAAGGACAGGTATCATCCTACCTGCTGATGGCAAAGTTCTACTTTCGAATCGGTCAGGTTCAGACTGGCCATAAAAGACAACTGATGCTGCCACCTAGATTGACACAGAACGGTTTCTTTTTAAGAGTACTTTTATTGAAGTAGAACATACATAAAGAATACAGCTTGGCTAATTGTCAAAAAATGAAGACATACATAGAGCCTGCACCCAAACCATGAAGTAGAACATTACCAGAAACCCCCAAGCCCCTTTAATCATTACCCCTCATCCTTCTTGATAGATTTCATGGGAATACCAGCGATTCACTTTGTCTGCTTCTGGACTTTATATAAATGGACCCTGCACTGTAGTATTACCTTGTGTATGGCTTTTGTTCACCATTGTGAGAGTCAGCCAGGTCATTACTGTCCAGTCCTCTGTTGTATGAATAGATTACCCTTTGTTCATCGTTTCACCGATGAAGGATAGGTGCTTTATGTCACATGGCAGATTCAGAGTGCTAATATTTAGTCTGAGAATTTACACATCTAAGAGATGGGCCTTATTCTTCCCGAATTGGGTCAAGTTTTGGTGTCGGGATGTTGCTGGGCGAGACTGAAATATATGGAAGAACTTGGAAAGGGTGTGTAAGAATGCCATTATTTTTGTCTTAAGTATTTGGTAGAATTCACTGATGAAGCCATATGGCCACTGAGGTTTCTTCGTGGCATAGTTTGAAATTACAAGTTCAAATTCTTTAACAGATTTAGAACTACCGAGATTTTGTTTCTTCTGGTGTTGGTTTTTTAAAGTTTTTTTTTGTTTGTTTGTTTTTTTAAAGTAGGTTCTATGTCCAACATGGGGCTCGAACTCACAACTCCAAGATCAAGAGTTGCACGCTCTACTGACTGAGCCAGCCAGGTGCTCTGCTGTGTTGATTTTGGTAAGAAGTTTCTTTTGTTTAAATAGGAATATGTCCTTCCATCTTAACTTTTTAACTTTATTGGTACTACGTAGGATTATTTCCCTTTTGCTTGAATAATTTCTTATGGCGTGAATAATTTCATTTGGCGTGGATCTGCTGGTAACAATTTCTGTTTTTTGGTGGGGTGGGTGAGGGTTGTCTACAAATATCTTAAATCATCTTAATTTTAAATGTTTATTTATTTATTTTGGGGGGGAAGGGGCACAGAGAGAGAGAGAGAGAGAGAGAGAGAGAGAAAATCCCAAGCAGGCTCTGCTCTGTTAGCACAGAGCCTGACATGGGGCTCAATCTCATGAACCTGTGAGATCATGACCTGAGCCGAAATCAAGAGTTGGACGCTTAACCAACTGGGCCACCAAGGCACCCCAGCAATTTCATTTTAAAAGATATTCTTGCCGACTGTAGAATTCTAGGGCAGCAGCAATTTTTCTTTCGGCATTTTAAAGACATTATTCCTTTGTTTTCTGTTGGTGAGTAAACTATCAGTCTTATAGTTGCTGCTTTTCAGATTTTCTCTTTGTATTTGTTTTCCAGCAGGTTTATTATAACATATGTAGGCTTAGTTTTCTACATATCTTAGAATCTATCCTGGTTTGTGGTTCTCATTGACCTTGATGGTTTTTGTCAGTTTGAGAGAATTCTTGGCCATTTGCTTGTCAAATAATATTTCTACCCATTCTCTCTTTTCTCCTTCAACATCTTATGACTTTTACCCTCTTTTCTGTGTTTTGCATTTAAACAAATTTGTGCTGCTTCCTGTTTCCGGTTCTGCACGAAGGGAGTTTGGAAGTTACCACCGAGTCCTAACAACAAGTGAAAAGCTGAATAAACTGGAAAATGAACAAATCTTCTTAAATCCATAAAAGAAGTGAGGTCACAGGGCACACCACTGCCCCCCCCCCCCCAAATTGGAGAGATTGATAGGCAAATACAGAGAGTCACAAGTGACCAGGTTAGGAACTCTCGAGCTAAAATCTCCATGGGAATCAGTGCTGGGGCAGGAAGACCAGAACTGTAATTAATGACTTGATGGAGGCTCAGTGTGGACAAGTCTGAGTTCAAAACTGTAGGGGGACCCAGTTGTAGAACACCCCTCCCCCCCCCCCCCCCCCCCCCCCCCCCCCCCCCGCCCAACTTTTGTAAGTTTTGCCTCCAGGAGCTCAACCAGGTTCTCACAGTAAATACCCGAGAAAAATCTCCTTGGCAGAGGGAAAGGAAAAGGATCCATTCTGAAATAAACCAGAGTACTTTGTTTGTCTTAAGAAGGACTGTGCTCAGGGGAAACAAGTTAACCAGAGCCTAACCTGGAGAAGGGAATTCTCTGATTCCGGCCCATTCTCACCATCCTGTCCCACGTCAGGGGGAGAGAAAAACTGAGGCATGATTTTTAAATTCACAGTCCAGAGGCACAGGCTCACAAAACACCAAGACCTAATCATAGGATTAGAGAATATTTTTCCCACTCCTGCACAACTTACTAACACTAACTATGACTACTAACACTACTAACTTAAACTCCTATTTACAATAGTTCCTTTTACCCAGTACCTAATATCTGGCTATCAAGAAAAAGTTGCAAGGCGTACCAAACGGCAAAAATTAGAATTTGCAGAAACAGAACAAGCAGCAGAACACCAGACATGGCGGGGATACTGGAAGAATCAGACTGGGAATTTGAAACAACCATGACGAATATGCTAAGGCCTCTAACGGACAAAGTAGACAGCATGCAAGAACAGATGGGCAATGTAAGCAGAGAGGTGAAAATCCCACGAAAGAACCAAAAAGGAATGTTAGAGATAGAATACAATGTACAGAAAGGAAGAGTGCCTTTGATAGGCTTATTAACAGATTGGACATGGATGAGGAAAGAATCTCTGAACTTGAGGACATCTCAATAGAATCTGGCTGGCTCAGTTGGTACAGCATGTGACTCTTCATCTCAGGGTCATGAATTCAAGCCCCACCTTGGGCGTGGAGCCTACTTAAAATAAAAATTAAAAAAAAAAAAAAAGAAACTTGCAGAAATGAAAAGTAAACAGAAAACACTGGAAAACAAACAAACAAAAAAAACAAAAAACCAACCCAGAACAGAATATCCAAAACTGTGGGACAACTACAAAATTGCACACCAGGAGAAGAAAGGGAGAAAGAAAAAAAAGGAATATTTGAAACATTAATGAGTGAGGATTTCCCCAAATTAGTATCAGATGCCAAACCACAGATCTAAGAAGTCCAGAGAATACCAATCAGGATAAAAGCCAGAAAAGTACATATAAGCGCATTACTTTCAAACTATAGAAAATCAAAGATAAGGAGAAAATCCTGAAAGAGGAAGGAAAAAACACCTAACCTGCAGAGATAAGAATGACCTCCAACTTCTCAGAAACCATGCAAGTAAGAGAAGAGTGGAGACATGGAAAGTATTGAGAGGAATAATTCACCAACTTAGAATTCTGTAACCTGTGAAATTACCCTTCAAATGTGAAGGAGAAATAAAGACTTTCTCAGGTAAACAGAAATTGAATGTATTTGTTGCCTGTAGATCTGCTGTACAAGAAATGTTAACAGAAGGAAAATAATATTGGTCAGAAATTCAGGTTTATTTAAAGAAAGGAAGAGCACTGCAAGAAAAAATAAGTGAAGGTAAAATAAATATTTTTCTTACTCTAACGAATGTTTTTTAAAAATAGTAATATCGGGGCACCTGGGTGGCGCAGTCGGTTAAGCGTCCGACTTCAGCCAGGTCACGATCTCGCGGTCCGTGAGTTCGAGCCCCGCGTCAGGCTCTGGGCTGATGGCTCTGAGCCTGGAGCCTGTTTCCGATTCTGTGTCTCCCTCTCTCTCTGCCCCTCCCCTGTTCATGCTCTGTCTCTCTCTGTCCCAAAAATAAATAAAAAACGTTGAAAAAAAAATTAAAAAAAAAAATAGTAATATCAACAATGTTTATGTATGCTTATGTGTATTATATAAATATGCTTACACATAAGTCAAATGAATGACAATACTAATACAAGGAATGAAAGGAATTAGGATTATTAGGATTATTTTGTTATCATAAGTTATTTACACTACCTTTGAAACATTACAGTGTTCTGTGATAGTGGACTGGGATTAGTTATAAATATATATTGGAAATTCTAGTAAAAAAAAAAAAAGTAAAAAAAAGAAAAAGAAATTCATGGGGGGCCTGGATGTCTCAGTCGGTTAGGCATCTGACTCTTGATTTTGGCTCAGGTCATGACCTCATAGTTCATTAGTTCAAGCCCCACATTGGGCTCGGTGCTGAGGGCACAGAACCTGCTTGGGATTCCCTGTCTTTCTCTCTCCTCTGCCCCTCCCTCACACATGCACACATGCTCTTTCTCTCTCTAAAATGTTTAAACAAAAAAGAAGTAAAATGGATATGCTAATAAGAAAGAAAGTGGAATCATATACAATTCTTAATTAAAATCACAAAAGGAAAAGAGCAGAAGACAAAAATACGAACAAAGAACAAGAGCAACAAGTAGAAAGCAGTACCAAATATCGTAGATATTAATCCAACTATATTAATACTGGGCACCTCAATGGTCTAAATGCACCAGTCAAAAGAGACTGTGAAAGTAGATCAAAAAAACAAGACCCAACTGTATGTTATCTGCCAGAATCCCACTCTAAATAAAAAGAACACGGATAGATTACAAGTGAATGGGAGGGAGAAAGATATACCATGATAATACTAATCAAAAGAAAGCAAGAGTGGGGCGCCTGGGTGGCTTGGTCGGTTAAGCGTCTGACTTCGGCTCAGGTCATGATCTCGCGGCCGTGAGTTCGAGCCCCGCGTCAGGCTCTGTGCTGACAGCTCAGAGCCTGGAGCCTGTTTCAGATTCTGTGTCTCCCTCTCTCTGACTCTCCCCCCTTCATGCTCTGTCTCTCTCTGTCTCAAAAATAAATAAACTTAAAAAAAAAAAAATTAAAAAAAAAAAAAAAAAAAAAAAAAGAAAGCAAGAGTCAGGGTGCCTGGATGGGTCAGTAGGTTAAGTGTCTGACTCTTGATTTTGGCTCACGTCATGATCTTACACTTTGTAAGATCGAGCCCCACGACGGGCTCTGCGCTGATAGTGTGGAACCTTCTTAGGATTTTCTCTCCTCTCTCTCTCTCAAAATAAATAAATACACTTAAAAAAAAAAAAAAGAAAGCAAGCGTAGCTGTATTAATTTCAGACAGAGCAGACTTTAGACAAAGGAAAGTTATCAGGGATAAAGAGGGGCATTAGTAATGATAAAGGGGTAAATTCTTCAAGAAGACATAACAATCCTAAAATGGTATATGCCTGACAACTGAGTGTCAAAATACATGAGGCAAAAACTGATATAGTTGCAAGGAGAAATAGATGAATCCACTATTACAGTTGGAGACTTCAACTTTCTCAGAAATGGACATAAAATCAGTAAGGATATAGTTGGCTCAACAACATGAATCAACTGGATGTAACTGACATCTGTAGACTACTTCATCCAATGACAGCAGAAAACACATTCTTCACCAGCTCACATGGAACATTCACCAAGACAGACTGCATTCTGGGGCATAAAATACATCTTAACAAATTCAAAAGAATAGAAATCAGAAAATGTCTGCTTTCAGATTATGATGGAATTAAGCTAGAAATCAAAAACAAAGATAGATGGAAAACCCCGAAATATATGAAGATTAAACAATTTGTATCTAACACATGGGTCAAAGAAGAAATCTCAAGAGAAATTAAAAAATATTTTAAACTAAATGAAAAGGAAAACACAACTTATTAAAATTTGTGGGAGACAGCAAAAACAGTACTTAGTGGGAAACTTATAGCATTGAATACATATTTCAGAAAAGAAGAAAGATCTAAAATCAGTCATCTAAGCTTCTACCTTAAGATACAGATACCATGGACATTAAAAGGATAATAATAAAGGAATACTGTGAACAACTCTATGCACACACATTAGATAACTTAGATGAAAGGGACCATTTCTGGGATGCCTGCCTGGCTCAGTTGGTAGAGCATGTGATTCTTGATCTTGGGTGGTGTGTTTGAGCCCCACATTGAGATTATTTAAAAAAAAAAAGAAAAAGAAATGGACCAATTCCTTGAAAGATACAATCTTGTCAAAATTCGCAATCACAATAGGCTTATATTAAAGAAACAGAATCAAAATATTAAGAATCTTTCAAAACAGAAAGCACTAGGTCCAGATGTGCTTACTGATGAATTCTTATCAAAATTAAAGGAAGATATTACACCACTTCTCTGCAGTCTCTTTTGGGAGATAGAAACTGAAGGAATACTTAATTCATTCAATGAGGCCAGCATTACCCTAATACCAAAACCAGACACAGACATTACAAGAAAACGACAGAGCAGTATGTTTCATGAACAGACTCCCACATGGTGAAAAATCTGCATATAACTTTTGACTTCCCCAAACTTTACTAACAGCCTACTATTTACTGAAAGCCTTACCAATAACATAAACAGTTGACTAATACATATTTTGTATGTTTATGCATTACATACCATATTCTTACAATAAAGTAAGCTAGAGAAAAGACAATGTTAAGAAAATCATATGGAAGAAAAAATACATTTACAGTATTGTACTGTAAAAAAAAATCCATGTATAAGTGGGCCAACTGTAATTGAATCCTGGCTACCCCTAAGACACCACCTTTCCTGCTAAGCTTTTAAGTGGAGGCTTTTTATTTTTGTTCTCACAAACTCCTGTACCTTACAGCCTGGAGGTAGATCAGGTGTCTTATTTGCTTTTCATTTTTTACTCCCAAAGGAAGTTTCTATCCAGTTCACCTATTTGAATATTCTCACTAAAACATATTTTAAAAATTTTATTGGGACCCATTTCTCAGATTATTTATTTCCCCCCTCACTCCAATATTTCCTTTTTCCCCCTCTCCAGTTTGGATTCTATGGCCCATCATTATAATCATTCCTACACAAGTAGCTTTCATGTCCTTGTCCTTTCTCCTCTGAAGCATCTAGAACTCAGCCCTGTTTATTCTCTGTATACTTCATACCTGTTCCTGAATAGTTGTTCTTGGCTGGAGAAAAAAAAAAATCACTTGTGTTAACTAGCTGTCTTTATTTAAATTCTTCATTTCAAATTCCAATTAGTTAACGTATATCTAGTAAACTAGCCCTCTTTAAATTCACAATAACTATTCTCAAATGGGCTTTCAAAACAAATCCTGCAATTCCCTTAGTAATTCCCTCTGCCATTCTCGAAGACAAACATTTCTACCTTCTTTGTCTTCAAACCTCTAACACTTTCCATATGCCAGCCAAATCAATTTCTTTGCTTCATACTTCACTGAGAAAATAGAAGGAATTAAATGGAAACCCCCTAACCTTCCCACCACTAAATCTACCGAATCGCCTCCAAGAGCACCTCTGCTTCTCCCCTATTATAATGAGGCCAGTCCCTCCATTTGTGCTCTGAATCTCAACCCCTCTTGCTTCTTCAAGGATTTCACTCTCACAGTCTTTGCTTGTTACTGCTGCTGCATCACCATCATCTTTCGTTTTACTGGCTTATTCTCATTAGCATATGAACCTGACCTAATTTCTCCCATGACAAACCAAGGCTAAACAGCACCCTCCTTTGACCTCATGTTCCTTTCTAGCTACCAGCACCTCTGCTCCCCTTTATGGCCAACTGTTTTGAAAGAGCTGTCATCTCTAGTCATTGTCTCTCTTTGCATTTCCATTCAACTGCTGAAACTATATTGAGGTCATCAATGACTTTCATCTTTCAATGGGTTTCAGATCCATTCTCGTCTTGACGCAGGAGTAGCAACTGACCCTCCTCAGAATGCTCTTCTCTTTGCTTCCATGAAGCCACACTCCTGGTTTCCCTCCAACTCACTGTGTACTCCTGATCCTTTTAGTAGTTCCTCTTGCTCTGTTGGATTTTGAAGTAGGAGGAGTGTCCTAGGATTCACATTTGGATCCTCTTCTCATGGTTCCTCTCTCCCAGGCCATCTCATTTAGTCCCATCGCTCTACAGAAAATACTCAGGACTCCATAATCTAGCCCGAGATCCAGACTCAGAGAACTAACTTCTTCCCTGAAGTTTTCACAGATTAACTCTTAGACATTTTGAATTCCACAGATTAACTCTTAGACATCTAAAACAAAATTGTAGATGAACTCTCCAAACTTATTCTTTACTTCTTCACTATTGTCAGCACCCATTATTTTATTCAGTTATTGCAGGCAGAGGTCTAAGCATCTTTGGTTTTTCCCTTTCCCTCACTCTTCATACCCAATCTGTCATGCCAATTCTACTTCCAATTATGTTGCAGATCTGCTCCTTTCCCTCCCTTTTTGTCCAGGCTGCCACCATCTCCTGCTTGGACTACTGCATTTGTTAGCTTCTGCTGTCAGCCTCTACTCCTCTCCTTTTCAAAAGCATTCTTATAAAGCAGAAGTATACCTAACACAAATTGGGTTAAATCATTCCACTACATATTCAAAGGCTTCCCTTTCTAACTTCTAGTCTAGTGTACAAAGCCCTATATGATCTGGCCATACTCCTCTCCAATTTCATCTTTTGATAGTGTCTCAGCTATATGGGCCATTTTTTTTTTTTCCAGTTCCTTGAGCATAGCACTATTTTTCATCTCATTGCCTATGCACATACTGTTCTTTTTTCTCTTCCTATTTTCACACGGTTAAAGCCTATTATTCTTCCTAGTTTTCAGGTGTCACCTCAGAGGTGTCTTCCAAAGTAAACCAGAAAAATAATCACCTAATTAAAGTACGTCCTCCTCAGTCCTTCTCTCTCCACTTGTTTCGCTGCCTGGCTGTAAGCTCTGCTCTAGGTCAGTCTTATTCATTGCATCCCTACACCTAGCACAAAATAGGTACTCCATAAATGTACATCGAATGGTGAATGACTTTACAATCTTTAGAAAGGGATGGCTTCTCCACACTTACAGATCACTTGGAAGACTTGATGAGGTCTGTTGATAAGAGGGGTTGCCCAGAGAGTCAGATATGAATACAAGTTCTGTAAACCTTTTAAGGCCATACACATGTGGCACGACTCTTTTAGGGACTTTTATTTATTCCATATTTTCTACCTTGGATATAAATAAGCTCACTATAAGAAACAAACCCAATACTTTGCTGAGGGCAAGATGCACAAGATCACACAATTCTCCTGATCAACAACATATAACAATAGTTCTATGAAAAAAGGACTTTAGGTTAGTCTGGCATGTAGTCTCAGTAAATTCATGCTGTTTTGAGGGATTCATAAATCATCCTTTTAATCTAATTGGCAAACTTTCACGGAATTGGGATCAAGCTCTTATTCATTAATTCATTCAATTAATGTTGAGTACTTATCATACACCAGGCATTCTTCAAATACTGGAGACACATTGGTTGAAAAGGATAGACAACATTCTCTCTCATGGAGCTGAGTCTAGTGAAAGAGACAGACAATAAAAAACAAGAAAATGAGTATTGAGAAGAGTAATTATGACGAAGAAAACCAGGATGATCTCAGGGAATTAAAGGGGTTACTTTGGATTAAGTGGTCAGAAAAGGACAGAAGAGGCTTTATATAGATTCAGAATGGTGATCCACATGTTGTAAAATCTACTGCCTCCTCAGTTTTGAAAATCAGGACATTTTCCATCTCTAGGCTGTCATCTCTCCATGACTTTCTTGAGGATGATTACATTACAACACTAAGCGTTTCAGTAGTATGACAACTAAAAGAAAATGGTCTCCAAATTTGATACGTAGTATTGACCGCCTAAGATCTGAAAACTTTAGTTGTAGTGTCTGCAAGAAACCAGGATTCTAACTTTTGGAATCACGGGTCAGTGGTTAACTGAAGAGTTCCCTTCTCTTAGGTAACACTAGGAACCGACTATTTTCAAGAAATGGCACTTCTTGCTCTTCTCGCATTAGTATGACCAGTTTAGTTACAAGGAACCTGCAAGTTCAAACTAAATACCAAAGAAAGCTAGTTACTGTAAGAATCAAATTATATACTAAGAGACATGAGTGATGTGGCAAAGGGTAAAACCTTTTACAAAATCTAAATCGATTATGTAATGAAAAATTAGCTTATTGAGCTAATTTACTTAGGCTTTTGAAAAAAATTTTAATGACAAGATTTGGTAAACAAAAAGTAAAATTACCTTACCAGTCTTCACTAGGCTGGAAACTCTGGGAGTAGTTAAAAGTAGGCAAAAGTAACAATCAAAAGTGGTTTCTGCCTTCTATTGCAATTTTAGGTAAATCATGCATGTCATGGTAACCTATCCGCTTACTAGAAAACAAAAGTATGGGGGAGGGGGTCACAATTACCCATGCTTTAGTTATTCAGTGGTTTACAAGTTTTAATTCTACTTTGAACTCTCATGATCCTAAATGCTAAAGCACTTTCAGGTTTACTGTTATGTAATTTTCATAAAGTTCTGTGAGGAACAGAGAGCATGTTATCATTTCCATGCTCTTTAATGGTAAGACAAAAAAGAATTTGTTAGAAAGGGGATTATATTTATGAAATTCTTATAAAAAAGAAATTAAAAAATGATTTATGTTATGAAAAGCATTCACCTTAGGTTCAATACTTGATATAGGACAGGGAGATTTATGAACAGAGGAAGTTAAAAATGTAATCTATAAAACTGTAGAGTCAATGAGAAATTATTAGATTTATATTACTTAGGAATGTATACATTACAAAAGGCATTTATGACATTTTCCGCTTCACTGAAAATGAATATCCTAAAAATATCTAAGGTTGCAAAGGCCAACAATTCAAAAGTGCGGGTAGTTTAAAAAATTTTTATAAAGCAGACTATCAACAAATGATAACTAATAAAAAAGTTAATATCTATTAACATATAACACAAAATGCCAATTTACAGACAACATAAATTTTACTACGTTAAAGTCCCTCAAGAAGTTCTATTCATGCAGTGATCTTACTGAAATAAATATAATGGGTTGATCTTTAATGAAATAAAAGGAAATTAAAATAGTATATACTCTTCCATATAGACACGCTTTGGGTAGAATTTTCCAGCTACTTCTGAAGACTCTTTTAAGGAAAGCAAATAATTTACATTTTCACCACATTAAACTGAAAGAATTATTTATGTATTATCAAAAAGACATAATAAAACTTCTTGTATTGTGTTAAGTTTGCATTAACTGTCATGTTATGACTGGTGGGGTCGTATAGTGAATAGAAATGTTTATTTGAAGAGTTTTCTTTAACATGCAAACAAAGTAAACCATAAAGAAGGCAATCAAAGCACAGTTTCTTATAGTTTTGAAGGGAAAATATGAAAAGACTGATGTGTCATTCAAGACATTATGACTAGAGTGCTAATTCCACAGATGAAATTCATGCAAAACATCCATATGTAGTATGAAAATAGCCTAAAATCCAGTTATTTGCCAATGTGTAGAAATCTACCAGATACATTATATTTTATTAGTAACAAATATCTTTAATCTATTATTTTAAAAATGCACTGAAATAAAATAGTAACAAAACAAGCACACTGTAAAGTTACATTAGGACTTTCAAACACATATCTATTAATATGAAAAACTAAAATTATTTCATGGTTTGCTTATGAAAGAGTTAACATCCGACACAAAGTTGGAATGTTGTTACCTAGCCAATCTAGAGAACTTTATGAATTAAAATTGCTAATTACAAACCTCTTTAAACATACATTCTTTCTACAAAAAATAGTTAAGAAATTGGTGACCAACACAAGATATTCACCGCAGTTAGCTCTCACAGTTCAAAGATCAACAAGATGGTGTCTAGAGAAAGTTCTGTTCTTAAAGTTCCAGTAATGGTTGAAAATAGGTTATCTTAAAAATTGGGGGTCATGAAAAGGCAATTCAATACAGTGATTTCACCTCCCCAAACTTTATCACAGACTATTTATTTGAACCAGTTTTTTTGGTTTTTTTTTTTTTTCTGTTAAGAAATTTGACAGCAACTTGAATTGAAATTTCATTAAAATTACTTACAATTTCATTCAGGTTGTAAGTCCACTTGATGTTTAGCAAAGTAATCTTTCAAAAGGGGTGACTGATGCAAACAAATAAAGGTATAAAGGTCAAGGACACTGATCTATAAAGTTAGATGTTGCTACCATTCAAGCATCGTTCTTGAAATAATTCAGCAAAATTGCTAGCGATGGCATTTCTGGGTTTCGGAAAAATTTTAATCTCTGGCTTGCTTTAGAAACACAGGCATAATTTCAAATTAGCTTTTCATTACTTTGCAAACTTCGTTTTTTTGTTAAGTTGAATACTTAAACTTGTACCATTTTTATTTGTTTAAAAAAAGAGTGGGTACGGGAGTTTTATGGTCTGTTTTGGAAGAACACACAGTCTCCGTGATCAGTGTGGTTAGTCTGTCTTGTCTTTAAAGAATCTACAGTTTGCTTCAAAAATAACTGTGAGAATAAATGTGAAGTCTTACTGACATTAAGATATTGAACAGCATAAGGGAGACTCCCTTGAAACACACTGTGTATCTTACTAGCTGTTGTGTTTTAAGGAAACCATTAGCGTTTAGATAAATAGATTCATGAATTAATAAAAATAATTATAGTCATTCATCTGGTAATGGACATATTTATTCTACTGTATTTCAAAGTAAATGAGAGCCTTAACACTTCCTTTAAACTGTCTCCGCAATATGTTAATTTTATAGCAACAATCTGTTTTTAGTAAAAGTAAACTAAGTAAATAATTTATATAGACTATATTCCTAAAATAACATATTAGTATGTTTTAGTGAATATATGCTTTCTCATTTCCTTCTGCTTGGATATAGGATATATAGTGTTTCAAAATGAAAATACAATACACATAGCCAAAAACAAAACAAAAACAAGTATGCAAAAACAGTTTATTTATAATAGATCAACATTTTTGACATGAAAGGTAGCCACTTTCAATTTCTCAGGAATGCCTAGAATCCAACAGTTTCTGAAAGACTAATTTTAACAATTATTTCACTATAGGTAAAAGAAATAATTTCAGAATGAACTTTTTAAATGGCTTTGTCTAGGGCAACTTATTTTATAAGCCTGAATGTGTGGTAAGCTAACTTTCCCAGGAAGAGAATGTAATCCAACTATGTTCCAAATGTATTAAACCAGTTTATACAACAAACATGGGAATCACCTATGTGCATCAACTGTGCTCAAACAAGAATTCTCTTTATCAAAATATTCATTTTTTCAAAAAGGCCTCACATTAACCCCTCAAACCAATCATCCCCCTTCTATGGCCAGTACCACTCTTCTCTACTTCAAGTTGCATTACTTTATAGACAACTCTCAAATTCCAGTGGAATTGTACACTGACTTAAGACTCTGTGTAATATGTATCAAACACAAGAATAGTCACTGACTTTAAGGGACAAGGTGTTAACTAACCAATAATAATTTAGCTAATGTCGTTTTTAGTTTAGAGGGAAAAAAAGCAGCCCCCAAATGTCCTTAACTTTTCGGTACTTCTTTGTAACACACAGAATGAAAAGATAATCTCTGAAATTAAAATCGTTAGAAAATATCTTAAATAAAATATTTTACATAAATAAGTGTTAAATTTCAAATTCAAACCATGTTTTCCTGTGTATTTAAATTTGGGAAAGAATTTCACAATTATTAGCTCTTCTTACTTACATTTATTTTTGAATATTTAAATCTATTACACATCAGTTTGTAAAATTCACCTTGGTTATCACTCCCCATGTTACTGTGCGGTCTTTCCTCAGGTAAGTCCATTATATGCATGTAAATGCTGGGGAGGTTTGAATAGCACTTAAAGAATATTCATGAGAGCTCTGAAATGTGGAAAGTTTCATTATTATCTACTTACTGTAGGATTTGTAACTCAAATTCATCACAGCATTATAAAACACCGTGTGAATGGAATGCATACAATTCCTACGGACACACAAACTGAAGTCCAAAAGGCACAGAGTAATGCTGGTGGCTCTTTCTAGTCAGTTACGAAACAATAAAAAGTCTGTATTATTCTTTCATAATTTAAATACTTAAGTAATCTCCACTTTTATTACTTTATAACAGTGACTTCAAATTTACATTATTTTAAGTACCATTGTAATAGCTTAGTGTATAATACAGATATTTGCTAATATCCCATCCAAAAATTAAAAAAAAACCTCTTCACTATATATATATATATATATATATATATATATATATATATATATATATATAAATTATTCTGAAAGACGAGAACACAGAAGAGGGACTTGGTACAGACTATAAACTCAATTTTCTATCACCACAGTTATAACTCCAAAATTAACAGATATACAGCAATAATCAAAAGCAGTGCAAATATCTTTGGAGGTTAGGATAAAATTATAATGCAAGAACATAAAACAAGGAAATAAAAAAGGCAAGTACTTCAAGTACAAGGAACCAGTCTGCTTGAGGTCCATCTTAGTGTTTACTGGGGGCTTCCTTCCTGCTTTTACTTCTTTCTCTGAAACACATTGGCCAGCATGGCACCTGATGTTGTCAACTGGCCCATTTTGTTCAAAAACTTGGTCTTTGTATCTTCACTCACTAAGCTTGCAGCAATTGACATTGAGCTAGGAAAGAAATTTTAAAATTCAAGTAAAGCAATTAAAAAACTAGAATATCCATTTTTTTCAGTTCTTCAGCAGTATAATAGTAGTAAATACATTCTGAACTGGTAGCACGAAAGGGAAACTAAAATTGACAGGCGTTTTTATGCACCCTACTAGGTCAGGAGCTTTCACGTTCATGGTTGATGAAGGAAGCAGTAATGGTGGAGAGGTTAGGAGCAAGTATGGAGTGAGACTGAATCCTGGCTCTGTCATTTACCAGCTGTGTGACCCTAGGCAAGTTATTTAATCTCCTCTGTAATGTAATCCTCATCTGTAAAATGGAGATAATTCTATTACCTACCTCATAGGTCTATTAAGAATTATATAAGCGTACAGTGCTTATTAGCAGCGTCAGGAATGTAATAGCATGCTGTAAGTGTTAGTAGTTATTCTTCTTCTTATCAGCATCACTGCATTTAATTATAGCAACCCTGGAAGATAGATATTATCCCTATTTTCACAAAAGAGTAAATTAAATCACAGTAAGGTTTTATACTGTGCTGGTAACAACCCTGTGACGTTATTACTTATTTGGGCGTTGAGAGGGGGGAGAATGTCCTCAAATGCATTAGTTGCATTAGTGTCAATCAACAATTTTAACTCCATTTCTTCTTTCTTTTTGACCAACCTCCGGTATAGGTTAAACAATCTAAATAACTACTAAAGATTGCTAATTTACCATACGACCAAACAGAACATTGATCAAGTACAATTTTCAGTGATCAACAATAAACCCACTTTACTGGCCTGTGGCTTTGGCCAAGATGCTTTAGATCACTCTGATTCAATTTCCTCAACTGAAAAATGCAGACTGCAATTACTCTTGCAAAATATCCTGAGGCCTGAAGAAGAGAGTATGTTTGAACATGTCAAGGGCAGTGGGTGCGAGGTGCAGAGGCTCAACGGATGTCCACTGAAACTACAGATGAAGTTACGGGCTGCCAGCAAGAATTGCTGGTTTTCTGTAGTCCTTAAAGGTGTGCACTGTGAGTTAGTAAGTTAAATGCCAGTCCGCGACTCCCGTCCTGAAAATCTCTTGTTCCCACACCTCTTCTGCTATTACATCAACCTGGCCTCTTCCTTGTCTCTACTTCTCGCCTGCTGCCTTTTCTCTTCCCACAAAGTAAACCTCCGTCAGGCTCAACATTTGGTTCCTGTTTCTTCAGTTACAAAACTTACTCCTGAAGTTTCAAACATCATCTCCATTAGGAGTTTGGGAAAAGTCCCAGAACACTATTGTTTGTTAGAGAAGCTAACATCAAGCTTTTTTTCACCCCCTAACTTTAGAAATGACCCGCCATTTTTATTTCCTTGTTAGTGGTTTTACCATTTTCCTCTCCTCCCAACAGTGAATATAATGGCTCCCTCTCTTCTATTTAAAACCAATCATCAAATACTCTGATTTTACTCAAGGAAACATCTATCTATTTTTATTCCCATTGACGATACCTTCCAAATGAATTATTCCAATAGTCTTAGATCTGGTCTCCTTGCATGATCAGATTAACTTCTGAAATAATCAGTTCATCATATCCTACCCATTCTCAAACATCTTCAATGCCTAATTACTACCTAACAAGATAAAGTATGCTTGGCATTCAAGAAACATAGCAATCTAAATCTTGTGTGTATGTGTTTTTACCAACCATTACTGTTCAATTTCTAGAGCCCCTTGAGTCAAGTTTGCTGAGTTTAATGTTCAGAACATTCTTAACTTATCTCTTTCTTTCTGTCTGGTGTCTAGACATCCTTAAGGTCCCAGTGCAAGTCCTATCTTTCCTCTGATGCCTTTCTTTAATGTTTACAGTGCTGTTTTCTCTCTGTAGAACAATACTGTAAGCCGAAAGGTAAGTATGATTTTAGTTTGCATTGAGAAAAACAGGATACACAGGTCAGATAATACTTGAAGTACTATCGAGTTTTAGTGATATTCTAAGAGGAGGGCAACAATGATGCTAAAGAGTCTGAGATGTTCACTATGGAGAAGAGAAAATTTAGAAGACAGACACTAACGTTATGTGTGCCAAATTAGATATAAATATATATTTGCATAGCTCTACTGATATACATCACAATCACCTGGAGAACTATTTGAAAACCCAGATGCCTTGGCCTAACCCCAGTTATTCTGATTCTTTCCATATGGTATAAAGGACCCAGGTATCTATTTTACAAAAAGCTTTCCAACAAAGAACAATTGCATTGCAGCATTTTTTCCTGAAGAGAAAGTTTACATTTTCATCCTTTTTACAAAGGGGTCTGTAATGTTTCCCCACCCCTCTACCAGATGATGAAACATATTTTAGAGAGTAAATGTTTTAGAGAGACTTTAACTCAGGGTATTTTTTTGTAAAAGAATAGAGTTGTTAAAAATGAAACAGGCTGCCTTGTAAGGTAATGTTGTCTTTTTTCTGTGAAATCTCAGATCTTTCCTTTGCAACTCAAATCAAGCCAGTTGCCATTTTTGTTGATTTTGAATCTGTAGAACCCAACCCCTTAAATGCCTGGCTTCTTTTTTCTTTTCACTTAAAAAAAATTTTTAAGTAATCTCTACATCCAACGTGGGGCTTGAACTCACGACCCTGAGATCAAGAGTCTCCACCAACTGAGCCAGCTAGGTGCCTCCTGGCTTATCTTCTTCAAAACTATATCCTAGAATGTTTTTTTTTTTTTTCTCTCTCTCCATACCATTCCATCTGGTAAATTAATGTCAAAAGGACTTGGGAAGTCATCTTGAAAAGGCTTGCAATGGCCAAAGATGGGATAATTTTGATGGGCATCAAAAGACAGTAAGTACAATGCATTTAATTACATCAAATATTTGAAAATACATGTGTTTATGATACTTGAACAAAACAGTCACCATTAGAGGGTGAATCAATTCATTATCTTAGAAAACTGGTGAGTAAAGAGAAAGAATTGAACATTTACCTTGACTTTACTATAAAAAACTCTATCACTGGGTAACTGTAGTACATATAGGGGAAGGTTTTCTTTCCTGAAGTATTCTAACTCATCAATGAAGAGTGAATGATAGAATTAGATATTTTAGTAATTCACTATTACTAAATAGTAATGTATCTACTTTAGTATTACATTTACATACTAATGTACATTAGTATTTAGTAACAGTGAATTACTAAAACATCTTATTCTAATGTATTTAGTAATGGTTAATGAATTAGTGGAGCTAGGCATTGATCATTAACAGATGCTACTATCACCAAAAAAAGAGAGAAGTAGACACTGTCTCTCTCGTGAAGAAAACACACCTCCTCCTATGAAGCAGTCATGCAAAACAAAGAAACATGCCCTGAATCTGATGAAGTCTCTGGATCCAGAATCAACAACCCAATTTACAGGAAATACAGAGGAACATGTTAAAACAACACGAGGGAAATGCAATCAACCAAATTCAGACTGTGGGACCTGTACAGAACAAAGACTCAGTTTCTTTAATAAGTAAGTTATATGAAGAAAAAGATGAGATAGAAGGGGAACCTATGGATTAAAAGAGACTTAAAAGACATGTCAACTAATTGCAACGTATGGAACTCTGGATTCTGACTCAAAGAAACAGACTGTAAGGAAAAAAAACAAACAACAAATCACTAACGACATGTACAAAACAATTAGAAATTTGAACACAGGCTACATAGCTGATAATAATATTAAGAAGTTGTTATTTTGGCGTGAAAATGACATTATGTTTTAAAAAAATAGCATTTATCTTTAAGAGCTACATGCCAGAATATAGGAGGGGCATGGATGAAATAAAATATGAGTTGACAATTATTGAAGCTGAGTGCTGAGTACATGGGAATTCACTCTGTTATTTATTTTGTATTTATTCAAAATTACCTAAAATACAAATCTAAAGAAATAATATGGAAGATTTGAATAAAAGGGAAAATTATGATTATAAAAATAAACTTTTTCTTTTTAGGAGTCATATAACTGAAACAATCTTGGGAAGTTACAAAGACGTGTTTTTCTCGTTCTTAAATTTTTTTAAAAATTTTTTTTTAAATTTATTTTTGAGACAGAGAGACAGAGCATGAGCAGGGGAGGGGCAGAGAGAGGGAGACACAGAATCTGAAGCAGGCTCCAGGCTCTGAGCTGTCAGCACAGAGCCCGACGTGGGGCTTGAACCACGAACTGTGAAATCATGACCTGAGCCGAGGTCAGATGCTTAACCGACTGAGCCACCCAGGTGCCCCTATTTTTTTCTCTTTCTTAATTCCTGTATGCTAATTAATGAAATTTCATTTAGAATATATTTTCACACATAATTTTTAATTTTGTCCCCAAACTTTACATTTTAAACAAGGCACCAAATAATCTTAATACTTAATGTACGACAATTGAACAGAAGTGCTTGCTTAGGTGTTAGTTTTACAGATTCTGTGTTCAGAATTGAAACCTATTTTTACTGTCTTAACTTTCCAAGGTTACAGTTGTAGAACAGTTCCTACCATCCCAGGAGGCTACAGAAAGGGTTCTTACATGCAGTGAGAGGTAAAAAGCTCTAAGCATACATATGTGGGGAGGAGGTTGGGGGTGTGGAGGGCTAAGTGTGTGTATGGGTACCTAGCCTGATAGGTATTCCCTATTCCTGCTAGTTAGTTTTATAAAGGAAAAGCCTTTGAGCTTTTTATGCCTAACAGAGTCTATTTAAGATTAACTGCTCAAGGTTATGTCAAAAGGTAAGAGTACACACGGTCTATTTGTAAATTACTTCCTCTCCTGAATGCCCAACTTTACTCTTTCACATCCATGCTTGTAGTTTAGCTTCAGTGAATCTGAATTCTGGTTAGTTTGGTTGGGAGCACGTGAATAGAACATTCACAAGTTTATAGTCCTTTATGCAGTCAATCAAGTTATGCCTTACAACTCCAGTCACAAATTTCCACAAAACTATTTTGACCAGTGATTCCCAAATCCAGCTACCTACCACAATGTCTTTGGAAGCTTTTAAATATACAGATCCCTAGGCTGAATCAGACTGTTGAGAGGACGGCACAGAGCATGGAGTAGAGACCTAAAATTTAAATTCCCCAGATAATTCTGATGCAGGTGGTTTATAAATTAGCATTTGATAACTGCTGATGTAAATACTTTTCTTACCTTCCAAATAAATGACTACAAAGTAACACAAAATAAAATACCATACCCATTTATAGAAAATTTAGATAGAGAAATTAAGGTTAATATGAAGCCTTAAAAAAAGAATTCATGTCTTACCCTTGAGGCTCTTGGACGGTCTTGTTCTCTACTTTTTGTTCACATTCCTTTATCATGGAACTTAAAATAACCTGATTTCAAAAAAAAGGACTTTAGTAAAATACAATTTACAATAGTGAAATGCTATTGTTTAATCTAAAGTTCTTTAATTTAATTTTTAATAGTCCCATAAACTATGACTATTTAAAAATGTAAGGTTTTGGCAGTTACTCCGTTAAAGGAATTCACATTAGATTGCTATAGTAGGTACAGAAATAGCTTTAAAAGACCTCAATCATATAATCTTCACCAACCTTCCTTCTGAATCTGGTATCAATTCTCCCTTAGCTTTCCCTACCATCTAATGTTAAAAGTAAAATTTGTATATGTCTAGACATTGAACATATACACATACCACGGTTACACATTATTTTCCCAGGAAAAGCTGTTCTGTCCCATGCCCCCTTGTTTTCTCCAGGTTGCAAACAGCAAGATGCTCTGTTTTAATGTCTAAAGCAGAGACCAGGTATAGGTCTGTGGCTACTAAAATATAGATGGGAATATAACGGGCATCTAAGAGTTAACATCATGTTTGCACGGAGACTGAATGAATGATGGAAAGGGTGACGGGATCTAAGCTGCTCCTCCAGTCGCTGGCAACCTCACCAGAAACTGAATGGTCTTGAATATTCTTGGCCCGCGTTTGGGTATGGAGGTCACTAAACAACCAGTATTTACTGTCACCTACTATGTGCCAGGAACTTTTTTAGATATACAGAATGCACAAATAAGACAGACAACATTCCTCCTTATGGAGAGCTTATGTTCTTGACAATAAATACAAAAAATTGGTGAGTTATATAATACATTAGAAGGTGATAGGGCTTTGCAAAGAGTATTGAGTTAAAATAGGGGGAGCCAGGGGTCAAGACACAGAGTGTTCCAATTTACACGGAGGTGTCCCCAGCAGGCTTCATGGAGATGACATGTAAGGAAAAGCCTGGGGGAGATGAAGGAGCAAGTGTTTTATACACTGGGAAGAGGCTGAGCAAAGGCTCCATCTAAGGGAGAGTATGTCCATCATGTTCTAAGCAAGGAGACCAGAGTGGTGGGTGCAGAGTGAGCAGGCGAGAGGGTAGAAGATGAGAAGTGAAGCGGGGGGCGGGGGGGGGGGCAGATCTTACAGTGCTTTGCAGATTATAGTGAGGACTTTGGTTATTAAATGAGGCTTCTGTCACATGCATGTTAGATCTAGAATCATCCTTTTTTGAATCTTTTCTGGTTTTCCACTCTGATCTCACAGATTATAGATTTTGCTTGTTTGTTTTAAATGTTTATTTATTTTGAGAGGGAGTATGTGCACATGTGAGTGGGAGAGGGGCAGCGAGAGAGAGAGGGAGGGAGAGAGGGAGGGAGAGAGAGAGAGAGAGAGAGACAGAGAGAGAGAGATAGAGAATTCCAAGCAGTTTCCATGCTGTTAGTGCAGAGCCGGATGTGGGGCTCGATCTCATGAACTGTGAGATCATGACTTGAGCTGAAATCCAGAGTTGGACGGTTAACTGACTGAGCTACAGAGGTGCCCTTTAGATTTTGTTCGTTTAGCTGGGTTTTCCTTTATTATTATTATTATCATCCCCCTAAAAAGGGGGAGTTTTTTGTACTTTTTCTTCTGCTCCCTGCATTGTCTGTTTCCTCCAGTATTCTCTTTCTTGCATGTATGTTTTCATCTACGTCTTTCATGTGAGAGGTTTCTCAAATGGCTGGTGATCTTGGGATGTCCATTAAAGACTAGGGCACTAAAATGCTGATTAGAATCTCTTCATGCATGAGTAACTTCACTTTAAGGTGAATTGGGCAAAAACCAAACTTCTATCTTTTTCCCCCTGTGGGTATAAACCTAGCTGCCAGCATTCTTGGATCCAAGAAGGTGAAAAGTAATGAGGTTTCAATCACTATGCCTTCACTTAATTTCCCTCTTCTCATCATAGCCCTCACTCATTCCTGCTCTCAGCTATGTGGGATAGCTCAAGTTTAGAAAATAAAGCTCTAGTCTTCTACCAAGGTTGGAAAGGGAATCTGGGAGACTGATACCTCCTCAACTTGATAAATGGTATCTATAAAACACACCAGGCAAAGGAGAAATCGATAATTCCCAATCATAACTTTAATATGTGTTTCAACTGCTAACAGAAGATCACAAAAAACCTGATAAAAACATAGGAGAATTAAATCTTAATTGACCTTATTAAACAAAACTCAGGGATCAATAAGTAATAGAAATGAGAATTTACTTTGAACGCTAATGAAGACACAACGTAGCAAATGCACAGGTGGTATCTCAAGGGATACACTTAGTCTTAAGTTCAGGTATCAGAAAAGAAAAGTTTAAAAATAAATAATCTAAGCTTCCTCTGTAAAAATCTGGAAAAATAGAAAAAAAAATCAAACCTACCATGGGAATGGGTAGATAAACAAGCTGAAAATGCAGAATAGGAAATAAATGATAAACAGGGTTTTGGAGGAAACAAGAAGAAAAACAGAATAAAAGAGTGTTGAGGAAATTGAGACAGAAAACAGAAACTTTCCTTCTAAGAAAGTTAATGGTCAGAGATAAAAATTGTATAGCATTTTACAGATCAGAAAGCATTCCGTGTACCTTAGCTCATTAGATTCTAACTATATTCAGTGAAGGAAAGTATGTTATCCCTACTATACAGAATGAAACAGAGGATCAAAGACGATAAAGGGGTTTCTCAAGATCTCCCGACCAGTAAATACAAATCCATAAGATGACACTATACTCTATTTCAAATGTTAAAATATAAAATATTAAAATTTAAAAGCACAGCATATCATACTCATGCCTCACACAAAGAAGAATGCAAGTCTGAAGAGGAGACAGTGAAACCTAGGAACGCGGCGCGGATAATCGGTGGCTTCACCATCATGGGAGCTCACCTCGTGCTCCGGAGAAAGATGCTCCATGTCGGTCCGTAAACATCTGAGACCAGGTAAAAAGTGATTAACCATTAAATCCTCTGAAATGACTTGAGACCAGGGGGTTAAGGGAATGAAAAACAAACAAACCGGTATGTCCAACAGAACAAGAGAATAACAACAATGACGCCTCAGGCGTGCAGATCACTTGGAGCGAACAGGCTTCCCTCGAGCACGATTCTCATTTGTTGAGTTAGTGACTTATCAAGAGTCAACTGTGTTAATTCCCACAAATCCTTTACGTCAGTGGTATGGACTATTGTAACATTACATAATTTAATTACATGTTATGTAAACACATGAAATGAGTGTAAACAGTAAATCATGTAATTTAATTGGATATTTAAATGAGTGTGAAATGAAAATTAATGTTTCCATGACAACTAAATCGAAAAGTTTAGAAAAAAACAGTAAAGGCCAATTGTTTAAAATGTGGCTGTTTAATTATGGATGTATGAAACAAGTGTAAAAGGTTAGGAAAAATATAAAAATCTGAAAAAGGTCTACACCCAGTATCAGAAATGTTTCCAGATCCTCTTTAAAGAAACATAAACTGAAAATCACAATTACATTTATGGATGTGGTTTATTTAAGAAAGATACTTTACTCAGCAGACTTACACAAAAGAAATGCCTCAGTCCTACATCAAAACATTGGTAAAGAAAATATGTATATTAAGTTAAAGTAAGTTATATACACTATTTCCTTGATGTCCTGCTTTAACCATCCTATTAAACGGACCTGCTATTGGTCCTAATTGAATTGGGTAAGAGAACTTTTGTTGTAATAATATAAATTTAGTATTAGTTACGTTTCCTGGTCACTTTTGAGTTTTATTGATTATTCTGACATTCAAAGGGATCAAGAAAAAGGGTGCATTTCTCATGAAAACAACTCACTGTTTATTAACATCACATTCTCACCTCATCATAGTTGTTGGCCATTTAAAAATAGTTATTTAATGTTATACCATATTAAGGTGAAAAATGCCAATAAATGAGTTCCCTTATAAAGATGGGTTAATTAGGGGCGCCTGGATTGGTGGACTGTCTGACTCTTGATTCTGGCTCAGGTCATGATCTCAGGGTTGTGGGATCAAGCCCCACGTTGGGCTCCGTGCTCTGCATGGAGCCTGCTTAAGATTCTCCCTCCCTCCCTTCCTCCCTCCATCTCCCCCTACCCCTCTCCCCAGCTCACACTCTCTTTCTAAAAGAGAAAAAAAAAAGTTTACCAGTCTTTTTTGGAAAAAAAAAAATAATGAATTTTACTAAGTATAATATATAACTTTTACCTTAAAAATAGTTATGATCTAAATAAACTTAAAAAAATAGTTATGAATAAAAGCTGTTTGTAAACAAGCCTCCTATAACAAGTGACTTATAAGTACTAAAAATACAGATGACATTTGGTTGAACCAATTCCTGTAGTCATACAGAGGGCTACAACATAATGGCTACATAGTTTTGTTTTCTAGATATGGGGAAAATACCACCAAAATGTAACTGTGAGTGACCTTTCGACTGGCAGTCAAGAGTCTGATCTAGAGAAATATGGATACCGATTGAGAAGCCGAAGATGGCCTTATTTGTTGGTAAAGGGTTAAGTCTCCCCCCTCTCTTTCTACTTACTGTTTGGTTCTACCCTTTCCCTGTAGAATCACACAATCTTTGTTAGAGGTCATTTCACCCTATCTGATATTAGGAATCAACTCTACCTCATCTGTGAGTGATGGCCACAAAGTCTCTAAGTGCTAACACTGATAGGACATTCGTAGTTTCGTAACAGGTTCAATCCATTTTTAATAGCTAAATTAGCAAGTTTTTCTTATAAATAAAATCAGACTCTCTGTAACCTTCTTGTGTTAGCTCTCCACCTGAGTTACACAGTGTGCTTAACCCTTCTTCTATATAACCTTTAAAATAATATTTAAAAAAATAATTTTTGAATCACCTTGTCATCCCCAAGCCATCTCTTCTCCAGCTTAAACATTTCTAAATTCCTTTGATTTTTTTTAAACAGAATTTCTTCACTTATTACTATACCTAATGTTAAACACTATAGTTTTTCCATGTCCTTATTAAAATATGATGTTGAGAGGAATACTCTTGTGTTCTATCAGGTTAGAATGCAGTGGAACAGCAGAACAGATTTGGATCACAGGACAATGTGATTTTATTGTGGCCACACCACTCTGTTGACACAAGCTATGACTCATTCAGAACTAACACATTTAGTATTCGAACAGGGTCTATTGTTAAGATGTTCTTCCCCTTACTATATTGGTGTAAAGACTTTATTATATTATTCTATATTGTGTACATACCTAAACACACACTAATATTCTTTCTATACAGATTCTATTCTCTTTAGAAACCACTGCCTTGCCCACTTGGAATAAGTGGTTTTATACAGCTAGAATTTTTGATCTTTTGACTTTCCAGTTTACCTTGAGGCATACTCCTTAAGGAGCTCTCTGCCATAGATTATACATCACTTTTTGCTTAAGTTTTTAAACATCTACTTTCACCGAGTCTAGGGAAGGTACAAACATAGCGATATTTTCTTTCTTTGACATGCCATTATTACTTTCTTGAAAGGGTCTTGTCACTTCTCCATTAGTAAAGACTTGTTCCTTACTAATTCAGAATATCACTTCCTCTTTTTGCTTCCTCTATTTTCTCTAAGTAGAAAATGCCAACGAGATAAATCAAGAATAATAGCAAGTTCTCCTTTTAGTGGAAATAAACTTATATTAGATACATGGATAGTTGAAGTACAAAATTACCAAAATACAGTGTCTCTGGCACTTTATAATTTGCATTATAAAAAACATGGCTTATGTCATCCACAGGAAGAGGTAATTTATATTAATTGATTCCTAAAAATAAAATGCTCTCAACTATGCACTGAACTTAAAGTTTTAACATTTCCAAAAGGACAAATAGCTCCTTAACAGATAGCTCTATGTTTCTACTTTCCCTGCTTGATTTATTCAAAACAAAATCTCCCGCTGGGAACATTCCAGTCAAGAATCCAGTGCCAATGAACTGGTATATACCAAAATAGCCATCAGTGGTATTTTGGAACATATCTACCTTATTTAAAATTACCTGTTCACTTTACTTACTACTTCAAGCTGGTATATAACAATATGGAACCATAAATATCAATGCATCTCTTTCTGTGTCCTCCAGGAACCTCTCTCTACTGTCATTTTTCCTGTTAGAATTCTCTGATTATGTTGTCTAGCATTAGCTTCTATAGTTCTGTTTGAGTAGTCAGCCTTTCAATCCTTTTTCAATCTCTTATTTCCTCTTTTTTGACCTCGCCTGCCTTTTCATGGGAGAACACAGAAGCTGGAGCTCACTCTGCTCATCTTGATCTCTGCTTCCTTCTTGGTTTTATTTTACTAGTCCTGGGACAGTAAAGAGAGCACGTAACAGGACAGCTAAAGTTCTTTTTCTAGTCACAGTTTTGCTTTTAACTATAAAAAAAATAGAAGTCACTAATGTCTTTAAGCTTTAGTTTAATCATTTATAAAATGTAGTAGTTGACATGAGTTAGATGATCTTAGAGCTTTCCTTCAGTTTAAAAAAACATTTTTTTTTTTTAAACATTTATTTATTATTGAGAGACAGAGAGAGACAGAGCATGAGCAGGGGAGGGACAAAGAGGAGGAGACACAGAATCTGAAGCAGGCTCCAGGCTCTGAGCTGTCAGCACAGAGCCTGACATGGGTCTCAAACTCAAAAACCTCAAGATCATGACCTGAGCCGAAGTTGGACGCTTACTGGAGTGAGCCACCCAGGTGCCCCATTTTTTTTTTTTTTTTTTTTTTTGAGAAAGAGAGAGTGTGAGTGGGGAGAGGGGCAGAAGGGGAGAGAACCCTAGGGTCATGACCGGAGCCGAAATCAAGAGCCAGACGCTCAACTGACTGAGCCACCCAGGTGCCCTGAGTTTTCCTTCGGTTCTACCATCACTGGAGATGATCAGCCATGTTGGCACTGTATTTTTCAATGAGTGATATCTCGCCATAGCATTCCACCGGACATGGATGGTTAAACCTTCACTGAAAGACCCAAATGCCAGAACACATACAAGGCTTCCTTTTGATTAACAGAAGCCTCAGCTATGATCATTTCTTGCTCAGTGACATAGCCAATTAACATAGACAAAACTTTAGTCAATGTTTTCAAAACTGTAAAACATAAAAGCACAGAGGACTTAAAATGATCTTTTAAACTTATGAGAGCTAGAATAAGGAGTGGGGCGAGTCAAATCAAAATTTTAATTTTCTATAATCATTATATAAGTAAGTCGAAGAGAAAAAAATATTCGTTTCCAAACTTCAACAACGGAGATTCCACCGCAAGATTGGTCATATAAATATAGATACACGTTAATAAAGCAAGGATACAACAACAGGAAAGTGCACTGTAAGCTTCAAAAAGATGGGTGGCAATATCCAGTCTTTTAGAATCCACAATTTGTAAGTTGTTCACCAAGGCTAACTTATGCAAGTGTGGTATAACAACTGAAAAAAGAAAAAGAAATTTAGATTTTTCTCTAAAACGTTGCACACACCACATTCATCTGTTGAACAAAATTTTTTTCATTTTAAAATTTATAAAATTTCATTTTAATTTCTAGATGATTTCAAAAGGTTACCCAAATCCTTTACTTGCTTTTTCATACTAGAGAGGAAAGCATGTTTTCCGGAATAAGAACATTTGGGAGGAAGAGACCATAGCACTGGCACTATAACCTAATTAAGAGGATGTATACAGGTCACTTGGCCTCACTGAAATTAAATTTCCTAATTTGAAGGATGAAACCCAAATCAACAAATGTAAACAACCCACCTCTTGTGTTACTATTATCTTTACAAATAAGTTTTATCTTTACAAATAAAAATCAGGTATTACCATTGTTATTAAACAAAAGATAAATATAGTATACTTATTCTTCTTCAACATCAAATTATTTAACTCCTTCATGAAACAATTCTTTTTTTTAACTTTATTTTTTTCTTTTAAAATTTACATCCACATTAGTTAGTATATAGTGAAGCAATGATTTCAGTAGATTCCTTAATGCCCCTTCCCCATTTAGCCCATCCCCCCTCCCACAACCCCTCCGGCAACCCTCAGTTTGTTCTCCATATTTATGAGTCTCTTTTGTTTTGTCCCCCTCCCTGTTTTTATATTATTTTTGTTTCCCTTCCCTTATGTTCATCTGTTTTGTTTCTTAAAGTCCTCATATGAGTGAAGTCATATAATTTTTGTCTTTCTCTGACTAATTTCATAAAACAGTTCTTAACTTTAGTTTTCTCAAATTCTTAGCAAGACAAATGTCAAATAGCACTGGTGGTTTAGTTCAAGTCACTCAAAGGGCTCACAAGTCATCTTCTGTCTCAATGAATAATGTGAAATTTCAAAAACATAGACAACCTACTGCTAAAATAAAAGGGATGGCCCAAGAAACAGCATCCAATTCAGTAGCAACGAGCACATCTACTGCCCAAGATGGTGTTTTCTAAATACCAGTTCCCACGAAAACCAGGGTTCCTTGAAGAAATGGTTCCAGGGTCAGTGACTACCAAAGTGTTGCTCATAAAGGCCCCTTTCTAATCTCTGCTTGGCTAGGGATCCCAAAACACCCTTCATAAGCACAGCCTTCTGACCAATTGTAGTGACTTCTTTCATGTTTGCACTGAGTTTGTCTATGTGAAAGCCATAATCTCTTCCTAGAAAAACCTCCTGCTTCTTCAGTAAACCAACAATATAATCACAACTTTTATACTTACGTTAGTAAATGGCAAAACCCCCCCACAATAACTTAGAATACCAATGGCCATTTTTAGGGAATTTTGACTTGTTAAAATTAATAACAGCATACTTAAGAGGAACTCTAGAAAAAAAATTAGGAGACAAAAACTCCAAACGTTCATTGATTTCCCTGAATTCACTGAAACTCCATTTCACTAACTGGCATGCTGAGGCCTCAACAAAATGCTGGCTCTAAAACAGTCTCTCTAGAGAATTTTTGGATTCACTTCTACCCAAATCTTTAGAAGATTCCTTGAACTTCTTTATCTATTGACACCAGGCCTATTTACTCCTCCTGCTCCTTTTCTGACCACCTATATAAGCAATCCTTTCCTTAATGTTTTTCTCAGGAACTCAATAACCATACTGCACAATCACCCCTTAAAACTGTTTAACTAGAAAACAAATTTATAGAAGTTACTTTAAACTCTAGAGCCAACTAAAGGCTATCACTAAAGATACTCCTAAATCTCAAAAGATAGAGAAAAATTTACTATAAGAACAGTTCATTATATACATATTATCCTAGCTACTACCTCTGTAGCAATTAATTTACTTAATTGATAACCTCTCAGAAGGAAATTAGTGGTTAAAAGATTTAATAACCAAGATATGCATAATTCTACAACTGACCTTCAGTGGGCAAGGAAAATAGGAAATGGACAACTTAAAGCCATTTCAGAAGCCTTTTTCTTAAGGACAGATTGGACACAGTCTAAACTACAGACGAAATAGAGATAAATCAATAGGAGACTTTATAAAAATAGATTTCAATGAACTTTCAAAAAATATTTGGGGTAGATTCAACAGCCAAAGTAAAAGGACTCTTATCCTCTATTTTTGTAAATGGGCTCAAAACTGAAATAGAGAACTTCTAAAAAAACTAACTTGAAATGTACAATTGCCATGTTAGAAAATCTCCAGCATGTGACTGAACATTTTCAGAGAGCCTTATAAAGTAAAAAAGCTGAAAACAAACAACAACAAAACGACTGCATTGTGTTCCAGATTAAACCAATGGCCCCTGAAATAAAATCAAGACCCAAAGGTCCCGTGATAATTAAGAGTTGGGAAAGAAAAAGGCCACTGGGTCAACCAATGTCCTCTATTCTCTAAAAAACAGAATGACAAATATCCAAAATGCCACTCCAAGGAAGATATTACAACCCAACAGTTCTCTGTCCTTCCTCTAAACTCCTAAAAGCAATTGTCCATAAATACAGAGAGATAACAGTATGACATCCTTGTCAATATGGGTTCTACTTTACCATTAGCCGTATTAATATAGGACATTAAATTCCTCAGGATAAAGTTTTAAAGTAAACTTTATTACACCTATTTTATTATAGGTTTATTACACCTATTCAAACAGTGGAGACGTCTATCCTCAATCTTTTCCCAAGCCAACCTTTGTTATTTTGGGACCATTATGAAAAGAAAATGTCTTTCTTCTCTGTGATGCATAAACCTTTCCTTTGAACACACACGAAAAGGTTAGATCCTGTTCTAGAGAGTTATTAACTCGACAACATGGCACACACCAAAGACTCATTGCCTATTTAGCCAATTCCTTGATCCAAGAGCCAGGACTTAGTCTCTCCACTTCAGAGCAATGACATCCTCAACAAAGCCGGTCAAAGTACCTACAGAGTTTTTACTAGGTTCACCTGTAAATTTGATATTACCGTATGTGGAACTATCCCTATTGCTAACTAAAATACCAACACTTTCCTGTTAACTAATTGTGAAATATTTCTATTTTCTCCTCATGTTATCAGCATTATTACCCATTAAAAAATAATCTCGTGATTGTGTTTCTGTAGTTCAGTAAGGGTCATGCCCTCCACAGACCTTTTGGACACTGCTGTCCAAATCCTATCAACGTTTTTTGTATATTAAAAATATCATGCTGGATATGCAACAACTAGACCATGGGAAAATCCAATTTTGTACTAGAAACCAAAATGACTCAAGAAGCCAAACTTGGGGTCCTCTCTAGAGCATGTCAAATTGCTAAAAATTAAAGGACTAAAGTACAGCAGGGATAACTGACATGCTTTTGGAGTAATAATTACTGGATGATTTGATGCCACTAAAGGAAATTACTGTCATAAAGGCTGAGGCCCACAGTAAAAGAGGTATTATAGAAACTAGAGAAAATGCTTTAGCAGATAATCATGCAGATCATTTAGTAGATCAAAAAGCTATACAATAAAACAAAATCATTTATCATAGCTGAATGGCATAGTAAGTGCAAGAAAAGCACATTTTTCATAAGAACATGTCTAGAAACACATAAAAATTTCCTTAAAAATGAGAGTTAAATAATAAGCTCTGAATATAACTCAGCACAGTATTTTGAAATTCAGTTATTTAAAAATGTTTTAAAAATGACTTCAAAGTGTTTATGAGGTACTTTTCATATGTGTTACAACAATCGGTGTATAGTATAAAACCCATCCATTAATAAATCGTATACTGATCAGTTCACAATAATCAGCTTGGTTCACTTTTACCTTTCAGTATACAGAAGATAAAGTGTACGAGAGTTTTAATATAGGACAAATCCTGAGAGGAGCTTCTGGTTTCGATCTTACATTACAAGTCAGAAAAAAAAAGGGTAAAAAATGCAACTTACACTCATCTCGGAACCTTGGCTCTGCATTAGGCCCAACTCTACCAAATGTTTTTATGATCTCTGTATGCAAAGAATACTGGTCTTGGTACTGAGGATCTTCCAGAAAAGAAGCCAACTGCATTTTCACTCTTTCCAGCAACTTAAAATTAGATATTTTACAGTTATTTCAAAGAATTTTAAAAACTGAGTAGAGTTGTTAAAGAGAAAGATACATATTAAACATGGCTTTCAGCATGGGTTCAAATGATTTATATCAACATGACAGTAGAAGCCTGGAATTAAACAACACATTTTCATTTATGCTTGCTAATTCTTCTTTCTTTATTTTTTGAAAATACAAACATTCCCTTAAAAACTACAGAAACAAAAGACCCCCACAGTATTTAGAGAAAAACAATATTTATAGTGATTTTGTATCTAAATTTTAAGTCTCAAAACCAATCACAGTAAGTTACCCAATTATTCACCTTCTGAAAGCAATGAGTCATTAATGACTTATATCTTACTCACATTTCCCTAAAAGACATTTTTATTTTAGGATTTAAGAATATGTTGAAATTCTGCCAAGACTGCAAGCTTTGCAGAATGATACTTTTTAATGTTGCTTCACCAGTGAAATACATAAGGAAAAAATGGAAAACTTCCCCCCTCCCACCCCATAAGTAACAAAGTTGTTTAATTTTTATTATTAGAAAATCTGTATGACAAGGGAATTTCATAAAATAGTGTTTCTTTTTTGGGGGGTAAAATGTGTATTTCCATTTAAGCGGCTATGTGATATGTCCACAGATGACTTATCTTCTAATCCGTAGGGTTTCTCGTTTGTATAAAAACATGTCCAATCTGATAACAAAGAATGAAATTCTGATACTAATTTTGAGAAGTGTCTTCGAGTTAATGTTGCAGATAGAACCTAACACCCGTGAAACTAAATCACAAGTTTCTAAATCAAAATATACTTTCAGAAAGACCTTGATGATCTCCTGCAGTGGACATGACAGAGGGCTGTCACAGTGACGTGCACTACAATAAGAGGATGCCAGCCCACTAGACTTGCACATCACTGATCACAGTTACGAGAACAGAGGTGCCCTCTAGCCTCCATTTGTAAACCTGGGATAGGTCTGTGGTCCTAAAGTTATCAGTCAAATTGCCTTCAAATCTGTGCAAACTGGCAATCAGGAATTTACGTAAGACTATCCAGAAGTCTATCGGATAATGGAAGGCTTTGGAACTAGATCTGGTTTGAAGGATTACCCAAGACTGCCATACTCAGCTAGGCTTAAAAGAGAACATCTAGGAGTTGGCTTGTACTTAATTCTCTAATTGAGAAGATAGACTAGAGATTTCCTTAGGATATGAAAATACACTTTGGATAAGGCTATCATGTTTTCAAATCCTGAGATAGTCCTCTGGCCCACAACCAACTAAGAGATATAAAAAAAGTTATAATACTCCCTTCCCCCTACCACTGGCTGCATGGATGGTAATGTATCATCACCTCAACAGTACAGAGATACTAAATTTCAATCATTTCCTACCTCTCTTTGAATAACCGTTTCCATAATAGTGCCAAAGGCCGGAATTGTGGCAATCCGGACAGAGCTGTTAGAATTAAAAAAGAAAGAAACTGAAACTTTCTTTGAGATGAAAAGGTGATTATTAAAATGTGTATCACAGTTAAGTATAAGGTAAATATACTGTATTAGTCTCTAGCAATGACAAATTAAATTAAAAAAAAGCAGACCAAGAAGAATGCTCAAAAAGACAGACAGGATAACTTAAGGTCGCAGTCTGTGGAACTCACAATTCAGGATCACTGGACAAGGTAACAAGGGCCGGAGCAACCCGCTTGTCAACTAACGCTTCACTCATGCCTCGAAGAGTCAGCTGTAAACCAGTCAACATGCAATAAAAAATGGTTTGGTAAACTGGAATGAGAACTGGGTTAGCTGTGACTGAGGATGGGCAGGCAGACTCATTGGTCTTTCTTGGTTTAGTCACCCACACGAGACATTAAAATGTTAAGCCTTTGGTTCATGCCACTATACTTACTGGTAACAACATGTTAGTGAGATTAGCAGAGCATCCTTTCTCGGCTTGGAAGAAATAGTCCATCAGCATATTTTAAGTTTAGGAAATGTTTACTGAGAATACTATTAATGTATTCTTTTCGATACATGGCCTCCAAATGTGAAAGTTGACTTAAAAAAAAAAGATACATGAACAGTATAATAAAGTTTAAAATCAAGTGAACATAATCCAATATTATTATTTTGAAGAGATAAATCTATTCTTTAATGAATTGAAAAGCTGATGGTTATTTCTTGATAGGCACATTTTGAAAGGGATGCTGAATGTAAAAGGCAGGGATGACACTTACATTTCAGGGTCACTGGAGAGAGTAATGAGAGCAGGAACAACCCTCTGAGCTACCAGAGTTTCATTCACCCCCTTCACCAACAGCTGATTGGTCAGCGCAGGGGGTATTCACAGGTGATGCATGGAAAGAGCAAACACAGTGCCATGGGAAGAAGAAAGGAACGACCAAGAGAAAGAGAGAAAACACAAAAGCAAAACCAAAATTAGAAGCTAAGCAAATATTGCTACTAGAGTGCTTTAATAAAGGGAGAGAATGCTTGGGAGGAAAACAAAGCTTAAATAGCTTAGCAGTCCACAAAAACAGAGTGTATCACCAATTCAATGGCAGTTTGTACTTTTGGTCAAAGTCTCCATGCAATTTCCATGTTCGATTAAAATGCAATTTAAAAGAAAGCCTTTCTTTGTGTCTTTCTTTCTTTCTTTCTTTCTTTCTTTCTTTCTTTCTGGATAAAAAGAAGATATATACTGGATTCTATGGTTAAAATTCCTGAAGAAAATCTGCTCTCGTTTTATTATGACCAACAAGGTACAAACTGGACTGTTTTTAAACCAAACTCAAATGGCTAGCAGCCACCACTAAACTGCTTCTGATTGTTCTACGGCAAGTCAACTTAAAAATCACAGGGAAACTCCCAACCTTTTACATCACATAGCTTTCTCTTTTGAGGTACAAAGACACATAATGCAGCCTGAGTGGAAAGTAGTACATGTGGGAATTAGATCTGGGTTCAGACTCCAGCTCTCCACTTATCAGCCATGTGGCCTTAGATGCATTACGTAATCTTCTTGAAACTCAGTTTTCTCATCTGAAAATGGTAACACTGTTATCTACCTTAAAGGATCATTGTGCTACTAACTGTACAAAATATGCCTAAATATTGTGTCTGCAAAGATTAGGCATTCAAGAAATGTGAGTTTAATTGTGAGTACTACAAGGATATAAGCTTTATGATATATTTGAAAAAAGAAATTATTAATTAAAAAACTGTTTTGACTGCTTCAAGTAGTTAGCATTTACAGTTTGTTTTACATTTCTCTAAAAGCTCAAATGAATAAGAAAATAAACACGATAAGCACAATTAGACCTACTTCTATAACCTAATGGTAAAATAATTCATTTAGCAACCAACCCTAAATCTAGAACAGGAGGACAATATTTTGGAGCGTTATACATTTTGTTTTTAAAAGGGCCACATCCCAGGGTGCCCGGTGGCTCAGTCAGTTAAGCGTTGACTCCTGAGTTTGGCTTGGTTGGGGAGGTTGACAACCGTGTAGGGATCCGTGTGATGATAGCGTGGAGCCTGCTAGAGATTCTGGCTCTCCTCTCTCTGCCCCTCCTCCCGCTCATGCATGTTCTCTCTCTCAAATACACATTAAACAAGATTATAAAAAAAATAAAAGGGCAGCATCCTAATCCTACATTCTCAATGTCAGAATTTAAAAACAAATTACTTCTAAATGCTTGTCAATCTGGTCACCTTGCAGTGGAACTAGGCCTCGTGGAAGACGGAGGGGGCTGTGGAATTTTTGTAACAAAAACCCAACACTGTGCGCCTGTTAACACATTCTTCCCACACGCCGTATCAGAGACAGCAGAGCTCACCTTATGTGAAGATTCCTAACTTGACAATAATCTGTTAGCATTCAACAACTGATTCCCTTTAAAATCTACTTCAATATTCTGAACTAAATTTTATAAAAATACTTGGATAATTAGGCTGGAATAAAATGACACAAGAACTTTTGCTACTACCTTAAACATTCCAGAGGTCAGGCAGAAAGAAATAGGGGAGAGAAGTTCAAATACTGTTAAATAAAACTTTCTTCTCTGTACCTTTTTGTAAATACGATAGCTTAGATCTGAATCAGTAAAGTGTATCTTAAAATGTCTGCTACCTTGTGCCAGCCAAAAAGCATTAAAAAAAAAAAAAAAAAAGAGGTCTAATCTAGGGGACAAGTTAAATTTTCATTGCTCTGCAGTTTGAAGTGTAATTTCTTTATTAAGCTAGAAAATCAGAAAGTAAAATTTAAGAGTTATCAATTGTTATGCACTTTATGTACAATGTATCATTTGATCTTTAAACCTGATGAGCTAAATACAATTATTATCAATGTTTTAACAGATGAAGAAGAAACTGAGCCTTGGAGAACAAGTTAAGTAACTTGTCCAGGGTTTTAGAGGCAATAAAAAGCCAAATTAGCAAATGGACTCGTCACATCTGTCTCACAAGCCCAGGCCTTCTTTGAGTTGGCCTACTGTTACAGGCTTAGCTTCCTTATGACTGATAGGAGAAATCATTAGATGAATTTCTTTTCTGCATCTTTTGGGAAATCCATTATGTCACATGATAAAGTTTCCTTATAAATCAATTTCAATAATAACCTGTCACTTCCAAAAGTAATACATTGGCCTATTATTTAACAATGAAAATAATAAGATTAATTGGGTTTCCCCTTTTTGTCCTGCTGTCTGAAAACTTAGAGCTACATTTAGTGTTCAGTTTCACTAAGTATCTCATGTTATGTTCCTGGTAGATCCATTTCTTGGTTTCTTCCCAATAGTTTCCGGTCTCACATAAAAAATTTTCTTTTATTATAAATGTCCTGCCTTTTTTTTTTTTTTTTTTTTTTTTAATTTTTATTTTTGAGAGAGGGTGTGAATACGGGAGGGGAGGAGAGAGAGGAAGACAGAGGATCCAAAGCAGGCTCTGCATGGACAGCAGCGAGCCTGATGCAGGGATTGAACTCACGAACTGTGAGATCAGGCCCTGAGCCAAAGTCGGACACTCAACTGAATGAGCCACCCAGGTGCCCCTAAATGTCCTGCTTTTTATGTTTTTATTTTGAATTAACTCATTGCGGGCGAGGGGAAGCAGGCACAACTGTAAATTATAATGTATTAGTATAAAAAAATCTTTTGAAATATACTTATTTTTTTAATATAATTTTGCTCACTATAAGAGTCACTGACAACAAAAGTAACTTTAATTTTTTCTACTGATGATTTTACTGGCATGATCACTGAAAAAAATTTTATCACAAATGAGTTGGAAAAAATATTGAAATAATTCTCTCAATTGGACTCAAGTTCATAATCAACCTGAAAGAACGCTGAAAACTGCCGAAGCATAGGTATAGTTTCCAAACCAGCACTGATTGCAAACATAGAAACCAAAACCAGACAAAAGCCACATATAAGAAATAAGGCAGAAAGAACCCAAAAACAAATAAAAAGAGAGGATGTTTCATTTTATTTAAATTATTTTCATTTCTATGGTATGCTTACCAGTGAATACATAATTTGAGAAACAAATGGTTTAAGAGAAAGAAGTAGCTTTTAGCGTCTTAGAATAAAATCCTATAATGACAAGTGTATTAAAGACATAGTTCTTTATGTAAAAGGATGCACTTTTCTTTCACGGATGACTCTTCTCAGCATACTGAATAATCAAAAATTATTTATACCCACAGGAACTTATTACTACAGATCAATCTGAATTTTAAATTTGGCATTCACCTTGACAACGAACACTTGATTATAGTTTTTTAAATCAAATATGTACAATAACTGAGGCAGTAACATGGACAGAGGATATTCAACTTCCTGGTAAGACTGGAATTTTCTTTAGATTTCACACATCCATTTTATATATTTAAAAGTTTTAGAAGGTACGTATTTTAAACATACCAGTGCTCTATTCTTCAAATGGCAATTTATCTTAAATTGTGGAAAAACTCTGAAATTCAGAAGAATTGAATTATCCAATTCTTTTTATGGAAATACACGCTTTCAGATATTTTAAGAATCACATGCATATTAAGGATAATTTTAGCCTGGATACATATACATTCTCTAAACTATTATATTACTCTGTGAAATAACAGCATGGTAAGGAAAAAAAAATAATGATAATGATACCTAACATTTATGAAGTTCCTATGTGCCAGATGCTGTTTTAAGGGCTTTACTAGTATTAATTCATTTCATATTAACAAAAATCCTTTGAGATGGATAATTATTATCATTTTCATTTTGTAGATGAGGAAACTGAGGCACAGAGAAGTTTGAACTTGCCATTAAGTGGCAGAGACAGACACTGAACCCAGGCAGTTAGGCTCTATGGCAAGACTCAAGAGCAGAAAGAACACTCTAAATTAATTTTTGTCTTCAAATACAAGTTCTAGAAATATAAACCAATGAATGGATGAATGAATAAATAAATAAAGTATGGCATAATTTCCTCTATGATGGATATTTTGAATTTCAAAAGATAGGCATTTCAATTTTCCTACTTAATTTGGGTAGGTGGCAACTTCAAGAAAATCCAGTTGAATTATATGAACAGTCTCTTCTCTCCTAATAAGTCTATGGACAGTTAATGTATAGGGATGTTATTCCAGACATGATTTGTGAGGAAATAATCAAGTAGAGTAATCAACAAAGTATCCCCATATTTGCAATAATTGATTTTTTAAAGTTATTCATGAATCCAACTATATTTTATAACTTTAAATATATCTTATATTGTTTTAGTTTATTTTAGTAGCCATTTTATCTCAATAAATAGAAAAGTATAGTCAGGAAAGATTTATATAAGATGGAAATTAAAATAAGATTTAAAAGAAAATTTAAGAAGTAGAACTGAGAATAACATCCAAGGGACCAATAACATCCAATTAACCAATATTGAAACATTCTTAAATATATCAAAGCTAAATTTCTGCCCCATCACACAGTACACAACTAGATACTATTCAATGCCATAAAATATACATCAACATAACATAGTATGCAAAGCCTTTAATAAAAAAAAAACATTCCCTTCTCCATCTTCCAAAGGAAATCATTATAATGAGAAATGAGAGAAGCATTTGTTTACATACCTCAAACATTCTAGCAGCGGTACATCTCACAAGTGCTGAAGTATGGACAACACCATACCATAAAACAGTTAATAATAACTCGTGGTAGGCTGGATTTGCACTGAAAGAAAAAACTCAGTGTTAAAAGTGAGGGCCACAGTGTCTTACTGGTGTATTGAAAAACACTACATTTGTAAGTAATATTAATGATAAAAATATTGGCAAAAAATATGAAATTACTCTGTATGGTTTAACAGGTTACATCCAAGACTCTTTAAAGAAGGAAGTCACCTTACAAAGCTACAAACTTTTAGCATATTCAGGAGTTATACTTTTAGGTTCTGTAAACATTTACAATTTAGAAATCTCAACTCTTTAATAGCATACAAGTTAAAATTATAAAAAATAAAAGAAAATTTACCCAGGAGGAAAAAAAGAAAGAGCACTGGACTGAGTCAGATGGGTAAATTACAACCTCTGTGGGTCTTAATTTCTGTATGTATAAAAATTGGGGAAGCAATACTTGTCCTATTTATGTCATATGTTTATTGTAGGATCAAATCAGATCAACTCAAATCACTGACATGGAAGGAGAAGTTGGCTGTGAGGCCTATTCAAATGCAAGACTGTATTGTTACCAAGTGCCCAAGCCTGTTTGCAATAAAGACAGAGATAAAATGACATTAACAGCTAGATGATGTGATTATGAGCAGGATCAGGCAATGGGATAGAAAAAGGAGCTAATGAACTTTCACTTGGAGCTCCTTTTTCAGTTTTGGGAAACTAAATTTTCTTCAAATCTGAATTTTATTTCTCCAGCTGCTTCAAAGAAAACATATGTCTATACTCTTTCCCCTACTCTTTTATTACAATGTATTGATTACAAAATATTGAGAATGTACAAATAAGCAAAACCAAAAACCAAACACCTTTAAAAGGACAAAAACTAGGCCTCAAAACCAAAAGATTTGGTGTGGATGCCAATATTTTTTGACTCAAACTATGTATCTTATAAATACAATTTAAAAACTTTACATGAATTAAAAAACAAACATAAGCTAAGGTTTTTACCCCAGTTCCACAAAAGAAGCCTTCAAGCTATCAAGAGGAGCATGCGATAATGAAAGCAGGGTCATTACATCTTCTAAGAATCCCACTAACAGTTTTCGGTCTTCTTCCTACAGAGGATAAAGACTGATAATGAATTTCCAAGCAATCAAGTAGAACTAAAATACTAATTTCGTATCTATAAAGTTTTATCAAATATGGGGAAATATCCAGTCTCAGAAGCATTTTAACTGAAGATATGTATTAAACTTATCTATCTATGATCACAGTGGTAAAAGGACAAAGACTATCTTGATTCATAGATCCTCAGACCTGTGCTGTTCATTATGGTAGCCACTCACCACATGCAGTTATGTAAATTTAAATTAAAAATAAAGTACAATAAAAGATTCAGTTCTTTAGTAGCACTAGTTACAATTCAAGTGTTTAATGGCCACGGGTGGCTAGTGGCTTCCTCATTGGACAGTTCAGATACAGATATGTCTGCTGTTGCAGGAAGTTTTATTAGACAGTTCTGCTTTAGAAAATGAAAAGGTATATTCTTTTATTAAAATTTATTTTTACAAATTTTAGTTCCCACTAATTTTGGCACTAAGCACTTAAATACAAACTAGTAAAAGCTATCCCCCTAACAGAAAATTGTTTCCAAGAAATTATTCTTGCAATTTCTTAGTGGTAAGAAGCTACATGCTTGTTGAAATACAGAGTACTGTGTTCTTTTTCTTTCTTTTCCTGTATCTTTTTTAAATTTTTATTTTTTATTTTTTAATATCATTTATTGTCAAGTTAGCTAACATACATTGTATACAGTGTGCTCTTGGTTTCAGGGATAGATTCCTGTGATTCATCACTTACATACAGCACCCAGTGCTCATCCGAACAAGTGCCCTCCTCAATGCCCATCACCCATTTCCCCCTCTCCCCTGCGTCCCATCAACCCTGTTTGTTCTCTGTATTTATGAGTCTCTTAAGGGTTTGCCTCCCTGTCTGTTTGCAGTCATATCCTTGATTAAAAAAATAATCTATATTTTCAAACTTTCTTTAATAAACCATCATTTTCATAATCAGAAAATAATCAGTATTTTCTTTTTTCTTTTATTGTACTTTATTAAGAAATATATTGTAAAAAATAAGTGTGCTAAATTAGGAAGGTTAAAAAATCACTTTGTATGTTAAATTAACCTGAGTCTATAAAGGAAGGGAATCTGACATTCTGTCAGGAAATAAATATATAATAAATTAGAGTTATGTTTTCTGTCATTAGGGATGTATTAGGCCAACAATAAATAGCTTCTGCATTAGTATTAATAAATAGATCTATGAAAAATATTGGATTGCCACCAACCATTTTTTTCCCCTACATAATCAGGTTCATTTAGAATGAATAAAGGATTAAAAACAATAGAATGAATAAAGGATTGACAAAAGTAATGATCAGCATGAACAATGTCAGAGCAGTTTTGGAATATGACAGTCTACTTAATGTAAAGCTTAGGACACTGACAAACCAGAATCAGAGCAATGTTGGAATAGAGACTCTACCCAATTTTAGTTGCCTACTATGTCAAAACACAAAATATACATAAAATTGGAAAACAAACTGTAAATCTGAAAAACCTAAAGTGTGAAATAAGAGCTATGAAACATACTTCCAAATGAGCATAGATTCTTCTAATCTGAAAACTTAGTACAATCCTATTCTATTTCTCATTTTTGAAATCTCAAGACAAAAAAATATATTTGACTCAAAACAGTTTTCAACTCACAGCTTTTCAAATTAAAGAGAGTGGAAAATGGTATGCATAGTATTGTGTCTGGCAATATGCTAGGATTTAAATCTTCATGAGTTTAAGAACAATAGAGACAACCTATTAAAGTTACAGGACTTAAAATACCCTACACACAGGGATTGTGTGTGTATTCATATTATGAGGCAGTCTTCGAAACCAGGGTAGAAAAGAATAGTTTAAAGGAATACTGTGTTACTTTAACAGAATTGGAGCTTCTGTTGAAAGGTATGTGATACTGTAGGACTACATTTTAAAACTGTAAGATAGCTCAATCTGTTTTGGAAGAAGAGTGCAATAAATATGAATTATACTTTGAATTCAAAAGGCAAAAGAAATGTTAGGTATTAATGGGGGAAAACTCAGGAAAAAAGGCCTTCCTTTTTGATTCTTACGTTCTAAATTCTATTTATTTTTATTATTTTTTAAAAGTTATCTCTATGGCCAATGTGGGGCTCGAACTCATGACCCTGAGATCAAGAGTTACATGCTCTACCTACTGAACCAGCCAGGTGCCTCTCACATTCTAATTTCTAATTTTTTTTTAATGTTTATTTATCTATTTATTTTAGAGAGAGAGAGAGAGATAAAGCAGGGGAGGGGTAAAGAGGGGGGAGAGAGAGAATCCCAAGCAGGCTCTGCACTGTCAGCACAGAGCCTGATGCTGGGCTCAATCTTATGAACTGTGAGACCATGGCCTGAGCTGAGATCAAGAGGCGGATGCTTAACCGACTGAGCCAGCCAGGTGCCCCTCACATTCCAATTTCTAAAAATGCTTTATCCTGAATCCATACTTTCACCTGACTGGTGGGGCTGCCTCACACTTAAAAACGACTGATCTACGTTAATATATACCATGTTCATTTCCTTAAAACAACGGTAAGTAGAATGTGGTAGTTTGTTATACTGGTGACAACCAATGAACCGCACCTCCTGGCTCATGCCTTTATTTCGTGCCCTCTTCTGGAATCTGGGCTGGGCCTGTAACTTGTTTTAACCAAGGGAAGGCAACAGAGTGATGTGCTAATTCCAAGCCTAAGCTTTCGCCTAGCAGATGCTGCTTTTGCGCTCTGAGGAGCCCTGAGCAGCCCTGAGCCACCACGTATTAAGTCTGGCTGTGCCGCCCCAGAGGCCCTAAGACAACACAGAGACTGAAGCTCAGTCACCCTAGCTGACCTCCCTTCCAACCAAAAAGGTGAATGCAACAACATGAGTGACTGACCACCAGCAAGACCACAAAAGAGAGGCCAAGTTGAGCAAAGCCCATGAGCAAATAAAAGGGTTATAATAAGCCATTATGTTTTAGGGTAATTTATTATGTAGTAACAATTAAGAAAAATAAGGTATTATTAAAAAGTATTTTGCACAAAATGGTAATAGAGTACAGTATTCTACAGCATTTTGTAGTTGACTCCACCTAATACATGTGCTTTATTTGCTATTTAATTTATGAAAAATTAATCATGAAACACAATGAAACTTTGCTAAGTAAGTGCAATCTAACACTTCTAACAAAATATCAAGAAGCACACAATCTCTAAATTTATTTGTTCAAGATTTGTTCAATGAAGACTTATTCAAATATGCTCTCCACTATAAATTACTTATTGAACAAAGGAAATATATAAATTTTGTTTTCCTTTATGGGTAACATGAACCCATAATCTAATCTAATCTATGTTGTTAATACATATTACTTTTATAATATAATATAAAGCATAATATTATGTATCTTTCTAAACAGAAAGTGCTTTTACATTTTCTAGTAAAAGGATTTTTCTCTTACCTGAATATAACACGTAAGGACTCCTGTTGCATAAATGGGGACAGTAGCTTTAGTGAGGACCCCATTTCCTGCTGAGGAATCTAAGATCATTAAAACAATTTTAAAAATCTGCATGTATTTTAAATGTAAAGCAAAAAGTCACAATGCAAATTATATTTAAAATTCCAACTGGTTACAAGGCTTATGCATGCATATTATTACTTTGGAAAAGAATTTTGATTAAAATACATATCCATGGTGGTTGTAAAAACATAGCTTAATACTTTTTATAAAGCCAGTAGCATAAACATTTTTGATAGATGTTAAGAACTCTAATAACCAAAATGAGATGCTATACTCTATTTCCATACTCAGAAATCAGAGCTTTCTTGAACTCTCCCAAGTGCCAGTCCGTATCAACAGGTCTTAAATTTTCATAGTATTCGGTAAAAGGTAAAGGCACTCAGCTAAAAGGTGGCATCTGGATACATATTATTTAATCTGCTTCCTGATATGAGATACTACCTAGTTTCCAGTACTAGTCTAGTTCCAAAGCCCCTCCTGCATCCTCTATAGGGATTTTCAGCCAGATGACCCTATTTTCACTGGGAAAATGCAGGCAAAGTACAGAGGCAGAAGAGGGGAAAGCATTCCAACACAGGAGAGTACCCTGTGACTACTGTAAGATAAGATAAATTCATCTGTAGATGATTTCAAAAAAGAAATTCAGAGATGATATAACATTATTTATAGCAACAACAGCTCTGGTTTACTGTTCTTTAGGCACTATTTTAAGTGCTTTATATTTGCTTTTATGTATCCCCAAATTTTTAAGTACTTTTTTCTATTTTTCTATGGTTTGAAATTCTTTTCAGAAAATAGTACATAAACAAATTTGACTAACTGCCCTGAAAGAATTGTAGCAAAAAAGAAAGTTCCATTTTCACATCAAGGAGCACTTGAGGTTTGTTTATGCTCTCGGTAAGAGTAATTTTTTCTTTGGGGGACTACTGATATTGGTTGAGTGTGACTATGGTAGTTGAGAGTTAAATCTGAGGTTAGGAACATAGACTTAAGTTGGATTCATAGATATAGACTATACATATAGGGATTAGTAATCTCTTCCTACATGAACTACTAAACACTTAGAGCTAACTAATAATTCTAAAAGCTGTCAGTTTTTAAAATATGTAAATATTCCTCACTAATTTATCATCAGAATTAACAACTACACAGATAATACCAACTACTAGGCATTCTAAACATTAACACTTGATAATATAAATTTTGGGAAGCATTTATCAAAAAAAAAAATCTCATCATGTTCGAACTTAGAAGAAAAAGATATATTTATTCATCTCTATTTCTGAGGACAGCCTAAGATGGGTTTTGTAGATCACTCAAATCAAATCACTAAGGTAGGACGGTGATAAGAATTACCTATATGTCCGAAACCAACCAAGTTTAAAAAAAAAAAAGAAAAAAAGGAGGGCTATACGTTTTTCTTTCTAACATTTTCTACAATTTATTCGTAGAAACTAGAAAAATACACAGGAACTTAAGATCCACAAGGAAACAAGTTCTTAGGCTGATGGTGCTATAACTAGACTTCTTAAGACAAATGAGTGAAAACTATCAACAGAGGGACTGGAACTGCCCACTCAAGTATGTGGCTTTTTTTTTTTTTTTCTTAAGTTTATTTATTTTGAGAAAGAGAGAGAGAGAGAGGAAACAGTGTGAATGAGTGCAAGTGGGGGAAGGGCAGAGAGAGGGAGAGAGAATCCTGAGCAGGTTCTGTGCTATCAGTGGGGCTAGATCTGACGACCTGATCAAGACCTGAGCTAAAACCAAGAGCTTAACCAACTGAGCTACCCGGGTGCCCCCTCAAGCATATAGTTTCATTTCAAAAACATATATGCATATCTTACATTCTCTTCCACTATATTTGTTTTCATTTTAAAAGATTTAAATAACTAATTTGGAAGTAGAGATCCTTTATTCTATAATTTTCAATATTGTGAATATACCACTTCAAACCTACAAGGGTACAAGCACTCTATTTAAGAAACTCAGCCTTAAATCAATTTAATTGCAAGGAAGGTAGATATTTATAAGCAAATTAATAAAGATGAGTCTCACTACCATCTCATGGCAAAGAGGTAGATGTGACACAGTTATAAAACCAAGAAATAAACTTTCCTTTTCACTTGTACTTGTTAGTTCATTTACATACCATTGGCACATAATGAATATAGTATTTTTCCTGAGTAAAGATATCCAATTGTCTTAAAAGTAATAATAAATGGGGGTGCCAGGGTGGCTCAGTCGATTGGGCATCCGACTTCAGCTCAGGTCTTGGTCGTACAGCTTGTGCGTTTGAGCCCCGCGTCGGGCTCTGTGCTGACAGCTCAGAGCCCGAAGCCTGCTTCAGATTCTGTGTCTCCCTCTCTCTCTGCCCCTCCCCTGCTCACACTCTGTCTCTCTTTCTCTCTCTCAAAAATAAAAAAAAAAACGTTAAAAAAAAATTAAAATTAAAGAAAAGTAATAACAAATGAACTTACCAATGTTTTCTTCAGACAGTCTTAAAATCTCCTGGAACTGAGGTTTGACCTAAGCGACCGAAAGAAAAGATCCAAAAAGTTTCAGTCCAATGGATCAATTAAAGATTAAATAAATAAAATGTTTACTATGGCTACTACTACTACATTCATTGATTCATCTGATTAATTGATTTATTTACTTATTTTTTTATTTTGCTTTATGGACGATTTAAGTGATCAGAAATATAACAATTCTTCTTTTTTTTTTTTTTTAAGTTTATTTATTCTGAGAGTGCGAATGCACGTGTGAGCTGTCAGGATGGAGCCCGATGTGGGGCTCGATCTCCTGAATTGTGAGACTATGACCTGGGCCGAAATCAAGAATTGGACACTAAATTGACTGAACCCCCGATGTGCCCCAGAGATATAACAATTCGTAAGAGGCTTAGAATAAAAGAAGAGTCAAGTTACTACAAGCAACACCTTTAGAGAAAAAATGTTTTCAACGTTTTTTATTTTTATTTTTGGGACAGAGAGAGACAGAGCATGAACGGGGGAGGGGCAGAGAGAGAGGGAGACACAGAATCGGAAACAGGCTCCAGGCTCCGAGCCATCAGCCCAGAGCCTGACGCGGGGCTCGAACTCACGGACCGCGAGATCGTGACCTGGCTGAAGTCGGACGCTTAACCGACTGCGCCACCCAGGCGCCCCAAGAAAAAATGTTTTCAAAATCAATTCAAGTCAGTAGGTATTTTCTGAAAGGTTTTTGCTTTCCTTCACTAAATTAAAATAATTTCCAAGATGACTTTAAGGGCTTGAAATTACTACATCTTAAAACCTCATGACAGAAAGATTATTTAGGTAAATATTATTATATGATTAGAATTATTTTTTAAAACTTTGCTGTATTTAAAAGGAATGCAGAGCAAATTCCATTCATTTAGGGTATTCAATAAGTAACATATTCATCATGTAATATCCATCTGCTTAAATTTTAACTTCCTTAAAACTGAAATTTAAGCATCAAATATAGAATTTACCTACAATTTTTTAAGCTAGTAAATGCTAATTTCAATTTCTTATTATTAACATTATCACAGATTTCAGGTTTCAGGGCACTGAAGTCAACCAACCACTTACTGCTAAGTACTTAAATGAACTCCTACTTACTTTTTTTTTTTTAATAATAGCTACTTCTTTTGGAGATGTCAGACAATTTTTGCCAATGTTGATAATTATAACATCAAATTCTATTTAATAATTAGATGTTAGCAAAAATGTAAAATGATCTTGTTTCTTCTACAGTAGCATCAAGGTCTAACTTCTTGCCCTCTTAGCGGCAGGTCAGGCATAACAAACAACTTAAACGGAGGTGAAGCCCACTGTTAGAAGATTAATCTACAGCACCATACTTATGGAACAAAAAGACACTAAAGTAATTTATTCATTTCATGCATGCCAAGGCTAAGCCCAGATAACTTAATTATTATAGGTCACAAACATAATAGTATTTATTATAACTCACTTTCTGAATTTTGTGCAGTCTGCTATACCAAACTATTTTGCTTTAAATGTTTAAATACCCACAGAGTAAAGTAATAGTTAACAGTAAAGAGCTCCACAAAATTCTTACCTTTTAAACGTCTTGATTAACATTTGATTGTAACAACTGTATCTTTTTATGTTTTTCTTAGCTCTCTAAAGAACTGCCCCAACAATACGCTAGCAAGACAAATGGATTAAAGATGAAACTGGGATCTAAGGACATTCCAACTGTAGTATCTAAACCTGTAAAGTAACCTGGATATGCAGATGTGACAAATACTAGTTTTGGCAGCGACTGAAATACGCAGCATGAATCTCAAGTGTCCACACTATTCTAAGAGCTGGTCTTGCAGCAAGGCTTCTATAGAAGCTACGTTGGTTCCACAGTCGCCTGAGGTTTTGACCAAAGTGTGCTGAGCAAACAGCTGCTCCCCGAATGTGTGGTGGATGGAAAGGCAGGAGAAGCGCATCAGAGAATCAGTGAAGGCCTCTGATACGGCCTCTGCTGGAAAGATACCCAGTGTGTAGATGTTACATCCAAATCTGGATATCAACCAAGTTTAGGCTAAATCATCGAAACGTGAATAAAGATAAGAAGGTTATTCACTAGAATTTTCTGTTACTATCATAGTTTTCTAAGATATTAAAAGGTAAAGGAAGAGCTCATGCTTTGGTTTACTCTGTCACAGCGTTAATTAACACATTACATTTCTGTATCTCTTGCAATAAGAAAATATGGAACACAAGTTTTTACCTTAGTGTTTGTAAAAATTTTGCCAAATGTCCGGCAAAGGCGCCAGAAAAATCTGGAGAATTCATGGACACAGGCAGTTGAAGTAACATTAATTTTGCCAACTATTTCTATAAGTTGTGGCAACCTGAATGTGAAAGGAAAGAAAAATAGGCAGGGGATACATATAAATTACTGTTTCCTTGCCAATGTCTGAAACAATGCAAATCTAACAACCTCCTGCTTTGCTTTTCATAGCCAGTAAAACCGCAAATCAAAGGAGCGGTTTGAGATACCCTGAAAAGGTTTTCAGTTTATATTCTACTCTATAAACTTCTTAAATTTTAACTGCTTGCCATAAAACACATGGAACCTTAACGGTAGAGTTTTGCCTATGGAGTTAATGAGACACAGATCACTGGATTTGATGCTTCACATAAGTGCTTGGCTAACAAGGCATCCACCGTAGCTTCAAAAATGACAATCTGGATGTGGTTTAAAATACATCGCCACGATTAGACAACAACAAGGCAGCAGCCAGGTCCTTTTGACATAGTCTGGCAGCACCATCCTTATAGATAAATACCTACATAGCCAATGGTATAAATCTCCTCTCCTAAAGAAGTTTACCATAGATAATGCCAAGTTATGTTTTTGTTTTGTTTTTATATTTTGTTATATTTTGTCCCTCAGTGCCAAAACTAAGCATAGGGAGCTATCTTCCATCAACTGATGGAGGCGTACCAAATGAATATGAAGGCAGTAACTTACAATTGATTGACAACCCACAGTAAAGTCTCCCAGCCTGTTGTACCCTCGTGTTCCAGCTGGTAATCATAAAGTTGTAAGAGCACTGCCAATTGCTCACGACTTCCAATTATAGTAGACACATCTTGAAGAGGCGACATAGGCCGAGGGAACCTAGTCACTATAAATAATAGAAGCAAAATAAATCATGTGAAAAGTGGCAGTGTGTGAAGCTAACTATTCTGTGAAAAGGAAAATAAGATTCTGTCTCCCGATATTTAATTGCTTATTATAAACTTTAAATAGAAAACTGAACTATGTTAATCATATAATTTTTTTAAAAAGTGAAACAAATTCCTGTCACATGTGAACAAATTTAACACGTCTCAAAAATTAAGATTTTAGGAGACTAAATAGTTATAGTAAACGAACACTGTAATGAAATAGTTTGCTAATAAAGAGTAAAATTGCATTTAGGTTAAGTTAAAATTGGCCCAAAGATAAGATGTTAGCTGAAACATGGATTTGAATTTGGTTTAAAAAAAATAGAAATACTTATAATTCCACCAGACTACTTATGACAATGAAATAGAGAACACTTCTTGATGGCTATTAAATGGTAATGCATGCCAACAGCTCATTAACTGTTAGAAACTCCTAACTGCCCAACAACTCTTGCATAGAGGCTAATATCCTAAAACATGCAAAAATACAGAATTTTCTCAAAATATATTAATGGCTTCATAATTATTATTAAACTTAAGAAAACATGAAATGCACATAATTTTAAAAATGTTCAAAGACAAAATTAAGATGTTACCGTCTTTTTATGCTGCCCAAGACTTTTAACAGTATATTAAAGACAGAGGTCATCCCTTGCTAGCTGAACTCTCCTATTTGCTATCATAATATACCAACCAACAAATAAATGAGTGTGGGTAACATGGTACCTCTCACTATCTGAGGTTTCTGCTTGAATTCTCACTGTATCTCAGTCCAGGAATAAACAGATTTGGACTGCGAGGGATATGTGTACTTCCTAGGGAATATATCATGTCAAAGCATATCTGATATAATTTCAAACACGGTTATATAACACCTGTCACAATCTGCTGCACTATGATAGAGTGAATGTCATTCCTTCATAAATACTAATAAACAACTGAAAAATAATAGAACAGTTTAAAGCAAAATAGATATGTCAAGATTAACTACAGGGGAAAGTGAGGTCTAAAGACTTAAAGGTAGGTCCAAGAGAAGCAAAATAATGTCAAAAAATAAGCAGTTATTTGGATAACTCAATTATTACAGGTAAGTAAACAGAATGGCTCAGGAGTCTCAAAACATTGTTCTATTTAACAGGATTTTTAACAATATAGAACTATAGAAAGGTCCCCAGAATGTCATTTTAATAGGATAGCAAAATACCAGCATTTTATTGTCAACAAAACAGTCACAATTATCCAGCAAAGTAACAGCCATTACGACTCTTTAATGTATTTCCCTCTCACTAGAATGTAAGCCCTCTGAAGGCAGAAAGTTGTGTCTATTTTATTCACGAATGTATCTCAAGTGTTTAAAATAGTGCCTGACATAAGTATTAGTTACCGCTGTAAATAAATTGGTAGTAAAACTATTTGTGTTTCTATTATATAAGAGAAAATAAATCTTCACTTCTCATAAATTCTATCCCAAATATATGGATGTATATATAGATAGACATATAGACATGGATATACAGACCCTACATAAGAATACAATATTTTCTCATTTAAAATAAATGATTTATAACCAAGAAGTGGGCATAATAATATTAACATTTATGGCTGCTGTTAAAAGTCAGAGAGTCATATTCAGTCTAAAAGAATTAAAAAGGAAAGGTTATTTTTGGTATGATGAAGACATAATCACAAGAAAGGTCAAATAAACCCTGGAAGAAATATATTCAGGATGGTAAAGCAGTTGTTTTGACAATTTTCATCTAGTCCCTAGCACATGCTTGGCATCAACACTCAAGAGTTATTTTTATACATGAATGAAGGCAAACATTATAGGTTGATCTATGTACCCTCCTAGAAACTCCTACATTGAGGTCCCAATCCCCAGAACCTCAGAATGTGACCTTATTTGGAAACAGTGTCATTGCAGATGTAATTGGATAAGATGAGGTCATACTAGAGTAGGGTGGGCCTCTAGTCTAATATTACCCGTCTTATAAAAAGGGGAAATTTGGACATACAGACACACAAAGAGGGAGAACGGAATATGAAAATGAAGGCAGAGATTGGGGTGATGCATCTACATGCCAAGGAATGACAGAAATTGCTAGCAAGCCACCAGAGACGAGGAGGGAGGCATGGGACAGCGTTTTCCTCAGAGCCGTCAGAAGGAACCAAACCTGCTGACAGCGTGATCTGAAACCCTGCGCTTTCTAGAACTGTGGGACAATAGATTTCAGTTTGTGGTATTTTGGTATGGCAGCCCTAGCACACCAATATGGCAAGACAGAAAGAGAAAGAGTGGGAATTAGACAGGAAAGCCCCTAGGCAGACAAAGAACCTTAACATATGCAGGGGTGGAACCTGAAGCAGTCAGCTGTGAATGCTTTACGAAGACTTTGCTTAAAAGCCTGAATTTTCCTTCTCCTCAGTAATATTTTAAAATATTAAATTAACTCAACCCATCTACTCTCAACTTTTCCAGTAAAACAGACATTCAAACATTTGTGCTGTGCTTCGTGTATCCCAAAGATTATAGGTAAACCGCTCCCAGTTTCCTTTACACGAAAACTGCCAACTGTCAAAACATTAAGTATCTACTGATGTTCTCCATGTTAGAATTCTTCTGTCTATCAGAAGTCGGCAAGAGACGTGGGCAATGTCACAAATCTGAAAACTCTGCAAAGGGATCTCATACAGAGTAACAGCGGCTCTACAGCCATTTATCCTGGGGGTTGGGTGCAGTGGGGTTACTAAGTGCCGTGGGTCAGGGGTCACTTACTGGTTAGGTGGACATCGAGACAAGAGAATACTGGCCTTTGCTATCAATTTCACCTATTTCTGAAAATAAGTCATATTCCTTCTTTGGAGAAAAACATTCTGTTGCATATGCTTATATTCCTGTCAAGGACGTAGAAGAAAGTAATTACATTTACCTTCCCCTATTGAAAGTAAGATGAAACAGGTCGGGGAGAGAAAGTGGAAAGAGAGTGGAAATGACAAGCTTCATAAACTGGCACTAGTAACTTTAGGTGAATCTTTTCATTAATCCAACTCTATGAATGAAAGAAAATTTATTTCAGCCACTGGGGGAAAAAAAAAGTGGTAAAATGACTATAGATTAGGAATGGAAAGAAAACACAAATATTAGAAAATAATACCATGAGGCTTATCCATAAGCGATGAAGCTGCAGTTGACCCTAGCTGTCATACACTCCATGAGCACAAAATTCCACACATATATTTTAGTAATTATGCTTTCATATAAAGTGATTTTTAGAAGTTTAACCAAAAGCAATTCCTTGGGAAGCTAAGCTGCTAATGTCCTACATCTTCCTTCCACAAGTTCAGTTCAGTACCTTCTATCTGTGGCACTTCACCATGAAGCTTGGCTTTGCTGGAGAAAGGCGCATTCTGCAGCACTAACGCAAAGAGAGAGGGGATCAAGGACTGCAAAGCGGAAAGATACATGTGGAGCTTATGTTCATCCAGCCCGTGCTCTCCTTCCTGAAACATAAGGAGGGGGAAGCTAGTTTTAGTCTGCTGAAATTAAGTATTTATAATGCTCTTCCTTTCTGTGGCCATTAATTAAAAAATTAAGAATCTGTATGTTAGACTCATAGCACAACACCTAATGGAGATATCCATGAATCTTTTCTTAATTTCTCTAAGTACAGGAAAATGTGAGGAAGCACTGAGGCACTATAATAAGCAATATAATCTTTTCTATGGAAAACTTCAGGGTGAACATCGGTCATTACCATTTGTATGAAACTTCTTTTATAGGCTTTCTTTTTTTTCCCCCAATATTTATTTATTTTTGAGACAGAGAGAGAGCACAAGCGGCAGAGGGGCAGGGAGAGAGGGAGACACAGAATCTGAATCAGGCTCCAGGCTCTGAGCTGTCAGCGCAGAGCCTGACACGGGGCTCGAACTCACAGACCCAGAGATCATGACCTGAGCCGAAGTCGGACGCTTAACCCACTGAGCCACCCAGGTGCCCCCAGGCTTTTCTTCTTTCAAGAGGGTCTCATTCTTTGAAATTTTGTAAGTCAGGATAAAGAAATTAAAGTGAGTTACAGGAATCACTTTAACTGTTCAACTGTTGAACCAGCAACAGCCTTGGCTATTTTCCTTCTCCTACATCCGATCTCCTTTTACAGATTTGGTGGCATCTGTATGTGCCAGCACTGAAAGGACTTTAAAATACTTCAATGCATAGATGAAAGGTAGGAGAAAAAAAATTCAAAAGGAAACAAAAGAGGTAACAGAAAGAAAAAAAGAGTAAAAGGATTAGTATGCTACACAGAAACCAAATGTTAAAGTGAAAAATAGAATCATTACAGATAAAAGTGTTTACTAATAAATACATTATATTATATTACTAATATTATAAAAGCTATGTCAGAGATACCAGATATATGAGTTACACACTATCAAGTTCTAAATTAATCTCTTCATGGAAGAATTACTAGCTACGCTGAATACTTCAGGTACATCTAATAGCAAAATAGAATTAACCATGTTATGAAATGGAACTTAAGAAAAACAAGGTGTGGATAAATCTCAGGTAGAAAGAATACAAACATTTAAACAATACTTTAAAAATTTCCCAGGTTTCATAAAAATGAGTATTTTCCAGTCTAGTTGTTTGTTTACAGTTTTTCTTAAATACCCAACTTGAAATTTATAGAAAAAAAAGCCCAATTTTTAAATTAAATAAATACATATAAGACTGTCTACAGAGTAGTTACTATGCAAGAGCCTTAAAGATTCTTTAAAATTTGGGGGTAGAACGGGTAAGAGTTAGGTGTCAGTGACCAATATCAGATCCTGGTTCCAACATCTGACAGCTGTAAGACCTTGGGCAAGCTACCAAAATGCTCAGTTTCCACACCGAAACCAAAATATAATTCAAAGGGTTGTAAGAATGACATAATATATGTTATTTATACAGTATCTCCCTTAATGCACATAAGAGGCATTAAAGAAATGTTAGTTTTTCTTCTAGACTCTAAGAGGGACTTTTAGTACAAAAATTAGATCAGGAAGTTACTATCTTTCTTTTAACTCTTCTTCATTTCTTTTACTTGGGGAAAACAGAAAACATTCATTTTAAGAAGTGAGAAAATGAACTACTGCAGTGAAATAAACACAAGTAAAGCATTTTGACATCGTGTAAGTAAGAAAGCTTTTAGAGACTAATATTTGAGTTATCTGCAGGCCAGGAACTGGAGCTGATATTTTACCCAAAATCTTTAAACCTTTGGAAGATACCAGGAAGAGCTAGCTTTCTGCATAATGTACAAATGAGTTCCACAAAGGTGCCTCTTCAGCGTATAAACCCAGATCATGACCTTCCTTGTTGAGCTTTAGCAAAGCAGAACTTCCTCAAACCTCTCTTGGCTCCAGACCAATAAAATCTTTACCTGGCAAATAATTAGAATGTTCAGCTCGGTGGTACTTTCTGTCTTTGCTCCCCAGCGTTCTCTCAAGAGGGCTTAGAACACACTCTTAAATTTCTATAAACTGTATAAATAAAGAAAGCATTTACCCTGAGAAGTTTTTCTATCTTGTTCAGCAATGTAGGTATAAGATGAGACTGTAAATTTCCAAGTTCTGTAGTCCAGGCAGCATAGGCCGGTAAAAATACTTGATGTGTTGCACTAACTACTCTTTCTGAGGGATCACCCAAGGCTGAGAGCAGCAATTCAAAACCCTGCCAAAATGAAACAGGTAAAATTTAGATTTTTCAAAGAATAAATTAAAAAAAAAAAACACCTTAATAAAAAGCAATGAAGTATATACACTGTAGTACATTTAGAGAACACTTTAAGCAAGAAAGAAAGCCATCCATAACCCTATCCTTCCCATTTTCTTTAAAGAGAATGTCATGTATCCACTGAAGTGGAAACCAAACAGAAATGGTGGTAAACATGCCACGCTTTTTGCCAATTTCTTGCCACAAAACCATGGGAGATACTATCAATGAATCATAGCGTTCTTTCTTTTGAATCGAAGTAAAACCAGGTGGCTAACTGCAATGGGTGAACACTGGCATGCCTAGCAGCTAGCTCTACTATAAATTATTGGGTAGCTGAATCAGAGATTTGGAATATTAAATTGTTTGGAATTTTATAATGAAGTAAATGGGGTTCATTGTGAAAAACATACCTGTTGGTATTTGTCTGGATCATCAATGTATCCCATAATGATGCCAAGGCTTTTGATCACAGCTTCTCTTACTAAATCTGCCTTATCTTCCATTAACATTTGTTGCAACATTGAGAGAACCAAGGAGCTACGGATTTCTTTCTGAAAGTAAACGAACACATGTTTTTACTATTTATTTTATACTAGGCAGAAAAGTATAGAAAATAATACAACCAGACACCCACACATTCAAAAATCCAGATGAAATATACATTAATTTTTGCTAACTTTCCTTTAAGTCTTCATTTTCCAAAGACATAAAACATTACAGATACAGCTTAAGTTTCACCCTCCTCCACCCTTCCTCTCTAAAGATAACATCTACCCTGAATTTGGTATCAATTGTCTCCCAATACATACTGCAACTCTTTCAAACCCTACAGCTCAAACCCTACAGCACATAGTAACATAGCAGCAAGCACTTCTGGAAAATTGACAAAGTCAGCCCTCTGCTATAAACCAACAATGAGTCTTCTACGCTCCCTGTTTACCTCAGAGAAGAGCTCTCAGAGTTATAAGAACAGGAGGGTTACAAACACTGCTCTGGTTAATCAAAACATTTGCTGGGGTAGAAGTGTTGCAAACATTATAAAATCCTGGTGTTCCTATTTTTTTGAAGAACTGAGAAAAACACTTCAAACAGGATGATACAATATGGGAGTAAACTTAGACTTCAAAGGGAACTGCGCTGCTATTCTCAGATGCAATTATTTAATATAATGGCAACCACTGTTGTGTCTTAATTTCACACAGTTCTTTTTTGTTAAAGAATGTTTCAGCCTAATTAATGGCTGAAAGTAAAATAAAGAGCTATTGCTATGCAAATTCTTCCCCTTTCTTCCCTTCTTTGCACCATTGTAATTTGATCAATTTATAAAATTCTTCAAACCCAAACTTGTTTACATATAATGGTTAGAATAAAATAAGGATAGAAGATGACCACTTTCATAAATTCACAGTGTGATTTTAGTATTCAGGGCAAGATCTGCAGTCATTTTTTTCTTTTTAAGTTTTTTAATGTTTATTTCTGAGAGAGAGACGAGACAGAGTATGAGCAGGGAAGGGGCAGAGACAGATGGAGACACAAAATTCGAAGCAGGCTCCAGGCTCTGAGCTGTCAGCACAGAGCCCGACGCGGGGCTCGAACTCATGAACCGTGAGATCATAACCTGAGCCGAAGTCAGATGCCCAACCGACTGAGCCACCCAGGTGCCCCTGCAGTCATTTTTAAAGGACCTAGTTTTTAGGGGCTCCTGGGTGGCTCACTCGGTTGAGCGTCCGACTTCAGCTCAGGTCATGATCTCACAGCTCGTGAGTTTGAGCCCTGCGTCGGGCTCTGTGCTGACAGCTCGGAACCGGGAGCCTGTTTTGGATTCTGTGTCTCCCTCTCTCTCTGCCCCTAACCCACTCACATTTTGTCTCTGTCTCTCTCAAAAATAAATAAACATTAAAAAATTTTTTTTAATGACCTACTTTTTGTTTTGACTTCTTAGAAACAAAAATATATATAATTTTAGCACATTTTGGGCACATTTAGGTTGGTGAATATGTCTTTTAGTACAGCCCTGTTTACTTATCCTTTATGACAAAAACTGCCCCAAAACTGCCTGGAAGATCTTCAAATGGCTTCTTGGTTGGTATCAGCATGGGCAACAGGACAGAAGTTAAGTAAACTTCAGCCGGGTATTTGCTTCACATTGATCTGGACTGAGGTCAGCTGTGGCAGTTAGATTCAGTATGCCACAGGGAACCCACAGGACAAATCAGGAGGCATTACTCCATGTAAGCCATGACCACGCGTATTTTACTGTGATCAACTGCAGCGAGGTATAAGGCAAGTGAGATCCATGGAGGAAACAGTAAGTCTATTATTAATACTGCTTAACATTCTGGTATCAGGGGCAGCGCAGAACAGCTTTTTTAGCCCCTTTGTGTTTGTGATGTTCTTCATCTGTCTTGGAACAGTAAATAAAAGCATGTGCAAACCTACTCATGTAATCTGTCTATATGATTTATCACAACAACAAGATACTGGTTTTCTCCTATAATATAGGAGAGTATTAAAAAAGATTTCACCATACCCCGATCCTGGTAAAGGTATGGTAAAATAGGAACTCCAATGTACTGATGACGGGAGTATAAATATGTGCTATCTTGGTTCAGGGCAATTTAACACTGTCAAAAATGCAAATGCTGAAAGAGGCAAAATGTGGCGGTATTAACAGTATGAAAAATTAAAAAAAATACATAGATACCTACACAAGAACCTCTCAATAGTGTTCACTGTCAGGGATTAAGAACATTGTATATAGTATGATTATTTTTGGGTGAGAAAAATTCAAATATAAAAATGCAAACTGTTACACGCTTAGATTTTTATTTTCTGTAAGAATTGATTAAAAACGATCAACGGTGGGGGCGCCTAAGTGGTTCAGACAGTTCAGTGGCCAACTTTTGATTTCAGCTCAGGTTATGATGCCAGGGTCATGGGATGAGCACGGAGCCTACTTAAGATTCTCTCTGCCTGTCCCTCTGCCTCTCTTAAAAGGAAAAAAAGTTTTTAAGAAAAACTGACAGTTCTTACAGGAAGGTGAGGTGCCAATGCTCCACAGGATTCTGCTACAAGTAGACGTCTTTCCGGGTATTTGTGGTTAATCTAGAGTAAAAAATAAATAAATCAAACATGAACAACAGAACCTCCTTTCTTCCAACAGAGAATTACTTTTCACAATAAATCCTGTTAAGAATGCAATAAAGCTTCTTTTTTTTCCACTTCTGGGGATCCCTGTGTGGCTATCACTGGATCAGGAATAAGGGATTCAGAGAGAGCCTAAAAAATGAGGTCACAAGGGTTATCTGTTAAAGAAAAAAGGATAAAGCAAAGATGAAAATGCGGCAAGGTGTCTAGAGATTGTGGGCTTGCCTACAGCTAGGCTTTCCTTAGGATGTCAGGGGCAATTTTCTCCAGCCCTAGAAACATTAGTTTATATTTAAATTTGAAAAATCCACCTTCTGAATATGACAGACATGGCTTATTAATAGGTGCCAGGAATAACTCATCAGTTCTCTTTTTCAACTAAGGGATTCGGAAGTCAGTCAATCAATGATTTAACCAGAACCCTTGACTAGTGATATGATTTTGTTTTTAAAGTAAGCAGACTTCAATCCACTCCTGTTTGTATATGTAAGATGATGGGGCTTTGCTGTGATGACTACACTGAACCATAACAAAAATAACAGAAAAATGACACATACTGGGTTTTGTTCCCATATGTCTTCTTCATAGAATATAAATCTTTCCTTGACTGGAAAAGAAGTATATCTGTTCTCATATTCCCATATGAAAAGGTGACATAATTCATTAATGTATTGGATGCCTAAAATTAAGAAAAGAAATTACATAGCAATCTACTGGGCAACAGATTGGAGGTAGTCGGCTAGATAGATCCCCGATATCCATGTTTATTCAGGTTATAGAAGAGGTGGTGGTAAAGATGTTTATAACTAATATCTGTAAATCAAATTTAATCTAGAAATAGTAATCCTGAAAGCAGAATGGTTTGGATGTCAAAGTACGCTGTACATAAACTTTCATTTTGCTTTTCTTTAGTCTAGCTCAGTGAGCCTTAAAATTAAATGTACATACAAAAATCAATTGTATTTCTTTGTATTGCAACCAATATTAAATTAAACTAAGAAAATTCTGTTTGCAATAGTTTCAGAAAGAATAAAATATTTAGGAATCAGTTGAACCGAAAAGTATAAAAATTATACTCTGAAAACCACAAAACATCACTGAAAGAAAATTTAAAGGAACTAAATAGATGGAAAGACATCCTAAATTCATGGTTTGGAAGGCTCACATTGTTAAGATGGCAATATTCTCCATACTGATCTACAGAGTCCTCATGAAAATTCCAGACGGCTTCTGGCAGAAACTAACAAATTCATCCTAAAATTCACATGGAAATTCAAGGGACCCAGAATAGCCAAAATAATCTTGGAAGTATGGGAACTAATAAGTTCAAAGGGTTGGAGTTTCTTTTTGGGGTGATAAAACTGTTCTAAAATCGATCGTAGCGATGGTTGCACAAGTCTGTGGGCACACTAAACACCACTGAAGTGTGCACTTTAAATGGGTGTAAGGTATCAGAGTATCTCAATAAAGCTCAACAGGAAGAAAAGGAAATAGAAAAAACTGTTAAATACTATATGTATATATAAATAATGGTACAGAATTGTAAATGCAAAGTTGTATATGTTGTTTCTAAGTTAATGTGACTTTCAATGATTACAGCCTCATCCTAAATTAGCATGCACTATAACCTACAGGGGACATAAAGGACTGTCACAGACAGCAGGACTATATATAATGTTCATTTTACATATTTAATTTAGATCAAACTCTAATAAATTTTAAAGAAGAAAATGAATACTCAAAGAAATTAGGAATAGAATTCTAAAAGAGCATACACTTTACTGATATTCCAGAGACCAGTATTTTTAAAGCATAAGTGACTATGTTATTATAAATAAGGCCATGAAATTTGCCTTTATAAGAAATTCACCTTTTTTAAGGTGGATAAATAACCCGCTTAATGACTAAACATCAAGTCTAGAAAGTCAACGATCCTGAGTTCTACATAGGACTGGAATATTAAAATTCAATATAACCAAAAGTACTGTTAGTAGATAGTGAGTTGGATTATAAATACAAAAACTTCCCACATCAACAGTTTACATTTCATCTTCTGTATAGATCTGCAATATATACAAGTATATAATACATATATTACTTCTATTACCTACACACATGCACACACACACGCACACCCACACCCACACCCACACCCACACACACCCAGCCTTCTTGCTCTCTCTTGAATTCACTGAGCACGAACCTGAGGGCTTTTGCATGTGCAGTAACTCACTGCATTCAGATCCTTGCCTAAACATCACTTTCTCAGGGATTCCTGCTCTGACCTCTTTCTAAAATAGCATTCTCCATCATTCTCTAACCCTTATCCTGCTTTATTTTTCTTCACAGTTTATAGTAATACAAGACACATCATTTATTTGTTTATTCTTATCTCCCCATGAAAAGGTCTCTGTCTTTTGTTTACCACTGTACCTGTCACTGGAACTAGTTCCTTAAGTATCTGTTGGAAGAATGAATAAAAGCAAGGCATCCCAGAGCGCTCTTAAGTGCTATGAAATCACTGTGCTGGACTACAGAAAAAGCAGCATAATTTAGATCCCACATAATTCCACTAATTCCTAGTGGCATTTAAAAAGGAAAATGTGAACATTATAACAAACTAGAGCATAACAGCTAGGAGAAAACGCCATACAGTTATTTACCTGTTCCCAGCACTGCGGTAAAAGTTCAGCTTCTACACGTGTTGGTCCAACATGGCGTGCAAACGCCACACAACCTGTCAGTATCATTTGCCTGAAAAATAATACAAATGAATAAAGACTTATACTTACATTAGAAAGCACAGCTAGGACTAAGGGTTCAAAAGAGTCAGCTCTGGTAGCTCAGTCAGTTAAGCACCCACACTCTTGATTTCGGCTCGGGTCATTATCTCATGGTTTGTGGGTTCGAGCCATGTGTTGGGCTCTGTGCTGACAGTGCGGAGCCTGCTTGGAATTCTCTCTCTCCCTCTCCCCTGCTGGCTCGCTCTCTTTCTCTCTTAAAAGTAAATAAACAATGGGGCGCCTGGGTGGCTCAGTCAGTTAAGTGTCCAACTCTTTGTTTTGGCTCAGGTCATGGTCTCATGGTTTCATGAGTTCAAGCCCCACAATGGGCTCTGCACTGGCAGCATGGAGTCTGCTTGGGATTCTCTCTCTCTCCCTCTCTCTGCCCCTCCCCCACTTATGTTGTCTCGGTCTCAAAATAAACTTAAAATAAATAAATAAACAAATATTTAAAAAAAAAAAAGCCAGCTCTGTAATTCACACCACACACAGTACTTTTGTACAATCAAATTAGACTTTTCTTACAATGGACTAGGTTGCCGCCAAGAGGATGAGTTCCTTAAGACTCGTTCTTCCAACAGTGGTATCACCATTTGTGAGATGTTGTGAAGTTATCCTCTATTGGTGTGAAGTTGAATCTCATAACCTTCTAAATGAACTTCCCATCCATGCATTCTAAGATAGTATGTCTAATGCTTCAGCATCTAAGAACTTCAGTTTCTAGCCACTAAAACAATCAGCGATTATTCCCCCCAGTATTTATTTCTTTTTTTTTAAATTTTTAGTGTTTATTTTTGAGAGAGAGGGACAGAGTTCAAGCGGGGAAGAGGCAGAGAGAGAAGGAGACACAGAATCCGAAGCAGGCTCCAGGCTCTGAGCCTTCAGCACAGACCCCGATGCGGGGCTCGAACCCACAAACTGTGAGATCATGACCTGAGCTGATGTCAGATGCTCAGCCGACTGAGCCACCCAAGTGCTCCTATTCCCCCAGTATTTCTATAATTCAAAACTAGGGTATCATATTAGTAAAATGAGATTTCTTTTTTTTTTTAATTTTTTATTAAGTTTGTTTATTTATTTTGAGAGAGAGAGAGCACAAGCAGGGGAGGGACAGAGAGAGGGAGAGATAGAATCCCAAGCAGACTCTGCACCATCAGCACAGAGCCTGATGTGGGGCTCAAACTCACTAACTGTGAGATCATGACCTGGGCCAAGATCAAGAGTCAGATACTCAACCGACTGTGACACCCAGGTACCCCCAGTAAAACGCTATTTCTTACATTTTTAAAAGTTAATTTAGTTATTTTGACAGAGAGAAGGCATGTGTGAGTGGGGGAGGGGCAGAGAGAGAGGGAGAGACAATCCCAAGCAGGCTCTGGGCTGTCAGCGTGCAGCCCAAAATGGGGCGTGATCTCACAAACCAAGAGATCATGACGTGAGCCGAAATCAAGAGTCAGACGCTTAACCAGTTGAGTCCCCATAAGCTGATATTTGCACCAGTAAAATGGTATTTCTAACATCAGAATTTTATACCCAAGGTAACTGCAGTAGGCAGCTTCTGACATGGTTCCCAATGATGTCCACCTCCCAATATTCATGCTGTTGTAGACTGGACCTAATGACCTGCTTCCAGTGAACAGAATAATGGCTGAAGTGATGGGATGTCTTTTCTGAGATTAGGTTACAAAAGTCTGTGATATCCAGCATTGGACCCTTTCTACTGCCTTCTCAGCTGGCATGCTTTGATAAAGTATGTAGCCATGCTAGAAAGGCCCATGCGGCAAGGAACTGAAGGAAATTCTGGCCAAAAGCTGGTGAGAAACTGAGGCCCTCAGTTCAAAAACCCATGAGAAACTGAATCTTGCTAATGACCAACTATGTGAATAAGCTCAGAAGCAAATCCTTCCAAGTTGAGCCTTGACAGGACCAGCCCAGGCAACATGTAGATTACAGCCTTATTAGAGACCCGGAAGCAAGGACCCAGACTGACTCACACAAACTACAATATAAAAAATCAGTGTTATTTTAATTTGCAGACAACATGATACTCTATGTAGAAAACCTGAAAGACCACCAAAAAATTGCTAGAATACATGAATTCAGCAAAGTGACAGGATATAAAATCAACATGCAGAATTCTGCTGCATTTCTATACACCAATAATGGAGTAGCAGAAAAAGAAATCAAGGAATCGATCCCATTTGCAATTGCACCAAAAACAGTAAGATATCTGGGAATAAACCTAACCAAAGAGGTAAAAGATTCATGCTCCGAAAACTATAGACAGTTGTGAAAGAAATTGAAGAGGACACAAAGAAATGGAAATACATTCCACGCTCATGGATTGGAAGAACAAACATTGTTAAAATGTCTATACTACCCAAAGCAATCCCTATCAAAACACCACCAGCATTTTTCGCAGAGCTAGCACAAACAATCCTAAAATTTGTATGGAACCACAAAAGACTCTGAATAGCCAAAGCAACCCTGAAAAAGGAAACCAAAGCTGGAGGCATCATGATTCCAGATTTCAAGCTACATTACAAGCTGTAGTCATTAAGACAGTATGATACTGGTACAAAAACAGACATATAGATCGATGGAACAGAATACAGAACCCAGAAATGGACCCACAACTATATAGTCAACTCATCTTTGACAAAGCAGGAAGGAATATCCAATGGAAAAGAGACAGTCTCTTCAACAAATGGTGCTGGGAAAACTGAATGGCAACATGCAGAAGAATGAAACTGGACCACTTTCTTACACCATACACAAAAATAAATTCGAAATGGATGAAGATCTAAACGTGAGACAAGAAACCATCAAAATCCTAGAGCAGAACACAGGCAGCAACTTCTTTGACCTTGGCCAGAGCAACTTCTTACTAGATAAGTCACCAAAGGCAAGGGACACGAAAGCAAACATGAACTACTGGGACTTCATCAAGATAAAAAGCTTCTGCACAGTAAAGGAAACAATCAACAAAACTAAAAGGCAGCCTATGGAATGGGAGAAGATATTTGTAAATGACATATCTAATAAAGGGTCAATATCCAAAATCTATAAAGAAACTTACCAAACTCAACACCCAAAAAAACAAATAAGCCAGTTAAGAAATGGGCAGAAGATGGGACGCCTGGGTGACTCAGTCGGTTAAGTGTCCAACTTTGGCACAGGTCATGATCTCAGGGCTCGTGAGCCCGAATCGGGCTCTGTGCTGACAGCATGGAGCCTGGAACCTGCTTCAGATTCTGTGTCCCTCTCTTGCTGTGTCCCTCCCCCATTCATGCTCTGTCTCTGTCTCTCTCTGTCTCAAGAATAAATAAACATTAAAAAGAAAAAAAGAAAAAAAAAAAAAAGAAAAGAAATGGGCGGAAGACATGAATAGACACTTTCCCAAAGAAGACATCCAGATGGCTAACAGACACGTGAAAAGATGCTCAACATCGCTCATCATCTGGGAAATACAAGTCAAAACCACAATGAGATACCACCTCACACTTGTCAGAATGGCTAAAATTAGGGGCTCCTGGGTGGTTCAACTGGTTAAGCACCTGACTCTTGATTTTGGCTCAGGCCATGATCTCATGGTTCTTGAGTTTGAGCCGTGCATTAGGCACTGTACTGTCAGTGCAGCACTGTCTGCCCCTCCCCTGCTCGGGCTCTCTCTCTCTCTCTCTCTCAAAAATAAACATCAAAAAAAATTAGTGATATCTTTGTGCTTAAAAAAAAAAAAAAGAATGGCTAAAATTAACAACATAAGAAACAATAGTTGGCAAGGATGTGGAGAAAGGGGAACCCTCTTGCACTGTTGGTAGGAATGCAAAATGGTGCAGCCACTCAAGAGAACAGTATGGCGGTTCCTCAAAAAACTAAAATTAGAACTACCCTATGATCCAGCCATTACACTATTAGGTATTTACCTAAAGGACACAAAAATACAGATTCGAAGGGGGCACATGGACTCCAATGTTTGTATCAGCATTATCAACGATAGATAAACTATGGAGAGAGCCCAAATTTCCACTGACTGCTGAATGGATAAAGATGTGGTGTGTACACACAGACACACACACACACACGATGGAATTTTACTCAGCCATCAAAAAGAATGAAATCTTGCCATTTGCAATGATATGGATGGAGCTAATATGTATTATGCTAAGTGAAATAACCAAATTAGAGAAAGATAATACCATACAATTTCACTCATATATGGAATTTAAGAAACAAAACAGATGAAAGTATGGGAAGGCAACGAAAAAAAGAGAAGGAAACAAACCACAAGAGACTCTTAATGAAAGAGAACAAACTATGGGTTGACAGAGGGAGGTGGCTGGAAATGGTTAGATGGGTGATGGGTATTAAGGAGGGCACTTGTGATGAGCACTGGGTGTTGTATGTAAGTGATGAATCACTGAATTCTACCCCTAAAACCAATATCGCACTGTATGTCAACTAAAATTTAAATTAAAAAAAAAAAAAAAAAAAGTCTTTCACTTTGTGCACCTGAGAGCTCTTACGGACCCCCCCCCCCCCCCCAGGATACTTGGACCACACTTTGAGAATCACTTTGTTAGAGCAAACCTTTCTGTCTCTAGAAATAAGAATATCCTGTTTGCTTTGTATGTCCTTTGAACTTGGGTGCTCAGGCTTCAGAAATCAACTAATCACCAGCAATGTTGTTACCACAAAGCTGATGTAATGAGGAAGAAAACACCACCAAGATATCAATAATCGATTAAAGTTTTTTCGTTTTGGTTTTGGCTTCATAGTTATGAACAAACAAATCCTCTGCTATAAGAAATTTATTTTGGAAAGTTTTGAGCCTTAGAAAGATTCAAAATTAAAGTTAATAGTATATATGCTTCATGATTTGATTTTTGTATCTTCAATTATGCCTAGTGATTAAATTTCATATTGACTGTGAAAAAAAATGAGTGTTATTTTAAACCACATTCTTTTGGTGTAATCTGTCACAGAACAGTATATATTTAACCAATATAATAACTTCATTTGAATTGATAGATTTGAAAGTTACAAGAGTTTAGAATTTTAAATATATTTTTTCACTCTTCAGAATGAAGTTCCATTTTAAATGACTTTAAAATGCAGAATTGTAATAAAATAAAATGAAATAAAATAAAACAAAACAAAATAAAATAAAATAAGATTTTTTCCATTTTTGGTTATCTAGTTCAAAATAGTAAAACCTGATGGAAAAATAAGTATGTTTTCTTTTTAATTTTTTTTAAGATTTATTTATTTTTGAGAGAGAGAGAGTGAGAGTGGGAGGGAGGAAGGGAGGGGCACAGAGAGAGGGGGTAGAGGATCCAAAGCAGCCTCTGAGCTGATAGCAGAGAGCCCGATGTGGGGCTTGAACCCATGAACCGTAAGATCATGACCTGAGCCGAAGTCTGACACTTAACCGCCTGAGTCACCCAGGTGCCCCTTCAATAGATGTTTTAAAGTAGCCAACTTCAAGAAAAAGCAAATTAGAATGTTTATTCACATTAATTATAGAAATGGCACTTGAAGCCCAAGCAATGCTCACTATTTCGCAATATAAGTCAACTTAAACTGAATAGTAACTTTAAATTTCAATTTAATTTAGCCAGATTAACTATAACTATTCTCTCAGGTTGAGGAGAATAATGACAAAGTACATCTGGACAACAACGAGGAAAATGTTGAGCCAGTATATCTTCAGTGTATATTACAGCTTCTTCTCACTTACCACAATCTTGTATTTTTATCTATCTGATTCCCCTTTATATTTATATTATCATCTCCTATGCCTATTTCTCAATTCTTCCTTTGCTTTTCTATTTCCTACTTTGGGAAGGCAAATAACATGAATAAAAGAAAAATGGAGAAAGAAATTCCCAAGGTTTACGGACAGCTTTTTAGCTGCCTGTTCCCCAGTGAAAATTTCTTAATATCTGAATATTGTTTTTTCCCCACTAGTGTCTTAAAAGAATGAGAAGGCACGTATATTGGCTTCATAAATGTTTGACTCTTTTAGTAAACGAACTTAGGTGAAATGTAGGCATTACAAACACTTGCATGAAACCCTCGTGCGAAATGACTTTAAATCATGAGCCACCATCTACATAGTAACGATATATCAACTTATTGAAAAAATGTTAGGCCCCTGAAGGCAAACTTCTTAGCCAGCAAAGTTAATTCAAAAAAGTATAACAGTTTTGAAATACAGATTGAAAACAGAAAAGGTCAGATAGCCTATCGATTATTAACAGCATTGGAAACAGGCTCCCGTAATGGTAAAAATAAATGTTCTCACTTGTACTAAATCGCAGGACAGGGATTATTTGACTAGTATTTGATGCAGGTAGGAATATGGTGGCAATTATGGTTGTTAGCAAAGAACTGGCAAAAAGCACCATTATTAAGCATAAAATGAAATTCTTCTTAGGAGACAAAGAAGCCTGAGATTTATTAAGTCAGGAAAAGTAGCAAGTGATTATATGACAAATACATTATGCTAACTTAAACATTCTGCTTTGTTAATTTGTTACTCACATTATACACGGTAAGTCGACTGATCAGTCTATTTCAGTAAATACTTTTATATCTGTAAGGTAAAAAATTTAAGCGTGGGCACGAGTGCTGAATTCCTGACCTAGCTCAACCTGATGTAAGGCCAATAGGTACTTTTGGCCACCAGGTGGCAGCTATTAGCTTTCCATGCAGAGTATGAAAACAGCCTAGAGATCCGAGGTTTCTGCCTTGCAAATTTAAAAATAACAATGTAATAAATGGTATTTAATTATTAAGTTGTCAAGATAGGGAAGAGTATTTTTCAAGGAGAAAAAACATTAATTTTCTTAGCACCATCAAACTATCCTTAGAAAATTTTTAGTTTGCAATGAATAGTACTTAATACAGTGATTTAATTTCCCTTCTTTTTCTTTCTTGTTTTAAAAAATTTTTAATGTTTATTTATTTCTGAGAGAGAGAGAGACAGAGTACGAGTGAGGGAGGAGCAGAGAGAGGGAGACTTAGAATCCCAAGCAGGCTCCAGGCTCTAAGCTGTCAGCACAGAACCCGATGTGGGGCTTGAACCCATGAACCATGAGATCATGACCTGGGCCAAAGCCAGATGCTTATTAACCTACTGAGCCACCCAGGCGCCCCAAATTTCCCTTCTTTCTATTGGACTAGCATGTGAGGACTGCTGGTGTAGATTCATCTTGACTGGATCCTGAAAGGACATGTTCTCCACTTGCTCAGGTATATTTTGGTAAGAACAGGAAAGAGATATATACTCAGAATGTTTTAAAATCTATATGACTATTTTTATTCTCAGAGTTGAGAGATACCTTGTATTTAAAATGTTGAGCTTTTACCCCCCCCCCCAAACCAAGAGCACACTGTACACACTGTATGTTAGCCAGTTTGACAATAAATTGTATTAAAAAAAAAAAAATAAAGACTTTGACTAGAATAGCAGACCAATTTTTGGAAAAGTGTTATACAGATTTTTACTGTTTATAAACATGGACTAGACCTAGGTCTTCCAAAATATGTTTAGGTCTTTTATAATATTTGTAAGGTTTTAAAATATTTAACATCATTTGTAAGATTTATTCCTTGGAATCTTACCCTTTTTTCATGCTAATATAAATGGATATGGTTGGACCTTGAGGACATTAAGCTAAGTGAGAAAATCAGACAAAGATGTATACTGTAAGACATCATTTATATGAGGAATTTTGGAAAGCTGAACTTGTAAAAAGAGAGTAAAATGGTAGTTACCGGGACTTGGGTGTGGAGGAATTGGGGATATGCTGTTTAAGGATACAAACTTGGAACTAATAGGTAAATAAATGCTGGAAATATAGTGCACAGCACAGTGATTATAGTCATTAATATTGTATCATAAACTTCAAAGTTGATAAGAAGCTAGATCTTAATTGTTCTCCCTACAAAGAGATAATAATTATATGACATGATAGGGGTATCAGATAACACTTTGATGGTAATCATATTGCAATATATAAATGTATCAAATCAATCTACTGTATACCTTAAACTTACACAATGTTATATATTAATTATATCTCAATAAAAATAAGAAAAATTAAAATAAAATAAAAAAATAAAATTTTGAGCTTTAAGGTTAAGCATCTGACTTTGACTCAGGTCATGATCTCATGGTTCATGGGTTGGAGTCCCAAGTCAGGCTCTGCTCTGATAGTACAGAGCCTGCTTGGGAGTCTCTCTCGATCTCTCTCTCTCTCTCTCTCTTTCTGCCACTCATGCACTCACACTTTCTCTCTCTCTCAAACTAAATAAAGAAACTTAAAAATATATATATAAAATTTTGAGCTTTACTTGTTTTATGATTTTCCAACATTCTCAGATGAGGTAAAAAGTGACAGTCAGTAAAACAAGTATTGAATATGTAAAGTCACCTACCTAACCGTAAAGTGCAATACTATTGTTTTGCAAAAGTGTAGGCAAAACTTTTTCATTAAGACAGAAAATTATAACAGAAAAACATTTCAAATGCCCACATTTTACCATCCAGTGCTTAGTCAAACCTATTGACCCACAAGGATGTTCTGTTCACGTTCACACCTGCAGAGCTTCACTTAAAAGGTCCACCTTTATTGAAAGATTTTATTCTCTAAGGTAGACATCATTATCACTTGATCGCAACCTATTCCCTGTTCTTCTGGGAAGTCACCTTGATGTGGGTCCCTTTACCACCCTCAGACAGAACTAATTTCTCCAATCAGGTATCAAGAGTTGTGAGCACTCGAGTCACGACAAACAAACAAAAAATACTACACCCCTCTAGCCACATAGTAATTGGTTTACAGACAGCCCAATGATGCGGAAATTCATATATTAAATATTTTAGTTTTTTGTGGAGCCTGTTAAGAAGCTGTGATCTATGTAATTCATCCGCGGGAAAAAGGGGGAATATTTAGGAGTTCTTAGAAATCACAAGTGAAAGATAAAGGCAAAGAAATATTTGAATTAGAAGTTTAAAGGTAACTAATATAAAAGTGTACAAATTTAACGTGAGTAACTGGAATAACAAGAACGAAGGCACTGCAGAACTCTGTGAATGAGGCCAGTGTTTCCTCTGTTTGTTAAAATAAATACCGGGACAGAAAGAAGGCATTTAGATTAAAATGCTAATCTTGGTGCCACATTAGTGACGTGAATCAATCAACGTGATATTTATTTCCCAAAGAAGTAGTCATACCTACCTCTGCTCATCATCTGGCCTCTTGATCAAATTGAAAAGTATATGGAGAAGCTGATCTCTTTCTTTAGGCTCAGGATGTAGGCATGCTGTACACAATATGAGGGGAATCAACTCCTAAAGAAATATGAAGGCGGAAAAAGTCAAAGTAAAAATGCGTTGCAGAATATGCTCTTCTTCCCCCAGGGTATTCTTAAATGGACATTCAAAATGAAATAAATCACAACATACAAAAGAGCAAATTCTAACTCTGTAACATTGGTAATTCAAGAGAAAACACTGAAACATGTATTTATGTGGTGGTTGCAGAAAGGTGTGAATCACAATGTGATAAATAACATTACTGAAGATTCAACTAACCTTATTTTCTTATCCAGTCCTTCCCAATCGTCTACTAGTTTTTGGACTATAGAACACTATAAGCTGGCACAGGAATTTTATTTTTGAAGGTGTTTTTAAACAAAAACTTGCAGAAGCTAGCTATCTTTTAAAGCTTGGAAAGGTAACAGAAAATCAAGACAACTCATCCCACTTCCGCAAGTACAGTATCATCTGTTTTTATTAAGATTACATATAAGTAGTAATTCTGTACCTTCTCACTTAACCCTATGGCTCATTAAAAAGAAGACCATTTCCATAAGTGTTCGATGCTCTCAGCACTGCTACAGAGTATCAGCAGACATGGTTTATGTTCAAATGGAGATTTTTAGTAATATCGTACTTGTTGCACATTCAGCGTGCAGAGGTGAATTCAATATTTTGTAGGAAAGTAATAACAAAAGTTTATTTCTCTCTTCCAAAGAAATACTTAAACCAAATTTATTTCACATTTTAATTAAAGTAAGACAAAATTCTAATATATATGAAAAAGATATTAATGTTTTTCATTTTGGAATGGATTTTCAAATCTAATGAGAATAAAAGTCCAGAAGTGATACTTTCGGGAAAAAACTTTCTAAATTATGAAAATATTTTATCGTTACTTTTCAGTAATATATTAAAGACATAACTATGATGTAATAAGAACAGAATGATTACAACCCCACCATTTCTTTTTCCCATCTATCTTCCTACCCACCAAAAAGTGCTAGTAGATTAAAACAGGAACTGACTGCTATGTAATAACGCGTGATACCCTGCAGAAAAGTCTACACTGTAGGGCAAGTATCTTCCTGTTTTGAAGATGCTTCCTTAGAAATGGACGATGCCATTTTTTAGAGGAGCTGAGACTGAAACTTAAAGGAATGACTTGAAGTTCCTTTCTACTATTTCTAAAGTCTTTACATATTATCTTAAAATTATAATTACCTGGTATAAATCTTAAATTGAAAGTACGAAGATGCAGAGGAGAGCTAAGAATACATCTGAGAAGTAAAAAGGAATTTGAAACGTTTATTCAGTCATCTTTCTATTTGGGCACCTCTGTAGGTTTTGCATCAGTGAGCAAATGAAAAGGACAAGAAACAAAAAGTAATGAGGGAAAATGATTTTGTACTGGGAATGGAAGGCAAAGTATACATATGGATCCTGTATTGTTCAGTAATGTTTTCACCGAAGACTCAATATGATGCTTGATGGATTAGTCTTGACTTTACAGAAACTGAACAATCTTTTATGAAATACTAGAGTAGGAGACCATTAATCTCAAGGACTCTCCTAATCCTTAGAGGATTCCGTTTAGACTGCTAAGAGCCAACGATCCTCCTGAGAGTACTAAGACACTGCATCATCAGCATATCCCACTGAGAGAAGAACCTTAAAGATGAAAAAGCAGTTATTCTAGAAGGCACTAACAAAAGGAGAAATTATTTTAATGTGTGAAAATCAAGAAAAGCCCCAAATATTTTATTTGTATTTTCCCTCATGTCAGATTCTTCTTTCCCAAGTTTTCTTGCTTTCTCCTCAATGTTCTTCTTGGCTTTCCATTATCTCCACATATATACTTTTCCATAATCTTCCTCCATTCTCTTTCTATTGTACCACTCTTTAAAGATAAAGTGATGAAACACAGGTAATATATTTGCTGTAATTACAACTATATATATACATACTGTTTAAAATATAATTATTTAGCTTCTTTATCTCAAAAACAAGCATAGCAAAATAATTGTTCAACTATTCTTTGTGCCTTACATTTCCCCCCCTTTTTTTTTACATCATGAATCTTAGTGATCCTTAATCAGAGAGGAAGTTTATGTCCTACTATAAAGAATCTTTTAACTGAAATATGGCTATAGATGCGCCAAACTGAAAACCTAATGACAAATCACAAACCTCTCTGACTTTTAGTTTCTACAAGTAAAACATACAAAAATTAAGATTAGGGTAGAAATGGAAAATACTTCATATACATTAATTCCCTTATCTATTGCTTATGGAATTGTTAAGTTTTCCTTCTGAGATCAAAGTTGGCCTCAAAAAGTCTTAATACAGGACTTACCAAAGCACTTCTCAAGACAGCAGCTATTACCAACCAATTCACACATGGGAGGAAAACCTTTGTCATTTCTTGTACCCTCAAGACTCTCAAATTCTATGAATTTAGGGCTCTGAAGGAAAATACTTTTCCCTTTTCTGAATCACAGTAATATGTTATGTTGCTATTTGCTTTTATTTCTTGCTGACAAAATTAACCACATATAGGAAGTCACTGCCTAACATTTTTGGATGATATTCTATGCCAAGGAGAATTAGGTACATCTTGGCACAATAATGGCTAAAACAGTTATGTATAAAGTAGGCCAGTCTCTTCCTCTTTTAGAAATACACAGCTGAGAAGAGGCCCAGTAAGTGATGGTAGAAAAAAGAGGAAAGAGGAGTTTGTTTCTCATAGAATCAAGGATTTTAATTGTTAAGTTATGACTGGCTCCAAATATCTTAATTCCTCTATCATTCATTTATTTACTCACAAGTTCTATTTGTACCACTCTTGAAATAATGAATTCTGTATGTATTTGCTGTTCTATGTTCACATTTATTTACTGTGAATTCATCTTTTTCAAGCTTCTGAAGTATTGATACATCCACATCAGAATTTATTAAATCTGCTTTACCATTTGAACATTATTCATAAATTTATAGATTTGAATCAATATTCTCTCTTTGGTATCATCTTTCCAGTTGAAGAAGTCTAGTGTTTTGAAAACACTAATTCTTGAATAAAACATTTAAAAATTGGTAGCTGAATCTCCTTCAGAGGAAAAGGTGACAGTGGTTCAAAAATGTCTTTAAATGACTGCATATTAAAAAATGTATTGAGAATAAGAGAGAAATGTTAGACATCATATCTAAAACTTAAGAATTTTGTACATTAAAAGATCCTTAAGCAAATTAGACTTAAGATTGCATGTTGATGAAAAATAATAACCATGGTGAGAAAACACCTATGGCTTTGGTAACATATCCAAAAGGTAATGCATCTCCCTACACACAAAAATTTACTGTGTCCACATTTCTTTTTGTGTGTGTGTGTGTGTGTGTGTCCACATTTCAAGGCAACAGAAATCTTAAATATTTTATTTAAAACATGTTTTAGCAACTGATAGTACTCAGTAAATGTGTATTGAAGTGAAATATAAAACAGATGTCCTACAGATCACTAGAGAGGGAATCATTGCAGTAATCCTTTTGCAGAAGGCATTCCAATACTTTATTATCATTTTGGAAAAGAGATTTCTAAGGCCTTTAGAACTCATTAATCTAAAAGGCTTAGTAATTTACATTTTACTCAAGTAAATAACTTTTGCAATTTTAATAACAAAGCTGGTTCTCTCTATATGAAGGATCATCCACCCCTCAAACTCTCAGGTTGCCAATAGACTTTTGTACAGAATTAAATAAGAAAGGCCTATACCATTTTAATCCTCCTTTCAGTTCTTAAGTAAAACAAAATAACTTTTAATGGTAATAAATCACTTTAGAGATAGAAATGTCTTTAGAGAATTTTACATTTGATTTTATGAATATTTTTACTTAACCTTAGTCTTTTAAAGATTAGTGCCTTTAGACTACAAAAATGGGGATGGGGTAAAAAAGGAGTTAAAACAATGTGAATGATTAGATGTTGGGTGGGGGAATGAAGGCAAATTTTAACATTAAAAAAAGCATGGAAATGTTGATAAGATAATGACTTCAAGATCTGAAAGAATTCTAAAACAGAAAAGGAAGCATTACATTTAGATCAGATGCCAATGAGGAAATGTTTGAGTGCTTCCTGTCAAGAAGAAAAAAATCTACAGTTCTAGAAAGGTAATACATTAATCCAGTAAATTATAGTTCGCTGTTTGTCCTTACTCTTTCATTACAATTATTTCTTAGGGGTGCCTGGATAGCTCAGTCGGTTGAGCGTGACTTTGGCTCAGGTCATGGGTCATGATCTCGTGGTCCGTGGGTTTGAGCCCTGCATCAGGCTCTGTGCTGACAGCTCAGAGCCTGGGGCCTGCTTCAAATTCTGTGTCTCCCTCTCTCTCTGCCCCTCCCCTGCTTGCGCTCTCTCAAAAATAAAAAACATTAAAAAAAATTATTTCCTATAACTCAAGCTTCATTTAAAACTTTTGGGTAGTTGTTATTTTAAAATTTTCCATCTAGTCTTTTGCCTAGAAATTAAGCAATACCAAATTACAATTTAAATTCAAGTTATGATAAGTGTACACCTTTTGATTTAGATTTTCAGCTTAAACTTGTTGAGATGTTGACAGTAATAGAGTTAGAAAGAAAGAAAACAAGAAAGCAAGAAAGCAAGAGGGGCGCCTGGCCGGCTCAGTTGGTAGAGCATGTGACTGACTCTTGGTCTTGGGGTCATGAGTTCAAGCCCCATGTTGGGCACAGCTTACTTTAAAAAAAGAAATAAAAAGGAAGAAGGAAAGAATATTACAAAGACTCACACAAGAAAAAAAAAACACGAAAAACAAGATTACTCACCTCTGGAAAAGTTCTATACTTCAAAGGCTGCTAAAATACCTATTCTTAGAATTATTACAATTCCTGAGGCTCAACCTTCAGGAAGCCTACGTAAAATATTTGAATGACTTTAAAACTCTGATACTGCTAAAGAGTATGTGATTTACTTCCAAAATTAACACATCCATACACATACACATTAAATAGGTAAAGAAGATGGACCAAGCTTACCACTTCACCATACTATTTTACTATTCTTATTGACTATTCTATTGCATAACTCTTGCAGGGGTTCAAAACAAGTCTCTCCAAAATGTGTCACTTTGACTATTTTGAGCTAAAGCCAATCAAAATCCAGCAGCCCCAAGAAAAACTTTACCTCTCTCTTAAACTACCAAAAAGAATTTAGATAGGGGGCCTGGCCAGAAAGAGCTATCACCAAGAGATAGCTATTTTATTTGAATGACTCATCTGTATGGAGGAGAAACATCTAATCACCAAACATCTGTTCTTTTCTTATTGTCCTGTGAATCACCCTCCTCCTCTTTCTTACCCCATTCCTTCGCTCAAGATGGAAACTGAATTGCGCAGCTTGTCCTTGGGTCTTATGTTGCTATGGGACCCCCATACAACTGTGAATTTATTTTTCTCCTACGAATCTGACCTATGTTAAACTGATTACTAGACTAGCCAAAGAACTAGAAGGGTACAAGTGAAACCTTTTCCTCTTCAACACTCTCATTCAGTTATAATTACCTGGGCTTAGTTAAAAACATAGGTAAAAAATTCACCAGGGAGCAAACGTGAATGCCAATATAAAAGAGCAAAATTTGGTTTCTCGTAAGATCAGATACTTTAGAGATACTAACTATATTTAAAACTTTTAGACAATTGGTTCTCTCCTTTGTCTCTTTTTTTTTTCCAGCTTTAATGAGATTTATTTTATGTATCATAAAAATTCAAGTGTACATTCAGTGGTTTTAGTATATTCAGAGTTGTGCAACCATCACCAATCTAATTTTGGAACAATTTCAACCTCAAAAAAAAGGCTTGGACTCATTCCCCATTTCCACTTGCCCATCCCCATTCCAGGCCCAGACTTCTTTGCTTTTCCGAGTCAGCTAGCTGAACGGCACATATTTCCTTGGCATAGAATGAAAATAAAAGTTAAATTTAGATGTATTATTTAAGAATGCTGTTAGAAGTAATCTTTTATGAAATCCTATTTTTAAATTACAGAATTTCCCCTTCAAATGCATTTGAAGCAGAGCTTGTGAAGAATCAACTTCTTTAGCTTATTTACTAAATACATATATTTATTCTACAATTTGGTTTGAAAGATTCAAGTTCTTCAATGAACCCATTAAAATGAATTACTATATAAGCTACAAAAAGAAAATTTGCTCATGATTTCTTTTCCTTCTCAAATCAATAGAACATGTTCGTAGGGGTACCTGGGTAGCTCAGTCAATCGTCTAACTCGATCTTGGCTCAGGTCATGATTTCATGGTTGGTGAGTTTGACCCCCACATTGGGCTCCACATGGAGCCTGCTTGGGATTTCTCTCTCTCCCTCTCTCTCTGCTCCTCTCCTGCTTGCACTCTCTCTCTCTCAAGATAAAAAAAATAAACATAAGTTGGTGAAAAAAAAAAAAAGATTATCATTACTTAACAGCATATAGGAGGAAATTTTTTTTTTTACTTTTTATTACTTCTGAAATTGGGATGTACCTTACAATGGAGAAGATGTCATCATTTAATTGGAATTCTTTCTTAAACTTAATTATTACAATTAATGGCATCTTAGACTTGAAATATGGTATGTTAAATTTAGAAAAATGCTATCATTGTGACCAAAAGATTGAGTGAGGGTGTTTACTTATCTTTTAAAAAACAAATAACACCAACATCTATATTCACTGCACTTTCCACTTTTATTAAATATAAAAGTTTAATTTATTAGATAGCTTTAATTAACCTTTATGTCACCCCCCTTTAAAACAATGGGTCATAAAATCAATTGAATGGATCAAAAAGAGCATTGTTTTTCTTTTTTATTATTTATTTAGCTATACTCTTTATTAATTAAAAATATTTATAAAATCATGTTTGATATTGATTATCTTCTATTTTAATGTTTTATATTTCATAAAGGTAAGGCTTGATTTGTCAAACTTTAATTTTTTTATTTTTTTAATTTTTAATTTTTTAAATTTTTTTCCAAACTTTCATTTTAATTATATCTGTAATTATATACTGGCACATCAGGTAAAATGCCTCTCTTACTGAGAGTGTGGCCAATAATATCTGAAAAAACACTAATTTAAAACATGTTTAAAAAACTATTATAAAAAGGGACGCCTGGGTGGCTCAGTCAGTTGAGAGTCGGATTCTTGATTTTGGCTCAGGTCATGATCCCAGGGTCATGGCATCATTCCCTGTGTTGGGCTCTGCAATGAGCCTGGAGCCTGCTTAAGATTCTCTCTCTCCCTCTGTCCCTCTCTCTCACTTGTGCTCTCTCTCTATAATTTTTTTTTAAATTAAAGAAAATAAAAAATAAATGAGACTATAGAACAACTAGATATTACGCAGCCTTAAGAATGAGAAAGTTCTTTATGTACTGACATAGAAAGAAACAAAAATATGTTATATGGAAAAAAAAAGCAAAGTAAAGAATAGTGCATAGAGTGTAGTACCATCTGTGTGAGTCATGGAAGAAAGATCATATATTTGAGTTTGCTTACACACACAAAGTATCTCTGAAAAAATACAATGCAACTCTAAAATAATATTTGGAGACCTTAATATCTCAGTTTCAATAATGGATAAACCACTAGATAGAAGATCAGTAAGGAAATCAAGGACCTGAACACTATAAAATAATTAAACCTAATCGACAGATACGGAACACTCAACCTGACAACAGCAAAATATATATTTTTCTCAAGTATGGAACATTCTCAAGGACAGAGCAGATGTTAGGCCAGACAATTCTCATAAATGTTAAAACCGCAGACCAAAGTATCTTATGAATTTAGATGCAAAAATGTGAAAAAAATGTGCAAAAATGTACAAAAAAATACTAAATCCAACAACATTATTAAAAGAATTATACATTATGACGAAGTGCGATCTACCCCGGAATGCAAGGGTGGTTCAACACATGAAAAATCAAGAACATATTATACTACATCAAGAGAACGAAGGGATAAAAATCATCATCTCAATGCAGAAAAAGTATTGACAAAATTCAATACCCTTTTTTGATAAGAATATTGCAAACTAGGAACAGAAGAAAATATTCTTAATATGATAAAGGGCATTTATGAAAAACCCACAGCCAGTATCATACTCCATGGTGAAAGACTAAAAGTTTTCCCCATAAAATCAGGAAGAAGACAAAAATATTTGCTTTCTCAAAACACCTCTATTCACCATTGTACGATAAGTCCTAGCCAGAGCAATTAAGCAGAGGAAGAAATAAAAGCCATCAAAATTGGAAAGGACAAAGCAAAACTCTATTTGCAGATAATGTTATTCTAGATAAAGAAAATCACATAGAATCCACCAAAACCTACTTGAACTAATAAACTAATTCAGGAAAGTTGTAAGGTATGAAATCACCACCGAAATATCATTTCTGTTTCTATAAATGAGCAACGAACAATCTGAAAGGAAATTAAGGGAAAAATTCCATTTATAATACCGTCCAAAACAATGAAACATCTAGGAACAAGTTAAACAAGGAGGTGAAAGACTTGTACACAGAAAATGAGAAAATATTGCTGAAAGCAATTAAAGACATAGATAAATAAAAAGAATTCCATGTTCATGAATTAGAAGAATTACTGCTGTTAGAATAGCAGTACTCTCTAAAGTGATCTATAAATTCAGTGCAATCCCTATCAAAATTCCAATGACCTTTACTGCAGAAATGAAAGGGGAGTATCAAATTCCTATGGAACTGCAAGGGGCTTAGTACAAAGCTACAGTAATCAAAATAGTGTGGCTGGTACAGGCATAGAGATAAGCATAAAAGACCAAAAGAATTGGTCTCACAGAACTGAGAGTCTAGAAATAAATCCAAACATCTACAGACAAATGATTTTTGACAATGATGCCATAACTATTCAGTGGGGAAACATTTCAACAAATCGTGCTGGGACAACTGGATAATCACACGAAAAGAATAAAACTGGATCCCTGCCTCACTCCATATATAAATACAAAATGGATTAATGACCTAAATCTAAGAGCTAAAGCTATAAAACTATTAGAAGGAAGCACAGGGATAAATAAATCTTCCTGACCTCTGACTTGTCAATAGATTCTTAAATTTGATACCAAAAACACAAGCAACAAAAGAAAAAATAAATAAATCAGACTTAATAAAAATGAAAAACATTTGTCCACCAAAGGACATTATCAAAAATGTGAAAAGACAACCTACCAAATGGAAGGAAATACTGCAAATCATATAAAAGGGTTTAATATCCAGAATTGTTCTTACTCCTATGACTCAAAAGCAAAGACAAACAACCCAATTAAAAAATGGGCAAAAGACTTAATAAAATATACTAGAAACTAATAATATTTATTGCACGTGAGATGGTGGCTCAGGGAGAGGGGAAGAGTTTTTGTTGTTTATCCTCTTACATTTAAAAAGATGTTAAACCTGGTGAATGTATTACTTAATCAAAACCTTAAATCCTCTTTCTAATTAAGCAGCTAGGATATTATTATGACCAATCAGTTTACTGAAGGACGTTTTAATTGTATTTGCATACCAACAAAAAGGCTTATACTGATAAGAGATTATATAAAAACTTGAGAAATAAGAAAAATCAAAATATCCTTTAATCACAAGACCTTTTTAAAAATATATATTTAAGGAATTAAGATGAAATATTAAATAAAAATAATCTAATATCAAAGGATGAAATGAAATAAAAGTTTTGTCCTTTCATGCCCTGGGATTGGTTTCAAACCAAACCAAAATAAACTTCATTATTTACCAATTTAATTTCAAGAAAATACAACTTTTGATACAAATGGTAAATTTTCTGATAGAATAACGTACAAATAAACAGATCAACGATCACTTCTTCATGAAATTATAAGTATATATTTTTTAAATACAAAAACTAAGGTCAGCCAGAAAAGTAAACATCATACCACAAACAAAATATGTATGTATAAATACATATGCTTAACATATATATTTATATATAATGTATCTGATTACTGATGATGCAAATTCATAAATACTTCATGCAGTACAATCAGATTTTAGTGGTAGAGTCTTTTATGATAAAAAAAGGGGAAATTAAAATAAAAAAGGCTTAAACTGCATCTCATAACAATTAGGCTTCTGTGATATTTTAAAGATTATATTAAGGAAATATAGTAAAAGGGATGCAAACATTAATGCATTGCATTGATTATGTTACAAGCTAAAAAAGGAAAAGAAGCTCAAACACCATTCTGCCAGGCAGAACTGCAAAACAATCTGAAATTGGACACTGATCCTTCAAGATACAGAAAATTTTCCACATGTATTAATATCTCACCACTCTTTTTATATATTAGGTAAAATAAAACCACCAGTAAGAAAGCAGTCTTTTAAATCTTTTTTTTAAATCCAAAACACCTATAGGAATAAACATTTTTAATATAAGTTTTACATGTAAGTCTCTACATGTAAGTCTTCTTGAGGATCAGTACAAATTTCTTGTGCTAAACAAATAATTAAGAATAAGCTTTATATGGTTTGCCAATGCATTGTGTACCTATCATACTGTAGGTCCCATGGATTATGATTGAAATCAGTGGTAAATATTAAGAAGATGATAGAAGAAACTTACAGGATACATTCTAAAATATTCTTAACCCGTTTTTTTATTTTAAAAAATGCTGTGAACTGGAAGTCGATTTCATAAACTGAATTATTCAAGTAAATTATTAAACTTGATTACAAAGAAATCATCCACTGGCATTTAAATTAGATAACAGTAACTTTTTATTAGTCTTTTCTTGGTTAAATAGAACTCTAAAGATAACTCTCTACAGTGTGGCTCACAACAAAGGCTAAGTGTGCTAAAATATATTGGCTACTATAGTTTGGATATTTTAAGCATGTGTCAATAACAAGTTAGCTACAAGAAAAACAAAAGAAGGTACTTTCAAAAGTTACTGTAGTCAATGCTATAACTATCCTATCATCATAAGACAAGTATAATTATTGACAAATATAATAAAACTATTTAGGAAAAAAGTTACATTATTAGTCCCAGTTAATTTTCAACACACAGGGTCTATTTTTGTAGACATATTAAGCATATCGTGTCGAGAGCAGAGATCAAATAAATTAGTTAAAAAACGGACAGTATTCATGGCACATAAATGGACCTACAGTAATAGTTAGTGCTGCAGAAGCTAATGATGCTTTAAGCAAAATTGGGAAAACATGAATACCATGCAGTTTTACCGAACTCACCTGACAGAGGTGTAAAACCATTCTCTAGGAGCAGAGATGCATGCACAAAAGTAAGAATATGATTGCAAGTAATAGACTTTAACAAAATAAAAATATAACACTAAACTTCACAATGACGAAAAATGGACAACACGATGAGATTACTGGGATGAAAACACTTTTATGTGTCTCACCTCTCTCTTTGCCAACAGCACATTAGGAACAATGTGTGGCAGGCAGCGTCCCAGCATTAACATGACACTTTTCTCACTGTCTGCAATCCGAGACACCTAGAAAAACCAAAGAATTAATAAATGATGACAGTATTTATTATGATGACAGTGTAGAACTTCCATGTGTGATGGTACCTGAAGTTCATGCTTTAGACCCTGCCACCTCTGCTCCAAATACACATCCAAAATTCCAACTTATGATGGCAATGATAATAACAAGAACATCACCATCATCAACAATAACTGTGTTCCCAAACAGGATCAACATTTCCGTAAGCAAGAAATGGATGGAAAACACCAGTAAGAAGCAAGGGTGAATCCAAAGAGCCCCACTAGGCTGCAGTTCTGGGAACAAGTAGCGATAACATAGGACTGAGGCAGCCTCAATGATCTTTTTCTTTTTTTTTTTTTTTTTATTCTTGAAAAGATGCCCACATTGCTACAATCTATGATTACAGTGATAGTTTATAGAACGAAGCTGCATGCAAGAGGAGGCCCGTGGAGGTTGACCCAGTCTTGCAGGGAGGATGGCCAGAGGCCAGAAATGCATCCAAACCAGCCTCTAGCTCTTCCACGTTCTCAATGACTTTGTGAAACAGAAGCCCGGCGGGAGGTCAAGTGGGATCAACCACAAAACAACCAGAAAGGGAGAAGTGAGTATAAAGATAGAAAAAAATTTTCATGAAATACCCTCTCAAGACCAACCTCCCACAATTACAAAGCATTTGAGGAAAACTAATCTGAGAGCTAACAGACCCAGCAATTGAAGATAACCATTACTAGTGAAGTAAAAAATAATGGAGTAATCTAAAAATAACTAAAATATAAACAATGTGTACCCTTACATTGGTTTTCTGAATTGTACCAAAGAGAGGCGTATTACCATATGACAGTAGACATAACAAATTAAAAACAGACTACAAAAAGTCAATTTAATACTAAATAAACTTTAATCCAAAGAACAGAGAAATAATCAACTATCTTCCTTGAAAGTTTAAAATTTTAGGAACTATTCTTAGAGCATTATTTTAAAAAATAGATGGGTATTTGAAATAGTCTTATCACAGTTGCTTTTGGATGAGATACTGAGAAGAAAAACCAAGTGTTTTAATAAAGCTCCAAGACAAAAATGGTATAATTTACCTCTGATCCTAAACGACTATCTGCTGACATTCGACAAAAAGAAAGTAGAGCTTGGTGGAAAGCAGGAGACAATTTCCTAGAAGAAAAATTGGATGAAAAGGGGACAATACCAAATAGTTACCACTGGCATTTAGAAGGTAAGCTGCACATTATAACTCCCATTCCTGCATTAATCCTGCTCCTCAAATGCCGACTAGATTTTTCAGCCACCAATGACTTGAAGGACACTTCAGCGGAGAATTATACAGGGGAAAAAATTGGCAGTCACTGCTGATCTTAAAATTGTTTGATGTTATGTGAGTGAGCAGCCTGTAAATATCAATGGATCAAACCTGAAGGGTACAGCAGGTCAATGATTATAGAAAGGATTTGCAAAATCTGAAATGAGGACTTTTTTGTCTCCAATTCTCAGTGGTCCCAGAAAGGTAGATAGTGGATACAAGTTGCTGACAGGAATCAAAGTTTTGCGGCCCTATCTAATGATAAAATGATAAACCTCAGTGTTAGAAACCCACATAAAAGAGGGAAAAATTAAAATAAATGAAGCAGAGGTTCAGTCAACATTCAAGGTACTTTGTAAATAAAGTATTTTTTTTTGTAATTAACAACATTAACTTATTCGTGTTAAATAAATGAGGTTAAAACATTTATATTTCTAAAAAGACACTAGTTTCTATGTAGTAGTGTTCATAAAACATGACTGAGCTGTACTTCATGTGCTCAATCCTCAAAGGGATAACACTAAAAGTTACAAAACAGAGCTTATTTAGTATACGCTACAAAGTGGCATTCAGTAATTTCTATGATGACAGTTACAGTAATGTACCAAATTTGAGTCTATTTGCTCATTTACGTTCCTTTTCCCGTATTCTTTCAGGAGACTCTCCATAATCCATTGAATTGCCCAAGCCGGAAACCACAAATCAGCCTTTATCTCTCCCTTTCTTTTAACCTCAAATCCAACCAAGCTTTTACCTTTTATCTAAAATTCTACCCGCTTCTTTCTAGTACAAGTCAGGCTCAATCGTTTCTTACCTGGATTCTTCCAACGGATGCTCTGTTGGTCTTCTTTCTACCAGTCTTGCTACCTTCCAATCACCTCTACCTCAGAGGACTCTCTAAAACTTAGATACCATCATGTCCCATGAGGTAAAATGGCTTATATGTCTTAGTCTCTGCTTAAACCTTACTAGATTGTTCTTAGTTCCCCAAACATACGGTATTCTTTTCTCCTCCCTGAGAGGGAACACCCTTCCTCCTACCTCTTTGTCTGGTTAACTCCTACTTGGTTGTTAGGTCTCAGGTTAGACACTTCTTCCCTGAAACCTTTCCTGCTCTGGTGACTAGCTTAGGTGCCCTGATTGTGTGTTCCCAAAGCAAGCTGCACTTCTCTTATATTACTATTTTTCATACTTTATTATGATTGTCTGATTGCTCATCTCTCACACTATAAGGTTTGTGACTGAAGGGATCACAGCATGTTTTGCCTTCCACTATATTCTTTGTTGATACCACCTGGCACATAGTTAGTTAAGGGCTAAAAAAATTAGTTGAACAAACTGAACAACCATCTTTCTCTAGGAAGTGGCTTTGGCATATCAAAAGAAACAAACGGAAGTACTCCTAAATACTAAAGAACTACTACAAATGCCATTATGGTTGCATATCATAACAGATTTTTATGACTCTATCTTACCCTACTAGAAAAAAAATGTACCTTGAGAACTGAGCCATATCTACTTCAACTCTGTAACCTCCCTTATACCTAAAGAAAAAGTATGGCTAGTGGGTATACAAAAGGTTGTGGCTCATCAGCGGAAAGATTTTCTTAAAAAAATAAAATACAAAAATCACATACTTCTTACTAACAATGAGTAAAGTCTAAAAGAAATCAGTCATGCTTTCCTATTATACCCCAATATTAGGTGTAATATCCATCTATTCAATAGGAAGAGGAGGGGCGCCTAGGTGGCTCAGTTAGTTAAGCGTCAGACTCTTGGTTTCAGCTCTGGTCATGATCTCACGGTTCATGAGTTCAAGCCCTGCACTGGGCTCTGTGCTAACAGTGCAGAGCCTGCTTGGGATTCTCTCTCTCTCTCTCTCTCTCTCTCTCTCTCTCAATCTCTCTCTGCCCCTCCCTGGCTTGCTTGCTCTCTCTCTCTCAAAAATAAATAAATAAATAAACTATAAAAAAAAATAGGGGGGCGCCTGGGTGGCTTAGTCGGTTAAGTGTCCGACTTCGGCTCAGGTCATGATCTCACGGTCCGTGAGTTCGAGCCCCACGTCGGGCTCTCTGCTGACAGCTCAGAGCCTGGAGCCTGTTTCAGATTCTGTGTCTCCCTCTCTCTCTGGCCCTCCTCTGTTCATGCTCTGTCTCTCTCTGTCTCAAAAATAAATAAGAATTTAAAAAAAAAAAAAAAAAAAAAAAAATAGGGAGAGGAAGCATGACTGTGTGGTTCAGAATACACCATAGGATATTTGTGAGGATTAAATAAATTAGGATACATAAAGAATTTAGAACTGTGCCTAAAATATAAAAAAGAGTATAGTAAATATTCTTTTCTTTAACGTTTTTGTTTGTTTTTTTTTTATTTTTGAGACAGAGAGAGACAGAGCATGAATGGGGGAGGGTCAGAGAGAGGGAGACACAGAATCTGAAACAGGTTCCAGGCTCTGAGCTGTCAGCACAGTGCCCGACGCGGGGCTCGAACTCACGGACCGTGAGATCATGACCTGAGCTGAAGTCGGCCGCTTAACCGACTGAGCCACCCAGGCGCCCCGTAAATATTCTTTTCTTAAAATGACTTTTTCATATTACAACCTGAAAACATTTTTAATTATATTCTCTCCTCCACCGGAAAACCTGGATCGTAAAAGGGCAGGTGCCATTATTTTCTCATCAAAGTTCAATCACTGAGACCCAACAAAAATTAAATGAAACAAGAGGATATTAATAATACAATATTAGTAATGGGAGCAGACACAGGAGAAAGGACTAGGAGCAGAAACAATTCCCCCATTTACATTGGTAACTGTAACACCAACAGCTCATACTGAGTCTGTTAATGACTGGATAGAGAAAAGGTAAAAACCAACCACTACCAGTGCTTAAAGCACATAGAACATACATATTATTTTATGAGTTTAAGTACTTGGCTAAGATAGAAGCTACTCCCTTTATGTTTTTATCCTCTTTAATATAATTTCACTTAGTAATGACTTTGTGATAGGTTTTTTTTGTTGTTGTTTGGTTTTTTTGAGACATGTACTTTGCTATGTGTTCATTTCATGACAAATGTAAAAACTCATACACGTGACCTGCAAAATAAACAATGAAGCTCCTCCAGTTTGGCAAGAAACAAAATACATGAAAGATGCACTTCAAGACACAGGATGCATACTAACCTATTGGGTTTATCAAAATGGACTGTGTTTTTACTTGATGGAGAAGAAGAGGGCATTTCTTCTCTTTCTCTCCTGGGGAGAGAACTTGGGAAATTCTCCTTAGGAATAGAGGAATCCACTTCATCTGATTTTGAGAGATGGATATCCTTGTCTTTTTCCTTGTCTGAACTATTTATAACTGGATTCTGTCCAGTGTCTTCAGAGTCTTTATGATCCAAAGAAGGCTGAACAGAGTCACAAACCACTGGGATGGCAAAGTGTTCATTTTTGAGGAAGTCCATTTCACTGTAGAAAGGAAGAGAAATTATCAGAGAACAAGTATATTTCTTAAAACTTTGGCAATAGCATAAACCTCGTAATAGATTTAATTCATTAAACATATAACATATTAATAGAAAATTGGTTGGCAACTGATTAATCTTTTCTGTACCATATACACGAATGCTTCATATACCTAAAAGTATAGCTACAAACTCAATGAAGCATAAAAATGGCCTTATAAACTCTGCTTTGAACTGGCACTTTTCTGTATTTGCAAAATGGGAAAAACTGCATCCAACCCACAGGATTACAAGAAGGATTAATGAGATAATCTGTGGGAAATATTTACAACATTAATGTGAGGGAGTTATTAATACTGACACAACTAATAAACACTATCTTATTCCTTCGTTCCAAGAGTTAATCAATTATATGATTACTACAATTACTTAATAACTTTTGCAGGGGGTGGGGGGAAGAAGATATTAAATATATAAAGCAATTAAAAGACATTTTTTCAGAAGTATCAGAATATGAAAAGTTACGTCTTACAACTGAAATGTTATCTTATATATTTATATAACGTGCCAATTTCTTTTAAATCTTTAAGAGATTTTTTAGAAATGATGATTAAGTACTAACCTTTCAAGTCTTCTGATTTGCTCCATCAAAGACCATTTCTCACTATTTAATAAACTAATTTTATCTTCTAATTTCTGTACTAGCAAGGAGTTCTAAAATCAAAATGGGAGAAAAACAGAAACTTAAGATCTCATAGCATGCTTTGACACAGTTTAAAAACTTTTTGTGGACTTGACTAGTTAGTTAGTATTACTCACCTCTACAGTCTGAGGAGTTTCAAGGCTTGGAGGAAGGTTGCCTAAAACTGGTGTAAGAGCCTCTAATTCATCTTCTTCTACACCACTGGCCACATCCACAAGATCTTTCCCCGTCACCTGATGGTTTCCAAAATCTCGGTAGAGTTGCAGTAAGTCTGGAGGTTTTGGAATGTTTAATCCTACATCATCCCATAGTTCAAAATCCTAAAAGATAAATAATAACAACATTAAAAAAAAACTATGATGAAATTTTATCCTGCATTTTTGAGATTCATTTTATTCCTTACAGGCTAGTATCTTGAAAACCCAACATAATCATAATGTTGTTGTAAGGTCAAAGGGTAAGGTCCAAGTAGGTAAACAACACTGTTAACTTATTTTACATCTATCTTCCACTGTCTAATATTATTCTTGTAAGTTTCTCGATGTTCTAGGTAAACAGGTTTAACTGTTTTAGATGTCAAATTGTTGCACATTGTATGAAATCTTTTTATGAAATCTCTTAAAAACGTTAACTCTTAACTTTTAAATTGCGTTAATTTTCAACTTATAAAATATACTTAAATATTTGCATGAAATCATAGAACATGTCTACATGAAGAAAATCTTAGTTCATAAATTGTACCCATTATTTACAAGTAAACTCATTGATGGCATTAATTTTGTTCTTCCTTTATTATTCTAAACTACATAAATTTAGTGTAATCTCTGGTGGGTAAGCAAGCAATTTAATCTGCTTGCTTTCTTGTTATAGCTGTTTGAATCTAATTTATATTATTTTTCTTAAAAAATTTTTTTCTAAGTTTATTTATTTATTTTGAGAGAGAGAGAGTGTGCACAAGTGGGGTAGGGGCAGAGAGACAGAGGGAGAGAGAATTCCAAGCAGGCCTTGCAATATTAGCACAGCGCGACGCGCAGCTGGAACTCGTGAACCATGAGATCCTGACCTAAGCAGAGATCAAGAGTTGGATGCTTAATTGACTGAGCCACCCAGGTGCCCCTAATCTAATTTATATTATTAGAAATGCTTTCAACAATTTTCAGAATCCAAATAGCTCCTCTTTGGTTTGCTGTACATAAAGCATTCTCTTGAATTCAGTCTAACACAATTTTATTACTAAAGTACAAAAAGGCATAGCACCTCAAGCATTCTAAGGGCAAAGATTTTTTTGAAGAGCTTTATAAAATTCCAGAGTAATCAATCACATGCAAATATACTGTCCTATCATTCTTTCTCTAATACATCAAAATTTAGTACTAATTTGGTATCTTGTAACTTATTTATTTATAATTTATTTGGGAAACCTTCTTTGAGAAACTATGCCATATTCATCTCAATGTTCTAAATGTGATACTCATTCCTTTGAGACTTTATTTGAATAATGACAATAGCCATTATTGACGTTTAAATCTGAAGCAGATATAAGGCAGGTATTAAAAGTGGGGGCTCTGGAGAAATCAGACTCAAGTATGAAATTCCTGTCTCCATTTATTACTGTTATAAATTAACTGGAAACTTAAACATATCATCTGTAAAATGGGTATACTTACCTCTGAGGATTTTTGTAAGGATAAAATAAAATGTATATTAAGGTCTTAACACAGTGCTTGGCTTACAACAAGAACTAAACAAATTTAAGCTTTAAAAAAATTATTAAATGACTATTGCACATATGATTCAAATGTCCATTCATCCATCTATATTCAACAAACATTTACTGGATATCTACCAGGTGTTTAGAAAAAGGAATAAAATATTGTTGCCATTCAGGGGCTTTCACCATGCAAGAGTGAGGACATAAAGAAAGTATCATATGTACTATAATTAAAGAACTGTCAAGAATTGAGAGAGGAGAAAGTTTCTATCTTGAGGCAGAAGGAAAGATCTTGGAAAGGTGATGACCTGTGTGCACTCTCATGGAAAAGGTTTAGGTATTTACAAGGCACATGGCAACAAGGGGACAGGGGAACTAATTGTATTTCAGTGACAAGGGGAAAGAACGAACAAAAGCACAAAACTCCGAAGGAACCAGATATGCTGAGGGGGATGCCAGCCCTTCTGTTTGGCAAGATTATAATAAATAGGTGAAAGCTAATTTTGGTGAGGCAGGTGGAGGATAAGCTGAAACAAAAGTTGAGAGTGCTTTGGAGTTTAGAATTGATAAGGAAGGATTTAAAGTAGTAGGCAGGAGATGGCTGACGTGAAAACAGAGCTGTTCGGAAGGCGGAGATCTTAATAAGATGAAATGGATGTAGTGGGAGCAAGACAGTGACAAAGTGGAGTGTGGCAATGGGCGGATGACCGAAAGAATACTCGACTGTGTGGGTGCACAAGTGTCTGGTAACTAGCATTATAGAAGTTTACCGTATGACTTCTAGAAAACTAAAGAAACTAGGTAAAAAAGAAAGTAAGTACGTTGTAAGTGAAAAAGGAAACAAATCATTGTCCAAAAAAAAAAAAAAAAAAAAAAGTAATTGTACCTGATCATCATTTTCATCTGAAAAGGTTATTGATGTAAGCTTGTAGTTATTCTTCAATAAAAATTCATTGACTAAGAAGTTTAGAGCTCTCTTTTCAAGAGGTTTGATTGGTTCCTACAGGCAAAATAAAAGATACAATACTATAAGCGTCCTTCCATCAATACTTGTGCTACCATTTTATGTGGAAGATACTTTTAGGTCTGTCATTCACCCACCTGAATTTCAGGACTTGATTTGTAATTTTTTCGTTCCTGTAAAGGAACTTCATGTTCTGGTGGAAGAAAATATAAATAATACTTTACTACTTTACATTTGAAAATATCTCAGCTACTTCTACATCGTCAAAGTAGAAAAAGTCTCAAAAAATTTTATGTACACCACCTGCAGCCTTTGTCAGGTTGGCTCGGAGGGCCTGAATGGTCTCCTTGGCTTTCCGTAGTTCAAACTCCAGGACTGGACAGGGATTTGGAATAAACACACACAGGCATCCAACCAAGAAAGGGGAAACAAAAATAAAAAAATAAAAAGCAAGGATGGGTATGAAAAAAAAATACAATCTGTATTGAAAACAGAAAGCATGCAATCTTTATGAAATTTGTGAACGCATGCAGCAGAGTTGGTTTGCAAGCAAACTGGTGAATGTTTTCCATAGTTTTAGAATTCAGGGGGATTGTTGATCAAATGTTCTAGCTGTCTGACAAGGAATGGCTCTATTTAAAAATAAAATCTATGGCATACTCTCATTTAGGTAAATAAAAATAGTAGTCGTCTGGGTGCTTGTACTTCCCTCACTGGAGGTAAGAAAATGCAACGGAACGTTTTCAGGTGACATAGTTTAGGGGAAAAGACAAAAACTTAGATCAAGTCCAAGAAAATATACTTAAAAAAAAAGTTAAGGGTATTTTTAAATGCATTATATAGAATAATGTTATAAATCAATATACAGAAACATTAGTGAATATATCCCTTCATTAAGATATTGAAGAAATACAGTTTAAATATTTAACAAACGTTGTCACAGCTGTACGTTTTTCTACCAACAAATGTCTGTTTTCTACAAACAAGCATAGATATGTTAAACACATATCTCAAAAAATGTTCCTATGGGTTTTAGGTTTCATTTAAAGCCAAAGGGTAGAAACAGTTTGTCTTTCAATTTTTACTTAAGACCATTCTAAAGTAAATGTGTTAATTCTAAATGCAGAGTACCTAAGGATACTAAGTAAAATTAGGTAGGATTTCAAAGTTTCTGATAACTCTCCAAATAGATATCTCTTCATGTTAAGAGATACTAACTAATGAAACTCAAAGATTTCTCTTGTTATTGATAAGATAAACATGAATCTGAGGAAACATTTTTAAAAGCTCTTTAAAATGTTTCATCAGAAGCAAGATTTCACTATATGTGTCGTTACTGGGAACTGTCTTTAAAATACATAAATATTGCTCTGAAGAAAAAGCAAGCTTAACTGCGGGGGGAGAAGCCATTTCCATGAAGTAAAGCTCTGGGAAAATTAAGTGATCTTTGTCACAACTAGATATTTAAAAATTATAGTATTTAAATAGTTCTGCATAAAATCCAGCAAATTAAAAAATTTAAAGATGGCAAGTTTTTCCTGATTGGCTAATAAACAGAAAAAGAAGATGGCAATGAGATGCTCTCAGAGACAATACAGCTATAAAAATATATGGAAAAATTAGGATTCACTCAGTTTGCATATTTCCATTAAAAACTTAAGATGTAATTGAATCACATCTAGTACATGAAGGCCAATTATTTTGATGCACAGAACTTCACTGCAGCAACATGAAAGCACAACTAAAAGTCAGATGACATGTATGTTACTTCTTTTTTGGTAGTTAGCAATGCTGATCTGCAAACATTTCTGTGCAACAAAGTTAAAACACTTTTCCTAAAACTTACACTTCTGGAAACAGAGTTTGTGTTTAAAATCCGAATGCACACTTTCAGTGTGTAAGTACAAAACAGGTTTAATTTCAAAGCTCTAGGTAACTGATTTGGATCTAAAAATACTTAACTATGCCTTAAGTAAAATCAGTATATGTATTATGCTTTCAGTATCACTTACAATTTACTAAGACATGTTACAGAACAATTGCAGATCAGAAATGCCTGCACCAGAATGATAGAAATATGAAAAAAATAAATTAAAAAAAAAAGGTTAAAACACAAACTGTGAAAAACTCAAATTCAATTGGTGAAAAGTTTAGGTGACTAAGAGCAAAACATTGAATGATCAAGGCACAGAAAGCCAGAAAAACCCATGTCAGACGGCAAGAATTTATATTTTTATGCACATCTACAAATACATTGCCAAATGTCACTAAAAGTTACCAATGTTTTGAAAAGATAGTGCTTATCAAAATGAATTCACTCTGCTGCATGTTTCTTAATATACAATATAGACTTTGAAAGACAAAGGCATATATATTTGAAGCTATAGGACATTTCTATAAAGGCACAGTATGATCAAGTAATTGCAGTTACATGAGAAAGTTTCACAAGAAAGTCTAAATAGTTATATTTACACATATATGAATTTGTCTCCTTTATTAAAAAACACTGGATTAAAGCTTAAAATTAAATATTCTATAAAGAGATAAATTGTACCAAAAGAGATACATTGTACCAAATAACCTCCAAGTATTTTTCACATATTTTAATTCTTCATAAAAATGTTTAAGGATGTTTATGTTTGTAAACAAACAAACAAACAAACAAACAACAACAACAACGACAACAGAAAAACACTGTAGGAACCAACTACCAACCTGCTCACTCCACTATCTCAAATCCTCTACAAGTAGCCTAACCCTACTGAAGGCAACTTTATTGGAACTAAAGTAGTAAGTGCAAAGGTGTAGGTATATTCTAATATTACATATTACAATCTTACCAAAATAATTAATGATTGCCAGTATAAACAACTCTAGAGTGGTTGTAACTGCTCTTTACCAACGAGGGTTGGAGTACCGGTATTCTACCAGAGGTATCTGAGTGCTGCAAGATCATGTTCTCATGACTTTACATAAAGGTAAAATGTTAAATTTCAAAGCAGAAAAAAAAAAAAAATCAATCCTTTGTGGCCCAATCAATGTATCACTATGTATCACAAATATATTGAAATATTTGCTAGTCTAGGATATTTTGGCACAGAACTCAAAATATTAATTTAGAAAATTTTTTCCATAACTCTGATATAACTCTGATCAGAGTCAAGTATTTCTTCATTCCTGTTCCTGTTCATTGTTGAAGAGTCCCAATCAACAGGGCTGAGCCAAGGTCCTTGCCATGGTAGACATGAAACAGTCTTCTTTCAAGTCAGAATTTCCTGGTTTATTTTTTTTTTCAAAGAGATTTGACTTCATAATAAAATACCACTTCCCCTTTTTTTTTAATGTTTATTTATTTTTGAGAGAGAGCATGAACAAGCCGGGGGTGGGGGGGCAGAAGGAGAGGGAGAGAGAGAATCCCAAGCAGGCTCCATGGTATCAACACAAAGCCGGACATGGGGCTCAAACCCACGAACCGTGAGATCATGACATGCGCCAAAGTTGGATGCTCAACTGACTGAGCCAGGTACCACAACTATTTCCCCATTTTTATTACTTATTTTATTATCCCAGGAACAGTTCTAAGAAATAGGAAAATTCTTTTAAGAATATGAGTTAAAATACAAATCTATTCCTAAAATGATACAAAAATCGTAAGGCAGTACCATCACTACCCCTCCGGGGTTTAGAGAATTCTCCCTGCCTATTATAAACGTCAGAAAGGAATACTACTTATTGTTAGACAAGACTAGTAGATAGTGAAAAATAAATGAATGGAAGCAAGACGCAATCTCCATAGTTTATAAACATTTAGTTTTCTGTTCATCCTAGTGAGAACCTGCTCAGGTTCTCTCATAGAATCCTCTGTCACTCATCCCAAAGCTGATGTTTTTCAGGGTACTATCTTTGGTCCTTTTCTTACCCTACATACCCCACTGGATTGATATTTATTTACTCTTATGGTTTTAACTGTGACAACTACTCCGAAGATTCAAAAATCTTTAAACCTTTTCCCAAAGATACAGTCCTACCTAATTATCTCGAGGACATGCCCACCTGAATGTCTCATAGGTTTTGAATTTGATTCTATCTAAATGAATTTCATCCTCCTCTCAAATCTGCTCTCCTTCTTCCTCCTGCAGCCTCTCTCCATTAATGGCACCACTATCTATCCAGATGCCCAAACAGGAAACCTGGAGATTACTCTTCACTTATCCCTTGTGCTTACTCAGTCCACATTTATTAAATGTCCAAGCCATATTATTTCCAACCCTTGAATAACCCTTTAAAAAGCTATTCACCTCAATTGTCTCTGCAATTGTCCTAGTTCAGACCTTTATGACTTATCATATAAATTACAACACCCTAGGGGTGCCCAGGCGGCTCAGGTCAGTTCAGCATCTAACTCTTGATTTCGGCTCAGGTCATGATCTCACAGTTGGGAGATCAAGTCCCATGTCGGGCTCCGTGCTCATCGTATAGCATACTCGGGATTCTCTCTCTCTGCCCCTCCCCAGCTCGTTCTTCCCTCTCTCTCAAGTAAATAAACTTAAAAAAAATCATAACACCCTATAACCATATTAAAAGCTTGTTGCCTTTAAAGCCTTGTTGGAGCATCTATCCCATTTCAAATCACGCAAAATCATAAAGATTTAAGTAAGGCTCAAAATAAGAGAAACAAAATGTATTACTAATAGGAAGTATAGATATCTGTACCACGAGAGAAATACATAAGAAAGAGACAAATGGGCTTATTTAATCTGGTAAATCTGGATATGTATTCTGCAGGCCAAGAGTTAAGGGATGAGAGGGCTATTGATGCTCCTTCTTCGTCAGGGAACAGGCCAGGTTATTTCCCAGGCAAAAATCAGATCATTTTAGAATGTATACTAGATTATGTAAGCTTTGTAAAGGCTTCAAATGTCTACTTTGTTGGTTATTGTTAACAGAACAGCATAATACCTTGAGTAGAGTAAGCACTCCACAAATATTAGTTGAATGAATGGATATTCAGAGACTCTGATGCTAAAAGACAGATCATGTGAAACTGAGACAGGGTTATCCATGGTTCCAAAATTAACAAGGTCCTTACCACACTCTCTAAAGTACTGAATATTTATTTATATTACAGATACGGACATTTTCAGGACCAATTCCTTGACAGCAGAAACTTTATTTCATGCTTCTATATCTAGTGCCTAACACATAGCAGATGCTTAGAATGTCTAAAATAAACTTTAAAATGGCAGTCTCAACATTTAAAATAGACATGTCCCTTGCTATCTTTAAGAAAACTTGAAAAGTTAAGGGGTGAACTGTATACGTACTAACACTATATTTCTTTAATAACATACAGAACACTAAGGTTAATAAGCTCATTTTGGTTTGGTGTCTACTACTTTTTAAATCATTTTTATGTGAAAATTTACACTTCTAAATTCAGAAATGGAAAATATTTAAAATGAAAAGCTTTTTAAAAATTTACTTCTTTTAAAAGAAAATGGCTATGTTGAAATCATCTTGTATGGGAAAGACATGATTCTGCTATCCATATGAATGTACAGATGGGTTAAAGTGACAGGCTGATAATAAAAGATATATCGTGGGCTCTGGAATAAAAACGTATGTCCTGATCCCTTATCATACAGAGGCTACTGGGCAAATCTGTTAATCGTGATGAGCCTCAGTTTTCTGATCTATAAAATAAGGATATCATGACCTATTCTTCAGGACTGTTAACAAGCTTAAATAAATAAAATATTTTACACAAAGCACTCCAGCACAGTGCCTGGCACAGAGCAGACGCTCAAGAAACATTAGTTCATTTTGAGATGTCTTCCTCTTTGGAGAAAACCTATACAGACTTGAAAAAATAACCAGGTTTTTAAACTTAGGAAAAGGATGGTAAGAATGATGCTGAAAATGAACTCAAATCGATACCTGTGTCACCTATAAACTCCTTCTGCCCAAGATGAGTATAGAAAAATTTAATAAAGACATTTCTGTTCTTTCATAGTGAGGTTTACATGGGAACCAGTCACAGATGACAGAATCTTTTCTGGATTATTGGTCTTTTGATAAGCTTTTTAGTTACTACCAATGATTAGCAAAGAGTCAAAAATCTTTTTGAAAATGGGAACTGTGATTAATTGAAACTTTTTCATAAAGTGTCACCCACATATCACATACTAGGTTCAATAATAGGCAATGGTACAAAAGCTAGGTCTAAATGCTACTCTCTTGTAACACATGTTTTCCTTCCCTTTTCCAATGAAGATGAAAGATAGCATTTATTTCCATATTAGCACTGTATAATGATCAAAAATTACCTTATCTCCCTAAACCTAGACACAGAGTATAATCTGTAGATTAAAACTACAAGGTCAAAACCACCATGTATTTACAACATTTCATTCTTAGTTATGTTTGGTTATATAACATTTTGCTTTTACATCAATGTTTCCCCTAAACAGAAACACTAAAATACCTAAATAATGAGAATAATGATGAACCCCTTAAATCTGACTAAATCTAAAATTTAGGTTTTCGAAATTAAAGGAAATAAGATAATTATGTGATCAATTTTGGGGTAGGAGTTACTTTCTAATTACATAACCATTTGAACAATAACACAATGTACAAAACCAGATATATTTGATTAGTCTAATAAATTACCATGTATTTAATATTTAATATATAACAGAAAATATCTAACATCTAACATATACTATATAATTATACAACACAATACTTAACAAATAATAAAATAAGTAAGATAAATTAGTCCCCAAAGTATTCAAATAATTTCCATTTAATCTGCTAATTTTAAGATATTACTGATGTGATTTATTGTTTTGATACAACAGTCAATAAATAATGCTTATGACTAAATCATGATTTCACATAGGGAGCCACATTAAACTCTTCCAGTGACTTCCCCCATTCAATTGATATTGCTACTATTTACACTGCTGAATCCTCTTAGCTTCTGCTAAACTGAAAACAGTTTCATCAGTTTTGTTTCCTAAGACAACATACAATATCATCTGAGATTTAAAATTATTCATTATTTCTATTCTTGAGCAATGAATGAAAATCATATATTGAAATGTCATTTTTAATTAGGTCAAACCTCATTCTTCCTGCTAAGAGGTAGTGTATTGGACAGTCAGTGTGGGCTCTGTTGCTGGGCTATCTGCATTTAAGTTCTAGCCCTGCCACTTAAGTCTTATATAATCCCTCTGAGTGTCTTCAGTTTACTGGGGAGGAGAGGATGATGACAACCCTGTAAAGTCAATGAGTTAATACACATTTAGAACAGTGATTAGAATAGAGCAAGTGCTACATAAAAATTGGCACTCACTTTTATTCATAATGACCGTGAAAGGTAAACATTTGGTAGATCGTAATAAACTTCTCACAGTAAATGGAAGAAAAATTCAACAGAGTTGGTCTAGAAAGGAACCCTCATTGTGGGTATTCCCTGACATTATGGATATTCCCTGATCCCATACTGCCCCCATGGGCTCCATCTGTCCCATGTGGCATCCCTCTTGTACCAGGAGGGTTCACCATTCTGGTGGAGAGCAAAATACCTAACTGATATCTGTCTGCTTTCCCCATCTAAGAACCAATGTTCTACGAAAACTACAATTCCTATAAAGCACTCAAGAATGACTTCAATTACAGATAGCCACAGCTTTGAGGCACCTGACAGGTACCAGCTATTTGGACGCTAAAGGAGCCAAGCCTGCTACATTGGTAATTTTCTGGGTGGACCCGACCAGCATCCTACTGGCTTCATTAGATGAGGGCAGAACACAGTGAGTACAAATTAGTCTTCTGAAGTTCTTACAGATACAATGGTGCTGCCTAGAAGGCAGAACTGATGGGAAGGTGGAGATGGGAAGGAGATTGGTATGAATAACCAAGCATTTAGAAAGAGTGTTGGTCTTCTTATTGGAATAAACAATGTCCTGGAGGCCTCTGCTGTGCCACATATTAACCCTTTATTTTCTGGCACAGAGGAAGGTCAAGGGAAATTTCTGGAGGGATGCTGTGAAGACTAAGGAGCATTTACACGTCTCAAGACAAAGTTTTATTGACCAACCAGCACGGAAGTATTTCAACCAATTTTCACAGTCAGTAGTGTTGTGTTGATATATAACACCTAAATATCAGCTCTGGTTTGGAAGATCAAAGGAAACGGTTTTACACCAGTTAGAGAAGTACATGGTTGTCAACTGTTGCCCATAAACAGAACTAAGCAAATTTTAGGTATGCATAACCAGAAATGCACAGCAAGACTGGGAGAGGAAGCTGGGGATTAGGATGTTCCCTATAGCCAATAAATCAGTGACATAACTTTGGTATTACCTTTTATAATTATATTCATATACCAAACTGTAGAAGGAAGAGAATTCCTCAAGTCATTTTATTATTTCTTGAATGTGAAAGAATCCAAATCTGTCTTTACAATGTTACTCACCTGCCACTCTTTCATCTGTTTCCCTGTTCCCATCATCTGAGTATCTTGCAAAGTCTAAAGAATCAAGAGTACTGATGCTCCCAGCTCGATCTGTAATAATGAGAAAAATAAAAGAAATTTATTTTTATTTAATTGTCAAGATAAAACACTAGAAATCACTTACCTATGATTATTATCAGTTAATAAAACTATGATTCTAAATTCTACTCAAACAGGGACACCTGGGTGGCTCAGTTGGTTGAGCATCCAACTCCTGATTTCTGCTAGGGCCATGGGATCGAGCACCATGTCAGGCTCCACATGTGGAGCTTAAAGTCAATCTCTCTCTCTCTCTCTCTCTCTCTCTCTCTCTCTCTCTTTCTCTCTCTCCCTGCCCCTTGCTCCTGCTACTGCTCTCTCTCTCTAAAATAAATAAATAAATTTTACTGAAACAATAAACTAAGGTAAAAGTGCTCACACCAATTAAACTATTTTCTTTTTAAGTTTATTTATTTATTTTGAGAGAGAGCACACCAGCAAGGGAGGGGCAGAGAGAGGGAGAGACAGAATCCCAACCAGGCTCGACACTCAGTGTGGAGCCCAGCTCAGGGCTCAGTCTCACATGAGATCATGACCTGAGCTGAAATTAAAAGTTTGGCGCTTAACCAACTGAGCCACCCAGGTACCCCTCAATTAAACTACTTTAAAATAACAAAAGTTTCCCTGCTCCCAACTCTGGCTAACTCCTTAACAATGTGCACACAGGCAGATTGCAACCAGTCCTGTTAAAGACAAAAAACAAAACAAAACAAAACAAGACAAAACTGAAATGAAATTTGAGCTACTGTCTGAGAGTTTGCAGACTGAATTCTAGAAAATAATTTCCAATGAAAAAAACAACACTTTTTGAAAAAATATAACAACATAGCACACATTTGTCCACCATACAGTCCAAAACTACTTCATACACAAGAACCAGTAAAATGTGCCCCAGTCTCAAGACTAAACACAATCAATGAGGACCAACCCGAAGATAATCCAGATATTGGAGTTAATAGACTAAGATTTAAAAATAACTACTAAAACTATGTTCAGTGAAGTAGAAGAATATGTGCATACAATGAAAAAAAAAGGAGAAAAGTCTTAGCAGAAAAACAGAGAATATCAAAAATACCTATGGAAATCCGAATATAGGAAATTATCTGAAATTTAAAATCCTCTAAACAGTTTAATAACAAAATGGAAATAACTGAGGAAGGAGTCAATGACCTTCAAGATAGATGAATAGACATTATACAATCTTAAGAACAGAGAGGAAAAAAAAGATTAAAAGAAATTAAGAGCTCAGGGACCTATGGGAAAATAATGAAAGATCTGATAAATGTGAAACTGGGGTCAACAATAGGTAAGACAAGAGATGGGACAGATACAAATTCAAAAAGCTGAAAAAACACTAATGAAGTTAAAGAGAACAGAAATTAGGCACATCATAATCAAACTGCTGAAAACCAAAAATAAAGAAGAGAAGATATTAAAGGCAGCCAGAGAAAAATATTATTTTACATATAGGGGAACAGCAGTTTGAATGACTGCTGATTCCTCATAAAAACCCCATGAAACCAAAGATATCCAGATTGAAAAGGAAGAAGTACAACTATTTCTATTTTAAATATAAAAAAACTATGGAACCCACTAAAAGAGAATTAGACCTAAGAAGTAAGTTTCTAAAAGTTGCAGAAGATAAGATCAACACACAAAATTCAAATTTTTAGATACTAGCAATGAACAATCTTAAGGCAAAAAAAAAAAAAAAAAAATTATTTTTAAATTTCATTTCCGGGATGCCTGGGTGGCTTAATTGGTTAAGTGTTCAACTTAGGCTCAGGTCATGATCTTGCTGTTCATGAGTTCAAGCCCTGCACTGGGCTCTGTGCTGACAGCTCAGAGTCTGGAGCCTGCTTTGGATTTTGTGTCTCCCTCTCTTTCTCCCTTCCCCTTCTCATACTCTGTCTTTCTCTCTGTCTCAAAAATAAATAAACATGAAAAAAATTTAAAAAAAAATCCATTTCCAATAACATACAAAAGAATAAAATACTTAAGAAAGACACCCCAAGCTCAGAGATGAGAAGATCAATCCATGTTAGGGCAGCAAAAATCCTTAATACACAGATTCAATGGAAACCTTGCAATCCCTATTTTAAAAAAATCTTTGCTGAGGGGCGCCTGGGTGGCTCAGTCGGTTATGCAGCTGACTTCGGCTCAGGTCACGATCTCGCGGTCCGTTAGTTCGAGCCCCGTGTCGGGCTCTGTGCTGACAGCTCAGAGCCTGGAGCCTGTTTCAGATTCTGTGTCTCCCTCTCTCTCTGACCCTCCCTTGTTCATGCTCTGTCTCTCCCTGCCTCAAAAATAAATAAAACGTTAAAAAAAAATTTAAAAAAAATCTTTGCTGACTTTTCCCACCTTCTTTTGCAAATATTGAGAAGTTAATCCTAGAAAAAGCAATCTTTTTTTTTAATGTTTATTTTTGAGAGAGAGAGAGAGAGAGAGAGAGAGAGAAAGAGAGAGAGGGCGAGCAACAGTGGGAAGAGGCAGAGAGAAAGGGAGACCAAGATTCTGACGCAGGCTCCCTGCCACCTGCACAAATCTGGATGCAGGGCTCGAAACCCATGAACTGTGAGATCATGACCTGAGCAGAAGTCAGATGTTCAACTGACTGAGCCACTCAGGCACACCGCAATCTTTTTTAAAAAAAAAGTGTATTCATTTGAGTAATCTCTACACTCAATGTGGGGCTTGAACTCACGACCCCAAGATCAAGAGCTGCATGCTCTTCCGACTCAGCCAGCCCCGCACCCCCAAAGCTGAAGCAATCTTGTAAAAGAATAAGGTATACAAAAGGCTAATGGGTACACTGAAGGATGCTCAACACCATTTGTCATTAGGGAAATGAAAATCAAACCACAATGAATTACCATTTCAAACCCACGAGATGCCTATAATCAAGCAGACAATGCTAACATGTATTTCAGAGGATGTGGAGAAAGCAGAAACTGCATACATTGCTGGCTGGAATGTAAAATGGCTCCACAATTTTGGAAAAGTTTGGTAGTTCCTCAACATAGAATTCTCATATGGTATATACCCTAGGTATATATATACCCAAGAGAAATGGAAACCTACATTGACACAAAAGCTTGTTCATGAGTGTTCACTCACAATATTATTCACAATGACAACAAAACACAAATGAATCAAATGTCCATCAAGTGATGAATGGATAAATAAAATGTGGTATATCCATAAAATGGAGTATTAGGGAAAAAGTACTCACACATGTTACAATGTAGATAAACCCTGAAAATATGCTAAGTGAAAGAAGCCAGACACATAAGGTCATACTGTATTATTTCATTCATATGAAATGTCTAGAATAGGCATATCCATAAAACACAAAATAGATCAGTGGTGATAGAGGAGAATGAATAGTGACTACTAATGGATATAGGATTTCTTTTAGGGGTGATGAAAATGTTCTGGAATACAGAAGAGTAATGATCGTATAATTTTGTAAATACACTAAAACAATTGAATTGTACCCTTTAAATGAATTTTGGGTATATGAATTATACCTTACTTTAATAAAAAGACAAAAAAATCCAAGTGTTTGCCAAGATGTGGAGAAATTAGAACTCTCATATATTGCTGGTGGGAATGTAAAATGGTGCAGCCACTTTGGAAAATAGTTGGCAATTCTTCAAAAGGCTAAACACTGGAGGTACCAGGTGACCCAAGCCAATTCCTCTTCCATGCAAAACAAACGCAAACATATGTCCACACAAAATCTTGTATGTGATTGTTCACAGCAGCATTACGCACAATGGCAAAAAAAGTGGAAAGAACAAAATGCCTATTAACTGATGAATGGAGAAATAAAATGTAGCATATACACCCATACGACTGACTGTTACTCAGCAATAAAAAGGACTGAAATACTGATACATATTACAACATGATGAAGCTTGAAATGTATGCTAAGTGAAAGAAGCCAGTCACAAAATAGCCACATATTACATGTAAGAAATGTATAAAATAGGCAACACTATAGAGGTAGAAAGTAGATTAAGTAACTTCCTAGGGCTGGAAGATGGAGGTGAATAGGATGTGTGATAACGGGTGAGAAATTTCTTTTTGGGGTGATGAATAGGATCTAAATTTAGATTAGGAGATGGTTGCACAACTCTATGAATATACTAAAAACAACTGAATCATACATTCTAAATGGGTGAATTTTAAGATAAATTCTGCCTAAATAAAACTATTAATTTAAAAAAAGGAACAACTCTGGAGTCGCAATGAGAAAAAATGCAATTCAAATTCTGTATTCAACAAAAATATCCTTCTCAAATGAAGGCAAGTAAACTTAATCAGTTCCCTAAATACTTTTCACCAAAGGTCCTTGTGCCTCAAGATGCTCCTAAGAAGAGTTTTAAAAAAAGAAAGAAACAAAAATACAGGTGTGTATGTGTGTAACCTCAGGTTTTATACTGCACATCAGTGTATCAAAGAATCATAAAAGTCATGAGGTAAAGCAAAATAAGATAGCATTTCCCCAAATCATTTATCTAACACATTCCTTTTTTGAGTACCTATTTATTACCACAAGGAGATAATGTTACTCAAAACACGTTTTGAAAAGAACTGCTTTCCCTATTTTCTATAACTTAAAAGCATTCATTTGTTAAAAGAAATAATGTGTTAGAACAGCGGTTGGCCAGCCAAGGCCTGAGGCCTGTTTTTATATGATTCCCATACTAAGGGTGGTTTTAATGTTCCATCATTTATTCATTCACGAAACACGTACGAAGCACCATAATCTGTGCCAGGTACTGTTGTAGATTCTGGGTACATACCCAGTGAAAAGACAGATAAAGACATAGTATGCCAAAAGATCAAGTATGATGCAGAAAAGTATAATGATAGAAAAGGAAAAATTAATTTATACAAAAATATCTCAACTCTTATTAGATCTCTGTGATGTAGTTGTTTTTTGTTGTTGTTGTTTGTTTTTTTAAACACAACTGTCTTGTCTCTTAGATTCCACTTCACTATCAGTGACTCCCAGATTCAATGGAGCCATGGAAGGCTTCAATCAGAAAATATTTTTAAAAAGTTTTTTTTTTAATGTTTATTTACTTTTGAGAGAGAGAGAGAGAGAGAGAGAGAGGAGACAGACTCTGAAGCAGGCTCCAGGCTCTGAACCGTCAGCACAGAGCCCGACGCGGGGTTCGAACTCACAAGCCGTGAGATCATGACCCGAGCCGAAGTCTGACGCTCAACCTCTTGAGCCGCCCAGGTGCCCCAATCAGAAAACAGTTTAAACTGAGCCCTAAAGAATAAATGTCCACCAAGTTAACTAATGAGAGGAAGAACAAACAAGTATATGGAGTTTTCAAAGTGGAGGCATAGCATGGTGTAAGTAGTAAGATTTCACTGTATAGAAGCTACGAGGGGTCAGGCAGGCTGGGATGTAAAGGACCAGCAAGGACATTTTATAATAGTGTACGGGAATGAACCAGTCTGTAAAATACATTAATAAAATCGATTTTGCAGAGGAATCTCTTTCTATATTAAATTTTACACTTACACATGCAGAACTGGTTTTCCAAAGAAGCTTTCAAGGAAGGTGGTTCCTCCTTAGTAAACACTAGCTCAGCTTTCTACTGTTTCCAAGATAGTACACAACTGCCTAGCTTTCCTACTCCGAAGACACTGTAGGATTTTGCAAGTGTTGGGGCCTTTATTATCAAAATATATTGCTGTTTTCCTGTTTAGGAAACAATAGAAATGAGAGACTCAAATATTCCAATTAGGCAAAGCCTTAGTGAACTGCACTTAACACTTGAACACCCTTCACACCCTGTTACTATCTGTCAGGCACCATCCTAAGTGCAAGGGATTCTGAGTCAGCAAGACTGACAAGGTCCCCGTTCTTAGAGAAAAGTCTACAGTGGAGACGAGCACATTAAGTAAAAAAGAAAATCAATCAATCAATCAATCAATTAATTAATTCTGAGGATCAAAATGGCATAAAGAAAATAAAAGAAGGCCAGAAGAGTAGGTAGTTGCAGGTTGGGGTGTAATACTAGTGTGCTCAGAGAAAGCCCTTCTGAAGAGGTGAGAATGAGGTATAAGAGTTTCAGACAGACCTGAGTCAGGAACAACAGAGGCTAGTGTAAACAATCTGAAACCCACTGTAAACAGTCTGAATTTTATTTCAAATACAAAGAGAAACAACAAAGCATATGATTCTTAGAAAATCCTTTTGGCTCATATATTTGGCTTAAATATGCCATATGCAAAAGTGGTTTGTAGACACAGCAATTAAGCCAGAGAGTATTATGCTAAGTGAAGTAAGTCAGAGAAAGGCAAACACCATACGATTTCACTCATACGCGGAATTTAAGAAACATAACAAACGAGCAAAGGGAAAAAAAAGGGAGAGAGAGAAGCAAACCAAGAAACAGATGTTTTCTGTTGAACAAACTGATGGTTACCAGAGGGGATGGGTGAGACAGGTGATGGGGATTAAGGAGCGGCGCTCACTCGCGATGGGCACTGGGTGTCTTATGGAAGTGACGAATCACTAAAGTGTACACCTGAAACTAGTATTAACTGCACGTTCACTGGAATCTAAATGAAAACTTAAAAAACGATACAATGAAAATTTTAAAAAGAGGCTATTACAGTCATGCAGGTAAGAGATAATCATCAGATTTAAGCCGGAAAAGTGGCAGCAGAAATGTGAGAAGTGGTCAGATTCAGTTTACGTTTTTAATGTAGAACCACATGTCCTGCTAATACAACGATGTGGGTTTAAGTAAAAAAGAGAAAACAAAATGACTCCTACAGACTTCATTTATTGAATTTGTATTACGAGATACAGAAGGTGAACAGAGGAGCCTCACAGGTTCTGTGCTTTAAGTGCACGGTAGTGGTGGGGGAGAGTCCTTAGCTTTCACCAGATTTGTAAGTATCCCTAAACAGAGAACACTATATAAACATTCTCACTTAAGTGAAGAAATCAAAGCTGATACTTACTAAGGGTGACCTATCTGGCTAATGCAAAAAAGGGAAAAACTAGAGGCCAGGTTGTCTTTTATTAAAATGAGCCGCTTTACACAGTACTTACTATTTATATTGATGTAAGGAAATAGACCAGCTGTGTTGAGAAAGCACAATATGGACGACTCAATGCAAATTATAGAAACATAGATTTGGACCCCACATAGGGTTCCCCCATTTAAAAAAAATGTTTTTGTTAAAATAATCTCTATATCCTATGTGGGCTCAAGCTTACAACCCCAATATCAAGAGTCACATGCTCTTCAACTGAGCCAGCCAGGCAGGCACCCCCTCATCATCTTCTTTTAAAACAATCAGTACGTGGTAATGATTGAAATGATTTCACTCTTCTTAAAAGTTTTTTTTTTTTTTTAACGTTTATTCATTTTTGGGACAGAGAGAGACAGAGCATGAACAGGGGAGGGGCAGAGAGAGAGGGAGACACAGAATCTGAAACAGGCTCCAGGCTCTGAGCCATCAGCCCAGAGCCCGACGCGGGGCTCAAACTCACAGACTGCGAGATCATGACCTGAGCTGAAGTCGGATGCCCAACCGACTGAGCCACCCAGGCGCCCCTGATTCCACTCTTCAAATAGAGCTAGGTCATTATCAATGTACCTTACCTTTAAATTCCTATTAAGGTGAACTAAGTAAAATTCCATATGTAGCACTCTTCTTAGAACACTGTGTTTGTATCCAGAGAAGCATTTAATTTCCTTATAATTTAATTATACCTGATAAATAATAACTTGCTATTAATTTAAGTTTCAACACAGCATAAACAAAAATGACAAAAAACCCAAAATATTACAGTATCCCTCATTACAGCATAATTTTATGCATGAGCCAAGAAATAACAGCAATAGTAAACACAGAAGTGTCCAAAGTTCACCTTGAAAGGGCACCTGGCTGGCTCAGTTGGTAGAGTATGCTACTCTTGATCTCGGGGTCATGAGTTCGAGCCCCATGTTGGGTGGAGAGATTACTTAAAAAAAGTTCACATTAAAAATGAGTTGTACTCAGGAACACTACTCAGCAACCAAAAAACAACTAGTGGTATGTACAACAACATGAACCTCAGTGCTTTATATGCTGAATGAAAGAAGCCTTACACAAGAGTACATACTGTACAATTTTGTTTAAGTGGAGTTTTAGGACAGGCAGTAGTAATTTATGGCAGAAAAAAATCATAATAGTGGTTCTTGGAGTGGGGTGCTACCTGGGAAGGAGCATGAGAGAACTTTCGGGGGTGAAAGTAATATATACATAGGCAGGAGTTTGGGTTATAACAGGTGTATTCTTTGGTTGAAACTCATCAAATGGTACACTTAAGACTTCTATATCTTGGGGCACCTGAGTGGCTCAGTCGGTTGAGTGACTGACTTTGGCTCAGGTCATGATCTCATGGTTTGTGAGTTCGAGCCCTGCATTGGGCTCTGTGCTGACAGCTCAGAACCTGGAGCCTGCTTCGGATTCTGTTGTCTCCCTCTCTCTCTGCCCCTCCCCTGCTCATGCTCTGTTTCTCTCTGTCTCAGAAACAAATAAACATTAAAAAAAAAAAAAAAAAAAAGACTTCTATATCTTATTGTCTTTATATCTTACCTTGAAAGAAAAATAATTCTAGATATTGAGCTCTTATTAATGACATGCATATTAAAGTATTTAGAGGAAAGTATACTGTTATCTGCAGCTTAATTTGAAAAGCATAAAAAATAGGATGGATTTTTGGATGAACAGAGGGTTGAGAAATATCTAGATATGAGACAAAGAAAGTAAAAAAAAGTAAAAATAATAAAATTTGTTAAATTAAACACTGCTAGGATCCACTGACTCCTAGATTTTAATATTAGAGTTGTAACACTAGAAAATAGCTATTATTGTCTTAAATGACAAAAAAAAATTTCTTTTAATGTTTTCCCTCTACTGTTTGAAATTAAAGCTTATATGGTGAGAATTTGCTTTACCATGGAGGTTATTGATACATATTCCTTAAACTGCTTTCCAAAATAAGTATATACAGCAATCTAAATTCCATCTGTAGTAATGGCAATGCTTGGTATTATTATTTTTAATCTCACCAATTTAACATACCATAAAAGTATACCTTCCTTAATTATGCATCTCTGGTTCCTGGTGAACATGAACACTCTTTGAAAAAATATATTAGCCATCTACTTTAAGTGTGTGTGCAAATTTTCTATTCACATTCTTTGACCATGTATCTAACATCTAGATTTTCTGATATTAGTTTATCTGGCCATTACTGCCCTAACCAGAAACTCCACTTGAGCACTATATCCTCTACTCTTAGTCACATCTTAGCTCCTCATTCTGATCTCTCCAACATGTGTATTATGTATAAAGCATGTATACCCAATAGGATGAACTTTTATCAACCAATATTCTGGTATTGTGACATCAGTCCTCACTGTTTTATTCCTGATTTTCATGGAATGCTAAGGACAATGTTGGTTGTGGGGTGCCTGGGTGGTTTAGTTGCCTAAGCATCTGACTCTTGGTTTCAGCTTTGGTCATGACTTTAAGGTTCGTGCTTCAAGCCCTGCATCAGGCTCCATGACGATAGCATGGAGCCTGCTTGGGATTCTCTCTCTCCCTCTCTCTCTCTGCCCCTCCCCTGCTCTTTCTCTCTCAAAATAATGAATAAACTTAAAAAAAAAAAAGAATGCTGTTGGTTGTTGATTTCAGATCAGTATTTTTTTAATGTTAAGTATCCATCTAATGTTAGTTTTCTAAGTATGTCTTTCTTTTCCTCTTCATATTATGTTTAATCATACATACAGACCTAGGTTAGAGCTGTTTAACCACCATACATTATTTCTCCATTATACTGTTAGTATTTCTCTGAAATTTTCAGAGAACTCCTCTGTATAATGGGAAAGTCCTTGGGGAAAGCAAACATACACACAGTTTTCAAGTTGGCATTATTATGGCCATTGAAAAATATTTTCTAAATGTTTTTTTAGTCCAAGCCAACCACAACGTTATGTTTTCAAAAAAAACCTAAATCTGACACCTGTCTAAATAATAAGATGTCACAAAAGTAAAAATCTCCTAATTCATTTAAATTTGTTCTATTTCAGAAAAAAAAAACCAGTAATGAAGAAAATAATTTCAATTTTGACTGAAATAACCTATAACAAATGTTGTAAAAGTACTTTGGATTTTCAGACTAATAACAGGTAATACTATAGCCTTAAGAGAAACATGCTTCTTTAATTCAGCCACAATTCTTTTCCAAGGCAAGTGCCTTTCTAAATACTATTAAAAGAGAAAGAAACTTTTAACCTCTTTTATTAAGAAGCTATCATATTCTAATATGGAGTATGCCACAAAGCATTTCTTCAAATTCTAGGGTTATGTAACTTCTCAATAATTCACTTTATAACTCAAGAAACTGAATGGCTCAGAAGTTTCATCATAGTTGGCAAACCGGTAAAACCTGTATGTAGGTTTCAAATTAGGTCTGAGAACTAAATTCATTATATGCAGTGTGACTATAAAGCATGCAGATTAATTTCATAAATCACATATGAAAGTCTCACATATATTTATTTTAATATTTTAGCACTATTGGCAGGATATACTTTTACAACAGTTCGAAAAACTGAAAAGGTATCTTTTATGGAAATTACATAGTACTTTAAAAACTAACTGTAATTAGGGGCACTGGGTGGCTCAGTCAGTTAAGCAACAGCTCTGTCAGCTGTGCTGACAGCTCAGAGCCTGGAGCCTGCTTCCGATTCTGTGTCTCCCTCTCTCTCTGCCCCTCCCTTACTCATGCTCTGTCTCTCTGTCTCTGAAAAAATAAATAAACATAAAAAAAAAAAAAAGAATTAAAAATTTTCACTATATACTCTTCTTTGTACCATCTAGTTTTGTTGGTATTTTGGTATTTTACCCCCAAAGGCATTTAATACTTTTTATAATGTGAGCATTTGATAATTAAAAAGTCATGAAAGTACCCAATTCATAATGAAAGGATAGGGAGAAAAGTATTACCAAACAATTAGCTTTATATTTGAATTCTTTCTGTAAAGGTGGTTTACTGAACCATGCCTAAATAAATCTATGTCATAGTAAATAACAAAGAAATATAAACTATAGAAATTCAATATATAGAAAAATAATAAATTATCCTTAAACCTGAGGTTGTATATAAACATTTTAATATGTTAACCACTTAAATTAAGTATGGATCTTACAGATCTGGCAAGGACAAAACTTACATTTATATTTTCTGATCCTCAATTTTTCTCCAATGCTGGGGCTCATTTCACGGACCCCTACGTTCAAAATATTTGAAAACTAGAGTATTAGAGATAGTCCAACCCCCACATTTTCACAGATGAGAACACAGAACTATGTATTCATTCAGTATTTAATAATCCTCAGTGGGGAATATAAATTTGGTAAGAGTTGGTCCTTGCCTTAAATAAGCTTGTAAGTCACTGGAATTAAGTCATGTATATAGATAACAATGATACAATCAGATCACTGTATGTTAAAGATTCAATGAATTAATCTGTGAGTAAGGCAGGAGTAGAAACCAAGTCTCCCAGATTGCAGTCAGCTGTCTTTTTCTCTTCGTCACAAGATTCCACAATGGGCTAGGCTTCAAAGTCACAAGACTAAACCTTAAGAAAAGACTTAAATGCAGAAACTTTATAACAAACTATTTATTTAAGTTAAATCTTCTATAGTGCTGGAGGATTTTGCCATATGAACAGTTGTCAGGCAAAAGGGAGGGGTATTAATAACTATTATCAATAATTATTATTATATTTTGGGGGCAGTTGAGTGGTTCAGTCAGTTAAGCATCCTACTCCTAACTTCAGCTCGGGTCACGATCTCACAGTTCGTGAGAGAGCCCACGCCGGGCTCTGTGCAGACAGCGTGGAACCTGATTAGGAATCTCTCTCTCCTTCTCTCTGTGTCCCTCCCCTGCTTGCACATGTGCGCGCTCTCTCTCTCAAAATAAATAAACATTAAAAAATTACTATTGTTGCATTTTTAACATGTTTTGACCACTTGTTCTATGCCAGATGCTGTGCCAGACACTTTCCGCGTGTAACCTTCTTTAACCTTATAACAGCCCCTCCACGAGAGGAGTCACCCCCCTCTGCCTCTTACAGTTGAGGAAACAATGCAGAGTCGCACAGCTAGCAAGTGGCAGAGCAGAAATGCAAAGTCAAGCTCTCCGATGTGGAGGCCTGAGCTCTAAACCATTAAGTTCTCTTGAATAATAACTCAGGGCACGGAGGTTCAGATCTCCCAGGCTCCAGGTAAGCTGGGCGTGATAATGTGAATGGCCTCAGAAAGATCACACTTGACTGGGCTTTGCTCAGGCAAAGCTGAGGGAATAGGCTACAGAGGGAAAGGCTAATTCTCACAAGGAATATGCTAAACTCACATATTTAGAGGATACTACTATCTACCTAAAGGTCATTTCTTTAGCACATATTCAACATTTATTCAAAGCTTTTTGCCCGGCATGGTGTTAGGCGCTGGTGACACAAAGACAAAACATGGTCTCCTTTCAATACTCGTGTAAAATAAACATTTATAAATTGCCTACTTTAGGCTTTGGTTCCAGGTACGAAAGAAGACACAGATATGAGGCATAAACTCCAACTAACATCTTAAAAGAAAAAAAAAACCTAGTCAGCGAGGGGCACCTGGGTGGCTCAGTCGGTTAAGTGTTTGACTTCAGCTCAGGTCCTGATCTCGCTGTCTGTGAGTTTGAGCCCCGCGTTGGCCTCTGTGCTGACAGTTCAGAGTCTGGAACCTGCTTCAGATTCTGTGTCTCCCTCTCCTGCTCTCACTCTGTCTCTCTCTCTCTCAAAAATAAATAAACATTAAAAGAAATTAAAAAAAACAAAAACAAAAACAAACCTAGTTAGCTAAAACTAACACCCCAAAAATTCACTATTAAGAGTTTATTAGAGGGCGCCTATGTGGCCCAGTCAGTTCAAGTGTCCAACTCTTGATTTTGGCTCAGGTCACAATCTCATAGTTGTGAGATCAAGCCCTTGGTCGGGCTCTGCACTGACAGTGCGGAGCCTGCTTGGGATTCTCTCTCTCCCTATCTCTCTGCCCCTCCCCTGCTGTCATGTAAGCATGCTCTCTTTCTCTCTCTCTCAAAATAAATAAGTAAACATAAAAAAAAAAAAAAAAAGACATGCTCCAGGCTGAGCTATAAAATAAAAAATATATATACACACATACATACATATATAAAAATTACGTTTAAGGGACACTGAGTAAACAATGGGAGTACAATAAAAGTTTTGTATATGGACAGCATGGTTGAAAAGGCAGAAAAAACAAAATGTTAGGAAGAACTTTATTGTATATATCCATAATAAAATATTTTAAAATCACTTTTATCATAAGCTATGCAAAAAAAATGGGAAAATATTAAAATTCCTAGATAGGTTTGTAAATTCCCAACAGGTTTGCAAATTCTTTTTGTCTGTAATATACAATTTTGCTAATAAAAAAATGTTTGGAAAAAGTTGCTTTAGACAGGAGGAAGCAATTTTAAAAGGTTTCAGCTGGAGTGGCATAAATAAATAGCTTTTAAGATCAAGTAAGAATAATGATGGAAGAAGAGATTAAGGGCACATGAACCAGTTAGAAGGTTAAAAATGATGGTCCAGATGTGAGCTAAAGGCCTTAACTAAGGTAGCACACAAGCACAGAACTGAGAGGGTGAGAAATAACAGAAAATATGATGACACTACCTTGAGTGAGCAATCTTATCCACCTACAACGGGACCAACTGGTTACAAAAACAAATGCACATCACTTCTGATTGCTGGGAAGAAAGCTACACCCATGACTTCAATTGTGGTCTTCTCTTCTTTGAGGCTTAGTCATGCTCTGTGACTACACCAGAAACTGGAGATGTAACCATGCAGCAAAATGTCAAGACTGAAAAAGAGAGTATAAACGAATTTGCCCTTGTAAGATTATTTCATTCAGAAGAACCATTAGTGACCATATTTGGCTCCAATGTGAGGCTCAGCTGATCCTGGTCTACAACCCAGATATCCTACAATCACATGTAGGGTATGCAGGTCCTGATATAGATTAAGTGAAGCACTCTGTAACATGGACCTCTTGATGAAATTAAGTGATGCTTTAGGCAGAGTATTCACCTTTGCCTTAGTGTGTGGTGCTACGGTTTGTCACTTTGACCGTTTTTTAAATGGTCAATTTTATACTATCTGACCTGCTTTCTGCATTAAGGAGGGTGGCTATTCTGATGGAGTTAATAAGATATACTCTGAATGAATTAAGCTATGTTGCCCAATCATACACTAAAATGACCTAAGAACTCCTGCTGAGCTATTTTAAAGCAGACATAAAACAGCAGTTGTTTGTAACGAAAGGAGTGTAGGCTTTGAAGTTAGTGATCTGGGTTGGAATCCTAGTCCTGCCACTAACTACATGATTTGTGGGAAAATGTAACAGGGCACACAGGAAAGGTAAGGCCCTGTGCCCATCTCCCAATCGGCAATCCTCCTCTGAAGTATCAATCATTGTTTAGCCTCTTTTGTATGTATCCTTTTTTTTTTGTATAGACTCTATTTATTTTTGTTTTTTGTTGTTGCTTTTTAAAATTTATGTATTGTTGGGGCGCCTGGGTGGCGCAGTCGGTTAAGCGTCCGACTTCAGCCAGGTCACGATCTCGCGGTCCGTGAGTTCGAGCCCCGCGTCAGGCTCTGGGCTGATGGCTCGGAGCCTGGAGCCTGCTTCCGATTCTGTGTCTCCCTCTCTCTCTGCCCCTCCCCCGTTCATGCTCTGTCTCTCTCTGTCCCAAAAATAAATAAAAAACGTTGAAAAAAAAAAAAAATTTAAAATTTATGTATTGTTTAATTTACACCCAAGTTAGTCAGCATATGGTGCAACAATGATTTCAAGAGTAGATTCCTTAATGCCCCTTACTCATTTTGACCACTACCCCTCCCCAAACCCGTCCAGCAACCCTGTTTGTTATCTATATTTAAGAGTCTTTTATGTTTTGTCCCCCTCCCTGTTTTTATATGATTTTTGCTTCCCTTCCCTTATGTTCATTTGTTCTGTATCTTAAATTCCTCATATGAGTGAAGTTATATGATTTTTGTCTTTCTCTAATTTTGCTTAGCATAATACCCTCTAGTTCCATCTCCGTAGTTGCAAATGGCAAGATTTCATTCTTTTTGATTTCCAAGTAATACTCCATTGTTTGTATGTATCCTTTTAAATTATGCTAGGCATATGCAAATATCTTTTTTGTACATAAATGGAAACATATACACTTATGTTATTAATTTATTCAATTTATAATAGAACTTGGTGATCATTCCACATCAGCACATATAGACTATTCCGTTTTAATTAACCAATCTTTACTGTTGATATTTAGGGTTTTTTAAATCTTTAATACTTTTACCTATAAATGATATTTAAAAAATGTTGGTTCAATTGTTTTAATGCAAACAAACATATATGTCTATAATAAATTACAGAAGTAGAACTGGAGATTAAAGAATATGTTTTTTTACAAAGTGATCGATATTGCCAAGTTACTTTCCAGAGTATCAAACCAAAAGTGCATGAGTCCATATTTTATGTTCCAGCCTTCGTGTCACACATATTTTTATCAAAACTACAATCAGAAGAGAATATTGCTTGTAGAAAAAACTTGTTGGGAAGAGTCCAGTGAGACCATAGATTCAAAAATTACCTATCAATACAGGCTACCTTTTTGATACAGACCTCTTATTTAAAGGTTTAGGAGATGGGGCACCCGGGTGGCTCAGTCAGTTGAGCGTCCAACTTCAACTCAGGTTATAATCTCCCAGTTTGTGAGTTCGAGCCCTGTGTCGGGGTCTGTGTTGACAGCTTGGAGCCTGAAGCCTGCTTCAGATTCTGTGTTTCCCTCTCCCTCTCTCTCTCTGTCCTTCCCCCTCTCACACTCTGTCTCTCTCTCTCAAAAATAAATAAACATTAAAAATAAATAAAAGTTTAGTAGACAAAAATCAGTATTCTTACTATTATGACTTACTAAAGGGCACAAAATGCAAATATTCATCCTTAAGAACACTGATAAAATGGACTAGAGATTTTGGTGATACATTCGTAACTCTCATCATTCCACCTTACATTCTTTGGTTAACTCTCCTTACACATCCATCTCTGACAAAAAAAAACAAAAAACAAAAAAGTTTTAATTCTTGGGGCACGTAGGTGGCTCAGTTGGTTAAGCATGTGACTCTTGATTTTGGCTCACATCATGATCTCACTGTTCTCGTGAGATCAAGGCCAGCGTCCACAGAGCCTGCTTGGGATTCTCTCTCTCCCTCTCTCTCTCTTCCCTTCCCTGTACACACACACTCTCTCTCTCTCAAAAATAAATAAAGAAACTTAAAATTTTTTTTTTCAATTTTCACCATGATGGTAAAGAAAGTCTTTAAGAAAAATTAGAAACTTTAAGACTGTTGCTAGGTCCTTTTCTTTTCCTTTTTTTTTTTTTTTTTTTAATGTTTATTTATTTTGAGAGAGAGGCAGGGGAAGGGGAAGAGGGTGTGCTGCAGAGAGAGAATCCCAAAAGGCGACACGCTGCCAGCCAGAGACTGACGCAGGGCAGGGCTTGACCCCACCAACCAGGAGATCAGGACCTGAACCAAAATCCAGAGTCAGAAGCTCAACTGACAGAACCACACGGGTGCCCTGCTAGGTCCTTTTCTAATGGTAATTCTACTTCCATATGCACGCACAGAATATTTACAGTGCAATAAAAAACTTTGGTATAAAATAGTTTTCTTCACTTGACACATGCTAAATATATCTTAAAAGAGATCTGTATCAACACAATAATAAGAATTATAAACTGATTCTGAAGATTTCCTTTCCAAACAACATTGATCCTCAAGGTCACAAATGGCAACAGGAGATTAAGAATAGATAAACTGGTACACAGGTACCAATAGTTTGTGAGCAAAAAATGATTTTTTTTTTACAGTTATTTTGCAATTTCAACTAATAGATGATATTCAATATAAAGTAACAAAAAAGTAGACAAGTGCCAGACACGTATGAAGAAATAACTTACTCCAAACAAAACAAAATAAAACTAATGTAAATCTCCTCAAATCAAAGAGGCACAGAGTTCAAAATACGGACAAATAGCAAAACGCTATTTACTTAAACATCAACAGCATATTTTTAGTATAACTTAGAAACCATAATTTATCATCAAATCTCAGTACTTATAGGTAGAAGCCAGTAAAAATAAGCCGTTAATATTTAAGACCTTTCTCGGTATTTGTAATTTTTAGACCAAGGTAAATGTTTTTCATCAAAAAACCATGGGGGAGGGGCGCGTGGGTGGCTCAGTCGGTTGAGCGTCCAACTTCAGCTCAGGTCATGATCTCATGGTTCTTGAGTTCAAGCCCCGCGTCCGGCTCTGTGATGACAGCTCAGAGCCTGGAGCCTGCTTCAGATTCTGTGTCTCCCTCTCTCTCTGCCCCTCCCCAGTCATGCTCTGTCTCTCTCTGTCTCTAAAAAATGAATAAACGTTAAAAAAAAACCAAAACATGGGGGAAGAGAAGCATAGTTAAAAGCCATACAAAAATGGGGCACGTGGGTGGCTCAGCCAACTTGGGCTCAGGTCATGATCTTGTGGTTTCTGAGTCCAAGCCCTGCATCAAGGTCTGTGCTGACAGCTCGGAGCATGGAGCCTGCTTCGGATTCTGTGTCTCCCTCTCTCTCTGCCCCTCCCCTGCTCACACTCTGTCTCTCACTCTCTCTCAAAAATAAACAAACATTTAAGAAAAAAATTTTTAAAGCCATATAAAAACAAATTAACCAAACTTAGTTTTTGACCTAAAAATACTAAGCAAAATGAAAATTACATTAATTCTAGTTTTTTTTCCAATCAAGTTTAAAAAAAAACAAAAACACGCATACATTCTGAAGATCACTAACTTTCTTTTTGAAAAATAGAAAGTATAATTTCAATTTCTGACAGAAATAAGGTCTGCTTTCTCTGATTAAAATCCCTATCTTGTTTCCTTTCAGCCCAAATACCACAATGGCTTGAAATATCATACTGCATTTTTACAAGTACCCAAATGGAATCACTTTATTTAGTGGAGAGCCAGATAATGGTAAGCATGGTCCCAGATGTTTTAAATAAGGCAAAATATAAAATAAATATTATCTTTCCTTTACCCTCACTTCCTTTTCCTTTTCCTCACTCATGATAAAGAGTCTAAATATGGCCAAATAATAAAGTTACTATTTATTCAAAATTCCACTTTCTCCACAAATACCATTTCATCATCACAATCAGCAATAATTTTTCTATATCTGAATGTTTACACTATTATTTGTGTCACTGTTCTATAGCTTTTTCATGTGTTAGTCCTGCTGCCTTTTCACCAAGAACATAAGCTCAAGGACCTGCATTAAACATCTTTTGGATTCCCACAATCCTAACTGATTATACAATTTAATAAATATATTGATCAACATAAGATATTGAATAGCAACTATATTCAAGTCACCGTGCTAGCCAGTGAGACTATGTGAGACTACTTTTGAAACTACAAGAAAGGCATTGGCAAGAAAAATGCCAGTTACACAACAGATAAATTTAGGAACGTATATGGTCTAGACAATAGCGGAAAGTCTCATTCGCTAAAAGCAGTGAAACTAATAAATTATTTTATTGAAACAGTTTGGAAATATTTCAGCAATATTTACTGATATTTTCTCTCAGAAGCCAGAGGAAGCACTAAACCCAATTTCAACCTAACGAGGGAGGAAGTACTTTGTAAAGTGAAAAAGATGGGAACGTTGGAAGACTGTCATCATGACAGCTTAGCATTGGTGATACTGAAAAAGGAATACTGAACACAGTGAGATATGCACTGTGAGAATTCTGAGAAAAGACAGGTAGGATCATGAAACAGAAAACTTTGAAAAGGAGGAAAATGACTCAAGAGAGCTGTAGACTCACAAGTGAAATTATCACAATCATAAATGACTGCCTCTTGACAAGCTACCTTATAAAAACTTGAAGACATGGTAGGGTGCCTGGGTGGCTCAGTTGGTTGGGAGTCCAACTTCAGGTCAGGTCATGATCTCGTGGTTTGTGGGTTTGAGCCCCGGGTCAGGCTTTGTGCTGACGGTTCGGAGCCTGAAGCCTGCTTCGGATTCTGTGGCTCCCTCTCTCTGCCCCTCCCCTACTAGCACTCTATCTCTTTCTCTCTCTCTCTCTCTCTCTCAAAAATAAACATTTTAAAAAAATTTTAAAAAAAACCTTGAAGACATGGTAAATACAGAATAAAAGAAATCCATCACTGACTGGCATTAAGTCATTTGCCTTCTCCGTCTGATCACCTACTGTCTCTACTAAAAAAAAAAAAAGTTGGGCTCATCTCTGACTTACAGTCCGATTTCGATTAGTGCTCTAAGACTTCAAAACGGAAACAGCATCCCTCTGGCAAAGATACTACAATCTGCTCAGTGTTAATCAATGGCATTGCCACAATTTTTATCTTGCAATCTAATCGAAAAGCAAAACAATTACTAAATGGAAGTTTATTCTGGCCCAATTGGCAAAAATACAGAGAAAAAATATAAATGATGTGTGTCTGTTCAAACCATAAAATTCTTCTACCATTTGAATGTTTTATAAACATGGATTACTCTTTCAGTCAAGAAAAAAAGATTAAATACAGTATGAAGGCTTCTTTAAGTATTTTAAAAGCACTATCATACTATAATATTTACCTAAGGTCAACAGACTTTTAGGTAAATAATTCAGTAGATCTTGCAAAATTAAACTGTTTTTAGACATCAATGAAAGAAACTACTTTTGGTTACATATTTAATATTCCAAAGTATGATAAATTTTCAGATTGATATATATCAATCAAAATATATACAAAAAAGAAATAAAAATAACTTAATGTTTTAGATAATCCAAACTATCAATTTTTACACTGTATAATCAACCAAAACGTTCTTACTGAGCATTATAAAATCATAATCCAGTTAGCAATAATCAACACACTAAACTTGAACATAGGGGATCTTTAAAAACAGGCAGTAGTCCAATCCTAAAGGAACATTTATCCTCTGAATTCCTAAAATATAATTTGTGGATTCCAGAGCTTAGTCAAAATCTTCAAAACATGGTACGAAGCACAGTCTTACAGACTGACTTTAGCATTTATCTATTTTCTAACTAGATTAAGAAATTTATAGGCACTGATATTTTGATATATACAACACATTTGTATTTAAACTGTATTAAAGCTTGTGCTATGTTTGCACATTTATAGAAAGAATATTTAAGAAATAGTTCTTTTATAACCTTAATTGAAGTGTAGTCCTGCCATCACAGACCTAAATGCAAAAGCTAAAACCATAAAACTTCTAGAAGAAAATGTAGGAGAAAATTTCTGCAACTTTGGGATTGGCAAATATTTCTCATTAGGACACAAAAAACATGAATCATTAAAGAAAAAACTTGATTAACTGGACTTGGAAGAAATTTAAAAAATGACATGCAAACCATACTGGGAAAAGTATTTGCAAAACACATATTAATAAAGGACTTGGGTCCAGAATATAAGAAACCTAATTTAAAAATTCAGTTAAAGACATGAACAGACATTTCCCACAAAAGAAAATATACTAATGGCAAAAAGCTCAGGAAAAGGGAGTTCAGCATCACTAGTTCTCAGGGAAACAAAAATTAAAACCACAATGAGGGGCGCCTGGGTGGCTCAGTTGGTTAAGCGATCAACTCTTGATGTCAGCTCAGGTCATGATCTCAAGGTTCCTGGGCTCCAGCCCCATGTCTGGCTCTGTGCTGACAGCAGGAGCCTGCTTGGGATCCTCTCTCTCCTTCTGCCCCTCCCCTGCTCTCTCTCTCAAAAATAAATAAATAAACATTTGGGGAAAAAGAAAAAAAAAACAATACAACACATGCGATACCACCAATCTCTCATAGAAGAAGTTGAATAAAAAGCCTGCAAATAGTGTTTAGGGGATGTGGAACTCTCATACACTGGTGATGGGAATTCTAAATGGTACAACCACTTTGGAAAACAGTTTGACAGCTTCTTATAAACTTAAGTATATAGTAACTATATGACCCAACAATTGTATTCTTCGGTATTATTCAAATGAAATGAAAATATGTGTTTATGCAAAAAGAAACCATACAGAAAAGAATATATGCGCTCCATGATTCCATTTATATGAAATTTTAGAGCCGGCAAAACTTATGTATAGAAGTGGTTCCTAATCTGGGGAATGTTGGCCTCCCGTTCCCTGGACAATGTTGGAGACATTTTGGTTGTCACAACTTGAGAGATGGGGTAGGAATGGTTGCTACAGGCATCTAGTGTGGATAGAGAGGCCAGAGATCCTGTTAAACATTCTAGAATTATCAGGCCCAAAATTTTGATAGTGCCCAGGCTGAAAAATTGTTACATAGTGATCAGTGGAGGTCTAAAGGTGGGACTGGGGATATAATGCAAAGAAATATGAAGAAATTCTGAGGATGATAAAAATGTTCTATATTTTAATTGCAATAGTGATTAGTTTTTCAAAACTCATCAAACTATACACTTTAAAATAGGTGCATTTTGTTGTATGCCGTCTTATATCAAAGTTGATGATAAAAAAGTGTCTGTCAAATAACATAAAGGTATACAAAATAATTTAATCCAATGTTAGTTTTTTAATATACATGAATGGAAAAGACAGGAAAGGCAAATATCATTGGTGAGATTACCGATAATTTTTACTTTTTTCTTTTTTGTTCATGTCCTTTGTATTCACTTGAAAATACTACTTAGTGGGGCGCCTGGGTGGCTCAGTCGGTTAAGCGTCCGACTCCGGCTCAGGTCACGATCTCGCAGTCCGTGAGTTCGAACCCCGCGTCGGGCTCTGGGCTGATGGCTCAGAGCCTGGAGCCTGCTTCCGATTCTGTGTCTCCCTCTCTCTGACCCTCCCCCGTTCATGCTCTGTCTCTCTCTGTCTCAAAAATAAATAAACTTAAAAAAAAAATACTACTTAGAGTTGCAATCAAAAATACAACTTTTAGTTTTTAAGTGTTTATTCATTTTTTGAGAGAGAGAGAGAGAGAGAGAGAGAGAGCAGGGGAGGAGCAGAGAGAGAGGGGGGACAGAGGCTCCAACGCAGACTCTGCTCTGACAGCAAGGAGCCCGATGTCTGGCTCGAACCCACGGACCATGAGATCATGACCTAAGCCGAAGTCCGATGCTCCACTGATTGAGCCACTCCGGCCCCCCTAAATATAACTATTTCTCTATACAGAAAGGTTTAAAGAGAAATTTTCACTATTAACAGTGATATCAAGCTGCAATAAGGTAGGCTAAGAAATTCAACTAGAACGAAGTCACAAAGTAAAGAATAACCTATTTCATTATATTAATAGGGTAGAAAAACAGCAGATGTAATTAAGTCACGTTCAACAATAGGCTAGGGACTATACAAAGTGTGAAGAGTATAAAGAGGTCCCTCAAGAAGTACCTATCTAACGGAGAAAAATGATGCTGTCAACAAACCAAATAGAGAACAATTAAAGACCGCAGTTTACATATGCAAGTAGTACAATGAAACAAGCCACTGAGGGGGGAAAAAAAGACACAAGCAACTAACTAAACATGGGGGGCGGGGAGGAGGGGGAAGCATTTACAAAGAAGACATTTAGGCTGGCCAGCAACGAGAACAGCTCTTCCTGAAAAGAAGATTATCCTACATACTGAGGAAGGACGTTGTACCCACTGAGAAAATTTCGTAGCAAAGAGAGAAGTCTGCCCAGGATTTACGTTGATGGAAAATGCACTCTTTGCACTTGCACCGTGTCTAGATTTGGCCACAGAATTCTCTGGCGCCAGGCGAACGGAGAGACAAAACAATCAATGGCGCTGCAGTTTAAAGATCTTACGTTTAACCTTTCTTCGTAAATTCCGGTTGGCCTCATCTGACACACTAAAACTTCTCACACCCTTGGTAAGGGAAAATCTAAGTCGCCGGCCAGAAGAGGATACCGGTAATGCAGAATACATCCTCGAGAGTAGGTTTTCAAGCCGTAAGAAACGCTTATAAATATACGCCAGATGGGGTAAACAATTACTTTATCGTGCTAAGAATGATTACAACTTGGTAAAAAGGTAAATTCCTACGTGATGCAGAGAAAAAAAAAAAAAAAAAAAAAAAGCCTGCGAGGTGGTGGCATCACGAGACAGACTACAGGCAGAAGTCGACCGCCCTGCTCTTTAGATTTCTCGCAATTTTGGAAACTACTGAAATTAAGGCATCGAAATGGAACTGAATGGACTTAAACAGAACACATTTTGTGCGGCAGGAAATCCAATTTTTGAGTGCGAAAGCCATTCCAAACACAAAGGGTCTTTAGAGGATCTGACTTTGCGGAGCGAACATTTCCTTCCCATTCTTTGCTCTCGCTTGACTTTGAGTCAAAGACTTACTGCACGCAATTTAAGAAACACAGTTTCCTGCTAGTGGTGATTCAGGAGATTAGAGGAAAAGGAAAAAAAAAAAATGACTAAGGCGATAAGCCTGTTTGCAAGGGAGCCTTCTGTAGCCCCGTAACAGCCGGCGAACTGGAAACTGGATATTTTAGATACCGACGCCAACAGGGGAACGAACCCAGGAGCAAATGCAAGACCAGCCCAAGGTGGGAGGCACACAAGACAGAAGAGTCGCTGCCAGATCCTTTTGCTTCCACCGCAAAGACTCCCACCCGTTCCAGCTCTCTCTCTCTACGACGTTTCTAATGCTCACTACCTGCCCGACAATCTCAACCACCGCGCCGGAGAGACAGGCTGCGTTCACTTACTGAGCTGTCCCCCGCCAGACGTCGTGCTCGGTTCCCGACCTCCTGCGCCTCCAATGCCAGCTGCTCCAGGGATCCCCGGCGCCCCCATCCCCGGCGGGGTCCCGCTCTGCCTCTCGAAGTTGCCCGGATTGGAGAAGTAGTCGCGCAGCCGAGGCAGTTCGCGGCCACTCTCTAACAGCTCGGTGTGCAGCTCCAGAGCGGTCAGCAAGTATTGATCGCGCAACAGCTGAGCCGCGATCGCGTCAATGGACAAGCGGGCAGGGGTCTCCCCACAGCCCCCCAGTGCCACCGCAGCCGCCGACACCTCCCCAGGGAGCCCTGGCCGCGCACTGCTCCCTAAGGCCACGGGATCCTGGGGCGACAGCGAGTCCGCAGAGCCAGGATCTAGGCCGCTCCCGGAACCCAGCCGAAGTCCTGCCCGCCGCTCCTCGGTCGCCGCTACCTCGTCGTCGTCCTCGTCCGAATCGCTGAGGAATGGATTCACACCGCCGCCACCACTGCCACCACCTCCAGGCGCCATCGCCGCCATCTTATCCTGTCAGGACTGTGGGCGCCTCCCTGACTGGCTCTGACAGGCCTCAGCCTCAATTCCCCCCAAGCCGCAGCGGGCACTGCGCACTACCACAACCTTGGCCTGGCCACGTCCCACCTCCCCACCCGGAGACTAGGAGGAGACTCTGAGGCAGGAGGTCCGGATGCAGCAGCACCCGCTGCCTCAGCCACTGCTGCACCAGCAGCGGGGCTCTGCAGGCGTCTTCCTGGTCTTCAGTCTCGCGAGAAAGAGTGCATGTCCTGCCCCTCGCCCCGCCCCAGCCCCGCCCCAGCCCCGCCCGTTCTAACGCCAGAGAGCAAAGATTGAAAGGCCCGCTCCCAACTCAAAGGCAAAACTCCGCCCACACTCCTGTTTGATTGGCCAGAGGAGGAGGGAGGGACTGGAGTTACGAGGGACGGGCCCTAGAATTATCGCGAGAGCAGCCTCTGGGCAGGTAGGTTTCGGGGGCGTTCCGCGGTTGAGGGGCAGTTATGACGGTGGCTTAGGAACGTTCTCTTGGCTGTCCTTTCAGGGAGCAGAGGGTAACTCTGCAGGAGAGCTGGCTCCTGCCTTCGCGCGGAAGAGGACTCATTCCCGAGATTACGCGTAACCCGGCTAAGCCCCAGGTAAGCCCGGGGACCAGAGCGCAGAGGTGTGGTGGCACCAAAACTGGCCTCACGCCTGCGGACACGCTGCTTCCGTAATACTTTTCACTTTATTGTTGCTGTTGTTTGCTGCCGGGCGGTGACATTGCCCTCGCACGTGTAGCAGGTGCCCAGGGCAGTTGTTAGAATTTGACATCCTTTCTCTTCCTTTCCCAGCCAAGTGACTGCCCGCTCTGGAGGCCTGGCCACTGCACCGGCTGCTGGAACTTCTGGAAGACCGCCTTCTAGCCACCGAGTTGGTGCCACAAAAGGGTGGGGTGTGGGAGGTGGAGAAAGTAACTGGACTGTAGAACTCTGGGTTTTGGATTTCCTTGGATCTGTGGATAAATATTCTTAAAGCCTCGGCTTGTGTAACAAGCTCTGAGGGGCTCAATGAGCGCTTAGGATTTAAAACCCAGTTTGCACAAATGCAGCCCCATCAGTAGAGAGCTAAGTAAACCGAAGTCTAGAAACGTTCAATGGCTTGGTCAAGTCAACTCCACTAGGAAGTATTGCGAGGAACTTTGGAGTCAGTTTTCTTATGTCCAAAGCCATTCTTCTCCCGCTATGCCTTGCAGTCTTTCTGACTTGGCCATTTAGGCTGGAGATAAGGTATTGACTGTGGAACGTAATTATTTTAAAGCTTGGATGCTTTGGACACTTTTAATTTCCTTTATCAAATGTTAGCACCTTGAGTATACTAAGTTTGGAAGTTCCACGTTTATGTTCTATGTCACTCCCTGATTACCGTGCGAGGGGTAAAGGACTGTTAGTTTCCAGTCGACAGCATTGGAACCCTGTTCCTAAGAGCTTCTATTTTCTTCACCCATAGATTGCCGCTTTTGCAACGTTTTAAATTTCCTCTCTGTCTGTATAGCTCCCTGTAAGCACCAAAATAAATAGGTGGCAGTAATTGTGTTATCAGGCAAGTTACACGTTACGTGGAAGCAGTAAAGTATCTCCTTTAGCTCTGTGGAAAAACAAAAATAGAGCATTCTTATATAACCATAGGTCAGGTTCTTGGTTTACGTGTAAAAGTATGCCAACAGTTAAGTGTAGGCTTTCAGTTTACCCAGACTCAGTAAACTAAGATTTTCATTTGAATGAGGCTTTGGGTTTTTTTTTTTTTTTCTTTTGTTTTCGCTAGAAGTTTTTTTTTTTTTTTTTTTGACACTGTTAGTACTTCGGAATTCAAAATATTTTTTATTTATTAAAAAAAAATTTTTTTTAACCTTTATTTTTGAGACAGAGAGAGACAGAGCATGAACGGGGGAGGGGCAGAGAGAGAGGGAGACACAGAATCTGAAACAGGCTCCAGGCTCTGAGCTGTTAGCATAGAGCCCGACGCGGGGCTCGAACTCACGGACTGCGAGATCATGACCTGAGCCGAAGTCAGCCGCTTAACCGACTGAGCCACCCAGGCGCCCCTCAAAATATTTTTTATAGAACGTTAGCTGCTGATGTTCAAATTCTAAATATTTTTCTGTGCTATACATTGTAGAAAAATATGAAAAAAAGATCCCCGATCTTAGGAAAATAGTATCAAAATAGCTAATGCTGTATCCTGTTACTATTTATTAGCACAAAGTATTGCTGATATTTACTGTAATTGAATTTTCCAGAGAGATTGAAAGGGAATCAATTTCTGGAATGGAGGAATGGGCGGGACTAGTGATTGGCATGGAAAGGGCATGATTGGAAATGGATTATTTACATACAGTATTTCCATCTCTGTAATGGAGTTTTTTGAATCTCCTGCACTTAGGGTCCCTGAAGAGGCTTTTGCTTATTACGTAGGAGAGCCCAGAGCTTACATCCCAGTTCTACCTATTATTTGCTGCGAGACCTTAAAAAAATTACTTAACTTCTCTCAGTCTCCCTTAACATCTATCTGTCAAGGGGGTAATGAAAGTACACAATTAGGAATGTGCTTGTCACAGTGCTTGGTACCTAGTACACCATGAATGTTGTTACTATAGTCAGTTTTCAAGTAGTGCAATATTAGTATATATTGAAAATATTTGAGAGGTTTTTAAAAATAAAAAAAAAAATATCAACTATTTAGTAGCTAAAGCTGGAAAAAAAAAACAAGTCAGTAGGGTGCAAAGGGAATATCTTTAATTTAGGGTCTGATTTCCAAAATGTAACTTGAAAACAGATTTAAAATATGTCTTCTCAGAGAGCTGTAAGAAGTTGGATGTAGAATTGCTTCCATGATTGACTTCCTATACAAATCTGTAGTTTCCTGATTCTTCTTCACAACCTGTAATCATGGACTTATTTATATGACCTTTCAAGACCACAACACATCAACTGGCCATCTTCTCAGTAAGTACTTTTCTTTTCCGCAATACACAAAGGTTTAATTATCAATAAAAATGTTTAAGAAGTGGCACAAACCAGAATATTAATAATTGCTGATCGCTACTTATGATAATTTATTATGAATGTGGTTGGGAAATTTTCTACTTAGCAAAATTTGCATTAGTGTAGGTCTTTACGGCTAAAGTTTCATTGAATAATGAGGACAGTCATCTAAGCTTGTATCTTAACAATGAAATGTTAAATATTGTTTTTTCTTTTAAACAGTTCAAATATTTTAGGGCTTAAAAAATAATTTTTGGCTTTAATAGTCTTAAAATAACCACAAATAACATTTTAAATGCAAATTTTTGGTTGATTAAAGTTTTAGAAATGGCTAATTTTTTAATGGTTTTTCAATGCATGGTAAATATTCCACAGGAATAAGCTAAATCACTTTTATTGGAACATGGATATGTAGGTGTTTTAAAATTTTTTGTAGTTATTCATTTATTTTGAGAGGTTTCCAAATGATTCAACGATGACAGAGTTTTCTTTTTCAATAAATCTGAATAAAATGTTATTCTCTTTAAAGAGAAATATTAAGTAATAGTGTTATTTAATATACATGTGCTGGACAATAATAAAATAGGTAGTATGTAAAGGATGATATTTTGGAATCACTGCCATTTTATGTATAGTAAGTGACTTAAGCATAAAAGTTTGGTGTTTTGTTTTATTTTGTTTTGTTTTTTTAAGTATTCTGAATCTTCATAGTTCCCGTTTTCTGGAGGAATAAAAAGAGAAGCAAGGCAGCCTCTAGTGGCTGTAGTGTGTATTACATGTACATTTGAAATGATAATCCTAAGTAATTTATTCAGCAAACATTTGAGTCTTTACTAAGCAAATGAGTGCTGGAGAAACCCTGTCTTGCTGTCATGGAATTATGGTTAAGTGATAGAGACAGACATTAATCCAAATCATAAAGGACATAGCTATGTACTAACAAACTGAAGTACTGGTTTTGGGTTTTGGTTTGGACTGCATAGTCCCTGAGGAAGTAATGCTTGAAAATGCAAGCAGATGTCATGAAACAATGGAGTGAGAGAGGATGGAGGGTGGGCTGGAAGTGCGAATTATGCAGAGGTCTATAACAGTGGGAAGCATAGGCCACTTAAATGAAAAAGACCAATGTGGCGAGATGCCTTAAAGCAAGGGGGAGTGTCATGAGGCAAGGCTAGAAAGGGAGGCAGAGGCCAGTCCCTGTAACACCTTGTTAATCCTATTAAGGCTTCTAGTCTTGATTAGGATGGGAGAGAGGCCCTGAAGGGTTTTACACAAGGGGAGAGATGTCCAGATTTGCATTTTGAAAAAAGCAAAATCAAAAAGTAATACGTGGCTATACAGGGAAAAGTTGTAAAGAATGACTGCTGGTTCTCTTGTGTACCTGAGTGCAAGGTGGTGCCATCCCCTGAGACTGTAAACACTAAGGAGGTAGGAGGGTTACTACCTAAACAGGGTTCACGGGGGATATCGTGAGTTTGGTTTTAAACATAATTCAGTTTGTGTCTCAAGTGGTTGTGTTAAGGTTGGAGTTACATATAAGGATTTGGAGCTGTTTGTAAGGCTTGCATATAGGTGCGAGCTGAAGCCAAGGGTGGATCAAAAAAGCCTACACGGACGGAGGGGTGCCTGGCTGGCTCAGTTGGTGGAGCATGAGACTCTTGATCTCGGGGTTGTGAGTTTGAGCCCAACATTGGGTATCAAGATCACTTAAAAATAAAATCTTAAAAACAATAGGAAGTATAAAAGTGAGAATAAAAGCCTAAGATCAAGTTTTGAGTAACTCTAAAACGCAATTACCAGACAGAGACCATTCTTCTTTGGACAGAGAAGTAGAAGGAAAACTGGAGGAATGTCCACAACAGCCAAGAAATGAGAGCTATTTAAGAAAGAGATCATGGTCAATAGACACAAACTGAACGGAAGATGGAAGACCGAAAGCCACTGGATTTTGCAATATTGGCTACATTATGTTAGTGAAAGCTCTCTCTTTCTCTGATGTAATAGAAACAAAGTCTCAATTTGTTTGAGATTTAGAAGATCAAAGAAAAAGAGATCATATTATTTTCAAAAAAATTGGCTGTGTTGGGGAGAAAAGGACAGCCAATCCCTTTAAAATTTTTCTTTATCAATTTTTATATTTGTGAGGTATGTCCTTGGCATAGGTGTGGGCTTAACTAATTTTCAATGCTGTAGGGTATTTCATTATGAATAAAAACTGTATCTGTTCCTTTTGTTAGATATTGTTTCCAGTTTTTATTACAAATACCCGAAGACAAGAATTGAATTTAAAATTTGTTGCCTGTATTTGTATCTGATGTGGAATTTATCTTAATACATTCTAAAGTGGTAACTATACTAGTGCTTCTGTCCATTCGTTAAAAACATAAAATTAGAGCTCTATCTCACACCATATACAAATACATTCTAGATAATGACAGGTGAAAAAAATTTAAAACGATTTTTATGCGACATAAGACAAGAGAAATTTTCTCGTAGAAAACACAGAAAAGTTCAGTCCAGACAGGATATATTTGGTGAATTATGTTGCATTAAACTTCTAAAACTTCTATTTAACAAAAACCACTGCAATTTTTATGTAAGTATATACATATTTCTATCTATATGTAGACACACACACACATACACCTGCATATAATATAACGTACAAGTCAAAGAAATAAGACCAACACCTATAATCCTATTTGATCAAAAGATACAGACACACACAGTTGAAAAGATAGGAAACCCCACTGGCCAGTAAAAACATGAAAAGATGTTCATGCTCACTAGTAATAAGGCAAATAGATGCTCAAACCACAGGATGCCATTTCATCCTGTTTAGATTGGCTTAAGGTAAATAGGATAGTGCCAGTCAATTGTGGGGATTTAGAGAAAATAGGAATCTCATATACTGCCGGTATGCATCTAAATTGTTATTGACACTTTGCTACTATCTTGTGAAGTTGAGAATACAGTTTATTCCAGCAATTCCACTTAACAGAGATGGTTTTCAAACTTATGTGTACATAAAATAGTTTGAAATAGATATTTCACTACAGTGTGCTATATTCGTATACATGCACATACATAGGGAAAAATTAACAATACTTTTTCAAAACAATCCTTTACCTTACTACTTCTGAAGTACCTTATTGTGATGTATTCTCTATCCTATCTTATTCCCTTCTATTTCATTTTATTTAAAAGAGAAAAAGGTAATTGCAATCCACCAAATTAATTTTGTAATGAATCATCATTCTGTTTGTCTTCTGAAAATCTCCCAATTTTACCAGGAGAGATATGCAAAATTGCAGAATTCTTTGTAGTAATGACAATCGGGGACAACGTCTATCAGGATAATTTTCAAATGAATTGTAGTATAGTTATAATAGAATACATGTGTGCCTAAATATTTAAATAACTTATAAGTTTTTTTGATAGTGCTGGCTAGAATAGGCTCATAAAAGGAGTAAGGACTTTGCATATATACTGGTAAAAATTAATTTGTAAGTAGAATGGGGAAAGCATGAATGGAAATATTGGTGATTATAATGTTAATCGAACCTTGTAGAATGACAGCTTTTAATCACATAATTGACTGAGTTTAAAATGTGTATCCTCTGCATAGAAGAATTGCAAATAATTTATGTAGGTACTTGATGGTCTTAGTAGATAGAGTATAACTCCCCGTAACTCCTCATTCCGTAAGTATTGGTTGCACATAGTGGGTTCCTTCCAAAGAGCATAATATGAAAGGGGAGGGGAAATCATTAACTTTATAGTGGAGAAACCTGACAAACTCTCCCTCAGCCAGATGATCAAGTTTAACATCGATGGTGATAAGTCATGTTGATGGTATGCACCCTTGATATGTGATAAGAGTGGCATTTTACACATGGAGTGTTCCTCCCCCAAATCCATAACCCCCTTCTAATTAACCATGAAAAAAACATCAAATTCCAAGAGAGGAGCCTCCTACAATATACCTGACTAGTACTCTTCAGAACTTGCAAGTCTTCAAAACAAGCAAACTCTGAGAAATTGTCACAACCAAGAGAAGCCTAAGGAGGCATGACAGGTAACTGTACTGTGATATCCTGGAACAGATAAAGGACATTAGGTATGAAGAAAACACTGTGAATTCTTCTCAAGTGTACAGCTGAACATGAATCATCTGCATAACTAACAACCTCTGGTGGTTACTGGCCATGAGGAAATTTGCTAATTAGTTCTTACATGACACGTGTAAAGTCACATACCGCTGTCACTTGGAAGTGACATACCTCATGCTGAAAAAAATATACACCCCAAAATATTAAGTATAAAGAAGCATATGAACTAGTGTTAATTACATAGCTTACTAGTTTACCTGATCATCTCTTGCGTGCAGGTCTCAACTACTTTCTTACAGTTTTGACTGGCAATATTTGCTCCTCACATGGCAGGTTTCTATATTTTTATTAGCTATCAAAACTAGTTAACACAGTCTCTAGATGACATCACAGAAAATGGCTGAGTATGGCCCTTAAAAGAACAGTTCCTCTACTGAAACAAACAAGCTGTCAAAGAGTGGTAGAATTGGCTTTTTTGGAACTCTAGAATCTGATCCAATATTTATGGCAACTAGCAGACTGCTTAATGAAGAAAAGGGCAGTTGGGTTTTGGTAAGAGAACGCAGTGGTGTTTTTACCCACTGGATTACCATCTCCATTCACTGATGTGGCAGGGGCAGCACCTGTGGGGACTGTGGCCTGTATTCCTGGTGTGACTTACTGGTATTTACTTTGGACTTTGTTCTTAAAATACTATGATCTGGTGGCTTCCTGAGAGACCAATGCAGAGGCCGACTTTTGTCTCACATTCCCCTTTCCCCCACGTATAACCCCAAATGCATGGAATGCATGCTGGGAAAAGACCTAATATGTCCCTCACCTTCCACATCTGGTGGATCTGTGAGCTCCATGCAAGGAGAAATTGGTCAGGCTTAGCAAAACAAACAGACGACTGACACCATCAAAATTCAACATAAGTAAGCCCTGGTGAAGGAGGAGAATCTGATTTCCAGGATTACCACACTGTAATATTAAAAATGCAAGTTTTCAACAAAAAATTCCAAGGCACAGAAAGAAAGCAGGAGAATATGGCTCATTCAAAGGAAAAAAAAAATCAACAGAAATGATTCTTGAGGAAGTCTAGACTTTGGACTTATTACACAAAGACTTCAGTAAACTGTCTTAAATACGGTTAAATACGCAAGGGGAATGATGGACACAAAAACTAAAGAAAATCAGAAAGTGATGCATGAATAATGAGAGCATCAGTAAAGAGATAGGAATTATGAAGAAGAACCAAATGGACATACTGAAGCTGAAAAGTACAATAATTGAAATGAAACATTCACTAGACGAATCCAACAGAAATTTGGACAGGTGGAAAGAAGAATGTGGAACCGGGGCCAATCGAAATTATCCAGTTGGAGAAGCTGAAAGAAGAGTGAACTGAAGAAAAGCCTGAGAGAACTGCAAAACACCATCTTTAAATAATGAGCTTTTTAGTATGGTTGACGCTGATGTGAGCATTAAATCGCTTAAAGCCTGTGAGCTTAGGAAATAACCTTTATTTACAAGAACAAAGGTTACACGAAATCACAGCTATCCATAAAATTTGTGGTGGTTACAAGTCTGGCTCTAGCCAGTGTTATCTTTTGAGTACAGGCTTAGGCTCCAAAGTAATTTTTTTCTACTTTTTATTTTGAAATATTTTTAGATCTGTAGAGAAGTTACAAAAATACTGCGGAGAGTGATTGTGTTATTATACACTCTTCACCAACTGCACCTAATGTGAACATAGAACTACAGTATAATTATCAAACACCAGGACATGAACAGTTGTCTAATACTATCAACTAAACTACCGTTCTTAGTTGAAATTCACCAGGTTTTCCACTATCGTATATTTTCTGGCTCAGGATCCAATCCAGGTTTCCTTATTGTATTTAGTTATGTCTCTTCAGCCTCCATTCTATGACAGTTCCTCAGTCTTTCATTGTGTTTTATGCCCATGATACTTTTGAAAAGTACTGGTCCATTATTTTGTGGACTGTTTCTCAATCTGAGTCTGTCTGATACACTCCCCTGAATAGATCGAGGTTAGCATTTTTGGAAAGTATACCACATATTCTTTTGCCAAAAATACTATGTCGTGCCTTTCTTAGTGTACCATATTAGGGTTATATGATGTTAATGTATCTTATTACTGGTTAGGTTAGCCTTGACCCCTGGGTGTGGTGATGTCTGAGGGGTTTCTCCATTGTAAGTTACTCCTTTTCCTTTGCAATTAATATATATTTAGGAGAGATTCTTTTGAGACTGCAAATATCCTGTTTTGCTTCAAACTTTCGCCCACTAAGTTTAGCATTTATCAATGGATCTTGGTGGCAATAACTATTACTGTAGTGTTTACCTAGTTGTAATTTTATATTTTCCCTCAATCCTTCTGCATTTATTAATTGGAATTTTCTGTGGAAAAGAGGTGTGAGATTCTAAATTCAGTATCATTGCATTCTGGTGGAGATATGGATCATAATCAAGTTATTACCTGATTAAGTAGTTATCTCTAACATGATGTTAAAGAAAAAAGTATCAGCTATATTCTCATTTGCTTTTCCTTCCTGAAATTCTTTTTTTTTTTTTTTTTAATTTTTTTAATGTCTATTTACTTTTGGGAGAGACAGAGTGTGAGTGGGAGAGGGGCAGAGAGAGAGAGGGAGACACAGAATAGGAAGCAGGCTCCAGGCTCCGAGCTGTCAGCAAAGAGCCCAGTGCGGGGCTCAAACTCATGGACCGTGAGATCATGACCTGAGCCAAAGTCGGCCACTTAACTGACTGAGTCACCCAGGCGCCCCTGAAATTCTTTTTTTTTTTTTTAATTTTAATTTTTTACTTTATTATTTTTCTTATTTTAGTGGGGGGAGGGCCTGAGGTGGGGAGAGACAGAGAAACTTAAGCAGACTCCATGCTCAAGCATGGAGCCCAGTACAGGGCTCAATCCCTTTACCCTGGGACCATGACCTGAACTGAAATCAAGAGTTGGACGCTCAACGGACTGAGCCACCCAGGAGCCTTCCTTCCTGGAATTCTTTTTAATATCCTTATTTGACCTTATTTTCCTTATATTGAAATAAATTATTTAAGTATAAAGATCACTTGAAAATAGGCTAGGAATACATGAGTTTGGGGTTAAGACCTGTGTATAAAATTCCTGAAGGCCAATTAGAATAAAATATAATCACCAATGAAATTTAGTAGGATTTGTAGAGTACAATATATGATAATTACTTTGAGGAAGGGAAAAATTTGTATCATGTAGTTTAGTGGGGAAACCCATTTATAGGTTTTTGAAGTGGTCCAGGTGAGGAAATGATGAACTTTTGTGGTGGTTGTGAATGTGGAGAAGTAAAAAACACAAGCTCTTTTGAAAATAGAACCCAACTGGACACTGAGAAATATTAAATAAAAATACAGTGTGTATGTCATTAATATTTGGTGATAATGAATATTCCAAGTCCGTAATCAAGGAGTTATGAAGTTGACTTGACTGGAATAGAAAAATACAGTATGCCTTTTTCTTTTCTATTACTTTCTTTCAAAATAATGTAAACTCAGCTATTTTGAGTTCCATTTGAAAAATAAAAATAAAAGTTGAGTTGCTTTAATCAACAATTTAGTTGTTTAGAGTATTCCTAGCACTTTACATTTGTACCTTACATGTCTTGGTTACTTTCCACTGGACTCCTGTCATAGAATCAGGCTGATGGTGTCTTTTTTTAGGAGTAAGGAGACTAAGACAAGGAGTGATATGACTGGGATCCTGCTGTTCTTATACAACAGCACAATTCTTATTTTGGCTATTACAGCTCTAGGAAGGTCAAAGTTCTCAAATAAAATTTTTGTTTCACTACTTAAATAAGCTTTTGGGTAGTAGAAAATTTATATGATCCTTTAACACACAGACTTTGTTACTCTATTCAGAAAAGCTGTGTAATAACAATGGGAAAAAGAGAAGATAAGTCCAGAGAGTTATTTGTAAATGCAAATGAAAGTGAGAAGTGATCTAGGTGTTTGCTTATTTGTAATCATGATAAAGAGAGTACTAACTTTTCCATGATAAACAAGAGATATTTAAATCAGTGTGAATTTCTGTATATTCAAATATACCATGTATACTTTAGCTCTGACTAGAGTTTAAGATCTAACTGAAATGAATTAAGTGCTTGAAAATTGGCTTACTTTAAACAACTCAGTATGATATTTGATAGACTCTGTCCTGGACTGGAGGATAGAAAAAAGGAGAATAATTTAATAAAATGTTATGAATAATTTTAGACCAATAAATTTAACAATTTGTATGAAATGGACAAATTTCTTTTATTTTTTAATTTTTTTAATGTTTATTTATTTTTGAGAGACAGAGACAGAGTGCCAGTTGGGGAGGGGCAGAGAGAGAGGGAGACAGAATCCAAAGCAGGCTCTAGGCTCTGAGCTGTCAGCACAGGGCTTGATGCAGGGCTCGAACTCACAGAACATGAGATCATGACCTGAGCCAAAGTTGGAAGCTCAACTGACTGAGCTACTGAGGCGCCCCTGAAATGGACAAATTTCTTAAAGGATGTAACTACCAAAACTCACTCAACAATTAGTAAATAATCTGGATATCCCTATATATATGAAGAAATTGCATTTATAGTTGAAAACCTTCCCACAAAGAAGACTTCAAGCCATTGGTTTCACTGGCAAATTGTTACACAATAACAGAAGAAATAATACACATTCTACACATACTCTTCCAAAAAATAAAAGCAATACTTCCAAACTCATTGATATCAAAACCAAGGACATCACAAGAAAAGAAAATTATAGTCTAATATCTTTCATAAACATTGCTTTAAAATGCTAAACAGTATTTTAGCAAATGAAATCCAACAGTCTATAGAAAAGATATTACTTAATGATGACCAAGTGGGAATGCAAGCTTGTTTTAACATTTGTAATCCAATCAATATAATTCACCACATTAAGAGACTGAAATAGAAAAACCAAATACTCACGATCATCTCAATAGGTCCAGTAAAAAGCATTTGACAGCATCCACCATCCATTCGTGATTTTAGGATGTGACAGTGATATGAAGAGTGGAAGTGAATTTCTTTAACTTAATAAGGGAAATCTACAGAGCCTGGAAAACTGGCAACTTTCACCCTAAGATTGGAAACAAGGCGAGGATTTTTATTGTTACCGCTTCTATTCATCCGGAGAATACTGGAGATTCTGGACAGTACACTAAACATGAGACAAAAATGAAAGACATTTATATTGACAAGGAAGAAGTCCTTTATTCACAGATGATATAATTATCTCTAGAAAATTGAAAGGTATCTACATAAAAGCTACTTAGCACTGTTGCGGGATACAAGGTGAGTGTATAAAAATTGGTGATTGAAGAACTAACGAGGAGAAATTGAAATAAAAACTACCACTTGCAATAATATCAAAAAATACACAGTATGTAGGGGTGAATTACACAGCCATGAGGAAAGTTTTGAGGGTTATGGGTATGTTCATTATCTCGCCTGTGTGTATTGTACATTTTAAATCTGTACAATCTATTATAGACCAGTTATGCCTCAGTAGAGCTATAAAAATGCTATAAAGAACATTATTGGGGCACTTCAAAAATTGGAGTACAGCTGGTAGATGAGATGAAATGCCAATGTTGAATTTACTGAAGTTGACGACTGCTGTAAGAGAGCACCACTGTTCTCAGGAAATAAACACTGAAGTATTTAGAGCTTAAGGGCCACAGAGTATGTAACTTACCCTCAGATGCTTCCAAAACAATATTATGTAATTGTATACACGTGCATACACACGTGGGTGTGCATGTACGTACACGAGGGGTAAGATAGATGAGGAAGGGAGAGGAGAGGCAAGACAAAAAAATGATAAAGGAAATGGGGAAAATGTGAACATTAGATGTGTGTGGCTAAGGGGTATACTGGTTTTTGTACCGTTATTCTTGCAACTATTTTCTCAGTTTGAAGTTACTTTCAAATAAAAAAGATTAAAAATCTGTATTTAAAAAAGTGCTGTCACTTACAAAAATTCCTTATGTAGGACACAAAACAAATAACTCAAAGAAAAATTAATTGAACTTAACCAAAATTTAAAAGTACTGCTTTTTGAAAAACACTTAAAAATGAAAAGGGAGGGGCACCTGGGTGACTTAGTAGGTTAAGTGTCTGACTCTTGTTTTCGGCTTAGGTCACGATCTCACAGTTTGTGGGTTCATGCCCTGCATCCAGCTCTGTGGGGAGCCTGCTTGGGATTCTCATTCTCTCTCTCTCTCTCCTTCTCTCTCTCCCTCTCTCTCTCTCTCTCAAAATAAAGAAATAAACTTAAAAAAATGAAAAGTGGGGGGAAGAACATTAAGAAAATGTCCGTTAAACATGAGAAGTTGCTGAATGTCACTGGTCATTGGGGAAATGTAAATTAAAACCACAGTAGGTTACAAGGACACTCCCACTTTAGGAAAGGTGAAATTAAGCAGGATAAAACACCAAATATGTTGGCAAATAAATGGAGCAACTGGGGCTATCAGACACTTCTGGCCTGGAGGACATTACGCTGGCTGAGATGAGCTAGTCACAGAAGGACAGACACTGCATGACCCTTCTTACGTGAGATAATCTAAGAGAGTCAGACTTATGGAAGTGGAGAGTGGAATGATGGTCTCCAGGGACTGGGTGGGGGGAGGAGAAATGGGAGTTGTTGTTCAATAGCTAGAAAAATCTCAGTTTTGCAAGATGAATCAGTTCTAGGCATCTGCTGTACAACATCGTGCCTATAGGTAACAATACTGTATTGTACACTTAAAAATTTAAGAGGGTGGATCTCATGTTAAGTGTTCTTACCAGAATTAAAAAAAAAAAAAAACAAAAAACACCCATATAGATAAGGAAAGTGGCAGCAGAGCAATGAAGCTAAAGTTGATGCATTGGTATGAAACATAGTTTGGGATTTGGTTCTCCAAGAGATTTACATCTATTCAATTAGATTTTAAACTCAACAAGGGCAGCAAACAAGTTTTTCTCACATGATGAGTCCAGCTTCATGTACATCGGGAACAATATTAGCTAATACTTAATGAGTGCTGACTCTGGCCGGCACTCTTCTGCGTATTTTACACATATTAACTCAATTCTAATAACACCTCAGGAAGGTACTATTGTTATCGCCATTTAGCGGATGAGGAAACTGAGGCACAAAGAAGTTAAATAACTTGCTTCAAGTCACACTGCCAGTAAGTAGAGAAGACAGGATTTGAATCCCTGCAGTGGAATGCTTCGGTACACACTCTTTCCCATAATGCCATCCAGCCCCTCAAAGAAAGATACTGAAACCAATTCTGGACGCACTGGTTATCTGAATAAGTGTTAGAAAAAGCTCAGGCTCTCCAGTGATGTGACCCAGGATTCGGATCTCAGCTCTTCCCCTTACTATCTTGGGAGGATCACTTAGGCCCCATTAGACTCTTTGCTATGAAAATGGGGTTCTAATACATAGTTGACAAAGCAGATTCTGAGGATTAGAGGAGAGAATGTAAGTAAAGTACCCAATGCAGGATCTGATGCAGAGTAGACAGTCAATAGTAAGTAGCTAGTGCTATAATTGAATACTCTTACTATGGAGATACATGATACACAATATATAAAAGAATGTAAAGCACATTACACTTACTATAAAAATTAGGTTAAATTCTTAAATGGCACTTATAGCAAAATTATAGATTGTCAATAAAGTTTTAAAGCACTTTCTGAAAAAACAGTGTGTATAACAGGTGTGTAAAGCAATTTGGAAAGTTTGGCAGTTCTTTATATGAATTTAAACATCTGCTTGCCATTTAACCCAGCAATTCTCATTCTGCATATTTACCCAAGAGAAATGAAAGCATGTATACATAAAGTCCTGTGCATTTGCTGTTTTAAGAAGCTTTATTTATAATAGCCAGAAACTGGAAACAATTCACATATGCTTCAAGAGGTTAATACATAGACAATTTGTGGTATATCCCTACAGTGGGAGACTTCTTAAAATTAAAAAGGGAAAAACAACTAAATCACCTGCATGAATCTCAAAAACATGCTAAATGAAAATAGATATAATAAACTATTATGATTCCATCTCAGTGATGATCTAGAACATTCAACATTAATCTTTCATTTTTTTGCTTGAATTTTTTTTTAATGTTTATTATTTATTTTTGAGAGAGAGACAGACAGAGCATGAGCAGGGGAGGGGCAGAGAAAGAGGGAGACACAGAATCCGAAGCGGGCCCCAGGCTCTGAGCTGTCAAGCACAGAGCCTGATGCGTTGCTCAAATCCACAAACCGCAAGATCATGACCTGAACCGAAGTCGGACGCATAACCAACTGAGCCACCCAGGCACCTCTCAACATTAATCGTGCATCACAGAAGACGGATTAGTGATTGCTTATGGTCAGGACTATAGAGCAGGGATTGTCTGCAGAGGGACATGGGGGAACTTCTTAGAAAGAGAAAACTATTCTAGATCTCGATTCTGTTTATGTGAGTACATACTTGCCAAAACATAAAACTTAAAATGGGTCCATTTTTATATATAAATTATACTTTAATAAAGTTGATTGAAAAATTAAAAAGTAGGTGCTTCAGAAAATTTAGAATGCTTTAGAATGCTTCAGGAAAAAATTAGTAAGACTGTTGATCTTAAAATAATTAACGTTTAAATAAGTGGAAGGTATGACAGAGAGCCCTTACACTCAAAAAGAAAAACAGGGGTAATTTTAATTTAATAGCATATGTTTAAGAAAATTGAAAACATCCATTAGTAGATAGTTTTTTGGATCTGAAAGAATTATAGCAGAATTCCTTGTTAGCATTGAAAAATGGGCTGCTAGATATTATATTTTTATTATAAATACAGAATATATGATTATTTATTTATTTATTTATTTAATGTGTATTTATTTTAGAGAGTGAGAGACAGAGAGTGCAACAGGGGAAGGGCGGAAAGAGGGGGAGACACAGAATCTGAAGCAGGCTCCAGGCTCTGAGCTGTCAGCACAGAGCCCGATGCGGGGTTTGAACTCACAAACTGTGAGATCATGACCTGAGCCAAAGTTGGGTGCTCAACCTACTGAGCCACCCAGGTGCCCCAGAATGTGTGATTATTTAAATCAAGGAAAATGAAGGGGAGGGGTCTACTTCTGGTGGTCAGAGAAACCTTGAGGAGGTGACAGTTGAGAAGATGTGAGAAATTTGAGAGGCAGGCTGCCGTGGGAGGAGTCAACCGAAGAGCCCAAGATAGATTGTGTGGACTTGAGAGGTTTCCCCGGTGCTGCAAGACCTTCAAGGCCAAAAGCAGGAAGGTCCCAGGCTAACTAGGAGTAGGTCGTCTCCTCCACTTGTGCTCTCCGTCCCATCTTTTCTGGCTTTCACAAGGATTTGTAACTCCTGCAGTTTCCCCAGCTTTCATCTCTTTCTGCATTCAGAATCATTCCTCAGCACCCAAATTTATTTCTAGGAGAAGAAAACCATCTAGTGGCCCTATGTCAATTTTCATTTTTCTTCTTCAGAGTTAACGCTCTCCCAAAAAGCTGTATTCATTCCACTGTCTTTCCCTTCCTTACCTCCTGTTCACTTTCCAAACAAGCACTTTAATAGGGCTCAGCCCTTAGTAGTCTGTTGCAATTCTTCAGTGAGGTTAACGACACCCTTCAGCCACCAAGTCACTGTGCAGCCCTGCTCTTACTCCAGTCTTTATCTGACACAGTTGACCATACTTTCCTTTCTTGAAACACTGTTATTAATAACAATTTCTCTATTTGAAATCTTGTCACTGAGAGTATTGTTCTCAATGTCTCCTTTTCAATTTATCAAATTACACTGCATCTATTTGAAGGGATAGCTTTTTCTTTAGGAGGGCTTGTGGGATAAACAAGAGAAATCTATATTGCATGTGTTACATTAGTTTATCATTAGGAGAATCAGTATTTAGCTAAAAAAAAGTGCATCTGGATACAGTGTATCAAAAGCCTTAAAGGGGCTCATAGCCTTTGACCCAGTATTGCATTTACACACAGTATGTTAAACACGTGACATGTCTAAAAGTTAATATAAAAACTACAAATCATGTTGACACTTTTAATAGTGAGAAAATGGAAAAAAAAACACTTCGATGTTTAACAGCATGGGGGTGATCAAGAAAATTTCAGTGTACCCATAGAATAGAGCATGGTAATGGGGGGTGGGAGGGAGGGGAGAGGGGGTGATGGGTATTGAAGAGGGCATCTTTTGGGATGAGCACTGGGTGTTGTATGGAAACCAATTTGACAATAAATCTCATATATTAAAAAAAAAAAAAAGAATAGAGCATGGTAATGGTAAATGGTATGTACCAAGAGGATTTTTTTTTAAGTAATAAAGAAATCTTAATGTATAATAAAGGGAAAAATAGATATAAAAATATATAAAATTGTGAGCCTTTATAAAAATGTAGAATGGATAAAAACTATAAGAAATGTAACTGACTTTTCTTTAGGTGGTAGAATCATAGGTGATTTTTCTGCATTTTCCAAATGTATCACAGTGATTGTTTTATTTTTATGTTCAGAATACCATTGTTAAGATGGTGCTTGCTGTGTAGTTGAAGTTCATATATATTAGAAAAAGCAGAATAGTTATTCTGAGGGTCTTGCATCTTCTCACTAAGGGACTTTTTATACTTTATGGAATGTCTTTAATACTTATTTGACTCTTAATTCTATTAGGAAAATAGTGGCCCATAATTTGGCTGCTTACTGTATTTCATATTCTTTTTATGATCTGCTTGACCTTGATAAGGGTTCCCCCCCCCCCCAATGTTTTAGGGTTTTTACAAGGTATTTTGCCACCTTCCATGATGTAATTCTTTAGGCCAGGAAGAATAAGACGTGTCTATAATTAAAACGACTTCATCTTTGGTGTTTTTCAGCCAAGGGTCACTGTATGTAACTGATGTAGTTATATTACAAGAAAGACAAGTTAAGAGTACTTTGTTGTTGTTTTTAATCTGCAGGGAGATTGACCAACAGAAGTAAATTATAGACTGACTTGGAAAACACTCCCATGGACTTGATCTTGGCAGTTAATAGCATACTGTCTTACAGTATTATTTAAATATTTCATATTGCTTACTTTTCTTTCTGTAAGTATTTGTAAGCTTATCAGATATGTGACTGTGTCTTCTTGGTGTTCTCGGTTGTACCCCACACACAGTTATGCACAGAATATATGCACAAACATTTTCATTGAATAAATGAATATAGCCTTTGCTTTTTTTATATTGGTTCAGGGAACTGAAAGTGTTCCCTTAATGAGTATACATTTTCCGAAACACATGGAGTTTAACTACTTTTTCCTTCCCATAATTCAGCTAAATAGACAAAAATGCATGTTACCTGCTCAACTTGGTGATTATCAGGAGAATCTACAAGTGTCCTGAGCTGATAACCAAAAGTCAAAAGAAATCCGCATTTAAGTAATGTTAAATTCCAAGAATATCAGTGGTGGGATCATATGAGCAGCCAACAGCACCATGCATGATTTTCTGTTTTATACAGGATTTGATTTGACTGAACCCTGATTCATTTTAACACTCATTTAATTCTTTGATTTTTAATCCTGTGTTAGTTTTTTTGAACTTCGCATGCACTTACGTTTATTCTACATAAATAGTTTAGTGGCGCTAATTGTGTATCATACTTGAACTTTCTCTTTGTGCGAGTGTATTTTATCACATATTTTATTTCAGTATTATCTCATTATTAAATAATGTTCATTGTTACCACCGTAAATGAAAGTGAAGTTGTAAATTATGTGATATTTTACCATATACGTTCACTTCTACATGCAGTCATCAAAATATTTAAAAATATGTACAATTGCATTAAGGTTTACCCAGATTTAATTTTGTCCCCTCTCTCAGTTTTCCTCGAAGACTGGTTGGTCACACTGGATATGCTGCTCTTCTTTATTTTGGGATTGTTCGTACATTTTGTGTTCTTCGGCTCCATCTTCGATATTTATTTTACCTCTCCTTTGGTTCATGGAATGACTCCTCAGTTTACACCATTGCCTCCTCCAGCAAAAAGATTAGTACTGTTTGTTGCGGATGGCCTGCGGGCAGATACACTTTACGAATTAGATGAAAATGGAAATTCGAGAGCACCATTTATTAGGTAAGCATGTTAACTGATACAAAGAAAATGTTATCCTGATATTATTTGATCTCATGGTGGACATAGAAGTGATGGTGAGAAAGACAATAGGACACATATATTTCTGCCTTCGTCTGTGGATTAACAGGTTTCTTTCTTCCCAGGAGTTATGTGTGACCTTAGCTGCTTGGCCCAACTTGTCCCAATTTTCCAAACCTGGCTTATCTTTTACTTATAAAACAAGCCGGTTACATTTCTGAAATAATGACAAGCGTAAGTACTAATGAATTGCTAATTACGATGGTGTTTAACTAGAAAATACAGAGTTCAACTCAGAATACACCTATAAAATATAGAAAGCCCTTCCACGTCTATGTCACTGTTAAATGTGACTTTAGACTCTATGAAGTGGCTTTGAAAAGAAATATTTAAGTTTTTAAACTTATAGGGCTCCTACAAATAATTATTATTTTTCTGATTAGTGGCCAGCCCCTCAAAAGCCCTTCTAATGCTGTTGTAGAGAGAGTGAAACTCAGATTCAAGTGGATATTTATCTAAAATATTATTCCATCTTCCCCATTCTCACCTGCCATCATTACTTTTATCTCTTTACTGTGATTTATGTATGTATGTATGTATGTCTCTTTATTTTTAGACAGAATGAGTGTGAGAAGGGGAGGGGCAGGGAGAGAGGGAGAGAGAGAGTCAGAAGCAGGCTCTGCTCCCTGTCAGCATGGAGTCAGAAGTGGGGCTCAGTCTCACGAACCGTGAGATCATGACCCGAGCTAAAATTGAGAGTCTGCCGCTTAAATGACTGAGCCACTCAGGTGCCCCTGTTTCCTGTGTTTTTTCATTTTCTTTATAGTACTTAGCATGTGCAGAGTCCATGAAGCCTGGGCGTTTGTTTTGCATACCACTTTATTTCCAGTTCTTAGAACATAGTAGGCGATTAATAAGTGTTTGTTCACTGCTAGAAGAATGAAGGACCTTGGATTCCTGTTAATTTCCTGAAATAAATTAATGGTGGCTTAGATAAATGTATAATATACTAAAGGATCAAAGTAAATAAGTGAGCAACTCAGGGCAGTGGGAAAAGATGAGTAAGAAAAGAAAATCAAACCAGAGTTAAGTTCGGTTCACAAAAATATGTCACATGAATTTCTACAAATAATTAAAAATTTGGGTGATATATTTTGATGAATTTCCTAGTTGTCAAAGAAAGAGAAATATAGTTCATTGCAAATTAATAGGATAAAAATATACTGGTTCTGAAGGAAAAGGCGAGATTTGCTGGTAGCACTTGTTTCTCATTTGGGTGGTGGGTGGCAGGCCAAGGGCGTGCATGGTTGATGTGCCTTGTGTTGTAAGCCATTGTGTGTTTACAATTTCAGTAATCTTCTAGTTTCTTTTAAACCTGTTTGTGAAAGGTTTTATTCATTCCTCCCTTTGTCTTTTAAAAAATACCTGAACTGACCAAAACATTTTTTTTTAACTTTTATTTATTTTTGAGAGACAGAGCATGAGCAGGGGAGGGGCAGAGAGAGAGGGAGACACAGAATCCGAAGCAGTCCAGGCTATCAGCACAGAGCCTGATGTGGGGCTCGAGCTCACAGACTGTGAGATCGTGACCTGAGCTGAAGTTGGACGCTTAACTGACTGAGCCACCCAGGTGCCCCATGAACTGATGAAAATGTTTTTGAACAGAGAGATCCAAATTTCTTTATACCTACCTCTTTGTGTTAAAGTTCAGTTCTCATTAAATAACTGAAGAAGTTAAAAAAATATTTCTCCCTTAATAAGTGGTTCAGTAGTTTTTAGACTTTTTATTTATTATGCATGCATTTAACCGAAATTGGTTTTAGTATGAAGTAAGTCAGTATTTAAGAATATCTAAACCAGGGCCGCCTGCGTGGCTTAGTCCGTTAAGCGTCCAGCTTCACTCCGGTCATGATCTCTGGGTTTGTGGGCTTGAGCTCCGCATCAGGCTCTGTGCTGACAGCTCGGAGCCTGGAGCCTGCTTCAGATTCTGTGTCTCCCCTCTCTCTGCTCCTCTCCTGCTTGTGCTTTGTCTCTCTCTCAAAAATGAATAAACATTAAGAAAAAAATAAGAGTATCTAAACCAGTCCCAGTAGTTATTATTTTGGGGGTCAGGCGTTCATTTTGAAAACCGTTACCAGTGCAGTCGGTCTTGTATAGCAGGTTGCTCTGCTGGTCCGTCACCTGCAATGGCGTTGCTGGTGGTTTGCTTTCTCTGGGATACAACTTAAAGAATATATATATGTATATTTTAACTTAAAGAATATTGACACCACCTTTTAGCAAAAGAAAACTTATGCCTGTTTTAATCTCAAATTTAGGAATGTAATTTAACTCCTAATTAGGAGTCTAGCCATTTCTCCTACCTTCAATTTTTTATTTTGAGAATTTTTCAGCACAGAGAAATGGAAAGGATTATAATGATGAACATCTGTATACCCTTATTGTAGGTTTAACAGTTTTTAATTATTTTCATATTTACATTTCTTTCTCGATATACCCTCACATTTACACACACGCGTGCTTAAATTTTTAATTATTTTTTCCTGCTTAATTTGAAAGCAAGATCTCATACTTACCACCAAACGCTTCAGCATGTATCACCTAAGAAGGACTTTCTCCTGCATGACCGTAATACCATACATGTCACACCTAATGAAATCTCACTTTGATGGAATATTGTATGTGTCAGTTATTTCTTGGGTAACAAGCCATCTGAATACTTTATGGCTTCATACACATGTGTCGTGGTAAGATGGTTCTTTGTCTCACTTTGGCTTACTTACAGTGCTGAATCCAGCTAGTCAGAGGGTTAGGTCTGGGTTCAGCCGGGATCAGAACTCACAAACTGTGAGCTCATGACCTGAGCTGAAGTCGGACGCTTAACCGACTGAGCCACGCAGGTGCCCCATAAAGATTCCTTTCCCTCGTAAATTTTGACTCGCATTTTGATTTTGATTCCTTCTGGAATAATCTTATTTTTCTAAAGCTCTAACAGGACTTAATCATAGTCTGTGTTAACTATTGATCGATAATATCTTTTAGGAATATCATAATGCATGAAGGCAGCTGGGGCTTATCTCATACCCGTGTGCCAACTGAGTCTCGACCAGGTCATGTGGCCCTGATCGCTGGGTTTTATGAAGATGTCAGTGCAGTTGCCAAAGGTATTGTCTGTATGGATGACTTTAGTATATGAAAAATTTGTTGCATAAATATTGCTTAACACTGAATCATGACACAAAGTGATGTGTGTTTTGTCTGACTTTTGGCAAGTATTTTAGCATGCCTTACTCATAAACACACACTGGTGTTGATTCAAGAATTAAGCTTTGGTTTGGTCGTCCTGTGCTCCTGAAACAATCTGATTGGATGGATCCATGGTTTTCCTAGATGTTAGAGCCCAAAACTTAAAAAGAAATTCTGTATTTTAGTAAGAAGGAAATTATCTATTGTAAACTTTCAAAGAAAATTATGGCATATGAGATTACTTAAAAATAAAATCTTAAAATAGTTTATGGTATAATACATGTAACAAAATCGCTTACCAGTTTTGCATTTGTTCTGCAATTAATCCTCATTGTCATTCGTTGAAGAATACCACGTTAGGGGTTATACTAATACTTCACCAGGTATATGTTACTGTTTTCACTATTGGTTTCTTCTCTCAATGACCTGAAGGGTGGAAGGAAAATCCTGTGGAATTTGATTCTCTTATTAATGAGAGCAAGTACACATGGAGCTGGGGAAGCCCTGATATCTTGACTATGTTTGCCAAAGGTAAGGGTCATTGGTTATATTCCCTCACATGGTATAGGTAATAAATCAGTATGGTAATTTTTATATATTACTTACTGTATTTTATTGATTTTTGCGTTACTTGTTTTTAACATTTAACATCTCTGACATAGGGATGTGTATTACGATGGATGGACATGTCCATTTGATTCTTTCTTTTAGTCGTACTTGAAACATTGGCACATCATATACTTGTTAGTTTTTGGATTCAATGAAGTGCTGTATGGCTCTAACATTTAACAGCTTTATAATCTTGGGAAAGTTAGATAACTTCTCTGACCTTCAATTTGCCCTTTTAAAAATGTGATAATAATAATCTATATCTCATAGGTTTGTTTTTAGGATTAAATTGGATAATTCTCGTGAGACATTTAGCAATGTGCTTATCATGTAATTCTTCATTATGACAATGATGTTGATGTCTGGTTCATTTTGTTTTGATAAATTATAAGAAGTTTGTTGATATTCACAGAAAGATTTAAATGCTATAACTTACAATTTCTATTACATATTCAAGATTATGCCATTTGGATTTGTTGTGTTTGTTTTTGTGCATTGATTAGAAAATTCATTTATATATTATTTTCTAAAAATCAATTGGATTCCATTTGAATTTTGTGTCATTAAATGCTTTGTATTTTTTATTTAGTTTTAATTTTTTTAATGTTTATTCTTGAGAGAGAGAGAGAGAGAGAGAGAGAGAAGGACAAGGCATGAGTGGGGGAGGGACAGAGAGAGAGGAGGAAACACAGAATCTGAAGCAGGCTCCAGGCTCTGAGCTGTCAGCACAGAGCCTGCTGAGGGGCTCGAACTCTCAAGTTGTGAGATCATGACCTGAGCCGAAGTCAGATGCCTAACTGTCTGAGCCACCCAGGGACCCCTTTTAAATGTTTTTTAGTGAGAATAGAATGATTGGTCATTTCACCTAATGAAAAGGTTTTATAACCTTATGTTTAGCCATAAGTGTAATCTTAGTAATTAGAATTGTTGAGTATTATTGTATGTCCTGAAAGCAAAATATACATTCAGAATTGTACATATTATATTCATAGAACATCCTTATGTAGGGCAAGCCAAAAAACCCCAGACTGCTTGCCATTTATATATACTTCCTTCTTTGGAAAGCAGTTTAGCTTTTGGGGGGATTGGCAGTGGTGAGAATGGATTAAGTTTCTAGGACTCACTAAGTTTACCTTCTTACTTCCGGCTGTAGTTGATAGGACAGGAACAACGCCTGAATCAAAAACAATCTAATAGAAATGTTCCATTTCTTATGGTAATGGTAACCAACAAAGCCACTGAGATCTTTACTTAGGATGTGGGAAGTGGAATAGCTGGGCAGTGGTAGTATCTTTGGAACTGAATTGCTATTATAAGAGAGTATTCCTTTGTTATATCTCTTCCTTGTGACCTATGAGTCTATCTCAGAAATTCACTAAGTTGATTAGATTCTTAATAAAATCTTGCAAATGTGTAAGATTAATGTTAACTCCTTCAGAGAACATAGCAATAGACAATACTTATTCTCTTATATTTAGAAAAATACACATATTCTATGAATAAAAGAAATGTTTGAATTTTCTTCTTGCTTTAGGAAGTGTTGTAAACCAAATGACTTCATCTATTCTAAATTGTATATCTGAAGACACACAAATTTTTTGAATAGGTTAATCTGTACAGGGAGTCAGATTTTTGGTGTTTATTTTTGTGCTGTTGTGTATCAGCATTGTGACTTTGGCCATGTTAATTAACTTACATGTAGTGTATCTGTAAATTAGAATGTTATTGTGAGAACAAAAAACAATAACATGTGTTAAAGTACAAATCATGGTCTGAGGCACATAAAATAAATGTTAATTATTCCTCCTATCTTTCTCTTCCCTGTCATAATACACAATGCTTTGTGAAAAATTCTGGTTACTCACAGGAATCTTTAAATGACTATTTCATATTTGATGAAGGCTTAAAAAATTGTTGAAAATATTTTTCCCCAAATTTCCTCCTTAGGTGCTTATGGAGACCATGTTTTTACATATACCTATGATGCTGACAGTGAAGATTTTGGTGCCCATGATGTAACAAAACTGGATACTTGGGTTTTTGATAAAGTTAAGGTGCGTGCTATTGAGTTGATACTCTTCAGCACACATAGTTGTACCCAAAGTACTAGAGACTGATTTGTTAGTAAATGCATCTTAATTTTTTCGTACTTGCATGAACTTGAAAGTTCTGTATTTGTAGCATACTATTTTATAAAGACTGGATTCTAAGAAACTGCACATTCTGTAATAACCAGTTAATGAAAATTTTTTTTTTAATTTTTCTTTTTAACATTTATTTATATTTGAGGGACAGAGCATGAGCAGGGAAGGGGCAGAGAGAGAGGGAGACAGAATCCAAGCAGGCTCCAGGCTCTGAGCTGTTAGCACAGAGCCCGACGCGGGGCTCGAAGTCACAAACTGTGAGATCGTGACCTAAGCTAAAGTCAGACGCTCAACCGAGTCACCCAGCCACCCCTAGTTAATGAAAATTTAAATAAATTAATAATGTGAAAAGATAACTTTTTAAAATTCCATGTTTCTGACCGCAAAATGAGCCATAGATTGGAAATTCAGGGAACCTGTGTTTCATTCCCAGTTTGCTGAATAATCCTAGGTAAATCTTGATCTTCCTTTGACCATACAATAGTCTCCAACAGTAGAGGGACCATGTGAGATGTATGAAAAATGCTTTTGAAAATGCTGTTCAAATGTGATATATTTATAATAAGATGATTTTTTAAAAATTGTACTTTCCAGAAAGGTAAGCAAACATAAATTAGCAAATCAGTCCTAATAAACTATCCATGAGTTGCTCTAAGAAGTAAAGTTGTTTGGACTATTTGATAGTGACAATTATCATAGTTTCACCAGCTACCCAATAGAATTTACATTTTTAAAAATTGTGTGAAAATCTTAATTGTGGACATTGGCTCTCCTTTCTTCCTGTCCATTGTTTCTCATTTACAAATTACAACTTATAATTTATCTGTTGTAAGAAGCATTCATTGCTTGACCTTTAATGATTCTTGCTTTACTGGTACTATCTTTCGGACTGACATTGTGGACTTCTTCGCAATGTGGCCGTTTTTGTTAGTTTGTAAATGTGTTCCTCAGTATATGCCGGCATTTCTCTTTGTATTTACTTAGCATGAATTAAGTATTCAGTGCATGCTTTGATAAACCCTATTTCTTTTATCAGGATCTTCTTGAAATTTTCTGTTTTCTTTTAACATACGCTTTTGTCAACAGGGAAAACTTTCAGGTTAAATAAAATCTCTTTCAGAAAGTAATTAGCAAATTATTTTTCTAATTATTGCTTTGTAAGAGAATCTACTTATATCAGCATATGCTGAAAGGCACTTGGCTTCTAATTTCATATACATAAGTGCTAAAAATGCTCTGGAATCATGGATTTGATTCCTTGTGGGTGGGAAGGTATAGTTTGTGGCTGGCCTGATTTTATGCCTTTCTTCCTTTTATTTCAACACTGCTAGTGTTGGCGATGTGATAGTGATTAGAAAAAAAGATTTGCCCATGGCTTTATAAAATATGGTATATATGTATAATAATAACAGTAAACATGAAATCAGCAGCAGTGGGAAGTAATATGATATATTTAAAGAATGTATCTTTAGAAAATTGTGATTCAGACAGTTAGGGGAAGGCTTTCCTGAGAGTTTTCAGATGATCCCTGAAGAAGCGTAGGAAACAAAGAAATGGAGCTGGATTGCAGTGTGGAAGCCTATTTCAAGCCCACAGCATTATATAAATCGTGGGCCCTGAGGGAAGAGCCAGCATAATAGATTTGAGGAACTGAAGGAAGGAGTTGAGTGTGGCAGGAATGCTGACTGGGAGCAACGTCTGAGATAAGGCTAGAGAGGGAATCTGGACTTGGGACCTCTGCCTAAAGACTCATGTTTAACCCAAGCAAAACAAATCCATGCGAGTGTCTACTCACTTTTTTTTTTAACTGTGGTAAAATGCATATAACATAAAATTAGCCATCTTCACCATTTTTAAGTATACAGGTTCAGTAGCGTTGAGGACGTTCCCATTGTTGTGTATCCAATCTCCAGAACGTTTTCATCTCGCAAAACCAGAACTCGGTGCTCATTGAACAGCTCCCCATTTCCTCTCTCTCCCAGCCTCTGGCAACTACCATTCTACACTCTGTTTCTATGTATTTGTTTAATCTAGCTACCTCATATAACTGGAATCATACCGGATTTGTCCTTTGTGAATGGCTTGTTTCACTTAGCATAATGCCCTTGAGGTTCATACATGTTGAATCTCTTTGCTTTCCAAAACTCACTTTGTACAGCATCTCCTCATATAGGCCTTCCATGGCTTTCCTTTGCTGCACCTCACTTCCAGTTAGACTTAGATGACTCTCTTCTATATTCCCTTAATACCACTATCGTAAGTACTTCTTTATGCTAGACCACGGTTGATCCCCCTTCCACCCTATTTTCATCTTATCGGCAGAGACACTGACTTTTCCCACTGTTATCTCTCAATTCCTATCAAGGAATTGTCTGGTACATAGATACAAGTATTAGTTTAGATTAGGTTCAGTTCTGTATAATAGGGAAGAAATACGGCTTAAAAGTTTCCTTTCATCTCCACAAAGTTAACGCCAGCAGTAGGCAGCCCAGGATCGGTGCGGTCCAGGATTGCCATAACGGCTCCACGGCTCAGTCTTGAATTTCTCCTCTATCCTCAGGGCATGCGTTTTATCTTCCAAGTTTTTTCATGATCCAGGAGATGCTGGAGTTGCAGCCATTACTTCAATGTTTGAGGTCAACAGTGCAAGGAATTGGAAAGGACCTTCTTTCCTGACTATATTTATTTCAAAGAGCCTTAGGGTCCTTATAGTCTTTTGACTGAAATATTTGACTTCTCTCTTGTTGGCCACAACCGCTAAGACACATCTAGCTGTGAGAGAGGATGGGAAATTGGGTTTTAAGGTTGGCGCGTCGCCATGTTTCACGAAATCACAGGTTTTTACTCAGAAAGGGAGAATGCGTGTTGAGGTAGTCGTCTAGCAGTCTCCCTTGATGCATAACAAATATGTGTGGAGTGCAGAAATGAATGAGTGCCTTTGCAAGGGGAGGAGAAAAAGCGGGGGCTGATGGTCCTGAGTACACTAGATATGAAGGGGAAAGTAACCAGGGGTATATTTCAAAACCTCTTAGGTCCAAAAGACCAACTTTTAAAAAGCCAATAGGGATCTAACAGGTTGAGCTCCGCAAGAATAGAATTTCATGGCATCTCATATCTTGTGTCCATATGTGAATGAATAGCACTTCTTACATGGCTGAATATTTTTTTTTTTTTACCAATCATGGAACAAATTATAAACGTACCTCAACTAAAGTTGCTAGTTTTTGTTGTTGTTGTTGTTTTGTTTTTTTTGGTTTTTGTCAGCTTTCAATGATATCTTTAGAATTTAACTTCATTCTCTTGAAGAACTCACCACTTCCATCTAAATTTAAAACTTCTGAGGGGCTAAGTAGAATGTATATGAAAGCTAGGGGGCAGTTTTATGCTTTTGAGGAGGATAGCAGTAGGTTACATATTATGGTGTTTTTTTTTTTTTTATTTACTTCTATTCTTGAATAGCAGGTTTCTCTAATGGCACCATTTGTATTTTTTGGTATTTGTAATAATGAAGGATTATTTCAAAAAATACTTCAGACTTTTGTTGGGCAATGACATTTTCCTCGTTAAAGTTACCATCTACTAAGAGACAGTTATGTGAACGACAATTACGTATCTTGGCAGAGCCTGTTGACTTATTGAAAGCAGTTTATAAGTATTCCCCACAGAAACTTGTTTACATATTCATGTGTATGCAAGTAGATGTTTAATTCATTATCTTAGAAGGGCTTTGTGAATCCAGTTTGCAATTATGAAACAATATAATAATTTTCGACCCATATTTTATTAAGTGGGCATTTTTCTATCACACAGCGTGAAGAACAGGTTCTAGTCTTGGGGAAAAGGAACTTGTTCAGAAGCTATTCACACCGTTCAAGTGAGCACTAACAGTTGGACGAGGGCAGCAATGAGACAGGACAAGAAGTAGTCCAGCTCCTAAAACATTTAAAAATGATAAAATGTTCCTAAACTGTCGCCACTTGTACTGTTTTATTTTTGGCTCTTGTCAACATATTAATTCAACCTGGTATATTTTATTCAGCGCTTCGGAGATCTTCATGAAATCAAGGTCCCCTTTCTGTAACCCTTTTTTGGCCTAATTATAGCCCAGCTCACTCATGATTCAAGCGTTGATGTCTGAACTGACAATAAGGACTTTGTGTTGGTTGGTTCTGAGGATAAACTTAAACAAAATAAAATAATTTAATTTTATAGTTATGTATACATTTAATTCAAGGTTTTCATCAGAATTTTTTTTACGTAAAATAAGTGGACTAAATTTCTTTAACTGATTTGTTACCTATAGGAATTCTTTCATGCTGCCAGAAACAACCAGTCTTTGTTTTCTAAACTAAATGAAGAAAAAATAGTTTTTTTCTTACATTTATTAGGAATAGATACAAACGGACATGCTCACCGACCATCATCAAGGTAATTTTAATGCTGTGTTTAATTTCATGTTTTTGAGAGACTCGGGTGTTCTATTTGAACTTTTAAAGTATTATATATTTTTTGTAATTATCACATTACTTACATTCTATATTCTTCATTTATCAAGGCAGAGAAAAAAGAATATTAAGTTTTTTTTTAATGTTTATTTATTTTTGAGACAGAGACAGAACGTGAGCAGGGGAGGGGCAAAGAGAGGAGACACAGAATCCAAACCAGGCTCAAAGCTCTGAGCTGTCAGCACAGAGCCCAACACAGGGCTTGAACTCACAGACCATGATTTCATGACCTGAGCTGAAGTTGGATGCTTAACTGACTGAACCATCCAGCCACCCCTTTAAAAATTTTTTTTTAACATTTAATCATGTTTGAGAGAGACAGAGAGACTGAGTACAAGTGGGGGAGGAGCAGAGAGAGAAGGAGACATAGAATCTGAAGCAGGCTCCAGGCTCAGAGCTGTCAGCAGAGAGCCTGATGCGGGGCTCAAACTCACGAACAGTGAGATCATGACCTGAGCTGAGGTCAGATACTTAGTCCACTGACCCACCCAGGCGCCCCTGTATACAGGGGTTCTATTTCAGTAGAACTCCTTATATAGAATAGCAAATATTTTTCTCAGTTTTGCAGACCATAAGAGGAAGAATCGATGTTTTACTTTTGTTCTTTATTTAAATTTGGTTTAGCTAAGTCTGTGAATAATGCCTATTGGTTAGCTACCAGTAATAAATATCTCATGCTCCCCTTCTTTAACAAGATGGACTATTTCAAGTGATAGAATTCATACCAAACCAACCTATTCAACTGTATGGAAGCTTAAATATAATTTGCTTATAATGTTATATTAATGTTTTATGTCACAAACACTCTAAGGGATGAGAACATTTTATACTTGAAACAGTGATACCTATTAATGTGACAAAAACAATATAGTGTGCATTATGAGACGCATGAACTTGAAAATCATAATTAATGCATTTGAGATGTAAAAAGTATTCATTAAAATATATTTGCTAATCAATATTGGAGAGTATTCTCCTTTTAAACTATTTCTGAAAATGATTTCAGATTCTTATGCTTCTTTAAAAGGAGAGATTGTTATCTTTAACAATATAAAGATCTCTGATTTTAAAATATTAAGGATGAGATATAAAAGTATTTAGGAGTTAATAACTTCAGATGATTCCTATTAGGTTCATGTTGAAGAAATTTTATTTTTCCAAATTAATGTAACTTTAATGTGCTCTTCTGTTTCTTCTTAAACAGGGAATATAAGGACAATATTAAACTAGTGGATGCGGGAATGAAAGAAATGGTGTCCATTCTTGAACACTTTTATGGAAATGATGGGAAAACGGCATTTATCTTTACCTCTGACCATGGAATGACAGACTGGGGTTAGTCTGTCTCTAAGTGACACGTACTTTATGATTAAAGTAGTTGTAAATGTAGCTTGCAGACATCTTGTAATGTGGAAGAGGATTAAATGTCTTCGTATATGCAGAATGTCTAATAGGCAATTGCATGCTTAACATGTTAGTGTAAAAAACCTGATCTTATATAAAGGATCTTTTTTCTAACTATAAAAGGAACATATTCTCATTTAAAATGAGAAATTAGAGAAAAGTATGGAGAAGAAAACAAAAAGTGCCTATCCTATTATTTATCTACCTAGCGTTAACTGTAAGTGATGATAATGTAAGAGTAAGGTGGTATAACCAGGAATCCTGGGGCTCCTGGAAGTCTACCCTAGATGACCTTGTCCTTTCTGTGAGATTCCCAAGGCAAACACAGTGTGTGCACAGAGAACAAAACAAGGCAAAGATGAAGTTTGGGTCCCCACATCACAGTACAGAATTCTAGTGAGCTGGTTCCACTCTATAAAGGGCTTTTGGTTACACCAGCCAGAGTGGCCTGGAAGAAACTCATCAAGAGACTTTGCTGTCCTCTCCAGAACAGACCTGGCCTTGACCGACTGCATGTCCCATGTGGCACTACGCTGGTCGCATCTCCTCCAAGTCTTCTTGTTAATATTCTTGTTCTTCTTTCAACCAGTCAACAGACCTTTTTGTTTGGTTTTTGCCTGTCTATTGATGCTCTGACTTGCTTTGGGAATATTTCAAAACTAATTGTTATGCAGAGTTGCACGCATTTGGGAGTGTGGTGGCTAGAAGTAGAAATACATACGGGTCAATTCTTTAAAACGATTAAACAATAAATAAATATTTAGGTATAATTTCTTATATCCCTGTCTTAATACTCTTGATGTCTTATTTGTAGGTTCCCATGGGGCTGGTCATCCTTCAGAGACTTTAACTCCTTTTGTCACTTGGGGAGCTGGAATCAAGTATCCCCAAAAAGTATCAGCTCAGAAATTTGATGATGCATTTTTGAAAGGTATAAACGTTTACCTTTATTGTTTTCATAAATACAACATTTTAAAGGATAAGCACTGGGTGTTATATGTAAGCCAATTTGACAATAAATTATATTAAATAAAATTTTTAAAAATTAAAAAAAAAACATTTTAAAATAAAACCAAAGTTTAGGGGGACGCCTGGATGGCTCATTCAGTTAATTGTCTGACTCTTGCTCTCGGCTCGGGTCATGATCTCACTGTCCATGAGTTTAAGCCCTTCGTTGGGCTCCGCACTGACAGTGCGGAGGCTGCTTGGGATTCTGTCCCTCTCTCTCTCTGTCTCTGCCCCTTCCCTGTTCTATCTCTCTCAAAATAAATAAATAAACATTAAAATAAAATAAAACCAAAGTTTAACTTAAAAAAATCACTTTTCAAGTTACAGTTTTCATTTTGATATTTGTATCATTACTATTTTTATGTGTTATTTTTGTATAGTTCTCATTATTGGTTTATAATATTCAGATTGAAATATATAGTCTTAGTTATCTGCCTTATGAAGTTACAAATGTAAATTGTACTATTACTTTTTTTCCACAAGCCTATTTTTATTGCTGGGATTTACATTAAACTACTGAGTCATACCTTAACCTGCAAAGACTATCAATCAGATAAATCACACATATGTCACAATTGACATTTCACACCTGGACTGATTTTGCCCTGTCTCTAGTACTTTTGAAGGCTTTCTGTGTTACCCAAGCCTCCCTTCCTTCCTAATCCATGAGGAAAATGAATTCCTTTTTCCTGGAGCTCTGCTTATTTTGTGAGGTAAGGTTTTTTTTTTTTTTAGAGTTCCAAACTTTTTATTAATTGGACAAAACAAATTCCTTTCAAATGCCTCACTCCAGATTATTTGTATAAAACTTATCCAAAACACTTGTTAAAAATACAGATTAAAAAACAAATAAATTTCCGTTGGGGCACCTGGGTGGCTCAGTCGGTCAAATGTCTGATTGTTGCTTCTGTGTCAGGTCATGTTCTTACGGTTCGTCAGTTCGAGTCCTACACGGGCTCTGTGCTGATGGTGGGGACCCTGCTTGGGATCCTCTTTCTCTCCCTCACTCTCTGCCCCTCCACGTGTCTCTCTCTGTCTCTCTCAAAATAAATAAATAGACTTAAAAACAAACAAAAAGCAAATTTCGACTTTGTCACTAGATATTTTAATTCCATGAGTCTGGGTGAGGCCTGGAAATTTTCTTTTTAAAATCTTCTCCAAGGATTCACACTCACAGCCATGTTTATATATTTCTGTCATAGGAAACTCTTTGGTTTGCATCATAAAATTTCCTTAGACTCTTTTCTTGAATTGATTTTTGTATTGAGATAAAATTCTCTTGCCACTTTAATTCATGTTTTAAAAGTGTACCTTTCAGGTTTTTTTTCTTTTTAGCATACTCACAAGACTGTATCATCACCTCTACTGTCTAATTACGAACTGTTCTGTCAGCACCTCCAAAGAAACCCCTTCCCCAATAGCAGTCACACCTTATTTCCCCCCCTCTCCCCATCACCTGGCAACCATTATACTTTCTCTCTCTCTGGATCTGCTTATTCTGGACATTTCCTGTAAGTGGAATTACTCACTGTAGGGTCTTTGTGTCTGGCTTCTTCCACTTGGCATAATTTTTTTCAAGGTTCATCTGTGTTGTAGCACGTATAAATAGTTTATTTTTTACAGCTGAATGATATTCCGTTGTGTGTCTAGACCATATTTTATTTATCCAATCATCTTAGGGACATTTGGGTTGTTTCCACATTTGACTGTCGATAGTGCCAATGACACAAATGTATGAACATTTGTGTACCAGTTTTTGTGTAGACATGTTTTCATTTCTCTCGGGTAGGTACCTAGTGATGGAATAAATGGGCCATATGTAACTCTGTGTTTAATTTTTTGCAGACTGCCACACTGTTTGCTAAAGCAGCTTCAGCATTTTATATTCCTATGCTCTGTGGTAAATGAATTAGATTGGGTCTAATAGAAGCTGGGTTCAATAGAATGTTTGTACTGAGGATATAAAACTTTGGCTCTTGATTTCTCAGTGAATTAATATTTTAGAATAACTTGACTTCAGGAATCATTACAGAGGAATACATTTTTTCTTCTATGAATATTAGGTGTCTTAAGTTAGAGGGAAAGGGAATGTGCATCTTTTCCTTATCAGGTAATTAGGGTGAATTTTTAGTAGCTGACTAGTAGAACCAGGAACATATTTTTAAACTTCGCTAGCTTATTAAAGGAAATTTCATCATAAAAATATCTTAGAACCCTTTTTGTAATATATCTTAAAGTCATTAAATGAAGACATGCTCTCTCATAATCATTTGTTTTGATTACTGGTTATTGAAATTTCTGAATTTATATGTGGAAAAATAGAGGAATGAGGTTATCTCTGAAGGCAATTTTAATTGTAACTCACTATAGGATTTTCACATTTGGGATTCGTGGACAGTAGGAACATCACAGCTACATTTTTAAGTATTTTTGCAAGCAACTGCCATTACAGCAAAAAAGAAGGGCTTAGGTTGTCTAACAGACATCAATTGCCTTAATTACTCCCTGGAGCGGGACTGTCATTAGTCCTAGTCATGCTGACAGCTGTTGTCATTGTGCCTTTTACTTCCATCTTCCCCTCCTTACCCTTTTGATGCTTTGAAGCAACGATCTGCAAATGAGCACTTTGAAAGTTTAATAAATCGTCACAGGAAACACCAAATATTTACTTTTAAAGCTATTCTTTTAAATTCTGGTTTTAAAAACATACAGTTGTGCCTGTTTAAGTGTCTTTTTTTGTTCATAGTTGACTTAAAATAGACTTTCCCAGTACTTTGGTTTCACATTACACATTGATCTCTCTTAACAATGAAACTATTATTTTTTTTTTAAACCCTAACATCAGCTGTTGTGTCTCGTTTTGTTTCAGAATGGAGATTAGAGAGCTGGAAGAGGCAAGATATCCATCAGGTATTCAGTTCAATTTAGTCACTTTCACATTTAATTTTCTCTCCTAGAAGAAGTTTAGGCTGAAAAAAAAAATCTGAACAAGACTATTAATAATAAAGTATTTTTCAAAACATTTCCATTACCAAGAGAAATCCTTCTAGTGCAAATATTTTAACCCAACTAATCTTTCTTTTGGCAAAATAGAAAAAGCTTCACATAAAACTGAAAGAAGATTCCCTCCAAATAACATTGGCTAATTAAAGAATTATTATGTAAATTGAAATCTGCATGGCTGTTAAATTCCTGTGATTTCTTGTCATGGTTGCCTGGCTTAGTTGCTCTAAGCACAGGCCTAATAAAACCCTATTATGGGGTTTTTTTTTCCTGTAGTATGTGAGTTACCGTTTCTTTTTTATTAACACATATTTTATCCTTAATTCTACCCAGGGTGCTTACAAATGCAATGGAAAAAAAGATAATAAGAACATAGATTACTCAGCTAGAAACTTTAGATTACAGGGAAATGCATGGCCAACCTAATCAAGTTGGACTGGTAACGTTATGTGTAAATATGAAGCATGGAATTTTCATTGTTGAAGATATGCTCTGCAAACAGCCATCTTCACTATTTGTAGAAGGCAAGGCATTGTTGGTATATGACCTCGAAGGTGGCAGGAATACTTTACCCTCACCAGGTCACCTTACAAACTGGCATTGCTTATCGTGGTGGATAAACCAAGGTCTAGAATCTCATTTTTAGGCCTGTGGGTGCAGAAGCCTGTTCTCTGTCAGTACATTAGGAGGGATGGCTGCATATTACCCGAATAAATGGAAACGTATCAAATTAGAATAACAGTTGAATTAATTTGCTGCAAAAATCACCATCAGAAGGATAGGGAATAACTTGAAAATCATAAAACATATAGCCAGACTGGATTATGATTTAAATCTAGATTCAGCTATTGCCCTGTGACTACTCCTACTTCAAATCTACATTAGATGAGAGTTTCTTTATTCATTCTTTCACCAACATTGCTATGTGTCCACAGTGGTGTAAAACACTATGCAAACATTAACATTAGATATGTGTAAGGGATATAATGGTGAGGAAAAGTAGACAAAATGCCTGCCCTGGGAAGCTTACAGTTTAGTACAGTTTAGGGGTGAGAACAGATATTAAGCAAATTATTATACAAATACATGTAAAATTACAGTGTGATAATTAGTACAAAAGAGGACTGTGAAGCTATGAGAGTATAGAGTGGACATATCTGATAGACTGTATGGTCTGCAAAGTCTTCCTGAGAAATAGAGGTTTGAGCTGAGATTGCAGAATTAAGTAGGAGTTACCAGGCACATGGTGTTCCCTCTCCCTTTCCACGCAGAGGCAGCAACATGTACACAGAGCTCTGGTAAGAGGATACATGGTGTATTAAAGGAGCACAGAGAAACTGAGACTGTGGTCTGATGTCTGGGTGGGCACTAGACCCCGCAGGGCCTTATAGGCCTATGGACTTAATCCTAAAGCTTGAGGAAGCCCTTGAAGTATATGAAGCTTGGAGAGTGACATGATCTGTTTTTTGGGGAAAGGATTTCTCTGGATGCAGCAGGAAGAACAGGTTGGAGGAAGCCAACAGTGGATTCTGGGGGGAAAGGCACAAGGCAATTAGAGGCCATTGGAGTTTTCCAGTTTTCTGTGGGATGGTACTTAGTAAAGAGAGTCCAGATGGTAAAACGTGAGAAGCACTGAGAGCCTGGGACCAAACTCCAACTTGAGATGGTATCTGGAAAGGAGCCCCAGTGAGACTGAAGACATTGAGTGGCGTGTGTGGTGTTACAGATGCCAAGAAGGGAATGGTGTATGCGGTGCTGCTGAAAAGTCAAGTGATTAAAATAATCAGAAGAGCATTTGTAGCCACCATTCACTGCAGGATTATTCTGTGCCACGTACTTTATAAATTTAATCTCCTTTAATTATGCCATAACTCTGTAAGGGTTTTTTTTTTTTTTTTAAATAACTAAATGATAAGAAAATAAATAAGTGATAAGGAAACTGAGGCATTGAGGAGGTCAGATAACCTGCCCAAGGACTCAGATTTCAGGCAAGGATTTGGAACTGGGCATTTTGACATCTAAGCACTTTACTGCCTGAAAAATTATAAGGACTAATATAAAAACAGTCGGATTTAGAAAAATAGAGGGTATTAGCTCTGTTACCCTCAGGGAGAGTGTCTGTGGGATGGTGAAGAATCAAAGGAAGTTGTAGGTGGCTGAGAAGCCAGAGAGAGAAAAGGAAATGGAGGTAGAGACACACACAAGTGTCCGGGAAACTGGGGGTTTATGTCTTTTCTGGACTTCACTGTCTGGCCAAACCTTCTGGTATATACTTTCTTTCTTAATATGTACCTTTACCCAGTTAAAGCCTTCTCTTGCTATTTACTTTTTGTCTAGTTAAGGCATCCTATTCATAATACTGAAAAACTCTTACATGGAGTGGTCAAGTTCTTAGCTACCAGGGTAGTAACTTTTTGTTCTAGTGTGTAAGTTGATGCAGCTGTAGCAAATGACATTTTTAGAGATTGATATCTATTGTGTACTGAATAAATGTTTGAAGGTAATGGATTATAATGAACATCACGATTATAGTCCAAAATATAGTTGCATTAAATTATATAATTTTCTTATTGATGTCTGTAAACTTACTAGAATTGAACATTTTCTGTTTGTAGGCTGATATTGCACCATTGATGGCTTCTCTTATTGGAGTTCCCTTTCCCCTTAATTCAGTGGTAAGGAATAAAATTTCTTATCAGCTCTCAGAATAAAAAAAAGTTACTGTACAGTAAAATTTACTTTTTATGTCCTTCTGAATAATCTTTGGTTACACTTAAAACTTACTTTCCTCTCTTTTTTTCTAAGTATCTAACTGTGTATGTATTATAATCTACAACATAGAGCAGAAGCCTAATAGCTTCTCTTTAAAATTTTTTATTTTCTAAAATGTATATAGATTTATCTTTGTATTTCAGTTATAAGTGGTAAAATATATATAAATTTTATTGCAAGCAGCAGAAACTGAATCCATTTAAAGGGAATTTATTAAAATGATATTACTGGGTTGTTGATTTGAAGGGGTGCTCAAAATCCAGGCTTGGAAATGAACAGGAACTAAGGGAGCGCCAGGGACTTGGAAGAAAGAACCAAACTGTTGTGCTCAGTGCACCAACACTAGGGGAGAATAGTATTATACTTGTACTTTTTGTTCCTTGACTCTTAGGAGTCAGATTCCACTGCTTACCTCTTGAGTGGGCTAGCTTGGGTTATTTATTTATCCTTCAGTAAAGGAAGGTAGGGCTCCATTAGAATCTCACTGTTGGGGTGCCTGAATGGCTCATTCAGTTAAGCGTCCGACTTCAGCTCTGGTCATGATCGTGCAGTTTGTGGGTTCAAACCCTGCATTGGGCTCTGTGCTGACAGCTCGGAGCCTGGGGCCTGCTTTGGATTCTATGTCTCCCTTTCCTCTCCTCTCCTCTCCTCTCCTCTCCTCTCCTCTCCTCTCCTCTCCTCTCCTCCCCTCCCCTCTCCTCTCCTCTCCTCTCCCCCACTCTCTTTCTCCCTCTCTGCCCCTCCCCCACTTTTGCTCTCTTTCTCAAAAATAAATAAACATTAAAAAAATAAAAACAAAAAGAAACCCACTGTTATATCCAATGGGGGAGATTTCTCAACATAGAATGGTAGTGCTGTTAAAAATGGGAACTGGGTGCTGAAAAGCCAAAAAACAAACAAAAATATCCATTCCAACTAGCCATTCATTTTAGCTTTTCAGAGCAAATTTTAAAAAAATAATGTTCTCTGGGGTGCCTGGGTGGCTAAGTCAGTTGAGCACGACTTTAGCTCAGGTCATGATCTCATGGTTCGTGAGTTCCAGCCCTGCGTGGGGCTCTGTGCTGACAGCTCAGAGCCTGGAGCTGCTTCAGATTCTGTGACTCCCTCTCTCTCTCTCTGCCCCTCCCCCACTCGCACTCTGTCCCTCTCTGTCTCAATAATGAATAAACATTAAAAAAAACTTTTTTAAATAATGACCTCTAACTCAGAACTTGAGTAAGTGACCCTTCTGGTCATAAGTATATGTGTATGTGTATTAACAAAGCAGCCCTTACTCTTACTATGCACGGTATACTCTCAATTTTCTTATTATGTCATTTTTTCCTTTTTAAGGATACCGGCTGTGGCCCACCATAGGGATTTTTCGTGTGTGCAAAGCACTTAGCTCACTGCTCAGCACACAGTAGTCTTTCAATAGATACTAGGTTTTATTGAACTTACTTCATCTCTATTACTTTATTTACTTTGTTATATACACTTTGTGAGAAAAAATAATAGAAAAAATAATATTTCAGTTATGGTTTTAAAAACATTTTGCTTAATTATTTCAGTAATTTATTCCTCTACGTGTCTTGTCTTTATTGTTTCATTTGTAACTCTTTTTGTTTTATAAGAATAGCCTGAGTTGTTAATACTAATAATATTATACTAGTAAAATTAATACCAATACTAAAGCAGTGTTCTTTATTTACAGGGCATCCTTCCTGTAGATTATCTTAACAACACTGATCTCTTCAAAGCAGAGAGCATGTTTACAAATGCAATACAGATTCTCGAACAATTCAAGGTAAAACAAGACACACAAAAATGGATACTATGACAATTTTAACATCAAATATATTAAGTGAAAATGTAAAGAAACTATTTTCTATAGTTTATGATCTTTTGTGTCTTTGACTAGTGTCATAAAGTTTAACATTTGTGAGGTGCAGATCCCAGGAATCAGTTCGAGTGCGTAGAATGACCTTCGAAGACCACCGCATATGCTTATAATTTCCTGATTAGAATTTGCCCCATAGAAGTAGTATTAGAGACTGCAACATTTCTTGTCATTTCATATACAACTATCATATGCATTAAGACAAGTTAAAGAGGTGACCATTTCACTGAAACTTTCTGTTAGTATTGTCAAGGCAGCTTGGCTTCTTTTGTCTTCTATAGTAAAAGAAATACAGTTTAATGAGATTACAGTATGTTCTTTTGCAAGCTTGATATTAATTCTCAGCTCATTATGATAGTATGATAATCTGAAATTTTTGTTTAAATACTTATGAAATAATATAGTAACATAAAATTCCATTTAGTTTCAAAGTAGTGAACCATCCCCAAAGAGCCATTTTAATGAATGTTTGTATTTCAAAATGAAATTAATTTGTGTCTCATTTATAATATAATGAAATGTTTTCCTACTTGGTTCCCAGGTGAAAATGACTCAGAAAAAAGAAGTTACTTTACCGTTTTTGTTTATACCATTTAAGTAAGTCTCATATTTTTTATTAACTTGTAGGAAGGAATATTTTAATGAGTTTGAGTGCTGACAGGATAGATGAGTTACTTAGAAACTTTTTCTTTTTTATTTATATTAGTGCAAACTCCAAAACGAAAGCCTCTTCTCTTGCTTTTATAAATAATGGGCCAGATACCAGATACCTTTGAGTGGCTGGTAAAGGAGATAAAGGGGGCACAGAGAGCTGTGGGAGACATTGAAGAGATCAATTCAACAGGGCTTAATTGAAGGTGTGGGGCTCTTTGCTTGGTTGATTGGGACATTTGGTACCATGATGGCTTGTAGAAATAAAGAAGAGATGGTTAGGGGCAAGGATGAATGTTTCTGCGTTCAGCCTACATTTGAAGAAACCAATTAGTTAGTTAGAATTAGTGACAAATTAGACATAAAATTAGGGCAACAAATTAGGGACTTGGCTTGCAACATAGACCTGAGAGTTGGTTATGAAGATCTGAAGGCATCAGCATAAGGTAAGATGTTAACTGTTACACATGTAGGAGGCTCTAGGAGAATGTAGAAAGTGACAAGAAAAGGCCGATGATACAATTCTGGGAGACATTGACAACTACTGGGTGGGTGGGGAGAACAGACTTTGGAGGGCAGCAGGATTTTGCTGTCCTAGATCTCTTTTCCTTGAATCTGGAGTCCCCACTCCTGTGATTTGAGTCACAAACCTGGCTCTGCACTACTGACGTGGGGAGGTTTATTCGGCCTCCCTTACTCCTCCTCCTCAAGGTTCGTTTTCAATTTGCAAGGGTTCACATTTAATTAGGGAGGATTTTGCTCTTGACCAAGATAAATAGAAATTCTTCAAAATAATGGATGTTAGTGAAGTGTTTGAATGACTTCACTGGAATTCTTTTTGACAAATCTGTAGCATTAGTGTGGTATTCATAAACTAGAAAGGCTTAAACATTGCACTACCTGTTGAATAATGTGATTACATGCCTGACTTTGGGTATATGTGTATCTGTGTGAATAGGAGAGCAAAAACCAAGCAAAATTGGGATTTTGCAACTTACGATCATATGAAATTACGTACCCTAAATATTATGTTATATCCATCAAAGGTAGAATTATTTTTGAAGACTTTCCCTAATTGTAAGATACCATATATGCATATAGAGGCTATAAGGCAAGTTTTTACTATTTTCCCCATATGATGTCATATACATATCATATGCATCTGTTTATTTACAGTGTAGTGGTGTAGTCAGAGCATAATAAAGTAAACAAATGAACAAGAAATATATGATCAATTCCTGGGACGAAGAAAATACATGGGACATTGAAAGTGAGACTGTGGGTTACTTTAGACTGGCCGCTTTAGAAAAACTGGTCAAAGAAGAGGTACTCTTCTGTGAAGAGTTCAGGTGCACACTGCCTGGCTTCTTCTACTTAGGCCTGCTGGCTGACCATGAACTTGCCCTGCTTTGATGCTCAACATCTGCCTGCAGAGCCACTGCTAGCTTTTTGTCCTCTGGGGACCCTACAGCATGGTTGATTCCTGAACACTGGAGCAAAGCTTTAGCCCTGCCTGCAGACTTTTCTGGCTAAAAGTCACCATTTCTCAATAGCTTCCAATATGACCAAAAAGTGTCTAAGGTAAAGTGGAGAATTGACTCCTGAGGAAATAAGGAAAAGAAAAGAACTTACAATGTTAAAGTTCTCAGAAATATCAGGGGCCCCTGGGTGGCTCAGATGGTTAGGCGTCCGACTTCGGCTTAGGTCATGATCTCACGGCTCATGGGTTTGAGCCCTGCATCAGGCTCTGTGCTGACAGCTCAGAGCCTGGAGCCTGCTTCGGATTTCGTGTCTCCTTTTTTCTCTCTGCTCCTCCCTCGCTTTCTCTGTGTGTCTCTCAAAAATAAAATAAAAACATTTGAAAGTTTTTTTAAATAAAAGATCTGAGGAACTATTGTATCTATAAGAAAAAGCACATGTTACAAAATGAGAAAGGGTACGGGATGCATATGTTAAAAACCAGAAATGCGACTAAAAACTTACAGAAAGATAAATTGTACAAGAATAGTCCAAATGGGAGGCAAACCCTCCAAATTAGAATAGTGAAAGGAAATGAATTTTCATATATGGATTGAGTAAGAATTTTAACATATGGATGGAGTAAGAAGCTGGAGGAAGCAGGAAGGCATATATTTCTTCATCCTCTGAAACAATGACAAGTGGAAGCTTTAGGGAAAAGGAAACGTTTCAAACTGTACAAGAAAGCATGCTTCGTATATGAAGCAACCTAATATGTAAGCTGATTTTGAACAGTTGCTGGAAGTGGGAGGAAGAATTCATTTGAACATTGGCACATAGACCAAAGCTTCAGTTAAATAGATGATAAAATCTAATCCTAGCATAGAACTTAACTGTTCAGTGAACAGTATTTAAATAATCATAATAAAGTAAATACTGTAAAGTAAAATAAAGTAAAATAAAATAATAAAATAAAGTAAAAACTTTAGACTCAAACCTTAGGCAAAGCAGGGAAGACTTAATTATTATTATGGAATAGAATGCCAATGTTCCCAACCTTGACAAGCCCACAGGGTTACATGTTGGAAGTCAGAGGAAAAGAGAAATACAAATGGAATAGTAGTGGCGCTATTGTTCTCATAAAATAGAATGTGGAGATTCTGGACATAGTTGACAAAACAAGACAGAGGTTTAGGTACTACATTATTTGAACATTTTTTAAAATGTTTATTTATTTTTGAAGGAGAGAGAGACAGAGTATGAGCAGGGGAGGTGCAGAGAGAGAGGGAGACCCAGAATCCAAAGCAGGCTCCAGGCTCTGAGCTGTCAGCACAGACCCTGACATGGGGCTCGAACCCATGAACCACGAGATCATGACCTGGATCAAAGTCGGGCACTCAACCGACTGAGCCACCAAGGCACTGCTAGGCCCATTATTAAAGTGACTGATGTAGGAGCACCTCCCTGGCTCAGCGGGTAGAGCATACAACTCTTGATCTCGGGGTCATGAGTTTGAGCCCCATGTAGGGATTACTTAAAAATAAAGTGACCAATGTAGCCAACAGAAGAGGTAAAAATAGTAATATAACCATATTAAGGGGGAAGGAGACAGCAGGAACAGGCAGAATCAGTGCGGAGTCAACAGAAAATGCCTCGGGTCATCCAGTCAAGAAATAGTAATAAAAGCATATTATGAAGAAAAATGGAGGTAACTACAAGAATAACTAGAAATAGACACTTGTAAAAGTTTTTGTCTCTGGACTGGGGAATGAGAGATGAGAAGGGTGGGGCAGGTGTTTATTGGTTGTCCTTGTCCCCTCTGCACAGTTTTTTACTTTTTAAAATTATGTGCATATATTACTTTGATAAAGCATATACTTAAAAAAGAAACAAAAAATAGGTAGTTTAATCATTGGCACAAATCACAAAATCGTAAAAATAATGGGCATAAAAAAGAAATGTATTCTTCCATATAAATGTTAGAATCATTACCTTGAGTTTTATGAAAATGAAAATTTCTTTGGTTATTGTACTATATTTAGGAAGCAATTTGGTGAGGATTGACATTTTTACAGTATAGAATATTACTATCCAACATTTACTTATTCCTATCCCCCGTTATGTCCTTAAGTAAAATTTTATAGTTTTCCCCACAATATACATTTTTCATTATTTTATTCCTGGACATTTTATTTCTATTATGAGTAGTATCTTTTTTTATTACATAAGTTCAGTATGCTGGGAAAAACAGTTGTTGCCATTTACCATCTGAGTACCATGGACTCTTTATTTTTCTGTAATCCAATGAATTTATTCATTTTTATACCATCTGTTTTCTTACAGTCACCTTTATATATAATGTCAACATCATCCACTTAGAAGCTATATCAAGTGATTGTTGGCACGTAAACATCATAGTAGATTAAAGATAACAGTTGCCACAGATTTTTTCTACAAAATAGCTCAAGTTCTTGTTACAAATAATTGTTTATTGAAGGCCTGACTTCTTGAATAAATGCCATATTTCCTTTTCCTTCTTAGAAATATATTATTCACTCCTCAATTCTTAGGTTTGAGAAAATTTATCTAGGATATTGACATCAGAAGGTTCATGGTCTTGAAATTTTACTTACGTGATCAACTTCACCAGCATCCCTAGATTTTAGTTTAATGATATTCCACCATTCTTCCATTCTCTTATTTAGTCTTGTCTAGCATGAATAATGTAATAATTCCTAGGGTGGTGAAATAGCAAATGTTTCAAGATGTGAGAAAAATACAATTGCTAAGGTCCTTGACCGTATCTTGTAAAAGAGTCCAATGGATCCATATGGTATTTGCATATCCTATTTTATCCTGTTCTGTAAAAAAATAAGTAGATTTTATCTTTTATATCTTAAATACTTCTGAAAAAGAATAAAAGTCCTGTAATATCTATTCTGACAAGTAGAATTCAACAAAGAAACTCAAACCTAAGATTGGGTCCTTCCGATCTAATGCTATGCCAAGGGACTTACAGCAGGTGGAGCTCCATGACTAGGAGAAACATAAAAGTTTTGACTGTCAACTTACCTTGAAGAGGAGGAAATACACTTTGTCTATGAAAACTGTGTACAATAGAGGCCAAAGTAAGGCCCAGAAAATCTTTAAAGGAAAAGAATTACATGAAATGGGAAAAGAACAAGAAAGGTCTCTTAAGGGATATTTTAGAAGAAACGTACCTTGCCAATAGAAGCAAAAATGGCTATTCTCTTTTACTTAAAAATTACTATACAAACTCAATGCAGTTAAACTTTAACAAAACATTTTAATATATTTTTTGCCAAAAACGGCAAAAACTACTTTGTTTCTTTTTAATGTATTTGTTTCTGTTAGGCTGGTATGGATTAAAGTTCCTCGCTTAGATCAAATTTAAATACTGTTTTTCATGTGAATCTTTCTACCACGTCACCCATCTGATATACTATAAATGCAATTTCCCCCTTCAAGATTGAAATTCCTCTTTTTAAAAAAGTAACTTTTATATATCACATACATACATGGAAAATTGTTATTTACTCAGTTATGACTTAAAAGATGAAAATAAGATTCTACATTAATGGTCAGTGTGATGGAATGCAGATTATTCTAGAAATGACATCCTTTCTCTGTCTTTACCTTCTTGAAATATTTCTCCTTTAATCTAAATAAATATTCTAAAAAGGAATGGACTAGATATCACTAGGTATTCCTAAAATATCTTACATAAGTACAAGTGAAATATTTTTGTAATAAAAATCTGAGAAGATGTAAAAGATAAAACACTTCAAAGGATAGCATTTTAAGGAGATTTTGTCCTCCAAACATTAGAGATATTGAATAATTAATGATAAAATTCTTGATAATCCTAAAACATGGCTTACTTGCCTCTACAATATTCACATAACTAAAAAAAGATGGAATAGTAGCTATCATAGCTACTTTTTTCTTTTCTTTCTTTCTTTCTTTTTTTATTTAAACATAACCTGCTGGTAATAGATTCTTTTAAAACTTGATGTTTTAAATATAAAAGATTTAGCCAATAAAGAAATTTTTTTTCATACAAGTTACTATTAGACACAATCTGCTGCCATGATCGTCAAATATTCTACCAAGTTCTCTCTCCCTCCTTCTCTAGCATTCTAATTACATGTGTAAATATTAGGGCCGTTCACAGGGGCTTGTATGTTATTTGGGAGTTTTTTAATAGTCTTCTCTGTATTTTTCATTCTTTTTGCTCTTCAAAGTTCAGGCAGGATATCTTCTAGTGACCTGTCTTCTAATACGCCAAATCTCTCTCCTGCTTTGTCCAGTTTGCTGCTTTTGAGTTCTGAGTCTCAATTACTACATTTTTTTCAGTTGTAGAATTTCCATTTCAATTCATTTAAAAAACAGATGCCAGTTCTCTGGTGCAATTTTCTATCTTGCCCTTTATTATTGAGTATAGTAGCCACAGTTAAAGTGCAGCTGATAACACCACCAATAACCATATCATTTGTGAGTGTGCTTCTCCTGTCTTCATTTGGTTCTATTATGGAGTCTGGTGGGTTTTGGATGAATGCTTATCGTTGTGAATTAGAAGTTTTGGAAGCTCTGGATTATCTCCTTCTCCAGTGAGGTTTTACCTTATCCTCTAACAGAATGACAGCTGACTCAGGGCCGCATTGCATCTCTTCCCTCTGCTTGTGTCTGCTCTTGGAGTATGGCCTCCAGGGGATCTCAGTGGAAGGCAAGTGTTCTCCTTCCTCAGTGGCTCCTGAACACCAAGTTTTGTCTCTTCTGTATCTTGAGACTGACAAAACTTCTGCCCTCCTGTTCAGGTCTTTCTTCATAGCTGCTTGTCTGCTGTGTCCCACACAGCTGAAGAGTTCGCTGGGTGTCCAGCTCACTTCCCTTTTGACTAGCACGTGACCTCTGTTTCTTTACCAGAATTCTCCACATAGAAGTTATTGCTTATAAAAGTTCCTTCTCCCATTCTTCTTAAGACTTCACCTCAGAAACTGTTAAGTTAGCTTAAGTCATTCCAGATAGGTTTTCATTCATGTCTTTTTTTAAAAAAAATCCAGAATGAGGGGCACCTGGGTGGCTCAGTCAGTTAAGCCTCCAACTCTTGGTTTTGGCTCAGGTCATGATCTCACACTTCGTGGCTTTGAGCCCCGCATCGGGCTCTGTGCTGACAGTGCGGAGCCTGCTTGGGATTCTCTCTCTCCCTTTTCTCTCTGCCCCTCCCCTGCTTGAGTGCACGCACACACACACTCTCTCTCTCAAAATAAATAAATAAACTTAAAAAATAAAAATCCAGGATGAAAATTGTATATTATTCTCTTATTTTTCTTCTCTTTTGGATCCTCAAGTCCTGGCTGCATTGGCAGCCACATATTTTAGTTTTTATCTCCGCAGCCTTATAGGATTGTCAAAGGCTGTATTGGATTCTCTACCTTTGCCAAAAATAAGACTGGCAGATGCCCTAAGAGTTAATGTTTGTAGAATGCTGGACTACTCCTCTGGTTTGCTTCTCTCTAGGATCTTAATAACTCTTAGTCTTGATGGTCTCAGTGACTCTCGAGCACCTTCAAAGTGATTTTTATTTCATTCTATTAGGCTTTCTAGCTGTTCCTGGTGGGAGCATTGGTATGTCCAAGATTCTCCATCATAGCCAGAAACTGTGGTTAAATTTTAATGTTTTAATTATTTTTTTTAAAAAAACCTGGTTGATAAAATGTGAATGAAAAAGTAATGCATATACACAATAGAAATTATACAAGCAATAATAAAATGTTACCTCTTCTGAGTTCTAGTTTTATAGTCTTTTTCCTTGGAGACAAAGTGGCAGTTTCTTATGCATCTTTCCATACATGTCCTATGTACATATGTATCCCTCTTCAAACATGCTGAAAAGAATGGAGAGTATAACAAAAATCCTTGTACCCACAACCAGATTTAAGAAATGTCAACATCTTACCGTATTTCTTTAGATCTTCTCTTTTTCTTAAGAAATAAAATGGTGTATGGAGCGCCTGGGTGGCTCAGTTGGTTGAGTGTCTGATTTCTGCTCACGTCACGATCTCACAGTTCATGGGTTAGAGCCCTGCATCCGGCCCTGTGCTGACTGACAACTCAGAGCCTGGAGCCTGCTTCGTATTCTGTGTCTCCCTCTGTTTCTACCCTACCCTGCTCGTGCTCTCTTTCTCTCTCTTTCAAAAATAAATAAATGTTAAAAAAATTTTTTTTTTTTAATAAATAAATAAAATGGTGTAGGGGGAGCCTGAGTGGCTTAGTCAGTTGAGCACCCAAATCTTGATCTTGGCTCAGGTCATAATCTCGGTTTGTAAGACTGAGTCCCCCTGACAGCATGGAGCCTGCTTGGAATTCTCTCTCTCTGCCCCTCCCACCCTCAAAATAAATAAGTAAACTTAAAAAAATAATAATAAAATGGTGTCATGTAATTGAATCCCTATTTTTTTATTTTTAGAAATTTTTTAATTATTTGGGGCACCTGGGTGGCTTAGTCAGTTGAGCATCCAACTTCAGCTCAGGTCATGATCTCACAGTTCGTGAGTTCAAGCCTCACATCAGGCTCTGTGCAGACAGCTCAGAACCTGGAGCCTGCTTTGGATTCTGTGTCTCCCTCTCTCTCTGCCTCTCCCCTGCTTGTACTCTCTCTCTCTCTCTCTCTCTCTCTCTCTCTCTCGAAAATAAACATTAAAAAAATTAAAAATAATAGGTGACACTAAGAATGATTTTGTACCTTTCTCAACTTACAGAAAGCTAAAAAATTTTGATTGGGGACAAGTTCGTAAGAGTCTTTAATGTCCTAATGCTACAGTGAGATTTGTATGGAACATTTTGATGAACTCCAGACATACCATAAACCTTTGGTGTGTCCCAGGGCACCTGGGTGGCTCAGTCAGTGGAGTGTCCAACTTTGGCTCAGGTCATGATCTCACTGTACATGAGTTTGAGCCCCACAGTGGGCTCACTGCTGTCAGCCTGTCAGTACACAGCCTGCTTCAGGTCCTCTGTCCCCTCTCTCTGCTCCTCCCCTGCTTGTGCTCTCCCCCAAAATAAATAAATATTGAAAAAAACACCTTTGTTATATCCCAAGGCTTATTAATATTAATTTTAGGAAAAGCATAAATTAGCCTGATGCTGTTTTTTTTTTTTACCTAAGTGCTCCATATATAAAATTTCATATATAATGTAATGAAATGTAACATAATATAACATAAATACTTTTCTTTAAAAATATTTCTTCCTTCATTCTTAAGAGTTTGTTGAGAATATGTATTAAATTAGCCTAAGAAATTTAGCTCCAGACAAGCCTGCTTTTCATCTTTTAAGTTAGTTTAGCAAATAATTAGGTGCTTTTAAAATGGCAATGTATAGTATTCTGTTATTTTTTCCCCTTAAAAAAAATTTTTTTTAATGTTTATTTTTGAGAGAGAGGGAGGGAGCATTAGCAGGGGAGGGGCACAGAAAAAGGGAGATAGAGAATCTGAAGCAGGCTCTGCGTTATCAGGGCAAAGCCTGCTGTGGGGCTCGAACTCACAAACAATGAGATCATGACCTGAGCTGAAGTCAGATGCTCAACCAACTGAGCCACCCATGTGCCCCTTTCCCCTGTTTTTAGATTTGTAATATTTTGATAGCATTTTAATCAATTAAGATTTATTGATTCATTTTATGTGCTTAGTACTTTGCTAAGTATTATTATAGTATTATGGTTTTTAATAGAAATAATTAATGGTCTATATGGAAATTAAAATTTAATTGATGAGAAATAAATTGATAGTAGACCACACTAAAATGCCAATGGTGTGAGGCGGGATTGGGAGAGGGCCATAAAGGGTGATAAAGATTTGATTTTGGAAAGCAGAGAGGGAAGGATCTTTATGAACAAAAACTCAGATGTGAATAGGTGACGAATGAAGTGCGTAACCATTGTATAGCTGAGGATGTACATTTGGGGTGATGGGAAATTAAGTAGAATGGAAAGAGACGGTCATCAATAGTCCAGGAAGTTTAGAATTGATAAAGTAGACAATAAGATGCCCATATCAATTTCAAGTTAAGTTAGAAGCTGGAATTCCTGTCTTAGGAAGCCGAGGGGATCAAAGCAAGGAAGAGAGACCAATTAGAAGAATTTTATAGAAATTTGGAAAATTCGACTCGGATACAGCCTTCAAAGAATTCTGGTGCTCTTCGGCCCAGTGATTCCAGTCCTAAGACTTCTAGGAAAATATTCCAAAATGTGTGGTATCTGAAGGACAAAGAATGGGCCCATGACAACATTTTGAAGTAACTTGTGTTTCTTTCATGTGTTCCCACTTCCTGGTATCTTTTTCCTCCAAATCCCAGTGAGTCCTGAGGTGGAGACTTTTCTTGCAGTCTGAAATAGTGATTGGGTTCCTCTGAGTTGAAAGATCTGGGGATCCTTGGAGTTGCGCAGTTCTTAATCAGGTGTGCTTATAGGACTCAGAGAGATGAGTTTCTGGGGTTCGTGAATTTTCGGAAATTGTATGTAATAATATATGCATTTTCTAGAGAGTATCAGATTCAGAAAGAAGCCTATGACCCCCACCCAATTAATATCATTACATAAAAGATTTACTTCCTGCAGCTCTCCCATCTTATCTCTTTAGAGATTTCTGGAATCAAGTAGAAGAAAGATAAGTGATTATATTATGTTGAATCATTGAAATCGTCAATATTTAATTTAGTAGCTTTTTACATACAAAAATATCAATTTCAAATGATCTAACCCTAATAAAGCCTTAAAAAACTTTTTTATACTTTTTAAGTTTGGAGGTATTCACTTTATAAGTTTTAATTAAGCAGTATACATTCAATTTTGTGTTTAAATATACTTATTTCAATCAGGTTATTGAGTTCTGGTTATATTTCTTCAGTTTTTACATTCCATAAACTTAATGCCGTTAGATGTATTTCCTTGTTATGCAGTATTAGGAGTATTTCTCTTGTGTATATAAGGCTTCTACTGTGGTAAAATGACAGGAAAATGACAGAAAGAGAAATAAAAGATAAGGGAACCACAAGTATATTGTGTAGTATAAGAATGGTAAAGAGGTTCAAATTGTTCATTAACTTTGTTGGTTTTGATTGCCTGCAGTTTTTGATCACGACAATTCTAAGTCCCTGTCTAGCTCAGGGGTACAAAGAGCCATCCATAGTGGATTGGCCTTGTCTGTTGTGTCTGTGTATGATGAACACCCGAAGTTCTGGGTACTGAAGCTCACGCCCCTGGTTTACTGCTCCATTAATTGCGTTGTTTTAGTCAGAATTTCTTTATTAGCCAGAGTACTTCATTTCTTCAAAATGATGGATCATATGACTTCATAAGTATAGTTTGGAGTTGAATCTTTGAGTCAAGAAAACCAAATTTAGAAGTTATTTCTTGGGAGGGTTCAGATGACTAGCAATAATACAACTTAGCTTTAGGTTTCTTCCTTTTTTTTTTTATTTCAGTTTTTATTTTCTCAGCTTTTACCATCCTTTCATTTTCAACTAAGAAAGAAAAACAAGAAAGAAAACTTGTCATTGAAACGAGGAGACATTTTAAATCTAACCTTTTCTTTTGTAGGTTGCTTCCTGAATCTAAACAGCTAAACATTGTAAGAAAAGCAAGATCTTACATAAAACAGAGAAAGTATGATGAAGCAGTAAGTATGTGGGCCTGGTGTATAGAAATAGCTGGTCACCGTTTGGAGTATGGGGAGGGGCGAGATATGCAATGGAGAGCAAAGTGGGCAGGCCAAGGAGCTTTCCTGAACACTTAAGTAAGGATTCAATTTTCTCAGTAGCTGCTTTAGCCACGGGCATACTTCTGTTATTTCAGATATTGTCAGGGTAGACTTTTTAAGGTTAGCGTTGGAAGTGAACAGTTGCCATTTTCTATAATGAGAAAGTATATTCCAAATTTCTATAACCATACTTAAATGCATAACATTTTAGAACATGGCATATTTGTACGTTTGGACTTATCTACACACTATCAGGAGCCTAATGTTTATACTGCCGCTTTGAAGCTTCTCAAGAACCCTGCTATGTTTTTCATTAATTTTCTTTTTCTTAAATGGTCATAATTTCAAAGAAGGAAAGAATTCTGTTTTCAGTTTTTCAAATTGCCTAAGTAATACCATGCATTTCTAATGTTTGTTTATGGTTTTAAAACAGTGAGCTATTGTTTTCCTGTTTTAATGATGCTTTATAACTGACTTGGGTAATCTGACATGAGAAAATGAAAAATGATAGAAATGTAAGTGTCTTTGCTACATGGGACCAATATTCGAGAGCCTTCGTTACTTTCCTTCATGGTCCTCTGTAGGTATTTCCACAGAATGAATCATGTTAAATCACTATACATATCATAATTTACATCTTAAATGCCCTTTCTTATCAAGATTCAAAATTCATTCTACCGGGAATTGTTCTTATACTTTGCAAGAAGCTCCTCGAATAATTAAAATCTGTTCTTGATCCATCATCTACAGTTACGCACTCTAATTTTAATATATTTCCTTCCTTTAAAACTTCTTATTCTTCCCATGTGGCAAGTTATGTCTTCCTTTCTCCATAGGTCTCCCTTTGCAAGGAGCTGATTCATCTTGCATTGAAAGGATTGTCCTATTATCACACTTATGACAGATTCTTCTTGGCCATCAATGTTGTTCTTGGTTTTTTGGGATGGACATCTTACGCTTTTTTGTTGATCATCAAGTCTCATTTTAACCTTACTAGAGGTGTTAATAAAGAAGTTAAGGTATGTTCAGAACATATAATGAAGCTCGGATAATGGTGTTAAATCACTAAGGCTGGAGAAAGAAATTGAATCAAATCAACTGTAATGAGTTCATACAATGTGCAAGGTGTACTAAGCTAACTCTTACTTTCATTTGCTTTTGTCATATTGGGTCTCTTTTTTTCAGTTATCTTTATTTCTTTGGTTGGGAAAAAGGTATATTAATAATAATGGCCCCATAACTTAAGAGGGCTATAAAGATAGCTGCATAATTTAAATTTTCCTATGGCATTAGCTGTTGATTATCTGTTCCTTGTAATAATTACTTAGCTTGTTGTAAGCATCCCATATCTTTCTAGTACAGGTGGTCAGAAAACTACTTCAAAGCAGTATATTTAGCTTTATCTGATATTAAAAGTTTGGTAGCTAGAAAGTGACAAAAATCATTTACTCAAAATGTCCCTTTTTAAATAATGTATGTGCTTTTCTGGAACTATTCTTACCTTCTTACAACTTCCTGAAATTTCTAATGCAAATTTTCAGAACTTTCTATTTATCTTTATTTTAAGAATCAGTCTCTAGTTTACTGTACTTTCAATGCAAAAAAAAAAAAAACCCTCAAAAAATTTTAATAATACTTCATATAACTGAGTAAGTAATAACTGTACATATATGGTTTTACTACATTAAAATACTTTACTCTTTTCATATATATTGCTAATTATCATTTTTTGGGGAGAATATGCCACTTGCATTTTCTTTATTCTCTCTAATAATTATTACCATGTCCAAATCCTCTAAAAGGCAATATAATCAGGATGGTATATTTAATAATAATAGTTTGCAGACATTCCCAGTGGTAACTTTTTCTAATTTTATATTTTATTTTTCTGTAATGGAAGGAAGAACAGTAGTGTTTATTCCAACTTTTTATAGTGCTTTAATGCATCTTAAATAATTCCCCCCAAGTAATTTTCATTATTTGAATGTGCGTAAAATTGGCTAGAATGGGGATAATTTTTGACACGATAGCAAGAGAGACAGAACCAACCATGTTTTAGTAGTGGCATTCTGCTGGGTACTTGGAGTTTATTTTGTCATTTTAAACTCATAACAGTGCTGAAAGCATTATAATTTCTTTTTACAAAAGAGGAAACCAAAGCTGTTTAAGTATTTTGCAAAAGGCCACTCTGAGCTAGGCTGTGGAGGAATTGAGATTTGAATCCAGAACAGACTTGTGCCAAACATTATCTTTTCATGTCTATCTTGCTCTTTTGGTTGTTGAGAAAAGATATGAAGTCTTTAGCTTGATGAGTCAACACAATTTCATAGCTGATAATTCTCCTTTATCCATTAACCTGATAATGCAGTGAATGTTTAATTGGATGTACGATATAATGCTAACTACTGCATAGGCTATACAGAGAAATAGAAAATCCAGATTCTGCCCTCCAGGAGCTTAGAATTAGAGTAAAGTAGGTAAGAGATGTACACACATAACCACCTTATCAGACGTAGGTTGCTATACTACACTACATTGCAAAAGACAGCTTTGACATTTGACAACTTTAATATATATTAAGTGTTTGAATGTGATATATATTAAATAGAGGAGAGCTCACTTTAGCGAGGACAATGACAACAGGAAAAAGTAAGTCTTGATAGAAAATTAACTACTACAGGGAGAGGATGAGAATAAAGCAAACTGAATGATCTAAACAGAGGCAGAGTTGGGAAAATGTTTATTATGCTGGTGTAATAAGTAATATTTATTGAGACTCACTATCCCAGGACTATGTTGGGTGCTTTGCATGCGTTATTCAATTAAGCTTAACACAACCTTAAATCTGGCAGTTAGGAGTCTCGTGATATGAAGAGGGGAATTTAGGCTCAGAGAGCTACACGGTTTCTTCAAAGACACACTATGACAAAATGACAGAACTAATATTTGCCGATACTTAAATTCATGCTCTTTCTACACCATGCTGCTTTTGGAATAAAAAGTTCAACTTGGGGAGAAGGTGGAAGGTTTGTTCAAGGGACGAAGAGGAGATCATACCGACAGTGTAGGTTAGGTTGAAGTAATCAAAGACCTCAAATGCTAGACTATAGATTTTACATTGGATTTTGTGAGGAGTTGGTGTATCACTTCGAGTTAAACCAGAGAAACAGAACCAGTGGGATCTATGTATTAGTAGGGTTAGTGTAAGGAAATGGCTTGTGATTGTGGGAGCTAGTTAGGAAAGTTCTAAAGCCACAGGTCAGGCCGTGAAGAGGGGCAGACAGGAGCCTGCAGGCAAGACCCGAAGCCACGCTCGGTAGCTATGCTTCCGTTCTATAGGGAAGCCTGCCGTTGTGCTCTTCAAGCTTTTCAACTGATTGAATCAGGCCCGCCCCGGTTACCTTGGATAATCTCCCTTAAAGTCAGCTGATTGTAGACTTTAATCACATCCACAAGATGCTTTCACGGCAACACCTACATCCGTGTTTGAGGATAATGGGCACTATATAGCCTAGCCACGTTTTGACACACAAACCTGACCATTGTGTCAGTTTTGACCATTACAGACTGACCATTACAGGTGAGGTTGTGAAATTTTTTTTGAACCCTCTGGTTCTGTTTGCAAAACCATTCTGATTCATCTTCAGTGAGAGATTATAACCTAGGGAAGTGACACAACCTGAACGGTTCTGAAGGAAAACTAAAATGCCAGTGGTCAATAGTCTTAACTGGAGGGAGGCATGGAGAGCAGTTAGGAGGTAAGATGACCCCAGCCGTGTACTTTTTAGAACGCGACGCTTGTGGGTGGGGTATAGGGAGGCTTCGTCGGGGAGGCTGTTGCCAAAGTGAAGTCTTAAAGGGTGAATAGGATAGCTCCGTAGAAAAAAGGAAGATGACGCACAGAGAGAGCAGCAGGCCCCAGAAGAGGAGAGAGGCAGCATGGCTTTTTGGAAGAGTGCAAGTCACTGGTACGGCTGGGATAGAGAGGGCCTCTGGGGAGGGAGCCGTGGGCTTGAAACAAACACTATCCTCATTGCCAGATGAGGAAACAGCTTTAGACAAGCTAAATGGGTTAGTCAAATTGGCGAGCAAATGGAAGAAAGCCTTGGAATTAAATTTATGCCTGACTCCGAAATTTATGTCACTTCTTCATGATGGTGTCACTCAGGATATACAGGTCATTTCTGATTCATCACCATTACAGGCAGTGAGTATTTAAATATAATTTGCTACAGCTCCTCATAGTTGTATCCTGTGTGTAACTTGTACATACTCTTCTCCTTTGCTTTGGCCAGTTCAGATGTTACTTGCTTTAGAACGAAATACCCTTATTTTGCCACATGTTGACCTTTATTTTCGTATTACCTAATAAAATCCCCAAATATTAACCCCTTGAACCAAGTCTCATGAGTCCATACCAACCCACGTGGTTTGAACTCCGTGGAGGCCGGCACCTAGTACAGAGCAGGCCCAGAGTGTGCGGCTTAGTAAGTGCTTATCGGAGGGAAGAGTCATCACAGTGCATGGTTTGTTATCATTAGTTGTGTTTTGAGGAGCTAAGGGAAGGTGGGGAGTCAATTCAGGAGGAAGTAGAAAACGTACCCCCACTCTTACTATTTAAAAGCCTTTGGGGATCTGGGCGGCTCAGTTGGTTAAGTGTCCGACTCTTGATTTCAGCTCGGGTCACGATCTCACGATCGGTGGGACTGAGCCCCGTGTTGGGCTCCGTGCTAAAAGCGTGGAGTCTGGTTGGGATTCTCTCCCTCTCTTTCTGCTTCTTCCATCTCATGCACTGGCACGCTGTCTATCTCTCTCTCTCTCAAAATAAAGAAATAAGCTTTAAAAAAAAAAAAACGCCTTTCAATCTCTACTTCAGTTGAACTGAATTCTTTATGATTTCATTTCCTATGAGTGAATATCATTGATAATGTGTATTTTAGGTATCAAAGGATTAGATTATTATACCATATTATACTGACTCTAGAAAATCCCTCAAAAATGTTTTTTTAGGTACTCATTTCTTTTTGTGTTTTTTTTAAGTTTATTTATTTATTTTGAGAGAGAGAGAGAGAGACAGCATGAGTGGGGAAGGGGCAGAGAGAGAGGGAGAGAGAGAGAATCCCAAGCAGGCTCTGCACTGCCAGCACAGAGCCCATCGCAGGGCTTGAACCCATGAAACTGTGAGATCATGACCTGAGCTGAAAGCAAGAGTTGGATGCTTAAGCGACTGAGCCGCCCAGGCGCCCCATAATGCACTCTTTTAAACTTCTTTTGTTATTATTTTCCTATTCTCAATATGCTGTGAAACCAGTGTCATCTCTTAAATGATGAATGCATGCCTCAGCCACCTTCAGCTTTAGAGACTCCATCTCCACATCTGTTTGAGATTTGCCCCTTGCTATGGGTCCCCCACGCTGTGTCACACATCTCCATTTCCAGTTCCATTCACCTTCAGATTTCTACAGCACCTGCTGGGACTAGTGCAGAGAAGTAGGGAGGAGAGAATAAAAATGAAGGTAATAGCAGCAGCCACTATGTATTAAGCTGTTATAATATTCCGGGCATTTTGTTAAGCTCTACATAATCTCATTTAAGCATTACCAACCTTGACCAATAGATATGGAATTATTACTCCCATTTTATAAATGGGATGAAACTGAGTCTCAGGATAGTTTTGGACTTTGACTGAACCAGAATTTGAATTCTGATCTGTGTAGTTCTACACTCTTAATCACATTGCCGTGTCTCACCTTCCTTTTTCCAACTGTCCTAATTTATCCTTGTTTTTTACTTCCTTTCTGGTGACATTTTGTGCCAGTAAGGAGGAATTATAAAGAGGAAAAAAACCCTCTTGTCTCTCTCCCCCACAAGGCTTCTACTACAATGAGTAATTCTTAATTCTCACCTTATTTAGCTTTGACTGGCAAAGCAAGGGGAAAACAGACAAAACAAAGGACAGAGAAAAGAGAATGCCATATTACCCCTCCATTCCTGTGTTTTTCCTCTGTGGCTCTTCTTAGCATCACAGCTTTCCATGGGTGCGTTTGTTTCCAATCGTCGGAACGTCTATCCCTGAAGCTTGCTTCATTACTCCCGGCCCAGAGCACCCACGGGCATGCACAGCCCATGGAGGCCATCACTCGTGACTCACATTGGGGAACTCCTTTCTTGTTTGGCAGGTGGTTGGGAAGAGAAGATATGACTGAATGAACACACTGTGGTTGGGCAGTGGAGAGAGAAACGTGGGCAGCGTGTCAAGTTGGAGTTTGAATAGATAGAAGCATTGTTCCAAATGAAGATTAAGTCCCACAGTTTATTGCGGATTAAATGGGCTTTTGTGAGCTAGTGAGGGAGCTCGATCAACATTTATAAGATTGTTACTAAGGAGAAATATGTTCAGAGTTCCAAACAAGTTACTCGCAGACAAACTTGAGGAACATAGTCACTTTTAAATGGAGAATTGCCTAATAGCAACAATTTCAGAATAGCCAGCTTTTTCTTCCTGTAATAATGCTTCTCCAATGACAGGTTTTTTTTTAAATGCAGTTCTTCAATTAATCATGTAATAGATGTCTTCACTTTGTAAAATCTCTTTTAAAAACCTGTCAATCAGCATGAATTTAGAAGTGTTTCAATGTTCTGTTTGATTTTCAGAAACCAAGCCACCTCCTGTCATGTAGTTGTATAGCTATTGGTGTTTTTGTAGCATTTTTCCTGCTGCTTCAAGACTGTCCCTGGACTTATTACATATATTGTTTGTTGCCAGTGCCAATATGGTATGCGGTTCTAAGAGAGTAAGTAACACTCCCATGCTGTCTTATTTTGCACTTCGCTGACAGTGAAATCTATTTTTAAAGTGCATTAGATTTCTGTAGCATAAATCATCAGAGATAGTTATAATGCCCTCCAATTTCTGAGCCCTCTCACTTCATTGCTAGCAGAAGGAAAGTGGCATATAAACGTCTTTTTTTGTTTTACCTTTCCCTTACTGCCGTGAGGTTGTGTTGACCTCGTTCCCTTCTTTGTGTACCTTTTCTAAGAAACATCTGGACTAAACATAGAGTAATTAATATTGACAGTACTATGCCAGGAGGAGGAACTTATATTTTGAATTTGTCGTATCATCTCAGATTCCAGTGTATCTTCAGGTTTCACAAGGAAATTTACATGTTTTCTTTCCACACATTTTTTTGCCCTTCCTTTCCTAGCTATCACGTAAACCTAGATAAACGGAGTTGGTAATTAAATCCACACTAGTAATGTGAACATACAGAATGGTGGATATTGTTCACGGGTGCCACGGGTCCTCCTTGAAGTGCCTCCTCACAGGCTGGAAGTAAAATGGGTTCTTACTGCTGTAGAAAACATCAGAGGCAGAGCTCCCAGGCGAGTTTCAAGCACTTAAATATAAAACCACTCAAACATTGGGCTGGTTCACGTTCATAGACAGCGAGGGACACGTTGCCCATCTTGTTCTATATTTGCTCCAGTAATCTAGAATTTGAACTTAAGTCTTGGGCGTCCAAGCATCCCCTGAGCAAAACCAGACCCGGAAAGCAGAGCAGGGAATGAGAGCTCAGAATTAAGGGTATATTCAGGGTTGGCCAGTATGTTTGTCATGACACGGTAAGTATTTTTATTCTAATTTTTTTAAACTCCGGATTTGACCACATCTTTCATCCTTAAGTACTAAAAACATTGAAATACTAAAAGTACCAAAAATTAAAATTAAAATATAACATTTAGAAGGATAAGGCAAAAAGACACTATCAGAAGGACATAGTGTTGCTTCTCTGTTTGAAAGGAATAGGATTGCTGGATAGACATACTTAAATCGGATTTTTTCTAATGTCATTCACTCTGGTTTAAAAGTTTTTAGAATGGGAAGTTTTATCCCTGCAGAAACTTCTATTCTACTACAGAATCCTCCTGAATTATCAAATGTCCTAATTATGAAGGTGACTTATCTATTTAAACTTTAAGAGGAAATGTGATTTTGAATGTATGTTGTGTTCTATCTTTATCTTTTTGAAAATACATAGAAAATAAAACATAAAAATTCACCTTTCTTCTAAAATCTTGTAAAATCTTCTAAATGATTTTACAAAGTCATCTCTTATTTTTCTGTGCTTGTTCAGCTGTTGAGAACAAAAGAAGCATTCTCCTCTTGACTGGTGTTAACATTTCTTTTCTCCATGGCACCTTAGTAGTTTTGATAATATTATGTAGCCATTGTTTTCAAGCAGAAAAAGATCATAAACCAAATGATACTGAGCTTTTATAATTACCTACTTAATCACTACAAATGCTAAAAAAAATTTTTTTCTAGTGATGAAATGCAGAAAGTACTCAAGTATATAATACATGTTTAATGGTTATGGGTTCACATTTAATTACAATGAGTGTACAATTAGTGACATTTTAAATTGGGTTTGGAAAAGGTTATTTAGCTCAATGAAAAAGTGCAATTAAAATTTTCTCTACTGGAGCACCTGGGTGGCCGAGTAAGTTAAGCCTCTGACTTCAGCTCAGGTCATGATCTCACAGTTCCTGGGTTCAAACCCCGTGTTGGGCTCTGTGCTGACAGCTTAGGGCCTGGAGGCTGCTTCAGATTCTGTGTCTCCCTCTCTCTCTCCCCCTCCCCCACTCGTGCTCTGTCTCTGTCTCTCTCTCTCTCTCTCAAAAATAGATAAACATTAAAAATTTTTCTTCTTGGGGCTCCTGGGTGGCTCAGTCAGTTAAGTGTCAGACTTCAGCTCAGGTCATGATCTCATGGTTCATGGGTTTGGGCTCCACATTGGGCTCTGTGCTGACAGCTCAGAGCCTGGATCCTGCTTCAGATTCTGTGTCTCCCTCTCTCTCTGCCCCTCCCCCACTTGGACTCTGTCTCTCTCAAAAATAAATAAACATTAAAAAAATAAAAACTAAATATTTTTCGCTACCTAGATTAGGAAAACATATGTTTATTTTATTAAGACAGTTGAGATTTCAATATACAATTAACTTTGGTGGATTTAAATCTTTTCCCAGTTTTAATCCATTTTGAGTTCATCGTATTTTATTTCTGATAATGTATCCGTAATTGCATGTACTCACGTTTAAGCTAAAATCAAAGATTTACCATTAATGTTTATGTTTTAAAAACAGATTTTTGTGATCATTATCAAATTAATTCAGAAATTATACTTTTTCTGAAATACTTCTAGGTTTCAAAAAAAGAGATTTAGTTAAGTGAAGCCGTTGAAAGAAATCTGTTACAGATTATATTAGTTTTTGAATAACCTATGAATTGAAAATTCCCTGATTTCTAGGTTTACGCAGTTTTTATTTTTTATCATATATGACCTCATTTTTTTGCTCAATATATAGTATAAATAATATTTTTATAAATGATCTTGTTAAACAGGTTTCAAGTTATTCAAGACTTTGTCACATTACTGTTGACCGTTCCTCCAAGTTATTTTGTTGGATACCTGTTAGTCTTTATCCTGGGAATTGAAATATTAGTGAGTAATTTACCACGTTACAGCATTTTCAGATCTCTTTCATACATATGTAACTCCTTTTAAATGACCTCATTTTTCATTTCTTCTTTGGAATGCATTACTAGGTTCTCAGTTTTTTCTACCGCTACATGCTTACAGCTGGACTTCTTGCATTTGCGGGTTGGCCATTTATCACCCAGCTATGGACTCGAGCAAAGGTATAAGTACTTGTTTTGACATTAGACGGATTAGTAGCTACTTTGTTTTGATATGTGTTTAACTCAGGGAATTGTTCATTTTTAAAGAAAAGAGTAGAATGTGTCCTTACATAAAGAGCCTGGTCCTTTTGACAGGAGGACTGCGGTTGCCTCTAATGTTTCAGTGATTCACATAGACTTTCACATCAAAGTGAATTGGTCATGGGGTGATTGAAACACTCTAGATGCAGAACTGGTACCAAATATCTAAATGATGGTATTGTCCAGCGCAATGCAATGGCTTCAGAGGCAGTGCTCTGAACTCAAGTCAAAGGAGTCACCTTTTGCCTAGCCCTGAGAATAGGCTCATGTTTCCACTTTGATATTTTTTGAGGGAGGTAGCAGGAGGATAGAAATAATCTTCTTTCCACCCTATGAGAGAACTTATAGGATTCTCCATCGAATGGCGTTATTAATCGTTTTTTGTCTTGATCGAATTACAAACATACTTCTACTTCTTTCCCCCCTGAGCTCAATCCCTTGATTATGGTTGCAGGCCAGCTTTCTTATAGATATTATCAGTGTATGGTATAACATAAATTGATGGAAGTACTTGCTATGAAATATGACCCAGGTTTCAATCCTGGCTGTTTCATTTACTAGTCATAGACCTGGTACATGTACTTTCACATCGCTGATCTCAGTTTCCTCATCTGAAATATTGTGAGTAATATACCCTACCTCTTGAGGTTATTGTGAGACTTTATTTAATGCAGTACCTACTATTAACAGATCTCTCACCAGTAGTAACTGTATTATTTTTTAAACAGCTATAAGGCTTCGCATATAATCTTTACAGGAGTGCAGTCTATGAAACACTAAAGACTATTTTCTTTACCATATTTGTCTAAAGATAACTTTTTTATTTATTTTAGAGCATCTCACTGAGTTGGATTTTCTTCTCTTTGCTCCTGGCAGCGTTCCCACTGATGCCCGTTGTAGGACGAAAGCCAGATATCTTTCTAGTGTATGAACAATATTTTCTTTTCTTTTCAATATAATTGTTTTTCTCAAGCACTGTGAAATGTGAGCCTAATCTTGGTCATGAGTTTCAAAACAAACTAGTGAATAAACCAAAAGTTAAAATACTAATATCGGACCATTGGTGATAATTTTGGCTCAGACTCTGAGAAGCATTAAAGCTCCCTGGAGATACTTCTGGGCCTTCAAAAAAGTGAAATTGGGCCAAACGGTGATAATTTAAAATTCCAAAAAAAAGAAGTCTAGAGGCTTTTGTATATTAAGGAATCAGTAAAAGGTTTCATATGAAAAATGTTCGGTTGCCAAAAATATAAAGATCGAAAAGCCACTGATAGACTAACCTCTGTCTTTGCCTTTGAGCATGTCTAAGCTTTAAATGTCTTAGGAAAATGAAAGTCTCTCCTAATCTGCATGTAACGATCTCTAGGGGAGGGAGCTCTGTACTTTGATGGCTTTACCATGTTTAGTCACTTCAACTGGCTGTGTGTGTGTGTGTGTGTGTGTGTGTGTGTGTGTGTGTGAGTGCGCTCGCACATACGCATGTCTGTGCTCGGCAGGCTAGATGATCTTTGCTTCATGTAAGAGTCCCTCTCGTTTTCTAGTCATATAATCATCTCTGTTACTTTTTTTTTAAATGTTTATTTTTGAGAGAGAGAGAAAGAGAGAGCAGGGGAGGGGCAGAGAGAGATGGAGGCACAAATCCAAAGCAGGCTTCAGGCTCTGAGCTGCCAGCACAGAGCCTGACACAGAGCTGGAACTCACGAACTGCAAGATCATGATCTGAGCTGAAGTCAGATGCTCAACCGACTGAGCCACCCAGGCGCCCATCTGTTACTTTCTTTTGAACTCTGTATAAACAATTCTTTTTAGCGTCTTAACATAATCTTTAATAGATAAAGTGTATCTTTTTTTGACTGAAGGAAGATTAACTAAACGATTGATATTTTTTAAAAGTAGGTGTTAATTTTTGAGTATGTGTTATCAGTTAACACATTTTTATCTCATTTCTGTGAAATACCAGTATGGAATAAGTGGAATTATTCCATAAAGTTTATTTATTAGCAGAGCCCAAAATAAATTGTATTGAACTCTAAGACCATACTTCTAAGCCATACTTTATTAATAAGTGTTACAAAGTAAAAATATTTTGCGTCTGTCATAAACTATAATAGCCTGTGAGAAGATGAGTTCCAATATTTTCATTTATTTTTTGCTTCATATTTCTTGTGAGCTCTCCTCTTGTCTTTACAAAGTCCCTTTCTCTGCTTTGGTCAGTCTCTGCCTTTCTGTCCTGCTCAAGCAGTGTTGACACAGTCGAGCAGTTTTTATATGCTAAAATAAGAGATTATAGAAATGGTCTCCATAGAAATTTGCTACTTGCATATTTTACTAAAGTTGAATTCAGGAGGCAAACTTGTTAAAACATGAGAAATCTAATTTGTATTTTTAAAAATTATGTTTTCTCCCTCTATGCATCTTAATTTAAATTCTTCAGTGATTTAACTTTGTGTTGGTGTTCTGGTAGCTATTTTTGCAACTTCTTTATTTTGACTCCTGGTTCATGGAGAAATTTCTACTCTCCATTTGATCTCTCACCTCACCTCCCTTCTTTAGAAACTTGCAAAGATAGATATGTGAAACATTTAAGGATAAAATTAAAAGAAAAAGCAAAAAAATCACATGGCTATAATATTCCTCTTAAGTTCTCTAAAATAAAATCATAGGGGCACCTGGGTGGCTTAGTCGGTTAAGCGTCTGACTTCGGCTTGGGTCATGATCTCACAGTTCGTGGGTTCGAGTCCCACGTCAGACTCTGTGCTGGCAGCTGGGAGCCTGGAGCCTGCTTCGGATTCTTTGTCTCCCTCTCTCTCTCCCTCCTCCACTCACACCCTGTCTCTGTCTCTCTCTCTCAAAAATAAATAAACATTAAAAAATTTTTTTAAATAAGTAAAATAAAATCAAATCATATTTGCCAATGAATTAAAATACCAAATTATTTTTTAGAAAAAGCAAAAGCAAAGTATCTTGACCATAGATGGCTGTTTTCATAAGTTTTAATGGTAATCCATGCTGAATGTATAACTACTTTGTCCCCTTACAATTCTCAAAGACTTCGAACAAAAACAAACAAGCATTTTCCTAGGAATTCCTGCTTTGCATTTATTTTTAGCCCTGCTTTTTGCTCTTACTTCTTTTTAACCAACTCCTTTTCTCTTTGTTGTCACGTTGCCTGCCTCCAGATTCTGCACTCAATCTAATTTCAGTTGTCCTATGTTACTCAGATTTTTGGGAGGTGAGAAATAGAACTCGACATCAGTACACCATTTCCTTGATACCATTTTCCTGCAGCTTCAGGAACCGTACTATACCTGGTGCTCTTGAAAAACTAGAATTTGTGGTCTCCGTACTGTACAAATGCCTCACTTGCATTGCTGCCTTTGTGACCTCTTCCCTACCCTTCCTTTACAACCAGGAGCCGCTGGCTAAAGGTTAATAATACAAGGAACCATTTTTTCCTCCCGGCAACACTAAGGATTAGAAATGTTGATCCTTTTTGGTATGAGTAAGTGCTCATAGTATAGTCAGAAAGTTTATATTGTAGACAGTGATGATACGTTTAACTATTTTTTATATTGTTTTCTGTAAACTTGTCCAAGTCAGCCTAAGAATTGTGGTGGCTGGAATGCATAAACATCAAAAAAAAAATCGAAGTCAAGAAATAAGGTAAAGATACCTAAAAAATTGTGAGAAGTTAAAAATAACCCCATCCCTCGTGTATCTTCATCCTCAGATTTTCATTCCTGTTATACCTGTTTCATCTTGACAAAACCAAATGACTGATACGGAGGGTCTACATTAGAGTAAAATGTCTAATATTTTTATATGATATGTGTTCAGTAAATATATCAAGAAAATTTGAAATTGTGAATTGTGTTTTAAAACAGAATGGGCGCAGGCTTGCTGGTTCTTCTGCTATCCCTGTGTGTTTTAACATCTCTCATAAAAAGAAAAGACAGTTTTATAAATGAAGAGCTATTGTTACATCTATTTCAGGTCAGTTACACATTTCAACACCATGTCATGCTAATGATATACCAAAATATATCTTATGGTTGTATTTAATGATGTTGTTCTTAAGATGCCATCATGTTTACATTACTCAATATCTGCCAGTTGGGAAGAAAATTTTCTGTGTAAGCTATCATATGGAAATACATTCTCTAAAAGGTATGAAATAGCAAAAAGTTCAGCAGGAGACAGCCCAGAGATGCCAAGAGAACAGAGACTAAGGAGACCTGAGAAGCATCCGTATTGACCAAAAAAGTTGAACTCTAAATGGCCTCCTCTGGCCTGAGATTCTGTGTTGCTCTCATTTGAGTCAGGACAAAGGTAATCTTTGAAGTGAGAGCAACCTCTGAGTATGTTTACATGAAGCATAGTCTGTTTAAGACTTCAGATGACGTGCCAGGAGAAAGTTGACTTCACCTTGGTTGTTGGCTTTGCTGTGACAAAAAGAACTTTGAACTTGATGTTTCAAAATCGAGTCAATTCCCAGTTAGTTATACTGTATACTAGATGTGTGATTTTCAGTCTGTTTAGCTTCAGTCTGTTTTCAATCTGTAGAAATACGCTCTAATATAGGGTTGTGAGAATTGGAGAATATATAATGTCATATTCTGTAAAATGATAGCTGTTTTGTACATAAGCATGGAAACCACTTGTTTGTTCTTTTAACACTAAAAAAAAAAAAAAAATTAAAAACCACATCCAGACCACTGACAAAAGAAAACTTACAGGAGTTTTCTCAAAAAATTTCCTCAGAACAAAGCTTAGGATAATAGAAAATAAAGCCAAGAATACTCCAAAATAAAAATATACAACACTTAAAAGATGTTAATTTATTCTTGGAGAACAACAGAAAACACATAAAAAGAGAAGAAGTATTTTGTCAAATGTCCTGTCGAGACATTGGGACACGTATTTCATTTTAAATGGTATTGGGGCACCTGGGTGGCTCAGTTGGTTAGGCGACCGACTTCGTCTCAGGTCATGATTTCACAGTTTGTGAGTTCGAGCCCCGCGTCGGGCTGTGTGCTGACAGCTCAGAACCTGGAGGCTACTTCAGATTCTGTGTCTCCCCCTCTCTCTACCCCTCCCCCCGCTCATGCTCTGTGTCTCTCTGTCTCTCAATAATAAATAAATGTTAAAAAATTTTTTTAAAAAAATGGTACACTCACTGGCTTTACACTAAAGCCCATAGGTAACTTTGACAGAATTCACATATGATTATGAATACTTTGACAGAAGTGAATGTTTCTGGATCCCACTCTATAGGAGCAAATATGTTAAAATTCTTACGGGCTTTTTATAGGTAGCCCTGAATATAAGGTAAATCTGTTATGAAATTTATTTTTTATGTTAACTTTATTAATTTGCATTAATTGCTCTATTGTATAGCATATTTTTGGTGGTTCCAAGACAAATATCTTTTAACATTTTAACATCTCTGACAGAATGCATCTTACAATTGAAAGGGTACTAGGATTGTGTCATAACTTACTCAACAGCATTTTTTCTAAATTCACTGAAAATATAAGAGAAATTAATGTATCTCAAGGATTGGTGAGGAGGTTGCTAATCTGATCTCTAAGAGTTTATTTACAGCCGTAGCTTATGTCATTTCTTAAAATGACAGTTAATCCTCTAGTTCAGAGATTAGCGAACAATTTTCTAACGAGCCATAACGAAGTATTTTAACCTTGTGGGTTGTATGGAGTCTGTTGTAAATTCTCCACCCTGCTACTGTAGTGCAAAGGGAGCTGTGGACGACACATAAATGAACGGGAGTGACCATGTTCCCACCAAACCGTATTTCTGAAAACAGCCTCCGAGCCAGAGTTTCCCAGTTCTCCACTAGTTTGTATATATTCCCTGAAGAGTATTGTACCTCCTTGTGTTCCCAGTACCAGGTGAACATTCAGGCCACAAATATGTGTTGAATCAATGGATATGACTGGACAAGGGCCAGAGGTGGAAGACAGTTAACCACGTCGCACCATTTGCGTTTCCATGATTTAGGAAATCTTCAGAGTTAATAATGAATATTTCCTATTTTTTTTTAAGTTTTTTTAAATGTTTTTATTTATTTTTGAGACAGAGAGAGACAGAGCATGAGCAGCGGAGGGACAGAGAGAGAGGGAGACACAGAATCTGAAGCGGGCTCCAGGCTCTGAGCTGTCAGCACAGAGCCCGACGCGGGGCTCGAACTCACGGAGTGTGAGATCAGGACCTGAGCTGAAGTCGGCCGCTTAACCGACTGAGCCACCCAGGCGCCCCAATAATGAATATTTCTAAATAGATACAGTGTGATCACGTATACCAAACTGTTGTTGAAAGTGTAACATGCCTCATTTCATGCTTGTAAAGGAGGGCGTCTGCCTAGTACCAAGCTCTAACTTGTAGCCTTGCTGCAAGAGGGTGAGCTGGTCCAATGTCAATAGCTTTGGGGCTAGATCCCAGTTGTTGAAGCACTTTCCTAAGTATTCTTTTTGTATATAAACTAGTCTCTCACCACCTTCTCTTTTCTTTGTGTGTTTGTATTTGTTTTCAGATGCTGAGCGTAGTGCTTTCTATGTGTGTTACGTATAGCACCCACAGCAGTCTACGCAAGAAGCAAGGACTGCCTCTTCTTAATCAGATCATTAGCTGGCTAATATTAGGTAAGAGGTCAAATTAAATGAGTTAACGTTACATCAAGTCATACCTTAAAATTATCCATTTACATCTATATTCTTGTTATTGAAAGAAATAATTTTGTTGAATGAAAATAATAATAACCAGTGATTATTTTTATCTCATGGTAGAATTTGACAAAGAAAATTAGAACGTTTGTCTCCATTGATGTGTTAATAAGAATTACTTGATAGGATATGATTGGCCTGATAATAAGGCTATACATTTATTCACACCTGATAAGAGTCTAAGTGAGTCCAGAAGAGAAGAGATTCTTATCCTGCAATTTCATGTCAGTTCATAAACTCTCCATTCTTACACAGGGACTAAGAAACAGTTCAATTTTATCTGTATTTCCCTTGCTGAAAATAACATTGATTAGTCACTTCCCAACACATTACACATTTTATAAAGCCAGTTAAAATTTTCAAAACACATTCCTCTGTAGTACCTTTGCTTAAGGATCCCGAAATGTGCATGTGGAGAAAACAAGTGTAATTTAAGGATGTAGGGTTTTTCTTCCAGCTAGAGGACCAGGACAAGCTTGAAGTCCAGGTTTTTCATTAAAAAAAAAGACACTTTGTGATACTTGTGAATAATGTGGCATGCAGTGTAACCTTTTTTTTTTTTTTTTTTTAATGATTTTTGTTGTTCCATCTTTGGATGGAACTTACTGTAAAATTGATGAAGGGCAGGCCTTCAGTTATCTTGATTTAATGAAGTTACTATTTATGTTCATTCTGCCTAAACAATATTAATGACTGCTCCTTCGTTAGAAAAAAAAAAAATGTGTTCAGTTTGTACTATGTTCTGGCACTATTTTTTTCCCTGAGAATAATAAAGGTGGACCAAATCCCTGCCCTCCTGGAGCTTATATTCTGCAAGGAAGGAGTGGTAATATTCCAGTGTGGTGACTTATAAGTAATGATCTCTCTCATAGGACATGTTCGTTTTTAAATCCCCAGGAAAAACAAAAACTCTGAGCGAGAACTGTAATATTAAAGGGAAGTCTTTGTGTCATAGTGTATAACTTCACAAATACACAGTTAGCACACAGCAGCGGAAACAACGTATGGCAAGTTGGGGGGTCCGATAGACATAGTAGCAACCCAGCTTTTCCTCGTTCCTTCACGGTGCAGCCTGGCTCACTTCCTCGGTTTTCTTACCCACCGAAGGGTAAACCACAGGGCGGACGAGAAGCAAAGAAAACGCAGTTTGTGCGCATGTCATTATATCTCATTTTGAAATCTCTAAAACTTCTAAAAACGTTTAAAAAACAGTGCACTTACCAGAATTATAGAAAGCCGTCCTCCACGTCAAGTGCTTGTCCCTCATCTGTGTTTGTGAATATATGTACGTGTACAATTTTTTGAAGACCCTATTCAGTACTTTTATCTATTCTACCAATCCTTAGAGTAATTTTTCAGTTGACCCAGCAACGTTCATGGCATTTTTTTTCTTTCTTTGTCTTTTATGACATTGACGTTTTGAAGAATATGACCAACCACAAGCCCTACCCTACAATGGCCTGTTACTCAGTTTGAATTTGTCTGATGTTTCTTTGTAATTAAATTGGAGCTATGCATTATCGGCCAGCATACTGCATAAGTGATGCTGTGCCCTTCTTAGGTCACATTTACAGGCTCATGGTCTCTCTATCTGTCCCTCATTGTTGATGTCAATTTCCATCACCCTACCAAGGTGTTGCCCAGTTTTTTCACGGTATATTTACTGTTTCTCCCTCTCCCTGCAACTAATAAGCTGTCTGTGGGGACACACTCTAAGGCCATCAAATATGCTCATCAAAATTTTCCCTAGATGTAGCATCCATTCGTAAGTCTTTCCTGATCCAGTTTTTGTCACGATGGCTATAAAATTGATGATTTTTCTAGCTCCCGTACTCACACTGCATTTACCAGAGGTTCTCAGCATTCTCCTTTAAGAATCTCTCCTTCTTGGGGTGCCTGGGTGGCTCAGTCGGTTGAGTATCCAACTTTGGCTCAGGTCATGACCTCGCGGTCAGTGAGCACGAGCCCCCAGTCAGGCTCTGTGGCTGGAGCCTGCTTTGGATTCTGTCTCCCTCTCTCTCTTCCTCTCCCCCACTCACGCTCTGTTTTCTCTGTCCGAGAAGTTTCAGGGGTGCCTGGGTGGCTCAGTTGTTTAAGCGTCTGACTCTTGGTTTTGACTCAGGTCATGACCTCACAGTTTGTTGAGTTCAAGTCCCGCGTCTGGTTCCACACTGACAGCACAGAGCCTGCTTGGGATTCTCTCTCTGTCTCTCTCTCTCTTTCTCTTTATCTCTCTCTCTCTCTCTCTCTCTCTCTGCCTCTTCCCCACTTGCTCCCTCTGTCTCTCTCTTGAAATAAATAAATAAACTTTAAAAAAATGTTCAAGTTTCAAATTTCTTACAAAAATGGTTAGGACAAGTATAGCCCAATTGAGAGGTCACAGAAACAATAGCTGCTGTAAATGATCCTAGGATCAGTGCTTCTGAACTCATGTCCATTGTGCTGGCTGTACTGACACTACCCTCCTTTGTTTTATTGCAGCCTTTTCCCTCGTCCTGCCACTGCTGAGTCCCACAAGTCTCTTCGAGCGGTTGTTTAGCATTCTTCTTTCCTTGATGTCAACCTACATACTGCTAAGCACAGGGTATGCACTGGTTTTAAAGCTTAATTTTTAGTAGCAAGTTTTAAATGATATGGACATTTCTCTTTGAATATTTTACCTCTGGAAATGAAGTATGTGTAAATCTTGAGAAAATTAGAAATATTTTCTGCTTCGTAAGAACTGTATATGACTTGATCTTAAATCTGTTGTTTTCTTATTTTCATAGTATTGCCTGTTGTCTTTGTCTTTCTGTTTATTTCCTGGAGTTGCTAAAATGTCATTTTACTACAGTGTTAGAAAGTTTTGGTTGATTATGGAGAAACTCAAAGTCTCAAACAAGGACTTGGAAGAACTGTAGCTCTGTGACATTACTTATGTGCACTTCAAATGATGCCTTGACTTGTCTGTTCTTATTTGAATATATTTTTTCTTGTAATTTTTAGTCTTATGTATACCATAGTCCAAATACTTCTTTCGATTCAGAACCTTTCAGAATATTTTCCCAGAAATTAAACAGCCCATTTTTATTTAAGATTTAAATTTTCTTGTAAAACAAACACAAAAACTAGCAGCTTGAAGTGTTCTCTAGAAGTCCGTGAAACAGTGATATAATCGTCCCGCCTGCTTTTGAAGAAAAGGATTCTTTACTTGCCTTTGGATTTTATTTCATCCTTACTTAAATGCTGATGAGGGTGAGAAATACGTACATTATAACAACACTGGATACGACAGACAGCTCAAATCACCACTACTCATTTGGGCTAAATTTGGTCCAAATATAGGATCTTGATCTCAAGTAGACTAAACCTAGGGATTCCCTGTGCTATCAACAGGTTATTCCCAGTGTTAGATGATTTTGTATAACTATTTTGGGTTCAAAATATAGGTTTATTCTTTGGGAAACTTGGTTGTCCTAATTCAGAATTAGAGGGATGTTCTCAAAAATCTTTTCATAGTAGACCCTAACATTATTAGTGGCCTAGACCCTGGGAGTTCTTGTAGTCCTCAGATAAGAGATGATCCAGAAGGGTGCAAAACCTTCCCTTACCAGAGCTCCTCATACCTCCTGCCTTCCTTTCTCCCTGCATATCCAGATCTGGAGCACAGCTGTGAAGATGTAATATAAGCAACATGGAAATTTTCACCAGTTACCTCATAAGATCTTAAGAGGGGCTTGCTTTGAGACTTAGAACTTTGAATTTTCAAATTAAGCTTGAAGTCTGTCAGCATGTTCTTACTCAAAAGTGATAAACATAAGGTGACCTTAAAACTGTTCATTCTTTTCCCCTTCATTGGTGAAATTTCAGGATAAATAATTTAGTTACAATAAGAATCCATCAAAGTTTCTATGAATTAGTTTTTAGTCTGGATAAGAAGACAAAAGGTAAAATCATTCCTATTCTAACCCAGCATTCCTATTCAAACTCATGAAACATGAGTTTCATGAAGAGATCCTACCTAGAGGTTGCCTTAAGGAAGTATGTGTTTGAGGAGCATCTGGGTGGCTCCATCGATTAGCATCCGACTTAGGCTCCAGTCATGATCTCGCGGTTCGTGAGTTCGAGCCCCACGTCAGGCTCTGTAGTGACAGCTCGGAGCCTGGAGCCTCCTTCAGATTCTGTGCCTCCCTCTCTCTCTCTGCCCCTCCCTCACTCGTGCTTTCTCTCTCTGTCAAAATATAAATAAACATTTACATTTCTCTCTCTCTCAAAAATAAATAAACATTAAAAAAATAATTTAAAAAAAAGAAAGTACGTGTTTGAGAGGGTCCAGAGATATGTGCCAGCTTCTACGTAGTCACTTAATAATCAGTAATCCCTCTTCTGTTTTGAACCTTCACATTCTAAAGCAATAAACAAAGGTAAACGAATGTGTAGAAGATTTAAGAAATACGAACAAATCTAAAAATAGATCTGGTTTGCTCTTTAGAAAGAAAGGAAGGAAAGAAGAAAGGACGATTAAAGTTGAATTTTTAGTAAAAAAATATTTCATGATGTTTTAAATCATCAATTTCACAGTCACAAAGATACCAAAACATATTACTGTAATTTATTTTAAGAAAATCTAAAAAGAAAAAAATTCAGGCATAAAATCAGAACAGTAGTAATGAGTATGACCTTGTTAATGAATGTATTAAGAAATATATTATTCAACATCAGAAAGCGTATTTACCTTTGCAGAAAAATGCAACAGGAATAGCCTAAAACAGCACAGTCTAACAATTTCCATTAGTTCATTTTTCAATGTCAAATCAGTTTTGCAAAACTAATAGTCCACCTGTCATTGTTCCACATTAACTATTTTGGACAATCTGGAGGATTCTCTGTGTAAAGTAGTGAATAGTCACAATTATAGGGTATTTAAAAGAAATGCAGTTTTATTACTTTACAGAAATACAGTAATAGTAATCCTAAGTTCTAACAATGTATCCTTGATTTAATGAATAAAGAAGAGTCATTTTAATCAGCATTTGATTATTTTTATGCAAATGGAAGCTATTGTAATGCTTGAAAGTAGTTCTAAGTTTGTTAAACATTTCCCACTAAAATTTTATTTATATTATCCCTTTGCTTAGCTAACTATAAAACAAAGCCAAATGCCTTTTCTGCCCTGTTGAATTTGCAGAGACCAAAGTGGCAGATCCTAATTTTGTAAGGTTTTATTATGTACACTGTGAGCCTGTGATGACATTTTATTGGTATTTCAGTTTATTAATTCAGATACGCAGACTTTATACAAGATATTGATTGTCTAAAGAAACAAAGTCCCATAGGAAGATTGTCTTTATCAGATTTATTCATCTACATTTTACAAATGAAAATGATTATAGTTTATCGTTTCTGAAAGGGAATAAATCTGTAGCACTATTTGTAGAACTATGATACTTATGTTTCCATATATTAGGAAAGAATGCTTTCCTACATAACTGCAAATATTTTAGGAAATCGTGGTCCTATTTAGAGCATACACCTTCTTGATTCAATTCATCAACAGTTGCTTTTCCTTTCCTGCCTCCAGTGTCCTGACCACTAGACAGACAAATGGGCAGAACAGTTAGCTTACCCCAGATGCATCATAGAGTCGTAAGCTGCTGTAAAATAAGGACTTTATTTTACGGTGTTAGGCAATTACAAAATGCAACAATTAAGGTATTGTGACTTAATTTGATTGAAAATTATAAGATATAAAGAAATGCCTAGAGAGGGGTGCCTTGGGGGCTCGGTCAGTCAACTGTCCCACTCTTGATTTCGACTTAGGTCATGATCTCACGGTTCATGGGGTCATGTGCTGATAGCACAGAACCTCCTTGGTATTCTGTCTCTCTCTGTCTCTCTTCTTCTCTCCCTCCCTCCCTCTCTCTGCATCTCTCCACCCCCCTTCACGTTCTCTCTCTTTCTCTCTCTCAAAATAAATAAATAAACATTTTAAAAAATAAAATAAATATATAAAGGAATGCCTAGTGAAAGAATTTGAGGAGGGGAGCTGAATTGGTGCCATCAAGGACTCATGTAGAAGTTGAACTAAATTGTAAAGAATAGCTGGGACGTAGGCATTCTAAATCAACATTTGTTTTTCAATTATTTGTTAAAAAATCATTGTAAAAATAGTATTAATCACAGTTTGAAAAGTAGGGATAAAGGGGAAAATCAATCTATTGACCCTACCCCTCCTCCTGATATTCTGGTATATTTCTTCTAGTCTTAACCTCTGTATTTGTCTTTTAACATGGTGTTGATTATAGTCCATGTACTATTTTATATCTTTTTTTTCCTACCTAGCTTTATTTTAGAAGCATTTTCCCTGGTGGCTCATAGGCTTCCTAACTATCGTTTTAATAGATACTTAATATTCTATGATGTGAATGAACCTTGATTTATTTAGCTGTTCCTCTATTTTTGATCATTTATTTCCATTTTATATTATCATAAGTAATATTTTGATTTGCGTTTTTGTATACAAGCTTTCTACATAGTTTAGATTAGATCCCTTTTTCACTTCTCACACGTAGTATAGGTGGTCCGTGAATTTTTTTTTGACTTTTGTCTTCAGAACAGTACCAGTTTATAATATCACCAGCAACCTAGGACAGGTCCTATTTCATCATATCCTCCACAGTATTTGGTATTTTCATTTTTAAATAAGAACTTCAAAAGTGATTTTAATAGGTCAAAAATGGCACGCTTTGTGTAATTTTCTGTACCTGTTTTACTAATGATATTTTCTCATGTATATATTCTCTATTCGTATCCTTGGGCATTCTACATCATTTTTAATGTTTATTTTTATTATTGTTTTTCTTTCCAGAGAGAGAGTATGAGTGGGGGAAGGGCAGAGAGAGGGAGACACAGAATCCAAGGCAGACTCCAGGCTCAGAGCTGTCAGCACAGAGCCAGATGTGGGGCTTGAACTTGTGAACCACCAGATCATGACCTGAGCTGAAGTCGATATTTAACCGACTGAGCCACCCAGGAGCCCCTTTTTTATTTTTTTAATGTTTATTTTTATTTATTTATTTGTTTGTTTATTTATTTATTTTTTGAGAGAGCGAGTGAGCGAGCGAGCGAGCATGAGTGGGGGAAGGGCAGAGAGAGGGAGTTGGGCATTGTACATCTTATATACCAAGTGATTTGTGTATGCTGTCTTAAATATCAATAGCTCCTTCTGCCTGGTCTTCAGTGTTTTATTTTTATGATCAGTAATCGAGTTTAAAGCATTTTGCTTCTTTTGCTTTCTCATGTTTAGGAAATAGCACCAATTGGAAAAGAGTTCACTAAGTGAAAAATTTGAGAGAAATAAAGGGTTTTTTTTGTTTTGGTTTGGTTAGTTTGATTTTGTTTTGAAACTTCCACTTGGATAAGTAACTCACCCAGCAAATACTTACTGTTAGCTGGACCTGCAGTGGTGGCACAGGCAGAGGTCTTACAAACTAGCGGGAAAGACATGTCAGTGAACGTGGGATTCCAACAGTGTGAGAAGAACCGTAAGAGAAGATTTGGGGGACGGCCAGGGTGGCACACTTAGCTGGACGAGGATGAGAAAAGACTTCTGCCACTGTCTTATCTCCTGAGCCTTTCCCTTGTCCACCTGATAATGTCCACATTAGACCACCCCAGAGATGTACCGTACATTATGGGATCAATTCCTAGCTTGCTTCCTGTTTTTGTTTTTGTTTTTTCCCTTCTGTAAACAGTATTACAACAAACATCTTCATATGAGAATTGTAGTGCACATGTTGGATTATTTTCTCAGGGTACGTTCCTAAAAGTGACATCATTGGATTATGGTATATGACTATTTGGGGAATTATAGATACACAGCATTGAATGGTCTTCCAGAACATGTTTATTTCTATATAGAGTATACGAAGAGTTAGTTTTCATTACACTCTTGTTGACGTTATTATATTTTTTAATGGATAAATGTGATAAGCGAATATGGTATCTTCCTGTTCTTTTAGTTTCCATATCAATTATCAGTAAGGTCAGACATATTTCATGTATTTATTAGCTCTTTTCTTTTCCTTTCTGAGAGATTTATGCCTGTATTACACCCCCCCTTTTTTTTAATTCGGGATGTTTGCTTGTTCTTCTATGTATATTAATGATTTTAACTCAGGAATTGACTTTTTACCTTTGTCTTAATGTTTTCTCTCCTTTTTTGTGTATTTGTTGTTTTACCTTACACTGATTTCTAAATATCCCTACTATTTTAAAATTGTAGTGATCTCAAGATTTAATAAATTTTAAAAAAGATGATGCTGGAGTTGATATTTAAATTTTCCCTTCCCACTTTCTTCTTCTGGAAAGCCTAGAAAATTTAAATTTTGTGATATTCTGACTTAGAAATGTTATCAAGGATGTTTTAAATTTTGAGAAAGACCTCTCAGCATAAATGTGCATATTTACTTGTTTAATGTTTTTTTTCTTTTTTTTCCCCCCTACCCTCCCACTTCTTCCCCCATGCCTTTACTGCTTAGGTACGAAGCTCTCTTTCCATTAGTATTGTCATGCTTAATGTTTGTCTGGATACAGGTGGAACAAGAAACCCTGCAGCAACGTGGTATTTCCTGCAAACAGAAGGTAGCTGGGCAGAATCGTTGTTGCATTTATTTGAGAATAAATATTGTCTGTTTTAGAAGGAAGTCGCAGTGTTAGTCCATCAAAAATTTTAATGACTGTCATTTAAGGCAGTCATAATTAATTTATTTTTTTTTTTTTCAACGTTTTTTATTTATTTTTGGGACAGAGAGAGACAGAGCATGAACGGGGGAGGGGCAGAGAGAGAGGGAGACACAGAATCGGAAACAGGCTCCAGGCTCCGAGCCATCAGCCCAGAGCCTGACGCGGGGCTCGAACTCACGGACCGCGAGATCGTGACCTGGCTGAAGTCGGACGCTTAACCGACTGCGCCACCCAGGCGCCCCAATTAATTTAGTAATAAAAATGAAACAATTCGTTTGTCAGAAAAATTTTCACTTCTAACAGAAAAGCATGATTTCATTGTTTTATAGGCATTAAACAGGTGGGGCTGAGGGATTATTTGTGAATCATTGATGTACAAAAACATCAATGTAGATGAAGGAGTAGAGGGGAAACAATGTTCTTGATCTTATTTTCTTCTGTTTTCCTATCTAATTTTTCTTTCCCTCAATTTATTTTAGTCACAAGAATATTCAGCATTGTCACAAGTCAGTTCATGAATTTGATCAGAAGGTGCCATTTGTGTTTTCTGTGTTGTTTTTCTCTTTCTAGTGGTCCTATCCCAAATTGTTTATTCTGCTGCCTTAGTGATCGTGGCCTCAGTCCAAATCTTAAGCTGTTTATTCACCACAGTATACTTTGAATTGGCTGAAAGCCAGCTAAATTTTAGGGACACATTTATCATGCTGAGCTATACAGTGAAATTGATGTCTCTTGCCTTTATTTTAGAACTGAAGGTAATTTATAAGAAATTGGTGACAGAATATTTACACTTTTACTGAGGTCAGATAAAAAGAATATTGCAGAAAAACACCTTCGTAGTTGGTCCATTGATCCATCCATAACCGGTTCCAGTTGAGTTTACAGAAAGTAATTGATAATTTAGAATAATGAATTTCAATAATGAAGGAACTTTATTGAAGTATATTAAATAATTACTGTTTTTTAACTTTCAGCCCTGGAATATTAAAACAGTACATGAAAAGCAGTTTTGATCAGATTCAAATAAATGGTCAGACTGTCCTTAATAGTAAATATTAAATATTTTAATATTAAGTGGATATTAAATTTAAAAGTAACATTTTTGTGTTATTTTTTAAGTTCTGTTTTTTAATGGAAGAGATTTTTTTTATATAAAGGAGTATTAAAGTATAAAGTATTAAATTTCTATTAAATTTACTAGAAAATTACATGGGAAGTGGAGGAAGGGGAAGATCTCCCTTTAAACTCCCCCATGAGTTTTTACTTTTACAGAGAAAGGGGGATTAAGCAAGAGTGCATCCACATTATTGGACTTGAGTGACTTTCTATTTTACCAAAAGTAGAAATATTTTATATTTTATAGAGAGAAAATAATTTTTCTACAAATAGAATTAACAGAATAACAAAGAAACAGAGAAATATTTGATTTGATCATGCTTTTTCATATCATGCCATATTTGGGTTTTAGAAGGTCAGGACCCTGAAGAATCAGGACGTCAAAAAGGGAAGAATTACATAGGGATTGAAAGTGAACCATTTACATGGGATAAGGAAAAGCTCACGTCTCCCGTTTATTATACATTCGGCAGTACTACAGCTCCATTCAGCATATTGTTAGCAACGTAGTCTGCCTTTTGGCAGATTTTATTAAGGTGTAATTAAGCTCTAGGAACAGCTTTATTTTGTTTGCTCTGGTCAGTACAGGATAACTTTCTAGCTCTTGTAACTTAGACTGGAAGGTTGCCTTTGAGGGTAGAAGTAAGCGAACCGTTCTTGTGTGTTCGTGTATTTCCAATTGTCTCCCAGGTCACCAGTGTCCGGTTCACCTGCAGTACTGATATAACCCAGTTCCGACAGCTCTATCTGGATGACGTCCGGAGGGCCTTTTTCCTTGTATCCTTTGTTTGGGCTTTGGCTTTAAGGCGCTGCCACCTCCCATTTAGTGGGGTCAGAAGGTGTTTTCCCCTTTTCACTTAATAGTGGTATCACCTGGGAGGGGTTAGCCCCATCAACCGTAATTTTCTTCATATGGCTCGTGTTTTTAAAAAATGGTGAAACTGTAGAAAAGCACACAGAATGATACTAAAAACAAATGTATATGTGTGTATTCCCGCCATCCAAGATATCAACAAGTAATATTTTGTCACATATGTCACACATTTAAAAAAAAAAAACGAAAACATTACAGCTAAAGCTTAAGTTTTTATTTTTGTTTTTTTTTTTTAATTCCCAACTCCACTCTAATTTCCCTCGTCCGGAAGAATCCACTATTATGAGTTTGGTTTGTATCTTTTTATGTGTGTATTTTGTACTGTACTCATGTTGTGTAATATCTTCCTCACAAAGTTTTCGGATCACATCCGAGGCAACATTGTGTGAAAGTTATTAGTGGTAGAAGTCTAAAGGACAGTATGGGGGAATAAAATCTCACTTTGGGAAGGCTGGCTGATCAGCTTCAATAAGTTCACAGGGAGGCATTTCCTTTGAACCTACCGTGGTGTTCTCCCTCTCTCTGCCTCTTGCTTCTGCCCTCCGTTTTGCTCTGTCTTTGCAGGCTCCTTCCACTCACCCTATACTAATAAACACTCCTTCCCCTGAACCCTTCGTCTCCCTAAAGTATAATTGTATCTTGTCTTTTCTGTTTACTCCCAAGCTTCTTGGAAGAAAAATCCATAGTTGCTGCTACCATTTCCTCCCCATTTATGTACTATAGCCTTAAGCCTAGAACGCTCAGAGCAGTGCCTGGCACGTAGTAGCTGTGTGAAGATCTGTCGGATGTCCCTGCTGAGACTGTATCCTCACTGGGTCTGCAGGGGCTCCCTGACCGCACAGTCTGGTCTTGAGTTTTACTTGACCACTCTGTAACATTCAGCTCTGTTCACTTCTCTTTTTCTTTTTCCTTGACTTTCAGGACACGAGCCAGGTTTTCTTCGTAGCTTTTACATCAGCTCTATTCTCCTGCACTAAAACTTACTCTTCCTTTGTCTGATTTTGAGTGATGTTCTTCTCCAAGCTCTACGCTTAACTTTCTCCTCTTCCTGTGCCTGGATAATGTCACCCTCTCCTATAGCTTTGACTGATGCCTCCGCGCAGACAACTCTGAGGTTTACTTCTCTGGCCTTGAGCTCTCCTGACCTCATGAGCCATATGTCCAGTATTCTGCGGGGCATCATCAAATATATGTCTGAAACTAACAACGGCCCACCCTTCTCCAAAGTCTCTCTCTGGCGGGCCTCATCTCACTGAATGGCATCCCCATACTCCCAACCACCCAGGCCATCAAACTTGTTGTCATATTTAACTATTCCTTGTCCAGTTCTGAAGTCCCACTGTCTGCCCTCATTCTCCATTTCCACTCCCAGTGCACCAGCTCGGACCTTCCTTGCCCCTAACATGAGCTACTGAAATAACTTCCCAATTGTATTTCCTGCCTATATTTATTTGTCTCCCTGATTTGAATATCTCACTGTCACTGGTGTTTCTTATTTGTATCGCTCACCTAAAATGTTTGTGGGCTTGTCATTGTCTCCACAGTAAAGTTGAAGGCTTTTTATTAATATGCCACTAATCTATTAGTTAATTAGTATGCCACTAATCTTACTTTCCCTTTCACTGTATCCTTCAATAAACTCTAAGCTTCTGTCATACCTGTTAATATTTCTTGACTATGTCTTTTATTTCCCCACCGTTTACCTTAAAACGCTTCTCATGTACTTCTATATATTGTCATAATCTTAGTTACCATGTGAGCACTTTGAGACTATTTTATTTGTATTTATATGCTTAGTGCCTAGCTCTGCTTCTGACTCATTCTAGACAATAAATATTGGTTGGTCAGTCGATTGGCTGAGTGAATAGATCCATGAATACATTTGAATCTCAAGTCACCAACTCAAATGCCACTTTTTCACTGAAAGTTGTCATAATTCATACATCCTCTTCAGTGTTTCTTTACCACTTTTGTGTATGTGTCTGTAATAATATAGTAGCTAACATTTATGGAGTCCTTTCAGTGGACCAGGCAGTATTTAAGTACTTTTCTAGCAGTTAGTTCTTAGATACCAATAGGATTAATACTTTTTATTACTGCATTAAAACAGATGTTACGTTTAAGAAGTGTCAAAAAGATGTCTAGCATTTTCTCATGTCTCATTCTCTGTTGAGTTATTATATAATGAATATGGTATCTCCTTCCGAGCCTTCCAAAGAACCTGGCATGTTTCACATGTGGTGGGCACACGGTGAGAGTATATGAACTAAAACAGGATTTCACCTAAAGATGCCTGTCACATGCGCTGGGTCCATGTCCTCCTTTTGAAAAAACCATCAGTGGCCAACTACAGATACAACACTCCAACTTGCTTCTGTTAGAGAATTGGAAAATGCCCTCCCAAAGGTGCTAGTGACAAGTGAGGATAACCTCACATGCCTCCTGTTTTTAGCACATTGCCTCTTCAGCCTGGTTCCTTCAAAATTCATTTGCGAGGACATGTAATGGAACATTCGCTTATGACCAAGTGTACAGGTTAAAAATCAAGTTACCTTCCTGGTAGAATAAGCATATCTTTTCTAAATGAAGGAGAAATTTGTATGAATTCTGACTTGTTTTGGCATTTCCTTAACTCTGTTTAGGTTTTCTTCTTAGTGACAGCATTTTTTGGAACTGGGAACATAGCTTCTGTTAACAGGTAATTAAAAAAAATTTTTTTTAATGTTTATTTATTTTTGAAAGAGAGACAGAGTGTGAGTGGGGGAGGGGCAGAGAGGGAGAGACAGAATCCGAAGCAGGCTCCTGGCCCTGAGCTGTCAGCACAGAGCCCGATGCGGGGCTCGAACTCACGCACCGTGAGATCATGACCTGAGCCGAGGTCAGACACTTAACCGCCTGAGCCACCCAGGCGCCCTGTTAACAGGTAATTTTAAATGAAAACAGCATATTTATAATAAAAAATAATACAAGTTAGATTTCTGTTCTGTACCATACTTTTTATCCCGAAGGATATATTTTGGAGATTGGTGTGCATCGGCACATGCATATCTACTTCATCTGAGTGGCTTCCTAATATTCTTGATACGATGTAAGCTTGTGTTTTAGTAGGAGTAGCTTTCAGAAAGGTAGTTGAAACATCCTTTTTAGTAGAACATTCTTTTAAAGTTACGATGTGAATTCTAAAATCTTTTTTCTTTATGTTGGTTCCTTAGCTTTGATCTTGCCTCTGTCTATTGCTTTCTGACCGTGTTTAGTCCTTTTATGATGGGAGCCCTGATGATGTGGAAGGTTAGTTTTCTTATTTTCTTATTATATTAAGATACCGATTAAGATTATCAATTCATTGTGACATTAAGATAGATTATGTAACACATTACATGACCTTAAGATTATGAAGTCATTCTGACAGAGTGAGATCGCATAGAAAGAAGATACCTTCCCAGACAATGCTGTATGGGGGGTAGGGCCCTTTAGCTTTTACTCCAAAATATAGCTAACCTTTTTGCCTTATGCTTAAGCCCATTTAACTTCCACAAAGTACAGATTCTCTGTAAATCCTGGGAAGTCCCAGCACAGATGATTAAAGCCTGTGGGGAAGTACAGTGCAGATCAAAGCCGCAGTGCTCCCAGAGATTCTCTATGTTCCCCACAAGATTGCCAACATGTCATAATCTGTTCTCATAATCCATGTACCTAGAATTGATTGATTCACTCACCAGGTACGTCACTGAGTGCTTACATTTACAGTAATGCAGTGGGCACCAGCTGGATGACATGGCACCAAGATCATGACAGACTCCTCAGCTCTGGAGGTTCAGACTCCTGTGGAATGTAATTCATGTTCTTTCCTTTCTTCTGCAGGGTCACTCTGCTTGTCTTATTCCCTCTACCACAGTGCCTGGCACATTTTACGTAGTTAGTATATATCTGCCTAAAATCTGATTACCTTCTGTTCAGATCACAAAAGTAACCATTGTTAAAAGTATGTGTCTCTTAATTAGATTAATATCCCTTTTTTTTTGTTATTGCATTGATACAAATGTGATCCTAAGAAATATCAAAAAGATGTTTTTCTCATGTCCCATTTTCTACTGAGCTATTGTAAAACATGTTATTTCTTTAACTTTCAATTACAGTTTTTTTCAATTTTTTTAAAACATTTTTATTTATTTTTGAGAGAGAGAGAGAGAGACAGAGTATGAATGGAGGAGGGGCAGAGAGAGAGGGAGACACAGAATCGGAAGCAGGCTCCAGGCTCCGAGCTGTCAGCACAGAGCCCGATACGGGACTCGAACCCACCAACCGTGAGATCATGACCTGAGCCGAAGTTGGACGCTCAACTGACTGAGCCACGTAGGCACCCTCAATTACATTTTTTTTTTTTTAATTTTTTTTTTTTTTTAACGTTGATTTATTTTTGAGACAGAGAGAGACACAGCATGAACGGGGGAGGGGCAGAGAGAGAGGGAGACACAGAATCGGAAGCAAGCTCCAGGCTCTGAGCCATCAGCCCAGAGCCCGACGCGGGGCTCGAACTCGCGGACCGCGAGATCGTGACCTGAGCTGAAGTCGGACGCTTAACCGACTGAGCCACCCAGGCGCCCCCCTCAATTACATTTTTTAATGGTAGTTGCTCTTTTCTTAGTCTATTGAAGAGTATTGGCCTTTCATTAAAAATAAGAAAAAAGTGGGGCACCTGGGTGGCTCAGTTGGTTAAGTGGCTGACTATTGATCTCAGCTCAGGTTATGATTCCAGCGTCGTGGGATGGAGCCCTGCATCAGGCTCTGTGCTGACAGTGTGGAGCCTGTTTGGGATTCTCTCTTTCCCTCTCTCTGCCCCTCCCCTGCTCAAACTCTCTCTCAAAAAAATAATAATAATAATTAAAAAATAAAAAAGTAAAGAAGGGGCTTTGTCAGTTGAGCTTCTGACTCTTGAGTTCGGCCCAGGTAATGACCCCAGGGTCGTGGGATCGAGCTCCTTGTCAGGCTCCATGATGAGTATGGAACCTGCTGAAGATTCTCTCTCTCTCTGTCTCTCTCCCCTCCCTCGCCCCTCCCCCAATCTCCTGAGTGCTCTCTCTCTCTCAAAAAAAAAAAAAAGAACTTCCTTTAAAAAAAAAAAAACAAAGAAAAACAAAAGTTTAAATTAAAATACTAGATCTTTACTCTCCAGCCACATTCAGAGCTGTACTGACATAATGCACTGGATGGCTTTTTTGACTGATGTGGCCAGAAGGGAAGGTCCTCCCAAACTGTATTTTATTTCACTCGCAACAATCTTATCCAGTCTTGAACATCATTTCTTTTCATTAGCTTCTCTCTCCTTTCTTTTTATTATATATCAATTGCGCGCGCGTGTGTGTGTGTGTGTATACACATACTTAATTGGTTACTGGAAAGCAGTATCTCAAAATATTAACGGTGTTAGCTCTGGATTATGGATTTTCAATCAGTATAAATTGTATTATAACTTTCTCAATTTTTTAATAAATATTTTACAGTGAGTCTAAGTTGTTTAATCAGAAATAAAGTTGTATTAAGATAAATGAATAAAAAGCAATGGCAGAACAGCTAAATCATGTATATAGAGTTAAAGTATCAAGTGACCAGATGGGTTCAGGGATCTGTGAATCAAATTATCAGGCTCTCTAATTTATTTGATTTGGGGCATTCTGTGCCTCTCATACTCTCTTGGAATCATTTGAACAGGGTCATTAATTACTATAATGATGTAAATCAAAAATTTATATTAGGTTTTATTTGGAATGAGTGTTGATATTTGTTATCTTTTTATACTACATATGCTATTGATGTTGATTTTTAAATCTATTTCATCACTATTCTGTATATCATTGATCTCATGGTTTTCAGAGTTTGCTCTTTACTAACGTAGATAAAATTTGTTTGAGAGGTTAAATTACTGCTATAAGCAGAAAAAGCATTTATTTTTAAGTTTTTCAAATTCTTCAACTACCCATGGCATGGTTTGTTGTCCTTTTAAACAGATTTTAATCCCCTTCGTTCTTGTGATGTGTGCTTTTGAAGCAGTTCAGTTAACTACGCAGTTATCATCAAAAAGGTAAGGTGAATATTTAAGAAGCATTGGATTTGTCCATGTTGAGGCAGTCAGAGTAAACGTGATTACTAAGATGCTGTAAAATGGTTGTTTATTATAAAAATGGGGAAAAAATGTTGTACCCTTGTAGCCAGAGTTCAGCTGTCATTAGAGAAAATTAGTTGATTAGAGCCTCTAGCAGACAAATATGCTTTCTCAACAATAAAATGTTGAAATGAGAAAATGAGAAAATATTATCCAAGCTAGCAAAGAGCTTCCCTAGAAAACAGTAAAACGTAAATGTTAAATTATAGTTAATGACTTGTTTATCATAGATATAACTGTGCTTACAAAACACAAGGGATATCATTCTCTTCTTTTGGGTTATTTCTTAAATATGTATGAGACAAATGTGTAACATTATTTCATTTTACATGGCTTTAAATGAACTGTTCTGCATGTCAATAATTTGCATAGTTTCTTCGTCTTGTTTTCTACACATTTGACAAGTGGAATGGGAATTATTCCTTCTAAGTTTTGAGAAATTTCTGAGCAGTCAGTCTTACGCAATCAAGACTCTGGAAGAGAAGCTGTCAACTCAACTATTTGCTTTTTTTAACCAATAAAATTGCCTCATCAGCATGGGACTGATCAGGCTCTTTGAAAGACACTTGAGATAAATATGAAGCTTCTTAGCAGTTATTCTTGAATCAAACTGGCATATTCAATGCTGAAAGAAATAACTAATATTAGCATAAATTTGCATACTCTTTTTGATGAGTTTAAGCCAGAACTGAGTTTAGCATATTCTTATGCATCTGCTGTAATAGTAATAATTTTACAAGATTTTCTTCCACCGTTTAAAAATAGTAGCAATTTATTTCCGGTTTAATTTAGTATTTTTACAGCATATTTACATGAATTTAACATTGAAAACATACCTTGTCAATATCACATAAAAATAGTTAGATGCAATAAAAAAAACCTGGCAAACGACATGCACTTCTTGCATCTCTGTGAGCGGATACATGTTTGTTGGCAGGGATTTTAATGTGGAACAAGGAAGAGCTGGTGTGGTGTGGAATGAGAAGTGGAGGGTGTGTACGTGTGCAGTAACTGTGTCCTGAGACTGGCACAACAAAAGACTAACTATCAAGGTAGAGAACAGAGGCCAAGGAGACAAAGTCAAGACTTCAGAAATGTCTTCTCTGTTGAATTCTAAAGCTTTACAAGTCACTTGCATTTCCCCCTCAATGTCACAGTGACCCCTCAGATTTAATATGCCACAGGCTGAGCCCGGCAATTCCTTTTCTGCCCGGTGAGAACCAGCTCCTCACCTTGTCTTCTTTATCTGATTCATCACACAAGCCCAAGTCCATCGCTCCCTACCTGCCACTTGCTAAAGTAGCCACTTGCTAAATATCACTGATAGCATCTCTCCTTTTTATCCTCATTTTCAATCTCAGCGTTTATGTTGCTAAGCATCTTCTTACAACACAATTTTTGAAAGCCTAGGGGTTAAGGTGGAGGCAGAATTTATACTAATGACTGGCTTGTTAGAGACATAATGCCAGGGATGGGTTCAGTATAACAAACCCGTGAGATGATTCTAACTGCTTTTCTTTTAACTCATTGCTTAAGTTAGTCTTAAACAAAGGTGAAGTAGAAAAGCTGTGTTCATATTATTTTATTTTTCATGACTTTAAAATTAATTTATCGGGGCACCTAGGTGGCTCAGTCGGTTGGGCCTCCGACTTCGACTCAGGTCATGATCTCGGTGTTCATCAGTTCGAGCCCCGCGTCGGCTCTGTGCTGACAGCTCGGAGCCTGGAGCCTGCTTCGCATTCTGTCTCTCTCTCTCTCTTTCTCTCTCTCTCTCTGCCCCTCCCCCCTCTCAAAAATAAAACATAAAAACATTAAAAAAAATTAACTTATCTATTTTCTCAGCCTTGATAACTGGCTTCATCTCAGAAGACTTGTGTATTTTGGGTAGAGGTCATTAAAAGGAAGTATCCAGGCATGAAGATTACTTAATGGTTGATCCATTAAGGATGCTTTTGAAAACAACAAAAAAAGATGTTTTTGGTTTTAAAAAATGAAAATCTAAGCAATAGTAGCTGAAATAGGGAATTATGTGTCTCACATAACATGGGGTGCAGAGGTTGGCAGTCCAGAGCTGGTGTGATATCATCAGCAACCCTGCCTTTTTGCTTTTCCATTCTTAGAGTTTGGCCTTTCTCCTCATACCTCCATGCATCATATCTACCATCCAGGTAGGAAGAAGGACCATTAGGGGACGAGGCAAAGAGATGTGTCAGCTGGTTCTCCCCTCCCATCAGGGAAGCAGTGTCTTTCCCAAATGACCCATCCAACGTATTTCAGAGTATGTCTGAATGAGCAGAACTCCAAGGGGCACGTGTTCCTTCTAACCTGGAAGGTGGTTAGAGAGAAAGAAGTTGTGGCTTGGAGTGAGTGCTGGAAACAGACAACCCAAAGTGTCTTTCACAGCTGATGAGGATATTTTCAGGCCAGTCTATTTCACAGCATGAGGTGATGTGGAATTTGAAGACCTTCCTCACCTTCATCATGCATCAAAGCATAAGAGAGTACTGGACAGCAGTGAAGAATGAGAAGAGTTTTAGAATTACAGAAGGATTCAACAACCAACCAAATAATGAGACCTAAAAGGGATAATTTTCAGTTCTATATTTGAGTACATACTCAACTATACAAGAGAGCCATGGCTAAACAGTAGTGATTGAAAAAGAATGTGTGTGTGTGTGTGTGGGGGGGGGGGGGGGCTAAATTGTGATCCAGCAGCCAAAAAGCTAGTTTCTCATGCCCTGCACTAATTGAAATGAATGTAAGATGTTTTGAAACTATCACTTTGAATATTCTGTTTTGTTCTGTTAGATGTTTTGATCTTCAGGATGTATGCTCCCGTATTTAGGAATCCAAATTTGAATCAGAATTACACCAATATCGAATCACTTTTATTGGAAGAGCACTTTCCAGGAGAAATTCTATTAAGTCAGCTTAATTTTTTAATTAATTTTATATGAGGTAATTTTAAGTTACTTCCAAATGTTTTCATTTTGATTTTTAATTTATTGAAATTATTTTTATTGAGGTCAATTTTTAAAATTTTGGTTCCTTTATCTAATTTTTATCTATCGTAAAGTCTAAGAATTTTTAGCTCATGCTGGTGTGATTTTTTTTTTTTTTTTTGTAATGGTTATTATCTCCAGCAGGTCTAATGTACCTAGGTCAGATTATAGACCTGGTTTTTGTCAAGAAGGTTTGCTTCCTCCATCATTGCTTTGTCAGTTACAGATTTTACCCTGAGTGGTTTTAGCTTTCTACAGTGTTATCTGGTGTTGTTTCCACTGCATCTGATTTTTTCTGGGTCAAATTTTGTAGTGTTCTCTGGACCCAAAAGGAAGAAGTTAAGTCAGTCTTGTATCTACAAGAGATGTCACAACGTGTAGTAGTAGCCATTTTCAATTTTATTTTACGCCGATTGCTTCTACCGTTCATTTAGCACGTGATGTTTTCAATTTCCGTTTCGTTCCAGCCACTGTTCTAGCTGCTGGTAATACACTGGTGAATAGGGCTTACCATCTACTCAGTGAGACAAATAATAAATAAAACGTTTGCCATAAAATGTCAGGTTGTGTTAAATGTCAGGAAGAAAAATAGATTGGAGAGACATTTAAGCAGAGACAGGAATAAACACAGAATGAACCATGAAACCGTACGAAGAAAGAGCACTTTCAGGTAGAGAGGGTGTGGAGCACGCAGAGGGCCTGAGGTGAGACCATGTATTGGAAGGACAGCACCAGGGCCAGGCGTAAGTGGAGGGTGCTAGCAGGAGAACTGGAGGAAGTAAAGCTGGAGAGGTAGGCAGGGACCAGATCATATGAGGCCATTTAGGCCAAAGTTTGGACTTGCAAAATTTTCCTAGTTGTGGCAAGAAGCCACTGGAAGGCTCAAAGGCTCCTTTGTCTGTTGTATGGATAATAACTTGGGGACAAGAGTCAAAGCAGGGAGATCAGTTAAGAGACCATTAGAGATGAGCGATCATAGTGTGTCGGTGGAGGTGGTAAGAGGGAACATTCATTATCATTTGTATAAAAACCCAGTAGCATGTATTTGTTTCCTGAATCGGGGGGTATTCATGGGACAGACTCATAGGATCTAGGTGCTGAGTAGTGGGAAAACATCTTAGAGATAAAACACCCAAACTCATCTGCTTTTAATGGAAATGTTACATCCAGGACAGGAAAATAATAATCCCATCCTCCTGTCACAGTGATTTGATCACCATAGGTATCGAACACTCTGTTACTTTTATGCCTTCTTGTCTGAACACTATATGAATAAAGCAAGGTGAACAAAGGACACATTCAGGGAAAATGGTAAGCGTGCTGAAGTTTTCTGAGAGGAGACAGTGCCTTGGGGAGACATTGTGCATCGTGGCTGGGGAGCAGAGGCCCTGAGGCCAGACGCGCTGTGCTGAAAGTCGGCCCTCTCACTAGCTGTGTGACTTGGGCAACTTCTCTGTTCCTCAGTCTCCACAGAATAGTTCAAAATTTGCTCTGGAAAAGCTTTTTCCTTGTTGTTAATTAAGTCTTAGATCAGACATCATACTGTCCGATGTACTTTTCTTAGTCAGCTGCCCTCCCCTCAAATTCCTAGGTAATTTAGGTAACTCATGGTGATGAACTGTTTCTTATTTTTCTGTCTCACACCCTGTTGTGGGCTCAGTTGTACACCACCCACCCCCCCAGCCCACCAGAGGCATATGTTGAATGGGACTATATTTGAAATAGGACCTTTAAAGAAATAATTAAGGTAAAATGAGGTCATATGAGTGGGCCCTAATCCAATACAACCAGTGTCCTTATAAGAGGAGATCAGGACACAGACACAAACAGAGGAGAGACTGTGTGAACACAGAGGGAGAACATGGCCATCCCCAGGCCAAGGAAAGAGGCCTCAGAAGGAGGGCAGCCATGTTGACACCTTGATCTCAAACTTAGCCTCCAGAACTACAAGAGAACACATCGCTGGTGTTGAAGCCGCCCGTCTGTGGTACTTTGTTATGGCAGCTTCAGCAAACTAATGCACACCCTATGAACTCTGTAAGGGCAGAGATCATATCTTTCACCGTGTCCTTAATTGTATCTAAAGTTTTGTTACTAGGAGTAAGAAAGAAATCAGTAGTAGTAGGCAGGCAGGCACTGTATTAGATACTTGACATGTATTACTTGACTTAATTTTCCCAACAGTACAATGAAGTAGCGGTTACCCTGCCCATTCTATAGATAGGGAAACCGAGGCTAAGAAGATAGTAAGTCTTCATACCATCAGGTGTGTTTTACTTTAAAAAGGGTTGCAGAACATCATCTGTGTCCCACAGTAAAACATGGTTTTAGAAAAACATTTAAAAATATCAAACAAAACTTCAAAAAATATATTTAAAAGTCTGTTGCTTTTTTTTTTTTTTTTACATTTTTTTCACTTTAGAGAGAGAGAGAGTGCAAGTGGGGGAGAGGGGCAGAGGAAGAGAAAGAGAATCATAAGCAGGCTCCATACTGAGTGGGAGCCTAACGCGGGCTCGATCCCTCAACCTCAGGATCATGACCTGAGCTAAAATCAAGAGTCGACCGTTCAGCTGACTGAGCCACCCAGGCACCCCAAATCTGTTGCATTTAAATTGCCTTTATTTTTTAATTCTTGTTCCCGAAGAACTACAGCCATAGGGTAGAATTTTTGTTTCACGGATTTTGATTCAAAGAAGGAAAGCAGTTTGAAATAATTGGGGCTGTGTAAATCGGGGTAGATTCTGTAACTGGAACCATTAAAGCCCATGCTTTCATCGAGATTGTTACTTTGAGAATTGATACTTTGGACAGAAGGTTGTACTGAATGACCTTTGCGCTCTCCACAAACTCTTAGTTTAACACACTTCTTGTATGTCTGTTACATCAGACTTGTTTTGAATGGTAACAGCACTTCACTTAGGATAAGTCTGACTTGTGCTACATATCTATGTATGTGAACTATTGAGTTACATTTCTATATTTCAGACCTATAGTTAGAAAAACAATTATGTCTTAAAAAGAAGTCAAGGATTATTTTAGACTAGGAGCACTGATTTTAGACTAGTTGAAATGGAATTGTGTAATGAAATTCAATAATTGATCACATGAGTTTGCCTGGGAGGAAAGACTTTTTTAGAACATTAAATTTATAAATGAGATGAGAGAAATCTGCAGCTTTCTTGCACCTCTGTAGTGTATATAGAAATTTAAAATTCTATGAACACTTTCCATTGTTGTTTTCTATTTGGACTTATGAGAAAAGCACCAGTTGATTTTAGGATTTGCATTTTCTCCCTTTTATTATCTAATTGCTGTGATACCTTAATGCGGAGGGAAATTTGTCCATTTCTTCAACTAAAAAAGCTAAGATTGTGTATTACCCATGAGCATTAAATTTTTCATTGCCTTGTTAAGGAAATCAAGTAGGCATGCTGTGATTTTTTTTTTTTTTAAGCCTTGACCAAAATCTTACATCTTACATCTTACATAAAAATTAACTCAAAATGGACCACAGATTCAGACTTTTAGGAAAAGCATCAAAGAAAAATCTTTGAGACTTGGGCTAGGAAAAGAGTTAGGCTTGACACCAAAACCATGGTCCATAGAAGGAATAATTGATAAATTGGACTTGATGAAAATTAAAAGCTTTTGCTCTGCAAAAGAGAAGACCCTGTTAACAGAATGAAAAGACAAGCCCATACTGGCAGAGCATAGTTACAAACTGTGTATCTGACCAAGGACTACTATCTGGAATATGTAAAGAACTCTCAAAACTCAACAGTACACACCAGACAATTTAATGACAAAATGAACAGAAGACCTGAGAGCATATACAGATGGCAGAGAAGCTGAAGAAAAGATGTTCAGCATTGCTAATGATTAAGGAAATGCGTATTAAAACCACAGTGAGGTATCGTTACACAACAATCAAAATAGCTAAGATAAAAAGTAGTGACACCAAAAACTAGTGAAGATGCCAAGAAATTGCTCTCAGATATTACAAATGAGAACATATATGGTATAAGCACTCTGAAAAGAGTTTTAGTTTCTTATAAAACTAAACACACAACTGCCATAAGATCCAACAATTGCACTCTGTAGTATTTTTCCCAGAGAAATCTACTGTACCCAGGTGTTTATAGCAGCTTTATTTGTAATGTCCTTCAGTGCTTAACATGGTTAAGCAGGCTGTGGTACATCCACAAATGGATTACTACACAGCAATAAAACGGATGAAACTATTGATACATACAGTACCTCAGATGAATTCAAGAGAATTAAGCTGAATGAAAAAAAATAGATTCCCAAAAGGTCACAAAGTATTACATAAATGATTCAACTTACACAACAGTCTTGAAATGACGAAATTATAGAAATGGAGAAGAGTTAGTGGTTCTCATGGGATTAGGCAGAGGGTTGGTGCAGGGAGGATAGATGTGGCCTAAAAGAGCATCATGAGGGATCCTAGTAATGATGGGAATGTTCTGTATCTTGACAGTATCACTGTCAATATCCTTGATGCGATACTGTACGATAGTTTTGTAAGATATTACCTTGGGGGGAACTAGGCAAGGGGTACCTGAGATCCCTCTATATTATTTCTTGTAATTGCCTGTGATTATCTCAAGGTAAAAAGCTTTATTAAAAAATCATAATTCGTGTCCCTTTCCTACTGTTGAAATAAATATTCAAAATGTTAAATAACATTTTTGGGTTCCGGCCCGTCACTGTATGTCAATTGCCAATGATAACACGAAAAGAGCTCTTTTCCAAAAAAGTAGTATTCTCAGAAGAAAAAGTGCTAACAGAATATTGGATTATTTGGTTGTTGTAATTTTTATTTTGCGGTGCTTTTAAAATGTGCCTGTTCTATTATGTGTAATCTATCTTTATTTTTTTCCAGCCTTTTTCTCATGGTTCTCGTCATATCAGACATTATGGCTTTGGTAAGGCATTATTAGATATTCAGTGTAAATAAGATTGAGAAGTTAAGTGCTGATTTAATTTAATCAAGAGAAATCTGAATGCATTTCTGTACATGAAATCCTTAGATATTAAGTTAAAAGTACTGGCATAATTTACACATATAAATTACTTTCTTTTTATATGACTTGTGCAGGAAGGGTGTTCTTCTGAAGGTATCAGAAGTCTTCCCACTTGATTTATTTCAATCTGTCATTTTATACCTAGTCTTCCATGGTGCATTATGTCTGAAATGAACCTTCCATAGGAAGTTAACAGGAAAAGCTAACTTTAGATATAGGTAATACATCATTTCCGTGCTTGAAATGTTGATTATTTTAACCCTTCTCTCAGATTGAGAGAAGGGAGGAAAGGAAGGAAGGAAAGAGGAAATAGAGCTTTTTAAGTTGGAAGATGTTACCAAGTTGATGGCTCTAATAAGTGAGTTCTGAGTAAAGAGCAGGTAGGTGAGCCTCTCGTATGGAGTATATTCACAAAAAGAACATACTTTACACCTGCAAGTTCAGGGGGTTCTCAAAACTGCTCTCAGGTTTGATAATTCGCTAGAAGGATGAAACTCACTGAAAACTGTTATATACGCAGTTATGGTTTATTATAGGAAAGGATACAGATTGAAGTTAGCCAAGGGAAAAAACTCAGAAGGCAGAGTCTAGGAGGGGACCTCTGGTCCTCTTGTCCTTATGGAGTCATGACAGCATCCATGTGTGACGTACACAGGGAGTCCTGCCAACCAGGCTCACCAGAGCCCCCGTGTCAACTTTTTAATGGGGATCAATCACATTTTGTTCCCTTGGCTGACCTTTAACGTCCAGTCCTTCTAGAGGTGGAACTGATACCACATGGCCCAAAGCCCCCAAAATAAGATTGTCCAGTGGCTAAGGCTCCAGGCAAATACACCCATCAGGCATGACATCCCATGGGGCTAGATGTCACCCCAAGTAACTGAAGGCAAAGGCCAGACCTCTCTTTGGGCAAAACTAATTCTTCACTATACAACATCCTATGCTAGAACTGATTAGAGACACCAAGTAGCATTAACTTCCCAAATCAGATTCCTAGTCACTTGATTTAGATGAGAGCATTTTTGTGTTCTATTGAACTGGATATCCAGTATATTTATGAAATTGATTACACATAATAATGTCAGGACAAATCAGCTTTCAATTTTTCTCAAAAGGGGCCAATAAACAAGACATGTTAACAGAAGGGAATTTAAATTCTGATTAATTTTATGAAGAGTCATATTGCTTAATTTAGCTTACAAAGCCGTTTGTGGCCTAACTTCTGCTTACTTGACCCACATCACCTCGCACCGTGTTTTCTCCACACCAGCCTCACATTGGCCTTGCCACGCTATGCCTGGACTCTTGGCATTTATATAGGTTATTCCCTCTCGCAGGAACATACTTCTCTGATGTCCTCAGACTCCTCTTTCAACTGACTATTACTTTTTACTTAGATTTGTAGACTTTTTATTGGGACAGCCTTCCCTTCTACTCCATCTGGGGTATGTACCCCTTCTTCTATGCTCCCATAATTGCCTGTGTTTTCTAGTGATAACACTCTTCTCACACACACACACACACACACACACACACACACACACACACCCCTAATAATTTTGTTGAATTCACTAGATTATACAACTCCTGAGAGTTTATTTGTAGGACCTAACACAGTGATTAGCACATAGTACACTGCCAATAAATATTTGTTGATAAATGGATGTTACGGCTTTTTTCCACATAGGTCTCTGGTATTACATAGTGTCTTTTATTAAAATTGGTTATCTTTGGGGCACCTGGCTGGCTTAGTTGGTACACCCTGTGACTCTTGATCTCGGGGCCATGAGTTCAAGCCCCACATTGGGCATAGAGCTTACTGAAAAAAGAATTAAGTTAGTTATCTTTATTTCTAGTTATTCATAAATGTCACTTTCGTGTTCATTTGAATGGTAATGCTATACCTAGCTTTAGTCCAAGGAAAAATTCCTGGAAAGGGCATATTCTTCTAGCTTCTAGTTAGATATTGGTTATAAGAGGTCAGAAATCTGAAACCCATAATCCTAAAACATTGTTTTTCAGCTGAATCCAAATACCTTTGTTTTTGATGGAGCCCTATTTTGTTTTATTTTACAGCATTTTTTCTTCTTGGTCAAAGATTATGGCAGCTGGCTTGATATTGGAACAAGGTGCAGTATATATTCATATAGAAATTCTTAACAGTACAGTAAAAAAAAAAAAAAACTAGATACCTTAGTAGAAGGTGCCAGTTTGAGTTTTGAGGTAAGCATAGCAAGTAGCAATTATTTTAAACCTTTGGAAGTGAGACCCATCTCTCCAATTCTCGGCATTTTCTTGGGACAGTGTAGGGATCGATGGGAACCGTGGAGAGCAGGGAAGGTGCAAGAGACACTGCTTGAATCCGACCGGGATTTTCAGAGAAGGTCACTTCCAGAATCTGCGTGTTCTCCATATCTGTCAATCTCTTTAGAGAAATGATGCTACTCAGTTGAAGTATGAAGTTTATGTGGCAGTTTCAATTGCATGTAATCATTATCTGCCCCTTAGAATCTTTAATATGAGAACATCTAATGTGGGAAACATACACCAGTGTTATTTAAAGTATAATCTGAACCAAAAGTATTTTTTTCTTTGTTGTGATTTGACTGTGAATGATTGCTGTAATCTGTTACATTTCTTCTCTTTGAAAGAAAGAGAGTGGGAGCACGAGTGGGGGAGGACAGAGAAGGGAGGAGAGAGAATCCCAAGCAGGCTCCACACTGTCAGCACAGAGCTTGACATGGGGCTTAAACCCATGAACTGTGAGATCATGACCTGAGCTGAGATCAAGAGTCAGATGCTTAACTGACTGAGCTACCCAAGCAGCCCTAAACTGATTCTGTTTCATTCAGTCAACATTCATTCAGCACTTGCGTTGCTGGGAATTGTGTAGGCCTGGGTGAGACTGTTAGATCTTCTCTCCTTTCTTCCTACCTCTTAGGCAGCTCACTCCCGGTACTGCCTCGTTATTCATAGACGTGTTTGCCTCCCTGCCTCATCCGATTTGAATCTCTTTCATTCGATGTGTGCCAGGCATGTAAAGGTCCTCCCTAGGCCATTTTGTTTTCACTGCTCTTAAGCTTGAATGCTTAGGGAACGTTTTGGTGTCTCCTCCTCTGATCCCAAAGTGTCCAGACAAGATAACGGGTCAGAGCATGAGCTTTAGACCAGGGCAGCTAGGGTTGAACAGTTTCTGCCACATTTTAGCTGAGAGACCATCTGCAAGAGATCTAATCCCTCTCACCTCTCCCCTGTCTTGTGTAGTCGTCCGAATGAATTACTCCATGTAGAGTATTTAGCACAGTGTCCAGCATCTAATAAGCTTCAGTAAAGGCAACTATTAGTATTGATGTTATTCTAGTCTTTATCCTTCACACTGCTTCTTGTGTTTGACATACTTCCCTTTACTCTCCAAAGTTTGATTAATTTGTTTTCATCTTAGACATAGGCCAGAATTTTGTTTGGAACATATTCTTGTTAAATATAGTATTTTTGTGTGAGACTTCTAGGTTGTTTTTTTTTGTTTGTTTGTTTGTTTTGTTTTTTTTTAGAAAGAGAGTGTGTGTGTGTGATCAGGGAGACAGGGGCAGAGGGAAAGAGAGCATTTTAAGCAGACCGTGCTCAGCACAGAGCCCGATGCAGAGCTCGATCCTACAATCCTGGGAATATGACCTGAGTCGAAATCAAGGGTCGGACACTCAACCAACTGAGCCACCCAGGCACCCCTTTTCATCTTATTTTTAATTGTGGTAAAATACAGATAATAAAATTTACCATCTTAATGTTTTTTAAGTGTGCAGTCCAGCAGCATTAACTGCATTCCTACTGTGTAGGAATGTGATTATCACCATCACCCATCTCTAGCACCGAGAGTTAGGGTGAGCCTGACTGTAGAAGAGAACGCGGGCACTTTTGGGGTAATGGAAATGTTCTGCACCTTAACAGTGATGATGGTCACCTGGGTGCACCATTCGTCAATACTCATCTAACTGGACACTTAAAAATTAGTTCCATTTTCCTACATATAAATTATACATCAAAATTGACTCAGAAGGACAAATAGAAGAAAAACTGGCTAATAGCAAACAGATCTAAAATTGAAGCGAGTGGGTTATAGTATAAGCAGGCTCAGTTCTCCTCTTTCCTAGCAGGGACTGAATATATTATGTTTTAAATCGATGTATCAGTTAACAGCACCATAAAGACATTCGTGTTCAGGAGGTAAAGCACCAGAAGACCTAAAAAGGGAAGTGACCAAAGCAGCCACCCTGAGAAGCGGGTAAGGAGGAAGGAGGACTGTTGGTTTTCATTATAAATCTTTCTCCACTATTTTGTGTTTTTAGCACTGCATGTAAAACTGATAAAAATGAAAGGAAAGTGGATAAATGAGATGGGAGATCAGGAAATAGAGTCATAAGTGTAGAGCTCTTTCTAGCTCAGTTAGAAAGGAAAGGAGAGGGGCTGCTGGGTGGCTCAATCGGATAAGCGTCCGATGTGGGCTCAGGTCATGATCTCACGGTTTGGGGGTCCGGGCCCTGCGTCAGGCTCTGTGCTGACAGCTTGGAGCCTGGAGCCTGCTTCGGATTCTATGTCTCACTGTCCCTCTGCCCGCCCCGACTTGCACTTTGTCTCTCTCTCTCTCAAAAATAAACATCAAGAAAATTAAAAGAAAAGAAAGAAAAGGAGAAACATGGAGCAGAACCACATGGAACACCCTCACTTCTCTCTAGGATTTTATTGTCATTTCATTTAACTCATGAGCACGAGGAATATCATAGTCGGAAGGGATGAATGTCCCTAGATACATCAATGCTAATTACCCATTGTCAAAGCTGGGGTTCTGGAGCCCGTATTGGGGTCCAAATGGAGTAAGCTTATTTGCAGAGTAGAATAGAGGCCGAGACTTACCCACAGGGTCAGAGCATGGCCGTGGACTGCAACACAGTGACCGCACGCCCAGTACTTGGTTATTTGAGATCGGGGTCCTGAAAGACATGAGGAAGGCAGTTCGGAGACCAGGGAATCGGTTTACGTGGGTAAAAGGCAAAATAGGACGGAAGCTGGAACTTAAGTGGGAGGTCCAGGATGTCAGCCAGAGGATTGCCCCAGTCATACCTCGGCCACAAATAACCTACATTGGTGCCGCGCTGCAGTGTTTACGGTGTCTGCTAACACGATATTTCATGTGATCTTTACCACAACGCTGTCAGGTAGACATTTTCCACAGGAGCTGTATTTACTGCCTTCATTTTAGAGATGAGGACACTGTGGCCCTACAGAGACTGTGACTTGTAGAGAAGACTGCACAGGTCCGCAGGACGGCACCTGACGAGCTGCCGTGGTCTGTAGTATCCCCACTGCCTGTCGCTGCCTCTACTTGCGGTGAATTTCCCAAAGCCTTTGTTGTGTACCTCTGCTAAGCCCTTTTTTAAAAGTGGCTTTGTGTCTGATCCTGTTTGTGATTGTTGCAAAGGAACCATTCAGTGCAGAGTTTTGAGCACCGTACATTTAGGATTTAAAGGAGGAAGAAATATCGATGAGGAGGGAAGGAGCCAAAAGTAGTTGAGTCTGCCCTTTGAGGCACAAAAGTTTTCAATTTTTACGCAGTCCAATTTGCCTATTTTTGTTACCTGTGCTTGCGTGATCTTTTTTCAGAGTCTTTGAGCCATTGCAAAACTTGTACTTAACCTCTAGCGTGACGTTCTCCCTGGCACTTGCATGGTACCTCCAGGCCTATTTCCCGCATTCCTTTACACAACCATCATGGGAATAAAGTGTTCATCAGAGCACAAGATAATTGCAGAAAGAGAGACTATAGACGCATAAGACAAGCATTGAGCATCATTCACACCAAGGGAAACAGAATGGTGCATTAGCACCCACGGGTCGGGAACGCTTTGATGACCCCCACCCACTCTGCAGGGCTAGCCAGGAGAAAAGGATGTTAACTCCATGTTTCATGCTATAATTTACTTATGATATTTATGAAAATATTATATAATTGGTTAATGCTACAGAGGGTTAAGAACTACGCTGTAGAAATATTTTGTGCTAATAGTATTTTTTTGTAATGGGAGCTGCCCTTCACATATGGTGACCACATGTACAGGTTTATCTGGAAGGGTCCTGGTTTATGTCTGGTGTTCTGGTATAATCCTTACACCCTCATTGATAGAGCGTTAAAATCCAGAGGGGATGGAAAGGTGATAAAGGCATAGGCAGTTAATTAAGTTAGGTTAAACCGCACTTCAGCTCCATCTCAGGGCTTTGCCCTCACAGATCTAACTCCCTTCGGTGAAATGGGGTGCTTGCCCTGAGAGACTTCTCGAAGGCGGGTGAAATAGGAGACTTCAGAGCTCGGTTCTCTTCACCAGGCTGACGGCAGTGCCTCATAAGTCCCCACACACTCCCCTGGTCACCCCTTGCTCTGCTCTGCTCGTCTTCTTTGTCCCATATTATAATGTCCAAAACATGCCCTCGTAAGGAAGGAAGATGGTTGCAGAGGGGCGTGGGGGGTGGCAGGGGTTGGGATGGAGAAACAACCTGAAATCTGAGTTAGAGAAATTAGGCTTTCTAACGGAATCACCCGGACTGGGGCTGTAGCGGGACGATTTTGTTTTGCCGCTTCGCCTGTTGACATGTTAGAATTCTGTCATCTTCTCTTGGTGTCCTGTGTAGCGGTAACGGCACGCACCGCCTCGGCGAGCCGTGTGGTTCAGGCTCTGGTGGGCAGGAGTTGCTTCATGCATCTTTGTCGGCATCCAATTTCTTTTTTAATTTTTTTAATGTTTATTTATTTTTGAGAGAGAGAGAGAGTGGGGAGGGGCAGAGAGCGAGGGAGACACAGAATCCAAAGCAGGCTCCAGGCTCCGAGCCGTCAGCACAGAGCCTGACGCGGGGCTCGAACCCACAAGCCGTGAGATCATGAGCTGAGCTGAAGTCGGACGCCTAACCGACTGAGCCACCCAGGCGCCCCGGCATCTAATTTATTGCGAGGAAGAGGCTTGGATAATGGCTGGAAAAGAGGCTTCAAGAGACCGAGCTAAAGCACCATACAATCAGGTTCACATATCAAAAGCTCATTGTTGTACTTTTTCCTGCATTCTGTTTGTGAGAAAGTTGCTTTTTTAAGTTTTGGGTTTCTCATTATTCCTGTGTGAACGTACATATGAAAAGCTGAGTTGTTTCTTATCATGTTGCAGATGTTACTAAACTTATTGGCAGTGTTTCCTTACCAGGCCCGAGTTATTTGAATTATGCTCCTGCGGTAGTTTTCCTTTGTGACTAATTTTACTTCTAAACTCCTTTTTATTAGTAATACAGTTAATAATTCCAGCTCTAATATGCCTGTTATACACAGGGATGGAATGTTGTCCTTTTGTCCTTACTAAGTGATTGCTTAGAAACACAGAAAAGGTGAGACTGTGTCCCAGGATTCTCGAGGGGACTGGGAGCTCACCAGCCCTGCGGATGTGGCCTGCGTGTGGCTACGATGGTCATAGTGTCAGCGTGGCGATTGCAGTGGGTTTTCAAAATAGGTTTGCGAGATTCCTCAGCAATTAGTTTCAGGTTAACAAATAAGTAATAGTTTCTTTAAAAATAAAGATTGTAGGGGCGCCTGGGTGTCTCAGTTGGTTAAGTGTGTGAACTCTTGATTTCGGCTCAAGTCATGATCTCTTAGTTCGTGAGTTTGAGTCCTGCATCAGGCTCTGCACCTACGGTGTGGAGCCTGCTTGGGATTCTCTCTCTCCTTCTCTGTCTCTCTCTCTCTCCCTCTCTCTCAAAATAAATGAAATTTTTTAAAACTTTTAAAAATAAATAAATAAAGATTGTGTTGGGATGCCTGAGTGGCTCACTCAGTTTAAGTGCCTGACTCTTGATGTCGACTCAGGTTGTGATCTCGCAGTTCATGAGTTCGAGCCCCATATTAGGCTCGGTACCTAGTGTGGAACCTGCTTGCGATTCTCTGTCTGTCTGTCTCTCAAATAAACTTAAAAAAAAGTAAAGATTGTATTATTAGGGCCTGAGACGGTATTTGCGTTTATGCGTATAGGTCAATATGTTTCAAAATGCATCTTCTGAGCAGATTTTATCAGAGTTAAATTGAGAATCTTACAGGAATCTACTCCAGCCAGTGTCGTCAGCTGAGCCTGTGGTTCTCTGGAGGACCTTGTGGCATCAGGTGTTCTTTTAACAGCCGTGTGAAAAATATTCTGCCCAGGCCATAAAACTGAGCTGGGCTGACAGAGCTACAATGTAGTATTTTCTTCTTTTGATCTTTTATACTGTATCTTCATTCATAGCAGGTCATAAACTTAACAGAGTACTGCCTTTTATATGGTGTACTGAAAGAAGTGCATTTCTTAAAACTAGAGAAAAAGTCCTTTGAGGTCATTTTCATAACTATAAAAACATATTCAAATTTATGTTCTAAATGTGTTTGGTGTGAAGTGAATAGAGGCAGGATCATCGGTTTGATTGGTTTGATTTGATAGTGGTGTTCATTTGGAGTTGTTTCCTGCATGCACTGTTGTTATACTTCATTAAAATACAGATGATGACGGGCGCCTGGGTGGCTCAGTCGGTTAAACGCCCAGCTTCTGCTAAGGTCATGAACTCACGGTTCGTGAGTTCAAGCCCCACATCGGGCTCTGTGCTGACGGCTCAGAGCCTGGAGCCTGCTTCTGATTCTGTGTCTCCCCTTCTCTCTCTGCCCCTCCCCAGCTTGAACTCTGTATGTGTGTGTCTCTCTCTCTTTCAAAAATAAATAAAAACATTAAAAAATTGAACAAAAATACAGATGGCCACTCAAGTGTCATTTCTCTTTAGATATAATGATAACTTCTCATTATGTTCAATACTATTTTAATATCCTCCGAAATATCACTAATAAGTGCAATAAAATATCTTTACTCTTATAATGAATACTAAGCTTTATTAAAAATCAGTGATTCTCAAACTTGTCTTCTCCAGTACATCCGACAGATTTGACCTGCTTCCGTTGCCCCTTACCCTGATTGAAAAGTACAATCAACCTTTTATCTATCACCCCGTGTACAGGCTGAACAGGCCTTCCTGGTGATTCTATACGCCCCTCCACACAGACACCCTGTCCCTCTACCAATCACACATGTACACCTTGAGAATTGCTGATTTAAATGATGTCAGAATAGTCAAGGCGAGAGAGTGGGAACAGCCAAACTCATTTACAGTTGAAATTGAATGCTTCTTTAACTCTGGTGTGCTGAGAGGATACCAAGACCTGATTGATGGAAAATATCACAAGCTGAATGCCTTATGGCTCAATTGCATGAAGGTGATGAGCTTCACGACTGTTTCCTGCCAATAATGTTAGCTTAAATGGGCCCAAAGTTTGTGATTTCAGGCCACTCGAAGGAGATAAGTGATCTATAAAATACCTCTTATAAACAGACTTCCATTAAATTTAGGGATAGTCACCTATCTACTGGTGTCATGAAACTTACCTTGTTAAGAAACCAAGTCATATTTAATATTTATTTGTTTTAAAGTCATTTAGGAGCACCTGGGTGGCTCAGTCAGCTAAGGGTCCAACTCTTGCTTTTGGCTCAGGTCATGATCTCACAGTTTGTGGGATCGAGCCCCAAGTGGGGGTCCACGCTCTTAGCCCGCTCACGTGCGTGCT